>NC_138867.1:176525149-177725149 GCF_965194805.1 Balaenoptera borealis | reverse complement strand
GGTGTCTGTTAGGGAAGGTTCCCAGAAGTTGGCCCTGGGTGCTTCTGCTTGCATCCCATTGGCTAGAATGCAGTCACATGGCCATCACTAGCTGCAAGGGAGCCTGGGAAATGTAGTCTTTAGTCTGAGCAGCGCTGTACTCAGCTAATTTCAGGGTTTCTCTTTCAGTGGGAGAAAGGGGGAACAGACATTGGGAGACAGTCACCTTGGCCACAGTAGGTAGGATGTGGATGTAGCCACCAGTGTTGGGAAGGATACTCCTGGATTATGGAAACATGCTCAAGTGGGGGGTGGGGACAGCAGCCTGGTGTGGAGCAAAAGGGTCCCTTGGAGGAACTAAAGGATGGGTAACAAGGTTGGGCCCAGGTCACTTTCCCGAGTGACAGGGCCTTTTCCTTTATGTGGTCAGGAGTGGCCTGCCATTTTTCACGGGGGCCTAACATGATAAGAATGGTATTTCTGAAGAATACTCTGGCAGCAGGTTACGCTGTAGACGGGAGCAAGGAGAGAGAAGCCTGCAGAAGCTTCCAGGCGAGAGAATGCAACAGAAATGTAACCGAATAGTTTCACCTTAGTCTGCCCCTGAAGCGTGTCAGAGGCCAGGAATCGTGTTATGGAACAAAGGGTGAATTCTGCCCAGGGCAAAGGCAAAGGGCAGATGGCAGAGGCCATGACCCATGGCCAGGGGTCGTGAGTGACCTGCCTGCAGGGCTAGCTCCACTATGTGGTTAAAAGGAGACTCCCAGTATTTTAAAAATCGGGGGATTTCACATCAAAATCTGGCTTTGTACTTCTGAAAAAGCAGAAAGGCTGGCAACCCTGGGCCTTCACACCCCGAGGCTGAGTTGGATGGCAGTGCTGCCTTCAGAAGGGGCAGGTACCCCACATGGCTAGAGTCCCTTCCCTGCTCGCCGCTGCCCAGCACAGGCCTCGCACCAGGAGCCATTTGCCCTCTCACTTGCAGCGGTTTGTTTCTTTTCTTTCTTTTCTTTTTTTAATTTTATTTTTGGCTGCATTGGGTCTTTGTTGCTGTGCGCAGGCTTTCTCTAGTTGCAGTGAGCGGGGGCTACTCTTCGTTGCGGTGCGCGGACTTCTCACTGCAGTGGCTTCTCTTGTTGTGGAGCACGGGCTCAAGGCATGCAGGCTCAGTAGTTGTGGCACATGGGCTCAGTAGTTGTGGCTCACGGGCTCTAGAGCGCAGGCTCAGTAGTTGCGGTGCACGGGTTTAGTTGCTCTGCGGGATGTGGGATCTGTGCAGTGGTTTGTTACTTAAAGTAGAGAGGCATTTCTCTGAACCCAGGTTTCCAATCAGGGGTGGGAAAATGTTTCTTACCCTTAGCCCACACCGTTCTTCGTCCCCCATCCCTTTCTCTAGGCCGCTGAGTTTGAGCCCTGTGGAGCTGGGGGCTGTTACCCCAGTCCAAGTTGACCTGGCTTCCAGTCCCGAGCCCCGTCCACTGCCCACCTCCCAAGCCCCTCCCCTTCCTCACCTCTCCCTGCACCTGTGTAGCCCACAGGCCCTCACCGGCAATTTGGAAATCTAAAAGGTATGAAAACCTAACTTCTTACTCATTTGACAGCAAGCTCTAACCTGACCCAAACTGGGGCACAATTCCCCCCTGAGCTGCCACGTGGGGATTTCTGTAATCTCTGGGTATCCAGTTTAGAATGACTGTTCCCGCTTTTGGCTGCAAGACTGTGCTCGGTTCTGGACGTTTCCTATAGTTTGCTGGGGATAATCCACGTTATCTGAACCTTGTTAGCTTTTTTCAGATCTGAAGAGTTTGTAATCTGAAACACACTGGGCCGCACGTGTTTCAGGCAGGGACTAAGGGCCTGGCGCGGTACCCCCGTTGGGGTTGTTTGGGCCCATGCGTGAGATCACAGGTGGAAAGTGGCCGGCACCGTGAGCAGCACCTGGCAGCAAGCGCAGGCATTAGGTGTGGGGGCCTGCATGAGGTGGGCGTGCAGGGCCTTTTGGCAGAAGGAGGAGTATGGTGTGAACTCAGGTGATTCTGTGGTGCCTTCTGGGACCAGGTCATATCTAGCAGAATGGGGGAGGCAAGAGAACTCTTGGCGGCAGGCGAGGCTCCTTTCCTGGGGAGCCTGAGGAGGCACCTGAGGAGGTGGTGAGTTTGCCAGGACGTCTGGAGAAATACCCATCCCAGCTGGGGAGAAGGGGGGGTTGGAGGGCCAGACCTGGGCCAGACTTGGCTGCTCCCATGGAGAGTGGAGGCTGGGAGGGGCTTCAGGCAGCTCAGAGCTGAGACTCTGAACCCGAAGTCCTTGGATGGCCCCTGGGAGGGGGGTGTCCCATGATCCCTTGAAATTATATGCCACTTGCATAAGGGTAGAGGAACAAGAGTCCATGGCTGGGACCTCAGAGGAGCCTCTCCGGAGGCAGCACTTCTAAAATGCCTGTTAGGTCTGTGTGCTTCTGGTAAACTGTGGCTGTGACGCTGCGGTTGGTTCTCTGTGCATTTTTCGGGGGAGAGGCTCCCTTGCTTTCGATCCTCCTCAGAGGGATCTGTGACCCGAGAAAGGCTGACGGCCCCTGAGGACAGCAGCAGATTGGGGAGTAAAGTGGATGCCCCTGGCTTGTAAGGGATGGTCAGTGGGAGGAGCGGGGTGTGTGTGTGTGTGTGTGTGTGTCCCGTCCTCAGACAGGGGGAGTGACTTTGAAAGGCAGGAATGCCAAGGGCAGGTCCCGGGATTTCAGGAGGGGCAGCCCCATCCGAGGGCTGGGGTGGGGGAGGGAACCCAGGCGGATGGCAGGTCTGGGGAAGGCTGAAGGCTGGGTGGAGAGCGGGAGAGCGACCCAGGACAGCAGGGCCCACCAGCAGTTCTCCGAAAATGGGGAGACCTGAACCTTCATCCTTTCAACCAGAAACGTATTCTGAGTGGACTTGCTGTCGCGTTGTGGTCGTTACCATTTGTCTAACTTTAAACAGCAAAACTTTACTGAGCATCCACTGTGTGCCAGATACTGTTTTAGGAGCTGGGGTTAAGCACGTGGGCCCACACTTGTGGGTCTTGGGGGGGGTGTGTGTGATAGGCATTAAGTCAGCAGTCACCCGCTAGTGGTCAGCGCCTTGAAGGAGGTAAAACGTACTGAGGCTTGAGAGTGCTGGGGGAGGGGCTGCTCAAAGTGAGGGGGAGGAAGGAGTTGGTCACAGATGGTCCCTGCTCAGAATGGGGCATTAACGCCACCAGGAGAAGCGCAGGTGAGGCAGCGCCTCACCATCGGCGTGACTGCTCTGTGCCTCAGTTTCCTCGGCTGTAAAACGGGAGTCTTGGTAGCATCTACCTTGGAGGGTTGTTATGAGTTGTGAGCTAATAGAAGTAAAGTGCTTAAAATAGTGTCTGCTACTCAGCAGGCGGGAAGAGCTGCTGGGGAGTGAGCTTGTGGGCCTGCATGGCCAAGGACAGCCAGGGGCCAGTGTAGCTGGAGCAGGGCGAGTAGGGGGAGGGCTGGGCCCCAGCAAGGGGCTTGGCGTTTTTTCCCAGAGTGTTGGGGAGGGAAGCGACACCTGTGATTGTGTCTGGGCTCAAGCACAGTTCTGTCCCCTGTCCTTTCCTGGCAGGGTGATCCTGGGCGAATGACTCAGCCTCCCAGATCTCAGCTTCCTTGTCGGTGGGGAGGTTCCACTGAGGGCCTTGGCTGGTGGCAGGTGATCACCTGTGCCCGGACTGTAGGCACACTCCTAGTTTCGGGGAGCAGAGAAAAGGCGGAGGAAGAACCCCTCTCGCTGTTGTGGGGGGGAAGTGGCCCAGGAGCCAGTCTGAAGAGAATGAGTCAGGAGGCCACCAGCTGGAGAGAGTTGAGGTGGGAAGGAGGCAAGTCCCGGGGGCAGGGGGCAGTGGCTTAGCTGGGGTCTGCTGTATCTCTGGGTCAGTCCTGCTCTCCTGGGTCCCTGTCTCTCTCGGCTAGGCCAAGGGACAGCCCTGCTTTGCATTCCTGGGTTGGAATGCCCGCCCTTCTCCCTCCTGGTCTGCAGCAGTCCTCTCCAGAGTCAGAAGCAGCTGGAGGTCATGGTTAGCATAGGCCGTGGAGCCTTATCTGACTTGACCTTGTGACCCTGGCCAAGTGACCCTAGTTCTCGCTCGTTTCTTCCTGGGGCATGGAGAGTGGTCTTGGGGGCTGGTATTAGCCCCGCACACACAGCAGGTGAATGACATGGTGTAAGATATCATTGGTCTCCTAAACCTGCTGTGCGGTCTGGAAGAGGTGATCGTGAAACCCCCAGACAGGTACAGGAGGAGCTGGGAAGGGCACAAGGAGGTGGCCTTGGAGATCCTGCCCAAGCCCCTCCAGGTCCCGAATGACTCACTTTGTGCGTTCACCCTCCTGTTTTCTCACTTCCGGGACTTGCTTGGGAAACTTCAGGATTCGGGGTCCCAGGAACAGTGTGGGGCGGGGCTGTTGGCACCCTTCACATCTGCCCGGAGAAACCATGGCACTTGCCCTGACGCTCGTTACGCTACACAGCTCCGACTTTTGGTTTAAGAACCCTGAGTCCCTGACTTCTCCCACACCCACCCCTTTTGTTCTCTGAAAACCAGTTCTGTGAAGGAAGTTGAGACCAGGCTTCAGCCAGGCCTGCAGGAGTTGGATATGGAGGCTCTGTGGCCCTCATGCGTCTCCTCTGGTGGTTATTCTTTAGATCACTTACTTTAATTGTTGTTTAATCTACACACACAGACGCCTGGGCCTTAGGTGCACTTGACAGTGTGTGCATGCATGTAACCGCCACCCAAAGCCAGACCTAGAACTTGTCCCCCAGCCTCTGGGTGGGTTTTGTTTGGTCAGGTGGGTCTGTCCCCTGACGGCAGGCAGCGCATACTTGAAAACAGGTCCAGACTGGTGGGGCAGGGTGGGGGGGCCGGGGGGTGTGCTCCGTCTCCTACCAACCCCCATTCCTTGCGTAGTGAGAGGAGAACCCCTTTGCTTCCCTCTTTTTGTCTGTCTCTTTTAATTGATTCATCACCCACAGCTTCGGTAAGCGGGTCTGAGCTGTTTTCTTTTAAGATTGTTTGGCGGATTTGTTCCCCTGCGAATTGTGTTCCCGTGGCTGGGGTTCCTTTTGGCTGGATGTGTTACTCGTTTAACGGTTTCGTGTGTAGAAACCTGCCTGACAGTACAGGAACTGGTGAGATTCTGGCGGGGTCGGCCGCAGGGACCCTGGCAGATCAGTGCTCTAATGAATAAGGGATGCTCTTTTAATCCCCCCACAGGGGGCACGTGAGTAAATACAATCAAAGGCAGACTGGGGGGTGTCCTGCAGACCCAAGAGGGACATTCCAGGAGCTTGCCACATTCTTCCCTGAGCTGGAGGGGAAAGCAAAGGCAGGCTGGGGCTCCCAGACTTCTGTTGTATGTCCCGGAGGCCCCCTCCGCACAGCCTGGCTCTGGTCTGAGCCCTCTGTGTGACCAGAGGTTGGCGTCCCTAGTGATGGATGAGCCCTGGGTGGGGGATGCTGACGGGCCACATGACTCCCTTCCACCGCCACGCCACCCCCGTGCCCTGCCTATTACCGCTTTGAGGCCCTACCGTGGCTGACGTGGGCTGAGCCCAAACATGTGGCGGGCGGGCGCCGTGCCAGGCACTTTACGTTCATTGACTTGCCTCGCCGTCAGAACAGCCCCTTGGGGAGCCCCCGGAGCCACAGCTCATCCCCGTTTCGTAAGGGAGGAAACTGAGGCACTCGGTGGTGGGCGGCAGTCGCATGCCAACCCAGCTTTGGCCCTGACATCTCGACTCAGCCCTGCCACCCCTCGGGCGCAGGTGAGGAGTCAATGCCGTAAAGGAGAGGTTGCACCTGGCCCTTGTGGTCTCTGTCCTGTGTCGGGGCAGTGGCCCCGGTGGATTCTTCTGGAGCCCGAAGCCAGTCTTTCCTCATTCCTGCCTCGTTGCCGATTCCGTCATGGTGTCAGGCAGCCTCTGTCCCCTCTCGCCTGGGCCACATCTGGAGTCAACATCTGGTGAGGCAGCCACGGGTGGGTGGGAAGGGGCCCTCCTACCTCAAACATCCTGTTCTCTGAGGCCGGAGGCGGGGCCGGAGGGGCTCCCGGAGCCCCAGGGGCCTGGCGGAGGCCCTTCCGGCAGCCGTGAGGCCCCAGGACATCCTGTTTCACCTTTTTCTTTGTCGATGGGCCCTCCACCGGGACTGCAAGTGGGCCTCAGCCCCCTGAGCTGGTTTCCTCCATCACTCCGCCGCCGAGGCTGCCTCTGCCCCGTCCTCCGGCCTCTTCCGGTTTGGCCTCCCTGGAGCCACCCTGATCTGAGGGTTGAGGCCCCTCAGCTGGAGGGACACGTTTGAGTTCCCCAGACACCGACTGGCTCAGCTGCCTATGCTGGCGCAGCGTCCCTGGCGGCTGCGGGAGCCAGAGTGTGGAGCGTACCAGCCGCTCTGAGGGGGTCCTGCTGCTGCCCTTGACAGAGCTCGCCCGCCCGCCTCCGTCCTCACGGAGCACTGCCAGCCCAACTCCTGCTGGCACAGGTGGTGGCCGCCCTCAGTGATCCCTCCCAGCCCTAGGAGGCAGGCTCCGTCAGGCTCAGGGGGATGGTGCCTGCCAGCCATGGTCAACCAGCCAGGCCTGGCTCTGCCCGGGCCCAGGGCCCATGTCCTTCCCAGGGCCCTGAGCGTGGTCCCCACAGCCCCCCAGGGCCAACTCTCCTCCCAGAGGCTGGGATGGGGTTCGGCTCTCTTTCATGAGCTGCTGAGTCCCCAGGCTGAGCCGCTCCCAGCATGTCAGTTCTCTGTGCCTTGGTTTCCCCTCTTGAAAGTGAGCTAAGTGTGCCCAGGAAGGTGGGTGGGAGCATTAGCTGAGCTACTGCACTGCGTTAGGTGTTTGCCTGGTACCACGTATATCAACAGCTTCAAAGTCATGGCCGGAGAAGAAAGGCCCGGCAGAGGAGGCCGGCAGCCCAGCGCATGGAGTGAGGGGCTGGGCTGCTGGTTTTGTTGCCTCCACCCCCCGCCCCCCACCCCCACCCCCAGTTATCCGCTAAGCCCCCGTGCTTTCAGGGGCCAAGGAACAGGCGCACATCTGCTGTTCCTTTTGTAGCTCACAAAGCCCAGGGCTGCAGGCTGATTAGCATGGAGGGGGCAGACATTTGCATGTAATGGCTCCCGCCCAAGTCAGAGCCCCTAGTATTCTTTTCAGAAAAGCCAAGCCCTTTCTTTGGTCCTTCTTCTCTTGGGGTTGCCCTTCCGCACACCCCACAGTTAGACTCATCTTTGGTCCCCTCCAGACCAGGCCTGCAGGACCAGAGCCTCCAACCCCTAAAGGCAGATATCGCCCCCCAGCCCCCATGGACCAGCCCTTTGAGAGGAATCCCTGCTGACACCCCCTCCCGGGCCCCTGACCCCCTGAAGTCAGAGCTGACTTAGGAGGTTTGGGTGTCTGCAGTGCGGGGCCTCTTCTCCAGCCTGTGGTCAGCCCCACTGGAAGGGGAGGAGAGGTGACAAGGGGCGGGCCAGCAGAGGTGGGTGACTATTATATTGTGAAATATTTTCAAAGAATGAAGAATAATACAGCAAACACCCAGAGCAGTCACTGCCACCTTAAGAGAGAAAACGTTGCCCATAGAGCAAAGGGCCCCCTATCTTGTCTCCTCCCAGGGAGGTAACCTCCTGTTCAGCCAACACCGGGGGTCAGCCTTCACAAGAGGCCACTTTGACGTGGCCTAAAGACCCAATCTGGCACCTTTGAAATCTAGAATCAAAACTTCTCCAATCACGGTAGGAAGCTGGTGCCTCTCGGCCTCGGCCAGATGGCTGCTCTGGGTCTGAGTGGCCTGCACCAAGCCTGGCTGGGTGCCCAGTCGGGCTGGTCCAGTGGCCAGATGCCTGGTCTGGGCCCAGTGTGGCCCTGTGTCCAGAATTCTCTCTGGGATTCCTTCTCTCCAATCTTTGCGTCTGGTCAGAGTGCCATGGGGATAAGGGGCCCCGAGGTGGATGTTTTGTGCTCAGAACCCCTGCTATGTGCCTGTGCGTCTTGGGCTGGGCACAGGGTGTGTTGGTCCTCATGACGGTGCTGAGCGATGCATTATTGTTTTGTTTTTCTAGACCTGAAAGGTGGTGGGTGGGGCCCCAGGTGGCAGAGCCCAGATTCAAAGCTGGGTCTAACGGACTCCAAAGCTGGAGTTCTGGGATCTGCAGGTGCAGTGTGGCCTCCCTGGCAGGGGGAGAGGAACTACCCTGGGCTTCAGGAAACCCAAGTCTCTAGTGGCCCCGGGCACCCCAGCCTGGCCCCGCCTGCTGCTTCTCCTCCATCACAGCCACTAAGGGGGGGTGGGTTGGGTGCGGGCCTGTGCCAGGCAAGACGGTCACCGGCTGAGAAGCCGGTGTCCTCCATCCTCCAGCCCTAGTGGTCACTTGGGTCACAGGACCTGAGGCTGCAGAGGAGAGATCAGAGCCGTTCCCACTACCCTCCCCCCACCAGCAGGGCCTGACCTGCTCACTTCGGAGAGGGCCCAGGCGACTTGAGTGGGCGCCAGGCCTCCCCCGCTGTCACAATTGCCTTTTGTCAGGAATGTGGTAGAAATTCAAACCGCTCAGGAGGGTGTAGCATGAAAAGTCCGTCTCTTCGTCCTGCCTGATCCTGGCCTGCCCCCCGCGCCGCCGCTCGTCTTCTGGTGCGCCCTTCCCGCGCCGTGTTTCAGGCACACACGGGCTTGCGTGCCCACATCTCCCCAGGAGCCCACTGGGCTCAAGGTTCTGCAGGTTTAAACCATGGGAGAGGGAGGTGCCTCCCTTCCAGAGGCAGCCCCTGCAGTCATTTCGTGGTGCTTCTTTCTAGACGAGCCCCAGGCAGGCAGTGCGCCTGGCCCCTCCCCCTCCCCGGCTCCCCCTGCTCATTTTTGCACCTGCGGCGTGTGTGTATTTCACACCGTCTGCCCCTAACAGTGCGGCCTGGTCATCTTAACATGTCAGCGTCTACAGACAGAAATCTATGTCCTTCCATGGGCTGTACCTTCTTTCACTCATTCAGTGGCTCTTTAGGTTTTCTGCTGCTTTGGGCAGTGCTGTATCTAGGTGTATCTTTGCAGACATTTAGAAGTAGAACTGTAGGATAAGGCCCCGCAAGGGGACTTCTGGGTCAGAAGTCTTTGACAGAGATGCCCAGGTGGGGGCTGGCCCAGTGCGCCGGGGGCTCTGGGTGCTTGGGGGAGAGGTTGGGATTGACCCGGGACAGGGCCAGGCCAGAGGAGCCCAGGGTGACCTCATGGTCCTCAAATACCCAAGGGCTGGGCAGTGTGGCAGCAGCTGCTCGGAGCGTCTGCGAGGACAGCACTGGAGCAGCCGGCTTAGGTTACAGCCAGAGAGGGAGGCCAAGCCGGGCTAGGATTCCCCGGGGTGGGATTCTCTTCCGAGACCGTAACCATGGCTGCTCCTGATTATGAAGTGCATAGGACACTTACTAACGCCTCCCTTATCTCATGGAATCCTCACGGCAGGGAGGGTTTTATCCTCACCTTATCCCCATTGCACAGATGGGGCTCCTGAGGTTCGGGGTGAAGGCAGGTGGTGGGGCCCTCCCAAGTGGGCTGTGTCCTCTCACCTGCAGGCTGTGCCGCGATCACCTTTGGACTGATGAGGAAACTGAGGCCCACAGTCACATCTGGAGGGCGGCACGGTTGGCCCTGAACCCATGTCTCCCTGGATGCCCATCATTTTGACCACGGCCCTCTTGGCCTTCCCTGCTGCGGAAGCGGGGCAGTGGGGCCTGGTGCCTCTGGAAGACGGGAGGCCCTTTGAGGAAGGCGAGCCCTGCATCCCCCGGGGCCTGGCTCGGCTTGGATGTCGCCACCTAGGCAGCCTGTAATCTGTATTGCACAGGGCATCGTGTGTATCAGACCCCCGAGTCCCTCCAGCCCCTCTTACCCGGCCTCCCCACTGGTGTCGCCTGCCTCCCTGTGGTGCCCGGGAGCGCGGGAAGGCAGGCCCTGGCTGCCTTGTTCACCGCGGTGCCCTCATGCCCGTGCTTGGCACCGAGCGGGCTGCAGGCCGAGCCACCCAGCGAGCCGATGGCCCCGAGCAGAGGGTGGGCCGAGGAGAGCACCCCCATTTCTCCATGCCTCGTCCTCCTCTTCACCCAACTCTCCTCTCTCCTGTGGAATATTTTCCTCTGGAAGGTGAACAGCCTGTGTTTTATTTGGCAGTAGGAGGTGACTTAATAAAAGACCTCACATATGGACAGGCGTCCCCCCACCCCCAAGTCTGCCAAGGTAAATAGCTTTAATTATTCCTTGCTTGTGGCTGTGATAGTTTTTCTGCTAGAAAGGCAAAGACTTGAAATGTGGCCCTTTTCTGTGTCGGTCGCTTTTCTTTTCCCCCTGAGCTGGTGGCCACTCTCCCGTCTGGCCCGCCACCTCTCTGTTCTCCAAGAGGCAAAGAGCTTCTCGCATCTCCCGCGAGGATGGAAGGTTCTACGGGAGGAGAGAGCTTGACTCCAGGCAGTTATCTCCATTCCACTGGGTCCCTCTGACACAGGTCTGTCCAGCCTGAAGGGCTCAAGGACCCCCTGCTTGTTCCAGAGCAAAGGGGAAGGGGAAAGAGGGCAGAGGTTACCATGGGGCTGCCCAGTGCCCAGCATCTTCCAGTAGTTAAGTGACCTTCCCCAGGCCACACACGGCCTCGGCCTGGGCAAGTGGACCCCCATTCTGGCTGCCTCCTGCATGTAGGGAAGGGGCCCAGTCTCCCTGACCCCAGGCCCTTGGGGGTGGGGGGTGGGGCGTGCAGGTCAGCATCCCCAGGTGCCGGGCTGGGCGCTGGGCCAGCCACGTGCGGAGCCCTGGGTTCAATAAGGAGTCAGCCTACGATCAGGGCTCGTCCAGGAAGTGCTGGAGAACCTTCCTGGTCCCCCTCCACCTGGAGGAGGTGACAGGGGTGCAGGGGAAGAGAGGCAGGGTGCCAGGGAGGGTCTGTGGAGCCGCGGAGGCTGGAGAGAAGCCCTTCTGCCCGTGGTCTGGAGGGCGGTGAGGTCAGCGTGGCTCGGCGGGGCGATGGAGGGGCTGTGTCGAGGTCGTCCGTGTTAGCAGGGGCTCGCGAGCCCCATAAGGAGTTTGGACTTGTTCCAGAAGGCTCTGGGGAACCACTGAGGGGTGCAAGCAGGGGAGAGACCACAGCAAATCAGCCGCGTCGGATGCTGTGACTGGGACATGACTGGAGGCCCAGCGCGTCCCCCGGGTCGTCTGGTCAGTGTCCCTGAGAGAGGATGCCTACCCCTCCCTGAGGCCGCCGACTCTTTTGAGCCCCTCCTGGGTGCCGGGCCCTGGTTTGGGCCCAGGAGTGAGGGTGGGGAGCAGGGTGTTGCCTTCAGGCCTGGGACCGGGGAGCCCCTGTGCCTCAGTGTCTGCCAGATTCTGCTGCCCTGGGTCCCATGGTGCTGTCCAGGGAACCGACAGGGAGGGACATCGGGTGGCGCTGTGCTGGGTAGGGGCAGGCAGCCTGTCCCCGAGAGCCGCCTGCTTCCCAGCCTCCGTCGTCTCCTGCCGGGACGGCAGCTGCCCTCCAGCCCTGGCCCTCTCTCAGCACGGGGTCCCTCTGGGTACTGCCCGTGGCTCTGGGGGAGCCAGACTTCTGAGCCACAGGTCCCCCGGGGCCTCTCTCACCTCCTCCACAGCCTTCCTACAAATCGCCCGTCTTGCCTTGGAGCCTCTGCAACCTCTCTGGGCTGCAGCCAGGAAGTCCCAGTCGCCCGCATTCTCCCTGCTGGGCCCCTGCAAGGAAAAACACTGCTCCTGTGTGTGTCCCCTGCTCTCAGTACTCACACTGAACACTTCTGATCACCAGGTGTTGGGCGGGTGTCCCCACACATCAAGCAATTCTCCAACACCAGCCGGCTGTCTGGCAATTCAACTCTATTCTGAAACTGTCTACCTGGAGGTAGTGTCAGGTCCCATAGGTTGAGGGCTCAGTCCTACAAGACTGTACACACCCCACTTCAGACGCCAGTCGCAAGTTCAGGTTGGGTCATCTGTGCTTCTGATCAACCTGCTATAAATCAGAGGTTCCTAGGACCTCTTCCTCAGATTCGATTAATTTGCTCCAGCAGAACTCAGGAAAACAGTTTGCTTACTAGATGACTGGTTAATATAAAAAGATGCAACTCAGGAACAGCCAGATGGAAGAGCTGAATAGGGTGAGGTGTGTGGGAAGCAGTGCAGGGCTTCCGTGCCCTTTTCGGGGGTGCCAACCTCCCAGCACCTCCACGTGCTCACCAACCCGGAAGCTCTCCTGAACCCTGTCCTTTTGGGGTTTTTTGGAGGCTGAGGAGGGGGGACTGAAGGTTCCAACCCTCTAATTACTTGGTTGGTCCCCACATGGCTTTGTAAGTCCTATATCCTGGGGTGGCTGAAGGGGTGGGCTTCACATGAATCATAAAAGACACCTTTATCGCTCTTATCACTTGGGAAACTCCAAGAGTTTTAGGAGCTCTGTGCCAGGAACAGGGGCCAAATACATATGTATTATAAATCACCGTATTACCACCCCCTTTCTCTCTGCTTTCCCACATGCTGTTTCCTCTCGCTGGAGCATTTGTTCCCAGTCTCTTTCCCTGGCTGGTCAGGTGCCATCTCTAGCCTCCCACAGCGCCCCTGTGCCCCTGGCCTCAGTGCCCTTCACCTGGGGATACTTGTCACTTTGGCCACCCGGCTCTCCTCACCCTCTCTGGGATGGGGAGGGTGTCTCCTCTCACGCCACTGCCGGGTTTGTAATAAAGTTTTATTGGCACATAGCCATGTTCCTTTACATATTTTCTGTGGTGGAGTTGAGTCACAGTAGCAGAGATTAAATGGCCTGAAAAGCTGAAAGTATCTATTTTCTGGTCTTTTACAGATAGAAGCCCAGAGAGGTGGTGCACACACTGGCTAGGAGCACAGACCTGGAGCCAGTTGGCTCAGCCCCTCGCTCTGTGACCGTGAGCGAGATACCTAACCTGTCTGAGCCCCCTTTTCTCATCGGAGCCAGTAGGGGTGGTAGCAGTAGACACAGCGGTGCTGTGAGGGGTCCGTGGATAGCGCAGGAACAGAGCCTGGCACCTGGGAAGTTATTACTCAGAGTCTGACCTCCCAGCCCCATCCCGGTCTCAGCAGGGTGTGAGTGGGTGGGTGCTGGGCCACGCTGCCTGTGGAAGCTCGGTGTTTGTGACTTGGATATTCAGGGGCCTTGCTCCCCAGGGAGCAAGACAGATGGGGTGGTTTTCCTAGCTCCCCCCGCTGCACCCCGAGCTCTGCATTTCCTGTGGATTTGTCCCTGGCGATTCCGACCCCTCGTCCCCTGGCTCCAGAGCCTGGGCGGGACAGACTTTGCAGTGTGGTGGCTGGGAGGCCAGCCCGGGGCGGCAGGCCGGGTCCAGGAGCAGGGTGGACACGTTTGTGATGGCTGCGGCATGACTAATACTCCTTGGGCCGAGTTCGTTTCCCGTTCAGAGCCCGTCTTGGGTGAGCCTCTGCGGAGCCTGTTCACCGCTCAGCCCTCCCGTCCCATCACTGCAGGGAAGAGGGACACTGGCTCTGCCCGACCTGGCTGCGGGGGGAACCCAGCACAGCCTCCGGGCCTGCGGCCCCCTTTGTGGTCGCCCCCAGTTAGAGCGACGCGGCAGTCTGCCAGCCCCTCTCCCGCTTCCTGTCCCCACCTCTCCGGGCTGTGTGCACGCAACAGCCCCCGAATGTGCCGCCTGGTGTGACCAGGGGAGAGAAGCCCTCTCCCAGGAACCCCTCCCCTGGGGCCCAGGAGGCAGGCTGCACCACCTGGCTGGGATAGGCCCAGCGCCACCACCTCTGCCCACTGTCCTGGGGGCCCCTCCCAGTGGGGGGGGAGAGGGGAACGGCGATCGCCCAAAGGTGCAGAGCCCTGCCCACTGGGGGCTGGGGCGCTGAGTGTGGCCAGGGGAAGGGGCTGGGGAGCGGAGGTCCTTGACTGCCAGTCCGAGAGTTTGGACTTCTCCTGCGGCTTTAAAAGAGGTAGGAGCCTGGTCCGGCTTTTTGAAAAATTTTTTTTGGTGTGTCAGATATTTACCTAGCATCCCCTGTGTGCCAGGGACTGGTGTGACTTATACAAAGTGCTGGCACCATGGGCTTTGGTGGTCCCACCTGTGATGGGACAGCTCAGGTTGCCCTTAGCCCTGGCTTCCCTGGCCCGAGCCTCTGGATGCGGCCAAGCTTCCCTTAGCCACAGGTCCTTGTGGTCGCCTGCCTGGCGCCAGGTTGCAGGCACGGCCTAGGGCAGCTGGTCGGGTTGCCAGGCTACTTTGTAAACAGGCCCTCCCTGGTCTGCTCGCTGCCACACAGGAGTAGCTGACAGATCGGCTTTATTTTCTGCCCCAGGAGTGGGCATGGGTACCACGTCAAGGTTTCGGGTCCCTTCCTGAGACCCATTTATAGCTGGACTTGGGAGCACCTTGTCTTGGGTCCCCTGTGAGTGCGGCGTGGCTGTGAGCCTGGGGCTGGCCTCCCAATCCGCTCTTCCCTCCTGCCTGCGGTCAGGAGGCTGCCTGTGCCCTGCTCCCCCCTCCCTCCAGGAGGTGGCACCTGGCTCCAGAGGTGGGAGGTCGTCTGGCAGAAACCCAGGCTGTGGCCCAGGCTTAGGGCTCAGACTAAAAAAGGGGAGAGCGAGGGGCCCAGCGGACACCCGTAGGCCCTTCATATCCAGATTCACCCATTGGGAACATTTTTCTTTTTCTATTGAGATAAAATTCACATAGCATAAAACAATTGAGTGGCATTTAGTGCACTCACAGTATCAGGTAACCATCACCTCTATTTCCAAAATATTTTCATCATCCAAAGAGAAAACCTTGTTTCCATTTAAGCAGTCATTCCCCATTCTCCCACCCTCAGCCCGTGGCAACCACGAATTTTGTTTTCAGTATCTACAAATTTACTGGTTCTGGATGTTCCCTATAAATGGGATCATATACCTGTGACCTTTTATGTCTGGCTTCTGTCACTCAGCATAATGTTTCTGAGGCTCATCAGTGAGTTGGGACTTCATTTCTTTTTATGGCTGAGTAATATTCCATTGTATGGATGGACCACATTTTGTTTATCCAGTCATCAGTTGATGGACATCTGAGTTGTTTCTACTTTTTGGCTGTTTTGAATAGTAACACTTTGAATATTTGCATCAAGTATTCATTTGAATACCAGCTTTCAATTCTTTGGGGTATATACCTACAAGTGGGATCGCTGAGTCAAATGGTAATTCTGTGCGGCTGTACCATTTTAAGTTCCCACCAGCGGGGTCTGAGGGATTCAATTTCTCGCCAGCACTTGTTATTTCCCCCTTTTTTGTTTAAAATTACGGCCATCCTGCTGGGTGTGCAGTGGTATGTAATTGTGGGTTTGAGTTTCAGGTCCCTAATGACTAATGATGACGTGCACCTTTTCACATGCTGGTCATTTGTATACCTTTGGAGAAACATCTCTTCAAGTCCTTTGCCCGTTTTTGAATTGGGTTATATTTTTGTTGTTAAGAGTTCTTTATATATTCTGGACAATAGGTCCTTATCAGGTATATGATTTGTAAATATCTTCTTCCATTCTGTAGGTTGTCGTTTCGCTTTTTTGATACTGTCCTTTGATGCAAAAAGTTTATTTAAAAATTTTTTTTTTTTTTTGGCCGTGCCACATGGCTCGTGGGATCTTAGTTCCCCAACCAGGGAGCGAACCTGGGCCCCTGGCAGTGAAAATACCGAGTCCTAACCACTGGACCGCCAGGGAATTCCCCAAAAAGTTTATAATTTTGATGAAGTCCGGTTTATGTAGTTTTTCTTTTGATACTCTTGCTTTTGGTGTCATATCTAGGAGTCCATTGACAAATCCAAGGTCTCAGAGATTTACCCCTCTGTTTTCTCCTAGGAGTTTTATAGCTTTCACTCTTATGTTTAGGTCATTGATTAATTTGAGTCAGGTTTTATATATGGTGTGAGGGTAGGAGTCCAGCTTCATTCTCTTGTACAGGGAGACCCAGTTGTCCCAGCACCATTTGTTGAAGAGACTATTTTCTGCCCCTTGAATGTTCTCAGGACCCTTGTTAAAAATCAATGGACTATACGGGACTTCCCTGGCGGTCCAGTGGTTAAGAATCTGTGCTTCCAAGGCAGGGGGCATGGGTTCGATCCCTGGTCGGGGAACGAAGATCCCACGTGCTGTGAGGCATGGCCAAAAAATAAAAAACAAACAAACAAAAAAATCAATTGACTATAAACATAGGGTTTATTCTGGACTCTAATTCTGTTGATGTATGTGTCTCTCCATTTGCCAGTACTATTCTGTTTTGATTACCATACCTTCGTAGTGGGTTTTGAAATCGGGGAGTGTGAGTCTTCCAGCTTTGTTTTTTTTTTCAAGATTGTTTTGGCTGTTATGAGGGTGATTGGGAACACTTTGCACATTTGTACTCATGCTTCTCTCTATAAATATATTTTGTCTTTGTTGTTGATTTGGTGAACCACTTGAAAGCAAGTTGCAGACATCACAAGAATTCACTTTCCTTCCATATGTATCTTTCAATGATAAGAACATTCTTCTGCAGAATAATGCTCCTGTCACATCTAGATCATTTAAAGTTGTGGCTCCTGCAGTCCACACATTTCCCCACGTGTCCTTTGTAGCTGTTGAACGGTGTTCATTAGGCTGCAGTCCAGGACCACACCTGGCGTTTGACGGTCACGTCTCTTTAGTCTCCTTCACTCTGGAATACTTCCCAGCAATTTTTGCCTTTCCTGACTTTGACCGTTTTGAGGCAACCAGGGAAGTTGTCTTGCAGACGGCCCTGTGATCTGGCACTGTCTGTTGTCCCCTCGTGATGGGACCAGCGTGTCTGTCCCGCTGCCCCACATCCGGGCTACAGCATCGGGTCGGTTTGTCTCCTGGTGATGCCGTGTCTCACGGTTCGGCTGAGGTGGGGTGCCCCATGCTTGTTGAGTGAATGACTAGTAACAGTAGTAGTGGTGGGCGTGGGGATGCAGTGCTTCCTGTATGCATGTGTTGGGCCCGACCCCTGCCCCACCGTTAGTCCCGCTTGACAGATGAGAAAACTGAGGGCTCAGACCTGCCCTGGTGACACACTAAGTGGAGTAGACGGGGCATTAACACGGGCCGTCAGGCTCCTGTGGCCACACTCAAAATACGTGCAAGAAGGAAGGGGCTCAGCGGGAGGAAGCAGAGGCACCACTGGCATTTCTTTCTTGACCCCCGCCCACCCCTGCTCAGCTCTGAAGGCCGACGACGCCCCCATGTGACACGGAGGGGCTGGTGGCTGAAGGCCCGACTCCCTCAGCTGGGCCTGGGCTGCCCACTGGGTTCCCGTGACCCCCTGAGCCTGCCAGACTTGCCCTTCTCTCCCCTGTGTCTTCCCACCTCAGTGCCCAGGAGCGACAGGGGGTCTGGCACCAGCAGGTGCTCCGTGAGGGAACGTCCTGGCACAGGTGCCCCCCTGGGCCCCCCAGTGCCTGGCAACTCCCTGTCCCCCCACCTCAGCCCTGGTTGCCCGGTGGACAACTGTCCTCTCCTGCTGGACAGACTGCATCCTGTATCCCCGCTGGGGACACTGATCAGCCAGCGCCTCGTCCTCAGCGTAGGCTGGGCAGGCAGAGCACATGGCAGCGCTCGTGGGGCGGGTGTTGTGGCACCCTGGAAGAATCTGGGGTGCCGTGAGCGGGGGGTGGGGGGGGGGAGGTGGCCCCGGGACCTGGCGGCTCACGCCCGCCTCCCTCCTCTCGCAGATGAAGACGTCTGTGTGTTCAAGTGCTCGGTGTCCCGGGAGACGGAGTGCAGCCGTGTGGGCAAGCAGTCCTTCATCATCACCCTGGGCTGCAACAGCGTCCTCATCCAGTTCGCCACGCCCAGCGGTACGTCTCCCTTCCGTCCCAGCAGCACACGGAGCGCCCAGAGCCTGGGGGCTTACGCTCTCAGCCGTGGCGGGCGGGGGGCCTGGAGCCCGGGTAAATCATAGCCCGTTCATCTGACCCAGCGAATGCCCCGCCAACATCAGAAATATTCCCAAATGGAAATATGTCCACGGTAAGAGTACGTGCTCGCTGCCTGGACACTCTGCCCCAGACCTCGCCGGCTCCTTTGGGTCCTTCTGGGCTCTGCTTATATGTCCCCTCCTCTGAGAGGCCTGTCCTGACCTGCCCACACCCCAGGCCTCTTGGAGGAGCCGGTCAGATGGGGGTCAGGGGCCCAGCCCTCCCGCAGCAGTGGATGGGATGAGACAAGGTCCTGAGGTTGGCAGAGGCTTTGTTCCGAGCGCAGAGGAGACTCTGGAGGGTTCTAAGCAGACCCATCTGGGGGACACACGGGCAGAGCTTGCGGAGCCCCAGGCGAGTGCTGCTGGTGGCTCTGGGTGGGGGTCAGCAGTGGAGGTGGTGAGCCGCCCTGGGCTGGAGCCCCCTCGAAGGGTCCAGCAACCGGACTTGGTCCCTGCAGAGCCGAAGTCAGTGGGCCTGGTGGTCGGCGCAGGGGCTGGGGCAGGAGAGCCCAGGATGGAGAGTGGTCGGCGCAGGGGCTGGGGCAGGAGAGCCCAGGATGGAGAGTGGTCGGCGCAGGGGCTGGGGCAGGAGAGCCCAGGATGGAGAGTGGTCGGCGCAGGGGCTGGGGCAGGAGAGCCCAGGATGGAGAGTGGTCGGCGCAGGGGCTGGGGCAGGAGAGCCCAGGATGGAGAGGCCGCCTGCCCACGGCTGCCCCCAGCATCCCCAGAGCCCTCTTACTTGTCTCAGTGCCCCCGATGGAGAGAGGAGGCTCCCCCAGTCCAGACCCTCAGGACTGCCCGCCCTCAAGTGGCCTGGCTTCAGAGCTGAGAGACGCCGGGCTGGGAGAAAGCAGCCAGATGGCTGACCACCTCCCACCAGGAGCTCCACATTCCGTTTCCTTCTTTATACAAAATCAACCCCAATTCAATGTTTAAAAAGATAAGTTACAGAAACACCACCAGGGTTATCATTAAGAGTTGATGTTTTAGATCCGCCTCGTCTTTTTCTGCTTCATGGATAGTTATATTCTGATTTTTTTTCCTTTCAATCCTATCAGTTTCTTAAATTGTGGTCAAGTGTACATAGCAACAATTCTACCATGTTAATAACCCTTTCTGAGTGTACATTTCAGTGGTATTAAGTATATTCATATTGTGCAACCATCACCACCATCCAGCTCCAGAACTGTTTTATCTTCCCAAACTGTATATTTTTAAGAAATTGTCTTTTAGGTGTCTTTTTTTTTTTTTAATTTATTTTTGGCTGCATTGGGTCTTCATTGCTTCACGTGGGCTTTCTCTAGTTGTGGTGAGCGGGGGCTGCTCTTCATTGCAGTGTGCGGGCTTCTCATTGCGGTGGCTTCTCTTGTTGCAGAGCACGGGCTCTAGGTGCATGGGCTCAGTAGTTGTGGCGCGAGGGCTCAGTAGTTGTGGTGCGCAGGCTCAGTAGTTGTGGCGCACGGGCTTAGTTGCTCCACGGCACGTGGGATCTTCCCGGATCAGGGATCGAACCTGTGTCCCCTGCGTTGGCAGGCGGATTCTTAACTACTGCGCCACCAGGGAAGTCCTGTCTTTTAGTTAATTGTGTTAAAATACACCTAACGTAAAATTTACCATCAACCATTTTCAAGTGTCCAGGTTCCAGAGGTATTAAAACACATTCACGTTGTTGTGCAGCCATCTCCACCATGCATCTCCATCATCCATTTTCATCTTCCTAAACTGAAACCCTGTTCCCATTAAACACTAACTCCCCCTCCCCCTCCCTGTCCCCTCCAGCCCCTGGCCCCCACCATCCTATCTGTCTTCATGATTTTGTTTTGCTTCTTTTTCTTGATGCAACTTAGTGGTCTGTGTTCATAAACATAGTTCATTTGCCACGTAACATCTGGTCCTGCAGACCCCTGGTGACTGGTTCTGTCATGTGCTTCTCAGTGTCCACTGGGGTCCATCCAGTCCCCTCTGACCGGACACTGGGGTGGCGTCCCTGTGTCCACTTGCCACCCACAGACACTGCCGTGAGCTGTGGGTGGACCCACGGGTATTTGCTGGGGCGAGTCCCAGAGACTTGACGGCCGGGTCATCCTTTGAAGGCTTTGGCCAAGCTGCCCTTTGGCGAAGCAGCGCCAGCCGCGTGGAGCACACTTGCCCCTGACACCTGCCTTCTCCCGTGCCAGTCACCAAGAGGCAGGCTTGGCTGCCCTTCTTCTTTTCCTTACTCTTCAACATTTGTGTGTATGTGTATGTGTGTGTGGGGGTTTCAGATCACTCATGCTCAAGGTAGAAAAGTCGGGGTGCACGCCTAGACAGAGCCCGCCACCCCTGAGCCGGCCACACATGACCTGGCTTCCCCCTTCCAGATTTCTGTTCCTTCTATAACATCCTGAAAACCTGCCGGGGCCACACCCTGGAGCGGTCGGTGTTCAGTGAGCGCACGGAGGAGTCCTCTGCTGTGCAGTATTTCCAGGTGGGTACATACTGCCTGGGCCAGGCTGCTGCCCCCGGTGGCCCCCAGAGGCCGCGCGGCACAGGGCAGGCCCACCCGGGTTCATGTCCTGGCTCTGCCCCTTACTCGCTGAGTAACCTTGGGCAGGTTTCCTCCGCTCGCTGGGCCTCAGTTTCCTCATCTGTGAAACAGAGATGCCAGTGCCTGCCTATGAGGGTTGCTGGAAGGATTTGAGTGCAGGTGAAGCTCAGGTCCACAGGCATTTTGAGTAATGATAGCATAGTTACAGTGTCCTGAACACGTAGGGCATGCCAGCCACTGGCCCCAGCGCTTTGACACGTACGGAAGCACTTGAACCCTCCCAACAACTCTAGGAGGTAAGTACTATTGTTGTCCCCATTTTACAGATGAGAAAACTGAGGCTCAGAGAGGTTAAGTGACTTGCTCCAAGTCACACAGCTATTATGCAACAGAGCCAAGATGGGAAGCCAGGTCTGCCTGATGCCAAAGCCTGTGCCCCTGCCCAGGTGCCACGCTGCCTCCCGATCGCCTGTTGTCTTACAAAGAGACCCCACAGCACCTCACCTGCCTGGCGCTCTGAGTTCTAGGGTTCTGTTTGATCCACTCCTCCACTTCTTTGGGGCCCCTAAGATGGGGCAGGTGGCCCTTGATCCCAGAATCCTGCGTGTGGCATATCCTCAGTTCTCCTGGGTTGCTTCCAGGACCAGGTATCAACCAACTGTGTCCTTTGGCCACGGTGACGGTGGTGGTGTCCTCCCTGGGGGCTGCCTCTAGCTTCCAGCTCCCTCTACTGGAGCAGGTAGCCGGGGAGTCCAGGCCAGCAGAGGGGGTGCGGCCTCCCCAGGGAGATCTCTGCCCGAAGTGGACCCTTCTCTGCCACAGGGTCGGCCAGGGCCTCGGCCATCTGTCTGCTGCGTGCCCTGTGCCATTGGCATGTCTCTGTTCCAGTTTTATGGCTACCTGTCCCAGCAGCAGAACATGATGCAGGACTACGTGCGGACAGGCACTTACCAGCGCGCGATCCTGCAGAACCACACGGACTTCAAGGACAAGGTGAGCGGGGCCGGCTGCATCCACCCTGCTGCCTTCCGCCCTCTCCCTCAGGCTCCGTGCCCGCCTCACTGGCTCAGTAGCCTCTTTTTTTTTTTTTTTTCCCCCCTTTGTTCATTGATTTTATCTTTAATTTTTTCAGATTGCAAAAGCAAAATCTACTTTTTGTAGAAGCCCAGTGTGTATCAGATGGGCATGAAAGGCCTCTGTCATTTCCCTCCAGAATGACCACTGCCAACAGTAAAGCTCTCTTCTTCCAAGATTTTCCCCATGCATATACCAGCATATATAGTTTAGGGTTATAATCTTTTAAAAATACAGATATACAAAATAGGACTGTATTCTACATTCGCTTCCTGCAAAATACTTTTCCCCCACTTAATGTTGTGTCTTGGCATGTCCTGTTAAGTTACGTGGATGTAGTGTAATCTAGTCACTTCCCTAGTTCCTTTTAAAATCTTTTTGCTGTTACCAAGTAGTGAGCAGTTGACCCTTGAACAGCATGGGTTTGAACTGCACTGGTCTACTTACATGCAGACTGGTTTCGATAGATATGAGCAACTGTGCTACACGATCCACAGTTGGCTGAATCTACGGCTGCAGACCCGTAGATATGGCGGGCCAACTGTATGGTTATACTCGGATTTTCTACCGGGTGGTGGGGTTGGCGGCGTCCCTGACTCCCGCGTTGTTCGAGGATCAACTATATACTTGTGATTAAAAAGAGACCAGAGTATATATATTCGGAGGTGAAATTTTATTCTGTTCTCTTCCCATGGCCTAGAGTTTGTTTTTCCTTTTTAACCACATGAAAGCTTGTGGTTTTCTCGACATATCTAGGGGACTGTCCACATGATCCACGTGGATCTATTTCATCTGGCGCCTTGGTGATGCCCTCCCCCAGCATTGCTGAGAATCCCCTCAGGTGACTGAGCCTCCCGGTCCCAGGGCCTGAGCCCCACAGGCTGGGAAGGAGTCATCCTCGACACAGCGGCCATCCCTATGCCCTGACGGCTGGCGTGGGCAGCGTTGGGGCAGTGCTTGGGGCCCGGGAAGCCCGTGTCCCTTCAGCAAAGCCTCTTCCAGCTCTCCCAGGATGCAGATCCATTTCCTAGTTCATCTAGAGCTCTGAGAGGCACCTGAGGCCCTCCCACCCGACAGCACCAGCGCCCCTGCTGGGCGCTCGCCCTGTGCCCCACCGCCGTGCCCAGAGCAGGTCTCCTTTAGCACCCGTGCACCAGAAACGTTTATCCTGATTCCGCTTGTGCGCGGAAGCAGTCAGACGAATCCAGAGTGTGGGACAGTCTACCACACACTAGCCGGGACTCCTCCCAGAGCCTGTGCTCTGGGGCCCAGCAGCCCTGGAGAGGGCACCCGAGTGGGAGCTTTCCCCGGGGCTCTTCCCAGGTTGCGGGGTTGCCCTGTGGGGCCTGGGGTGGGAGGCCGCCCTCCTCCTGCTGGCCGCGTGGCCCTGACCAGTCAGCCCTGCGTCTCAGTGGTTCTGCTGTGGGGCTCAGAGGTGTCCTTACCTAGTGAGCACTCATTCCCATGTGCTGCATAGACCGCGCACACCATTCCTTCTTGAATCGGGTCTGAGAGTGTGTACTGGTCTTAACATCCTAGCTGTCCTCAGAAGTCCCACTCTACCACCTTTGGATCCAAACTGCAGCCTCCTATGGCTCTCAGAAAGCACCCTCGTGGGCAGCTGGCCGTGTAGAGGGGAAGCAGGCCACAGGGCAGAGAGCGTGCTCCGTGGGTGGGTCTGCGGGGAGGGAGCGTCTCGTGACACACACATCTTTACGATCACGTCACTTTACCACTAATTTGTCCTCACTGCCCCCTCCTCCCTCAGATTGTTCTTGACGTCGGCTGCGGCTCTGGGATCCTGTCGTTTTTCGCCGCCCAGGCTGGAGCGAGGAAGATCTACGCGGTGGAAGCCAGCACCATGGCCCAGCACGCCGAGGTCAGTGGCCCTCGGGGGCCCAACCTGTCTCCGTGCCCCAGCTCTGTGCCTGCTCCAGCCTGGGGAAGCCAGCCCTGCTGGGAGCCCCCAGGAGACCTGACCCCTGGGTCCAGGGGAGCCTGGGAATGTCATTCTCTACTTTGGTCTCTTGTTCCCGAAACTGAGTGGTTTCAGGGGGAGGGGCTTGCTGGGCCTGAGGTAGTCTCCCTTCCATGACGGGTGGTGGCCCAATGGGTTCAGGGGTGATTTGGGGTCTTCAGGGGCTTGATGGCCTGGTGCTTCAGGGTCTGGACTGTGCAGTCACACAGACCAGGGTGGGATCTCGGCGCGGGGCAAGCCGCCCACCTCTCTGAGCCCCACTTGAGAGGTGGATGACGACAGGATTTCATTTTGTCAGTTGATGCTTTTTTGGCACTGAAGCCCTCATCACAAAGTTTAAAACCTAAAAGCTACAAAGGTAAACAGTGAGGATGCTTCCCTCCCCCACCTCTGGCTCCCAACCACCTAGATCCCTCCCCACTGGAGGGAGAAAGACGGATGTGGAAGCTCCCCAGAGCCACTCCATGAGCCCCCATGGGCTCCTCCACCCGCCAGCTCCCACACGAATGTACACGCCACCGTGTTGCACCTGGCTCTGCTCTCTCTACGATACATCTGGGATATGTCTGCGTCATCATGTCAAGAGCTTCCTCACTCTTTCTAGTGGTTGCAGAGCATCCCTTTGCCTGGACGGACCACTGTGTGTTGAGACACAGGCTGTAACTGACACTGAGGCTGCTTCTCAGTCTGGAGCACAAACGCTGCACCGAATCCCCTGTACACGTGTCCCCTCTCCATGTGAGGTTACGTCTGTAGGGCAGATTCCTAGCACTGGAATCGCTGGGTCGGAAGGTGTGTCCAGGTTTAGCTTTGGCGGCTGTGGCAAGGCCTACTTGTCCTCGTCCCCAAGGTGACATCAGGAGGCTGCGGAGCTGCAGGAGGGGCGACCCGACAGGGAGGCAGAGGGGAATCTGGTAGCTGAGTGTGGACGGAGGCCCTCCCCCGCAAGGACCCCCGTGACCCCTGTGGCTCGCCCGCCCTCAGGTCTTGGTGAAAAGTAACAACCTCACGGACCGCATCGTGGTCATCCCCGGGAAGGTGGAGGAGGTCTCGCTCCCCGAGCAGGTGGACATCATCATCTCGGAGCCCATGGGCTACATGCTCTTCAATGAGCGCATGCTCGAGAGCTACCTCCACGCCAAGAAGTACCTGAGGCCTGGGGGTGAGTGTCCCTGCCGCGCGGGCCACTGCCTGGGTGGGCGTTCCCTGGGCCTGAGGCCAGGGGTGCGCCCCCGGGGGCCCCTTCAGAGAGCCCCTGGGTGCCGCTTAGTCAGCACGGGTGTGGTTCAGCTCCCCACTGGCCTGAGCTGGCGGCCTGGGGTACAGAGGGCATCTGGGCCTTCACCCCCGCTCCCTACCCGGACCTGACCTCAGCTGGCTGGGCCCCAAACGAGGCCACGTGTCCACTTGCCCGGCCTGCTCGGTTAGGGTACGGAGGGGCTCCCCTCAGGCCTGCGGAGAGCCACTGGGCTGCCTCTGGCATCTCATGGCCCATGGGGGACAGTGTCTGGCTGGGCTGTGGTCGGAGCAGGACATGTTCTGTGGCCGGCACCTTCCCCGAGGAACTGCCCTGTCGTCTTCATTCCTAGCGCTGTAGACCTTGCCCTCAGCCTGACGGGCTCCTGCGCTCATCACCATGGGGTGGGGTGTGTGTGTGTGTGAGTGGGATGGGGGTTCTTGTGCACTGGGGGGCAGCTGATGTCTGTGGTCTCCTGTCTGTGTCACTACCTGCCTGTCTGTGCTCTGGGGTCATTGGGTCACTGTTGACACCTGCCCATCTGTGTCACTGGTGGTCTGGTCTGTGCGGGGCCCTGAACATCTGCCGACGTGTCCGTTTCTCTGCTCAGTTCTGGGCACGTTCTCAGTATTTCTGTACAGGAAAGGGGCTGTGTGTGTGTGTGTGTGTGTGTGTGTGTGGTACAAGACGACCCCCGCCAGGGCAGAGCACGGGAGGCCCGTGCACTTGCGGGCCCCGTGGAGGGCAGGGGAGGAGTTGGTCTGTGGGGAAGGGCCTGCCTCAGGCTCCACTCTGGGAGGTGGGAGGTAGGAGGTGGCTGCCCTTCCCCACAGCTCTGTCCTGCGACCCAGGTGTGTGGGAAGCCAGGCTGCCCCAAGGCTTGTCCTAGACCTGCTCTCATGCTCTGCCCTGTTGATGGGCCAAGCTAGCTGGGCAGTGGGGTCGGGGGGGCGGTGGGAGTCGGGGGGGGTGGTGAGCAGCAGCCCCAGCAGGGTGTGGGCTCCTCCTTATGGGACGGAAGGACAGACAGGAGTCAGGCTCCGGTGGGCAGCTGCACACTCACCCCACTGGTCAAGCAGCCTGTCCAGGATCGGGCCTGGGGCTAACCTCTTCCCCTTCAGCCTGCATGAGTGCGGCTTCATTCCATCTCAGGAAGCTCTTTCGGGGGATTAAGGGAACCCTCCCCGCAGCTGCACAGTTTTAGGTGCCTTCAGGGCAGGGGGCACTTTTCCATGTTGCTCCGGGGGGCTGATGGGCTCCTCCTGGGCAGGGGGCCTGGCTTATGGCCTCTGGGCCAGTGAGCCCCTCCCTTCCCCACACCAGTGGCTGCAGCTGAAGGAAGGCTTGAGAAGGCAGATTCCCAGCACCTCAGGGACTCTCCCCTGCAATAAGAGGAGGGAGGGAGGTCCACATCTGGAGGCCAGGTGACTGGGGGCCCTAGACTCTCGAAGTAGGTGGGGCCTCCTGAGCCCTGGCTCTCCTTGCCACTGGCTCTGACTCATCTGTCTGTTCCTTGAGTCCCCCTCCCATTTCAGGCCATGCAAGTGGTCCACCCTGCCTGCCAGAGCCTGGGCGGTCCTGTGGTGGGGATTCAGCTGGGGCCCGTGATGCCATAGCCTGGGGCTCACCCGTGCTCTGTCCACAGCACTTTCCTTTGCTTTCCCTGCTGCACGCCTATCCGAGAGACACTGTCTGGCTGATGGAGCAGGGCCCTTGGAGGCCTGGCCACACCCCAGGCACTGCTTACTTACCCCTGAGGCTCTGGCAGGTGCTTTCCTGTCTCCCAGCCCTTGTAATGGGACTTGAGGCCAGGCCCTCCTTCCTCCCTGGCTAGCTGTACAGGTTTAGTGAGGAGGTGCATGTCAAGTGTTCAGTGGCCGCTGGCAGAGTAGGTGCTCAGTATCTCTTCATTGCATGAGTGCATGAATGAGTGAATGATGAGTGAGAGGCTGGGAAGGCCCAGAGCTGGGGTCCTGGGGCCCTTTGGAGGCTCTGCCAGGTCCTGCTGGATGTCCCACCCTGACGCCAGCACCGCTCCCTGCCCCCACTCCCAGGAAACATGTTCCCCACCATTGGTGATGTCCACCTCGCACCCTTCACGGATGAACAGCTCTACATGGAGCAGTTCACCAAGGCCAACTTCTGGTGAGTGTGCCCCTGGGTGTCCTGCCTTCTCAGGGATGGCCCCACCTTTCTCTTATTCCTTATCCTCAGTAGGACCTAAAAGACTTGGGCTGGATGAGGGCCAGCTGGGAGAGAAGGCAGGCTGCCCCAACTGTGTCCTGCTGCTGGTGACCTTGCCATGGGGGGTGGGGGCTTTCTGCAGGTACCAGCCATCCTTCCATGGAGTGGACCTGTCAGCTCTCCGAGGTGCTGCGGTGGACGAGTATTTCCGGCAGCCTGTGGTGGTGAGTGGGGGCACCCAGGGCACTCACTACCACAGTAGCACGGGGCATGGCCCTCCTCTGGGGTGACAGGAGAGGGGCATTGGCTTTCCTGTAAGGCCTTATGCAAGCTGTGCAGCACTAGGCAGGCCACCGTTGCTCTCTGAGCTTCTGCCCCTGCACGGAGCTCTCACACAGGGATGTTGGGAATTAAGTAGCAATGCATGTAGAGTGCTTAGTGCATAGTAAGCATGCAGTAACGTGTTTACTGTCATTAGATGAATTGATCCTTGGTGAACTGCTTTTATTTGATTAATTTTAATTATTGAGATTTTTGAACTGATGCATAGACCCATGGTTCAAAAATCAAAGAAGTATAAAAGTGGAAAGCCTCCCTACTTCCATCTCCAGCCACACAGTTCTTTTTCCTATAGGCAAACAGTCTTTGTTGTGTATTCTTCTAGAAGTCTTATCTCTAAATGTGCCTATACAAATATACATATATTTAACCTTTTTTCCTTTCAAAGTATAGCATAATCAATATATTGTTCTGTCTTAGTTTGTCTGTGTTCAGAGGATATACACTGTATGATTTTGGTCCTTTGAAATTTGTTGAGAGCTGCTTTATGCCCAGTATGTGGTCTCTCTTGGTTTATGTTCCCTCTGTACTTGAGAAAAATGTATACCAGTCACTTGTTGTGTACATTGTTATATTAATATCAATTTGGTCACATTTGTTAATCATGTTGGTCAAGTCTTCTCTATCTGTACTGTTTTTTTTGGTCTGCTTTTCCTATCTATTACTGATTGTAGATTTATTTTTCCATTTAGTTCTGATAGTTTTTGCCTTATTTTTTTTGACATTACTGTTATTAGGTGCATACAGGTTTAGGATTATTTTTATATCTTCCTGTTGGATTGATCCTTTTGTCACTATAACAAGTGTCTTTTTTTCTCTCTAGTAGTACTTCTTGCCTTACAGTCTTTTTTTTTTTTTTTTTTTTTAGTTTATTTATTTATTTATGGCTGCTTTGGGTCTTCATTGCTGTGCTCGGGCTTTATCTAGTTGCAGCGGGCGGGGGCTACTCTTCGTTGCGGTGCGCGGGCTTCTCATCGTGGTGGCTTCTCTTGTTGCAGAGCACGGGCTCTAGGTGCGCAGGGTTTCAGTAGTTGTGCCTCACGGGCTCAGTAGTTGTGGTGCACGGGCTTAGTTGCTCCGCGGCATGTGGGATCTTCCCGGATCAGGGCTTGAACCCACATCCCCTGTGTTGGCAGGAGGACTGTTAACCACTGCACCACCAGGGAAGCCCAGCATCTCTAAACACTACCTCTGCCCCATTCTCTTTCTTCTTTTGGAACTCTGATTATGTATACATTAGACCTTTTCACCATTTCTCGGATGATTCTTATACTCTTTTCTATATTTATACTTTTCTATCCCAATTGCATAATTTTCATGTTTTCTTCTTATCCATCTCCTAGTTCCAATCCTCTCATCACTATGTCTAATCTGAATTTTTTTGTTTTTGGAAAAAAAAATTTTTTTGTGATGAGAACTTTTAGGATTTACTATCCTAACAACTTGCATGTATAACGTACAGCAGAGTTAATTATATTTATCATGGTGTACATTCCATCCCTAGTACTTACTTATAACTAGAAGTTTGTAGTTCCTTTTGACTGCCCATCCAACTCCTCCTCCCCCCTTGGTTTTCTAAAATTTCAGTTCTAGAGTTTCATTTTGCTTATTTTTTATTATTTCAGTTCTCTGTGAAATTTGTTCACCTTTTTTCCTTAAACATGTTAATTCTAAGTCTCTGATCACTTTTAGTATCTGGATAAGTGGTAACTGTATTTCTGTTTTTTCTTCTCTTGGTTTTTGGTACTTTGGTTCTGTCTCTTGGTATGCCTGGTCATTGAATGCTAGAATGAAAAATTACAGAGGCTCTGGATGATGTTTTTCTTTCCAAGGATTCGTTTTTGTTCAGGCAAGAAGCCATAATGACAGATTACCTTGGTCCTATGAGGCATTTAAGACATTTGGAGGTTGCTTTTCAGACTCTGCTTAACTGGTATATCGCCCGGCTTCCCTGTAAGGCAGCAGTTCTCAAACATTTTCGTCTCAGGACCCTTTTACATTCTCAAAAATGTAGGATCCCAAAGAAATTTTGTGTGCATTGTATTGAATGATGTACTGTCAATATCTATTGACAGTAAAAACTAAACCCAAGAAATTTAAAAATACACATTAGTTAATTTAAGGATAACAATAATAACCTATTACATGTTAACATAAATAGCATTTTTAAAAAGAAAACTATTTTGCAAAACTTTCCAGCAAGAATTAGCGACATTTTAAATTTGCAAATCTCTTTAATGGCTGGCTTAGCAGAAGACAGCTGGATTCTGCTTGTGCATTCAATCTGTTGTGGTATCACAGGTGAGTGAATAAATTAAAAGGGCAGAAAACAGTGTTATATCGTGAAAATAGTTTTGACCTTGAGGGTGCTCTGGAAGGGACCACATTTTGAGAACTGCTGCTTTAGGGCATAGTCTTCATGGTCTTGGTGAGCCTGGTGGTTCACAGGGCCCCTTGTTCCAGCCTCCCAGCATCAACATGGTGCTGAACCTTTCATTAGCTTTTTAATCTCATAGAAGCAGCTTTCTGCTTGATTTCCCTACCCCCATCCCACATGTAGCTCAGGAATTGGCAAATGCCACGAAGTGAAATCACGTGCAGAATGTCCACCTCAAATTTCCACATTTCCGTTTTCTTTAGCATTTTGGCCCCTTGAGTGCTAGCTGCCTTGGTAATCCCGAGTCCCCATTTTGCTTTCCCCACCCAGGGAGGCTGCTGAAAGGCCCCATCCCAAGGGGAAAGGCACAGGCCGAAAAGCATCTCTCTCTCTCTCTCTCTCTCTCGGATCTTGGCCCCAAAGCTGTGGCTGCTGTGGTCGCTCTCCAGTGATTTCAGACAACTGGGGTTTTTTTTCCTTTGTTTTTTATTCAGTTCATATAGTTCTTGGCAGGAGTGTTAGTCTGATAAGAAATCTCCGTCATGGCTGGGAGTGGACGTCAGTGCACAGTTCTCTAACTTGTTTTTTGTGTGTGTGTGTGTGAACTTGTTTAACAGTTTATCTTGGAGATCTTTCCCCATCATAAACAGCCTCTTCATTCTTTTTCATGTACATAATCTTTTATTGTTGGGCCATCACTCGTTTCATTAGATGGTTTCCAGCGTGTCGCTACTATAGGCAATCTGTAACTCCATGTGTAAGTTTGTACATGTGCACATAGATCTGTAGGTTAAAATCCCAGAAGTGGAACTGCCAAGTCTTTAATGCAGATGAATGGTTGTCATTTTGCGAGCTGTCACCTAATTGCCCTCCATTGTGTTGTACCAATTCCTCCTCCCCCAGCATGTCTGAGAAGGGCAAACTGGTTTTAGCTGAATGGCCTAGAGGCCGCAGCCAGACTCAGGACTTCACCCCATGCCTGAAGTCAGGTCACATCTCTGATCTCTCCCAGGACACATTTGACATCCGGATCCTGATGGCCAAGTCTGTCAAGTACACGGTGAACTTCTTAGAAGCCAAAGAAGGAGATTTGCACAGGTACCGGCACCCATGCCCTGTCCTCCTGGGCCTGGCTCCTGCCAGAGGTCAAGGCCGCAGCCGGCTCCCTCAGGCAGAATTCTCCTCCCAGGGCAGGCGGGCAGGGCCCTCGAGACTCAACACCCGGATACCCCTCTTCTCTCCTGGCAGCCCCTGTTCAGCTTCCCCAGCAATCACCGCCCTTTGCCTTTCAGGATAGAAATCCCATTCAAATTCCACATGCTGCATTCCGGGCTGGTTCATGGTCTGGCTTTCTGGTTTGACGTCGCTTTCATTGGCTCCATGTGAGTGTAACAGGGCAGAGCAGGTGGCCCCTGCCCCTGGCCCCAGGGACTTGCCTGCAGTTGGGAAGCCCAGGCCTGGCTGGCTCAGATGATGAACTGGGGCCGCGAGGGCAGGACCCGACTCCTCTGGGTTCCACTGTTTCTTCCAAAGGCAGTGGGCGCTGGCCTTCACGCAGTAGGCTGCTGTGGCAGGGTGGGTGTCTACCCTGTTCTGAGTGACTGTTCTTCACGGGACCTGACTGTGTCTCTTGGCATGTATGTCAGGGTGAGTGGGTGCCCCATGGCTGTGGGGCTATGTGTTAACTTCCTGGACAGCCAGGCTGTCTCGGCTCCAGGGCCCCAGGGGACCCCTGGGTGGCGGGGCACAGATGCCTGGGGGGAGCTCAGGGTGCACAAGGTGGGGGCCGCAGCCCAGGCAAACGCGTGCCTCTTCCTGCTTGGCAGAATGACCGTGTGGCTGTCCACGGCCCCGACGGAGCCCCTGACCCACTGGTACCAGGTCCGGTGCCTGTTCCAGTCACCACTGTTTGCCAAGGCCGGGGACACGCTCTCAGGGACATGTCTGCTTATTGCCAACAAAAGGTGCGAGCTGCTGGCCGGGGCTGGGGGAGGCAGGGGTCCAGTCCATCCACGCAGCCGGCTCATGGCTGGCCCCTCCTGCCTTCTCTACAGACAGAGCTACGACATCAGTATTGTGGCCCAGGTAGACCAGACAGGCTCCAAATCCAGTAACCTCCTGGATCTGAAAAACCCCTTCTTCAGGTAGGATGGGCCCTTGGCCTGCATGCGGTGGGAGGGGGCGTGCCCCTCCTCACCTGCAGCCCCTCAGCCCTGTCGACCGGTCCGTCTCTGCCGCAGATACACAGGCACGACGCCCTCCCCGCCGCCTGGCTCCCACTACACGTCCCCCTCGGAGAACATGTGGAACACCGGCAGCACCTACAACCTCAGCAGCGGGATGGCCGTGGCTGGTGAGCAGGCCCGCGTGTGGGTGGGGCAGGTGCCAGCGTCACTTCCTGGACACACCTGCGGTGCTTCCTGAGTAAACGCTGGCAGTTCTGGCCCCTCGATTCCCTGCCCAGGACACTGTCCCCCGCCCCTGACATCTCCCTCCCCGGCACAGGGATGCCGACCGCCTACGACCTGAGCAGTGTTATCGCCGGCGGCTCCAGCGTGGGCCATAACAACCTGATTCCTTTAGGTGAGCGCGGGGGGGGGGGGGGCGCTGGGGGCGAGCTCAGGCCTTCGGCCTCACCCCCTTTTCTTCTTCCTGGGGGCTGAGGTCCCCCGCGCCGTTCCTCTCTGTCTCGCTCTGCCAGCACCGCGCCCACCCTCCCCACATCCGAGTGTGAGCACCCACTACGCCGGGCACGTGGGCCGGGCGGGCTGGGGGCGGTGACGCCATCTCCTTTCCTTCCTTCCTTCCTCTTGCTGCGCAGCCAACACGGGGATTGTCAATCACACCCACTCCCGGATGGGCTCCATAATGAGCACGGGGATTGTCCAAGGTAACGGTGGGCGGGGGGAGCAGGGTCCCGCGGGTGTGAGGGTGCCCACCGCCGGGCGCCCGCCTGCCCTCTCGCCTGCGCTCTCTCTCTCTGACTCTGCCGTGGGTCTGGGCGGGCGAGGGGGCAGAGCTGGCCCCTCAGTGCCCACACCCCGCCCCACAGGGTCCTCCGGCGCCCAGGGCAGCAGCGGCGGCAGCTCCAGTGCCCACTACGCGGTCAACAGCCAGTTCACCATGGGCGGCCCCGCCATCTCGATGGCCTCGCCCATGTCCATCCCAACCAACACCATGCACTACGGGAGCTAGGCCCCTCTGGCGTGGAACGGACTGACAGCACCAGGAAACCAAATGAAGACCCTGCCCACCCCCCCCTCCACCCGGGTGGCTCTCACCCTTGTACCGGAGAAGCCCAAACACCCGCTCACAGCCCTCTTTGCTACGGGAACTTGAACACTTTTTTACACGATGTTGCCGCCGCCCCCAGCCCGCTGCCCGCCCACATCTTGGCCCTGAGCGCGTGTCGCTGCCCTATTTTACACACGATCGTGTCGTGGGAGCCCTGTTACCCGCTCCTGCCCTCTCCACCCTGACCTCGGTTTGAAATCTTCTGTAACAGGTGTGTCCGGGCCTGACAGCTGCAGGCCTGGCAGGGAGGGAGGGGAGCAGCTGCCGCCCACCCCCCAACCCCATCCCCTGGCCCCTCAGGCCTGCCCCCTGCCTACCTCCAGTGGGAAGGCAGTCCTGGCCAGGCGGGGCCTCCCCTTCAACTACCAGGCCTTGGTCACAATGGGCGTGACATGCTGCTTTTTTTAAGTTTATTTTTTTACGAAAAGAACCAGTGTCAATCCACAGACCCTCCGAGACATCAGGCCGGCCGGGCCGAGCCAGCAGCCCCTCTCCCCAACTCAGAGGCTCGGTGGCGAGGGGCAGCCCTGCCGAGTCTTCGGGATGGGGCGGGGCCAGGCCTCTGGAGCCCCTCGGCCCCCTCCCACCAAAGGGTTCACCTCACACTTGAATGTACAACCCACCCGGCTGTCGGGAAGGCCCTCCGTCCTCGGCCCCTGCCACTTGCTGCTGTCCTGTCCCTGAGCCCCTGCAGGTCCCACACCCACACCAAGAGCTAGAACAGGTGGCCCTGTGGGCCCTGGGCCTGGAGGGAAGGGTCACTGTCAGCCGCTTGAGCAGACACAGAAACCTCAAGGGTCTGTCGTGGAAGGCATCCTTTTTCCTTGTAGCTAACGTTAGGCCTGTGTATCCCCTTCAGTATTTGTAGATGCTCCAGTCCCTACTACTATGATGGCATTTTGGTCCCTCCCCAGCCTGGGAAGGGGCCTTGCAGGGACCTCTCCAAAAAAAGAAAAAAAGAAAAGAAAAAAAAAAAAAAAAACCAATAAAGAAGGAAATGTACGTTTCAGCACAGGCAATTTTCTTCTACTTCTGCTCCCAGTTTCTAACACCCCAAACTCGGATGTGGTGGAGCTCAGGCTAGGCCCAAGGCCCACTAACTGGGTCCCCCAGGAAGAGCAGGCACAGCCGAGGCTGGGGTGGCCCCCTGCGCTGCCCGCCCATCCTGGCCGGTGGCCTGTGGGGCGATGGCTGCCCTGGAAGCTCCCTGCTCTGCCCCTCTCCCGCCTTTATATAAATTCTCTGAATCACCTTTGCATAGAAAATAAAAGTGTTTGCTTTGTAAGAAAAGTCTGGAAAGTAGCAAAATCATCTCGAGGTCTCAGGGGAGCCTTCAGTCACCGTCTGGGGGGCAGGGCAGGCAGAGGCACCCCCTTATGTTGGGCCTGAAAGAGAGAAACTCCTAGGAGTGGCCCCATGACTTCTAACCTTGGGATGGGGGCCGGAGACCCCCTCAGCCACAGCCGGAAACAGTTCCTCACCTGCGGGCTCCAGCCTTCCTAGGCTGCTGCGGACCTTGGCGGGGGCGGTGACAGTAGTATGGTTGGGGGCTGAGATGTGGCCTGGTGGGGAGGAGCCGCGGGCTCCGGAGGCAGCGGCTGGAAGAAGTAAAACTGAACCGAGAGAGCCCTGGGTCAGCGTCAGAGGCAGCAAGCCAACGCCCGACCCCAGGCCCAGCCTGTGACCCCCGCAGCCGGGTACCTTACAGCCCGTGGCCAGGAGGGCGTGCAGCAGCACCACCACGGACAGCAGCAGCACAGCCGCCAGCCGGCTGTCCTCACGGACGACGGGCCACAGGGTGAACACCAGGCCCGCGGCTGACAGGGCCAGGGCCAGGGCCCCGGAGAGCCACTGCAGCCAGGGGACAGGGATGAGCCACAGGACCTGGGCACGACACAGGCAGCTGGCTACCAGGTTGTCCCCGTGGCGCCCGGGGCCCACCCGTCCCTGAGCCCCACTCACCACAGTGGGGATGAAGACAAAGAGGGAGTAGCCATAGACGCACACCGTCTCCAGGAAGGTGTAAGGCCCCATGCGCTCCCGGACACCCTTGCGCCACTGCAGGAAGCCCCACAGCGCCAGCGGCACGAGCCACGCGTAGCAGTAGATGGCGGTGCCGGCCACGGTCACTGCGGGCAAGGCAGGTAATCGCCCCCGGGCCACGGCACCGCCCCCCCCCCGCCCCCCCGCCAGGTACCAGGCCTTGCCCACTTCGCTTACCTTTGTGGAACTGGGGTCTGTAGTGGATGGAGGGATCCCTCCTCTGGGCCAGCACCAGGGTCAGGTTGCCGGTGACAGCCAAGACGAAGGCCAGTGTGGCACAGATCCAGAAGGGGCCTGCGGGCGGGGCACGGTCAGGGTCCCAGGGTGGGAGCTCCCAGGACAGGTGACTTGTCCCATCTTGTCCCAGCCTCTTCCCAGGCTCCGGGCTGCCTCCACCCCTCCACCCCATCGACCCCACTCATCGACCCGGCGTCACACCAGCGACAAACTGGCGGCTGAATCCAGTGCTGGCGCCCAGCACTCATCGTTCTTGGCCTCTTGATGGCCTTTGACATAGCTGACGCCCTCCTTCTGGAAACACTCTCCATGTGGTTCCCAGGACTTTACGTTTTTGCTTTTGTCTCATCTCACTGGCAACTCCTCAACCTTTTTGACTCTCTGAGCTCTTTAACAGCGGGGAGCCGGCCCGGGGCCCAGTCTTCAAACCTCTTCTCTGCGTTCATTCACCCCTTGTGTGATCTCGTTCAACCTCAGGGCCTTATGCCACCTCTGTGCCGACAACCCCCAAATGTCTCAAGTCTGGGCCTCTGCCCTGAACCTGCGGCTCCTATTCAACGTTCCCACTCCACCCCACCACACTGCCCGCCTTTCCGCATCAGTAAATAGCAACTCCCGCTTTCTGGTAGTCCAGCCAAAAACTCCGGAGCCTCCTTATCGCCTCTCCTTCCACCCCACATCTGACGTGTTGGCTTCATCTTTGACGTATGCCAGAATCCAACGCCCGGCTCTCTCCACCCCAGGCCAGGCCCATCATCCCGTGCTGGACCTCAGCAGTCACCTCCTCCCTGGTCTCCCAGCTTCTGCCCTCCCCCCGACCCCGCTCCCGCCCCGGGCCCAGAGCACCTAAGGACACTTAACTAAGATCCCGTCTCACCACAGCATAGGAGTCCTGTGTGACCTGTCCCGTCACCTCTGTGGCCTCCTGGCAGCTCACTCCAGTCCAATGACAGTGCTGCCCTGCAGTTCAGGCCTGTTTCCACCACATCCCACTTCTGTAATGTTCTTCCCCGGGGTCTCCCCACACCCCGCCCTGACACCAACCAGGCTCATTCTCTCACCCTCCTCAGAGGGGTCTTCCCTGACCAACCCGTGCGAAATCGCAGTTCCCATCCTCTAAACCCTGTGCTTCTCTTCCTAGCCACAACGCCCTCTGCAGCCTCATTTGGCTCTATCTCCCTGAACAGAGTGTAAGTTTCACGCTCTCCATGAGTGATTCTGCTTTGTTCTCAGCTGTATACTGGGGCCTGGCACTCAGTCCACGTTTGTTCAATGAATAATCGAATGAACTGAATGCACAACCTTACTCACCATACAGGTCTGGCCGATTCCGCAGATGGTGCCGTACAAAGTTGTGGCCAGGCCGGGGCAGCAGCGAGCCTTTGATCCGGTCCAGGACCTAGGGGACAAGGCCGGGGCCTAGGATGGAAGCCCGCCTGGGGCTCTTCACCACCCAGGAGGGGAGGGGTCAAGCTCCTTAGGGGCTCCTTCCCTGCTGACCTCCCACCTCCTCTCTCTACACTCTGCCAGAAGGGGCTCCTGTCTTCCTATGGCCTGGAGCCCGCCCCTTCCCCGGGCAGCCCCCACTCAATACCCCAGTGTCCCACCACTCTGAAGGACGCTTCAGGGCCTGCCATCTTCTTCTTTGCTTCCTCCTCCTCCAGCTTGGCTGCCCCGGACTCCCCTTTTTGCTCTCTCCCCCCACCCCATTAACCGTCGGCAACAAGTCCTAGTCCTGGGCGCTCTCCTTCCCCCATCTCTCCCAACGTGTTCCCTACTCCGCAGCCCTGGTTTATTACCATCTCCCACCTTGGCCTGGGGCCTCCGATCCATGTTCCATGCTACTCAAGCCTCTCCTGCTCTAAACCCTTCCATGACTCCCCAGCACCCTTAGGATAAAACCCAGACTCCTTAACATAGCTCGTGAGGCCCTTGGTGATCTGGCTTCTCTCCGCCAGTCCCCCACCTCACTCTCCAGCCTGAGTGACAGGTAGCCTCCGCAGTAGTGTGTGCCTTCTCTCACCTTTGGTCCTCCGCATATGCTGTTCCCTGTGCCTGGAACATACTTATGCTTCCCTCCACTCTGCCTGGCTAGGTCTACCTTCTCCTCTAAGCCTCAGCAAATTCCTCACCTCCTCCAGTGGGCCCTTCCCTAACCCACCATATCACCTGTGTCCCCCGTGTTCCCAAGAGTCCCGGTCACGCCACATCCCTGCAGTGCACATAGTCACACCTACCAGCCTGGGTAGGAGCTCTTGTTCTCCCAGGTGCATATTGCCAGCACTTGCCCAGGGCCTGGCGCACAAGAAGTGCTCGGTGACTAGTGGCTGAACCCCAAGCGTGACTCCAAATCCCATCCCACCAGCTTTCCCGGCCTGACCTGTGCGGTGTCCACGTCAAAGAAGCTCTGATAGTAGCCAAAGGTCCAGAAACCAGGCTGCTGCTTCTCCTCCTGTAGGAGCTGCAGAATGCAGGCTTTCAGCGCTGGGGGGGGTGGCAGGGGTGGGTGGTAGGGACAAGAGGCAGGGCACGGGGACTTATGGGACTCACCGCGGTCTTGTCACTCTCCTCCACCTCGTCCTCAGCTCCGTAGCTGCCACCTGAGTCCATGGCCACAGCCACGTGCCGCTGGGGGACCAGCTGATCACCTCTGGTGGTGGCCTCATTTGGGGTCTGGGCCAGCAGATTAGTAGCTTCCTCGAACTCTGTCAAGAAGGCATATGGGACACAGGCGTATTTGGGAGTCAAGACAATTTGGTTTCGGGGCTTCCCCGGTGGCGCAGTGGTTAAGAATCCGCCTGCCAATGCAGGGGACACGGGTTCGATCCCTGGTACGGGGAGATCCCACATGCCGCGGAGCCACTAAGCCTGTGCGCCACAACTACTGAGCCCACGAGCCACAACTACTGAAGCCCACGCGCCTAGAACCCGTGCTCTGCAACAAGAGAAGCCACCACAATGAGAAGCCTGCGCACCGCAGCGAAGAGTAGCCCCCACTCGCCGCAACTAGAGAAAGCCTGCGCGCAGCAACGAAGACCCAACGCAACCAAAATAAATAAATAAATAAATGTATCAAAAACAAACGAAACAATTTGGTTTTGCCCACTGCTCATCTGGGGGCCAACGCTAACCGTGACCACCTGGGTGTTCACCCCCAACTCAGGGCACGTCTTCCTCAACTCTGGTGAGTGGGAAGGAGGTGTGTCCCCTCCCTTCTAACATAGGCCCGCAACTGAGGGCTGATTCTGGACTGAGGTAGAGGCTCGGGTTTGAGGCCTGAGTTTAGGGCGGGAGCGGGATTCGAGTTAGGGATGGGTTTCATGCCTGGGTCGGGGTTCACAGCTGACTGGGGTTCGGGTTAGATATGAGTTGGAACCTGGATGGGAGGTTCCGGCCAGCGGAGGGAGCAGGAGTCGGGCCCGGTCGCGGATGCACTCACCGTGGAAGGCCAGCTCGTCTGCCGCTGCCATGGTCGCTCAGGGCCGTCACCGCATCCCGCTCTGAGGACAGAGGCCAATCAGGCCCGCCCCCGACCTCTCTCGGGGCCCCTCCTGGAGGCTAGCCTCAGCCCCGAGCCCGGTCTGGCGGCTAACAGCACCCACCGGGGCGTGAACTCGCCGCTCCCGCCCCACAGGTGCGCCCACGGCCCCCTCACCTGCGGCTACCTCAACCAGCGGGACCGGGCTCTCTGCGCCTGCGCAACCCGCCTGCCAGCCACAGACGACCGTACTCCGATCTGACAGCAACATCCGGCGTCGGTCCGTATTCTACCCTCTTCCGATGGGAAGCCACCTCCGGCAGTGTTGACGCTTGCGCGGAAGAGACTCCCCGGGCCTTCTGCTTCGCCTACCTTGCGTTTCTCTTCGGAGTACGGACGCAAAGCCGGAAGACAATGGCGGCGGCCGTTCTGAAGAGATTTTGGCCCCGAAGCCGCGGAGAGACTGGTGACGCTGCGGCCGCAAAGCCCGGCGTGTGGGCACGGTTGGGTGAGTAGCGGCGGGAGGCGGCGGGGTGGGCGGCCGCAGCGGCCGGACCGCCCTCATCGCGCCTCTCTCCTCTCAGGCGCCTGGGCCCGCGCGCTTCTCCGGGACTACGCTGAGGCCTGCGGGGACGCGGCGGCGGCGGCGAGGGCCCGACCCGTGCGGGCGGCCGTGTACGTGGGGCTGCTGGGTGGCGCGGCGGCTTGCTGCGCCCTCGCGCCGAGCGAGGCGGCCTTTGAGGAGGCGCTGCTCGACGCGTCGGGGACCCTCCTGCTGCTGGCGCCCGCCACGCGCAACCGCGACTCGGAGGCGTTCGTGCAACGGCTGCTCTGGCTGCGGGGTCGCGGCTGCCTGCGTCACGTGAGCCTGGGCCTCTGCTCGCTGGTGTACGAGGCGCCCTTCGACGCCCAGGCCAGCCTCTACCAGGCTCGCTGCCGCTACCTGCAGCCCCGCTGGGTCGACTTCCCGGACCGGATCCTGGATGTGGGCTTCGTGGGCCGCTGGTGGGTGCTGGGGGCTCGGATGCGCGATTGCGACATCAACGACGACGAGTTTTTGCACCTGCCGGCACGTCTGCGCGTCGTCGGGCCCCACCAGCTGCACTCGGAGGCCAACGAGCGGCTCTTCGACGAGAAGTTCAAGCCCGTGGTGCTCACCGACGATCAGGTGGACCAGGCGCTGTGGGAGGAGCAGGTCTTGCAGAAGGAGAAGAAGGACCAGCTCGCCCTGAGCCAGGCCGACCCGCTGGTGCCGTCGGAAGTCGCGAGATGAAACCCAGACCAGCCTGGGTCCCGATCGGGCTCTGAGCCCTGACAGACTGTTGGCCCGGGATTGTGCAGTTGGTGTGAGTGAGCCTCAAACGCCGAGTGACGGAAATAAATTATTTGCACTGTTCTCTTCCTGCGTTTTCACAAAATCGGGGGCCTCCCTCTCACCTGTTGATTGTGAGCTGACGCTAATTCAGAGCCTCCTTGGTCTAGGAGTTGGGGAGAGCAGAGCGGCATGCCATGTTATGTTTAGCACTGCCAGAGTTAGTAAGGAGCATTAGACTGAAATAAGCCTTTTTTCACTGGGCTTCACAGCCTGAGGTATCACAGTTGTTAGGTAGCTCCCAAGCTCTACTAAGAACTTTGAGACTGACCTGGGATAGGTGAAGCGCCCTCTCCACACCTCAGATTCCTTCTCTGTAAACAGGAGCACAGTCTGCTCGGGGTGTTAGCAAAATCAGAGACCAGCAGAAAGCACTTGGTACCTAGCAGGCCCTCGCGGTGTGCAGTGGGGCTGAGTGGGGAGGATTGCAGCTCTGACTCCACACCCTTCCTGCCCGACCCTGGGAAGGGAGCACAGCTCCCCAGCCTCACCTGCAGCCCTGCAGGGCCGCCCCGGGAAGTGCTCAGTAAACGGAGGACCACAGAGCCGGGAGCCTGGGTTCGCTTCTCTCTCAGAACAAAAGGATGTTTGGCTATAACAGGACCATTTTCCAGTTCTCTGTTTTTCTTTTCATTCTTAAGTAGCTTGAATCACTTCAGTTTTCCAGACCAGTCCAGGAGTTGGCCTCTAGATGTCCTCAGGGGCTGCAGGAGCCGGGCTGGGTGAGGTGCCTACTGTCCTCGCCAGGCACGCGGGGCCACAGGTGAGACACGGGCAGAGGTGCTCCGCTCTGCCTCACCCAGGCCAGCTCCTCTGGCTGTGTGTCCCTGGCCCTGTTTTCCGGGACCCCACAAGTGTGCTGGGTGCCCCCGAGAGGAGGCCCGCCCGTGAGCATGGGGCAAGGCAGGTCTCCCACCCGCCAGAGCCCCATGGACCCCTGCGAAGAGCTCGGGCACCGCATGGCCATCACACACACCAGGCGAACCTGGAGTTTAGAAAATCACTGCCCACTGACCCTGTAAGGGACCCCTTTCTTTAAGCATCACAAAATGGGGACACCCCAGCTAGGAGCGTTGGCCCCAGGCCCTTTTCCTTTTTTACTTGTCCCTTTGTTCCCACACCTCCTTTGAGTCTTTTCCTGTGATCAGCTTCTGCTTCCTGGAGCTCTGGCCCCCGCCTGCCCACCTCCTCACCTGCCTTATGTTTTCCAAACTTCTTCTGGCATTGGGGCCTCGTGGGTTTCCCTTTATTTTCCCTTTACGTAGATCTTTTCCTTGGAGCAGAGCCTCATCCTGCCAGGGCAGGGGTTCCTTCTGTCTGCCTGTCACCCTGTGCCTGGAGCAGCACCTGGCATGCAGTAGGCGCTCTGTGAATACTTGTCAAATGCACCAGCATGCCAGGTGGGGGGTGGCTGGAGCTGCTTGTCGGCTGCCACTTGCCAGTCCCGGCACACTGCTGTGCCCTCCACTGTGGCAAGGCCTGTTCTTGTGGGGGCACTGGTACCCTCAGCCCATGGCACCTCCAGTTCAGGCCTTTTGCCTACCTAGCAGCTTCTAATTCAGGTGCTTGCTTGGGAGATGCTCTCAGCTGTCCGCCCTGTGTTGGGGGGCCGGCTCCCTGCTTCTCTCACACAGTCATTAAGTGCAGCTGGAGGTCGGACCCCACCCACCTCTGGGCTGGGGGTATCACAGGTCAGCGTCTGGGCCACTCTTCTTGCTGGGGCCCCTGTTACCTGGGTGTCTGGGCACAGAGGGCAGGCCGGGCCTGGGCAGGCTGGCCCAGGGAGCTCAGCGGGCGTGTCCTGCTGGTTTGGCCATGCTGAGTGAGGCTTCCTTGGCTGGTGGGACAGAAGACCACTGCAGTGCCTTGGGCTGCGGTCCCTTGAGGACTGATGACGGAGTGTAAGCTCACGGCGGTGGGTGCCAGAGGCGTGGGGAAGAGTGCCCTGACCATCCAGCTCATCCAGAGCCGCTTTGTGGATGAGTACCACCCCACCACAGAGGTGAGCCGGCCCGGCTCCTGTCCACAGCCCAGCTCCTGACACGGGCTTGTCTCCCACCCGCTCTGCAGGAGGGGTCTCCTTGTCATTGGTCCTGGGGGGCACGAGAGGAGCGAGGGAGGGTCCCTCCCTGGCGGGCCGGCTGTCTGAGCAGTGTCCTCCCCAGGAACTCCCACCGGAAGCAAGTGGCCATCGACGGGGAGCCGTGCCTGTCGGGCATCCGGGACGCGGTGGGCCGGGAGGAGTACAGCGCCACACGGGCCCAGCACACGCGCACCCGGGAGGGCTTCCTCTGTTTGCCGTCAACGACGCCAAGTCCTTCAAGGGCCAGATCCTTTGAGGACATCCGCCAGTACAGGTGAGCTGCCCGGCAACCCTCGGGGGCCTCCCATCCTCTCTCTGTGTGCCCCGGGTGCAGCCGAGCCCGCAGCCCACCGGCCGGCTCACGCCTTCCCCCTTTCAGGGAGCAGATCGAGTGGGTGAAGGAATCGGACGACATGCCCAGGGTGCTGTTGGGGAACTAGTGTGACCTGGCCACGAGTACCGTGGAGTGTCGGCAGGCCCAGGACCCGGCCCGCAGCTATGGCGTCCCCTACGTGGAGACTTCGGCCAAGAAGTGCCAGGTGAGCCGGAGCTACTCCCCGCCCCGCCCAGGAGCAGCTCTCACTGCCCCCCCTCCCTCGACACACGGCAGCCGCTCTGGCTCTGGCTCCAGCTCCAGGACCCTCTTGGACCCTCTGAGACCCCCGTTGCCCAGCAGCCCCTCACGCTGTTAAGTCTCCCCGGACATCAGGACAGCGAGGGAGGCCAGCGTCCGGGTCTGGGCCGACACAGCTCCTGGGGGATGTGGAGGTCCCCGGAGAGAGCTGCCCTGACCAGGCTGGAGCGGTGACCCTGGGGCCCCGTCCCCTGTACCCCCATAGCAGCAAGTAGGTCCCAATCGGCCCAACCCCCCAGGAGGCCGTGGGGGAGTTGCTGAGGACAAGCCTCCCAACGGGGTGGCCCTGGGGATCAAGATGGGCAGGGCACAGCTCCCTGTTTGCGGGGTGGGGTGAGCAAGGGGCTGGGGTTCCAGCTGAGGCCAAGGCAGTGGTCCCCCCAACGAGCCGGCCCCCTCTTCCCAGGGCGTGGAGGATGCCTTCTACAAGCTGGAGCGCAAGAGGAGCTGCAGCACAAGGCGAGCAAGCTGAGCCCGCCCGCCCGACGGGGGCGGCCTGGGCTGCCTGAGCTGCAGGTGCCTGCTCTCCTGACTGAGGCACAGGCGACAGGCGTGGAAGAGGCACAAGCAGGGAAGATGCAGGGAAGGAAGGAAGTGCCGCCGCCGGAGCCCGGCCAGCCCAGGTAGGTGACAGAGGGACCATGGGTCTGCTGGGACGCCTTGCACAGACTGTCGTGAACTGATGCCACTGGCCCCCCAGCTATCACTCTCCTCAGCCCCATACTGGCCCACTGGGCACATGCTGAGTCACTGTAAAGTATCTGATGGTCTTGACCCTGGTGTTTGGCTGAGCCCGGGAGGCTGTTGTGCGTGTGGCCCCCCAGGAGGCATGCGGGAACCTCAGCTTCGTCCAGCTGGCGGCCCCTCTGCCTCTGGGGGCCCCAGGGGCGTCCTGCAGAGACCCCTGGGTGCTGCAAGAATGGGCCAGTCTAGCACGTAACACGTGAAACTATTCACCTTCAACCAGCAAAGGGGGAAACTGAGACAAAGGCTGTCCCTTCCCCTGAGAGGGAGGCTTTCATAGGGAAGGGCTCGGGGGGCGGGGAGCTCATTTGGACTCTGGCTGGGGTCGTATTTCCTGAGTTTTGGGCATCCTGCAAGGCAGTAACTGACTTTGGCAAAAGCAAGGGTGCAGCCTGTTGGGTCCAGCCCGCCCAGCAGCGCCCTCTGCTCTGCCTTGCGGGGCCCAGGTGGCTGCGGGGCTCTGACATCAGGCCAGCCCTGCCTCCTTATGTGTATGGGGGTGCGGTCGGCCCACCTGCCCCTGCCACCCCCTCAGTGGAGGTGGCCTGTGGCTCCCAGAGCCACCTCAGGTCACCGAAGTGGCCTTGTGGGGCACGTCCAGGCCCCAGCTGGCCACATGCGGCTCTGAGAGGGCTTGCCTGGCCTTGGGCCAGAATTCTGGACTGGCCAGGGTGGCCCCTTTAGTCATCATCCTGGGTGGGGGGTTGCTCATGGCGCGCCTGCTCCCCCGGGGCCCAAATTCAGGCCAGGCCAAGCCCTTCTGGGTCAGGGCCTTGTGCTGTGCAAAGGGGGCACCGTCCTCCGGGAAGACCAGCATGAAGCAGCAGGGCGTGTCGCTGGATTCCCGGGGCCTCGGGGTCACTGCTCACAGTCACCTTGTCTTCTGGAGGCCCCTGTGTGTCCAGCTTTTCTGAGGACACAGATGTCAGGGGGTCGTAGGCATGTGTGCGGCCTTGCGGCAGCTCTTGGGGCGCTGCCCCGGCTCCGCTGTGGCCGTGCTGGTCACTGCCCCGGGAGGGGTGCTGGCTGCAGGTGCCACAGGGCAGGAGGAGCGTCCTGGGCCCGGCGGTGCCGTCTTCAGCAGGCTGGGCAGAGCCGGTGGCAGGGGCCTCAGTGGGGTTGCAGGGCCAGGCCTGTCATGTGGCCCTGGGGGTGGCCCAGCCAAGTGCCGCAGGGTAAGGGACCCTGCATTCCGGCTGAAAGCTGATGTCCGCGGGCCACTTGCCTGTGGCCTCATGGTTCACTGGGAGGTTTGGGAGGGAATTCCATCGCCGTGGCAACAGCCAATCCTGAGGGCTGTCCTGGGCTGCGGGCTGGCAGGCCAGACGTGGAGCTGATGTTCCTCGAGGGAATGTTCTGGAAAGAGCAGATGAGGTGAGGGCTACCTCCCTTGGGGCCCCACAGGAGTCTGGGTTACTGGGAACGTTCATCCCTGCTAAGATTCCGATTAATAATATGGCATCTTCAGGATCAAAACTCAAATTTCATGACAACGGCAATGCTTGTTAGGCCTCGAGCTAATTGTTACAAAACGTTTCCGCTGCGGCGAGCGCCTGGCAGCCCCGTCAAATGCGGGTCTCGCTCAACCCAGGAGTTAGGTGCTGTTTCTGTCCCGAAAAGTGGAGTCTGCACCCCAGCCTTTCTGTCTCAGTCTAAGATTGGGGAGCCCCCTACATCACCTCTGTGACCCTGTGCGCCTGCATCCTGACCATCGTGTAGAACCCCCGGAAGGGGCAGGGCCTGGGCGCGGGGATCCTCACAGTGTCATACACGGAGTAGGCTGCCAGCACGTGGAACAGGGCTTGCTGCCTGGGGAAGGAGACACAGGGGTGCTTGTTTCATGCTGATGCTCTTAGTTTCATACTGCCTGACAAACCCTCATGACAAAACAGGTGTGTTTAAGAAATAAGGCAAAAAAGCAGTGAACTCTTCAGGACACCTCAGTGTGAACCATTTTTCAGGGGTAAAGCGTACATGCAAGGAAATGCATAGATCCCAGGTGTACAGTGTGACGAGCTTTGACTTTCTTTATTTTTTCAGTTTGCACACATAACAGCTCAGTCTCTGGGATGCACGGCCCATGGGTTTCACACAAGGGTGGGGCCGCCGCATCTGCGCTCCAGCTTAAGCCCCCAGCCTCGCAGCCCCGGCAGCCACTGCTCCTTATCCTCCTGGGGTTGTGCCTTTTCCAGAACATCCTGTGAATGGAGTCATACATGGGTCTGGATTCTTTCGCTTAGCAAAACAAGGCTAAGACTCACCCATGCTTTGAGTGAATCAATAGCTGATTCCTTTGTGTCCCTGAATCGTAGTCCGTTTCATGGAATTCCACGGTTTTTCCATTTCCTCTTTGAAGGTCATCTTGGTTGCTTCCAGTTGTTAACGATCATGAGCAAAGCAGAGAAGATTGCATGCAGGTTTTATGTGGATGTATGTTTTCAAGTCCTTTGGGTAAATCCGAAGGAGCATGATTGCTGAGCACGTGGTGAGGGTGTGTGCGGTTTTGTAAGGAACCAGCAGGCTGTCTCCCACGGTGGCTGCGCCATATGCATCCCCACCGGTGCTGGACGAGAGTTCCTTTCGCTCCACGTCCTCGCCAGCACTTTGGTTCTTATTCTGCACGACTCTTTCATGAGATATACGATTGGCAAATCTTTTCTCCCACTCTGTAGCTTTTTCATTCTCTTAACTGTGTCTTTTGCAGAATGACAGTTTTCCATTTAGATACGGTTGTACTTGTCGCTGCTTTCCATCATGATTTTATTAAAGTTCCTTACTGATGGGCACTCATGTTTTTCTGATCTGGCAAATGCACAAGGGCCAACAGAGGGCTCCAAGCTCATGCTCTTCCCACCTGTAGAGGATGCTGTCTGTCACCTCCGCGCTCTTAGCTTTAACAGTGTGTTCATGGTACCCGATGACCCCCAACCAGAACCCTCTGAGATTCCTCGACCTTCCCTCATAGCTGTGACCTCGCTGCTGAGGTGAGACGGGCACGGCGACATTGATTTGGTGTCAATGTGCACATCTCTTAGGAGCGAGGTGAACAAGCATATTTTATCATTCCTTCCTTTTTTGTGTGAACTATCCCTTCTTATCATTTCTCATATTTTTGCCTTGTAAGAAATTGATTTGTAGAAAGTCCTCACCCATTAAGGGCATTAGAACTGTAAATATTTTTCCCCAGTTTCATGGTTCCTTTGAGTTTGATTAGGGATTTTTCCCCCATGCTGACACTTGATTTTCATGTGGTTGAATCAGCCACTTTTTAAAGTGGAATCTAGGATTCTGTCTGACTTAGAAAGGCTTTGGGTAATTACAGTAGCATTAGTGTAACCTTTATCTATGTCTTGTAGCTGGTGTGCCTAGTCCCTCATTCACACTTTTACAGGGTTTTCCCAGCTGTTCTTGCTTAGTTATTCTGCATGTGAACTTTCGAATCAGCTCCTCTAAGTCTCGAAACAGCTGGCACGACATCTTCCTGGGGCTCCTCCATGTCGTCGACTCAGGTCGCGCACGTCCTCAGGGCATGGCACCCCGTGTGGTCTCTGACTCCCCCCCGGCCGTGGGGAGGGGTCGGCAGGCTGGGCACGTGGTCAGGTTCCTGCAAGGAGGGCGTTCGGGGGTCTCTGTAACTTCTCAGAACCAAGACCCCACTAAAGCAGAGCAACGTGAATAAGGCCCTGCGTGGGCACCACACCAGCCTCCCTGTGCTGTCGGCCTGGTTCCACCACGTCATCTGGCACAGGTGTCCCCCTCCAGCTCTGGCTCCCGAGGAGGCCTGTGCGTGCCTGTGTGGGAGGCGTCCCGCTCTTCCTCTGCACCCAGAGGAGCTGGAGCAGATGGGTGCTCCCCAGATTTGCCCCTCAACTCCGTCTAGGAGTGGCTGGGGGTACGGACTGAGGGGCGGGGGCACGGGCTCCAGGACTGCCCAGAAGGGCAGGAATCAGCAGACTTTCGCATCCCTCACCCCTGCCTTCCGTCCTCATGACAGGAAGGGCCAGAGCCCAAGCCAGTGGCACTGGGTGGACCCTCTGTGCCAGGCGCCCCTGGCCAGTCCCAGTGGTCGAGGTGGCTGGGGACCTGGGACATGAACTCACCGCTCGCTGTCAGCTTCTGCCCCGCAGTCAGGGTGTCAGGTGGGGCCCCATAGGACAGGAAACAGGACAGAATTGGAAATGACTGTGGCCTCGGCCGGTTCTGCGCCCACGGCCCTCCCCCTGCGCAGCCCCCGAACCACAGGGACGGGCCAGGCAGCGACAGCCCAGGTCCTCACTCCCCAGGGGCAGGGACGAGGGGCGGCACCCCCAGAGCCCGGATCCTGCTCAGCCGGCCCTCTCCTGCCTCCTGCTCCCGCCCTTGAACCCTGGCCCCAGCACAGCAGTCACCCTGGCCTGGAGACCCCACAGGCCACGGCCCCCGTCCATCCTGTCCCACCCCTGGGCGTCTAAGCCTCCTCCCCAGAGGAGAGGAGAAATAAAACTCCCTGTTTGCAGAGGACATGGTTGACTTTAGAAAATTACAGGGTATCGACAAAAACACGTGTAGAAGGACAGAGAGGGCTCAGCAAACCCATATATGTGTCAACGGGCGCCTCCCTGCTGACAAGGATCAATGGCGTGGAAACCAAAGACACCATACCGGCTACAGTCACGCCCCGGAAAATAAGATATTGATATATACATATAACCGAATCACTTTAATGTACACCTGAAACATTGTAAATCAACTATACTTCAATTTTTAAAAAAGAGCAAAAAAAAAACAAACCTAAAAGCCAGCAAAACCCAATTCTCTGTGGTGATATACAGGGAGTCAGGGTATACTGAACACTGGTGTGATTCATGACAGACAGCCACTGTCTCTGGCCTCTGGGGAGGGGCGGGCTGGAGACTTGAGCTGTCTTGGAAAAGCTTGGGGGGTGGGTATGTGGATGTCTGTTGTGTGAGTCTTCATAGTTTCGCATCTCTTAAATTTTGCATAGTGAAATGTGGAACATCAGACGAAACTGGGAGTGGGTCAAGGGAACAGCAGCCGAGTAGCTGGCTGGTCTTTCATTTTTCACCGGATGAGGTCACCTGCTGCCTGCTCAGTACCGCCCAGGCATAGGGTCTCTGGGAAATCATAGTTTGGAATTAAAGATGAGAGTGAAACTACCTCTATCCCCTTTGCCAAAATGTTCAGCAGAAATTTGGGTCCAGGCACCAAAGCTCTATTATTTGGGGGAAGAGTTTGCAGAGACCTACCGACTGTGCAGGAGCTCTCATGTAACCACGGTCTGAAAGCAAACAGCCCACAGACTCCAGTCTTTCAGGGGTGCTTAGCAAATTAAGGAGTGAAAGCTGGGTTTTTGGAAGTAGGTTTTAAGGACTGTATTTCTTGGAGTAGTCCCATAAAGCATATACTTGTTGTAGTGTGGCAATGTCTAAAAATTGAAATCAGTGTAAATGTCCATGAGGAAACAGTAGTTAACCCCAGGTCCATCCTTCTTAGGAAATAGCACAGTCAACAACAAGAGGGTGAGAATTATATGCACGACATGGAAGGATGGCCAGGTTATGTCATGAACTAACAAAAGCAAATTTTGGAAGAGTTTAAATTCCCCAAAGTAGAATTGCTGGGTTAAAAGATGTGTGCATTCACACTTGTTTGGGTGGCTACAATTTAAAAAAAAAAAAAAAAACAACCTCAAAAATAACAAGTGTTGGCAAGGGTGTGGAGAAAATGCAACCCAACAAAATGCGCTGTTGGTGGGAATGTAAAATGATGCAGCTGCTGTTTTTGGTGATTCCTCAAAAAGCTAAGTGTAGAATTACTGTATGAGCCAGCAATTCCACTCCTAGGTGTGTATCCAAAAGAACTGATAGCAGGGAATCCAACAGATACTCATCCAAGCATGTCCATCGCAGCGCCATTCACAATAGCCAAAAGGTAAAAACAACCCTCGTGTCCATCCTCAGATGTAGGTGGTCCATCCATACAGTGGAATACTATTCAGCCTTAAAAAGGAAGGACATTCTGACACCTGCTACACCATGGATGAAACCTGAAGATACACTGAGTGAAAGAAACTAGCCACAAAAGGAAAAATATGGTATTACTGCATTTATATGAGGTGCCTAGCGTAATCAGAGTCATAGAGACAGAATGTAGATTAGAGGTTTCCAGGGGATGGGGGAGGGGGATGAGGAATTAGTGTTTAATGGGGACAGAGTTGCCGTTTTGCAAGGTGAAAAGGGACCTGAGGATGGATGGTGGGGTTGGTTGCACAACAATGTGCATGTACTTAATGCCACTGAACTGGCAGCTTAAAAATGGTGAAGATGTTAAGTTTTATGTGTATTTTATCACACACACACAAGCTACTTAGAGGAAAAAAGGAAATCATACAGTTATTTGAGGAAACCACGGGATTATCCCTTTCTAAGCTTTTCTTAGGAAAAGCCTTCCTAAGTATGGCTCTAAAGCCAGAAGATGAAACTCTGATAAATCCGACTCCATAAAATAAACTTCTTTGTGGCCAAAGTCAAAAACTTACTAGGAAAAAATATTCACATCCCAGATCCCACAGGTTCAGGGCTCAGTCCCACAAGGTTGTCCCCACTTCAGATGCCAGCTGCAAGTCCCAGGCTGCCCCTGGTACTTCTGACTCACTGGCTGAAGGGGTTTCCACGACCTCTCCTCAGGTTTGATAATTTGCTAGAACAGTTCACAGAACTCAGGGAAACACTTACTCATGCCTACGAGTTTATTATATAATAAAGGATACAGATGAACAGCCAGATGAAGACATACATAGGGTGAGGTCCGGAAGGGTCCCGAGCTTCTATCCCCATGAAGTTGGGGTGCACCACCCTCCTGGCACGTGGACGTGTTCACCAACCCAGAAGCTCCCTGAACTCCAAACCTTTGGGATTTTTATGGCGCTTCATCACGTAGGCAAGATGGATCATTAGCTCAATCTCCAGCCTCTCTCCCCTTCCCAGAGGATGGGGGTGGGGGCTGAAGTTCCAAGCTTCTCACCATGGCTTGATCCTTCTGGCGCCCAGCCCCCATCCTGAAACTATCCAGGGCCTCACCCAGGGTTGCCTCATTAGAACAAAAGGCACTCCTGTCACCCAGGAAATGACAACAGGTTCAGGAGTCCGGAGAAGGATCCAGAGCCAGAGACCAATATATTTTCTGTTATTTCACGTATGCCAACACCATTTATTGAACCCTCTGTCCTTTCTACAGTTTTTTTTTTTTTTTTAATTTTATTTATTTATTTTTGGCTGCATTGGGTCTTCGTTGCTATGCGCGGGCTTTCTCCAGTTATGACCAGCGGGGGCTACTCTTCGTTGGGGTGCATGGGCTTCTCATTGCGGTGGCTTCTCTTGTTGCGGAGCACGGGCTCTAGGTACGCATGCTTCAGTAGTTGTGGCGCACGGGCTTAGTTGCTCCGCAGCATGTGGAATCTTCCCGGACCAGGGCTTGAACCCGTGTCCCCTGCATTGGCAGGCAGATTCTTAACCACTGCGCCACCAGGGAAGCCCTCTCCACAGTTTTGAGATGCTGTCTTTTTTTTTTTTTTGGCCTCACTGTGCGGCATGCAGGTTCCCCAACCAGGGATCGAACCCACCCCCTCAGCAGTGAAACTGCAGAGTCCTAACCACTGGACCTCCAGGGAGTTCCTGATACCGTCTTTTTTTTTAAAAATTTATTTTATTGAAGTATAGTTGATTTACAATTGAGATGCCGTCTTGATGATCTATTAAATACCTGAATTACAAAGTGAGTTTTACATTACAATTTACTTAATCTGTTATCTGCTAATTCTTTCTAGAGAAAGTTATAATGAATATTCTTGTACATATATCTTTGATTCCTGCCCCCCCGTCCACCTAGAATTGCTAGTTTAAATGGGGTGACTTTGGAAATTGATTTAAACAAAAAAAGCTAGCAGAGTCTTCAGTTCTGTTTGCTTTCATTTCCAAACGGGAAAAGGGAAACATCGAGAATCATCTTAAGGTTTAGCAAAGAAAACTCAGGAGTATTTAAACACTTCTGAAGCTACCCGATGGTTTTAATATGACCAGGACAACAACTTAAAAAGATAAATAGTCTGAATTAGATTTTTTTGTTAAGTGATTAAAGATACTTTCATGGGACATAGAAATAATCTTTGTTGTATGGGTGTCTTACAGGCCTCCCTTTGTAAGAAATATTTGCAAATTCATATTTCCGATGCAGCCTGCTTTTCTACAGCTGTGAAAAAAAGGGATAGTGAGAGAGACAATTGTCTCCTTATCTTGCTAGGAGTTCTGTTACTAGCAGTTTGGAGATGGTTTTTTTTTTTTTAATAAGTTTTTTTTTTTTTTAAACTTTGGGTTTATTTATTTATTTATTTATGGCTGTGTTGGGTCTTCGTTTCTGTGTGAGGGCTTTCTCTAGTTGCGGCACGTGGGGGCCACTCTTCATTGCGGTGCGCGGGCCTCTCATTATCGCGGCCTCCCTTGTTGCAGAGCACACGCTCCAGACGCGCAGGCTCAGTAATTGTGGCTCACGGGCCTAGTTGCTCCGCGGCATGTGGGATCTTCCCAAACCAGGGCTCGAACCTGTGTCCCCTGCACTGGCAGGCAGATTCTCAACCACTGCGCCACCAGGGAAGCCCCTGGAGATGGTATTTTAAGGCCAAAACATGAAATTCCTTTATTTAGCATGAAGCCGGTAAAAGCATGTAGGCTTAAGAAGCTCAGAAATTTAAAACAGGGAGGGAATTCCCTGGCGGCCCAGTGGTTCGGACTCCGTGCTCTCACTGCCAAGGGCCTGGGGTTCTATCCCTGATTGGGGAACTAAGATCCCACAAGCCGCATGGCACAGCCAAAAAAAAAAAACCAAAATTAAACAGGGAAAAAAGATAGATGGGGTTGTAAATGACACATGACTTGAGGGATTTATGTCTTATGGCTCTGCATGCTTTTAAGACATTTGATGCATTATTGCCAGATTTCAAGGACTTCTTGTCTGAAGGCAAAGTGGTAACAGCCCTCTCCCCTCAGGAAGGCTTCACCTACAAGGTGTTTAAGACTCAGGAGGGGTGAGAGCGAAGATTCTGGCCAGAACTAGAGAGCCACAGGGATGGCAGGTTGAGGGGCTTGGCGCTAGAGTCAGCCTTGGGTATCCACGGGTTCCACGTGCTGGGATCCCACTGATCTCAGGTGGCCTCAGCCTGCAGAGGCTTGAAGCAGGATTTCGGTTCCAGGCCAGAGATTGAAGTCAGGCCACAGCAGTGACAGCGCTGAATCCTAGCCACTAGACCAGTGGCCGGTGGCAAGGCCCTGGCCCGTCAGCTGTGTAGAAATGAATTTCCACATAGAGACAGAAAGTAGTGAAGCAAGTAAAGAGTTTATTAGGAGGAAAAAGGGTATGTGTGGATAGACACATGGGCGGGCTCAGAGAAAGAGTCGCGCCCTAGTGGTAGTTTGTATCACTCATATGGGGCATTTCTTCCGGGTCTCCTTTGGCCAGTCATCTTGCTTTGCCTGGTTCTGAGTCCAAATTTGGTTTATCTCAGGGTCCTCCCATGTGTGGGCGCACATCTCTTAGGCAAGATGGATTCTGGCTAAGTGGCCTATGGGTAGGTTGACATCACCTAGTATATCAGTGGCACTCCCTCCCTTTTTGACCTTCAAGGAGCGTTTCTGTGCGTGTGTAGTCAGGAAGGTATTCTTGACCTCAAGAATGAGAAATATGTGGTCTCTTAACCTGGGCAGGTTTAGCTTCTTCTCCCTCCTGCTATTTTGGAGTGTCTGTCCACAGGGGACAAACTCCACCTGCCCAGCCTGGGACCCATCTATCTCCTGCCTTGCAACCAACCATGGATGGAAAATACTCAGGAGAAAAAAAATTCCAGAAAGTTCCAAAAAGCAAAACTTGAATTTACATATTTACATTGCATTTACAACTATTTACATAGCACTCCTACTGTATTAGCTGTTGTAAGTAATCTAGAGATGATTTAAAGTATATGGGAGAGGGCTTCCCTGGTGGCGCAGTGGTTAAGAATCCCCCTGCCAGTGCAGGGGACACGGGTTCAAGCCCTTGTCCGGGAAGATCCCACATGCCGCGGGGCACCTAAGCCCGTGTGCCACAACTACTCAGCCTGCACTCTAGAGCCCGTGAGCCACAACTACTGAAGCCCGCACGCCTAGAGCCCGTGCTCCGCAACAAAGAGTAGCCCCCGCTTGCCGCAACTAGAGAAAGCCTGCACTCAGCAAAAAAGATCCAATGCAGCCAAAAATAAATAAAAATAAAAATAAATAAATTTATAAAAAAATAAAGTTTATGGCAGGATGTGTGTAGGTTATATGCAAACACTATGCCATTTTATATCAGGGTCCTGAGCATCTATGGATTCTGGTATCCCCAGGTCGTGGGCAGGGGGGATTGTCCTGGAACCGGTCCCCCTGGATACCAAGCGGGAACTGTACTGGGTTTTTCTACCCCTCAGGTCCTGAAACATCATGCAGCAATTTAGGGAAATCTTTCCACACTGTGTTAAACACTGGTGTAATTTTATTTTTTGAATTTTATTTATTTTTTTATACAGCAGGTTCTTATTAGTTATCCATTTTATACATATTAGTGTATACATGTCAATCCCAATCTCCCAATTCATCCCTCCCCCACCCTGCCGCTTTCCCCCCTTGGTGTCCATACGTTTGTTCTCTACATTTGTGTCTCTATTTCTGCCCTGCAAACCGGTTCATCTGTACCATTTTTCTAGGTTCCACATATATGCGTTAGTATACGATATTTGTTTTTCTCTTTCTGACTTCACTCTGTATGACAGTCTCTAGATCCATCCACGTCTCTACAAATGACCCAATTGGTGTAATTTTTTTTAATTTTTAATTTTTTTATTGAAGTGTAGTTGATTTACAATGTTGTGTTAATTTATGCTGTACAGCAAAATGATTCAGTTTATATATATGTCCATTATGGTTTATCACAGGGTATTGAATATAGTTCCCCGTGCTATACAGTAGGACCTTGTTGTTTATCCATTCTATATATAATAGTTTGCATCTGCTAATCACAGATTCCCAATCCATCCCTACCCCATCCCCCTCCCCCTTGGCAACCACAAGTCTGTTCTCTACATCAGTGAGTCTGTTTCTGTTTCGTAGATAGGTTCATTTGTGTCATATTTTAGATTCCACATATAAGTGATATCATATGGTATTTGTCTTTCTCTTTCTGACTTACTTCACTTAGTATGATAATCTCTAGTTCCACCCATCTTGCTGCAAACACTGGTGTAATTTAAACACATACTGACCTTTTAATCCCCCTGCCCTACGACCCAGGCTCATCCTAAGTGAAAAATCCAACACTCCTCTCTGCTGTTCAGCTAAGGATGCCTTGGGTTTCTCTCTCACTAAATTCTCCAAGATACTGTAGTGATTGAATTCTGCAAGTCACAGAAGGGAGGCAATGACATGATTCTCCCTTGCATGTATGTATGTATGTGTGTATTTTGGCCCCGTGCGGCTTATGCGATCTTAGTTCCCCAACCATTAGTTCCCCAACCATGGATTGCACCTGCACTCCCTACAGTGGAAGCCCAGGGTCTTAACCACTGGACCGCCAGGGAAGTCCCTCTCCCTTGTATTTAAAATGTGTGAGGGACTTCCCTGGTGGCGCAGTGGTTAAGAATCCGCCTTCCGGGACTTCCCTGGCGGTCCAGTTGTTGAGACTCCACGCTTCCACTGCGCGGGGCACAGGTTTGATCCCTGGTCAGGGAACTAAGATCCCCACGTGCCACGCAGCGGGGCCAAAAAAAAAGAATCCGCCTGCCAATGCAGGGGACACGGCCTGGTCTGGGAAGATCCCACATGCTTCGGAGCAACTAAGCCCGTGTGTCACAACTACTGAGCCTATGCACCGCAACTACTGAAGCACACATACCTAGAGCCCATACTCTGCAACAAGAGAAGCCACCGCAATGGGAAGCCCACACACCGCAACGAAGAGTAGCCCCCGCTCGCCACAACTAGAGAAAGCTCGCGCACAGCAATGAAGACCCAACGTAGCCATAAATAAATAAATAAATAAATTTATTTAAAAAACAAATAAAGCGTGTGAAAAGGAGAGCAGGGGATTGAGTCAGTCACCATCCACCTGTGCCAGGTCAGGCCAGACTGTATCTTAGATCCTGGGGACACCAGGATGATCTAATACTTGCCCTGCAGAGTATCAGGGCAGTCAGACACCATCACAGAAAGGACAGCACATCTGGGGGGATGGGAACAAAATGTCAGCTAACAGTGGTCCTTTGCCTGTGGTGGGAGAATGAATTAGGATTTTTTTCCTTGTTGCTTACCAGTATCCTTGTTGCTTACCAATATCTCCTAAGTATTTTACATTAAATATGTAATTCTATAATTCAAGTTAAATAAATATTTAAAGAGCTGGCAGTAGACTAGAGGATGCTTTGGTAACAAGGGAGGGAGCTGGGGACACAGAGGTAGAGTGGACAGGATGGAAGGTGGAAGGCGAGGAGAAGAGTCCAGAGCTGAGGGATGAAGCTTCTCCTCCAGCCAAGGGAGTGACAGGGACCAGATTTCCTCTCCCATCGGACACAACTCCCAGATTGGGCAAGATGTATGAAAGAAGGTTTTCAAGACACTGGACATGTCTTGGAGGGACAGTGGCTCCTGAGACCCACGTGACCGCACGAGTGTGCTGCTTGAGAAAGTTCCAGGCTGTGGTGCTGGGGACCACATGCTTCGGAGCAACTAAGCCCGTGTGTCACAACTACTGAGCCTATGCACCGCTCTCTCCCTGAGAGCCCAGGGAGCTGAGGAGGTGGAGCTGAGAGTCCAAGCGGACCAGGGCAGGCAGACACCACCTGAGTGCCCCTCGCAGGGAATGCATGAACACAGGGGAGGATGTCCCCGCAGTGGCATACCACGTGGCAGTGAAAAGAAACCAACTCCTGATCCGAGCTGCCACCTGTCTGTGAATAACGTGGTGGAGTGAAAGAAGCCAGAAGAAAATGGTACATAGTGGATGATTCCCAGCTATTTAAAAGTCTAGAAAACGCAGCCGTCTTTAGTGACAGAAAGCACATCAGTGGTTGTCTGGAGGGAGAGAGGAGTGTGGTTCACAGGTGCTTCATGGGTATATACACACGACACAGTGAATCAAACTGTGCACCTTAAGTATACACAGTTTACTGTATGTCAACTATACCTCAATAAAGCTGTTTTTAATAAAATTAATAGGCTTCAGTTTTAGGTTTACAGAAAAACTAAGCATACAGTAATGAAAGTCTCCACGGACTCCCCGCCAGCCCCTGTTCCTCCACCCAGTAGTTTCCCCTATTATTAACATTTTGCTTTAGTCAGGAACATTTGTTACAATTGATGAACCTACAACAGAGATATATATATATATATATATATATATATTTTTTTTTTTTTAATTGAAGTATAGTTGATTTACAATGTTGTGTTAGTTTCTGGTGTACAGCAAAGTGATTCAGTTACAAATATATATTCTAATACATTCTTATTCTTTTTCATTATGGTTTATCACAAGATATTGAATATAGTTCCCTGTGCTACACCGTAGGACCTTGTTTATCCATTCTTTACATAATAGTTTGCATCTGCTTATCCCAAACTCCCAATCCATCCCTCTACCATGGCTCATTTATTTTTATCATTGAATATATGCCATTGTCTGGATAGACCATCGTGTGTGTATCCGCTCACCTATTGAAAGACATCCTCAGAGCTGACTGGGCGGGTTCTGGCAGACACCACGGAGCGGCACAGCAGGACGAGTTGTGGCGCGTGGTGACCACCAGAGGGCGCCAGATTCCCCCTTCTCTCTAACCAGGACGGTACTAGCCATTTCCCCCCAGTCCTAACCCCACTGTTCCCTGCGCTAGGGTTGATCGGGTCTTTACCTTGAACTAGGGTTGATCTGGAAACCACTTGTGGGAAAACTTAAGTTGGACTTGTTTTCTTCGGATTAAAAACCAGGGTTTCATGACTAGATGCATGACGCGGGGCGGGGGGGGAAGGGGTAGTGCTTTGTTGAGTATTTATGGGGGCTTGTCCAGAATCTCTCCCCCAAAGAAGTTAACTGAAGAGTCAGCTGGATCTGCCATCTGTAGAGATGAACTTAGCTGTTGGGGGGAGGGGGAGGGGGGGAGGAAAAGCAGCCCGGAGCCTGATTTCCCATGATTGCAATGCCAGCGACCCCTTGCCCAAGGATGCTTGCTGGTTGGATGAGAAATCAGGGGCCCAGCAGAAGGGGTGATGGCTTGGAATCTTTGGTCCGAGGGACACCCCCCTTCCTCTATCTATTGATTACGTTAAGCTGCTGTTGCCGGCTGCAGACAGAGCTGCCTTCCCGGGTGTGTGCAGGGCTCCCTGCTTGGATTCAGGGCAGGTGATGCGTGCCTTGTCTTCGCCCTGTGTTCTCAGTTATGGCTCTTTAGGGAAGATAGTGCCTGTTCCAGAAATACTGATCGAGTTTTTCAGAATGTATTATCAAGGGCTCAGAATAAGGAATCTTATGCCTACAAATAGGTTTTTAATTATTAATTCATGATAACTTATTACACACTGAATCGTATTGAGGGACGATTATGCATTTAAAGCCATGTAAGAGTTCCCATGAAAACTTGAGTGAAGCTGGAACTTTTATTATTTATTTATTTATTTATCGGTGTCTCGAGGAATTAGGGATCTTAGTTCCTCGACCAGGGATGGAACCTGTGCCCCCTGCAGTGGAAGCAGGGAGTCCTAACCACTGGACCACCAGGGAATTCCTGAAGCTGGAACTTTTAAACTCTTTTTTCATTCCTTATTTCCTAGTCTCTCGCCTTCATCCCTTTTTAAGGAAAAGGATATCAGTTCATTCTGGTGAATCCGGAGCAACCTGGACAAAGATAAATTGACCCCAAAGAGGACTTAAACAAAATCTAGTTCCTTTCTACTCCAGTGGTACCTGGGTTCCTCAGACCCTCATACAACATCTCACCTATAGAGAACAAACTAGTGGTTACCAGTGGGGAGAGGAAAGGGGGGAGGAGCAACATAGGGGTAGGGGAGTAAGAGGTACAAACTATTATGTATAAAATAAGCTACAAGGATATATTGTACAATATGAGGCATATAGCCAATATTTTATAATAACTATAAATGGAGTATAACCTTTAAAAATTGTGAATCACTATATAGTACACCTGTAACTCATATAATATTGTACATCAACTATACTTCAATAGGGCTTCCCTGGTGTTGCAGTGGTTAAGAATCTGCCTGCCAACGCAGGGGACACGGGTTTGAGCCCTGGTCCGGGAAGATCCCACGTGCCACGGAGCAACTTGGATTCCTTTTATTTCTTTTTCTTCTCTGATTGCTGTGGCTAAAACTTCCAAAACTATGTTGAATAATAGTGGTGAGAGTGGGCAACCTTGTCTTGTTCCTGATCTTAGAGGAAATGGTTTCAGTTTTTCACCATTGAGAACAATGTTGGCTGTGCGTTTGTCATATACGGCCTTTATTATGTTCAGGTAGATTCCCTCTATGCTTACTTTCTGGAGAGTTTTTATCATAAATGGGTGTTGAATTTTGTCAAAAGCTTTTTCTGCATCTATTTAGATTATCATATGATTTTTATCCTTCAATTTGTTAATATGGTGTATCACATTGATTGATTTGCGTATGTTGAAGAATCCTTGCATTCTTGGGATAAACCCCACTTGATCATGGTGTATGATCCTTTTAATGTGCTGCTGGATTCTGTTTGCTAGTATTTTATTGAGAATTTTTGCATCTATGTTCATCAGAGATATTGGCCTGTAGTTTTCTTTGTTTGTCACATCTTTGTCTGATTTTGGTATCAGGGTGATGGTGGCCTCGTAGAATGAGTTTGGGAGTGTTCCTCCCACTGCTATATTTTGGAAGAGTTTGAGAAGGATAGGTGTTAGCTCTTCTCTAAATGTTTGATAGAATTCACCTTTGAAGCCATCTGGTCCTGGGCTTTTGTTTGTTGGAAGATTTTTTTTTTAAATTTATTTATTTATTTATTTATTTTTGGCTGTGTTGGGTCTTCACTTCTGTGCGAGGGCTTTCTCTAGTTGTGGCAAGCGGGGGCCACTCCTCATCGCGGCGCGCAGGCCTCTCACCATCGCGGCCTCTCCTGTTGCGGAGCACAGGCTCCAGACACGCAGGCTCAGCAGTTGTGGCTCACGGGCCCAGTCGCTCCGCGGCATGTGGGATCCTCCCAGACCAGGGCTCGAACCCGCGCCACCTGCATTAGCAGGCAGATTCTCAACCACTGCGCCACCAGGGAAGCCCCTGTTGGAAGATTTTTAATCACAGTTTCAATTTCAGTGCTTGTGATTGGTCTGTTTATATTTTCTATTTCTTCCTGGTTCAGTCTCAGAAGGTTGTGCTTTTCTAAGAATTTATCCATTTCTTCCAGGTTGTCCATTTTATTGGCATATAGTTGCTTGTAGTAATCTCTCATGATCCTGTGTATTTCTGCAGTGTCAGTTGTTACTTCTCCTTTTTCATTTCTAATTCTGTTGATTTGTCTTCTCCCTTTTTTTCTTGATGAGTCTGGCTAATGGTTTATCAATTTTGTTTATCTTCTCAAAGAACCAGCTTTTAGTTTTATTGATCTTTGCTACTGTTTCTTTCATTTCTTTTTCATTTATTTCTGATCTGATCTTTATGATTTCTTTCCTTCTGCTAACTTTGGGGTTTTTCTGTTCTTCTTTCTCTCTTTTTTTTTAATAAATTTATTTATTTTCTTTTATTTATTTTTGGCTGAGTTGTGCCCCCGTTACTGCACGCAGACCCTCTCTAGTTGCAGCGAGGGGGGCCACTCTTTGCCACGGTGCACGGGCTTCTCACTGAGGTGGCCTCTCCCATTGCGGAGCACGGGCTCTACGCGTGCAGGCTTCATTAGTTGTGGCTCATGGGCTCTAGGGCACACCCTCAGCAGTTGTGGAGCACGGGCCTAGTTGCTCCACGGCATGTGGGATCCTCCCCGACCAGGGCTCGAACTGTTTTTTTTTTAATGGGTGGTGCTGTATTCCTCTCTTACTGCTTGTTTGGCCTGAGATGTCCAGCACTGGAGTTTGCAGGCAGTTGGGTAGAGCTGGGTCTTGGTGCTGAGATGAGGACCTCCGGAAGGCCTCACTCTGATTAATATTCCCTGGGGTCTGAGGTTCTCTGTTAGTCCAGTGGTTTGGACTTGGAGCTCCCACCACAGGAGCTTGGGCCCGACATCCGGCCTGGGAACCAAGACTCGGCAAGCTTTGTGGCGCAGTTAAAAAAAAAAAAAAAAAAGGAAAGAAAGAAAGAAAAAAAGGAGCAGTACAATATCAAAGAATAAAAAACAAAATAAAATTAGAAAGATAAAAAATATTTTAGGAAAAATAAAACTATAAATGGAAACAACTGCAACAAGGTAAAATAAAACCACAACAGAAAAAAGAAAAAAAAAGGACGGGGGGGGGCAAGCCAAAAGGAGAGAACAATAACAAAGTATAAAGAATAAAATAAGGACTTCCCTGGTGGCGCAGTGGTTAAGAATCCGCCTGTCAACGCAGGGGACACGGGTTCGAGCCCTGGTCCGGGAAGATCCCACATGCCGCGGAGCAACTAAGCCCATGCGGTACAACTATTGAGCCTGCGCTCTAGAGCCTGTGAGCCACAACTACTGAAGCCCGCACGCCTAGAGCCCGTGCTCCACAACAAGAGGAGCCACTGCAATGAGAAGCCTGTGCACTGCAACGAAGAGTAGTCCCTGCTCGCCGCAACTAGAGAAAGCCCGTGCACAGCAACAAAGACCCAACGCAGCCAAAAATAAATAAATTTATTTAAAAAAAAGAATAAAATAAAATTAGAAAAATAAAAGATTCCATTCACTTTTCATCACACTCTTTTATCTTTCTGTTACTCAGACTCAGTAACTACTATTGTCCTATCTTCATTTATGCTGATTCTTTTTCTACCGACTCAAATCTGCACTAGAATTTCTTTTTTGGCTTTTTTTAGGTTTTATATCTCTTTACTGATATTTTCTTTTTGTTCATACAGGTACTCTTGCCGTCCCCTTGTTCCCAATTTATAGGCAAGTGGCAGGACCTGAATTCAGACCCAGGTAGGCTGGTTGAAGTCTGAGGTCTTAACCATTGCCCCTCCTTGCCCTGGCCATGACTTCTACATTAGTTCACCTCTGTGGAGCACATCACCCTGGGACTTCTTGGTTAGTTACCTAAGAGGATACAGGAGCCAGGGGACAGGAGACCCTGTAAGATGACGTGCGTTAAGTGAGACCACGTGCTTTAGCCTAACCACGCCCCCCCAAATATAAAATACAAAAACAGAGAACTCTCCATCTTGTTCAGAAGGCATTTAAGGTAACTAATTTTCAGCACATACCACATTGGAGGAGGAAACAAGATGGCCTTTCCTTCAGCCCTCAACACTTGCTAAATGGTTTCCAGTGACTATGAGGACAGCATAGGTTATCTGTTAACCATGAAAGTCTTCACAGTGTCTTGTACACCCCTCCTGGTTCATCTTCTACTCCTGCCCTCCTTGCTCACACTGTTCCTAGCTCTTCCCAGGCTTGGTTATACCTCAGGGTCTTTGCACTTGCTGTTTCTTCAGCCTTAAAGCTTTTTTTCCCCACATGCCTGTCTGGCTCCATCCCTTCACCTTGGCTTTGATCCACGTCACCTTATTCAAAAGATTTCTCCTGACCACCCTGCTGAGATCCCTCTCTAGACTCTTGTTCTACCTTGTCTTTCTCCCAAGTATTTTTTTTTTAATAAATTTATTTATTTATTTATTTTGGCTGCATTGGGTCTTCGTTGCTGCTTGTGGGCTTTCTCTAGTTGCGGCGAGCCGGGAGTCCTCTTCGTTGTGGTGCATGGGCTTCTCATTGCGGTGGCTTTTCTTTGTTGTGGAGCACAAGCTCTAGGCACGCGGGCTCAGTAGTTGTGGTTCACGGGCTCTAGAGCACAGCCTCAGTAGTTGTGGCGCACGGGCTTAGTTGCTCCGCGGCATGTGGGATCTTCCTGGGCCAGGGCTCGAACCCATGTCCCCTGCATTGGCAGGTGGATTCTTAACCACTGCGCCACCAGGGAAGCCCTCTCCCAAGTATTCAGTGATGTTTTCTGTGTCCGTTTCCCCCATTGGATGAAGGTCTGAAGGAGCAGGGATCTGTCTCCCTTGTTCACTACTTCCTCTCTGGTGCCTGGCCTGTAGTGCACACTCTCGGTCAATGTTATGGACTGAATGCTTGTTCCCTCCCAATTCATATGTGCAAACCCTAACCCCCAGTGTGATGGTACAGTAAGTGGGGAGTTTGGGAGGTGATTAAGTCATGAGGCTGGAGTCCTCAGGAATGGGACTTGTGACCTTATAAAGGGAACTCAGGGAGCTCTCTTGCCCCCTTTTTCTACCATGTGAGGACACAGTGAGATGTCCCTCTATAAATCAGGAAGTGAGTTCTCACCAGCCATCAAATCTGCTGAAGCCTTGATCTTGGACTTCTCAGCCTCCAGAACTGTGAGAAATAAATTTCTGTCGTTTATAACTGTTAAGTCTATGGTATTCTGTTCTAGGAGGCTGAGCAGACTAAGACAGTCATTATCTGTAGTTAAATGAATGAATTTACATCCTGCACCTTACATTCTGCAGAGAAGCCTTTCTCTACGATGACCTCACAACGACAGCAAATGGAAAATCCCACCCACTCACTGAGCAATTATTGGCACTTACTGGATCCCAGGCATTAGGTTCCAGTGGCTATAGGTTATATTTAGGTTTCCTGCCATCATAATGGTACATCTTTTTCAAAGACCAAGATTCCTAATTTTCTCTATTCTTGAGACCATAGCTTGGAGGCTGCTCCACTTCAGCATGTGGTCACTGGAAGATCCCTTCACCTGTAGGATTTCAGGCCATTACTCCATGTAACTCTGCTTTGAAATGCCACCTTGCAAAACAGTTGAGACCATTATGAGCCCTTTCTGCTCTTAAAACATTGTAAACTTGACCTACAGAGATGGAGATAGTTTAAATGGAGATTTAAAATGTACCAGTATCTTTTCCTCTCCCAGGTCTGCCTTGGTCCCTGGGCAGCTGTGTTCCTGGGGGGATGAAGGTGATGTTGATAGGGTACAATGTTACCATGGAGATGACTGGGACTGATCCTATGAACCGTGTTCTTGGAGTTATGCAAGTGACATTGATAGGGTATAATATTACCATGGAGACAGCTGGGCCTGGTGCTATTAGCTGCAATCATTCTAGCTATTATCCTGGCAAAAAGGGTGTGAAGAAATTAATTTGCCAGCAGCTCCAAGGACATGCGACTGCTACAAATTCTGTGTTAGTTTGTGTTTCTACCAACAGATCCACGAATATCTCCTGGAACCACTGTGAAGATGGAATATGCAAAATTGCCAGAGAGGATGCCAGAAAAACCTTCCCATGTACCCTTTGTTGAAGGTTTGTTCCAGATTAATTGCCTGATAAAGCAGAGATGTTTGTGCCATTTGTTTTAAAGCGTAAACACTAAAGAAGAAAGATAAAGAAAAAAGCCCACCTAGAAAGTTCATAGTGGGTCTACAAATCAACCTCAAGAAAAGAGCAGCTGGGGGTATGCCTCTATATGCTTTTTTTTCTTTTTTTTAAATATTTATTTGGCTGCGTCGGGTCTTATTTGCGGCATGTGGGATTTTTCATTGCGGTGAGTGGGCTTCTCTCTAGTTGTGGCACACAGGCTCCAGAGCGCGCAGGCTTAGTAGTTGCGGTGCGCAGGCTCTCTAGTTGTGGCGCACGGGCTCTAGGGTGTGCGGGCTTAGCTGCCCCGTGGCATGTGGGATCTTAGTTCCCCCACCAGGGATCGAACCTGTGTCCCCTGCATTGGAAGGCGGATTCTTAACCACTGGACCACCAGGGAAGTCCCTCTACATGCTTTTGCACCTAGATTTTTGAGCAGATTTTTAGTTTTATTTCAGTGGGCTCACTGTTTCATGTATCGAATTTTCGCAAAGTAAATTTTCTGTCATTAGCATATGTGGCAGCTAGTATCACTTGCTCTAATTAGGAGATAAGAGTAAAAACAGATGTGATGACAATCACTATGGAAATCGGCATGGCAGTCCCTCGAATTGTTAAAAACAGAACTACCATATGATCCACTTCAGGACATGTTCCCAAAAGAACTGAAAGCAGGGTCTCCCCTACACCTGTGTTCACAGTAGCATCATTTACAACGTGAGGGCTCTCTTCTGGATTGGATGTCTCATCCAATCCACACACAGCATAAAGAAGGTGAGAAAGCTCTGCGGGGTCTCTTTTACAAGGGAACTATTTCCATTCACGGGGGCTCCGCCCTCCTGACCTAATCACTCCCAAAGGCCCCACCGCCTAATGCCATCACCTTGCATTCACACCCTGACCCTTGCTGATAAATAACCCAAATGCCTCAATACTGAAAGAGAACTTTTTGCTTTTTTTTTTAATTTTTAAAATAGTCTCCACTCTTGGAATCCAACAAAATCCCTGGCACTGAAAGGCAGCAAAGATAGTTTTAGTCCTGCCCTCATGGAGTTTACCATTTTCTGGAGGAAACCTGTGTAGTAAAGAGTTTAACTTTGCTCCAAAAGAGGTCTGGCCTTTGTCTCAAGCTCCTGGAGATAATCGCTAAGATGTCAGGCCTGATAGGAGTGTCTTTGTTTCCCTGGGGGCCTTGGATCCAATGGATAGTCTTATTTATTTATTTATTTTTTAACGATTTTTAGAAATTTCATGTAATCAATGGATAGTCTTATGATATGACTTAGGCTGGGGGCCAGAAAGACCCACGGTGTGATTTAAGGTGCGGGCTTTGGGTCACACGGTATCAGCGGACCTGTAGACTAAGATCAACCTTGTGGGCTACCAAACAATCAATCGCGGCCACATAATGGAGCCTCAGTAGAAACTCTGAACCTGAGGCCCAGGTGAGCATCCATGGTTGGCCATACTCTGTGTACATCATCACACATTGATGATGGGAGAGGAAATGATGCCTCCATGGGGAGAGGGCACTAGGGGCTGTGCACCTGGTGCTTCTCCTGGACTCTGCCCCGTGCACCTCCTTCCCTCGGCTGATTTCGATCTATATCCTTTCCCTGTGATAAACCGTAACTGTGAGCATAACAGCTTCAGGTCAGTTCTGTGAGCCTTTCCAGCAAATTACCAAACCTGACGGTGGTCTCGAGGCCCCCTGACCTTGCAATTGATATCAGAAAGGAGGGCGGTCTTGGGTGGACTGTGTCCTCAAGTTTCATAGGTGGCTGTAACCCTTTACGGCAAATAATTAAATGAAAAATATTTATTTGAAATTCTCATAGTCCTTTGAATTAAAAAAAAAAAAAATCCAACAAGGAGGGTTGCTCTGAGAACCCAGCTCTTCTGGATGTTATTCATGCTAGAATTTTTAGAGTTTTTCACTGTTTGAGTCCAGCATGGACTGATTTCAGTGTAGGCAGAGTGCTCCGAAGGTTGGGTTTGACTCCACTTGGGGACAACTGCCTTTGGGAGGTTCTCATCACCCCTGCAGGGACCCCACTATTCTTGGTTTAGGTGCATGTAACATCTGCAGTTCTGATTTCTCCCAGCTGGGTTTCTGACCCGTGGCCTTGATGAGGGAGCAGTCCTCTGAAAAGTCTCCCCACTTCTTCTGTAAACAGCCATTTGGGTGTTGAAATAATCCTATAAGGCTTACTTTTGGGGGGTTTTATAAAAGCTGCTGCAGAGTTAAGACACTTTTGGTGACTGAGTCAGTTTTCCTGGGTCTCTCACATGCATACGTATTATTAAACTTAGTTTGATTTCCTCCTGTTCATCTGTCTCATGTCAATTTAATTCTCAGAGCAGCCAGAGGAACCTAGAAAGGTAGAGAAAAATTTCTTCCTCTCCAACAATACTCTCATGGTGAGATACATTTGTCAGAATCCATCAATGTACAACACCAGGAGTTAACCGTACGGTAAACTCTGGACTCTGGGTGATCGTGATGTGTCCATGTAGATTCATGGATTGTGACCAACACACTGCTCTGGTGCAGGATGTTCATGGGATAGTTGGGAGTGGGGGGCTCTGAGCTCATGTGTGTGTGTGATTGGGGGGACAGAGCAGGGGACATAAGGGAACTTTCTGCTCAATTTTGCTATAAACCCTAATCTGTTCTTAAAAAGTAATAAAACCTATTTAAATGAACAAATGGAGTTAAAACACTTTTGAAATATCAGGAGGATGACCACGGTGAGATGTCACCTCACACCCATCAGGATGGCTAGTATAAGAAAACAACAACAAAGAAAATAACAAGCTTTGGTGAGGATGTGGAGAAACTGAAACACTTGTGGACTGTAGGTGGGCATGGAAAATAGTGCAGCCACAATGGAAAATAGTATGGTGGATCCTCAAAAAAGTAAAAATAGAATTACTATGTGATTCAGCAATTCCACTTCTGGGTATAGAACCAAAATAATTGAAAGCAGGGTCTTGAACAGATATGTGCACACCCACATTCACAGTGGCCAAAAGGTGGAAGCAAGCCTAGTGTCCACCAAATAGATGACTGGATAAACAAAAGGTGGTCCATCCGTACAGTGGAATATATATATATATTTTTATTGAAGTATAGTTTATTTACAATGTCATGTTAGTTTCAGGTGTACAGCTCAGTGATTCAGTTATATATATATATATTCTTTTTCAGATTCTTTTCCCTTATAGGTTATTACAAAATATTAAGTATAGTTTCCTGTGCTATACTGTAGGTCCTTGTTGGTTATCTATTTTATATATAGTAGTGTGTATATGTCAGTCCCAAACTCCTAATTTATCACTCCCTCCCCTTTCCCCTTTGGTAACCATTAGTTTGTTTTCTGTGTCTGTGGGTCTATTTCTGTTTAGTAAATAAGTTTGTTTGTATCTTTTTCTTTTTCTTTCTTTTGTTAAGATTCCACATATGATATCATATGATATTTGTCTTTCTCTGTCAGGCTTACTTCATTTAGTATGATAATCTCTAGGTCCATCCATGTTGCTGCAAATGGCATTATTTCATTCTTTTTTATGGCTGAGTAATATTCCATTGTATATATATACCACAGCTTCTTTATTCATTCATCTGTCTATGTACATTAAGGCTGCTTCCATGTCTTGGCTATTGTGAATAGTGCTGTTATGAACATTGGGGTGCATGTATCTTTTTTAAAAAATTTTATTGGGGTATAATTGATTCACAATGTTGTGTTAGTTTCGGGTGTACAGCAAAGTAAATCTGTTATACAAATACATATATCCACATTTTTTTAGATTCTTTTCCCATATAGGCCATTACAGAGTATCGAGTAGAGTTCCCTGTGCTATACAGTACAGGTCCTTACTATTACATATAGTAGTGTGTATGTGTCAATCCCAGTCTTCCGATTTATCCCTCCCCTCCCCTTTCCCCCCAGTAACCATAAGTTTATTTTCTATATCTGTAACTCTATTTCAGTTTTGTAGATAAGTTCACTTGTAGCCTTTTTTTTAGATTCCACATATAAGCAATATCATATGATATTTGTCTTTCTCTGTCTGACTTACTTCACTCAGTATGAGAATCTCTAGGTCCATCGATGTTGCTGCAAATGGCATTATTTTGTTCCTTTTTATGGCTGAGTAATATTCCATTGTATATATGTACCACATCTTATTTATCCATTCCTCTGTTGATGGACATTTAGGTTGCTTCCATGTCTTGGCTAATGTGAATAGTGCTGCAGTGAACATTGGGGTGCATGTATCTTTTCAAATTATGGTTTTCTCCAGATATATGCCCAGGAGTGGGATTGCAGGATCATATGGTAGGCTTATTTTTAGTTTCTTTAAGGATCCTCCATACCGTTCTCCATAGTGGCTGTACCAGTTTACATTCCCACCAACAGTGTAGGAGGGTTCCTTTTTCTCCACACCCTTTCCAGCATTTATTATCTGTAGACTTTTTGATGATGGTCATTCTGACCAGAGTGATGTGATACCTCTTTGTAGTTTTGATTTGCATTTCTCTCATAATTAGCGATGTTGAGTGCTTTTTCATGTGCCGGTTGGCCATCTGTATGTCTTTGGAGAAATATCTATTTAGATCTTCTACCCATTTTTTGATTGGGTTTTTTGATTTTGAGCTGTATGAGCTGTTTGTATATTTTGGAAATGCAAATATTTTCTCCCATTCTGTAGGCTGTCTTTTTGTTTTGTTTATGGTTTCCTTTGCTGTGCAGAAGCTTTTAAGTTTAATTAGGTCCCATTTATTTTTTTTTGTTTTTATTTCCATTACTCTAGGAGACAGATCCAAAAAGATATTGCTGTGATTTATGTCAAAGAGTGTTCTGCCTGTGTTTTCATCTAGGAGTTTTATAGTATCCAGTCTTACATTTAATTCTTTAATCCACTTTGAGTTTATTTTCATACAATGGAATATTATTCGGCCTCAAAAAGGAAAGAAATTCAGACACCTGCTACAACATGGATGAACCTTGAGGACATCATGCTCAGTGAAATAAGCCAGATGCAAAAAGACAAATAGTGTATCATTCCACTTATATGAGGTCCCTAGAGGAGTCAGATCCACAGAGAGAGAAAGTAGGAGAGTGGGTGCCAGGGGCTGGGGGAGGGGGATGGGGAGTGAGTGTTCAATGTGGAGAGAGTTACACTTTTGCAAAACAAAAATGTTCTGGAGGTTGGTTGCACAACATTGTGAAAATACTTAACAAGACTGAACTGTACACTTAAAAATAGTTAAGATGGTAAATTTTATATTATATGTATTACAATTTTTTAAAAAATCAGGGATATGAAATTGTTGAAAACGGAGTGATCTCAGAGCTGCCCAAAAGGAGTACAGCCAAGGCTAACGGTAACGATGAGCTTCTGTATGGCCTGGAGCTGGCGATTCTGTGCGGGACCTGGCCTGGCAGCTCAAGCTGCAAGCAAGGACCCTCCAGAACCCAGCTCCCTGTTTGATGAAGGAAGGTTTAAGAGAACGGGCTCCTGCAGTGCAGACGCTTGCTCTCAGCTCATGGTCATTCCCGTTTGTCCTTTGATATTTGTGTCTGCAACCTCTGTTTGTTTGGCAGCACTGAGTGGTATTCGGGATCTTAGTTCCCAGACCAGGGATCGAACCTGTGCCCCTGGCAGTGCAAGTGCAGAGTCTTAACCACTGGACCGCCAGGGAAGTCCCTGGTCTGCAACCTCTGGGCAGAGAATTTTGCTTGAAAGGGACTTCGGAGAGGACCTGGATGAAACCCTTTGTGCTACGTATTTGCACGCCAGCTTTGCCTTCTTCAGATTTGCAGGCTTTTTTTTTTTTTTTTAATGGCTCATAAATTGTAGTTTATTGAATTTTTAGACACATATAGAATAATTGAGCATTGCAAATTTGTTTTAACATTTCTGTTGAAAAACCTTTAAAGTGTATTACATACATTCTTTAGTTTAATAACCACAATACACTCTATGATGTTTAATTTTTCATGGTAACAAAGGGCTTTGAATATTAATCAGTATACTAAATACTAAACTATTATAATATGTACAAGAGATTTCCTAGTACAGTATTCGTATTTTAACCCAATAGAGCCCTACAGATGAGGAAGATAATGTATAGAGGTTATATGACTTGCCCAAGGTCCCATGGCTAGTAAACAGAGCCAAGTCTCCTGTGAAGTGCCTTTATCCATTATACTATGACTTCTATGCATACAGAAGGCATGAGATATGAGATCAGCTTCTAATCCTAGTAATGTTGCTAGACTAGTTGTTTTGAGTAGATTCCTGATAGGTCTCACTATCATAAAATCAGAATGAAGAAAGCACAAGTGTACAAACCATAGAATTTTTTTTTTTTTATTAAATCATGGCGTAGGTAGATGGAGGCATGGGTCAGGGACTTAATTAAAGAAGAGCGAAGGCAGAGACAGAACATTCCAGCCACACAGCATGTCACTTCCAAAACAGGTTTACCTGCGGGGGTCTCCGAGCGCAGCCGGAGGAAGGAGGTGTCTTTCGTTCACAGTGAAGATGGATTAAATACTCAACCTGGGGACTTCCCTGGTGGTGCAGTGGATAAGAGTCCACGCTCCCAATGCAGGGGACCCGGGTTCGATCCCTGGTCAGGGAACTAGATCCCGCATGCATGCTGCAACTAAGAGTTCACATGCCACAACTGAGGAGCCCGTGAGCCGCAACTAAGGGGCCCGCCTGCTGCAACTAAGACCCGGTGCAACCAAATAAATAAATAACAAATAAATATTAAAAAAAAAAAAAAACCTCAACCTGGTGGCTTCCCCCTGCAATCCTCATGGTGGCATAAAGGCAACCCTTCCATTGCTGTGGGGGACTTATAAGCTGGTGCGCTGCCATGTCCAATGAGAGGAAAATCACTTTGATTTTAAGTGGTCAGGTGGTTAAATGGAGAACACAGGAAACGTGCAGGTGTGAAACCTTAAGTTAGTAATAATATCTTGGGATTTCCCTGGCAGTCCAATGGTTAAGACCCCGTACTGCCACTACAGGGGGCATGGGTTCCATCCCTGGTTGGGGAACTAAGATCCCGCATGCTGCGTGGTGTGGCCAAAAAAAAAAAAAAGGAAGAAAAAGAAAATATCTCACCAGTACCCTAGTCTGGAAATTGCTGTGAAACAAATTTTTTTTAATTTAAAAAAATTTTTTACGTTTTATTTTTTTTAAAGAGCGTATTTTTTAAATATTTATTTTTGGCTGTGTTGGGTCTTTGTTGCTGCTCGCAGGCTTTCTCTAGTTGCGGCGAGCGGGGACCACTCTTCGTTGCGGTGCGTGGACTTCTCATTGCGGTGGCTTCTCTTGTTGCTGAGCACGGGCTCTAGGCGCGTGGGCTTCAGTAGTTGTGGCACGCGGGCTCAGTAGTTGTGGCTCGCAGGCTCAGTAGTTGTGGTGCACGGGCTTAGTTGCTCTGCGGCATGTGGAATCTTCCCGGACCAGGGATCGAACCCGTGTCCCCGGCACTGGCAGGTGGATTCTTATCCACTGCGCCACCAGGGAAGCCCTCTCCGCATCTTAATGCATGTCAGGCAGTATCTCACTGTGGTTTAGATTTGCATTTCCCTCATGATTAGTGTTGTTGAGGAAATATTTTTACATTGGAAATGATTTCAAGGTGACAGAAACGTATCTAAGCTTATATAACCGCCAGCCACTTGTTTTCAGAGATGACAGGGATGCTCAAGTTGGTTCTCATCCATCTTCTGTGCTGTAGCGTGACTTCTTTCTTCTTCAAAAACCGAAAATACACACACCTGGGCTGGGCCCAGTGCACCTGGACACACAGGTTCAGCTGCTGGGGAGGGCCGATGGCAGCTGCAAAACCACTTCTGACACGCGATCCCCTGGAAGCTCAAACTCTCCATGTACGCAGAAGCCAGCTGTGCTGAGAGGCCGGCTCTCTCTTCCCAGGTCCCACTGGTCCCACCGGTCCCACCCTTTGCCTTAAGGCCAGCTCCTTCTTTGGGTGTCACCTGCAGCATCTTTCTAGCCAAGGACAGCTTTTCAGGCTCTGGCTTCTTGCTATACACTCTGCCTTCGGAGCACTTACCGCAGGGAGATTGTAGAGGGATTTGTACATTCAGGTTTCTCATGTCACATCCCCAGACCTGACACATAGACATCAAGGACCTGGTCTGTCTTCTATGCTGGAGAAATGTCTGCTCAACTCTGGCCACCATACTAATTTAAAAAATAGTTCTAAACTGTTTATTTTCAACTTCAAAAATACATTGCATTATTACTAGTGTTACCAATTCAACATGTGTTTAGATTTATCCACAGTTACCACTTTTTTTTTGCTCAACATTCCTTTTTGGGTCTCAGTCCTTCCCCCTTGGATCACTTTTTGTTCTGCTTGAAGAATGTCCTTTTTTAAAAAAAAATTTATAATTTTTTATACCATTTTATTTTTTAAAATTATTATTTTTTTTAAATTTATTTTTGGCTGCGCCCCGCAGCATGAGGGATCCTAGTTTCCCCGACCAGATATCTAACCTGCGCCCCCTGCAGTGCAAGTGCGGAATCTAAACCACTGGACCGCCAGAGAAGTCCAGAACGTCCTTTATGGAGGTCAGCTAGTGGCAAACTTTCTCTTTTTATTTGAATGAAAATGTCTGCCTTTTACTATGTTCTTTTTTTTTTTTTTTAATATTTATTCATTTGGCTACATGGGCTCTTTAGTTGCAGCATGCAGGCTCCAGTTCCATGACTAGGGATTGAACCCGGGCCCCCTGCTTTGGCAGTGTGGAGTCTTAACCACTGGACCACCAGGGAAGTCCCTTTTACTATGTTCTTGAAAGTTGTTTTCAGTGCAAAGTTGACTTTGGTGTTTCAGAATCCAAAATTTGTTTACTTATTGAAGTTATGATTCCTTGTCTTCTGGTTTCCAATGCTGCTTCTGCAATGTCAGAGCTCTGTATAATTGTTCTTATTCTGGCTGATCTGAAAGTCATCTCTTTGTTTTAGATATTCTACAGTTTTATTACAATTGGACTACATGTGGAGTTTGGGGTTTTTTGTTTGTTTGTTTTGGCCACGCCAGGCGGCATGAGGGATCTTCCCTGACCAGGGATCGAACCCACGCCCCCTGTAGTGGAAGCGTGAAGTCTTAACCACTGGACCACCAGAGAAGTCCAGAGTTATTATTTTGATAAACTTTAAATTGAAGTGTAACACTGTATAGTGAAGAATTACCCAAAGAGAGGTCTGGCTTCTGTCCTAGCTCCTGGGAGGTAACCTCTAAACCCTTGGGATTCTTCAAGTGATAGGATGTATTGGCTATTCTTGGAAAGCCCCTTGGAACACACTTTTTTTGCTGTTAGTTTCAAGTGTACATCAAAGTGACTCAGTTATACATATATATAATCTCTTTCAGATTCTTTTCCATTATAAGTTATTACAAGATATTGAGTATAGTTTCCTGTGCTATACAGTAGGTCCTTGTTGTTTATCTATTTTATATATAGTAGTGCGTATATGTTAATCCCAAACTCCTAATTTATCTCCTCCCATCCTGGTATCCCCTTTGGTAATCATAAGTTTTTTTTTCTATATCTGTAAGTCTATTTCTGTTTTGTAAATAAGTTCTTTTGTATCATTTTTTAAGATTCCACATATAAGTGATATCATATGATATTTGTCTTTCTCTGTCTTCACTTAATATAATATCTAGGTCCATCCATGTTGCTGCAAATGGCATTATTGCATTCTTTTTTATGGTTGAGTAATGTTCCACTGTATATATATACCACAGCTTTATTCATTCATCTGTTGATGAACATTTAGGTTGCTTCCACGTCTTGGCTATTGTGAATAGTGCTGCCATGAACACTGGGGTGCATGTATCTTTTCGAATTAGAGTTTGCTCCAGATATATGCCCAGGAGTGGGATTGCAGGATCACAAGGTAACTCTATTTTTAGTTTTTTAAGGAACCTCCATACTGTTGTACATAGTGGCTGTATCAATTTATATTCCCACCAACAGTGCAAGAGGGTTCCCTTTTCTCCACACCCTCTCCAGCATTTGTTGTTTGTAGATTTTCTGATGATGCCCATTCTAACTGGTGTGAGATGATACCTCACTGTAGTTTTGATTTGCATTTCTCTAATAATTAGTGATGCTGAGCATCTTTCCATGTGCCTGTTGGTCATCTGTATGTCTTTTTTGGAGAAATGTCTATTTAGATCTTCTGCCCATTTTTTGATTGGATTGTTTGTTTTTTTGATATAGAGCTGCATGAGTTGTTTGTATATTTTGGAAATCAATCCCTTGTCGGTAGCATCATTTGCAAATATTCTCTCCCAGTCTGTAGGTTGTCTTTTCATTTTGTTTATGGATTCCTTTGCTGTGCAAAAGCTTTTTTTTTTTTTTTAATTTTTATTGGAGTATGGTTGCTTTACAATGTTGTGTTAGCCTCCACTGCACAACAAAATGAATCAGCCCTGCACATACAGATATACCCTCCCTTTTGGACTTCCCTCCCATTTAGGTTACCACAGTGCATTAGGTACAGTTCCCTGTGCTATACAGTATGTTCCCATTAGCTGTCTATTTTATACATAGTATCAATAATGTATATGTATCAATCCCAGTCTCCCAATTCCTTCCACCCCACCACTTTCCCCCCTGGTATCCATACACTTGTTCTCTACATCTGTGTCTCTATTTCTGCTTTGCAAATAAGATCATCTATACCATTTTTCTAGATTCCACATGTGTGCGTTACTATACGATATTTACTTTTCTTTTTCTGACTTACTTCACTCTGTATGACACTCTCTAGGTCCATCCACATCACTACAAATGACTCAATTTCATTCCTTTTTATGGCTGAGTAATATTCCATTGTATACATGTACTACATCTTCTTTATCCATTTCTCTGTCGATGGGCATTTAGGTTGCTTCCATGTCCTGGCTATTGTAAATAGTGCTGCTATGAACATTGGGGTGTGTGTGTTTTTTTGAATTATGGTTTTCTCAGGGTATATGCCCAGTAGTGGGATTGCTGGGTCATATGGTAGTTCTATTTTTAATTTTTTAAGGAACCTCCATACTGTTTTCCATAGTGGCTGTGTCAATTTACATTCCCACCAACAGTGTATGAAGGTTCCCTTTTCTCCACACCCTCTCCAGCATTTATTGTTTGTAGATTTTTTGATGATAGCCATTCTGACCAGTGTAAGGTGATACCTCATTGCAGTTTTGATTTGCATTTCTCTAATAATCAGTGATGTTGAGCATCTTTTCATGTGCCTCTTGGCCATCTGTATGTCTTCTTTGGAGAAATGTCTATTTAGGTCTTCTGCCCATTTTTTGACTGGGTTGTTTGTTTTTTGATATTGAGCTTTATGAGCTGTTTGTATATTTTGGAGATTAATCCCTTGTCAGTTGCTTCGTTTGCAAATATTTTCTCCCATTCTGACAGTTGTCTTTTCTTCTTGTTTATGGTTTCCTTTGCTGTGCAAAAGCTTTTAAGTTTAATTAGGTCCCATTTGTTCATTTTTGTTTTTATTTCCATTACTCTAGGAGATGGATCCAAAAAAAATATTGCTGTGATTTATGTCAGAGTGTTCTGCCCATGTTTTCCTTTAGGAGTTTCACAGTATCTGGTCTTACATTTAGGTTTTTAATCCATTTTGCGTTTATTTTTGTATATGGTGTTAGACGGAACACACTTGACAGTTTAAGCTAACTTGGTGACTCATGGTGGGCCCCTGGATCGTTTATGCTAACTCGATGACTCGTGGTGGGTCCATGCCAGAAACACCAACCATGTAATTAGATGGATAGGGTTGGAGTCATGCAATATCATCCTGACCTCCAGCGAGGGGAGGTGGGGACGGGGGCTGGAGATTCAGCCATGTGGGCAATAATTTGATCATGTAAGTATTCAATCAATGATTCCTACCTAAGAAACCCCAGTAAAAGCTCTGAACACTGAGACTTGGGGATACTTTCCAGGCTGGCAATAATCTCTGTGTATTGTTGCAGATGGATGTGTCTGGAGGATAATGTATCCCTGAGGACAAGAGAAACTTCTCGATGTTAAATCTCCAGTGTCAATGCCATGGTCAATGCTGGAGAAACATTTCCTGTGAGATGCATTGGGCTACTTTTTTCTATATGACCTATATGTTTTTAGTTCTTAATCCCTCCATTACGGTCTTCTTTGGTGTTTGATGGGTATTTTCCCTAGTGTGCCATTTTATTATTATTATTATTTTTTTTAAAGGTGTAGGCTTATTTATTTATTTATTTTTGGTTGTGTTGGGTCTTCGTTTCTGTGCGAGGGCTTTCTCTAGTTGCGGCAAGTGGGGGCCACTCTTCATCGTGGTGCGCGGGCCTCTCACTATCGTGGCCTCTCTTGTTGCGGAGCACAGGCTCCAGACGCGCAGGCTCAGTAGTTGTGGCTCACGGGCCTAGTTGCTCCACGGCATGTGGGATCTTCCCAAACCAGGGCTTTAACCCGTGTCCCCTGCATTGGCAGGCAGATTCTCAACCACTGCGCCACCAGGGAAGCCCTTAATATTATTTTTTTTGGCCGTGCCATGCGGCACGCGGGATCTTAGTTCCCCAACCAGGGATCAAACCCTCACCCCCTGCACTGGCAGTGTGGAGTCTTTTTTTTTTTTTTTAATATTTATTTATTTATTTATTTGGCTGAGCCAGGTCTTAGCTGAGACACGCAGAGTCTTCGTTGCTGCACGCAGGATATTTAGTTGCAGCATGTGGGACCTAGTTCCCTGACCAGGGATCGAACCCAGGCTCCCTGCATTGGGAGTGTGGAGTCTTAACCACTGGACCACCAGGGAAGTCCCATAACCACATTTTTTGAGAATAAGATCCATATTTTGCTCCCCACTCCCCACCTGGAGATAGCATCAGACCCACAGGTTAAGGGCTCTGTCCCACGAGACTGGCTCCCAGTCTCTTTGATGCCAATCGCAAGTTCAGGTTGTCACCTGTGCTTCTGACCAACTGGCTATAAATCAGAGGTTACCCACGACCCCTCCTTGGGTTCGATTAATTTGCTAGAGCGGCTCACAGAACTCAGAGAAACATTTCACTTACTATATTACCGGTTCCCTACAAAGGCTATGAAAGGAACCAAATTGACAGCCAGATGAAGAGGTACACTGGGCGAGGTCCTGAACGCAGGACCTTCTGTCCCCGTGGAGTTTGGGGCTCAGCACATGGATGCGTCTGGTTCACCGACTTGGAAGCTCTCTGGACCCCATCCTTTTGGGTTTTTATGGAGGCTTCATCACATAGGCATGATTGAGGAAATCGTTGGTCGGTGGTGATTGATTCAACCTCCAGCCCCTCTCCCCTCCCTGGAGGCTGGGGTGGGGCTTTGGAACTGAATGTTCCAGACAGGGTTGGTTCTCCTGTCAACCAGCTCCCATCCTCAGGTGCTTTCCAACAGTCGTCTCATTAACATAAACTCAGGTGTGTTGAAAAGCGCTTGTTAGGACTATCAAGACACCTTTATTGCTCTTATCACCTAGGAAATTCCAAGGGTTTTAGGAGCTCTGTGCCAGGAACGGGGATGAAGACCAAATATATAGTCCTTATTATAAATCACAATATCACGGGACACAATTTGAATGTAGAATCAATTACAAATACCAGACTAATTGGATGTGGGGGCGGTGAGAGAAAGTGAGGCAGTGAGGCTGACTCTGAGAGTTTTGGCCTGAGTACCCGGAGGGATGGAACTGCTTTGGACGGACAAACAAGGTTGTTATTACTGTTTTTTATTTCTAATTTAATTTAATTTAATTTAATTTTGCTTTTTTTGGGTCCAAGCGTGCGGCTTGTGGGATCCTAGTTCCCTGACCAGGGATCAAACCCAGGCCCTCGGCAGTGAAAGCGCAAAGTCCTAACCACTGGACTGCCAGGGAATTCCCTATTAGTGTTTTTTAATTTTATTTATTTATTTATTTATGGCTGTGTTGGGTCTTCGTTTCTATGTGAGAGCTTTCTTTAGTTGTGGCAAGCGGGGGCCACTCTTCATCGCGGTGCGCGAGCCTCTCACTATTGCGGCCTCTCTTGTTGCGGAGCACAGGCTCCAGACGCGCAGGCTCAGTAATTGTGGCTCACGGGCTTAGTTGCTCTGCGGCATGTGGGATCTTCCCAGACCAGGACTCGAACCTGCGTCCCCTGCATTGGCAGGCAGATTCTCAACCACTGCGCCACCAGGGAAGCCCTAGTGTTTTTTAAATGTAAAGTATTAACTTAAAAATAATTAAAAATCATTCACATTTTGGTCACTCGTCTCAGTGAACACCTTTCAAATTCTAAACCAAAGGGTCCTATTGGTGGTTCAGGTGAATTCATTTAGTTGACTAGTGTTTGCTGAGCACCTGTTACACACCAGGCACTATTACAGACACACGGGATACATTGGTGAACAACACAAAGACTCCGCTCAGTGGAGGGGCACGAAGGACAGAGGCTGTTGGCATAGTCAATACATGATTGACATAGTAAATAAGGAAATCAGAGAGTGTGTTAGAAAGTGGTAAGTGCTATGGAGAAGGGCGGCTGGGAGAGCTGAGTGCTGACGGAGGGGTTGCAATACTGAATAGGGTGACAGGAGTTGTTGAGACTGGAGCAAAGGTCTAAGGGAGCTGAGGGAGGGACTTCCCTGGTGGTCCAGTGGTTAAGACTCCACACTTCCACTGTAGGGGCATGAGTTCAGTCCCTGGTTGGGGAACTAAGATCTCGCATGCCATGCAGAGCGCCCAAAAATAAAAATTAAAAAAATAAAAATAAATAAAGGAGCTGAGGGAGGAGTGATGCAGATATCTGGGGAAAGAATGCTCCAGGCAGAAAGACTGCAGGTGCAAAGGCCCTGTGGCAGAACTGCGCCTGGCAGGCTGGAGGAGCAGTGAGGAGGCTGGTGTGGCTGGAGTGAGTGAGTGGTGGGGACTGGCAGAGGCGAGGGCAGGGGGCCTTGAGGGCCATGGTTGGGACTTCAGCTGAGGTCAGTGCAGCCACTGAGGCTAGTCCTTCTAGCCTAAGAAGATTCCAGAAGCTCTGATTGCAAGAAATGCTGTCTTTACCTTGCCCTAGAAATATAATCCATGGCTTCTTCCACTTTATTCTTCGGGAAATTTTAAATATGGAGAAAAAAAATCTAAATCTAAGTCCAGGATGTAGGGGAGTCTGGTAGAGCACAGCAGGCCACTTCAAGATGTTTGATAACAGCACATCCAAGGGACTAGCAGATGACTGTTAAAAGGAAAACCAGCCTTGGAGCCACTGAAGGGGCAGTTTCCTTCCCCTGGCTCTCACCAGCGAGGTCTCCCGGCGGTAATTACCGCATGTGCACGCTGACTCAGGGCTCGGCTGGCACTTTTGTAATTCCATCCTGTCCTGTGAGCCTCAGCACCGATCTCAGAAGCGCAGACAATGAGCATCATGATGGAGGCCTGCACGTGCCCTCCATAAACACAGCGGTCATGATCTCCATCAGATGAAAACCATCTCCAGGGTTCCCCAGGGTGCCCGGATAAGCCAGCAGAATCAAGTCTTAATTATCCTGGGCTGAGGCTTCTTCTCACACTGTCACTCAGCCAGCACCTGAGGATCTGGGCTGTGCTCATCAGAGGTTAGCTGGATGGCTTGGATTTATTACGACTTAACGAGGTTTTTAAAAAGTTGAGGTGAAGTATGCATAACAGAAAATTGACCATCTGAACCATTTTTCAGGGTACAGTCTGTGGCATTAAGCACATTCACATTGTTGTGCAGCTATCACCACTATCCATCTCCAGAACTCTCTTCATCTTGCAAAACTGAAACTCTGTCCCCATTAAACTCACTCCCTACCCCTTCCCTCAACCCCTGACCCCCACCATTGTACTTCCTGACTCTCTGCATTTGACTATACTTTAGGGACCTCATATACCACGTGGATTCATATGGCATTTGTCCTTTTGCACTTATAATGTCATCCATGGTGTAGCAGGTGTCAGAATGTCCTTCCTTTTAAAGGCTGAATAATATTCCATTGTATGATGGACCACGTACATCTGAGGATGGATGTTAGGGTTGCTTCCACCTCTTGGCTATTATGAATAATGCTGCTTTGACCATGGGTGTACAAATATCTGTTTGAGTTCCTGCTTTCAATTCTTTTGGATGTATACCTGGGAGTGGGATTGCTGGATCACATGGCAGTTCTATTTCTAATTTTTAAAGGGATCTCCATACTGTTTTCCACAGCATCTGCACCATTTTACATTCCCACCAACAGTGCACAAGGGTTCCAGTTTCTCAGCATCCTCTCCAACACTTGTTATTATTATTTTTTTGATAGTAGCCATCCCAGTAGTGTGAGGTGGTAGTTGCTCCTGAGTTGTTTGGTTTTTTTTTTTTAATATCATTTATTTATTTGGCTGCACTGGGTCTTAGTTGTAGCACGCAGGATCTTTGTTGATGTGTGCGGGCTCTTCGTTGTGGGATGTGGGATTTTTTTTTTTTAACATCTTTATTGGAGTATATCTGCTTTACAATGTTGTGTTAGTTTCTGCTGTATAACAAAGTGAATGAGCTATACATATACATATATCCCCATATCCCCTCCCTCTTGGGCCTCCCTCCCACCCTCCCTATCCCACCCCTCTAGGTGGTCCCAAAGCACCAAGCTGATCTCCCTGTGCTATGCAGCTGCTTCCCACTAGCTATCTGTTTTACATTTGGTAGTGTATGTATGTCAATGCTGATCTCCCACTTCGTCCCAGCTTACCCTCCCCCTGGCCATGTCCTCAAGTCCATTCTCTACATCTGCATCTTTATTCCTGTCTTGCCCCTAGGTTCATCAGAACCATTTTTGGTTTTTTTAGTTGCGGCATGTGGGATCTTTAGTTGCGGCATGTGAACTCTTAGTTGTGGCATGTGGGATCTAGTTCCCAGACCAGGGATCGGACCTGGGCCACCTGCATTGGGAGGGCAGAGTCTTAGCCACTGGACCACCAGGGAAGTCCCACTCCTGAGTTTTAAGAGGCTGCTTCTGCCTTCATGGAAGTGTGTCTCGGGTTTATAAAGTCATTAAAAGACCTGGTAAGCAGCCCCAGGGAGAAGTAAGAGCCAGATGAACCCAGGACAGTGAAACCCTTCTCCGGGAGAAGCAGCGCCACTGAGGCCCACCCCACCGTGCCTTTCCCAGGGTCACCTGGTGACAAGAGCTCATGCGTGGGCCATGTTGGAGGAACACCAGCTTGGGCAGAGATGGGTTTCGCTTCTTCAGTTCACAGTTGGACAACCTGTTCTGCCACAGTCTCACGGATGCCACTCCCAGGCTTAATTTGCACTGCAGAATGAGGTCAGTGGAAGAAAGGGAGGAGACGGCACACGAGAGGGAAAGAGGAGGTGGATGGAAGGGGGCCGGGCAGGACGGCCACCTGGTTTTGTCACATCCACGCCCCACTGCAGGCTCCCCTGGCCACGTGTGTGTGTCTACACAGACCCCAGGGCTAGGGGACGATCGTTTCGGCCGTGATCCTCTTATGAACAGGAGAAGGTAAAAGGATGCTTAGAAGCTACCCTAAATCAGGTCCCTAAATCAGTGCTTCTCAGTGGGGGATGATTTTACTTCCCAGGGACATCTGGTCATGTCTGGAGACATTTTTTGGTGGTCAGAACCCTGAGGGGGGATTTTTTTAGTTAGGAAAATTTTTATTTCAGAAAGTATTGAGGGCATCCTAAAACCTTAAACAGGATTCTGGACACTGTAAACTTACAGAACAGACAAATATGCCAATCTGCCTCCTCTCTGGGGTTGGAACTGGATGTTGGACTGGAGGAGGGGTGTCCTTTATTACATAGCAGTCTCTGAAGTCATAAAAATAGAGAGTACTTTATAATAGTAGATCAGCATTAAATACTAGCCACTGAATTTTCATAACTGAATTTGTCTCATAGACTAAGTTCTGCACATCCACCGTGTAGAGACAACCCCAACCCCCAGGTTGGCCCAGCCTCTGTCCCCAAATCAGTGTACAGACATCTGTCAGTGGTGGGGCTCCAAGCCTAGAACTCACACCCACGGGAGGGGAGGGAAGGAGACAGATGTTTCTGAAGGATCCTCCGCGATCCTGGACTCCCACCTGGAGGCTGGAGGGACCTGCTGGTGCTGAGCCTGCTGCCTCCCTTTCCTACCCTTGATGGGGTCCTGATGGTGGGGACCTGGGTGGTTCTAGAGAGTGGACATGGAGGAGAGTGGACCCACAGGAGAGGGATGCAAACCCCGCCCCATCTCCCTGTCACTGGCCCACACAAAGCCAACCATCATTGGAGAGGCCGCCAGACAGCGGGACAGTCAGCTGCGTGGTGCTCAGTCACGGAGAAGTAGCAAAAAGAAGAGAAAGACCAGGAACCCAGGACACTGGGCCCCCTGCCACGAGGGAGCTTCTACAGGGAAGATCAGACAAAGGCCTGAGCCCCAAGGCGGCACCCGGGAGGGTGCCTGGGCTCTGGCCTTCGGTACTGACCAGTGATGGATGGATGCCAGGGTCGCTGCTCAACGCCCTACAGTCCCTGCAGTGCACAGGACAACCCGCAGTGATGCTGAGGTCGAGAACCCCCGCCTGACACCATCTTCTAACAGACCCTTGAGAAAAAGGCCCTGACATGGGCCAAACCCCAACACACACCTCCTGCTTATTTTCTTCCACAGAAGGGGGTGAAATGCTACATTGTAGATGTTTTCAGTTTGCACTCCCTGTGGCCAGCTCCACCCTGGCAAAGTAGAGAAAACAGAGCTGCTCTGCCAGCTCTGAGGATGGTGATTGAATCTGTCTGTAGGTCCACACCAAAGGTGTCCAGCAAACTTATGTCCTGGTGCCCACGTGTTCCTAGTCTATTTTGGTGATGTGATGGTTAATTGTATGTGTCAACTCGGCAGGGCTGTGGTGCACAGACATTTGGTCAAACGCTATTCTGGATGTTCCTGTGAGGGTGTTTTTGGATGAGATTCACATTGAAATCAATAGACTCTGAGCAAAGCAGATTGCTCTTCACAACGCAGGTGGGCCTTTTCTAATCAGCTGAAGGCCTGAACAGAACAAAAGACTGACTCCCCCCCACCACCCCCAAGCAAGAGGGAATTCTGCCAGCAGACAGCCTCTGGGCTGGAACTGCAGTATCAGCTCTTCCTGGGTCCCCAGCCTGCCGGCCCACCCTGCAGATTCCGAACTTTCCAGTCTTCTTAATCACCTGAGCCAGTTCCTTAAAATCAATCTTGAATGAGTCTGCTCATGCTGTCATACCAACTCACCATAAACTAGGTGACCTCTTTTTCTTTTTCTTTTTCTTTTTGGCTGCGCCACACAGCTTGTGGGATTTTAGTTCCCTGACCAGGGACTAAACCTGGGCCCCCAGCAGTGAAAGTGCCGCCAGAGAATTCCCAGAAAAAAAATTTTTTTCACAGTCCTGGATGCTGGGAAGTCCCAAGATCGAGGTGCCAGACAACTGAGTTTCTAGTGAGGGCTCTCTTCCTGGCTTATAGACAGCCACCTTCTTGCTGTATGCTCACATGGCAGAGATAGAGATGGAGATGGAGACGCAGAGAGACAGGTTAAGATTGTTCTCTGGTGTCTGTTCTTATAAGGAGACTAATCCTATCATGTCAGAGCCCCACCCTTATGACTGCATTTAAACTTAATTACCTCCTTACAGGCCCATCTCCAAATACAGTCACATTAGGGGTAAGAGTTTCAACATACGAATTTTGGGGAACACAATTCAGTCCACAGCAAATCTCTTTCTATCCACATACACATCCTGTTGGTTCTGTTTCTCCAGGGGAACCCTGACTACAGAGGTGAGATGAGATCTTCTAAATAAACCAACTCAGGCACTGTTTGTCACAGACAACTGAGCACAGGTGACAATGGTCACCTAGGGTTCCCCTCCCCTCTATGGCTCTGTGTATCACCTGCAGGCAGCCAACTCTCACCCCTATCTCTAGCTCTGCATTTTCCTTTGCGCCCATCACTGGCAGCAGTGGTTAAGGGCACGACCACCAGAGTCCACCTGCCTGGCTGTGACTAGGCCAGCTCTGCCAGGACAGTGGTGACCTTGGGTAGATTATTAACCCCCTCTGTGCCTCAGTTCCAACTACCATGTGGGGGCAATGGTAGGAGATGCAGCAAAGGGTGTGGTGAGGGTCAGGTACATATATGGATACGGACATACAGTTTTTAAATGAACAGACTTTATTTTTTAGAGCAGTTTTAGGTTTACAAAAAATTGAGCAAATAGTACGAAGTTCCCATGTATCTCCTCTCCCCATCAGCCCTCCGGCCCCATAGTTTCCAGTTTCCCTAATTATTAACATCTTGCATTAATGTGAAACATTTGTTACAATTGAAATTGGTTTACAACTGAATCAATATGGATACATTACTATTAACTAAAGTCCATGGTTTACATTAGGGTTCACTCATGCTGTTGTATATTCTACTTTTTTAATAGGCTTTATTTTTTAGGGCAGTTGTAGGTTCACAGTAAAATTGAGCAGAAAGTGCAGAGATGTCCCCTGTAGCCCTGGTCCTCCCCGCCACATGCATAGCCTCCCCCACTGTCGACGTCCCCCACCAGAGTGGTATATTTGTTGCAATTGCTGCACCTACACTGACACATCATCATCACCCAGAGTACACAGTTTATATTAGGGATCACCCTATGCTGCACAGTCTACGGGTTTGGACAAATGTCTAATGACATGTATCCATCATTACTACATCACACAGAATGGTTTCACTGCCCTAAGAGTCCTTTGTGTTCTCCCTCTTCCTCCCACCCTTCCCCCCAAACCCCAGGGAGGGGGGAGGTCTCCTTTTACTGTCTCCGGTTTTGCCTTTTCCAGAATGTCATATAGTTAGAATCACACAGTATGTAGCCATTATAGATTGGCTTCTTTCACTCAGAAATACACACTTAAGTTTCCCCCATGACTTTTTGTGGCTTGATCTTATTATTCTTTAGTGCTAATATTCCATTGTCTGGATTTACCACAGTTTGTTTATCCTTTCGTTTATTGAGGGACATCTTGGTTGCTTCCAAGTTTTGGCAATTACGAATAAAGCAGCTAGAAACATTCATGTGCAGATTTCTGCATGGACCTAAGTTTTTAATGCATTTGGGTAAATACCTAAGAGCACAATTGCTGGATGATAAGAGTATGATTAGTTTTGTAAGAAACTGCCAAACGGTCTTCCAAAATGGTTGTACCAATTTGCACTTCTACTACATTTTAATTTACATATTCGCAGTTTAGAATAGCAGCTGGCGCCCAGGAAGTGCTACGCAAGTGTTGTTAGCTATTGTTGCTAACATTAATTTCTGGTACTTTAACGGCAGCTACCTTTAGCACACACCCTTTGGCTTGCTAAGCTCATCCTTTCAACACCTCTGAAAAAGGATTCCCTCCTAAGTGTCCCTATTCCTCCCAACTGAGGAAGGGTGTCTAACCAGTCTCAGGCAGGGACAGAAGTTAAATCTAAGCCAAGTCCTTGTGTAGGGAAGCCAAGGAGAGAGGCAGAGAGAGAGCATCAAGCTGAGGAATCGTGGGCAAAGGCTGGGAGACTAGAAAAGGACAAAATGGGACCTGCAGTTGGGTGGGCACGGCTGCTATTTCCAAGCAGGTAGAGGAAGATTTGCAGGGGGAAGGGGCGGGGGGGTAGGCAGAGCCTTGTGGGCCACTTTACAAAGTCAGGGCCTCGTTCTGAGCCGCTCAAGGGTTTATTTAAAGTAAACAGGTAGTATTTATACATGCACTCAGTCCCAAAGGGTGTAAGCGTCTGCCTTCCTGGATCACAGCTCCCCCTAGGGACCCGCCCAGAGCTGTGCTTAGAGAGGGCCAGCCACCTCCCACCTCCCCAAACCCCCACCCCCTACCCAGACGTTTGACCCACAACAAGCTTTTGTTCTTTTTGAATTTTTATTTTTTACTGGAGTATAGTTGATTTACAATGTTGTGTTAGTTTCAGGTGTACAGCAAAGTGATTCCATTATACATATACATAACATCTATTCTTTTTTCAGATTCTTTTCCCATATAGGTTATTACAGAGTATTGAGTTCCCTGTGCTATACAATAGGTCTTTGTTGATTATTTTATAGATAGTAGTGTATATGTCAATCCCAACCTCCTAATTTATCCCTTCCCCTCACCTTTCCCCTTTGGTAACGATAAGTTTGTTTTCTCTATCTGTGAGTCTGTTTCTGTTTTGTAAATAAGTTCACTTGTATCACTTTTTTAGATTCCACATATAAGTGATATCACATGATAATTTGTCTTTCTCTGTATGACTTACTTCACTTAGTATAATAAGGTCCATCCAGACTGGTTCAAGATGGTGGAGTAGAAGGACGTGCTCTCACTCCCTCTTGTGAGAACACTGGAATCACAACTAACTGCTGAACAATCATCGACAGGAAGACACTGGAACTCACCAGAAAAGATACCCCACATCCAAAGACAAAGGAGAAACCACAATGAAACGGTAGGAGGGGCGCAATCACAATAAAATCAAATCCCATAACTGCTGGGTGGGTGACCCACAAACTGGAGAACACTTATACCACAGAAGTCCACACACTGGAGTGAAGGTTCTGAGCCCCACATCAGGCTTCCGAACCTGGGCGTCCGGCAACGGGAGGAGGAATTCCTAGAGAATCAGACTTTGAAGGCTAGCGGGATTTGATTGCAGGACTTCGACAGGACTGGGGGAAACAGACTCCATTCTTGGAGGGCACACACAAAGTAGTGTGCGCATCGGGACCCAGGGGAAGGAGCAGTGACCCCATAGAGACAGAACCAGACCTACCTGCTAATGTTGGAGGGTCTCCTGCAGAGGCAAGGGGTGGCTCTTGTCTCACCGTGAGGACAAGGACACTGGCAGCAGAAGTTCTGGGAAGTACTCCTTGGCGTGAGCCCTCCCAGAGTCTGCTATTAGCCCCACCAAAGAGCCTGGGTAGGCTCCAGTGTTGGGTCGCCTCAGGCCAAACAACCAACAGGGAGGGGACCCAGCCCCACACATCAGCAGACAAGCGGTTTAAAGTTTTACTGAGCTCTGCCCACCAGAGCAACAACCAGCTCTACCCACCACCAGTCCCTCCCATCAGGAAACTTCCACAAGCCTCTTAGATAGCCTCATCCACCAGAGGGCAGACAGCAGAAGCAAGAAGAACTACAATCCTGCAGCCTGTGGAACAAAAACCACATTCACAGAAAGATAGAGAAGATGAAAAGGCAGAGGGCTATGTACCAGATGAAGGAACAAGATAAAACCCCAGATAAACAACGAAATTAAGTGGAGATAGGCAACTTTCCAGAAAAATAATTCAGAATAATGATAGTGAAGATGATTCCAGGACCTCAGAAAATGAATGGAGGCAAAGATCAAGAAGATGCAAGAAATGTTTAACAAAGACCTAGAAGAATTAAAGGACAAACAAACAGAGATGAACAATACAATGATTGAAGTGAAAAATACACTAGAAGGAATCAATAGCAGAATAACTGAGGCAGAAGAACGGATAAGTGGCCTAGAAGACAGAATGGTGGAATTCACTGCTGTGGAACAGAATAAAGAAAAAAGAATGAAAAGAAATGAAGACAGCCTAAGAGACCTCTGGGACAACATTAAATGCAACAACATTCGCATTATAGGGGTCCCAGAAGGAGAAGAGAGAGAGAAAGGACCCGAGAAAATACCTGAAGAGATTATAGTCGAAAAATTCCCTAACATGGGAAAGGAAATAGCCACCCAAGTCCAGGAAGCGCAGAGAGTCCCATACAGGAGAAACCCAAGGAGAAACACACCGAGACACACAGTAATCAAATTGGCAAAAATTAAAGACAAAGAAAAATTATTGAAAGCAGCAAGGGAAAAATGACAAATAACATACAAGGGAACTCCCATAAGGTTAACAGCTGATTTCTCAGCAGAAACTCTACAAGCCAGAAGGGAGTGGCATGATATACTTAAAGTGATGAAAGGGAAGAACCTACAACCAAGATTACTCTACCCAGCAAGGATCTCATTTAGATTTGATGGAGAAATCAAAAGCTTTACAGGCAAGCGAAAGCTAAGAGAATTCAGCACCACCAAACCAGCTCTACAACAAATGCTAAAGGAACTTCTCTAAGTGGGAAACACAAGAGAAGAAAAGGACCTACAAAAACAAACCCAAAACAATTAAGAAAATGGTAATAGGAATATACATATCGATAATTACCTTAAACATGAATGGATTAAATGCTCCAACCAAAAGACACAGGCTTGCTGAATGGATACAAAAACAAGACCCATATATATGCTGTCTACAAGAGACCGACTTCAGACCTAGGGACACATACAGACTGAAAGTGAGGGAATGGAAAAAGATATTCCATGCAAATGGAAATCCAAAGAAAGCTGGAGTAGCAACACTCATATCAGATAAAATAGACTTTAAAATAAAGACTATTACAAGAGACAAGGAAGGACACTACATAATGATCAAGGGATCAATCCAAGAAGACGATATAACAATTATAAATATATATGCACCCAACATAGGAGCACCTCAATACATAAGGCAACTGCTAACAGCTATAAAAGAGGAAATCGACAGTGACGCAATAACAGTGGGGGACTTTAAAACCTCACTTACACCAATGGACAGATCATCCAAACAGAAAATTAATAAGGAAACACAAGCTTTAAATGACACAATAGACCAGATAGATTTAATTGATATTTATAGGACATTCCGTCCAAAAACAGCAGATTACACTTTCTTCTCAAGTGCGCACGGGACATCCTCCAGGATAGATCACATCTTGGGTCACAAATCAAGCCTCAGTAAATTTAAGAAAATTGAAGTCATATCAAGCATCTTTTCTGACCACAACGCTATGAGATTAGAAATCAATTACAGGGAAAAAAACGTAAAAAACACAAACACATGGAGGCTAAACAATACGTTACTAAATAACCAAGTGATCACTGAAGAAATCAAAGAGGAAATCAAAAAATACCTAGAGACAAATGACAATGAAAACACGACGATCCAAAACCTATGGGATCACAATCTGAATCTAATCAAGAGGAAACATCCAATGAAGTCAAAGTGAGGGACACATTACAAAGTAGCTGGTTTGTAATTTTCTAAAGTGTCAGGGCGGTCAGGGAAGACTGAGAATCTCTTCCAGACTGAAGGAGGCTGGGGAAAGCACAACTAAACCTGTGATTCTGGACTGAATTTTTTTGTTTTTTTTTTTGTTTGTTTGTTTTTTTTTATTTGGGAAAATGGGTCTAAATTTAGTGAGTCAAGGGATTAAAATAATCCCCACCTATGGATTTTCATAGCTATATAAAATTCATATCATTAGGAATAAGAGAATAAGGCATATTTAAGATTTAATGTAGAGTAGGAGGGCAGCATAATTTGACAAAAGACTGGTATAAAAAGCAAAAATGTCCTATTTAGAAAATCAGTAAGGTGGCATTGTCCACAGCCTTTGGGAATTTTTTTGTTATAAAGGATATTGTGGGGAAAATGTGTAAAATGTAAAAGGAGCCTAAGAATTAAAATGGTAGTATCATGGTTAAGTATCACTGTTAATTTCTTGATGTGATGGATGTATTGTGGTTACACAGGAAGATGTTCTTGTTTGTAGGTAACACACAATAAAGAATCCATGGGTAATAGGGCATCTGTTCAGCAACTTACTCTCAAATGGGTGAGAAAAATAAAATGTTCTGTACTGAACATCCAAAAAAAAAAAACCTATGGGATGCAGCAAAAGCAGTTCTAAGAGGGAAGTTTATAGCTATACAGGCCTACCTCGAGAAACAAGAAAAATCTCAAATAAACAATCTAACCTTACACCTAGAGGAACTAGAGAAAGAAGAACAAACAAAACCGAAAGTTAGCAGAAGGAAAGAAATCATAAAGATCAGAGCAGAAATAAATGAAATAGAAACAAAGAAAACAATAGCAAAGCCTGGTTTGCTAAAACCTGGTTCTTTAAGAAGATAAACAAAATTGATAAACCATTAGCCAGACTCATCAAGAAAAAGAGGGGGAGGACTCAAATCAATAAAATTAGAAATGAAAAAGGAGAAGTTACAACACACACCGCAGAAATACAAAGCATCCTAAGAGACTACTACAAGCAACTCTATGCCAATAAAATGGACAACCTGGAAGAAATGGACAAATTTTTAGGAAGGTATAACCTCCCAAGACTGAACCAGGAAGAAATAGAAAATATGAACAGACCAATCACAAGTAATGAAATTGAAACTGTGATTAAAAATCTTCCAACAAACAAAAGTCCAGGACCAAATGGCTTCACAGGTGAATTCTATCAAACATTTAGAGAAGAGCTAACACCCAGCCTTCTCAAACTCTTCCAAAAAATTGCAGAGGAACACTCCCAAACTCATTCTATGAGGCCACCATCACCCTAATACCAAAACCAGACAAAGATACTACAAAAAAAGAAAATTACAGACCAATATCACTCATGAATATAGATGCAAAAATCCTCAACAAAATACTAGCAAACAGAATCCAACAACACATTAAAAGGATCATACACCACGATCAAGTGGGATTTATCCCAGGGATGCAAGGATTCTTCAATATATGCAAATCAATCAATATGATACACCATATTAACAAATTGAAGAATAAAAACCATATGATCATCTCAATAGATGCAGAAAAAGCTTTTGACAAAATTCAACACCCATTTATGATAAAAACTCTCAAGAAAGTGGGCATAGAGGGAATCTACCTCAACATAATAAAGGCCATGTATGACAAACCCACAGCAAACATCATTCTCAATGGTGAAAAACTGAAAGCATTTCCTCTAAGATCAGGAACAAGACAAGGATGTCCACTCTCACCACTATTATTCAACATAGTTTTGGAAGTCCTAGCCACGGCAATCAGAGAAGAAAAAGAAATAAAAGTAATACAAATTGGAAAACAAGAAGTAAAACTGTCACTGTTTGCAGATGACATGATACTATACATAGAGAATCCTAAAGATGCCACCAGAAAACTACTAGAGCTAATCAATGAATTTGGTAAAGTTGCAGGATACAAAATTAATGCACAGAAATCTCTTGCATTCCTATACACTAATGATGAAAAATCTGAAAGAGAAATTAAGGAAACACTCCCATTTACCATTGCAACAAAAAGAATAAAATACCTAGGAATAAACCTACCTAGGGAGACAAAAGAGCTGTATGCAGAAAACTATAAGACACTGATGAAACAAATTAAAGATGATACCAACAGATGGAGAGATATACTATGTTCTTCGATTGGAAGAATCAATACTGTGAAAATGACTATTCTACCCAAAGCAATCTATAGATTCAATGCAAGCCCTATCAAATTATCACTGGCATTTTTTATGGAGCTAGAACAAAAAATCTTAAAATTTGTATGGAGACACAAAAGACCCCGAAAAGCCAAAGCAGTCTTGAGGGAAAAAAACGGAGCTGGAGGAATCAGACTCCCTGACTTCAGACTATACTACAAAGCTACAGTAATCAAGACAATATGGTACTGGCACAAAAACAGAAACATAGGTCAATGTAACAAGATAGAAAGCCCAGAGATAAACCCACACACCTATGGTCAACTAATCTATGACAAAGGAGGCAAGGATATACAATGGAGAAAAGACAGTCTCTCCAATAAGTGGTGCTGGGAAAACTGGAGAGCTACATGTAAAAGAATGAAATTAGAACACTCCCTAACACCATACACAAAAATAAACTCAACATGGATTAGAGACCTAAATGTAAGACCAGACACTATAAAACTCTTAGAGGAAAACATAGGAAGAACACTCTTTGACATAAATCACAGCAAGATCTTTTCTGATCCATCTCCTATAGTAATGGAAATAAAAACAAAAATAAACAAATGGGACCTAATTAAACTTAAAAGCTTTTGCACAGCAAAGGAAACCATAAACAAGACGAAAAGACAACCCTCAAAATGGGAGAAAATATTTGCAAATGAATCAACGGATAAAGGATTAATCTCCAAAATATATAAACAGCTCATGCAGCTCAATATTAAAGAAACAAACAACCCAATCCAAAAATGGGCAGAAGACCTAAATAGACATTTCTCCAAAGAAGACATACAGATGGCCAAGAAGCACATGAAAAGCTGCTCAACGTCACTAATTATTAGAGAAATGCAAATCAAAACTACAATGAGGTATCACCTCACACCAGTTAGAATGGGCATCATCAGAAAATCTACAAACAACAAATGCTGGAGAGGGTGTGGAGAAAAGGGAACCCTCTTGCACTGTTGGTGGGAATATAAATTGATACAGCCACTATGGAGAACAGTATGGAGGTTCCTTAAAAAACTAAAAATAGAACTACCATATGACCCAGCAATCCCACTACTGGGCATATACCCAGAGAAAACTGTAATTCAAAAAGATATATGCACCCCAATGTTCACTGCAGCACCATTTACAATAGCCAGGTCATGGAAGCAACCTAGATGCCCATCGACAGACGAATGGATAAAGAAGATGTAGTACATATATACAATGTAATATTACTCAGCCATAAAAAGGAACGAAATTGGGTCATTTGTAGAGACGTGGATGGATCTAGAGACTGTCATACAGAGTGAAGTAAGTCAGAAAGAGAACAACAAATATCATATATTAACGCATATATGTGGAACCTAGAGAAATGGTACAGATGAACTGGTTTGCAGGGCAGAAATTGAGACACAGATGTAGAGAACAAATGTATGGACACCAAGGGGGGAAAGCGGTGGGGGGTGGGGGTGTGATGAATTGGGAGATTGGGATTGACATGTATACACTGATGTGTATAAAATGGACGACTAATAAGAACCTGCTGTATAAAAAAAAAATTAAAAAAAAATAAGGTCCATCCATGTTGCTGCAAATGGCATTATTTCATTCTTTTTTATGGCTGAGTAGTATTCCATTGTATATATGTACCACATCTTCTTTACCCATTCGTCTGTCGATGGACATTTAGATTGCTTCCATGTCCTGGCTATTGTAAATAGTGCTGCAACAAGCATCTTAACCTCTGGGCTCAGCTGCCTCACCATGAAAAGGGCACCAGGATGACACTAGCCTGAATCTCACTGGGCTGGTGCGAGGATTTCATCACCAAGCCCAGCATTACCTGGGAGCGGGCTAGCAGTGAGGGTTCTCAGGCCCTGCCCCAGGTCTGCTGATTAGATGCTCTGTGGGTGGGGACCCAGAGGCCTGCCTCTTGATAGGCCCTCGAGAGGATTCTGATAAACACACTAAAAATGTGTTTTCTAGCACACATTTAAATCTAGAGTTTAAAAAATGGTCATGTTAAATTAATCACGTGGCCACACTAGTTGTGAATTACTCATTGGAAGCACCCTGGCCTTTCATATCAGCAAGCCGGTGAGTCTGTGGATCTGCCCCACTGAAATCACTGCTTCCTCAGCTGTTCACAGACTTTCCAAATGGTAAGACTCACCTTGGGCACATCTTACTAAAAAAAAGTCTGGAGCTCCACCCAAGAGGGTCTCAGAACCTCCAGAAAATTCTCTAGGCTTGTGTTCTGAATAAGCCCCCTCAGTGATTCACCACACAGGTGATGTTCTTTGTCTATTTCTCTAGAACATAACCTCCATCAGGGCAGAGGAGGTGCACAGTACGTGCAAATTAACCTCCATCAGGGCAGAGGAGGTGCACAGTACGTGCAAATAAATCAAGTAATGGATTAAGTCATTTTTATTGAATTGTCTTGTTACCCAACGTGATTGTAGTTTCCAGAAGGGAGGACAGCTTTCTTTTTAATTTTCTTCTAGCAACTGAGGTATTGATATGATTACAACAGAGAAGGGACCCAACATATCTTACCAGATCACCGATAAGCGGACACATCTTCTCACGCTCATCTATTCATCTGATCAAATTCATATAAGCACCGAAAGTCAGATGGAGTTAAAAAGCAGATGTGATACACAGTTCGTGGCGTAGAACTGGGGGTAGTTCTGCAGACTGCAGAATATTGTGCATTGTTCCTCCAGACATTGACAGAGGGTGACGCAATTAGAGTTTAGACTGTCCCCTTGTCCTGATTGGGTTGGGAAGGAGGGGAAGCTGCATGTACCGAGTGCACTAACCAGATCTCACTGCTGCTCCTGCTGTGTGAGTACCTAGAAAGGCCACAAGGAGTGTGATTTCACACACACACACACACACACACACACACACACACACACACACACTCACACAAGAGCAGGAGAGACCAAATAGCCCAAACGAATACGGCAGGCTACAGAGCCCATTTTTTTTGTTTGTTTGTTTCATATTTCAAGCAACAACAAAATAAAATTTTTTGCTCAGTTCATTGCATAACAATTTCTACCCAGTCCATTACACAAGAATCTTTTTTTAAATTAATTTTTATTGGAGTATAGTTGATTTACAATGTTGTGTTAGTTTCACGTGTACAGCAAAGTGAATCAGTTATACATATACATATAATCCACTCTTCTTTAGATTCTTTTCCCATATAGGCCATTACAGAGTATTAAGTAGAGTTTCCTGTGCTATACAGTAGGTCCTTATTAGTTATGTTTTATAGTAGTGTGTATATGTCAATCCCAATCTCCCAATTTATCCCTCCCCTCCCCTTTCCCCCTTGGTAACCATAAGTTTGTTTTCTACATCTGTGACTATATTTCTGTATGGAGCCCGTTTTCCTTGTAAATGTTATCCTAAGCTTCTCACTGGCTCCCCTGGATAGAAGCTTAAATACATCTGAGAGAGTGCAAGGGATCTGCAACTTTGCTTTGTTTAACCTCATGGTAATATGTTTATGTGAATTTCTATCCCATGGAAGTTTAACATCTTCACACATATGTTAAAAAAATCTTTGAAGGAGACACACTGCAGTAGAAACGAGAGGCTCCTATAGTAGCCAAAGCATACAATACTATTAGGATCCACTAGTTATCTGCATGTTGGTTTACATTTTTAAATGGAAAATTTTATTGAGATTGTCGATTCACGTGCAGTTGAAAAAATAGTACAGAGAGATTCCTTGTACACTTTCTCAGTCCCCGCCAATGGTAACTATTTTTTTTCCATTTAAAAAAATTGTGGTAGTGATTACATTTATATAGATTTCTAGAGAATACAAGCTAATCTACAGGAACAGATCAGCGGTTGCCTTGGGACAGGACTGGTATTCAGCGAGGAGTGGGGAGAGGCAGGAGGGATGGAGTATAAGAGGGCATGAGGAAACTTTGTGGGGGGTGCATATGCTCATCATCTCATGTTGGCAGTTCACAGTATGTGTCAAAATTTATCAGATTGTACCTTTAAGTATGTGTAGTTTATTGTATGTCAATTATACCTCAAAGCTATTTTTAAATAACACCTAAAAAAATGTGGTAAAATACACATAACAAAAATTTACCATTTTAAGTGTACAGATTAGTGGCATTAAGTTCAACCACAGTGTTGTGCAAACATCACCACCATCCATCTCCAGAACTTTTTCATCTTCCCAGACTGAAACTCTGTCCCTATTAAACACTCACTCCCCATCCCCCTTCCCCTCCCCCAGCCCCTGGTAACCTCTATTCACTTTCTATCTCTATTAATTTGCCTGTTCTTGATACCTCATATAAGTGGAATCATACAGTATTTGTTCTTTTGTGTCTGGCTTATTTCACTCAGCATGATGTCCTCAAGGTTTCTCCATGTTGTAGCATGTGTCAGAATTCCTTCCTTTTTAATGCTGAATAATGTTCCATTGTATGGATGGGCTACATTTTGTTTATCCAGTCATCGATTGATGGACACTTGGGCTGCTTCCACATCTTGGCTGTTGTAAATAACGCTGCTATGAACATGGGTGTGCAAATATCTGTTCAAGTCCCCAGTGGTAATCTTTTGCAAAATGATAGTATAATATCACAGCCTGGAGAGAGAAACACATATTTTTCCCATTACTCCCCCCTGCCCCCCAGCTTTATTGAGATGTAACAGGATATTGACATGGATACAATTCACTGATCTTATTCAGATTTCCTCAGGTTTGCTTGTACTCATTTGTGTGTGTGCCTGTGTGTGTCTTAGGTTCCATTCAATTGTACCACCTGTGTGGGTTTGCATATCCACCACCACAGTCAAGAAATGAAACAGTTTCAAGACCATAAGGAATCCTAGTGCTGCCTTTTTATAACCGCACACACACCTCCTCTGGCAACTGCTAATCTGTCCTGCATCTCCAAAATGTTGCCATTTCAAAAATGTTACATAAATGGAATCATACAGTATGGCTTTCTCTCTCTCTCAGCGTGACTGCATAATTCCCTGACATTACTTCATTCAGGATTCCCTGACATTACTTCATTCAGGTTGTCCAATGAATCAATAGCTCATTCTCTGTAATTGCTGAGGAGTTGTCCACGGTACAGATGGACCACAGTCTGTTTACTGAGTCACCTGTGTGAAGGACGCCTGGGTTGATCCCAGTTTTTGGCTATTACAGATAAAGCTGCTATGAATATTCATGCACAGGTTTTGCGTGAACATTCATTTTTATTTCTCTGGGATTAAGACCTAGGAGTACAGTTACTGGGTCATATGATAGTGGTCTGTTTAGTTTCTTCTGAGGCTGCCAAACTGTTTTCCAGAGTGGCTGTACCATTTTACATCCCCACCTGCAATGTATTATTCCACTAGTATTCCAGTGTATTCCAGTTTCTCCACATCCTCGCCAGCATTCGATGTTGTCACTAATTCTTCTTTTTTTTTTTAAAGGGAACTTTATTATTTTTATTTATTTATTTTTTTGGCTGCTTTGGGTCTTCCTTGCTGAGCAGGCTTTCTCTAGCTGTGGCGAGTGGGGGCTACTCTTTGTTGCGGTGCGTGGGCTTTTCATTGCGGTGGCTTCTCTCGTTGCAGAGCATGGGCTCTAGGCGCGTGGGCTTCAGTAGTTGTGGCACGTGGGCTCAGTAGTTGTGGCTCACGGGCTCTAGAGCACAGGCTCAGTAGTTGTGGCACACGGGCTTAGTTGCTCTGCAGCATGTGGGATCTTCCCGGACCAGGGCTCGAACCCGTGTACCCTGCATTGGCAGGCGGATTCTTAACCACTGCGCCACCAGGAAGCCCACTAATTCTTATTTTAGCCATTCTGATAGATGTGTAGTGATTTCTCATTGTGGTCTTAATTTACATTTCCTTAATGGCTAATGACACTAAACATCTTTTCGCGCACTATTTGCCATCTGGATATCCTCCTTGGTGAAATGCCTAAATATATCAAGCCTAGCCCAAATCATATGTTTGGCTTATATATGTATATGTGTGTGTGAAAAATGTATTGTGATTATTCTTGATGGAGGGCCAAAGTGTAATAATTCCGAACTAGTGTTTTAGAAGAGCTTAATAAACCTCAACCTAAAATAAAACATATTTAGACATATTTATAGTTAGAATAAAAAAACCTATCGAATTATGACAAACGTGGGGAGTTAGGTTTTGCCCTGTAGTTGCAGGAAGTGACATGATTTAGTGCAAGTGTAACACGATATGCTGATCATTTGCTGAGCTGAGTTAAAACCTGGGCTTCCGGCTAAAAGAAATCTATTGCCCTGGGTTTATAATTTGGAAGGATGGCTTCTTGTTCTCTGCACAACGCATCTCACTGCTTGATTTGGGGAAATCGTTTTCTTGTGATGCCCATTTTTCAGGGCAGGAGGTCATGTTTGAGGAATAAATATATGTTTGGTTAATAAATAAGCAGTTTCATGCCTAAGGAAGATCTGAAGAGATTACTCAAAAAGTACTCACTTTACTGTGGCAACTGAAGAGGATGCATTTCACGTTTTTACCTGCTGGACATGCGTGAGCATTTTATTTCAAGCCCTTGACGTTGAGTCAAAAAAGAGAAGTTCATTTTCTCTGCAATGGTTCATTTTAGGTGTCAGTTTGACACATGGTGCTTAGCTGTTTGGTCGAACACCAGCTTAGATGTTGCTGTGGAGATTTTCATAGATGTGATTAATGTTTAAATCATACTGAGGATGTTGAGTCAAGCTGGTGACCCTCCTTCATGTGGATAGGCCTCATCCAATCCGACATAAGAGCAAAGAATGAGGATTCCCAATGAAGAAATTCTCAGGACTGTAGTACAGAAACCCTGCCTGAGTTTCCAGCCTGCTGCCCTGTGGAATTCAGACTCAACACTGCGACATCCTCTCTTCCCTGAATTTCCAGCTACTGGCCTGCCCTACAGATTAGACTTCGGACTTGCCAGCCCCTACAGTCATGTGAGCCAATTCCTTAAAATAAACATCTTTCTCTCTTTATCTGTATAAATATAAATATATATACGTGTGTGTGTGTTCTCTTTCTCTATATATGTATATATATTCCATTTCTCCAGAGAAACAGAATCAATAGGATGTATATATATGTACATCCAACATCATATTGATTCTAGAGAACCCTGACACATCCTCTGAGCCACGTGAGAGACTCCTGCCTAATAAGGCAGCAGATACCAGAGGATGTAGACGTGAATGCACAGACTCTGAGACTGCTAAGACCAACTGGGAATTGTATTTTCACCGCGTGAGGAGTGATGCTGCAAACATCTGGACTTTTATACACCTCTTTGCATTCCCACCCTTCCCTCCACACCTGGCACTCTCCTTCCCACCGGGGAAGGCGGGAGGGGCAGCTATCATTGTGCCAGGCAGCAGATGGGGAGGGTGACTGGGACCTGGACACAGGAGATGAGGGGCGGAGCATAAAGCTGTAACTTCAGTCCAGGGCTCGAGTCATTCTCCCCACTGGCATCTGAGAAGCCGGGAGTGTAATACTGATGCCTCAGGAAGCATCTCGTAAACCGGGATTCCGTGTGAGGAGCGGCAGCAAGGAGTCACCTGGGAGTACTCCTTCATTCTCTCTTCCGTGCACCAGGCATTTGGCACTGTGCTAGGTGCTGGGATGCATGGGTGGTGGAGACAGACACAAAGTTTACGCTCCAGCATGGGGGATGAGTACCGTGGAGAAAAAACAACTGGGAATGCAAGGTGGAGGCATCTGTAACATTACCGGGATCCTCTGGGAGACTGAGCCATGCATGGGTTGGGAGCACATGGGCAAAAACTCTGGGGCAGGAATGTGCCAGGTTTGAAGAATAGCGAGTGAGGAGGCCAGTGGTGGGAGGGGAATGAGCCAGGAGAAGGGCAATAGGAGATGCAGTCAGGGAGGGGACAAATGGCCTACAGGTCCCTGTGATGACCGACTTTGGTCTTTTAAATGTGTTTACACTTAAAAAATAAACTTTATCTTGGACTTCCCTGGTGGCACAGGGGTTAAGAATCTACCTATCAATGCAGGGGACATGGGTTCAAGTCCTGGTCTGGGAAGATCCCACATGCCGCGGAGCAACTAAGCCCGTGTGGTATAACTACTGAGCTGCGCTCTAGAGCCCGTGAGCCACAACTACTGAAGCCTGTGCGCCTAAAGCCTGTTCTCCGCAACAAGAGAAGCCACCGCAATGAGAAGCCTGCGCACCACAACAGAGAGTAGCCCCGCTTGCCGCTAGAGAAAGCCCTAACGCAGCAACGAAGACCCAATGCAGCCATAAATAAATTAATTTAAAAAAATAAACTTTATCTTTTAGAGCAGTTTTAGGTTTACAGCAATATTGAGCAAAAGGCACAGAGTGTTCCCATACGCTCCCTGCCCCCACAAATGGACAGCATCCCCCCATCAAAGCACCCCCCCCATCAGTGGCGCCTTTGTTACCACTGATAAACCTAAATGGAAGCATCATCATCACCCAGCATCCACAATTTACATTAGGGTTCACTCTGGGTGGTGTACATTCTAGGGGTTTGGACAAATGTATAATGACAAGCATCCACCATTGTGGTATCATACAGAGTAGACAGACGGCTGTAAAAATCCTCTGGGCTCTGCCTATTCATCCCTCCTTCCCCTAAAATCCCTGGAAACCACTGATCCTTTTACTGTCTATATAATTTTGCCTTTTCCAGAATGTCATATAGTTGGAATCATGCAGAACAAACATAAGCCTTTTCAGATGGGCTTCTTTTACTCAGTAATATGCATTTAAGGGTCTTCTATGTCTTTTCATGGCTTGACAGCTCATTTCTTTTGAGTGCTAATATTCCATTGTCTGGACGTATCACACTTTATTTATCCACTCATCTACTGAAGGACAGCGTGGTTGCTTCCAAAGTTTTGACAATTAAGAATAAAGCTGCTGAGGGACTTCCCTGGTGGTCCAGTGGTTAAGACTCCACGCTTACACTGCAGGGGGCACGGGTTCAATTCCTGGTTGGGGAACTAAGATCCCGCATGCCCCATGACGTGCCAAAAAAAAAAAAAAAGCTTGCTAGAAACATCCAGGTACAGGTTTTTGTGTGGACATGTTTTCAACTCCTTGCAGTAAGTACCAAGGAGCATGATTGCTGGTTCATATGGTAAGAGTATGTTTAGTTTTGTAAGAAACGGCCAAACTATCTTCCACAGTGGCTGAACCACTTTGCATTCCCACCAGCAATGAATGATAGTTCCTGTTGCTCCACATCCTCACCAGCATTTGGTATTTTCAGAGTTTTGGATTTCTCCCATTCTAATAGGTGTGTAGTGGTATCTCACTGTTGTTTTAATTTGCAATTCCTTGATGACATATGATATTGAACATCTTTTCATGTGCTTATTTCCCATCTGTGTATCCTCTTTGGTGAGGTGTCTGTTCAGGTCTTTGTTTTTTAATTGGGTTGTTCATTTTCTTATTGTGGAGTTTTAAGAGTTCTTTGTATATTTGGATAACAATCTTTTATCAGATGACTTTTCAAATATTTCCTCCCAGTCTGTGGCTTGTCTTCTCATTCTCGTGATGGTCTTTGCCTTTTATTCTTGGTGAGATGGGAGCCATTGGAGGGTTTTGAGCAAAAGAGGGACATGATGGAACTGAACATTTTAACTCCTATTAAATATCCAAATGGTGGTATCTGAGAGGCACTTTTCTGGAGCTCCAGGTCCAGACAGGAGATAAACATTTGGAAATCATTAGCATGTAGATTTTTAAAAAATTAAAGTGAGGGACTTCCCTGGTGGTCCAGTGGGTAAGACTCCACGCTCCCAATGCAGGGGGCCCGGATTCGATCCCCAGTGGGGGAACTAGATCCCGCATGCATGCCGCAACTAAGAAGCCCACATGCCACAACTAAGAAGCCAGCATGCCGCAACTAAAAAAAGATCCCACATGCCGCAAATAAGTCTGCAGGCTGCAACTAAAAAAAGATCCCGCATGCCGCAACTAAGACCTGGCACAGCCAAAATAAATAAATAAATAATAAAATTAAAAAAAAATTAATGTGAGATTCATATAAAATTAAACAAAGATGAATGATTTAGTCCTATTTAGTACAACAGTGTGTAAGCATCATCTCTAACTAGTTCCAAAATATTTTCATCATCTGCCAAATAAAACCCTGTACCCATTAAGCAGTTACTCTCCTCTTACCCCCAGCCCCTAGCAATCTGCTTTCTGTCTCTATGGATTTGCCTATTTCAGACATTTGAAATATACAGACTCATACAATATGCCGCTTTTTGTGTCTGACTTCATTTGCTTAGCATGTTTTCAAGGTTAATCCAGACTGTAGCACATAATAGGACTTCGCTTCATTTCATGGCTAAATAGTCATTGAATGTATACAGCACAGTTTGTTTATCCATTCATCTGTCCATGGATATTTGGACTGTTCCAACCTTTTGGGTATTATGAATAGTGCAGCAGTAATGAACATTTATTTACAAGTATTTGTTCAACTGCCTGCTTTCAGTGCTTTTGGGTAGATATCTAGGATGTAGATGATTTTTTTTTTTTTTGCCTCACCATGCGGCTTGCGGGATCTTAGCTCTCTGACCAGGGATTGAACCCGGGCCAGGGCAGTGGAAGCATGGAGTCCTAACCATTGGACTGCCAGGGAATCCCCTGGAAAAAATTTTAAAGTCACAAGACTGGAAGCCAAGGGGGTGAATGTAGATAGGGGATGAAGGTCTGAGTCTTATGGCAGGTCATTCTTAAAAGATCAGTGTGAGGAGGAGGAAGACACAAAGGAGATGATGATGGGGTGGGAAGAAACCTAGGAGTGTGTGGTGCCCTGGAAACCAAGTGAGGAGATTGTTCTAAGGAGGGAAAGTGTCAACTGTGGCCACCAGCCCTAGGAAGGTGAAGCTGAGAACTGACTTCTGCCTTCAGCAACAGGTAGGTCCCTGTGACCTGGACAGGAGTCATTTCACTGGACTAGGAAAGGCCTGAAAAGAGCAAGTTTAATGGACATTAGAGAAGACCTAAATAAACAGAGAGATACGCCATGTTCATGGATTGGAAGATGGTGATTCTCCACAAACTGGTCTACAGATTCAGTGCAATCCCAAACCATGACTGTGATAAGTCACTGTTTTTGGTAGAAATTGACAAGTTGATTCTAAAATTTACATGGAAATGCAAAGGATCTACAGTAACGAAAACAATTTTAAAAAAGAACAAAGTTGGAGTACTACTTGATTTCAAGACTTACTGTAAAGCTACAGTAATCAAAACAGTGTGGCTTAGCTTAAGGGGAGGCATATTGATTAATGAACAGAACAGAGAGTTCGGAAATAGACTCACACTTTCTGTCTCAAATAGTCAACTGATTTTTGACAAAAGCACCAAAGCAATTCAAAGGGGGAAGCGAACAGCATGGAACAACTGCATATACCTATGGAAAACAATGAACTTCAATCTTACCTCACACTACATACAAAAATTAACTCATAATGTATCACAGACAGAAGTATAGTGCTAAAGGCATCAGTTTTGCTTAAACTGGGATCTCACTGTACAGCCATAAACCACTGGTCTATAGGATTATTCCTAAAAGATATCTTGTCCTTAAAACAGGACTCTTTTTTTTTTTTTTGGCCTTGCTGCATGGCTCTTGTGGAATCTTAGTTCGCCGACCAGGGATTGAACCCGGGCCATTGCAATGAAAAGTGCTGAGTCCTAACCACTGGACAGCCAGGGAATTCCCCCCAAACAAGACTTCTGATCCTTCCTTGCCAGTGTCCATGTCCCCAGTGTCCCAGCTGCAGAGAAAGCTGGAGTTCACACAGGGCCCTCCTTCTTCACCTCAGTCCCACTTCCATATTTATCCATTCTAACTCCAATTTCATCTACCTCTAGATGTGAAGACACCCTCTTCACCCTGGGCCACTGCAATGGCCTAAAGGGGCTCCCCACTTCCTCTCCTTGCTCCTTGCCCCGCCAGCCCAGTCTCCACCTTGCAGCCAGAGCAGCATGGGATTCCTGATTAAAGCCCTCCAACTGCCTCACACTGTGCTCCAGAAAAACCTCGAGATCCTTGCCACTGCCCTGCTCTGCCCTGCTACTGCCGACGTCCCCCTCACAGCCACAGGAGCTGTCCCCATGCTCTTTTCCCTCTTCAGGGTCTTGGCACATCCTGTTTCCTCCACTTAGTGCCCTCCTCCTTCGGGTCTTGGCATACAGAGAGGTCGAGCTGACGCCTCAATCCCAGGAAGGCCCCATGTTATGATCTCATCACACCCTGGGCTTTTCTTCCATTGCACTTAGACTCTCCTATCATGTATTAGTGTGATCAATGTGGGAGACAGTCAGCTGAACTCAAGGACTGTCTGCTCCAAGGGCTGGAACCCTGCCTGCAAGCCTATGACCAGCTCAGTGTCTAGCATGTTGAGGGCGCTTAAGAAATATTACTTGAGTGAATGAGAGAGACCAAAGTCCAGACTCCATTTGCCCATTTCCTGTCCACTACCCAACGTCACAAGCTAAGGTTCTGAGAACTCCCAGGTGGCCTGCTTTCAAGGATTCCTCATAACCAACCTGTGGAGGTGAGTGCTGTTATTGTTTGCATTTTACAGGTGAAGAAAAGGAAGTGTGGATGAGTCCAGTACACTTGCCTGGGATCCCCCAGCTACTAACAATGGAGTCGGGTTTTCAATTCAGGTCTTTTTGGCTTCAGCCCAAGATCTCGCCTGCTGCTCTATGCTGCAAGGGACTCACCTTGGGCTTGGAAAGGCCCAAAGAGCTTATGATACACACTCAATAGAATCTCTATTATTCTTTCAATCAAAAAAAATTTTTTTTTAATTTTTTATTTTATTTTATTTTTATTTATGGCTGTGTTGGGTCTTCATTTCTGTGCGAGGGCTTTCTCCAGTTGCGGCAAGTGGGGGCCACTCTTCATCGCGGTGCGCGGGCCTCTCACTATCGCGGCCCCTCCCATTGCAGAGCACAGGCTCCAGACGCGCAGGCTCAGTAATTGTGGCTCACGGGCCCAGCTGCTCCGCGGCATGTGGGATCTTCCCAGACCAGGGCTCGAACCCGTGTCCCCTGCATTGGCAGGCAGATTCTCAACCACTGCGCCACCAGGGAAGCCCCCCCCAAAATTTTTTTTAAGTATCTAGCATGTGGCAGAGGGGGGCGACACACTAGATGCTGGGTATTCACTAGGGACTAAAATTTACAACATCGTGTCATTTGAGTGAGACAGACAAATAAAAGGGGTACGCAAGAATTGTGAAAGAAAGGAAAAAGAGGCAGTGATCAAAAAGGAGGCAAGGCCAGTGGAGGTGATGTGTCAGCTGAGACCTGAAAAATGAGGAAGAGCCGGCCTGAGAGAAGCAGGGGTAGGGACAGTCATAGGCTGTGGGACTTGACCTTGGGGAGCGTCTGTCCAGCTGCGGAGCTAAACGCGACATACACAGACTCGGAGATACTTTAAAAACATAAAGAGACCAAGCCGCCTACAGGCTCTGGGTCTTCACACTCGGAACAAGGCTCTCTCCGTCACTGCTTTTATGTCTTGACTCAAATGTCTTCGCAGCGAGGCCTTCCTTAGCTGCCCCATTTAAAACTCCCACGACCCTTCCTGTCTTCATATCAACAAAGTGTATGTTACTTAATTCTCTAGCCCCGCGCCTGCCTCTCCCACTAGACCGTGAGCGCCACAGAGGGTGAGATTTTTGTTCGGTTCCGTAGCACCTGAGCCTGGGGCAGGTCAACAGATATCTGCTAATCCAATTAATAGCCCTAGGCAGGTTTTGCAGAAAAGGCAGCCACGGTCGGTGCCCGTTCGGCAAAGCCGGACGGGCACCACCATCCTCCGACCAGGGATGAAAGCGGTTCCTAGGTCCGCCCTTGGCCCAGGGGTCGGCTCTGCTCGTCCCCGGCCCAGCCTGTCCGCCTCCTGCCTTCACGCACGACCTTGGGGCCTCACTTACGAGTCTCAGGGTCCCTCGGCCACCCCTTCTCCTCAGACCTCGCTGCCACCCCATCCCCCCACCTCCCTCAGCCACCTCCTCCTCCACAACCGCCGCAGTGCCACCCGCTCTGCGCATGCCCGGCGGCGTGGAGATGCGCGGCGTGCGGAGGACGAAGACCCCCCGCGCGCAGGCGCAGGACCGTCCCGCACAGCGTGGGGAGGTGAGTCGGGCGCGCTTGGTCTCTGTGGCCCCACCCACCTTTCCCAACTTCCCCCCCCAACCCCCAGGCGGGCGCGCACGCGCGATAGGAGCGGAAGGGCGGGCGGGCACGCGCAAGAGGCCGGGCCGGCGACGGAAGCGAGAGAGGCTGTCTGTGGTGGGGGGAGGGGAGGTGACGAGTGCGCGCGCAGCGGGGGCGCGGGCGGCGTGGTGGGGGGGCGGCTGAGGCGGGCGGGCGGGCGCGCGCGCCAGGCTTACCCTCGCTCGGCGGCAGCGGTGGCGCCTTCTTTGTTTCGTGAGAAGAGACGAGACGCCCATTCTGCCCCCGGCCCCGCGCGGAGGGGTGGGGGCGGCGCCGGGAAGGCGACGGCGCCGTCGACTCCCGGTAAGGAACGCGGGTCTCGGGGTGAGCGCGGCGCGGGACTTGGGAGGACGGTTTGAATGGAGCCAGGGCGCTGAGGGTGGAGGGGGCCGTTGGCGCCCGGATTGGGGCTGGGGTACGGCGGCGCCCGAGGGTCAAGAAGCCTGGCCGGCACCGCGCGCGCGGGGAAGGCCACAGTGCAGCGAGGCCGCGGCGGCTACAGTATCCGCGGGCCGGTGGGGTGGGGGCCCGGGCCAAGTGGAGGCCGCGCGCCCTTCGCGCGCGTTCTCGCCGGGGTCGCAGGACAAAGCTCGCAGCCCCGTCGGCGGGCCAGGGGCCCGGCCCCCATCGGGGCTCCAACAATAGCCAGGCGTCCTGGCTTTTCTGGCTACGTTGTAACGGGTCCGACTCGAATGTTGATTTTTGGCGAGGCTGCGGTCGGAACTCAGGAGGAAAAACCCCAGGTGTGTCCAGCGTCGCCTGGACACGAACATTAGCAGCCCCCTTGGGTTAGCCGACCTAAAATTTTATTTTAAAAAATCATGTCATTTTAGATTTTCAAGGAAAGGTAAATAACTCTCCTAATCCCTCGCAAGTAGTGACTTCAGAATGTTTGCCCTGAAGCGGGGGTCGGCAGCAAGTGGGGAAGGACCGGGGAAACTGTTTGCTGTTGAAAGCATTGTTTTAGTTTTGCATCCTTTTCTCTTCCTCTCAGTAGATTTTCCAGATTAAGGCTTTTATTTAATTAAAACGTGGATTTTTCAGGAGAGGATGTTTTGTGCCGGTCTTGAAGACACTAGTCTTGATTTCCTACCCCCCCCCCCCCCCCCCGCCCAGTGAATCCTTGGGGAAAGTAGGGAATAAGCGTGAGAGCCACTTCCCAGGAATTTGAAACAAGTTTTCACTTTTAATTGACAGACCGCATTCGAGTTTGATTCCTGGCGTTGCTGGTCACTTAGCTGTGTGACGTGAGGCAAATAGCTTAATCTCTCTGAACCTCTTACTGTCTTCGTATGTGAAATGGGAATAATGCCACAAATGGAGTTGGTGAAGGCCTGTTAAATGGTTCTTGGCTAGAGGGAAGCACTATTATTGTTGTTCAGTACAATCTCTTCCTTTATTGTTCATTATTTGTTGAGTCCCTACTGGGTGTTCGATGGTTGGAGGTTAGGTGCCCTGAGGAGCCTCTCCAGTCCTGTAGGGGAACAGGTGGTAAATGTGGGAACAACTACCCTTGGCCTATCATGTGTGAGGAACACAGTGGATGGATGCGCAGGGGAGTGAGTGATGGGAACCGGAGATCAGGGAGGCTGCGTGGAAGAGGGGGGCCTTTACTCAGGATCAGGGAGGACGTCCAGGCTGTATTTGACCACCCGGGACCAGTCATCGCTCCCCTCTGCTACACTCGCGCATCACCCTGAACCTTTCTTGTGTAGCAGTTACCCCAGTTTGTAATTATACATCTCTTCTTCTCCAAGGGCCATCAGAGCCCTCAGCTGTGTCTACCTGATCTCCTGCAGTGTACCCCGGGCCCAGCACGTAGTAGGCCCTCAGTGAACCTTTGTGGATGAATGAGGAGGGTATGCGGGAGGATTGAGTGAACATGTGTGTGAAGTGCTTGGCACACGACTGAAGGGGGGTTGTAGGCAATAAATGTTAGTTGCTGTTGCTGGTTTTGTTTTTGTTTTTGTTTTTGTTTTTAAACTTTCCAGGCCATTGTTTTCCAAACCTCATTACCCCAACAATGAGGGTGTGTGTGGGGCAGTGGTTAATATGAGGTGGTGGTGTGGAGTGCTAGTTCTGGAATCAGACCTCCTGTATTCACAGCCAGCTCTAAATCCTAGTTTGACCTCAAGCAAGACACTTACCAGTAGGTCCCCCCACTTGTGAAACAGGTATGACAGTGGGACCACCTCAAAGAATTGTCATGAGGGTTGAAAAGATAGTATGCGAAGTGGCTTAACACACTGCAGAGCCTGGCATGTAACGAGCCCTCAATTTATTGGAGTTAATATTGTTTATGTATGTATGTATTTGTAAATTAACTGTTTAAAAAACTGAAAACATAAGTTAGAGTCATTCTGTATCCCAGAAATCCCAGGTTTGATGTGCCGGTTATATATATTTTTATAATTTTCTTTAAAATCAATGCATACACAATTATGAAAATAATAAACGTTCTTCCGCATGCCACTTAAAATCATTTTGTGTCCAGCACTTCAGGAGATGTTGATCTTGCAGGTTTTTGAGCTGGGGGTGGTGGTGGGGTGACCTCATCAGAGCTTCTGTGTAGGGCAGTGCAGTGGTCTCCAAACTTCCTGTCAGTGAAAAGCACTCCAACATAAACACGTATTTATTTATATACCTTTGCTACTCCTTGCGGACCCTCAAAACATTGGGAGGTAATCCTAGACCAGCTTCAGGTCCTAGCTGTTTATCAGATGTGGGAGAGTGGGAGGGATTAGTTGTGTTAGGTGAATATCCCATGAGAACGTTCTGCAGGTGAAGAAACTAAGGTCCAGGGATATTTCACCAGGAGTTCTCGGGTTGAACATCCAAGTCTGACTCCTGGCTTGGCCACTTTCCCTCTTGGTGCCTCAAGGCAATGGGGGTGACAGTGCCTGGCACCTTGTAAGTCCTCAGACATGACAGCAGATTTTGGCCTGGGCTATCAGGGCTACCATGGCACAGAGGGCGTTCACAGTCACCAGAGACAGAGCACAACGTGAATGGCGCCCCCTGCAGTTGTGCAAGAAGTAGCCCAGCCACGCATTCCCCGTTCGTATAGCAAACAAGTGTGCATTGAGTGCCTGCCACGAGCCAGGCACAGCTGGGGGCTGGGGGTTTAGCTGGGAACAGGCAGACAAGGACCTTGTTCTCCGCTCCTACCTGTCTCCTTGTTTGCAAAGGGGGACAGTAATAGTACCGAACTTGTTGGATTGCTGCAAGGACTAAACAACAGCAAGATGACAGATGACGAACGTTAAGTGCTTAGGACAATGCCTGACACACAAGACTAAACAGTTTGTAGCCGTTGTCATATATTATGATCTCTACAACATCCTAGCGGGTTGAGATACAGAACAGATTTTTGCCCCATTTTAATAGTTCTGTATGTTTTCAAAGTGGTAGCAAAGGAATCAGCTCCTTCATTTTGTCCTTAATAATTTAAAAATTGTGTGCTTAAAAAAAAAAAATTGTGTGCTTGCAGTTTCACCATACAGCATTGGAAAGAGGGAAGTGTGTCTGGTGGCATGGGTTTTAAAAAATATCAAGTGTTTGTTTTGCATTTCATATATCTCTTCATAACTTGTAACGTTGATTGGAACACTGAAGAGAGAGTTTTTTTTAAAATTAAAATCAAAAGAATACGCCAAACCTACTATAAAAGGGAAGTAACAGCGGCAAGAATATTGGAGGGAGATGTCCGAGGGTGAATACATCAGAACTGAGTTGCTGTTGCTATCACCTTCCAGATGTCATCCCTAAGAAGTATTAAGCTCATTGATAGGATCGGTGATATCTTAGAGTTTTGTTAGCTGCGTGCAAATTTTTCAGGATATGGATTTGATGGGCATGAGAAATTTGGCCTCCACTCATCTTCCTGTGTGGGGAAGGACCTTGCGGGAGGCACCAGGTGTAGCTGGGTCTCTTGGGAGATCATATTTCACAGGGCAGAGGGAAGGAAAGGGATGCATCCATTTCCCTCCAGTTCCCTCAGGGAAGGGGCTTTCTTTAGAGAACAGGTAGCTGGCCCCTTCCTAGAAACCCAGACTGGTTTCCAGGGCTTTGTTTTGGGGTTCTGTTACTTTGCTGAAGGGCCATGTCTTCATTTTTGTGTGTGGGCACTTGTAACTGGGAACAGTCTTGAGTTTTGCTCAGTGTGAAGTTTACCACCCGCAGGAGTGTGATAAAGAGAATGGGCTTTCCCAACGACCTGTACTGTATAGCACAGAGGACTGTACTCAGTATTTTGTAATAACGTATAAGGGAAAAGAATCTGAAAAAGAATACACATATTAATGTGCTGTACACGACATTATAAATCAACTATACTTCTATAAAATAAAAAAAAGAAAAAGAAAAAGATGATGGGCTTTAAAATGGCTCCTTGGGGTGGTTTAAGTTCTCCTTTCACTGGCAGGTTGCGCCCTGCTGGTTCAGGAAGCAGGTGGCCGAGTGGCAGTTGCTACCTCACCTGTTACAGTGAGAGACTTGAGGGGGCAGGGTTTGATGTGTACCACCCCACCTTGCTCTGAAAGTCCCAGTAAAGGGGCACAGTGGGTGCCTCCTTGTCCTGATGGTGACGCTGAAGCACAGGGGGCTCCTCGATGTGCCCTGGGAGCTGCTTCTGGCCCTGATGACCGCAGAGCACACATCCGACCACAGCCTTGACCGCCAGCGCGCTGAGCGCCCTCATCTGCCTCCTCGAAACACCCCTCAGAGGCTCCCGCCTTTGGAGTGCTTCTCTTTGCTGCACCTTGTGCTCTTCCAGACCCTCCTCCTCCTCCGTCTTCTGATCCTCAGCCTGAATCAGTTACTCAGGCATTAGAGTTGGACAGGCTTGAGGTAGGCAGGACTCTATTCCTACGTGATTTTGGGCAAACAACGTAACCTCTCTGAGCGTAAAACCCCCTGGTTCTCCCATAGTCCCCAGTTGGCACCTCAGTCGCCAGTCATGAACCAAGGGGATGCAAGTTGGGGCTGGAATCCAGCCTGGCTGGGCTTTGCTAAACTAAGCCTGGTTCCAGGGCTGGTCGCCCCCAAGGAAGGGACACCCTTTATATTTCAAATGGCATGTGCTAGCTGAGGCCCTGCTGGTCACCTTGGTCATCCCTGTCTCCTCTCATTCTCTCACATCCATTCCATCTGCCTGTACAGAAAAGTCTTCTAAAACCATCATCGGACCATGTCGCTGCCTCACCCAGAACATTCCAGTAGTTTCCCATTGCACCTAGGGTAGACTCCTACTTCCTTACCACTGCCCTTGAGGCCTGTGATCTGCCCTCTTTGCCCATCTCTGACCTCATCTGCTGCCACACCGTTCTCGCCTGCTCTCCTCCTTCAGGGTCCCACCCCAGGGCCTTTGCACTTGCTGGTCCCTCTGCCTGTCCATAGCCACTGGCTCCCATTTCACTTCAGGTCTCTGCTCAGATGTGTCCCCATCACTGCCCACCATGATTGGAAACGCACCTCCTGTAAGCTTGACCGTTAACCCTGCTACTTTATTCATAGCACTTCCACCCACTGCGTGACATTGTGTGCTATTTATTTGTGTGCTTGTTTCTGTCACTCAGTTGTCCGTCCCACCAGGCAGGGACTTTGTTCTCTGTTGCATGGCCAGTGCTTAGAACCCTGTTCAGCGCAGAGTTTGTTCTCCCTAAGTATTTGGGGGTGGCTGGGGGTCTGTCACGAGTGACACTCGGCAGTTACAGGTGCCACGCCGCCCCACCTATTCTTGGCCACACTTGCACTTTGTGCGTCCCTGTCATGGGGGACACGCACAGGTCACGCATCGTGCTCAGTGTTGAGTACAGAGCAGGCCCCACAGCAGACCCAGTGGTGGGTCATGATGTCCATCCAGCGGGGCTTGGTCAGGCTTAACAGAGAAAAGGAGGAGAGTCTACCCAAGTTTCACGGGGGGCAGGGTCTGGACAGAACTGTACAACTTGTCTTGGTTACTTGATGCGTGTTTGTGCTGGGTCACATTGGAGTCTGGGTCATGGTAAAAAGAGTTTGGAAAACACCTGTGTAGATAGGCTCGTGTTTGTGTTCTTGAAGTGTGGACAGTTTATCTCCCTGCTGGATTAGAGCTTGAACTCCCCGAGGGCAGAGGGCTGGCCTGGTTGTCTTCATGTCTCCTGCCATGTTATAGATGGGGAGGTACTCTTCAGTGGTTTTCAGATGAATGAAAAACTTAAAAAGGGCAGGGGGGAGGATTCCAATGAATGAAATGATATATAATTCCCAGTGCTAAAAATAGTACTTGGTAGCAATTTGGCATGTCTACCTCTGAGGTAGAACTGAGAAGACACTGTAATTTATCATCACGACATGGTTTTTTAGTTTCTCAAATGCATTCCCTTTTAAATGTAGGGCAAGGTTTTGCTACTTAATTATATTGCAAGGGAAATGCCACAGAACAGCCAGCTTCCCAGGATCTCAGGAATAAGCCATTTCCACGCGGTCCTTAAAACCACAGGTGCCCCGCCCTGCACGTCCTTGCAGGTTCGAGGACTAGTGCACCCCACACCGTCAGGTCAGGTGTGGAGGGTTTTCTTAGTCGTGGAGTGTGGCGGGGGTGGGGATGGGGGAGGTGGAAATCTCATTTTGTAGTTTAAATGTGGCGGATGGGGCTGGCTCTGCTGAAGCCATCCGGCCTGGCCACCTTGCACCATCTGAGCGCCGGGTCCTGACTTGACCGCAGTGTTGCTGCTGCTGAAATGTGTCTTCGAACAAATTTCTCCACGCCCCAAAAAACAAAAGAGCAGCCATCCTGGGACCAAACTTAAATATAAAGCTGGTTTTTAGGCAAGATGGAAAAAAAAAAAAGCCAACCCATAATCTCAGCAAGCAGATTTCAGAGGGTCCCGATCGCCTGTTGGCAGCCTGTCCTGCCACAGTGGCCAGCCACCACGGTCCTTTTTTATTTCTAAGAGAAACGCTAAGAGTGGTACGAAAGAAGAAACTAGACCTCTGATCCTCAAGCAGGTCTGGTTCCGCATGTGAATGTCGGCATAGTGATTTTGGTGAAGTTGAAAGTAGGTGGAAAATAACACAGTCCGCAGATCCTTTGATCTTCCTCCTTTATTTCCACAAAGGCACTTCTTGGGGCATCTTTTCTGGGTGTTTATCTCCCAGGTATTTTTTCTGATCCAGGGCTTTTTTTTTTTCTTTTTCCTTAAAGTGTTTTTTAAAAATCTGTTTACAAAAGTAATAGTTAAAACAAACACACAAAGAAAAAGTCCAGAAATCTGTGATGTGGAAAGTGTAAGCTCCCCAACAGACGCCTCCAGAGAGAGCCGCTGGCAGTTTGGTACGTGTTTTCTGGCTTCTGTGCTCGGATTAACGTGCAGAAATTGTTCTTCTTAGTAAAGTGGGGTTCGGGCCAAGCACCCCTAACTTTGACGATGCCTTGTTCCCCTGCTTCATTTTGGACCATCCTCTGTGTCCACGTGTACCGTGTCCCGCATTCATTTTTAATGATGCTTTGACTTGTACAGCATGGATTGCGGGCAGTTCTGGTTGTTCGGCAGTTGGGGGGCTTCTCAGAGAAATTGAGGTGAAATGGCTGAGTCCCTTCCAGACCCTTTGGCCCCAGGAACCTGGGAGTCTGTTTTCATCTCACAGCCTCCTGAACTGTTTTTAGTTTTCAGCTTTTTGGTTCTGGCCCTGGAGTACATTTACTTTCTGTCACATGCCTTCGGGCTACCTGCCCAAGGTTCCGTTCCCCCCTCGTGGAACCCCCAAATACCCCTGCCCCTCGGGCCACACACATCTCGATGAGGCTCCCAGACACACATGTGCTAGTGGCTTTGCCATTTTGGCCCCTGCATCCCCTTGTCCTTCGCTTTTCTCGCCTGCTTAGGTTTGGGTTGTCTGTCTGGCTTGAGATGGATTTCTGTGTTGTGCAAAGTTGCCCCACCTCTTCCAGCCCAGACACCAAGTGAGTTGTCAGAGAGGGACTTGTTGCGGGAGTCCAGGCAGCACCAGAAAGCCACCTGAACCCCCCTGAGGCAGCCTTGAGGATGACCTAGGGGACCCAAGGGCTTTGCTGAAAATGCCAGATCTTTAGTTTCCTGTATGAGGAGGTTTGGTGATGAGGGAAGAAGGGGTTTGGGGAGAGGGGTGTTCCTTGCCCTCAGATCTTATCTCTCTTCTGAAATTCCTGGCTGAACTTGTCTGGCCCGCCCTGGGTAGGAGCACATTGGTATCCCGTCCCACACCCTCTCTGGCTCTCCGCAGGGCCATGCCCAGCCCCGCACCTCAGGAAGGGCTGGCTTGATGATGGCTAAGAACAACTCCTTTGTGCAGTGGGAGCTAAAAAGGCAAGGGAGAGTTTGTGGCCCAAATCCTATCCATTGATTGTCAGGCTGGACCGCGGTCACTTTTGACAGCTGGTCCTCACTTGCACCAAGGCTGTGCTGGCGTTCAGGCAGCCGCTGCTCCTCCAGGTCAGCGGAGCTGCCTCGTGCAACCTCTACTTCCCGAGGAGGGAATTGAGCCTGTTGTCCTGAGTGCCGTGCGTCCGGAGCGCTAATGGCTGATTTCACCAGCAGCGTGGTAGCGCTTGCTGCTGGCATGTGCCTGGCGTGTGTTAGGTTGTGTGACACAGCTAGCGACCCCTGAGGGACGGACTGGTCTCAGCCCCAGCCTGCAGAGAGGAAACAGGCTCAGGGAGTGCGGCGTTGTGCCACTGGCAGGTGGCAGAGTCCACGCTCAGAGTCTGAGCTCTACTATGGCCTTGGGCTTGTGACTCCAGCTCTTGCATTGACCCACTGGGTGGCCTGTGAGCCTCAGGGACCCCTCTGTCTGGTAGTCCTTCCTCGTAGGGTGGTGGTGCAGGCTCAGTGAGGAAATAAATTCCTGTCCTTATTACCAAATGGGACCACTCCTTTCCCTCCCCTCTCTGACTGGATCTTACCTCCCTGCGCTTTCTTTGTGACTGATTCATCCTCAATAATTGTAAACCACTAGGAGGCAGGAACAAGTCACAATCCTCCTGGACTTTAAAATATTCCTTCCCTTTCTCTATCTCCATGATCTTGGGTAGTAAAGTGTCACAGTACTTCTGACACCAAACGTGGGTGTTCCACACCAACCAATTCTCCAAGTTCCTGTGGACAAAAACAGGGTGTCCTACAGTTCAATTCAATTCTGACACTAACTACCCAGAGTTGGTGCAGACCTCACAGGTTAAGGGCTCAGTCCCACAAGACTGCCCCCCACTTCAGATGCCAGTCGCACGTAGTGGGTCCCAAGGTTATCCACACTTCTGTCCAACTTGGTTACAAACGTGGATTCCCATGACCCCCTCATAAGGTTTGATAATTTGCTGTAACAACTCAAAAAACTCAAGAAGACACTTATGTTTATCAGTTTATAAAGGATACAGATGAACAGCCAGAAGAAGAGATACATAGGGTGAGGTCTGGAAAGGTCCGGAGCACAGGAGCTTCTGTCCGCATGAAGTTGGGGTGCACCACCCTCTTGGCACGTGGATGTGTTCACCAACCCAGAAGCTCTCTGAATGCCATAGTTTAGGGGTTTTATGGTGCTTCATCACGTAACCATGATCGATTAACTCAATCTCCAGCCCCTCTCCCCTCACTGGAGAATGGGGTGGGGATGAAGGTTCTAAGCTTCTCACCATGGTTTGATCTTTCTGACGACCAGCTCCCATCCTGAAGCCATCCAGGAGCCCACCTAGAGTAGCCTCATTAGAACAAAAGACACTCCTATCACTGAGGAAATTCTAAGGGATTTTGGAGCTCTGTGTAAGATGCTCTTATCACTCCTATCACTACACAGGTTTTAGGAACTCTGTCAGGAACTGAAGGCAGAGACCAAATATATTATTTCTCATTGTCACAGGTAGTCAAAGATTTCTTAAACAGGATCCCAAAACCACTAACCATAAAAGAACTGACTTGATACATTGGACATCATTAAAATTAAGAACTTCTCTTCATCGCTGGGAGACAGTAATAGCAACAACATATCCCCAATAAAATGTTAGTGAAAGCTTACAGCCTGTACAAAAGTGGACCTCTTGGTGGCCAGTAAGCATATGGAAAGGTGCAACACTATTAGTCACAAGGGAAATGCAAATTAAAACTGGAATAAGGTACGATTATACACTCACCAGAACGGTTACAAATTAAAAAGACTGACAGCACCAAGAGTTGATTTAGAGGAACTGGAACGCTCACCCAGCTGCTGCAGGGAGGGCGGTGTATGTGATTGTCGTGCTGATTTGGAAAACTGACAATATCTGCCAAGGTGAAGTTATGCCTCCCTCATGACCAGCAGTTCCCCTCCTGGACACACAAGGAAAATGAGCGCCCACATCCACCAAATGACACTGTTCACAGCAGCTTTATGTGTGCTAAAACCTGGGAGCACAACATCTGGGAACAGGAGAATTGACAGTAGCATCCAGCTGCGTGGATGCCCGCCCCTCCCAGACCTAGCGATGAGCAGAAGTAAATTATATGACCCTCTTTTCTTTTCTTTCTTTTTCCTTTTTTTTTTTTCTTTTTGGCCACACTGCACGGCATGTGGGATCTTAGTTCTCTGACCAGGGTTCAGACTCATACCCCCTGCAAAGGAAGTGCAGAGTCCTAACCACTGGACCGCCAGGGAAGTCCCTGACCCTCTTTTCAGATTGAGTTCAGTAACAAGCGAAACTAACCTACAGTGAGAAAGTCAGAACAGGAGTTCCACCGGGAGGGTGGTTCTGGATGGGAAGGGGCCAAAGACCCCTTCTGGAATGTTGGAAGTGCTATGTCTGATCTAGGATTCATCCAGCTGTATACCTACGATCAGGGCACTTTAGGTATGCCAGAACTCAAGATCCCCCTCCTCAGTACTACACCAAGGACCCGAGAGCCGCTCCCCAGTTCCATTTTTCTGTTCTCTCCAACGCTATGCTGTAGGACTGCCCTCCTGTGTCCACAGGTGGCACCAGCACCAACCCCTGGTGGGGCTTTTGATGGAACCCTACCTGCTTTGCTGCTCAGGATGGTTTTGCATTGTGTCTGCACTTTTTGGATCTCCTTTACTGTCGTTGCCACGTGTGTCTGAGCTTTCAAGTCCAGAAACGAGTTTGCTGACGGTGGCTCTGTACCTGTTTCATTGCAACCTGACCCTTCAGAGGTGGCAGCTTCTGAAGGAAATGCCATTTAAAAAGGGTTTTGTGAAAGCCCATGCTTCTTGAAGGCGAAGGTTGCCATACTCGGGCGTGAAAGTCTTTTTCGCTGCCCTCCTATGTCTTTGGTGAGCTGCCGTGTGTCACCGATGACGTTAGTGGTGCTGTGAGAGGAGGCAGTTGATTCCTAGAGGGACCTTGGGAAGAGCTGTCCTTCCAGAGGCACATCGGTTCGTCTGTCTTTAGATAGGAGGGTGGTGTGGATTTTATTTTGCCATCAGTTTCAGTTGGCTTGACTTGGAGTGGAGACCTCCAGGTGAGAAAGAAACCATGAGCTGCCAGATGCCACAGGTTCCTTAAGGAGCTGCAGGACTGTTTTCCCTCTTCCCGCCTCAGCAGCGCTCTGTGGACCCGAAGAGAGGGCCTGTGGACACAAAGGGCCCAGAAGGGAGCCCCGAGGAGCCATCATCCTCAGTCCAGCCACGGCCACGTCCGTATCACTTGGCTGCCCACCTGGGAAGTGTGACTGCTGGTGCATCCACCCTGTAGACAAACCCCTGGACCAGAGGTTTCCAACTCTAGAATCAGCATTTTAGCAAACGAGATACAGGGCGCAGACCGCTGTCACGTGGCAGTGCAAAGAGCATCCTGTTTGTGCGGCAGAATGTGTGAATATTCACATGGAGCTGAATCAGGTCAAATTTTTTTTTTTTTAATTGTGGTATAGTTGATTTACAATATTAGTTTCAGGTGTACGATGTGATTCAGACGTTTTTGTACATTATACTCCCTTTAAAGTTATCATAAAATATTGGCTGTATTCCCTATGCTGTACAATATATCCTTGTCGATTATTCATTTTATACATAGTAGTTTGTACCTCCTCATCCTCTACTGCCATCTTGCCCCTCCCTCTCCTCTCTCCCCACTGGTCACCATTAGTTCTCTATATCTGTGAGTCTGTTTCTGTTTTGTTATGTTCATTTGTTTTATTTTTAGATTCCATATATAAGTGACAACAGAGTATTTGTCTTTCTCTGACGTATTTGACTAAGCATAATACCCTCTAGGTCCATCCATGTTGCAAACGGCAAAATTCCATTCTTTTTTTATGGCTGAGTGATATTCTGTTGTATATATGTGTGTGTGTGTGTGTGTATATATATACACACGCACACCACATCTTTATCCATTCATCTGTGGCTGGATACTTAGGTTGCTTCCATATCTTGGCTACTGTAAATAATACTGCTATGAACATTTGGGTACATGTGTCTTTTCTGCATATATTCTTGTCTCCTTTGTTGTAGATTAATTGACCATAAATGCGTGGATTTATTTCTGGGCTCTATTCTGTTCCATTGATCTGTGTGTCTGTTTCTGTGCCAGTGCCATACTCTTTTGATTACTCTGGCTTTGTAGTGTAGTCTGAAGTCAGGGAGCATGATACCTCCAGCCCTGTTCTTCTTTCTCAGTATTGCTTTGGTAATTCAGGGTCTTTTGTGTTTCCCTACAAATTTTAGAATTATTTGTTCTAGTTCTGTAAAAAATGCCATGGGTATTTTCATAGGGATTGCACTGAATCTGTAGATTGCCTTGGGTAATTTGGTCATTTTAACAACACTGATTCTTCCAGTCCATGAACACAGTGTATCTTTCCATCTGTTTGTATTTCTTCAGTTTCTTTCATCAGAGTTTTAGAATTTTCTGAGTACAGGTCTTTTTGAATCAGGTCAGATTTTGCTTCCAAATGAATTTGTCTCGAATTTATTTTTTTTTAAAGTTTGATTTTTTTCCTTGAGCGTATTGGGTTTTGGATTTGTGGGGAAGGGATTGTGAGCACATGTCAGTTCTCCAGCACTCCTGTTAGGTGTATTTAAGGTCCAGCACTGAGGCTCCTTGAGCTTTGGAGGAGATCAGGGATGCCGGGAGGATGGTGGAGTGTTTTCTCATAAGGTCAGGTGTGTTCACAAGCAGGCAGGGGTGACAGCTGCTGGTCCTGGCTCTGCCAAGATTTCTGACCCTCTCTGTTCCAGTTATTTAGTCATAAAACTGGACTGAAGAAGTTCGGGCTTTTGATCTGTTATCCAGGAAGATATACCCCCACCTTTCAAATGAAGACTTTTTTTTTTTTTGAGTCAAGAGAATTAAAAATGTTCCTGTACTTTTTCAAGATTTATCCTTAGAATCAGGAGAGCCCAGTAGAGCTTAGGGGCAAAGAGATTCATTCCCCAAACCAAAAAGTCCACAGAAACAAAAGCAGATTTGTGGCATGCCAACAAGAGAGGGGCTTTTGATAATTAATAAAGACCTACTTTAGAGCACAGGGAACTCTACTCAGTACTCTGTAATGGCCTGTATGGGAAAAAAAATCTAAAAAAGAGTGGGTATATGTATATGTACAACTGATTCACTTTGCTGTACCGCAGCAAGCAACACGACATTGTAAATCATCTATACTCCAATTAAAAAGTAAATAAATAAAGAGGGGCTTTTAAATAACTCGGGATGCATCAGCACCAGGGAACTTGGTGGAACTGCTAGAATTTGTGTCTTGAAGACTGTTAAATGATGAAAAGGTCGTAGGTATGATTCTCTGAAGAGAAAGCTGGCCTAGAATGTGCTGAGTAATTCTGTAGAGCGAGTGTCTGTGTGTGTAATAGCCTCGAAGGAGAAGCACTGGAGTGTGGCCGGATCCCAGCGGGAGCACCGGTCAGCTCTCCATCCTGAGAGGGCTCCATCGTCACAGCTCTGGGGGTCTCTGAGGAGCTGCAGCCCTCTCTCCCCACACACACATACCCTGCTGGGAGGGGTAAGGAGGGCAGGGTTGCTTCTTGCTCTCTGCAGGGCCAGCAAGCACTTAACCTCTGTGTCTGGTAGGACGATGGGTAATTTTAAGTTTCTGTATTCTTTTTATGTTTTCCAGATTTCAGCACTGAGAATGTATTACTCCTTTATCAGGAAAGGGGTTGTTAAAGAGAATTTTACTTAACAGCCATAGAACTTACAGTCATAACATATTGAGGGTTCCCTGAAAACTGAACCCTTACTGTAGGGAGCACTTATAAAATTTATCAGCTCACAGACCAATCATAGCAATCATAACTTACCAACATCATTGGATATTTTTTTACCTGATTTTTGGATCTTGTGGAGGCTCGGGGTCATAGTTCCGGGCATCAATTTTTAGTTTACAGCACTTGAATATCACTTTTGAAGTATTTGAGATATCAGAGTGCCATTAGTTCTGTAATACTTCTCTTTAAAGGAGCCTACTTTTAAAACTTAAATTCATGTATTTTAAAGGAAACTTGGTCTCACTGCCTTAAGTGGAAACCAGCATTACTTGCTGTGAATATTTGTTTTAGTTGATGAAGGTCCAGTCAGATGCTGTTGCCAGCAAAGGCTTTGAGCCTTAGTCACATTCTTCTTTTTTCTTAAATAGGAAGATGAGCAAGTGTTGGAGTGATGTGAAGGGTGTGTCAGCACTGCCCTGCGACGTCCTCTCTGTTGTAATCAGAAAGATACCAGGGGAAGTGAGGCAGTATCATCTGGTGCCTCCACCTCCTGAGTCCCACCCCTTCCTCGGGGGACTTTGATCTGATTTTGGGTGCCTGATGTATCACCTCCTCAGAGAGGAATGGAGGAGAAAGGACTGGGTGACTGGGGGTGCCCGTCAAAGGCGCCAACTCCCTGTCAGATGGGTGCTCTGACATGACTGTGTGTGATCGTCCTTGACCTGCCCTGACCCGCCCAGCCGATGGCCGTGACCCCCACGCTGACTGGGACTTTCTTCCAGCAGGAGACCACTGTCCGCAGCTCCCGTGAAGATGTCCACTCCAGACCCACCCCTGGGCGGAACTCCTCGGCCAGGCCCTTCCCCGGGCCCGGGCCCCTCCCCTGGAGCCATGTTGGGCCCTAGCCCAGGTCCCTCACCCGGCTCCGCCCACAGCATGATGGGGCCCAGCCCAGGGCCTCCCTCAGCAGGACACCCCATCCCGACCCAGGGGCCTGGAGGATACCCTCAGGACAACATGCACCAGATGCACAAGGTAGGGAGCCCTGGGCCCGCTGCCCCACCAGCTGGTCCTCACCATCAGAGACGGGAGGGTGAGCAGCACATCCTGGCCTCCGCTGCGAGCCGGCAGCCACCCCACCCTCTGTCTCTCACGCCCGTTGTTTTATTAATGAATTAAAAATGTCCAAATCCTAAAAGATGGCTTACAGCCCATGGTTTCCTCCACTCGGGCTGCTTGGCTCACCCGGGTAACTCACGGAGCACAGCAGCAGGTGCCCTTTGTCCCCACTTGATCCTGTACTCGGACACCACTGTCTTAACCACTTACCTGAGTTGATCAGGGATGCTTTTGCCAGTGAGATGACAAAAACCTCTTTTAACACAAATGGTTGTGCTCTCTCTTTGCATTCCTGGGCGGTGGTTGAAGGAAATGCGGAAAATACCCTCTTATGGATAGCATGTTATGGATAGTATTTTGCCCATTTTGCAGACGAGGAAGTAAGGTCTCAGAGAGATGGTCACTCAGTGAGTTGGTGGCAGAGCCATCCCACCCCTCCAGCCCTCCCAGCCCCTCAGGCATGTGCCACATCGCTGACCTCCCACACAGTGAGGTGACTCCCTGCCCTCCCCATCCCCCATAGATTTTTGTCAACTTCGATACAGTATCTGTCTTGTCACTTCCCTCTTGGAAAGCTGTTGGTGATCTCCCCCCATCCCCCCACCCCCACACACACGCTGATTGAGGCCAGCTTCTCCTCGAGCACCATCTCCTTTTCCCTCTCTGACCATTTTGTTTCTTCCTCCTGGACACTTGACACATGTTTGTCAGACGCCTGCCATGTGTCTGGCCTAGGAGCTGAGTCTGGTGGTGCCCTTCACCTGCCTGCACAGAGCTCCTGCTCTGGGGGAGGCGAGCCCATCAGTCAGCTCCACCAGCCCAGGGAAGAAGGAGCAGAGGGTGGGCCCCACCCGGTGGGCCCCACCCAGGGTTCTCCTCAGCATCCCGAGGGCCCCCTGCTTCTTCTGCTTGTGAAGCTGGCCCTCGTGCTCCCAGCCCGGTGCCCTCTCGTCCTCCTCTCACGGCGCACACTGAGCTGTAGCTGACTTTGCTGGGCCAACTATTAGACCAGAGAGCTGGATGTTTGCATTAACCGGGCCTACAGAGGGCCTGGAAGGGTCTCGGAAAATGTCCCCTTTCCCAGCCGTTCTGTAGGGGGAGTGCTTAGTGCTGAGCACCAGGAGGGAAAATGTGTGTTTCTGTCCCACCAGGATCTGATCGAGCCTCCGCGGAGGGGCAGAACGATGCTGCCGACAGCCTCCCTCCCAGCTAGCAGGTGGGAGGCCAATCTCGGATCAGTGAGGACATTTGACATACTGTTACCATACTTCATGGGCAGGAGTTACTGCCCGTCTCTCTGATTTACAGTCTCCCAGGCAAGAGGGTCCCCCTTCCAAAGACTTGTGGTCACAAGGTCTTCTTGTGATGATGAACAGGGAGCTTGGTGTCCCAGCTAAAACTGCTCCTGACCTAGAGCTATGTGTGGCCTTTCCTTGTGAGATTTTGGCTGTCTGAAAGTGTCTCCTCACCCTCTCCCTGATGTCCTAGTCCAGCTGTCCCCTTGCCTCTAGACCACCAATCTGCAGGTTCCCTGGGTGGCACTATTTCATGCACCTGCCTTGACACCTAAGTAGATGTCAGGACCATGTCTTGGACCTAAGCCACTTGGTCATGTTGGCGGTTCAGTAAATGCCGTGGCGACTTTGGATGGGCATTATTAGTGATATTGAGCTCCTCTCACTCAGCGCCTTTCTGTGCAGCCTCTTCCCTTCCCCCCTTGCTGATCCTGCCTTGTTGTCCACTCTCGTAGCCAATGGAGTCCATGCACGAGAAGGGCATGTCGGACGACCCCCGCTACAACCAGATGAAGGGGATGGGGATGCGGTCGGGGGGCCACGCCGGGATGGGGCCCCCGCCAAGCCCCATGGACCAGCACTCCCAAGGTATGGTTTCCTTTCTTTTCTTTCTTCATGTTTGTTGCCCTCCAGAAGTCCCGAGGTCATTTTCCTAATCGGGTCACCCATGCATGGATTCAGAGGACCTAGGACAGTTGAGCCTCGTGGGAGACCCTGCCACAGGGGGCTGTTTAGCTTGTGCCTGGCTGGTGCCCTGTTCAGGGCGTCTTGTCTTGGAGCAGCCCTAGGAGAGCGGATACTGGTGGGACAGAACTGTGTTCAGCGCTGGGTGTTAGACAAGCCCTGGGCAGGATGGGCTCCTCGGGATAGCAGCTCTGGTGCCACCCAACGCAGACTCCTGGGATTTCCCTGACGGTCCAGTGGTTAGGACTTGGTGCTTCCACTGCCGGGGCCCTGGGTTTGATCCCTGGTCAGGGAACTAAGATCCCGCAAGCCGCGTGGCACAGCCGAAAAAAAAAAAGAAGAAGAAATGCAGACTCCTGGGCTCAGCCCTGCTCCAGACCTGCTGAGTCAGAATTTCAGGAGCGGGGCAGGACTCAGCTTTAACAAGCCCTCCAGGTACTTTTCTGAACAGGGAGGTTTGAGAAGCGATGGGGTACATGGCTTCCTGTCACGGGGTGGGAAGCTCAGGGGCTCCGCAGGTAATGGAAGTGAGAGGAGTGGGCCTGGCCAAGCCGAGGGGCAGGGGGGCAGGCCCAGAGAAAGCCCAGATCTGTGTGACATCTCAGCTTTAATCGTTGGCAGGTTACTGAGAGATGGGCCGAACCAAACCTGCTGTGTAGGCAGCCAACCAAGCTGCGAGCGTGTGCCCTCTGGGTGCCTCTTGTTTGAATCATGAGAACGAAATCTCAGGATAGGGGCCAGTGTAATCATGGGAACGAAATCTCAGGGTAGGGGCCAGTGTAAGCAGGCAAGGGTTCCCGTCTCTGCCTTAAAAATTACTGGACATGTGCTGCCGAGTGACCGCTCGGATCCACGTTTCCCCGCAGGTTACCCCTCGCCCCTGGGTGGCTCCGAGCACGCCTCCAGTCCGGTTCCAGCCAGCGGCCCGTCCTCGGGCCCGCAGATGTCGTCCGGGCCTGGAGGCGCCCCGCTGGATGGTGCTGACCCCCAGGCTTTGGGGCAGCAGAACCGGGGCCCGACCCCCTTTAACCAGAACCAGCTGCACCAGCTCAGAGCTCAGATCATGGCCTACAAGATGCTGGCCCGGGGGCAGCCCCTCCCTGACCACCTGCAGATGGCAGTGCAGGGGAAGCGGCCGATGCCCGGGATGCAGCAGCAGATGCCAACACTACCTCCACCCTCTGTGTCCGCAACAGGACCTGGCCCTGGGCCCGGGCCAGGCCCCGGTCCTGGACCAGCACCTCCAAACTACAGCAGGCCTCACGGTAAGGCCCACCGCCCATGGCCCTCGGGGCAGGGAGGGGTCTCAGAGCAAACTGACAGGGGTGTGGGCATCAGTGTCGGGCAAATCTGAACTCTGCCGCCCATCGGCTTCCCCGACAGCAGGGTTGCTGTCGTGATAAATGTTTCTCCAGCTGCCCCCTTTCTCCCCTGGTGCCCACAATGAGGGGCTTGTTGTTGGGTGTGTCCCCTGGAGCCAGGGCTGCCCAGGGAGGCAGGTGCAGGGAGAAACACAGGACGCGTTTTATCCTCTTGTCCATTTCTCCCTGCGTGCAGGTATGGGAGGGCCCAACATGCCCCCTCCAGGACCCTCAGGCGTGCCCCCCGGGATGCCCGGCCAGCCCCCCGGAGGGCCTCCCAAGCCCTGGCCTGAAGGTAAGTTCCCTCTGTTCTGGTGACACGTCTGTGCCCTGACTCCCATGTCAAGTTTGCATCATGCAGACCCTGAGATGAGCCCGGTCAGAGAGAGCGGGCCGAGGACGCGTCCTCGCTGCCTCTGCCGTCTTCTTTGGGTCTCACCTGGCACTGCTCAGCTCCCAAAGGCTTGGGTTTTGTTCCATTCCTCTATACCTGCCCACCCTTGTCTTGTGGCTCGCGGTGACCCTGGGGTTTCTAAGCTGCTCGCGGGAAGAGAAGGATACTAATGACTGAGTCCACTGTGGGACTCAAGTGAGAGGCCCGGCTGCAGCTGCAGGCAGCGTCCTTCAGGACGCAGTGTCCCGAGCCTGGAGGTTATGGCTGACTCTCTTCCCTCCCAGAGCTGTGAGAGGCAGGCAGGATGGCAGGGTGGCTCGGGGTTCTGTCTCTCCTGTGTTCTGTGTAAAATGTAGTTAGTACTTATTTGAAGGTCACATCTGTTAGGTCAAAGCAGTGGATAAAACGGACTCATTCCCCATTCTCACGGGCCCTGAGGTTCAGTGATGGGCATTGAAGGGCTAATCGCTTAAATAGGATTCCGTTGGAGCTGGGGTGGATGAAAGGCAGGCAACTGCTGCTCCTGTGAGGCCACAGCATAGCAAGAGCACACCCAGACTCAGCACTTGGACCAGTAGGGGGCTTTGGGGAAGGGGCCTGTAGGCTGAGATCTGGAGGAGGAAGAGGAAGCGAGCCCCATAGGCGAGGAGTGGTGTGGCAGTGAGAGGTGGGGGTTACGGGGAGCTGCCCAGGCCTTGTCAGCCTTGGGGACGAGTTAGTCCCCAGGGCAGTAAACGCCCAGCAGGCTTGTCATCTCCACCTGGAACGGACTCGGAACTCAACGCTGTGCCCTGCTTCTTGACTCCCCCCCAGGACCCATGGCGAATGCTGCTGCCCCCACAAGCACACCTCAGAAGCTGATCCCCCCGCAGCCAACGGGTCGCCCCTCGCCTGCGCCCCCCGCCGTCCCTCCTGCTGCCTCCCCCGTGATGCCGCCCCAGACACAGTCGCCGGGGCAGCCGGCCCAGCCCGCCCCCATGGTGCCGCTCCACCAGAAGCAGAGCCGCATCACCCCCATCCAGAAGCCGCGGGGCCTGGACCCCGTGGAGATCCTGCAGGAGCGGGAGTACAGGTGAGGGTGTTGCCGCACCCCCCCCCCCCCCCCAGGTCACGCGTTGATGTGGTTCACACTTCTAAAGGCCTATGGGGTATGCAGCCAGAGATCACCCTCCTGCCTCTGTCCCCAGCCTCCCAGTTCTCTGGGTCAGTGTGTATCCTTCCAGAGAAACCGAGTATGTGTACAGGCAGATAGGTGCAAGTGGCTGTGCAGTCCCCAAATGGTACCTGACATGTGCACTGTTCCTCCCCTAGCAAAATATCTTAGGGATCATCCCCTATTTGTACAAAATAAGCTCTTTTTTTTCTGGACACATTCTGCCTGGTGGCTCTACTGTGACTTATTTAGCCAGTGTCTTACCCGAATGGACGTTAGGTGCTCTCTAATCTTTCAGTAAAACGATGCCGTAGTAACTACACTTGCATATTTCTCATTTCACGTGTGTGCATTTATGTCAGAATAAATTTGTGAACATGGCATAGTTTGGGTGCAGGGGATTTACGTGCACGTGGAAATTTCATCAGTTCTGCAAAACTGCCCTCCATGGAGATTGTATGTGTTGGAGTGAAAGTGCTGTTTCACCTCTCCAACACAGTGTATTATCCAACTTTTGGCTCATCCTCACTCAAAAAGCCACCTGGCAAGCTTTGCGGTGGATGTTCCTCAAACATCAGTAGTTGTTGGTCGCTTTGCCAAGGCCTCCTGAGCGCTGGGCGCTGTGTGAGATGCCTGGTGCACAGTAGGTCTGTATCACCCTGTCCCACACTGCTGGGGGCGCCTGAGATTCACTCCCTGAGCACCTCGTGCTCCCCTGTTTCTCCACTGCCTTTATAACCTGTTCAGGGCTGGCCTCCCTTGGTAAATGTCAGCTCCATTAGGGGATGGGGTTGTGCCTTGTTCACCGTAAATCCCCAGCTGCATCAGTAAATCTGTGCCAATGACTGTCAACAGAGTGCATCTCCAGCTGTGACGTGCCCTGGAGCTCCAGCCCCTGCTCCAGGTGGCGCCTCCCCACCTGCTCCATCTGGACGGCTTAAAGATGGCCTGTCCAGATGGCCTTATGCCCCCCAGTTTTCCCTTCTGTCTCTGTTCTCATGCAGCAGCTGAATGGACCATGGACCCTTCGGCTCCTTGACCCTCGCTTGTACTCCCTCATCCTCAGTGTCCCCTTGGTGAACCCTCTCAGCTCCCTTCCCCCCAACGCTGTTCACCCTGCCATCTGATCTACACCTCCTCCCTGGCCTCCCTGCTCCCATCCTTGCCTGTGCAGTGTTTCCCACACAGCAGTTTGAAGTCTCTTTTTACAATTAACTTATGTTAGATCTGTTCCCTGGGTTAAAACTGGCTTCCTGTTATCCATCGAGTAACCCTTTTCTCTTTAGCCCCTGCCCAATGCTCTGTCCTCATCTACCTGACTGTCCCGGTTCCTCTTTCTGTTTAAACAGGTTAGACTTGTTCCTGCCGCAGGGACTTTGCACATGTTCTGCATGACTCTTTGTGGTTATTTAAGCTTTGTTGCCAGGGTCCCCACCTTATAGAGGCCCTGCCCACCCCCGACCCCTCCCCTCCAGGACCCTCCTCAAAGTCCTTCTCCGGAATTACCATAGATACTTAATTTTTTAACTCCTTAAGGCCTGTCGTCCTGATAATGCTGTGAGCTTCATGAGAGCAACAAACAGCCTTGTTAGTCTTGTTTAGTGCTGAATCCCTTCACCTGGAGTGGTCCCTGGCACACAGTAGGTGCTCAATAAGTGTGTGAAAGACCGAGTAAGGAGATTATCCCATTTGAACTTCAGACCAAGCCTGTAGGGTTGCTCTGAGGGGTCTCCCCACTTCATAGCTGAGGACACTGAGGCTCATGGGCTAAGTAGATTCCCAGGGCTGGGATGGAGACCCTGGCCCGCCTGACTCCAGAGGCTGGCTCCCACTGCTGACATGCCAGAAACCAGCTGCGCCCCGTCAGGTTTCCTGTTTGCTGTGGCTCCCGAGACCTCTGTGGATGCCCTCCTGTATGTAGTCTGTGTTGTGTGGCATCCTTTTCTCGGCCATCTCCTGTCTCATGATTCATATCGGCTTCCCTTGAGGGATGGGTACTTCTGAGGCTCCAGCTTCAAAGAAAGGGAACAGATGGGTTCCTTGTAAACAGGTGAGACCTCTCATCACCTGTCTTTTTTCTGTCTTCGCGCCCTAGGCTGCAGGCTCGCATCGCACACCGAATTCAGGAACTTGAAAACCTTCCCGGGTCCCTGGCCGGGGATTTGCGAACCAAAGCAACCATCGAGCTCAAGGCCCTGAGGCTGCTGAACTTCCAGAGGCAGGTGGGCGCAGGCGTGGGCCTTTGCTTTCGGAAGAGACTCTTTCTGCCAGCCTTGATGCTTAGATTCAAAGAGCCGCTCACTGGGTAGTTATTAAATGTACCCTGACCATTAAAGCCGCTGTGCCAGGATTTCCCTAGTGGTCCAGCGGTTAAGACTTCGCCTTACAATGCAGGGAGTGCAGGTTCGATCCCTGGTCAGGGAGCTAAGATCCCACATGCCTCTCGGCCAAAAAACCAAAACATACTATTTATCTCTTGTAAAAATAAAATACAGTGTGTGTGTGTGAAAAAAAAAACAAAAACCAAAACATAAAACAGAAGCAATATTGTAACAAATTCAATAAAGACTTTAAAAATGGTCCACATCAAAAAAATCTTAAAAAACAAAAGTCGCAGTGCCCAAGCACACTTGTCAGCTCACCGTCCCCTTTCCTTTCCATGTCCTGCCCAGTGGAGGGACATTGGGATGAATAAGTGTGGGCCTTCCCTAAGGTGGCAGTGGCCAGCTTGAAGCAGGGTACTTAGATGGGTCTATTTCTTTCTTTTTTTTTTTAAATTTTATTTTATTTGGCCATGTTGTGCAGCATGTGGGGTCTTAGTTCCCCGACCAGGGATCAAACCCGGGTCCCCCGCATAGGGAGTGCAGAGTCTTGGCCACTGGACCGCCAGGGAAGTCCCTAGATGGGTCTAATTTCTAAGGGTCCTTTACTTTTGAACAACCAATAAGGAAGTTTGTTTGTGGTTGAGGGAGGGCAAAGCTGGAAACCTGAAGGCCTGAGCATAGGGCTCTCTGCTGGGTGTCCAGAAGCAGCTGTCTCCTACCCTGTGCGTGCCCCGCCCACGGGCACCCACCACGGGTTCTCCCCACGCACGCGTTCGTGCTCACGGGTGCTCCTGGGAGCGGCAGCCTGCTGCCTGGCTTGCGATACGGAGGTGCACGTGTTGCGTGGATGTTACCGAGTCGTGCCCGTCGCCAGTTTCTCCTCTTCCTTCCCGAAGCTGCGGCAGGAGGTGGTGGTGTGCATGAGGAGGGACACGGCCCTCGAGACGGCCCTCAACGCCAAGGCCTACAAGCGCAGTAAGCGGCAGTCCCTGCGCGAGGCCCGCATCACCGAGAAGCTGGAGAAGCAGCAGAAGATAGAGCAGGAGCGCAAGCGCCGGCAGAAGCACCAGGTGTGTCCCCGCGGCCGCAGGCTTGACCGTGTGCCTGAGTCGTCAGCTCTGCACTGTCGAGTCTTGGTTTTCCTCTCAGCACGATGTCTGAGTCTCTTTTCTGTTCATTATAAGAGTATCCTAGGCACTAAGAATACTTCAGTGGACAAAAACCAAACAGTACGGAAAGGTGGGTCATAATCAAGCGCACGTATAACACGTTGGGAGTGAATAGGGTGTAAGGAGACATGAAGCGGGGATAGGGAGTGATGGAGGAGCCCTTTACAGAGGACGGTCAGTCGGGGACGGTCTCCCTGAGGATGTGAGGTCTGAGCAGAGCCCCGAGGGAGGAGCTACACCGATGTGTGGACGAGGCTCTTTGCAGACAGAGGGGACTGTGCCCCAGTGTTCTGTGAAAAACAGTGACCCAGTATAGTCAGAGTGGGGTGAGCGAGGGGGAGGGTGGGAGGAGGTGAGAATGGGGAGGTGATGGGCAGAGCATGCAGGGCCCTCTGGGCCGGGAGGATGACTTGGGCTTGTGCTCTGAGTGAGGTGGGAGCCACGGAGGGTCCTCAGTCCATGATCTGACTGAGGCTGTTACAAGATCCGTCAAGGAGACCAAAATCTCTACTCAAGTAGGATTTGGGGTGATTCTGTTTGTTCATTCATTTATATTTTCTAAAGTTTGCCTCCAAACAGTGTCTGTTACTGGCATAGTTTAAAATAACAGAGAAGTCAATATTCAGTTTTAACTACTGTTAATATCTTGGTATATCATTCTGACCTTTTTTGTCTATATACATACAGTAATCAAAAGTTAAACAGCTGCCTTTAAAAATATATATATGCACATTGAGCTGTTTAAAGTATCATTGAAGCATGATCTTAACGTATGTGTTGTCCATCTCAGTGTGCCCAGCATTCAGTGATTTATGAAACTGTTTCCTTATTTGGGGACACGCAGCATACTCTCAGCTTTCCAGTGTTAAAAGTAATACTGGGATAGGCATTCTTGTCCTTGGGTTTTTGGGCCAATCTCTGCTATTTTCCTTAAAATAAATCCCTAGCAGTGAATGATTTGGTGGGAGGGCGGGTGCATCTTGCAGCGGGTGGCAGACACTGCCAGGTTGTCTCTGCCAAGGCATTTGCCCCGTCTGCTACGCATTGAGGTGGGGGGGGTCCCTTTTCACCACACAGTCCACGCAGAGAATGTTGGGCCTCATAGGCAGACAGTGTCTCGGTATCGTTTTGGTTGCGTCCCCTTGGTTTTCACCAAGCCCCCTTTAAAGTTTCGTCTCACTCGGGGTGACACCACGGCAACTCCTGTCCCATAGTCAGTCTACTCTTCTGTGTGCGTCCTGCAGGAATACCTCAACAGCATTCTTCAGCACGCCAAGGATTTCAAAGAATATCACAGGTCGGTCACAGGCAAAATCCAGAAACTCACGAAGGCGGTGGCCACATACCATGCCAACACTGAGCGGGAACAGAAGAAGGAGAATGAAAGAATCGAGAAGGAGAGAATGCGGAGGCTCATGGTACAGTTGGCCATCATGACCCGGGTCCCTTCACGCGGGTGCTGGGTGTCGCAGGCATGGGGGCAGATCAACCACCCAGGGTTATGCCGGGGCATTTTGGTGCTCAGAGTTAGAGGCAGGACAGAGAAAGAAGGGGCTTGGGTTTGGGAGTCTGAAAGACCTGACTCCAGACCTTTGCCCGGTCACTGACCATTGGCGACTGCATGACCTCAGCTGGTTAGCTGGCTGCTCTGTGCTCTCTGGAAGGTGGAGGTGGCACCCCTCCTGGTGGAGGAGCCGCCGACGGTGTGAGCCCGACCTCCCACCCCACCCGTCGCGTCTGACCATGTATTATTCGTGGAGGGTTCTCTGACCAGGCCGATATTGAAAGGCATTGCTGAGTGGACGGGGCCACGTTAGTACGAAGGAGAGTCCCTGCCCTGGTGGGGCTCGTGCTGGCCCTAGAGAGACAGATGCCCAAGCGAGACAGACAAGATAGTTTGGGGTGGTGAAAAGCGCACTGAGGAGAACAAAGCAGGGCCAGGGAGTGGGGATTGACTGGGTGTTACGGGCAGGGTGGGTGTGACCCACGAATGCGGAGATCAGGGGAAGCACCTCCCAGCAAAGAGGAGCTGAGGGCAAAGGCCTGAGGCGGGAAGAAGCCGTGTGTGAGGCTCAGCCAGCGGCCGCTGGAACAGCGTGGCGTGGGGCAGGGTGAGGTTGGAGTCCCGGAGGCAGCCATGCGGGGCCTTGCAGGCCACGGGGAGGGCTTTGGATTTAATTCTGGCCACGACGGGGAGCCGAGAGAGGCTGTAAGCTGGGATGCGGGTGGGGGGCGACATGATCCGATGTGTTCTCAGAAAGCCGGGGCAGGCAGTCTGTGGGAGAGCGGTGTCTCGGACAAGGTGGAGAGAAGGGTTGGGATTTGGGTGTGTTTGTGGACATAGGGGACAGAGCTTTTAAATGGCCCCTGGCAGGACCATGTCTGTCCAGCAGGTCCCCAAGGAGCCTGGCCCGGGGTGGGAACTGGGGAAGTTCTGAAGGGGAGTCAGTAGTTACGTGAAAGGTGTGAATATAGCGCAGCCCTGGGTGTGAGCTCAGCGCTCCCTACATGTGGGTCTGGCTGCTGGTTAACAGCAGCCCCGCGGGCTTCTTGAGTCTGGTTTGCCCGCCCTGGGTGCTGGTGGACGAGCGTGTCACGGGCACACGCCATAACCGCGCGCTTCTGCAGGCCGAGGACGAGGAAGGGTACCGCAAGCTCATCGACCAGAAGAAGGACAAGCGCCTGGCCTACCTCCTGCAGCAGACGGACGAGTACGTGGCTAACCTCACGGAGCTGGTGCGGCAGCACAAGGCCGCCCAGGTCGCCAAGGAGAAGAAGAAGAAGAAGAAAAAGAAGGTGCGCCCCTCGGTGGGACTGGCGTGGCTGTGTGTGCGTGTGTGTCTCGGCCTCCCCGGTCGGGGGGTGACTGTGTCTGTCTTTCCTAACAGAAGGCAGAAAACGCTGAAGGACAGACACCTGCAATCGGACCCGATGGCGAGGTGAGGAACCAGGGGTTTCTTCTGTGGAAATGCCAGCCCAGCCCCGGAGGTTAGGTCTATTTCATCCTTAAAAAAAATTTTTTTTTCCTTCGAAATTATAAAAGTATATGACAATGGTAAAAATCCACATAGGTCCCCTGCCACACTCCACCCTTCCTCACTCCCACTGCCCAGAGAGAACATTGTTTACTATTGGGTGCGTTTCCTTCCAGAGCTTTTTCTATGCACGTGCTGTTATTTGTTTCTCAGTTTTCACTTTAAAGTTTCAGGCTCACAGGAGAGGTGTAAGAACAGTGCAGAGAGTTCCTGCATACTCTTCACCCAGATTCCCACTTTTCACGTGTCATTAATTTTTCCTAAACCATTTGAGGGTCAGATGCACACGTGAGGGCTTTTTACCCCTCTGTGTGTTTCAATGTGTACATCCTAAAAGCAAGGCTGTTCTTTTCCACAACCGTACAATGACCAGAACCAGGAAATGAACATTGACGCAATACTGTGATCTAATTCACAGCTCTTGTTAAGGTTTCACAGTTGACCCTCCAGTGTCCTTCACAGCAACAGAAAACCCCGAAGTGACGCCGGGTCCTTCTCCGTGCGTCATATCAGGAGTGTGTGGCGTAGATTTCTTCCCCCACTGGAGATACTGCCCTTGAGCCTTTGGTGGCCGCCAAGCTGTCTCCAGCTGTAAAGATTAAGTACCTTGTGCGGAGATACTCAGACTATGTAAAGATAACGTGATTCCTCAAACTTTCATCGGCTGTTTCAGCATCTGTTGTCTTTGCCTGTATCAGTTTTTGCCATAATGGTTACAAAATGGTGATGTTTTTTCCCCCGTCTTTTCTTCTGCATTTATTAGTTGACTTTCTGCAGGAAGGAAAAGCCTTCCCTTCTTTTTTATTTGGCTTGTTCATAGTTTGGCAACCCTTGGTACTGACTCATGGATTCTTATTTAGTTTAATGGATTTACTTAGTTTAATCCTGCACTGTTACTATGTACTTTGATGCTCAAATTGTTCCATTTTGGGCCAGTAGGAGCCCCTTCACATTGGCTCCTGCCTGCTTTTGATGTGTCCCCGTCGTTCTTTGAGGGGTTTCTGACTTCCTTGCATGTGAAAATGGCCCAGGCTCATCTTCTGCTTTCTCTGGCCGAGTCCTGGACTCGGTCATTTCTCCAAGGAGCCCTGATTCCTTTAATCAGAGAAGAATATTTGGAAACCATCATCTAGATGTGTTCGTTGCTCCTGAGTTGTCATTGCTTCTGGGCCCTCTCAGTGGACAGATCTAGGAAACAGATGTGTGTATGCACACACATCTGCTTTGCTAGTTATATATATTAAAAATACTGAGGTCACACTGATACTTCCAATTCTAATCCAGTACCACGGGGTTCATTCTCTCCTTTTCCCTGTCCACGTTATAATAGCCCAAAACCTGACACCCGTCTGCCACGAGATAGGCCCTCATTTCCTCAGTCCTAGACCGTGCAGGAAGTACATTCAGAATAGCTAACATGTACCCCTCTGCAAAAGAAACCTCCTAGCTAGGGGCTTCCCTGGTGGCGCAGTGGTTAAGAATCCGCCTGCCAGTGCAGGGGACACGGGTTCGAGCCGTGGTCCGGGAAGATCCCACATGCTGCAGAGCAACTAAGCCCGTGCACCACAACTACTGAGCCTGCGCTCTAGAGCCCTCGAGCCACAACTGCTGAGGCTACATGCCACAACTACGGAAGCCCACGCACCTAGAGCCCATGCTCCGCAACAAGAGAAGCCACTACAGTGAGAAGCCTGCACACTGCAACGAAGAGTAGCCCCTGCTCCCCGCAACTAGAGAAGGCATGCATGCAGCAATGAAGACCCAACGCAGCCAAAAATAAATCAATAAAATAAATAAATTTATAAAAAAATAAAAGGGAAGAAACCTCCTAGCTAGAGGTCAGTGTTGGTCTGAAGTTGAAAGTACATGCTCCAGATACTGCATTCAGAAGATTAGTTCTCCCCTTGTGCCCCCGTTAGTGAGGCTCCCCCCAACCCTTGTTGGTTTTATTTATTTACTCCTCATTTCTTTATTTAGTGTGTGAAATACTAGCCCGGTTCCAAAAGTCAGAACCATGCAGTGAGGCCCACTCAGGGGTTGCTGTCCCCACACACGCGTCTTTGCCACAACACTCCTGTCCGCCTCCTCTCGGTTAACACACTAGTGTGAAAGAAGACTGCACAGTGAGGTGTAAATGCAAGGTGTGGCCTTTACCACCTCCTCCAGCCCCTCCTCAGTCCCCCTTCCCAGAGAGAAACCTGAGTAACCTTCGGTGTGTTTGCTCTGGGACCTTTTCCGTACCTGTGCCTCCAGGTGGTTTTCTTTTTCCCGCCTGGTATCTTAGTCTTTCCAACTTAGCTCACGTACACTTACCTGACTCTTTCTAATGCCACCGTATTAGAGAGGTGGCTAGTGCTTGCTTCTCTGAATTATAAATGTAATACTTCTAGGAAAAAAATGGTAATGATAACATGAAATGTAAATGTAATGATAACATGAAAAGTAGAAGCCCCCATGGTGCCTGTTCTCTCACAAGCATGCATGTTGATCCCTAGTTGATGTCTCTCTCTTTATCTTTCCAGAAACCTTTATGCTTATATTCTCTTTGTTTTGTTTTGGGACCATTTGGGTCAGTCTACACATAGCAAGACTTTTCCTTCTTAGCAGGTATCTTGGACCACTTTCCATATCAAGCCGTTAGTTCTTTCATTTTATTGTATTGATGTACTAGGATCTCTTTCATTGTTCAGATTGATAGCTATCTAAGTTGCTTCCCATCTGTAGCTGTTAGATCCTGCACTGAGCAGCTCTGATGGACCACCCTATATCCCCTCCCCTATGGGTGGCTATTTCCATTGTTTCCTTTCTTTCTATCCCACACATTGTTGTAATGAGCCCCCTTGTACATTACCTTTTGATGCTCTCTTAGCTGGGCTGCCATAACAAAACACCATAGCCTGTGTGGCTTTTTTTTTTTTTTTTTTTTTTGACCACATGGCACACGGGATCTTAATTCCCCGACCGGCGATTGAACCCGCACCCCCTGCAGTGGAAGTGCAGAGTCTTAACCACTGGACCTCCAGGGAAGTCCCTTTTGTTTTTTTTTTGTTATTGTTTTTGTTTTTTTTTTCGGTAGCCTGCGTGGCTTAAACGGCAGAAATATACGTTCTTATAGTTCTGGAGGCTGGAAATCGGAGATCAAGGAGCAGCAAGGTTGGTTCCTGGTGAGGACTCTCTTCCCGGCTTGTAGACTGCTGCCTTCTGGCTGTGTCCTCACATGGGGGGAGAGAGAGCAAGCTCTGGTGTTTCTTCTTATAGGGGCACTAATGCCATCCTGAGGGCCCCACCCATATGACCTAATTTAACCCTAATTACCCCCCAAGGGCCCCATCTCCAAATACAGTGACACTGGAGAGCTGGGGCTTGAGCATATGAATTTTGGAGGGGACACAGTCCAGTCTGTAGCAGATGGCACGCTTTTTCCTCTTGACCTGATTCCCAGAAATGAATGACTATAGTGATTAACTCAAATAATATTCTTATTTCACATGATTTTATTTGAAACGTTGTTGAATTTTTTTTTTTTAATTTTTATCTATTTATTTATTTATGGCTGTGTTGGGTCTTCGTTTCTGTGCGAGGGCTTTCTCTAGTTGCGACAGGCGGGGGCCACTCTTCATCGCGGTGCGTGGGCCTCTCACTGTCGCGGCCTCTCTTGTTGCGGAGCACAGGCTCCAGACGCGCAGGCTCAGCAATTGTGGCTCACGGGCCTAGTTGCTCCGCGGCATGTGGGATCTTCCCAGACCAGGGCTCGAACCCGTATCCCCTGCATTGGCAGGCAGATTCTCAACCCCTGTGCCACCAGGGAAACCCACTGTTGAATTTTTTAAGAGAAATGTGGGCTGGCATTTTACTACAGTGCAAAGCCTTCACACGGCCATTTGTGGCTTTCAAGGGGGAGGTCACATCACAGGAAAGCGTGACTCGGGGAATTCTGCTGGGGAATCACTGCAGCTGCTCATCCTGTTCAGTAACAGGAGCCATCACTTGATGATGGCTGCTGATTGTCCTTGTTCTCACCCAGTGGTTCACAGCCTTGGCTGAACATCAGAATCAGCTGGGGAGCTTTTGAAACCCAGAGAGGCCCAAGCCTCACCCCAGAGCAGTTCTGTCAGGATTCTGGGGGTGGGGAGGTCCCGGCATCAGCACCGTAACCGCTCTCAGGAAGGACTCAGGGGTGCAAGTCACCGATTGAGGCAGCCTGCAGAGCTCATTCGTGGGGCGGGGGTTGCTGTTCCCCTCCGTGGTGGGCCACTTTAAGGGTGAGATTTTAACCTGCATGGAGACTAATCTCTGCTGTGGGTCAGTGTTGATGCAGGGAGGCGTGGGAGGTATAAGTTCCTGGTAGATGCAAACAAAGGTTTCCATCCTCATCCTCGTCCTCAAGGTTTTCACCAGGAAATGTGAAGGAACTGATGAAGGGGTAAACTTCATCCCAAGTTGATATCTCAGGAAATTGAGGAATTCCATATTTGTTGCTACAAGGAAGTTTTATTTTTCAAATATTCTAGTTAGCTGTTTAACAGAAAAGAATGAGGACCCTTGTTGCAGTCTACAGTACAATATAAATTGAATAACTCAAGGGCCAGAAGAATGGGAATAGCGTAGTCACTTGGGTAAAAAAGGAAGGAGTACGTAAGTCCGTGTTCCTTATGTGTGGAATTGATCTGGGAGAACACAGGAGAAAATGATACTGGTGGCGCCTGTGAAGAGAAACCGTCGGGCAGGGGGATAGGGAGGGAGAGTCCACACTCTATAATCTTGAATTTGAACTATATGTTACCTATTTGAAAATTAAAACGTGGATATCAGTTACTTCCAAGAAGCAACTGTCATCAGTGGGTTATATATATATTTTTACTGAATTGTTAATATGCAGTTAACCCATCTCCACAACCACTGGTCACATTGGTGTGCCGTTTTCTGGGCGTGGAGTTGGGAGGGCACTTCCCCAGTTGGCCATGGTTAGCGTGGCGCCCAAGGTATAGACTGTACGGAACCTCAAGTCACACGTGTGACTCTTTTTCAGCCTCTGGATGAGACCAGCCAAATGAGCGACCTTCCGGTGAAAGTGATCCACGTGGAGAGTGGGAAGATCCTCACGGGCACAGACGCACCCAAAGCAGGCCAGCTGGAGGCCTGGCTGGAAATGAACCCGGGGTGAGTGGGGCTTCGTGTTCCGGAGGCAGCCAGGATCCTGAGTCAACGGTCGGCCTCATTCCAGGGGAGCTGGCAGCTGGGGGTGATCCTGCTTACATTTGGAAACAGGCCAATTTGCTAAGGAAAGTGAATCATGCTGGTTCTGGGGAGATTTATATTAAAATGCTGGGGTTTTGTTTTTAGGTATGAAGTAGCTCCAAGATCTGATAGTGAAGAGAGTGGCTCAGAAGAAGAGGAGGAGGTAAGAGTTCATTTCCTGGCTGTCGAGGCCCACAGTGCGGTGTGGTGTGACCTCTACCCACAGGAGGCACAGTGATCCTCTCCCGCTCCAGCCAGGCATCGAATCGGGCAGGAGATAGGCACACGGGCAGGGGGCAAGGCTGAAAGTTGGTGCTTTAGAGCTGCACTGTCCAGTACCGTAGCCTCTAGCCACACGTGACTGTTTCCACTTTCACTTAATTAAGTAAAATGTAAATGTCCTCACTCATGTGTCCTCAGTTGTACGGGCCACATTTCAGGCGCCCAAACAGCTCTCCCTTCCAAAAAATATTGGTATGAAGTAGTGAGCATGAAATCATATACATGTTGGCCCCTTGTAATCTGTTCTTTGGCAGTGTTACAGATGGTTGCATTTATTGTGTATGTTCTCTAAATCATTTAATTATGCCACGTTATGGTGATTTTTGGATGTTTGCTGGTTGACAAAGCTCTGATGAGAGCCTTGTTCCTCTGTCTGTCCTGGGTGGCCTCCTCGGGAAGGGTGACTCAGAGGGAGCCCGGGGCTGCAGTGTCCGAAAGCAGGGCTCGTTTTCCACAGTTAGCATCCAGAAGGGTGCTGTCCTGCACTCCCCCTTCAGCTGGGGTAAGAGTGTCTTACAAGGCTTTTAAAAAGCTTTTGCCACCTCCATAAGATTTTAAAAAGGGAATTTTAATGGGCAGATGTTTGCTTATGAAGGTTGAACATTTTTTCAGGTGTTACTATTTAGATTTCTTCTGTGAATGGTTTGCTTCATTTGCCCATTTCTAATCAGTTGTGTTTTTTAACTGGATTTTTAAGTGTTCTTTATGTATTTACCCCAGCCTGAAATCAGCTAGGTGTTTACCTATATCTTTCTCGTGGTTTTTCCTCTTAGCTCTTCAGGTCATTTGGAATTTATTTTGTGTAGGGCTTGAGATGGAGCCCTTTTTTCCCCTCCCCAGTAGTAGCGTTAAGCCAGTTGGTATACTGTTAGTCCATCCCTTCCCCACTGATCTGTGATATTTTAAGAAACTAATATTAAAGACACACTGGTGTCTTTTTAGGGTCACATGTTCAGTTTCTTTTTTCTTTTATAATTTATTTTTCTGGGTTTTATTTAATTTATTTTTTTTAATTGAGGTATAGTTGATGTACTGTTCAGGTTCTTTTAAAGTTCTAATAATTCTTAGACCAGTAACATTTTGTTGTAATTTTTTAAACAGCTTTATGGAGATATAATTTACATATGTAAAATGCACCCACAGTAAGAGTACAATTCAGTGATTTTTTTAGTGAATTTATAGAGTTGTGCAATCATTACTCTACACCAGCTTTAGAATGTTTCTGTCACCCCAAATGACATCTCACCCATTTACAGTTTGTTCTCGCTACCTCCTCCAGCCCCAGGAAACCACTGGTCTGCTCTGTCTCTATAGATTTGCCATTTCCGGAATTTCACATAAGTGGAATTATACAACATGTAGTATCTTGTGTCTGGCTTATTTTACGTGGCATGTTTTTGATTTTCATCCATGTTGTCTGTACATCAAAAGTTTGTTTTACATTGCTAATTATTAGAGAAATGCAAATCAGAACTACAATGAGGTACCACCTCACACCGGTCAGAATGGCCGTCATTAAAAAGTCTACAAATAACAAATGCTGGAGAGGGTGTGGAGAGAAGGGAACCCTCCCATGCTGCTGGTGGATGTAAACTGGTACAGCCACTGTGGAGAATAATATGGAGTTTCCTCAAAAAACTAAAAACAGAGTTGCCATATGATCCAGCAATCCCACTCCTGGGCATTTATCTGGACAAAACTATAATTCAAAAAGATACGTGCACCCCTATGTTCATAACAGCACTATTTGGCAGCAAGGTCCTACACTTAGGGAACTATATTTAATATCCTGTAATAAACCATAATGGAAAAGCAAAAAAAAGAAGATATCCTATGCTTTAAAGCTGTAGATTTAACCCTTATATGCATATTTCCAAACCTATCAAACTCAACTTATCAAAATTTATGATTAGATATGTACATTTTACTCTAAGTAATTTCTATCTCAATTAAAAAATATTTTAAAAATAAATGTGGAGAAACCATTAATAAAAGTTAAGGTCTTAAAAAAAAAGTTTGTTTTATTCCTGAGTCATGTTCCATTGTATAGATATACCACACTTTGTTTATCCATACACCAATTGGTGGGCATTTGTGTTTTTTTCCATTTTCTGCTATTATGAATAACATTGCTGTGAACGTTCACATACATGTCCTTGTGTGGACATACGTTTTCATTTCTCTTGGGTAGATACTTAGGAGTGGCATTGCTGGGTCATATCGTAAGTTTATGTTTAACTTTTTAAGGAATTGACAAACTGTTGCCTGAAGTAGTTGTACCTTTTCACAGGTTCCAGTTTCTCCATATCCTTGTCAATGCTTGGCGTTATCGGTTCTTTACATTATAGCCATCCTTGTGGGTGTGTAGTGGTATCTTGTGGTTTTACTTTGCATTTTCCTAGTAAATAATGATGTTGAGCATCTTTTCGAATGTTTATGCACCATTCAAATATCTTCTTTGGTGAAAATCTGTTGAAATCTTTTGCCCATTTTTAATTCGGTTGTTTGTTACCTCATCACTGAGTCGTAAGAATTCTTTATATATTCTTGATACGTGTCCCTGATCAGATATATAGCTTGCAAACATCTTCTCCCAGTCTGTTTGCCTTTCTTTTCCCTCAGTGATGTCTTTTGAAATGCAAAAATGTTTCATTTTGATGAAATCCGTTTATCGATGTTGTATTTTATGAATTGTGCCTTTGGTGTTGTATCTAAGAACTGTTTGAAGTCACGAAGGTTTTTCTCTTATGTTTTCTTCTAGAAGTTTTATATTTAAGCTCTCACATTTAGGGTCATAATTGAGTTGATTTCTGTGTATGGTTTGAGGTACAGGTCTAAGGTTTTTTGTTTTTTTTTTTTTTGTGCTATGGATAGCCTTCTTACCCAGCACCAGTTGATGAACAGACTCTTCTTTCTCCCATGAATAGTCTTGGTACCTTTGTGGGAAATCAGTTGACCATAAAATTAAGGGTTTGTTTCTGATGCTCAGTGTTTTCCGGTTGATTAGTATGTCTGTGTTTGTGCCACTACCACACTGTCTTGTATTACAAGTTTTGAAATCAGGTAGCGTTAGTCCTCCAGCTTGTTTGCTCCATTGGCTATTCTAGGTACTTTGCATTCCCATGTACACTTCAGGATCAGCTCATCAGTTACTACAAAAAGCCTTGCTGGGATTTTTATTGAGATTGTGTTGAATATACAGATCAGTTTTGGGAGAATTGCGTCCTAACAATATTTAGTTTTTCAGTCCATGAACATGAGATGTCTCTCTGTTTATTTTGATCATCTTTAATTTCTCTTAGCAATGATTTGTAGTTTTCAGAGTATAGTTTTTGCTTTTTTTGTTGTTAAATTTATTCTTAAATATTTTATTCCTTTTATGCTACTATGAATAGGATTGTTTTCTTGATTTTATTTTTTGATGTGTTATTGCTATTACATGGAAATACAATTTTATATGTATATTTTTTAAATGTTAATCTTGTGTTCTGCGTACTTGCTGAACTCATACTGGTAATTCCAATAGGGTTTTTTGTTTGTTTGTTTGTTTGATTCCTTAGGATTTTCACATGCAGGATAATGTCATTCATAAATAACCATAATTCTTCAATACTTCTTCCTTTCCCCTCTGTGTGCCTTTAATTTCCTTCTCTTGCCTTATTGCACTGGCTAGATCCTCCAGTACAATGTTGAATAGAAGTGTCTAGAGCGGATATTCTTAGCTTGTTTTTGATCTTAAGGGTTATGCATGTGTGAGCTAGATTTTTTTTTTTTTTTTAAAGGGATAAGTACATTTTTTATTTATTTATTTATTATTTATTTTTGGCTGTGTTGGGTCTTCATTTCTGTGCGAGGGCTTTCTCTAGTTGGGGCAAGCGGGGGCCACTCTTCATCGCGGTGCGCGGGCCTCTCACTATCGCGGCCTCTCTTGTTGCGGAGCACAGGCTCCAGACGCGCAGGCTCAGTAATTGTGGCTCACGGGCCCAGTTGCTCCGCGGCATGTGGGATCTTCCCAGACCAGGGCTCGAACCCGTGTCCCCTGCATTGGCAGGCAGATTCTCAACCACTGCGCCACCAGGGAAGCCCTGTGAGCTAGATTTTATCTCATACTTTTTCTATTAAGTTGATCATTTGATTTTTTTTTTTAATTTATTAATTTTTATTTTTGGCTGCATTGGGTCTTCATTGCTGCGTGCGGGCTTTCTCTAGTTGCGGTGAGTGGGGGCTACTCTTCGTTGCGGTGCACGGGCTTCTCATCACGGTGGCTTCTCTTGTTGCAGAGCACGGGCTCTAGGGGTGTGGGCTTCAGTAGTTGTGGCACGTGGCCTCAGTAGTTGTGGCTCAAGGGCTTAGTTGCTCCCCGGCATGTGGGATCTTCCCGGACCAGGGCTTGAACCCATGTTCCCTGCATTGGCAGGTGGATTCTTAACCACTGCGCCACCAGGGAAGTACAAATTTTTACTGTATTTTTAAAGTTATTTTCTTTGTAGTTGCTCCAAGGATTACGATATGCATGTTAATTTATCATCATATGCTTCATAATACTAACTACCTTCTGGTAAAATATGGAAATTTTGTTCCAGCTTAGCTCCATTTGTTCTTCTTCCTTTGTGCTGTTATTGTCACATATGTTATGTCTATATATGTTATAAACCCAACAATACAGTCTTCTAATTAATACCTGATATAATCTTATGACTTAGTCTAAAGAAGGTGGAGAAGAAGAAATAAGGGAAAATATATTTATAGAGTCTTTTATATTGATACATGCATTTACCATTTCTGATGTTTTTTATTTTTCCTTATGGATTCAATTTACTATCACCTATCATTTCCTTTCAGCTTGAAAGACTTCTTTTTTTTTTTATACCATTTTTTAAAATCAAAGTATAATTTACAATGTTGTGCTAGTTTCAGGTGTACAGCAAAGTGATTCAGTTATATGTGTGTGTGTGTGTGTGTGTGTGTGTGTGTGTGTATTCTTTTTCAGATTCTTTTCCATTACAAGTTATTGCAAGATATTGAATATATTGAAAGATTTCTTTTACCATTTATTATAAGGCATGTCTGCTAGCAACAAATTCTCTCAGCCTTTGTTTTTCTGGGAATGTATTTCTTTAGCTTTCATTTTCAAAGATAGCTTAGCTGGACATAGAATTCTTTGTTGACAGTCTTTTTCCTTTTGAATATGTCATTCCACTACTTTCTGGTCTCTTGTTTCAGATGAAAGGTTAGCTACTAATTATATAGATGCTCGTTTGTACTTGATGATTCATTTTCTCTTTCTTGCTTTCAAGATTTTCTGTTTGTCTTCGGCTTTTAGCAGTTTGTGAACTCTCTCTTTGTGTTTATTCTCGTTAGTGTTTGTTCAGATTCTTGGCTTGGTAGAGTCATGTTTTTCATCAAATTTGGGAAGTTTATCATTTCTGTCTTCTATTGAGACTCTGTATTTGTTGATTCATTCTACTTAAAGATGGTTTCCATTATTTCTTTGAACATATTTACAATAGCTTTGAACATATATGTAGTAATAGCTGCTTGTAAGATTGTCTTCTAAGTCCAACATCTGGGAACAGAGACAGTCTCAACCGACTGTCTTTTCCCCTGAGTTCGTATCACATTCTCCTCCTTTTTGTTTGTCTTGTAATGAATGTTTAGTGGAAGGCTGTTTTAGCCACTCTGGATTCTGACTTCCACCCCTGTGCGTTCTTTTTGGTGTTTTTGTTTGTTTAGTAAATTATCTAGGCTGAATCTGTGGAATGTTTTCCCAGGGTGTGTGCTGCCTTTGGTGTCTCTGCTCAGTTTATTGTTTTTGGTTTTTTCTCATTTTTAGTTTTAATCCCGGCTCTCTAGGAATGGATTGTGTTTCTTCATAACTTAGTAGTCTTCCAGTGACTGGGGAGAGTTTGTACTCAAACACCTTGAGCCAGTAAGGCTTCTTTCTCCAGCCAGTGGATCAGTGTGTGTAGAAGAACACATTCCAAGTTTGGGCCATTTTCAAGCCCACCCTGGCTTTTACTTTCTGCTGGGCCCTCTCTCCCTTTCTCGTTTCCTCTGTGCATGTGCACAGCCCTCAGCCAGTAATATGCTTTCCCCACCCATGGCTGAGGTCCTCACCTCCACTGACAGTGCTGCTGGCCCGGGCATCGTCCACTGCTACAAAATGACTAAGTCCCCATCAGCCTCAGCTGCCAGGCCTCATGGCTTGCCCACCCTGGGAGAGCTTTCACATCAGAACTGGGAGCTGGGGGTAGGAGAGATGAAAGCACCCCCAAGTAAGAACTCTACAAACTCCCACTCTTCTTACCCAAGGCTCAGCAGTTTTTTCAGTGTTAATGCTTCTCAGACTCCTAGTGCTCTGAAATGGTTGCCTGTGCTACTTTTGTCCAGCTTTAAAGTCACTTTTTTTTTTTTTTTAAATATAAGTCAGACCTCAGGCAGGGCTGTCAAGCAGCCCCACCTTTCTCCCCACCTACTCCCCAGGAGAACCAGGGGGAATTTTTTTTTTTTAAATAAATTTATTTATTTATTTTTGGCTGCATTGGGTCTTCGTTGCTGCACGCGGGCTTTCTCTAGTTGCGGTGAGCAGGGGCTACTCTTTGTTGCAGAGCACAGGCTCTAGGTGCGCAGGCTTCAGTAGCTGAGGCGCGCGGGCTTAGTTGCTCCGTGGCATGTGGGATCTTCCCGGACCAGGGCTCGAACCTGTGTCCCCTGCACTGGCAGGCGGATTCTTAACCACTGTGCCACCAGGGAAGCTAAAGTCACCACCTAAAGTCACTTTTTGAAGGGAAAATTTGCTGACCCCTTTAAGTGGAATTAGCCAGGCTTCCCGTTCCTATTTTAATGCCCAGCATGGTAATATCAACTAGGATAAGTCTTACCGATTATGATTTTTTTGACCAAAATGTTTGAGCTGTCATTACCTGTTCATTATTCCAAATGATCTGTAAAATTATTTTGCATGCTCCAAAGGAAATCCCACTGGGTTTTGACTGGAATGATTTGACAGGTTAATTACAGATACTTTTCCTTTTTTTTTAGTTTTATAGCAGTTCCATTATACACACACATTTTGTGGGATTTATACCGCAATACAAGGATGGTTTAATATTGGGAAATGTATTTGTGTGTGTTTTTTCAATATGTCATACAAAATCCCCTTTATTATCTGCTCAGTAAATGTTGAAAAATCCTTTTAATGAAACACAACACTCATACTTAATATACAGATTTATAGAAAACCTCTTAGTAAACAATGGTGCCTGTTACCATCAGTCTTATTTGACATATTTTAGACATTTTGGCCATGTCAGTAAAGCTGAAAGTAAATCAAGAGCAATAAATATTGAAGGTTACCTATAAAATGTTTAATACCTAGGAAATCCAAGAGAAGGGAAAAGCTGTTTTAGTAGTATGCATTGTGTAAGGGGGGCTGGGTGCAACAGAAGTACAGAATACCCTGAGATGTCCTTAAAAAGAAGTGTCTGGACCCTGCCACGAAAACTAAAACTCATATACTGAGCAATTAAAAGAATATGCAAATAAAAAGCATGACGTGTTTTGGGATTGGTAGGAAGAGGGCACGTGGGTTGTAAAAACATCACTCTGGGGTGACCTGAGGGGACGCTGGCTTCTCTCTTGGTAGGAGGAGGAGGAGGAGCAGCCGCAGCCAGCACAGCCTCCCGCCCTGCCCGTGGAGGAGAAGAAGAAGATTCCGGATCCAGACAGCGACGACGTCTCCGAGGTGGACGCCCGGCACATCATTGAGTAAGGCATCCCTTCACCTGCTCCCGCTGCCTCCACCAGCTTCCTGCGAGGTGGCACCGGCAGAAGCCGTGAGAATCCCAGCTTCTCCCCGGACAGCACTGTCCAGCCGGCAGCCGTTGTGGGACCACAAACACCAGATTGATTTACTTCAGATGTCACTGATATCTGTAGGGGTTGAATGACGTTCCATCCATTCACGTGGCTCATCCTGTGTTTAAGAGACAGTCGGGTTTACCACAAAAGGCCGCCTCATGCTTGTGCTCCAGCCCCAGCCCTCCCCATCTCCTCCCTGGAAGAAACTGCTTCCAGCATCGTGTGTCCTCCACACGTATTTTGTGCATCAGTAAGCATGACGTGTATCTGTGTTTCTTTTCATTTGCCCAGGTGTATCTGGGGCACAGTGTTCTGCCCCTTGCTCCTATGTCTGTGCACACAGGGTGTCTCACTCCTCCACATCTGGCCGCGTGGCATCCCTGTCATGCTCTCACGTTGTGGCCTGAGTCTGGTGGTGGTCGTTTAGGTTATTTCTCATCCTTTGCCGTTGTAAGCACAGTTACAATTAACATACCAATTTCATTGTGCCTTACAGTACAGAGTTAATGGATACTCTTAAATAGAGCATTGAGAGTATTATGTATTACATATGCACTAGGTATGAAGGGAACCGCTAGAACAAACATACAGTCTTTGAAATCCATCAGAAATATATAGGAAAAAACCCTCTAAGCTAAGAAAACCCAGCTTACTGTGCAGGATTTGTGAGAAGATACAAAAACAAATACAGCATAAAACAATATGATAGTTGGATCACATATATCTGTCACATTAATAAAATGTAAATAGTTTAAAGTCACTTTTTAAAAGAATTCCAGGGAATTCCCTGGCAGTGGTTAGGACTCCATACTCTCACTGCCGGGAGCCTGGGTTTGATCCCTAGTTGGGGAACTAAGATCCCGCAAGCCTTGTGGCGCGGCCAAAAAAATAAAATAAAATAATAAAAAGAGGTATTTTTAATTAAAGAATTCTAGATTAGATTACAAAACAGCCAAAGTATAAATGATTCTGGTTTGTGCAAGACTGTTGAGTGTACGTTTTCCCTTTAGACTCTCGAACTCCCGGTAGAGAGGGTGGGCCATGTGACCAGCCTCTGGCTAAAAGCAACATTCCTTCTGTGGTGTGACAGTGACTTGATTCCCATGGCACCCAGAAGTCTAGTCTTGGGCCCACCTGGATTAGTGTTTGCTGCCTTGCCTGTCCTCAGACTGTGCGGCCGCTCTTCGGCTTATCTTCTGGCTCAGGCCATAAAGCTGCTCTGCGGAGGTTTGTGTCAGAAGCACATTGTCACAAGTAGGAATGTGTGTCTTCACACGGCCCTTTGATCTTGCTCCCAGGAACGCCAAGCAAGATGTTGATGACGAGTACGGCGTGTCGCAGGCTCTCGCTCGTGGCCTGCAGTCCTATTACGCCGTGGCCCACGCTGTCACCGAGAGGGTGGATAAGCAGTCGGCGCTCATGGTCAACGGCGTCCTCAAGCAGTACCAGGTAGGTTGGAGGGGGCCACGTCCACATAGCGGTCTCGGCAGAGGGGTTCCCAGGTCGTGGGTGGCTGCTGAAGGCAGGCAGACCTGAGTTCACAGTCCACTCTTGGTCTTTGGGCAACTAGCTCTTCCCCTCTGAGCCTCGGTCTCCCCATCTGTAAAGCAGCAGCATGGTCTGACCAAGAGGAAATGAAATGTTGCAATAAATCAGTATCTGCTGGGTGCTTCTTATGTGCCAAGCAGAATAGGAGCACTTTATAGGCTGTTAGCATCTGAATTCCCTCAGCCACTCTGAAGTAGGTGCTGTGGTCCTCCCAATTTCATGGGGGTGGTGGTTGGAGGGACAACTGAGGAACAGAGAGGTACAGCGATTCCTCAAAATCACACAGTCTGGGAATGGCTGAGCCAGAATGGGACCCGGGTGTGGGCCCATGGGTGCTCAGTACATATTTCGTGGAGCTCTGTGCAGCATGAGGCAGCAAGGCAGGAGAGGTTAGCAGCCCTAGACTCGGTCCTTCCTTCTGGGAAATGGGGCAGCAGCCCCTCCTGCCAGCCTCTGAGGGTGAAGTGATGACGCCTCTGGAGCGTTAGGGTTAGGGTTAGGGTTATATATAGAGAGTGAAGTGATGACGCCTCTGAAGCTCTTTGTCAGGGTCTGGCCTGGAACAACCAAGAAATGGAGCTGCTCGTAGTAAAAATCTTTTTCTTGTGGCCCCATATCCCAGGCTCATCTGTAAGCTCCCAAGAGGCAGCTGGTATATCCCCAACCAAAGGACACATGTCCCTGATAACTCAGTTTGGTTGTAACACCTGATCCCCAACTTCCCTTAAAAGAAATCTCAGAAACTCCGTGCTGATATCAAGTGCCAAAGGTGAATCCTGTGGCCAGTGGAACTTTCCAGAGACCAGTGTAATGAGAGAAATCAGAACATGGGCAAGACGTAACTTGCTTAATCTGTTATGAAAATTTCCAGATTTTCTCTGAAGACAATATTCTCTCTAATTGACTGTGTTTCAGAAAGCTTCACAAGCTTTGGAATCCTTTCAGTTAATCTTGAAATGCTGTTGAGGCAGTTGTTAGTCATGTGGTGAACTCATCACCAAGTTCCCCTGAAGCCCCAACGCTCTCCTGAATCCAGTGTCACACGGCTGAGGGCAGGTTGGTCCCGGTGTGCTGTGTGGCTTGGTGTCAGGCAGTGACAGACGGACACTGTAACAGTTAGAAGCTTAGCTGTTTAAATGTGCGCCCAGAAAGGACATTTCATATACATCTCTCATTAGCACAGCAACCCTGTGATTTCAGAGACAGGATTGCTGAGGATGAGGCTGAGTGGGAAAGGAGTGGGCTGACTCAGAGCAAAATACCAAGTGAAGATGGCCGCAGGAGGTCCCTGGCTGGGGCAGAACTTGTGAGTCTCCGAAGCGCGGGGAACACCCCCGAACCCAACCTGGGCTTCAGTCCTGGCCGCTTCTCCTTGCAGATCAAAGGCTTAGAGTGGCTGGTGTCCCTGTACAACAACAACCTGAATGGCATCCTGGCTGATGAGATGGGCCTGGGGAAGACCATCCAGACCATCGCTCTCATCACGTACCTCATGGAGCACAAGCGGATCAACGGGCCCTTCCTCATCATAGTGCCTCTCTCGTGAGTGTGCCCACCCCAGGGGCCGCGAGTGCCCGGTGGGAAGGCCCCGCCACCCGAGGTCACCAGCAGCCCGGCCTGTGCTCAGACGCCTGTGTGTTAGTTTGCTTGGGCCGCCCTCACGAAAGACCACAGCCTGGGTGGCTTAAACAATAGGCACTATTTCCCGGGAGGCCACAAGTCTGAGAACAAGGTGTCAGCAGGGCTGGTTTCTCCCTAGGCCTCTCTCCTGGCCTTGTGGATGGCCGTCTTCTCCCTGTGTCTTCACATTGCCTTCCTTCTATGTGTGTCTGTGCCCTAATTTCCTCTTCTTATGATGAAGTCATACCAGTCATGGATTAGGGCTCACCCCAATGACCGTATTTTGACTTCATTACCTCTTTAAAGATTCTATTTCCAAATATAGTCACGTTCTGGGGTGCTGGGCACAAAGATGTCAACATACAAATTTTGGGGGGACACAACTCAGCCCATAGCCACCTGCCTCTGGTGTTAAGGCTCAGGATAGAAGAAGGGCAGGTGATGGAGTGCCCGTCCATGATCACTGTTGGGGCAGCTCTCACAGGATGTCCTTGGTGTCCTCTTCTGGCCCCACAATGAGCAAATTCCACACAAGCTTGTCACAGGAGTCAGATAACTGCCCACTAGAAGTGTGGAGTGGAGCCATTTGTGCAGACACTGTGTCCACTTACTGCTGGGGCACCAAGCCCTGTCGATCGTGTCCCAGCCTGGTTCAGGCACCACAGACGCTCAGGTGGCATCTGGATACCCAAACGGCGTCCAGAGGAGGCTCTCTCATTTACCACCTCTTGGTACCGTTGGTCTCTTCCTCCCAGCAGGCACCCTTCCAGGGGCCAGGATTCCTCAGGCCATCTGGGCATCCCTCTTCCCAGCTCTGCATGTGTCACAAAATGGTTCTCCTGTTCCCGGGTTTTTTCCAGAAGTCCCAGGACTGGCTGTCATTGACCCAGTTCAGGTCACATGTTAGGCAACAGTCCAGTCATGGGCCTGGGGGATGGTCTGCTCTGATGTGGCCAGGCCTCTGTGTGTACACTTGGCTTGGCCCTGAAGGGGAACCCCCTTTACCGTCGGCCCAGCGCTCAGGGGGAACCATGTCTGCCTCAAGTCAGCTGTCGAGGGGGAGGATGGGAAACCGAGTACTCATCCCTCAGCCCATGGGAACATGCCCTCCTACCTATAAGGTGGCCAGGCCTCCAGAGGCCACACACCCACGGCTGGGGGCCCCAGAACCCTCCCAGACTTCACCTCGAGAAGCTGATTTCCTCCTTCTGCCTTCTGTCCCTCATGGCGGTGTAAATCTGGCTGCCTTGGCAGGAACAGATCTTCATGGAGAGGGAACTGTTTCCACGGTGCGGCAGAAGGTCCCAGGCCGTGGTCAGACCCAGCTGCTTCTCTGCTTCCCGCTGCCCTTGCCTGTGCGCCGACTCCCTGCCCTCCACTCACTCAAGTCCCCTCCCTCCTGTCCAGCCTCCCAGGCGCGACTCCATCTCCACTGGGATAGCTCTGTCCAGCGTGCTGCTCTGCAGCCTGGGTTTGTCACTTTTAAATTGTCGTTTTGAAACGATTTCAGACTCACAAACAACTGCAGAGGTAGTGTAAAGAGTTCCTCTATACCTTTCACCCGGCCTCCCGCATCTCACATAACCTTAGGACAGTTTCAACACCAGGATAGTAACAGTGATTTAACAAATCATTGTTAACTGGTAGCGAATCTAGAGACTCTGTTCAGATGTTGTAGACTTCCCCACTAAAGGCCTTTTTCTGGTCCAGGATCCCACTTTGCCTTTTGTTGCCGTGTGTCTGTCATGTCGTGTCTGTGACAGTTCCTGAGTCCGTCTTTGTCCTTCATGATCTTGACACTTGAATCCTGGCCAGGCATTTGGTAGACCGTCCCTCAGATTGGGTTTGTGTGATGTGTCTTCTTTCTGGGATTCTGGCGAGAAACTCCGGGGTGGGTGCTGTGCCCTTCTTGGGGCCTCACATCAGGAGGCACGAGCCCAGGGGATCCGTGACAGGAGAGCATCACTTCGGTCTTTCCTTACGTGGTGCCTGCGGGCTTCCCCACATAAACCTAAGAGTTTTCCTTTGTAATTTATAAGTAACTTGTCAGAAGGCACTTAGAAGCTATATGAATATCCCATTTCTCATCATACTTTCGCCTGTAATTTCAGCATCCGTCAGGGGAGTCTCACCTGAAATGATGATCCCTCTGGAAAGTGCCGAGTAGTGGTTTTCTCTTTCCGTCATTCCTTCTACAGGTCTTGGAATTCCACTACAAGGCAGAGCTGTCTCTTCTCCCTTATTTAATTGTTTAATGGTGTAATTCTTCATAGAAGAGTTGGCTCGTGGACACTATTGTTATTTACTTAGCTTAAATTGTCCCAGATTTGGCCCAGGGAGACGCTTCAGATCGGTCCCTGTGTCCTTTCAGCACGTCTCTGTCATTGCATTGTGGTTGTTGTTTACTTTAGTATCAGATTTACAGAAAAGTGGAAAAGGTCGTACTCAGCTCCCATATACTCTCCCCAGGTTCCCCCTGTGGTTGATAACATCTTACGTGACCGTGTTACATTCGTCACAAGTGAGGAATCAGCACTGGAACATTACTAGTAATTAAACACATTACTATTAAGTAAACTTTATGTGGATTTCACTAGTTTTGCCCTAATTTCCGTTATCAATTCCAGGATCCCATGTGACATACATACATACATACATTTATTTATTCATTCATTCATTCATTCATTCATCCAGGATCCCATGTGACATACATACATACATACATTTATTTATTCATTCATTCATTCATACATACATACATACATACATACATACATACCGGGTCTTAGTTGCAGCAGGCGGGCTCCTTAATTGTGGCTCCAGGGCTCCTTAGTTGTGGCACGCAAGCTCCTTAGTCGTGGCATGCATGTGGGATCTAGTTCCCTGACCAGGGATCGAACCCGGGCCCCCTGCATTGGGAGCACGGAGTCTTATCCACTGCGCCACCAGGGAAGTCCCTCATATGACATTTAGCCTTTACATCTCCTCAATCTTTTCTGGTCTGTGACCATTCCTCAGACTTGGTGTAATTTTGGTGACCTTGATGGTTTTGAGGAGAACTGGTCAGGTGTTTTGTAGGATGTGCCTCAGCCTGGGTCTGTTTGGTGATTTTTTCATCCTTAAATGGGATGGTGGGTTTCGGGACGAAGACCAGAAGTGAAGCACGTGTCTTATCACCTCACAAGGGGGGGCAGTTACTGTCTACATGACTTTTCACTCTTGAGGTTGACCTTGATCACCTGGCTGAGGTAGTGTGTGTCAGGTGTCTCCACTGTGAAGTTACTCTTTTTCCCCCCTTCCATACTGTATTCTGGAAAAAAGTCACTAAGTTCAGCCCACACATAATAGGTGGGCAATTAAGAGCTACCTCCTTGAAGGTGAAATCACTACATAAATTTTTTGGAGTTTTCCTATGTGGAAGATTTCTCTCTTCTCCCGCAATTCTGAATGTATTCAATCATTTATATCAATATGGACTCCTGGATGTTTATTTTATACATAGGGTTAAACTCCAATACTAGTTTATTTGTTGCTCAAATCATTCCAGCCTTGGCCATCAGGAGCTCTCAGTTGGCTGCTCTGTTCCTTTGACATGCCCCCATCATTGTGGGGTTTTTGAGCACTTCTTTGCTTTTTGGCACCCAAAGACGCTCTAAGCTCAGCTGGTACATTTCCCTCCCAGGCCTAGAACCAGCCATTTCTCCAAGAAGCCCTGGTTTCCCTTATTAGAAAATGGTCTTAGAAACCAAGACCTGGGTGCTAGGTGTGCTCCTTGCTTCTGGGGCGTCATTGCTTCTAGGCCCTCTCAGTGTGCAGTGCTAGGAAGTATATGTACGTGTACTGACCCTAGTGCACACGTGCTGACATGATTTGCGTCTGGTCATCTGTGTCTCTGTTTTGTTAAGTGTGACCATACTGCTGTCTTTGACTCAGCCGGGACCACAGGGCCCATTCTAGCCTTTCTCCTTGCTCGTGTGTTCATTCCCAGTGTGCATGTACAGTGCTTTCAGAATACTTAGTCTGTGAGGAACAGCCTTACTAACTAGAGATCCAGTTCCTTTTGTCCTTAGACTTACAGTTTCCAGCCAAAACATCTTTTCCAAGGTCACTTAAGTTGACTGCTTTCCCCCATTCCCTTCAGTGAAGTTATCCCGTGCGTTGATCTTCAGCCCTTTTCACCCTTGTGCTCCCCAGACCGGGGCCCAGTCTGTTGAGTGTCATCTCCAGGAGCCACCTGTGCCCTGGGGGATGTTTTCAGACTGTGAGTGTCCCGCTGTCCCATCCACCTGCTGGGGCGTGCTGCTCTCTGCCATGAGTTTGCTTGTCCTGCCTCCCTCTTGACCCCTGACTCTGGCCTGTCTCCTTACTTCTGCTCTCGACTCTCCCTCAGCTCTTCTGCCGCTCTGCGGAGGCCCCTCCCCCACCCCAGGCTTTGGCCCTTGGCTTCTCTCTCTCTTAGTGCCCCGACCTTCCCCCATTGCTCCCTGCAATAGGAACCAGACCTCAGTGACTGAACCAGGGCGATCTTGCTGATCCTCAGTAAGGGGAAGCCCACAGCCAGGTGGCTTCAAGCTTCCAGGACCCAGGCTCCTGCAGTTTTCTGCTCAGTCATCCTTAGCATGTGACCCCTGCCCCTAGGCTTTTACCCTCATGGTTGCAAGACGGCTGCGCTGCCTCCATCATCTCCTCTGGGTTCCCAGAATGATGGGCGGGGCCCAGGGCAGCAGGAGCATATGGCAGCTGAGTCTCCACCCTCCTTCAAGACCTTTCCCTGACTTTCAGCCCAGCGACTTAGGCTTCCATCTCATTGGCTCAGACTGTGCCCACCTGGTTGGCCCTGGCTGGCCCTGGCTGGCCCTGGCTCCTGGGGGAGCTCCTCGGTGGAGGTTCTTGCAGGGAGGAGCCGGGCGAGCCACGAGCAGTCTCTTTCACTTGCCTTTTGCATCCTGTCTTTACAAACCCCCTGGTCTAGACTGTCTGAGTGAGTTCTCTCCCCCACCGAAGACTCTGTGTCCCAGTATTTCCCCGAGAGCCCACCCGCTCTGAACTTGGCTTTACTGTCGCTGTCACCCTCTCCTGAGGTTCTCTCTTGGAGTCGGGGGTGACTTGTCCCTCCTCACCCGCCCCCACGTCTGCTCACTGCCCATCTCTGTCTGTCCCCCCTCTTCCTGGCCTCGAGCCCTCCTGCGCTCCCCCTCCTGCTCTCCCCCTCCTGCAGTCCTCTGCCCGGGCCTGGCTTGGTCTCGCCTGCCTCCCATCCTCATTCTGTCTCTTACCGGGCAGGAACCTTCAGTGGCTGCCAGTTTCATTTTGACGCGGCACCGCGACTCGGTGGTGTCTCCTATAGCCCCGGCCTCCGTGGCATGACTCCCGCACCCCACCCCCAGCGTCCTGAGCCTGAAATGAGGCACCGTGAATCTGCGTTTTTCTGGGAAGCAGGTCTGCAGCGTGTGGTGTGTTCTCACAGGGGCCTGTGGCCACACAGCGGTGACAGAGAACTGCTCTCCAGGGTCCAGCTCCTGGTCCTGGCCCTCTCCGGCCGCCTTGCTCCAGCCCAGGCCGACCTGGTGGAGGCTGACCCTATACCCACCACCACGCCTTTGTGTGTCCCTGTGTCTCCCACCTGGGGCACCATCCCCTCCTTCCCTCAGATGGTCCATTACTTGGCCAGCTCTGAGGGTCACAGACACATCAGCTTCACTTCCTCGTGGACATCTTTTGGACAGCTGCTGGCAACAGAACTAGATCCTGACTCTCCCTTCCTTGTTTCCACCAGAACGCTGTCCAACTGGGCATACGAATTTGACAAGTGGGCCCCCTCGGTGGTGAAGGTGTCCTACAAGGTACGTCGCCCCCTGAGGAGGTGGGCATGGGCAGGGTGGGAGAATAGGGGATACGTGTGGGTGAAGAGGGGCATCAACTTGCATTAATGACAGGATGCATGTGTGCGTGTGCGCGTCTTCTTATGTTATACACATGGGATCCTGCCATTAACACAGGGTTTGGATCACTTTATTTCGAGGAGTGATGCTTCTTTTTTTACTGAAGTTATGGACTCAGTTTGTGGAATGTGGTGACATTAACGCATTCACCTGAAGATTTCGTTATTCTTGCCGAGCTTTGGTTAAAACCCATTCACGTGGGATGACTTAACGAGTGTCCACCGTGGGCTGCTGTGTGACGGGGCACGCCAGGACACGTTGGCCCCGTACAGGCCTGCTCTGAGTGCCGCCCCTAGATCAGTTCGCCTGTGAAGTGGGGACTAAACGTGCCTCTTGTCCTCGTGGGGAGAGAGGCAGAGAGGGCCTCACACTGCCACTCAGTGGCAGAGCCCCGTTGGGCCCTTGGCTGCAGGTCTGCCGGGTCCAGGCTCGCCACCCTGTGCTGAGCGGCTCTCAGCCCCACGATGGGGAAAATCGGGTCCCGGCAGAGGGGACAGCGTGTGTGGGGAGAACTTGGTGCGTTTGAGGAGCTGAAAGTCATTCGGCTGGCAAGAGCTTATGGGAACGAGTGCAGCTCTGTCTGGAACGTGAGCTTGGAACAGGAGGGACGGGGCAGATTTGCTAACCGGGGAGAGGCTGGAGCTGCCCTTTGAGAGTGATCACGGCGGTCTGCGCCTGTGTGGGAGGCCTGGAGGCCTGAGATGGGGACCCGGGAAGAGGAGGGTGTGGGAAGCGGAGCTGGTCGACCATCAGGAGTGGGGCCGACGGAGGTGCAGGCAGCAAGCCTCCCAGGGGCCTGGGCCGCCCAGGACCCACACTCCTCTCTCCGCTCCCCACACTTGGCCCTCTGTCCTTGCCGGGGTGAGGGGCCAGGACCCGGGGCCCAGAGGCTGAGGTGCGCGTGTCTTCTCTCCCTCACAGGGCTCTCCAGCAGCCAGACGTGCTTTCGTCCCCCAGCTCCGGAGCGGCAAGTTCAACGTCTTGCTGACGACGTACGAGTACATCATTAAAGACAAGCACATCCTTGCAAAGGTAGCGTGTCTGCCTGTAAAACAAGCCAGCCCAGGCCGTCGCGTGCTGTCAGGGAGCCCGTGATCCAGCCCAGGATTGTCGCAAGTGTGTCACGCTTCCCATCTTCTCAAAGCCCCCGAAGACATTTCTCAGTGATTCCCCCGCATATGTGTAAAAAGACAGCTGCTCTGTGTGTGCGAACAGCCCCGGTCGAGGTGACCTTGGGCTTGCCTCTCCGACCATCTGTCCCCAGGCTGGCCCTGGGCCACGTCCAGAGACTGGCTCCGTCTACGCAACATGTGGACTGGCTCCTCTCGGGCCTTCTGCCCGAAGAGCCTGGCCACACACGGTGACTCTCGACCCACCTGTCTTGCCTGCTGTGTCCCTGGCAGGGCTGTGGTGAGGCCCCCCTTGTCTCCACCTGTCTCTAGAGGCCTCAGACCTCCCTCCCTGGTGGCCGTGTCTCCCTACCGCAGCCTACAGGAAAGTGGCCCACGAAGCAGGAGGGACTTGGCATCCAGGTCCAAGCACTCTGATGTCCTGTGTGTTCTGTCAGCCTCGGACCGCTGGCTTGGTGCATTCAGTGGGGGCTGTGTACGCGGGGGCAGCCTCTTAGCTGACACAGTTGTGAAGGCAGCTCTAGTTGGGCCATCAGGGAATTACCGAGAATAAACCATGACCCAGATATGAGACAGGCACCATCCCTCGCCTACAAAAAGCTCTTTTCCCGGTTTGGGAAGGCGTTGAGCCAGAAGGTGCTGCATCTGGCCTCACTAACCATGTAGGGGATTAAGTCAAGTGGTAGAGTTTTTGACCCAGTGGGTAGAGGAGATGTTTACATGTTGCCACACCTGTCGGCCTTGGTCGTACTGATGACATGTGGTGCTTGATGTGTATCTCTGAGCTACAGATAAGGAAACGGGGGCCCAGGGAGCTGGTGTCCAGTTTGCAGGCTCACCCTTCTGACCCAGTACAAAACCAGGCCCATCCCAAGCATGAGAACGGGGCTCTGAAAATCCTGTGTTTGTCTGACAGTGGCTTTAATTAACGTAAACCCCCTGCCATGGGGGTTCCTTGTGGGAAATGGCTGCTAGGCCCCTCCCCCAGTCGGTTCTGCCCTTTTCGTCTGGGACACCTGACGTGCAGTTCCTCAGCCAGGCTGTACCAAAGAAGCCAAAGCCAGAGTGGCTCTGAAGCTCGTCGCAGTCACACATAAATAGGGATTTACACCTGTGGCTCCCGCCTGCAGGCTCACACTCATGGTTAGAATCGGCATCTAGCCTGTGTCCACCAGCCGTGTGGCCACTGACAGGCTCTGGGGCGCAGCCGGGGCCCCCAGAGCGCACACCTGTGCTGAACTCACCTGTGCTGCTCCTGCCTTAGAGCTCCCGCCTGCTGACTGGAAATGCACCCGTTGCTGAACCAAGTCCCCTGAAGACCCCACCCCTGAGGGCCTCTGATCAGCAGGGGGGTTGTTACTTGGGGTGTTTTTCCGTGTCATGTACTAGCATACATAATTTTCTCGGGAAACCAAAGTACTTTTCTGCCCCTGGATTTGTTCACCCAGTCGCAGGTCACAGCCGTGTCTCCCTGTCCGCGTGTCCGTCTTCGCCCCCTGCTTTACAGAGGCTGCGGTGTGAGCTGGTCCCTCGTCAGGGGCTGCTGTTGGGCTCACGTTCTCCAGCTCAGCAGGCCGTTCTGCCCAGAGCCTTCTTGCCTAATGGCCATGAGGTCCTCACCCAGGTGGGCAGCCCCGCTGCCTGGCCTCCCCTGACCTCCTGCTCTCGGCCCGCAGATCCGTTGGAAGTACATGATCGTGGACGAAGGCCACCGCATGAAGAACCACCACTGCAAGCTGACGCAGGTCCTCAACACGCACTACGTGGCCCCCCGCCGCCTGCTGCTGACGGGCACGCCCCTGCAGAACAAGCTCCCTGAGCTCTGGGCGCTCCTCAACTTCCTGCTGCCCACCATCTTCAAGAGCTGCAGCACCTTCGAGCAGTGGTTCAACGCGCCCTTTGCCATGACTGGGGAAAAGGTGGGTGTGCAGCCGGCCACGTGGTGGCGGGGAGGTGGAGTGGGGAGCCATGAGCCTCGGCCAGGAGCAGCTCCGAGGACCCTCCAAGTTGATGGTCCCGGCCCAGGTGGCTTCCCTGGGTCGCTGTGGGTTGAGTGCCCACCACAGCCGGCCCAGCCAAGTGCAGGGCAGCCCTGGCACCAAAAGACCTCAGAGGAGAAGGGCAGAGAAATCCCAGGGGATGCTCGGGGCTTCCCTGACCCTGTGCCCCAGGCACAGGGAGGGGACGGCGAGTAATATGGCCCTGAGGTGTGAAGGTGCAGCTGGAGGGCCTGAGGAGAGTTTAATTTTCACCCTGAGGGCAGAGGGTAGCTCGGATGGTTTCAGTGAAAGGAGCAACATGGTCAGATTCTGTCCCTTTTGTTTTTAAAGAGGGCTGTGGGTTGTGGCCGGTGTCTCTCAATGTCTGCGTGGCTGGGAGTGGCGTTGTTGGTGTGTCTGTGACCACAGCGTTTTCTGTTGAAGGAGGTTAGCGGCCTTAGCCTGGTGACCGAGGAGGTGGGCTTAACAATGGGCGTCACCGCCCACGGCAGCCGTGCCCCAGCTCACTTGTTTCCAGTTAGCGGATTTTCCTTAGGCAGGTCTGGGGCAGCTGTTCCTCAGCTCTTACGGGGGGCTCTGTCAGCACCATCCATGGGGCCCCGCCTCCTTGGTACCGGCTGAGGCAGAAGCCCTCCTGAAGGAGAAACTGAGGCCTTTCCAAGGATCCTACAATAAAGGAGCCCCCAGTTTTCAGATTCCCAGGGACCCCCCCCACCTCCAAGAGCTGAGGAAGAAATGCTCTGGTTTCACGTATTTTCAAGTTGAGCAAAAGCTCTGCCCAAAGGGACCCAGAGAAGAAAAGTTCAGATGTCATCTTTTCACTTAAAAAAAATTTTTTTAATTCACATTTTTATCAGAGTAGCAGGCCCCCTGGGAGAGCAGCATTTCTTTCCGTCCGTCCCACCCAGGCCAAATTGAGAGTTGATTTGGGCTTCCAGTGACAGAGCCTTCTTGGAGCACCCCCCCAGTTACACCACACGCTCTATCCGTGTGGCCCCCGCAGTGCTGTCCAGATTTCGTTTGGACGTGTTGGCAGGATTCCAGGCACGTGGGTTTGTTACTCTTGGGGAAGCGATGCCGTGTGCTGCCGTGTTTCATAGTGCCCTGGGGCCTTGGCTTCCGTGTCCCAGGACTTCCATGGAAGGTCTTAGATCCTTGCAGTTTTCCAGAGGAAGCGGTTGCCCTGCCAGGCTCCTGTGAAGCTTAGGGCAGTCCGAAAAGGAGGTGCTGAGCACAGGGTGACTCCAGGTGGCCCTTCCCTGCATCCCTGTCCCCTCCTGTGGAGGTAACGCTTGGTTGGCGTGTCTCGTTGGGGCTGCCAGGTGGACCTGAACGAGGAGGAAACCATTCTCATCATCCGTCGTCTCCACAAAGTGCTGCGGCCCTTCCTGCTCCGGCGGCTCAAGAAGGAAGTCGAGGCTCAGTTACCTGAAAAGGTACCACGTTTAGTTGTTTTCTTTTTGGCCGCGCTGTACAGCTTGCGGGATCTTAGTTCCCCGACGAGGGATCGAACCCTGGCATCCCGGTAGTGGAAGCGCCGAGTCCTAACCACTGGACCACCAGGGAATTCCACGTACCATGTTTGTTTTGAGCGGAAGTCCCAATGCAACGTCGTCCAGGGGGCCTCCCTGGGGTGGACCCAGTCGGGTGGCTCCCCTGGGTCCCAGGCCTGGCCCTGGTCTGGCCTCGGCATTCAGGAGTCGATCCCGCCTGGGGTTGGCCACTCGCCCTCACTGGGTCTCTCAAGTGGAAGGCAGGTGTGCTAAGTTAGAGCACTAAGTCCCCCCAGGGCCCCCTCCCCTCTCCCCTGGGTGGGCTTGGGGTCCCTGGCCAGTTGCCCCTCCAGTCACACTTGCCCTTTGTTTCTTGGTCGGCTGTGGGCAGGCCTTTGGAAGGTAGCCGAGTTGCCCCATCTGGCCCAGGAAGCCCCCCCCACATTTCTCTGCCCTGGTGCGTCTGCCACATCCCATCTCCCCTCATCCCCCTGGGTATGGGGTCTCCTCACAGTCACCCCTGTGTGCCCTGATCAGAGCACACATCCCAGGGCCCAGGATGCCTCTGAGAGGTTGGGCAGTCAGACACGGGCCCAGGCTGGGCGTTGGGCTCCGGGACCCTCGGCTCCAGTTCCGGCTGACGGCGGCGTGTGCCCTGCAGGTGGAGTACGTCATCAAGTGCGACATGTCCGCGCTGCAGCGCGTGCTTTACCGGCACATGCAGGCCAAGGGGGTGCTGCTCACCGATGGCTCTGAGAAGGATAAGAAGGTTGGCCCGGGGCCCCCCCTTCCCCCCCGGGTGTCCACGGCAGGCGCTCTGGGGGCCGCTGGGTGCGGGGCTTGTGCACAGTGTAAGCAGCAGGCTCTCGCCTCCTGGGAGGTGATAGTCGTGGCCGAGGCCCCATCTGCTCGTGGTCCCGAGGGTGTTGACTGGGCCTGGTTTAAACCACAGCTGGTGTGGATGGGTCCAGTCCATACGGCTGAGGGGGCAGAGGCTGATGGCCCGTTTCCAGGGAGGCCCCCGAGCCTCCCCGTCAGCAGTCTGGGGTCCTCTGCTCGTGAAGTGCTCTCTCCCGTGGATGCGTCAGTCGGCAGTGGGGGGCCCAGCACGGACCCCAGCCGTTAGAATATTCTAGGGAGTCCCGCCTTTCCGGCTGGGAAAGAGCCTCAACAGCCAGGGCCATTGAGTCCGTTTACCTTGTCATTACGTGGCGTTGGGGTGACGTTAGTTTACGGTGGAGAGGAGTGGGGGCTGGGCAGGCTGCTGCCTTCTGGGCCCCTCTGAGGCCCTGGGCCCTGCCACCCCTGCTCCCCTCACCAGGACTGCAGTTGTCCTCCCAGGTCCCTCACTTCTGCCCCCGCTGCCTCGGGCTTGGCCCTGCCACCCCATTTTCTCTTCCAGATGTTTCATTTGGGCCCTTTCTTACCCGAGCTGTTGCAGCACCCTGTTTCCTCGTTTCCTTTTTGGCCCACGGCACCCACCCCGGCATCCTTCCTTCACCCCACAGCCAGACATCTTCCTAAGCCGTCTGGCTGCAGCCCCGCCCCGGGGACTCCCCCCAGTGCCCACAGAGCTGGCCTCACAAAGGGTTTGCGATCCACCCTCAGCTCTTTGCCAGTCATGTTTCCCCTGCGTCCCGCCGGCCCCTCCTCACCCTCCACCCTCTACCCTCCACCCTCCAGGGTGCCAGGGGGTCTCCACTTCCCCCAGCGCTGGCTTCATGCTGGCTTCAGGCCTCTGAGCCCCGACAGGAGCCAGCTGCACACGCCCCGTCTCCTCTGCCACAAGCCACAGCTCCTCCCACATCCTTCTTCCACGCCTCCTCCGCCCCACCCCACCCTGGGACAAGACCGATTTGGGAGCCTCTCTTCTGCCTCCTCAGGGCAAAGGTGGCACCAAGACCCTGATGAACACCATCATGCAGCTGAGGAAGATCTGCAACCACCCGTACATGTTCCAGCACATCGAGGTGAGGCCCAGGGCCGGGGCGGCAGGCCCAGCGGCACCCGGAGCTCGTGGGCCTCAGGCCTGCACAGGGCCCTGCTCTCAGAGGGGTCTGTCTGCGCCTAGCCCCTAGACAGAGCTAGGTCGCTTCTCTCTGGCAACTTTAGAGAAAAAAAGCTTGTAAGGTTTAGGCTAGACGATGCTTGTGCATTTGTCTGTTTATGGATGTTTTGTTTGCAAGCGCTCGTATATTGTAAAGAATCCAAACTGTAGGGAAATATGCAAGAGAAATGAAAATCCCACCTCAGATAACCGCCGAAGCCTTCGGAGGCTGTTCTTTGGAGTCGTTTCTCCTCCGGTGGGGTTGTGCTGCCCCTGCTTGGTGGTTACTAGCCTTCCCCACTTGGTGACACATGGGGCCATCCTGGGCAGAGCATGGAGAGCAGCGTCCCTCTTCATGACGGCTCTGGCCATGACCTTCTGGGCCCCAGTACCCTTGGGAGTCTGGGTGCTTGCTTCTGAAAAGCACACATATGTCCATACATTCTGGCATAAAGTTCCGGGGTCATGCCAGAGGCCCCTGGGGTTCCATTTCAGCTCACCAAGTGTGGTCTCAGGCACGCGCTGTCCTTGGCGCGCTTCCTTCCGTGGTTAAGAGTGTTAGGTCATTACGGGAGGGATGTCAGTGGGATAGAAAAGCTGTGTTCAGCATCTGTGTGTGGCCTTGGGGCCGCTATGGGCCATCGCTGAGCACGGGTGGGAGGGCTCGGAGGCGTGGGGCCTGGCCGCCTTTTCCTGCCCCGCACTGACCCGCCTCTCATTCCATCGCAGGAGTCCTTTTCCGAGCACCTTGGATTTACCGGTGGCATCGTCCAAGGGTGAGAATCTTCCTAGCTTAACAGGGTGGGCAGACCATCTGTGTGCCAGTATTTCTCTCTTTGGTTGGCTTTATTTCTGTTGTTATACTGGTCTAATTCCAAAGGCAGTATATTCCTGGCAGAAAACTTTGAAAACATAGATGAACCCAAAGAAGAGAATAAAAATTCTCCACTTTGAGAGGTGACCAGACCTGGCTTCCAGGCCCCAACTCTGGGCTCTGTGACCTGTGACAGCTTTCCTAACCACTCTGAGCCTAAACTCTGCCCACCAACAGAGGGATACTCTTTATACAGTGCGCCACGCACCTTGCTCTGGGGGTGTTTTCTCCAGCGTTGTTTATAAAGCGCAGCCCAGGCATCGTTCAGCCCTGGTGTTGGACACAAATGCTGCCTCAAGGTTTCACCGTTAAAACATTCTTAACGCTAAAGCCACCATTATTTCTCTGGGATAGTAAACTATTTCCTAGAGCAGAGGCACCGAATGAAAGGGCAAAAGATTCTTTAGCTGTGTAGTTCTTTATACCAAATTGCATAATGGGGTCCCACAGACCTGGGTTTGAGCCCGGCCCTGGCAGGTCAGCAGCCGTGTCACACTGTCCCCCAGCCTCAGTTTCCACATCTGTAAACCAGGAGCAAATGACGGAAGTTGCAGTGGCCCTTAGCCCTGTGTGTGGCGCAGTGTGGGCACTCTCCCCTGTGAGCCTCTGCTCTTGGAAGGTTCTTAAACAGGAGGCCTGGCTTCCCGGGGCAGCCCCTGTCCACGCCCATTGTCCCAGTATCTTTACTAATAACTAGCACCTTCTCTCGCTCTTACAAGTATCCAAGTTGGTCAGTAATTTCATGACCGAGTTTATTTTAGTTGGGTTGAAATGGCTTTGCTGAAACTTTGGTGGGGGGAGGGGGGCGGGCGCGGGGGTAGTCTGCCAAGGAAGCACTTGTGTGCCCCCGAGCCTGGTGGCCAGCCTGCCTAGGCCGGCTCAGGTAGCCTGGGCATGGGAGCGCACGTCCTCCTTGGCCCGCCTGCAGGGCGCTGTGGTTCACGTGGTGTGTGTGTCTTTCCCCACCCCCTCCACTCCGCAGGCTGGACCTGTACCGAGCCTCGGGGAAATTCGAGCTGCTCGACAGAATTCTTCCCAAACTCCGGGCCACCAACCATAAAGTGCTGCTGTTCTGTCAGATGACCTCCCTCATGACGATCATGGAAGACTATTTTGCGTATCGCGGCTTTAAATACCTCAGGCTCGACGGTGAGTACGACCGGGAGAGAGACGTTTGTTAAAGGGCGGCCTCGTTATCCACTGCTGCCAAAGCTTCTCTAGGTCTAGCGGCAGGAGCGGGCATAGCGGCTCACTCAGTGACACAGGCTTGCGGGAATGGGAGGGAGGGCCCTGGGAGTATCATGGCTGGATCTCCTGAATGTGAGGCTTACGGTGTTTGCACCAGAACGCTGCGTCCAGTGGTTAAGGGTTGCTCTACGGTCCTGTTATGGTGGGAAGTGACAGAAACCCATATCCTGTGGGCGTAAGGAAGGAAACCTTGATAGACTCACATAACTGAACCTCAAGGGTTGGCTTGCTTCGGGCACAGCTGGATCCAGGTGCCCAGATGGTGTTAAGAGGGGCTTTTCTGGAGCTCTTGGCTCTCTTGTCCTCCATTTTGGCTTCATTCTTAGCCGTCCCCTCCGGGCTTTCCTTCCACCTGCTCAGTGTCCCGAACAGAGAAGCAGCTTGTCTTTTCGCCCGGGGGTCTGGGGGTGAACTTTCATTAGGCTGCTGTGAGCGACAGGCTCTTCTCTCCACTGCCTGGGTGGCTCTGGAGCTGGAATCGGGCCCGTTCGTGCCGGAACCATGCGCACTGAGAGAAGCAGGAAAGGGAGGGAGGGAGGGAGGGAGGGAGGGAAACCGATGCTGCAGGGGTGATAGCGGCGAGTTTCCTGGGAACAGCACTTGACTGTGACCACATGCACTCATAAGGAGCCCTGTTTCTGCCTTGTTCCCAGCACGCAGGAGCTCCGGGGAGGAGGGAGCTGAGTGAGATGCTGACAGTGCGCAGGGCCCGTGCGCTGACACGTGGCAACTGACCGGGAAGACCCTAGAGGGAGCCCCCCACCCTCTGTCAGATGGAGTGAGTGGGGCTCTCGAGAAAAATGGACTTGGGGGCCTCCAGGGTCAACACAGTTAAGAAGTGTGGGGTAAAGCACACGTCTCAGAGCCTTTGTCTAAGCTCGTTGCTATGTGCATCCATGGCCAGACACCCCAGACCTCTTTGCCCCCATTGTGTCTTTCACGGTACATCTTGTGGAACTGTGGTGTTTTTCAGACCGTGGACCCGTGGTTGCTGGGCGGATCTGTCTGTCGGTCTCTGCCCTCCCCACTCGCACCCAGAACCTTTGCTGCATCCCTATCTTGCCTTCCTTCGGCCTGTTCTTGGAATTCTGTCCAGGGCGACCTTTGCAAACACAGCTGTGGTCAGGTCCTCCCTCAAACCTCCCTCCTTCAGGTGCTTCCCACGGCTTGGAAGGCCTGCATGGCCAGGCTCACCTCGCCCTCCCCCTGCGTGCTGACCTCCCCAGTGACCTCTCCGTCCTTCAGGGGCTGAGCCTTCATGCGTGCTGCTCCTTGTCTGTGTCACTGCCCCGACCCCTGGAGGACAGGCCGAACGTGAAGAGCGTGTTCCCACCCACCCCAGCACCCATCCATTTGCGCCCCCCACTTTTTTTTTCCTCCATGATGAGAGTCCTCTATGTAGGATGAGGACTTTTGTTTGCTTGGCTGTGGCTGCATCTCTAGGCACCTTATGTGGTCACTGCCACATGAGCGGAAACTCTGGGAAGGAAGGGCAAAGGGGGGGGGCTTCCCTGGCAGTCCAGTGGTTAGGACTCCGCTCTTCCACTACAGGGGCCCAGGGTCAATCCACGGTTGGGGAGCTAAGGTCCCGTGTGCTACACGGTGCAGCCAGAACGGCAAGGGTGGGGGCTCGGTGGCACGTGGAGTGGAACCTTCTGCTGTCAGAATGCCGAGAGTGAGGGTGCAGGCCGGGCATCTGGGAGCGGCCCCTCCACCTGGGCCTGCCTCAGCCCCTCCTTGGAATTGGGGCGGCCCAGGCGCCAGTGGGCATCAGGCCTCCATGCTGTTCATCGTGACGTGTAGGCGAGTGGCTAGAAGCAACACCAAAAATGACACCTGCTTTCCCAGAGGCACCTCTGCCCCTCAGGCTGGCAGTAGCCTGCGGAGCTTAGATGCCCCTCTGAGGGTCATGATGCTGAGGATCTTGTCCTGGGCCGTCACATTAGAGTCCCTGTGGCTCCATGAAGAGGGGAGCCGTCCTGCCCAGAGGGAAACAAGTCTCCATTGTAAGCCCCCCGTGTGCTCGCCTGTAGGTGATTCCCTTTGTGAATGGAGAAAACCCATCACAGTAGGACGGAGGCAGGCGCCAGTCCTCTGGCCAGTTGTTCACTACCGTAGCAGCCCCGTCTGCCCACCTGGAGACCCTGCGTGGGTTTGGGGGTCCGGTGTTAACAGTGTTGCTGCAGTGTCTCCCGCCACCCCCTGGACCCCTGGGCAGGGCAGGTGGTGACGACTCGCAGGGCAGCCCCATTGCCTGGGTGTCTGCTGGGTGCCGGGCACGGTGCTCCAGCACCCGCCCACTTAGTTCCCACAGCAGCCCCGATTTACACGGAGGAGACACAGGGGGCCCCTTGGGGCTCGTTTTCTTCTCCTTGGGTGGGAGGACTGGCGGTCAGTAGCGTCGCCATAAATCTGAGTTGTTCGCCAGTCACCACTCACGGCCACGTGTTGAGCGAGTGTGGCCATGGCTTGGGGGGCCCGAGTTGGACAGCTGTGGACGCTATACCTGCTCCCTGATGTAGGTGTTCCTCTGTCTCCTCAGCACCACCGCCCGCCCCCCCTCCCCCTGCCACGGTCACCTTGCTAACCCCGCTTTCCCCACCCCCCGGCAGGAACCACGAAAGCGGAGGACCGGGGCATGCTGCTGAAGACCTTCAACGAGCCCGGCTCCGAGTACTTCATCTTCCTGCTCAGCACCCGGGCTGGGGGGCTGGGTCTGAACCTCCAGTCAGCCGACACTGTGATCATATTCGACAGTGACTGGAACCCCCACCAGGTAACAGCTCTCAGGCCCCCTAGGGGGAGGGGCTCGAAGCCTCGGGGAGACCATGCCCACTAGCATGAGTGCTGCTGGCCTCTTGACATTCTCCTGGAGTCCCGGAGGCCCCTGGAGAGAAGCCCAGAGAGCAGTTACTTTCCTGTTTCTCAAAACAAAACTAGTTTTGTGCTCTGATTATGAAAAAATTCATATTCTGTTGTTATTTAAAAAAAAAAAATCCTGGGAATTCCCTGGTGGTCCGGTGGTTAGGACTCTGTGCTCTCACTGCAGAGGGCCTGGGTTCAATCCCTGGTCGGGGAACTAAGATCCCACAAGCCACATGGCACAGCCAAAACAAAAACAAAAAAAATTCTGGTGTCACGTAAATGTGCAAAGAAAGCGGAAAATGCCCCAGTCCTATCAGCTGGCAGTAATGGTCACTGTTTTAGTCATGCAGGTCCTTCCTGGCCATGTTCTGGCCCAGCTCTCATGCTGGCGCCTCTTAAAACCACACTGGGGCATACTTTGTGTGCTCTGTGCACTGCTGCCCTTGTTTCTTATCCACACACCCTGCACAGGGCTCCATGCCTGTAGATAACAGGGATGTGGTATTTTATAGACGCAGTAGTTTTTTGTTTGTTTTTATAAATTTATTTTATTTATTTATTTTTTGGCTGCATTGGGTCTTTGTTGCTGCACCAGGCTTTCTCTAGTTGCGGCGAGCGGGGGCTACTCTTCGTTGCGGTGTGCAGTTCTCTCATTGTGGTGGCTTCTCTTTGTTTCAGAGCATGGGCTCTAGGCGTGCGGGCTTCAGTAGTTGTGGCGTGCGGGCTCAGTAGTTGTGGCTCGTGGGCTCTGGAGCGCAGGCTCAGTAGTTGCGACGCACGGGCTTAGTTGCTCCGCGGCATGTGGGGTCTTCCCGGACCAGGGATCGAACCCGTGTCCCCTGCACTGGCAGGCGGATTCTTAACAACTGCACCTCCAGGGAAGCCCTGGTACAGTAGTTTTAAAGTAAGTGTTTACCTCTTACGTCTTACTATAAAAGTAGTAATTTTTTTAAATGCAAATACCAATAAGTGAAAGTAACAAATTAAAGAGTCCATTTTTCCCCTTCCCCACCAACCCCGCTCTTCTCCGAGCCAGCATCTACCCATGTACACACATATGTTCTGGGTTTGACATGAACACGGCATGTTCCAGCACGTGTCTCTTCCCGCCAGCAGCTGGTGTGTTCATGTCTCCATGCAAGCACACGGGGGCTCTCCCCAGCCGCCAGCTGTCCTGGCGTATGGTGGCCCCAGGATTTTTGACTCAAACCCCAGTTGGCAGACGTCCGGGTTTTCTGTTCCCCTCGGGGAGCCCTCTTGTCCCTCTCTTGGAGCACCGGCCAGGCCGAGCCTGCGAGGCGGGATTGCTCGGTCCACAGGCCTGTCCCTTCACGTTCTGGTTGGTTCTGCCACAGTGGCCTCCAGCAGGCTGCCCCAGCTTTCACTCCTGTTGACGGTGTGAGCGAGCCCTTCTCCACAGCCCAGCAGAGCTGGTTATCGGTGTGTGAGCCACGGGCGCCTGACAGACGAGTGCCTGGGGTGGTTGCTGCGCCAGCCTGGGGTGTGGCTCCCGCCCGGACCTCGGTGACTGGCCTGTGTCCTGAGAGGTGGTCCGAGTGTGCTTCCCCCACCCACAGGCTGTCGGGGGGAGAGACCCCCGTGGAGCCCTGTCCTCCTCCACACCCGGGGGGCATCAGAGGTCATGAAGCACACTGCAGAGCCAGGAATCACGCCGGCTGAGCTGCGGGGCAGGGGTGGGGGTATGAACCGTGGACACAAGGCACGCCTGTTCCCACCAGGTGTGGCCTCTGCCGCCCCCGTGAGGTGCAGATCTGGAGGTCAGCCCCACACAGCTACAGGCCCCAGACACAGGATCTCATAGCCCCTCCTGGGTCTACGCTGGGCGTGATGATACAGCGTTGGCGCCACGCCTACCACTTTATGGGCGCTTGCTCCACACCAGGCACTGGCCTGAGCACCCGATGCCTGTTGGCTCCTCTCACACACTATAGCCACGAGAGGGGCTGGTGTCAGCAGAGTGTATCCTGAGGCTCCGAGAGGTGGGGCCTGGGCCCGGCTTGCATGGTAAGGAAGTAGCAGGGCCTCCAATCAAACCAGGCATCAACGTGGTGCTGCCCAGCTTTGGCGTCATTCTGTAAACAGTGCCCTCACCGTGATACAGCCACGCCAAGCCAGGCCCTGCCCGGGGCAGCCAAGGGGGCCTGTGCAGCTGTGAGAGGAGCTGCTGGGGTATGACCCACTGGGGTGGCCCTCTACAACTGCACTTTCTTCCTGAGTATCCGTCAGATCCCAGTGAAGGTAGAAAGTGACGCTTCTGCAGGAATTTGGGGTGAAGTCATCCCGGCACGGGCTCTGGGTCTTGTTCTGGAGCTTCTGGCTGTGGTGGGCAGAACAGCCAGGCAGGCACCCGAGAACTGGAAGGCCCCTGCCTTTCCCAGCGGCATCCAGTGATCTACTGTCCCTTAACGAATTTAAAGAGATTGTTTGAAAAAAAATAAAAATTAAAAATTAAAAAAAAAAAATAGCTTGTTTGGGGCTGACCGGCATCTCTCTCCCCAGGACCTGCAAGCGCAGGACCGTGCCCACCGCATCGGGCAGCAGAACGAGGTGCGCGTGCTCCGCCTCTGCACGGTCAACAGCGTGGAAGAGAAGATCCTGGCCGCGGCCAAGTACAAGCTCAACGTCGACCAGAAGGTGATCCAGGCCGGCATGTTCGACCAGAAGTCCTCCAGCCACGAGAGGCGCGCTTTCCTCCAGGCCATCCTCGAGCACGAGGAGCAGGACGAGGTGAGGGCAGCGCCAGCCCCGACCCCCTCCCCGGCGTGAGTGGTGGACGCATGAGCGGCTTTCATTTTTGTTTTTTTACCTTTTTTGCACTCTTATTTTTTTTGCATCCCTTTGGAGTAAAGGGAGTGTGGGCTGAAAGGAAAGAGGATGAGTACTTGCTTTTTCTTTGAAGTGGTTTTTTTTTTCTAAACTGCTGGTGAAAGATGCCGGATTGACAGCCCTGGAGACTGAAGTCCTCTATTTATCCACAGAGCAGACACTGCAGCACGGGCAGCGGCAGTGCCAGCTTCGCCCACACTGCCCCTCCGCCAGCGGGCGTCAACCCCGACTTGGAGGAGCCACCTCTAAAGGTGAGAGGGGTAGTTCAGTCTCCATGCCCATTCAATCCTCGGCTTCTCGGCTGAGATGGCCAGCAAGGGCCCTGATCCCACGGAGCGTGCGTGTGCGTGTGCGTGTGCGTCTCTCGCTGCCGTGTGGGTCCCCATCCACCGCAGCCGGACTGGGACCGCCAGCTCATTTCCCATGGACCGCCGCCGCTCGCCTCCGAGCCCGGCCGCCTCCCACCCCGGCCTCCCCGCACTCCAACTAAACGTGTGACATCTTGTAGGAAGAAGACGAGGTGCCTGACGACGAGACGGTGAACCAGATGATTGCCCGGCACGAGGAAGAGTTCGACCTGTTCATGGTGAGCGCCGCAGGCACTCGGGCCCTGCGCACCCTCAGGGGCTTGGTTCCCCGCCTGTGTGAACCGCGTGCAGTGGGGCTCACACGCCTCCTCCCCCGCCCCCTGCCCCCTTCCCTGCTGACACCGAACAGAGCAAAAGGTCTCAGTGACGGTGGCATCCCCGGCGGGTACCCAGCCCTCAGGGTGGCCCCTCCATGGCTCCTAACTGACCCATCTTTGTTCCGTGGCCTCCTAAGTGTGTCGTAGGGATGGCGGGACACACATACACACCCAGCCCTGCTCCAGTTTATGGTCCTCCGTCCGGCCAATGCCTGTTGTCCTTGAGGCTCCCTTTCAGAGGGAGTCACACTGTCCAAGACTGAGGGGCTGGCGAGGGCCTCGGTCTCAGATGCCCTGTTGCCCCTCGTGGGCACGGAATCGGGGGGAATTGGGGGCGCCCTCGGCCCCAGCAGGCCTGTGCCTTCCGCTGAGCCTGTATCGCCTCAGTGGGGCAGGGGAGCCGCTGCCCCGTTTCAGCCCCCGTTCCAGCCCCCGTTCCGCCCCCTTCCTGTCCTTTCCAGTTCTCTCTGCCCCCGAAGCAGAGCCCCAGCCAAGGTCTGACACGGCAGCCCGGCCAGCTCGGCCACCGCACGACCAAGCTGCTGTTTAACTACCGCTGCAGCGATGGTCCCGAGGCAGGGAAGCAGCCCCCGGTCAGGGTGCCCCCGCGTGTGCCCACTGGCCATCTCCTCTGTCCCCTCTGTGCTGACGCCTGTCCCTCTGTCCCTGCCGCCCCGCACCCCACAGCGCATGGACCTGGACCGCAGGCGCGAGGAGGCCCGCAACCCCAAGCGGAAGCCACGCCTGATGGAGGAGGATGAGCTCCCCTCGTGGATCATCAAGGACGACGCAGAGGTGGAGCGGCTGACCTGCGAGGAGGAGGAGGAGAAGATGTTCGGCCGCGGCTCCCGCCACCGCAAGGAGGTGGACTACAGCGACTCGCTGACGGAGAAGCAGTGGCTCAAGGTACATGCCAGAGAGGGCCGCGGGCGGGGCTCGGGCAGCGCAGGGCTCGGCCGCCAGGATTGAGGCCTTGGTCCGAATCCTGGGCAGTGCCCTTCGGCCGTTCTTGGTCGGTTTTCACTCACGACAGCGACCCTTCACACGTGGGGTCAGGTTCACTCAGTTCCTCCTGATGGAACTCGGGGAGGCACCCCTGTGTGGTTCCCGAGCTGCTCAAAACCCACTTCTGGGTGGAGTTGGCCCTTCCAGCGTCAGGTTTAAGCAAAATATTGCCAGTCTTTGCATGGGGCTGACCGGAGGACCCAGGGATATATTGGGGATCGTCAAGTCACCCTGCGAGATGGTTGAGAGTGGTGACGGGGTCAGGCAGCCCCGCCTTTGCGTGTGTCACCCCTGGGAGCTGTGGGGGGGGAAGAGGGAGGAAGCCTCCGCCTGAGGCTCCCGGCACCAGCTGCTCATGGAGGTGACGTGAGCACCCGTTTTCAGCAGGTGGCTCCCAGCCCTCACGGCTGCCCACAGCTGAGTCAGGGCTGCGGGCGGCTGCTGGTCCTCCTGATTCAGCCCCCCGACCCCACCCGAGCAAGGGCGCTCTGCATTTGCACAGGGGCCTGGCACTGCGGTTACAGTGACAAATCAGACCCCATTCCTGCTCCAGGGGTTCTGAGTGTAGAGGTGATGATTAAGAGTCCAACCCTCGAGTTGTCCCTGAGACAGCACTTGCTGAAAGGCAGGTGGCGGCTTTCGGTTACGCCCTGCTGAGTGCCACACCCCGGAATGAGCAGCTGTCTCCCCAGGCCTCTTATCACACACCCTGGGGTTCCCCTTAATTAACTGCTGCCCCAGTGCTTTTTCAGCCATGTGGCCAGGTGGCCCTGGTCCCCTCCTGGGAGCTCAGAACACCCCAGACTTGCAAGCTCGCCCACTGAGCTGTGCACCAGAGGGAGCTGTTGAAACATGCCAGGAACCACGGAACCTCGGGTGGGGCAGGTGGGGTGTCTCATTCCCTGCCATCAGCCCCGGGCTCCAGGGCCCAGAAGAGAACCTCGGATGAAGGAACATCAGCCCAACCACAGTCCCAAACGGCTCGCGTGGGGCCTTTGCCAGCCCGGCATTACTGAGACAATGGGTGCCCTTTAAAAAAATAGCTGCCCACGTGCTAATAATAATAGTTGGTGCGCATTTTTTTCTCCTTCCTCCCTTTCTTTGAGAATAACTTACATACCACAGAATTTACCCGTTTAAGATGTACAGTTCAGTGATTTTTAGTATATTCACAGAGTTGTGAAACTGTCACCACAAATGAAGCTCAGTACATTCTCACCCAAAAGAAACTGTTTTCTCTTTAGCTATCTTCCCATCCCTTTATTCCCCCTAGCCTTTGACATCCGCTAAACAACTTTTCTGTCTCAATAATTTTGCCTAAACAGGAAATTTTCTATAAATGAAATCATACATTTTGTGATCCTTTGATGTCTGAGTTTCTTCACTTAGCAAAATATTTTCAAGATTCATCCAGGTTCTAGCATATATCAGGACTTCATTCTTTTTATGGCTGGATAACGTTCCATTATAAGAATATACAACATTTGCTTATCTAGTCATTAGTTGACAGACCGTGGGGTTGTTTCCACTTTTTAGCTATTGTGCATAATGCAGTGGTGAACATTTGTGTACAAGTTTTATGAGGACGTGTTTTGATTTCTGTGGGGTGTGTATCTAGGAGTGGATCAAATGGTAATTCTGTTTAACCTTTTGAGGAACGAAAACTGTTTTCCAAAGTGGCTGCACTATTTTACATTCCCACCAGCAGCACAGGAGGGTTCCAGTTTCTCCAGGTCCTCGCTGATACTTTTTATCTGCCTTTTGATTCTAGCCATCCTAGTGGGTGTGCAGTGGTATCTTATTGTGGTTTTGAATTGCTTCCGGTGGGGTGGGGTGGGGTGGGGTGGGGTGGTGGTGCTAATGGTGTTGGGCACCTTTTCACATGCTTTTCGGCCATTTGTAGATCTTCTTTAAAGTCTTTTATCAGATATATGATTTGCAGATATTTTCTCCTATTCTGTGGGGTGGTTTTTGTCTTTGTTTTTCACTTTCTTTTTACATATTTTTAAAAATTATTTTATTTATTCATTGTTTTTTGGCTGCATCGGGTCTTCGTTGCTGCGCTCAGGCTTTCTCTAGTTGCGGTGAGCGGGGGCCACTCTTTGTTGCGGTGTGTGGGCTTCTCATTGCAGTGGATTCTCTTGTTGCGAAGCATGGGCTCTAGGCGTGCAGGCTTCAATAGTTGTGGCTCGCGGGCTCAGTAGTCGTGGCTCACGGGCTTTAGAGCTCAGGCTCAGTAGTTGTGGCGCACGGGCTTAGTTGCTCTGTGGCATGTGGGATCTTCCCGGACCAGGAATCGAACCCGTGTCCCCTGCATCGGCAGGTGGGTTCTTAACCACTGAGCCACCAGGGAAGCCCCTGTTTTTCACTTTCTTGATGCTGTCCTTTGAAACACAGAATTTTAAAATTTTGATGAAGTCAAATTTATTTGTTTTTCTCTTTTCACCTGTGCCTTGGTAGCATGCCTGAGAATCCATTGCCAATTGATGGTCACAAAGATTTACCCCTGTGTTTCCTTTCAAGAGTTTTAGAGTCTCAGCTCTTACATGTAGGTCCATGATCCTTTTTTTTTTTTTCTTTTTTTTTTTAAATTTATTTATTTATTTTTGGCTGCGTTGGGTCTTCGTTACTGCACATGGGCTTTCTCTAGTTGCGGCAAGCGAGGGCTACTCTCTTTTTTTTTTTTTTTTTTTTATTTATTATTTTTGGCTGTGTTGGGTTTTCGTTTCTGTGCGAGGGCTTTCTCTAGTTGCAGCGAGTGGGGGCCACTCTTCATCGCGGTGCGTGGGCTTCTCATTGCGGTGGCTTCTCTGTTGCAGAGCATGGACTCTAGGCACGTGGGCTTCGGTAGTTGTGGCACACAGGCTCAGTAGTTGTGGCTTCTGTGCTCTAGAGCTCAGGCTCAGTAGTTGTGGCGCGCGGGCTTAGTTGCTCCGTGGCATGTGGGATCTTCCTGGACCAGGGCTCAAACCCATGTCCCCTGCATTGGCAGGAGGATCTTAACCACTGCGCCACCAGGGAAGTCTACCGTTGATCGTTTTTGAGTTAATTTTTGTGTATGGCGTGAGGTCAGGGTCCAACTTCATTCTTTTGCATGTGGCTATCTGGTTGTCCCAGCACCATTGTTGAAAAGACTATTCTTTCCCATTTGAGCACATGCCATTTTTTTAATATATCATACTCAATAAAATTTACATTAATAAAAGAGATATTTACCCAAATCAGACACTCCTCTGTCTTAGTGGTGGACATGTAATTCGCACCACTTTTCTGGCAGCCACTCTGATGCCATATGTTCCCAGACCCTGTAGAATGTGCCTAGCTCTTGCCCTTCTGGGCTGACCTGCATGTCTAGGGCACAGGACCAGAGACCCCAGTATTAGATTCCTGGGGCTGCTATAACAATTACCACAAACTTGGTGGCTTAACACAACAGGAATTTATTCTCTCACAGTTCTGGAGGCTAGGAGTCTGAAATCTAGGTGTCAGCAGGACCATGTTCCCTCTGAAGGCTTCTTCCTTGCCTCTTCCAGCTTTTGGTGGCCCCAGCATTCCTTGGCTTGTGGCCACATCACTCCAGTCTCTGCCTCCGCCTTCACGTGGATGTCTGCAGTATCTCTCTTACGGCCTTTTCTGACTCCTTGGATTTGGGCCCACGCTAATACAGTATGATCTCATCTCTGTTCTTAACTTATTACATCTGCAAAGACCCTATTACCCCATAAGATGACATCCTGAGGTTCCAGGTAGATATGAATTAGAGGGGACACCATTTGACCCACTGCGTGCCCTGCCCCGTGCCAACCTCCTCTCAGTCCTTCCTGTCTGCTCTGTGCCCTCCATGCTGTTCCTTTGGCCTGGATGCCTCCTTCCACCGCCCTGACCCTTCAGATCTGCTTAAGTGCCCACCTTTGGGAAGCTCTCCCCAACCCTGACCAGGACACATCTGCTCCACCATCCTCAGAGCACCTCTCACCCTCCTTCTTGGCACTCGGCACACTTGTCGCCATGTTTGTGGGCTGTGTATTACTGTCTCCCCTCCACGAGGGGCTGTGTTCAGTGCCTGGCCCCGTACCTGCACTCAGATGCAGCCGGTAACTGAGATGAATAACCAGTGCGTCCGTTTGGGTCCAGGCCCCACTCCCGTTTCTGATTCCAAGCCCCCCTAGAAAGCTGGCTTCCCATCACTTTGTGTTCAAGGCTAAAACATGCAAGTTAGTTATTATCGTTGAGAATTAACACATTGGAACTATTTTAAAGTTAACATTCACGTTTATGTTCTTCAACTCAGCGGTTTCACTTCCAGGAATCTATCTAAAAGAAAGACAAATGTCAGTTATGGCGGAACTTAGAATAGCCCACCCACCCATCCCCGCAAAATTGGAAAGAACCTAAATGCCCAACTACAGAGGAAGTTAAGTTAAGGCCCATTGTACAAGGAAATACTATTAAATAAGCATTAAAAATTATGTTGCAGAAAAACGAGAGGAAGTATATCCAGGACATAGTAAGCAAAAAGATGAGTCGTGATGTGGTATGTGGCTCGATCCCAGCGCTGCCTCGCTTGTGCACATGTGCGTGGGAAGGTGGGCCATCCTGCAGGTGGAGGGTGGGGACGGCTGCACAGCAGGAGCGTTCCCAGTGCCACTGAACTGCACCCTTGACAGCGTTTGCAGCGGCTGACTTTATGTTATGTGTATCTTACCACAGTTTTTTAAAAACATGGAAACGTGGTCTAGAGCAGAAGTGTTGACGGGGTCACCTCTGGGTGGAGGGTTTACAGGAGCCCACTCTTCAGGCTTCGCACAGTGAGGCTGTGACACTTAAATGTGTAACATACGCCGTTTATCTGCGAAGAACGGGCTTGGGTGGGCCGACATCGGGAAGGCAGAGCTGGCCCTCACGGCCCCTGTGCCCTCGGAGCCCGTCCGGAGCCCCAGCATGTGTCCCGCCCCAGCCAGGCCCCCGGGTTTGCGCCGCGGCCTCTGCTTGTCGACCTCGGTGCTGGCTGTCCTATTTTTACCACTATTGACCCTGAAGGCCATCGAGGAGGGCACGCTGGAGGAGATCGAAGAGGAGGTCCGGCAGAAGAAATCGTCGCGGAAGCGCAAGCGGGACAGCGATGCCGGCCCCTCCACCCCGACCACCAGCACCCGCAGCCGCGACAAGGACGACGAGAGCAAGAAGCAGAAGAAGCGTGGCCGGCCGCCTGCCGAGAAGCTCTCCCCCAACCCGCCCAACCTCACCAAGAAGATGAAGAAGATCGTGGACGCTGTGATCAAGTACAAGGACAGGTAAGCGGGGGGCGGGGCGGGCGGGCTGGGGCCGCTGGGAGGGGCCGGCGAGGCCGCTGCCCGGGCAGTCGCTCCACAAACTCAGGTCGAGTCTCTGTCTCGGAGCCTCTGTCCTCGTGGGACGTGACATTAACGTCCTGGAAGAGGGGAGACAGGCAGCGTCAGCCGTGGTGAGAGGCCGGGGGAGGTGACGTTCAAGAGGAGCCCTGAGGAGGGCAGGTCTGGGGACAGGTGGTCTAGGAGGTGGCCGGTGGGTTCGAGGCCAGTGGCAGGGTGAGTGTGGGAGAAGGGGGTCTGTGCTGTGATGGAGGCCGATCACGTGACTGGTGGGCCGTGGTGAGGAGGCGCCTGTGGCTGGAGCAGAGAGCCAGTGGCTTTCCTTCTGTAGACAGTCCCCTGCCCCGCCCCGCCCCAGCTGTGGTCTCCCTGGCCCATCACAGGTCAGCCGCTTGTGGAGAAGACATAGACCAGGCTCCTCACTAGGCACGGGGGCCCCTGCCCTCACAGACACGCCAACCACAAGACAATGCATGCTTTCCGCTTTGTAGATCCGTTTGTGGATCATGAGTACTGCTTAAGTAAGAAGAAGAAAATAACGGCTCTTCCGTGGCCCTCCTAGGAGACTTGTGCCCGTCCTACCAGCGCAGGGTGGGTTGCGTGGAGCTGCACAGGGCAGCCAGGGGCATCCTTCCGCCCCGCCCCCCCCCCCCCCCCCCCCCAGTGTCTGTTCCACTTTCTGCTACATGCAGGTCGATGAGGCTGTCCCCGTAACGGGAGGGTTTTACAACTTGAATTCATAGTAATGCTTTGAGGTCAGTCACAAGCAAAGTAGGGGAGAATTTTAATCTGTCTGAGGGAATAGTGTCAAGGCATGAGCCCATGGTGTATCATTTGGAGAAACTGTTACCAAGCCTGTGATTTCAGGGGGTGGTGATGGTTATAGTACCCCAAGAAAGGATACAAATTGCTCTTTAAGAAGAATCCTTTACTATTGGAAGAGAAACAAATGATGAAGTGGAAAAGAGGCATATTTAAGTTCACCTGCTGGGCCTAAAAATGTTACGTTTTGGGCTTCCCTGGTGGCGCAGTGGTTGAGAATCTGCCTGCCAATGCAGGGGACACGGGTTCGAGCCCTGGTCTGGGAAGATCCCACATGCCGCGGAGCAACTGGGCCCGTGAGCCACAATTACTGAGCCTGCGCGTCTGGAGCCTGTGCTCCGCAACAAGAGAGGCCGCAATAATGAGAGGCCCGCGCACCGCGATGAAGAGTGGCCCCCACTTGCCGCAACTAGAGAAAGCCCTCGCACAGAAACGAAGACCCAACACAGCCATAAATAAAATAAATAAATAAAAAAACCCAAAAGTTAAAAAAAAAAAACAATTTAAAAAAAATATATTACGTTTTGTGTCATTGTGTTTTGGGGTTTTTTTAAGTGTATATTGGGTTTTTTTTTAATTAATTAATTTTATTTTTGGCTGCACTGGGTCTTCATTGATGCACGCGGGCTTCAGTAGTTGTGGCTCGCGGGCTCTAGAGCACAGGCTCAGTAGTTGTGGCACATGGGCTTAGTCGCTCCGCGGCATGTGGGATCTTCCCCGACCAGCGCTCAAACCCGTGTACCCTGCATTGGCAGGTGGATTCTTAACCATTGCGCCACCAGGGAAGTTCCTTGTGTCAGTATTGAGAACAAAATATTGAACTCATTTGCAAACTTCACCTTGGAGGCAAATTCCACAAAGAAAAAAGTAGACCAACAATTATTTATAATATGGAATGTGCAAAAATCCAATGAAAATAATAGACCCTGATGTTTTCTTCCTAATAGTATTCTTGCAAGGGAACCTTAACATTGTCAAAATGAAGAAGACCCTTGAAGGTCAGTGGGGAAGGATGGACTTTTCAAAAAGTCATGCTGATCACTGGGATATCCATATGGAAAAGATGAGTATTGACCCCTCCTCACGCCATACACATATATTAATTTGAAATGGATTACAGACATAAACATGATGTAAATCAACTATATTTCAATAAATCTTTTTTAAAAAACCCATAAATGTGAAAGGTACAACATGGGAAAAAATCTTCATGTCCTTGAAGGAGGCAAAGACTTCTTCAGTAGGACAGAAACGCCACTAGCCATAAAAGACTCACAAGTTAGACTTCACTAAAATTAAGAACATTTGTTCATCAAAGGACACCCTCATGAAGACGGTGAAAATTGCCACAGACTAGGGAAAGAAAATTCAATTTTAAAATGGGCAAAAGGCATGAACAGACACCTCCCAGAAGAAGATACCCCAGTGACCAATCAACATGTGAAAAGGTGCTCGGGACCACCACATCGAGGTCATTACGAGAAGGAAATGCACAATAAAATGAGAGTGAGGTGCCTCCTCACACACACCAGAAGGGCTAAAATTCCTTTTAGTTCCACCACCAAGGACGTGGAGCAGTAGGACCTCACACCCTGCTCATGGGAGCGTGTGGCTCTGGGCAGTGGCTTCTGCAGCTCGACACACAGATAAAGCTTCTGACCAAGCCACTCCAGTCCTAGGCCTGAGTGCATGCATCCACCAGAAGACAGGTACAGGTGCCTCCACAGCAGCTTTGATCGCGACTCCCCTAAAGGAGACAGCCCAGTGTCCACCCACAGGAGAACACGTCCACAGCGGCCTCATCGAAGAACAGAATTCTAACGGCCACGAGAACAGACAAACTACCACTCCCTGGAAGAATCTTACAGACACTTGGTTGAGTGAGAGGAGCCAGACACAGAAAAGTACCTGTTGTACGCTTCCAGTTACAGGAAGTTAAGCTGATCGACGGTGATGAGCATGGATCAGTGGTCGCCTCAAGTCGGAAGTGACAGGGACGGGACACCAGGGAGCCTTCTGGGACGTTGGGGTCTTGGTCTGCACATGAAAACCTTCACCAGGGTGTACACCTAAGATAAGATGTGCGCACTTTCCTGTAGTAGGTTACACCTCAGTTTAAAAATAGTAGACACTTGAAATCGGCATCCTGCACTCGATAAGGCCTTGGATATTTTCAAACTAAAAAAAAATATGTCAAGTGTCAGTCCACTTTCTTAGTCATCCTATGACTCAGAGAAAAGGCGCTGTGCTTAGCTGAAGGTCGGTCACGTGACAGAAGAGAAGCTGGCTCCCCTGGCTGCTGCAAACAGCTGTTCTCTCAAGCCCGTGCAAGGCTGGGTGATAACTCGGGCAGTAAATTAAAACTAGCTCTTAGGGTTCAGGGGCATCTTGTCAAGACTGGCCTGTGGCAGGACACCAAGATCCTGGTAGGGATTCTGAGATCCAGCCTGATGAGAGCCCTGACACTGCAGTCACAGAGCTGAGCTCCCAGGTCTGTCAGACCCATGTGGTGGTGCCTCCGTGGAGGGCTTGAAGCATGGCTTATGTTTAAACCTCACGTCCTCCTGGAACAATGGCCCCACTGGACGGGGAGTTCGCCATTAGACTGGGGAGAAACTGCAAAGGAGTTACAAGTGGGACGGAGAATATGACCATTCCAGGAAGCCTCCCACGCACTGGCTTTGAGAAACGTTTGGTTCTCAATTGGAGCAGGGCCTTCCACTCGCTGGTTTGCTGGTGGCCACACAGGAAGAGATCAAGCAAGGCACATAAACTCAGGAAGATAGTCACATCATCCTGGTTGAAATGTTACTTCATGGCAGATGCTTTCAAAGATGATGTTTGGGTACAAACTTGACCTACTTAATGGACATTTTTGATGTTCTTATCAAAACATAAGAATTTGTAACCATGGGGAAAACTACAATATGGTTCATGCAGCTGTAGGGTTAGGCACGGTTTATAGACCACCCTGTCTTCTGACAACAACTGCAGAGTTCAGGGTCCCCAAGACCACCCTCAGGCTCGATAATTTCCCTAGAAGGACTCTCAGAAGTCTCTGAAAGCTGGTGTACTCACAGTTATGGTTTATTACAGCAAAGGGACACAGATTAAAACCAGCCGAGGGGAGAGGCGCAGGGAGCAGCGTCCTCCCCGTGGAATTGCCGCCCACAGTGACTTTCCTGGCAACATTACGAGAAGATGCACACAGAGCATTGCCAGCCTGGGAAGCCTTGGTGTCGAGGGTTTTTATTGGAACTTGGTCAGTATACCCGGCCGACCTCCCACGTGGCTGCCCAGTCTCCAGTCCCTCTGTGGTTGAACCGATGCCGCTTGACCCGACGCCCCTGCCTGGAATCACACTTAGACTGTGCCAAAGGCCCCCAGCTAAACAAAGGCACCCCACCAGGCAGGACATTCAAGGGCAGAGACATGGCCTCCCAGGAGCCAAGGGCAAAGGCCAGACCTTTCTTTGGGCCAGGTTAAATTCTTTATGACACAGCTGTCACGTACCTGGAAGGTTCTGAGGGACTGGCCACCACGCCACACCAAGGAGAACAGGAGTGGAACGAAACCAGAGGTAGCTTGACGCACACTTTCTTGTCTCAGACTTCCGATTGCTCCTTTCCAGAAGAGAAAATGAAACTTTGGATTTAAAAATCCCATTTGCTTGCTAGAACCCTATGGTTAGCTAAACTCTGTACTTGAGTTAAATGTGGATCCTGAGGAGAGAACTTAACTGTTACAGCTTGGTTCTTCCTGGACACCAAAGAATGATTACAGGACATCGCCAGCGTTTGGATTCAGAGTGGGGAGCCTGCCTTGCTGAGCAGGGGCCGTGGCGCTGCTGTTCCTGCCCCTAGTGAGCGTGGTGGGAGTGGGGTTGCACCTCGAAGCAGTGACCCCAGAGAGAAGCGGCTCGGCCATGCCTCTGCTGCTGAGTCTGAGCAGGGCCGCCCCGCCCCCAATTTGCACCACTCCAAATGTTGCTACTGAGTGTTGATTTCAAGATCCCTACCCCCCCACCACGCCCCGCCCCAGTTGTGTTAAAATACCAGTGCCGTCGTGTTTGATAGAACCTTTGCGTGTACATCCTGATCTGCACGCAGGTAATGTCCTGATTTGGAAGCTTTTGCGTCTTTCACTTGTGTTCAGATTCAGGGCTGCCAGGCCCACCCCTCCCAAGGCCCCAGTGCACCCTGTGAGCGGCCCTCCCTGGAGTTGTGAGGTCTCCAGCCTTTGCAGCTTTGACCCTCTGCTGGGTGGCGGTGAAAATACGCGTCCTCCCGTGGGGTCACGGTGGGAAAACGCTGGAAGAGTGTGCAGTTTTACGCAACTGAGGGCTGGCACAGGCAACCTTGGGGTCCAGCATGGCCTCCGGGAGGAGTGCCACATAAGCAGAGCCTGAGGAAAAGCAGGGGCCCGCCGGGGAAGAGGAGGGAAGGAGCATCACAGGCCAGGGGACTGCGCATGCAGGGGCCCGGAGGCCAATCCCGCACGCAGGGCCTCGCAGGGTGCCTTCTCCTTGGTGGCTGGAAATCCCAAAACTGCACGGAGGAACCCTCGGGTTAACAGCCAGAAGTGAAACTGGAATTAAGGAATTAAGCTGGAAGTAGGGATTTTCACTTTAAAATATCTAAGCGCACCAATAAGTTAGGCTGCAGAGGGTCAGGTTGGGATTTGTCGCGGAGCTGCGTGTGCTGCCGGTGGGTGTCTTCTCCCCTGGTCCTTCGGAGGGAGTCAGCAGCTGGTGGCCGAGGCATTTAGGCACCGTCTCCAAGTGCCAGTCAGCAGGTGTGTGCTCCAGGGCGCATCCCGTGGCGCCTTTCGGATGGCGTCAGAGAAGTGCATCTGCTGGAAGGCGCCACCTCAGGGGACAGGCTCCAGAGGACCCCACAGAGCCCCTTGTGTGCCCCGCTGGCTGATGTGTAGAGCTTGACCGTTAACTGCTGCAGGGCAGAGTCGTCACTGCTGTAAAGACTGTGCGTTGGACAGTGGAGGCGGATCGGCACCAAGCTTCCTGAATTTGATCATCGAGCCGGGGTCATGGAAGAGAACATCTTTTTTTTTAGGAGATACTCATAAGTTATTTCCAGATGGTTCAGAAAGTTGGTGATGTGTACAGGCCGCCCAGGCTAAGCCTCCCAGGGCTGAGCCCCACTGGGTGGGCCCTCTGGGTCCGCTTCTCCTGTCCTCTTAGCAGGAGGCAGCAGCCCTGTAAGGACCATAGGGTTTGAGTGTCACAGAGATCTGGGATCAACACCAGATCCACTGTGGGTGACGAAGGGCCCCACCACATCCACGGTGGCAGCTTCACCCAGGCCTGGTGGCCACTGCCCAAACCCTATCAGCACTTGCCCTCTGCCCTTGCAGGAGCCCTGCATCACCTTGAATCAAAAAGCAGATGGCTCTTCAGTTGAAAGGTTGTGCTTTGATTTGCAAGAAAATCTGGGACAGTGTAATGGGCTTCAGGGCAGGTTGTCAGGCAGAAACATTCTCTAGGAGAGGACACCCCAGTTGGCTCCAGGCCCTTCAGAACAGGCCTCTGGGGAGAAGGGAGAGGGTGGACGGTGGGTGGGTCTGGGAGCCCTTTCCTGAGGGGGCAGGGAGGCCTCAGGTTTCTCCTGCCTCGGCCTTTGGAAGGGTGCACTGGCCCTTCATCGGGAGCCCAAGCTTGGAATGGGCACTGCAGGGCAAGAGGCGGCCCTCCGCCTGTGGGGTCAGCGCTGTCTGCTCAGCCCCGAGTCCAGAGCCTGGCGTGAGAGGCGCCGAGGTGAGGTGTCTTGAGAACAGTGCTGATCCCCATCATTAATCCCCGGGCCCGCCTGAGCGTGGGCACAGGCCGGGCTGCTAGCCGAGTGGGGCTCAGAGCCACGAGAGGATTAGCCCAGGTGGCCTTGCTGCGCCGTGGTGAGGTTCTGAGCCTGCCACAGAATTTGCGGGAAGAAGCCCCACCTGCCCAGTTAGTCAGGCCGATTCCATCTCCCCCCCCCCACCCCCGCTTCACTCCCTGCTGCTAATCGCCATGGTAGGGACAGAGCACGCCAAAACAACAACAACAAAAAACAGGGTTCTAGTTTTAAGGGTCTTAAAACTAGAATTACACAAAAGCTTAAAATAGGAGAGGTACAGATAGATACCTGGACTCCGGAAACAAGTAGATATGGGTGAGCAGGTGGCAGCCTGCCCCTCCCGTCACTCTGCCCCCCTCGGAGTCCCCTGTGAGACCCTGTGACATGCTCAGTGCGTTTCAGCGGGCATGTGCTGCTTCTGTACTCAGGAAGCAGTAGAGGAACATTCGTGAAAATATCAGTAGAATAGGATAAACAGGTAAGGCAGGAGGTGTAAAATGGAAAATTCCAAACAACCAGGGGAAAAAAAACGGGGAAAGGATGAATAAAAAGGTCCAAAGTCAAGGTCAAATAAATGAGAAATTACCAAAACAGAGGTAAAATTTAAAATGAAGCCAGGAGACAGCTAGATAAAAGAAAGGCAGATTGAGAAGTGTCAAACTTCTGAGGTGAAACTCAGAAACTAAATTAAAAATGTAATTTAACTAAGATTAAAAGTTAAGAGGAGGGAAGAGAGAGTGTCTGCGGGGGCCTCCGCCGAGGTGTGGAAGTGGGTCTGTGGGTCCCGGACGGTGGCAGCACGGTTTCCCCACCCGCCGACCCCCAGACACACCACAGCCCCTTGGTCCCGGCAGTCCAGGGATCCCCAGCACCCGTAGCTCCCAGGGTGGCCATCCTGCAGACCCTGCCACTTGAGAAGCAGCTTGAGGCCTCTCTGCCTTGGCGTCGCTCGGTACTCAGAGCTGCGGATGGTAACATGGGGGCTCCAAACAGGAAGCACGCTCCTCAAGACCGAGGTCACTCAGCCCTGCACTCACATGACCAGCTCCGCCCACCCCTGGCCACAGCTCCTGGGCTTGCTGTGCCCCTCATTTTCATCTTCTCCCTGGTCCTGAGAAATGGTCCTTGCAGTGCCGTGAACAGTGCTCGTCACCCGCGGCTAACATCCCTGAGCAGCTGCCACGGCAGAGCACAGCACTGGCCCTCGCGGCGTTCAGGTCAGCTTGGGGAAGCTGGAACGTACACTTGGAGTAGATGCCACCCCCGAGAGCCAGGCTGGATTATGATCCGGCTTCTGCTGCTTGCTGCGTGACCCTCTTCTCCAGAATGAGGGTTTCAAACTAAGTGGTTTCAAATACAGCTTAGCGGGGGTGGGCGGGGGTGGTCAGGTTTTCTTTAAAATGAGATTTGGATTTCATCGTTGAACTGTATTAAGAGACATGAGCCCCCAGGTGTGTCATTGGCTCCTGTAAAATAATCAGTTCATTAGAAATTTTGGCTCATGAGATTCTTAATCAGCTTTGTGACCTACAGCCAGTCCAGCCCTCAGCATGTGGACCCTGCAGTAAAGCTTCGCCACGCTCCCTCTTTGTCGGAAGAGTGTGCCAAGGGCGCAGGGCAGGCAGCCTACAGACCTTCCTTGTTGGCAGGTTCCTTGGTGAATATCATTTCCTTTCACCCCTGCATGAGTCAGGGGTTTTTCTGTACCACACGGCCATAAATCTGACCCTGACATTGACCTTTTAAGGGTGGGTGCCTGGCAGGTGGAGGCTCTTCGTGAATATGTGTGAGTGGATCTGCCCCAGACGCCTCGCTTTTCTAATTCTCAAGAGATCCTTGACTTTGTAATGGGTCAAAAAAGTGAACCTGGAAAGTCATTTTGTACTAATCCCTCTTTAATGTGTGTCACTGTATCATTTTCAAATTTCACGTATGGTGTACATACACGTATCTGAGATTCTGTTTCAGATAAATGTTCTGCTGCTAAGTCAGTTTTTAAAATCCTGAGCTTCTCATATCCAGGACCCTTGCTGGCTCAGTTCACTGACTAAGAGTCAAAAGAGAAAATAGCCCCAGGGTGAGAAGATGTTGTCAAGAGGTGTCATGGGAAGAGGGTCTGAACTGCACTCTAGGAAGGAGAGTGGGGCTGAGGGACTGGGGAGGAGGCAACTAGGATCTGTCTTGAGTACCATCTTCAGTTGATTGCTTCTGCCTGCCTGAGGCTATCAGAGCTCAAGAGAGAGTGCTCTGATCCATTTGCAATGTCTGCCCTGGTCAAAGGGTGAGGACTGGAAGGCATCAAGCAGTATGTTATCATGCCCAATACAGACATTCTTTCTGTTATTTTCAGGATTCATACCAGGGGTCAACAAACCACATTTGCAAACTAGCAAAAAAAATATAGATATGGCCCACCACTTGTATGTGTATAGTCTGTGAATTAAGAATTTTTTTTTTAGATGAGTTTCAGAGAATCAGAAGAAGAATACTATTTCATGATGTGAAATTATATGAAAATCAGATTTTGTTTCTTATAAATGAGGAACACAGCCAAACTCCGTTGGCCTACATGTTCTCTGTGGCCACTTTGGTGCAACGGCGGCAGAGTTGAGTAGTTGTAACAGAGGTGGTATGGCCGACAAAGCCTATAACATTTATACTGGCTGTTCATAGACGAAGTTTGCTGACCCTTGATTTAGAACAGTATATGGGGGGAATTCCCTGGAGGTCCAGTGATTAGGGCTCCACGCTCTCACTACCGAGGGCCCGGGTTCAATCCCTGGTTGGGGAACTAAGATCCCGCAAACCGCGTGGCGCGGCCCCCCCCCCAAAAAAAATGAACAACAAAAAGGTACTAGAACAGTATATGGGAAAGGATGGAAGAGACCCCTGACTTAGCTTAGGGGACCTGTGCTCAGGTCCTGCCTGCCACCAATTTTCTGTGTCTGGGCCAGCTCTCATAACCTCTCTGGTTTCTCCATCTGTTGGAATGGGATATCGACGGATGACCTCTTAGATTCTGAGAGTCCGTGGTTCTGTCCTGTTCAGGGGTTTGGGTCTGTTTTTTTGTTTGGTTTGTTTGGTTTGCTTTTTGTCTCTTCTGATTCTGTTTCTCCTTCACATGTTATCATTTTGTTTCAAGGACACATCAAAGGATGTGTCCATTTAGACTTTGGAGCTCTATGTATCAGGAGCTCAGGTCTAAGCCCCGCAAGCAGAACAGGGGTTCCTTTGGCTTGGAGGCCATGGAGGAGTTAGTGTAGTCTAGCTTTCAGGACCCAGAGCCACCTGCCACCTCTCCCCTTACCCCTGTGGTGAAACACAGCTCTGGGCACCTGAAGGTCCTCTGGTCCTCAAGGCCTCACACACCAAGAAAAAAGACCTCTGCTTCCCCAGCTCCTGGTAGAAAGGCCCAGGGAAGGGCTCTTATTGGCTGGCTGTGTCCCAGGCTCTTGCCTGGACCAGTCCCTGAGACCAGACGGCTAAGGAGCTGTGCTTGGTCGCACCGTAGTCTTGGGGGGAGAGGTGGGGGCTCAGTGACGGGCAGCCCCACCAGAACCCTGAGTTGGTGTGGGGGAGGGCACATTCCCATAGGGAGGAGACCATCTGGGCAGGTTAAATAATAAGGGTCCCAACCAGGGCTCTTCGGGCTCCAAGGAGAAGGGCTTAGAACACTAGGTAAGGCCTCCCCCACCGCGTGGTCACAAACCTCGTTCAGTAAGAAATGCCCTCTGAGCTAGATGTGGGAGGAGTTGGAGCTCCAGGCAAGGCCCTGGTCACTCTGAGCCCTTCTGTGTCTCATGTCCGAGTGTGATGGGGACAGGGCAGTGAACGAGGTAGAAGAAAATCCCTGCTGTGGGAACTGACATCTAGAGGCTGGAAAATAACGTCACTGTCATATGTAACAGCAGCCACCATTGCTGGTGTTGCCAAAAGCCAGGTGACAGGCCAGGCTGGAGGCATTAGGGCCATGGTGGGTGCTTCCTTTCTTTATATCCGAATTGGGGTCACAGGGCCAATCCTGACAGCCTCAGGATTCTCTCAGGCTCCTTCACTCACGTGCCCACCGCTGCCAGGCGGCCGGACGCAGAGCAGAGCCAGAGATGGAGTTCCAACAATTCTACCTGGTAGAAACTTCTTCAGAGCAAGTCTCACAAGGCAGGAGGCATGTCTCACCGACAGTGGTGACCGGGGAGGCCAGGCCTGGGGGCTCACCCTGTGGGATCCCGTAACCTCAAGTTCAAGAGGAGGCCAAGCTCGGCCAGGTGCTGGAGGTCAGGGAGGCTCACAGGAGCAAGCACTGAAGGTTTGTGCCTTTATGTGTCATCTCAGTCATCCGTGTTATTACGAGGTGTCGGGAAGATGACATTTATGCGGAGGTGAGGGTGGGAGCCGGGGTTCCCTGGGGGAGCAGCCGCTTCGGTGATTCTGAGGTGACTGAGTAGGTGGAGAGGGGTGCTGACATCAGCGGTCACGGGCAGCCCGTCCTGGAGGGCCAAGTAGCCCCGAGGAGGGGGGCACCGGTGAGCGAGCCTGGAAGGCCGCGCCAGCCCCTGGTCAGGGGTGGGGGGGAGTTCTCCAGGGGACTTCTAAGGATTAAAAATGACTTGTCAGCACTTTGGCAACGAAAATCTTATGGCAGTGGCTTTTTTCAAGAGGTCTTCTCCGTCAGGGCGGTTTTAAAAGTCCCCCGTGACCCTGGCGCCCTGCCCCTCCCTCACACATGACCAGTTCTAGGCCCTCTGCCCTCAGCACGTTGCACCAGAGAACAGTTCTCGGGCCAAGTGGGCCTTTGATTCCTCAAGGACACGATTCCCCCAGAGGTTTGTGAAAGGGTTTTGCTTTGAAATTTCCCTCTGTATGATGGCGCTAGAGTCCCGCTTCCTGAGCTCCCTGAAGGGCCACGCACACCCCGAGGCCAGGCCACCTGTGTGGATGCCACGGGTGAGCACGGAGCACGTGGCCCTGGCACCACGTGCAAGCCTGTTAGTGGGCTGCAGCGTTAATTTAGCGGGTCTAAAACTGGCGTTGCCAGGAGACAGCATCGCCACGCTGGAGGCTGAAGGGAGGCTGCGGGTGGAGGTCTCTGTTCGCCCCCTCCTCGTGCAGGCACTGGGAGGATGTTGCCTCGGAGCTCCTGGCCCCAGCGTGGCCGGGCGCAGGCGTGGCACAGCCTGGCGGCCCAGTGCTCGGGTTCCTCATCTCATGGCCGCTCACGGCACGTCTTTCCTCTGCTCCCTTGTGCAAAGCAAGCGCTTTCTCATTGGAAAAGACTAGAAAACAGCTTTTGTCATCCATTAGCATCTTGCCGGGGGACATCTTCCCTTGGGTTTTGGCCAGATTCTCTGAAGTTCACCGCTCGTAAGTGCCGCCTGTGAGAGGTGCACAGTATGCTTGGGAAACTGGCCTCCGAAGGTGCTGGCACTTGATGCTCCCAACATGAGCGAACTGATTTTTGCGTCGTAAATAAATAATCAGGGTGGTTCTCCCTCTTTCAAGTGCCAAGGCTTTTGCTGCATGTGGCACGTGATGCTGTTTCCTCCAGGGCTGGGGTGGGGGGGCGGTGGGAGGAAGTTGGGTGAGTTCAGAGCCTCGATTCATATGCATCAGGGGCCTCTCTGCATGGCTGCCCCTCCGGAATGTTCCAGAACTCACAAGACAGCACAGGTACAGGAAATGATTCCCGAGTCAGCTTTGCATTTCTCACCGGCTCTGTCCTCAAGCAATGGGGGCGTGGCCTGGTGGGGGGCGCCGGGCAGGGGGCGGGGGCTCCCCAGCAGGCAGGGCCTGTGCGTGACGCCGCCGTGTCCCTCCCTACAGTAGTAGTGGACGTCAGCTCAGCGAGGTGTTCATCCAGCTGCCGTCCCGCAAGGAGCTGCCCGAGTACTACGAGCTCATCCGCAAGCCTGTGGACTTCAAGAAGATAAAGGTAACCCCGTGTCGAGTGTGCGGGGAGGGCGGGGGTTCTCCCCGCAGGGACATGCCACGTCGGCGTTTGGGGGATTCCGAGCCTGGGCCTCGGGCCCCCCCCAGGGAGGGAGCCAAGCGGTGGCCGCTGGGGTCCTGAGGATGTGACGGGCGGCCCCCCAACCCCGGCACCCACAGCTGGGCCTCCGAGTCTGCACAGAGCCTGGGGGTTCAGCCGTGACCTCGTCAGGCAGAGGGACGCCGGGCGCGAGGGGGCCCAGAGGTAAGGCCGCTTCTCCCGCCCGCAGGAGCGCATCCGCAGCCACAAGTACCGCAGCCTCAACGATCTAGAGAAGGACGTGATGCTGCTGTGCCAGAACGCGCAGACCTTCAACCTGGAGGGCTCCCTGGTGAGCAGCCCCCAGCCCCGGGGACACGCCCCTCAGCCCCCGCCCGTGGATTGACTGGTTTTAGAAAAGATTCCCTCCAACTTGGACTATTCTACTCATTACAGAAGCAATGTGTGTATATTACTGAAAAAATAGCAGAAAATAAAAACAAACTAAAAAGAGGAAATAGACTCGGTGCCATCCATCCATGGTGACCCTGGGTACAGTCTGCGTACATCTCGGAATCTGTTTTGAATTCACTCGGGGACTCTCTTGAAAGGAATCCTGTGCTGTGTCCCATCCTGGGATGAAATTCGTGTACACACACAGCCTTAGCCTAGCAGTTTCCCTAAGTGTCGGGATGGGTGCCTCTCAGAAAGGAGATCTGCTAGTCATATATTTGGGGGAAATGCTGGCTTCAACGAGGGGCACGCGTTTCTAATGTTACGGCAGACCCTCTCGAGCCTTTAAAAACGCGCTCAGTGCAATTCTTCAAAGGGAGGGGGGAACGTGTGGTTATTTCTGAAAGAACACGCCTGACCTTTTGTCTGGGACCAACCACTTCATCAACCCAGTGCTCCCTTGGGCACCGGCTGGGAAAGGATCACTGAGCTGTCCCTCTGCCAGGACTGGGGCCCAGCGGGCGGGGAGCTCCCCAGCAGGCCCCCCACCTGAGCCCCGTGTGTTTCCACCCAGATCTACGAAGACTCCATCGTCCTACAGTCGGTCTTCACCAGCGTGCGGCAGAAAATCGAGAAGGAGGAAGACAGTGAAGGGGAGGAGAGTGAGGAGGAAGAGGAGGGCGAGGAGGAAGGCTCGGAGTCGGAGTGTGAGTGCGGGCGGGCGGGGGGCCGGGGGGGGCGCGCTGGGGCGGGGCTGCAGCCCATCCTCGGGGTGGAGGGAGGCGGGGATGGGGTCACACCCACCTGAGAGGACCCGAAGCCCGCACGGCTCCCGGACGCCCCTGGCTCCGAGGTGCCATGCTCTCCCGAGCTCACATCTTCTTTCCTCCTGGTCCCCACCCCAGCCCGCTCGGTCAAAGTGAAGATCAAGCTTGGCCGGAAGGAGAAGGCCCAGGACCGGCTCAAGGGCGGCCGGCGGCGGCCGAGCCGCGGGTCCAGGGCCAAGCCGGTGGTGAGCGACGACGACAGTGAGGAGGAGCAGGAGGAGGTAAAGCCCCCAGAGCCCTGGGGCAGGCGGGTCACTGGACGTCCGCCCCGTGCCAGGTGCTGGACCCTGTTCCGAGGCCCCGTGGGAGGGGGGATGCTCCAACACCCCCGCTCCCCAGATGGGGAAACTGAGGCTCAGCGTTATATGGCGTGGAACTCAAGTCCAAGTCCACGTGACCCTAGAAGCAGTGCTCTTGGAGCTGGTGGGCATCTGGGCTTCAGGCAGGGCATCCCAGCCTGTTCCTGCTGCAGCAGTCTGCAGAGCTGCCTACCCAGGACACCAGGGCTGCCGAGCTCGGGCCGGCAGTGTTGGGGCGGGAGGCGGTGAGATCGGAGATGCCGCCAGCGGGTCCCCATGCCCACAGCACAGGGCCCTCCAGCCGCCAGGGCTGCCATGGTGTCCTCACTGCATGGGGCACACGCCATGCACCCCAGGTCTCTGCTTGTGGCTCTGTTCCGGCCTGTCTAGAAGGATTTCTAAACAATGGTAGTGGGTTAAGAAAAAGCAAGCAAAAAACAAAGGTCCCATAATCCACAGTCATAAAAACATTGTGGAGCAGACCCCGTGAACGGGGCTGTGAGCGGTGCCTCGGTGATGGGCCCCTGGCACAGGCCGCAGTCCCCTGCACACCAGGGAAGAGCTACAGGAGCACCGAGCCTGGGCAGTTTCATGGGCTTGGGGGCAGGGGCAGACCCATTTGCTGGGTTTAAATAAGCTTTGCCCTCTGGCTCTAGCCCGGATGCCAGGCCCTTCCCTGCTGTAGGGCCTGGGCATTTCACTTCACTTCTGAGCCTGTCTCCACTTCTACGAAGCAAGGAGGTCAAATGGATTACACGGGGCCTGGCTCCCAGAACGGCCTGACAAGCACTGTTTTGTTGTTGTTAGTCTTCTATTTTTCTTTTTTAAAATATTTTTTTATTTATTTGGTTGCACCAGGTCTTAGTTGCAGCACGCAGCCTCCTTAGTTGTGGCATGCGAACTCTTAGTTGCAGCATGCGTGTGGGATCTAGTTCCCCGACCAGGGATGGAACCCGGGCCCTCTGCATTGGGAATGAGGAGTCCTAACCACTGGACCACCAGGAAAGTCCCTCGTTAGTTTTCTTGTATAGCTATTTGCAGTAGCAGCAAAACCAGGTGCCTCGGGACTTCCCTGGTGGCGCAGTGGTTAAGAATCCGCCTGCCAGTGCAGGGGACACGGGTTCGAGCCGTGGTCCGGGAAGATCCCACATGCCTCAGAACAACTAAGCCCGCGAGCCACAACTACTGAGCCTGCGCTCTAGAGCCCGCGAGCCACAACTACTGAAGCCCGCACGCCTAGCGCCTGTGCTCTGCCACAAGAGAAGCCACCGCGATGAGAAGCCCCTGCTCACCGCAACTAGAGAAAGCCCGCGCACAGCAATGAAGACCCAACACAGCCAAAAATTAATTAATTAATTAATTAGGGAAAAAAAAAAAACCCAGGTGCCTCAGAATAAATCTGACCATAGACATCCATGGTCTTATGGGGACGTTAATGACATTGTGAACACAGGGAGTGGTGGCCCTTGTTTCTGGAGAGGAGGGTCTGGGCGGTAAAGCTCCCCATCTGCCCATCTGGATCCAGCAGGGCTTCTGTGACCCTTGCCAAGCTGTTTAAAATGTTTATACAGAAGAGCAGAGATTTTACATGGTCAGGAATTGCCAAGGTGGTTTTAAAGCCACAGGTCAGGGGAATTCCCTGTCGGTCCAGTGGTGAAGACTTGGCGCTGTAACTGCTGTGGGCCCAGGTTCCATCCCTGGTCAGAGAACTAAGATCCCGCAAGCTGTGTGGCATGGCCACAAAAATTAAAATAAAGCTGCAAGTCCGGGGTACAGGGACAGGCAGACAGCAGTGGGACAGAGCAGGGAGGGCCCAGCAAGCCTCCCACGTCCCGAGGAAGAGTCGATGTGGACGCAGGGTGGCATCGGGGTGTGGCCGTGGCAGCAGGCGATGAGGGCAAAGGCCAGTCCGCACCCAGCCTCACGGAGCCAGTGCTGCCCGCTCCCTGCAGGGCAAAGCTGTTCTGCTGCCTGCCTTGGTGGTTGAGTGCATCTAAAGCCGAGGTCGGCGCCAGTCGGGGTGCTCCTGAGGACGGGGCTGGCTCACACTTTCTCCTCCTGTCCCCCCTCCAGGACCGCTCAGGAAGTGGCAGCGAGGAAGACTGAGTCCCGACATTCCAGAGTCTCAACCCCGAGCCGCTCGATCCAGATCCGAGATGGTGTAGCCCTTAGCAGTAACGGGTAGCAGCAGATGTAGTTTCAGACTTGGGATAAAACTGTATAAACGAAAATCTTCCATATTTATACAGCAGAGAAGATGTAGGACTGTTTGTGTCTGGCCCTGTCCTGGCATCAGTAGCGTTTGTAACAGCATTAACTGTTTAAAATGAGAAAAAAAAAAAAAAAAAAAAAGAATTACGAATTGGGGAACACGCGACACCTGTTTTTCTTTTCCTTCCCTGGCAGTACTGTTTCGGCCGCAGTTTGGAATCACTGTAGTTTAAGCTGTGGATGCATGTGTGTAGCCGTCCACTCCTCGTACTGTATTTTATTGGACAGGTCAGACTCGCCAGGGCCAGGGGTCCGCAGGCCCGGCGGGGGTATGTCAGTGTCACTGGATGTCAACAGTAATAAATTAAACCTACAACAAAAGTCTTGCCTTCTGGTGGACTCATTCCCGGCTCCTGGGGTGGTGGTGAATGTCCGCTGCCACCCCAAGCGCTGTGAGGCCCTGGGGCCCCGTGTGGGGCCTCACCGTATCCGGGGCCCTGTCCTCCCATCACCGGATCCCAGGGGTCCCATTTCACACGGGAGGACACTGAAGCCCAAGCAAAGGCAAACACCTTGCCCAGGCCTCACACCATCTGACTGCAAGCCTGGGCTCTCTGGCTCCCTTACCACTGCCATTCTCCATCGTGCGTTCAAGCCCGCCCTGTCATGCAGGGAGCAAACAGCTCAGTCCCTTCCCCTCTGCAGCTAAGGTGGGGTCGGGGAGACAGTCACATAAACAGGCAGGTGCAGGACTTCCCTCGTGGCGCAGTGGTTAAGAATCCACCTGCCAGAGGGAGGGGATATGGGGATATATGTATACGTATAGCTGATGCACGTTGTTATACAGCAGAAACTAACATAACAATGTAAAGCAATTATGCTCCAATAAAGATGTTAAAAAAAAAAAAAGAATCCACCTGCCAATGCCAGGGACACGGGTTCGAGCCCTGGTCCAGGAAGATCCTACATGCCGCAGAGCAGCTAAGCCCATGCGCCACAGCTACTGAGCCTGTGCTCTAGAGCCTGCGAGCCACAACTACTGAGCCCGTGTGCTGCAACTACTGAAGCCCGCGCGCCTAGAGCTCGTGCTCCGCAACAAGAGAAGCCACTACAATGAGAAGCCCATGCACCACAACGAAGAGTAGCCCCCGCTCGCCGCAACTAGAGAAAGCCCACGTGCAGCAACAAAGACCTAAAGCAGCCATAAATAAATAAATATATTTGTTTTGGAAAAAAACCAAAAAACGGCAGTTGCCACACAGCAGTCAGAGTCGTGACACAGGAATCCCAGGGCATTGTGGGATCCCAGGTGATCAGGGAGAACTCCCAAGTCCAGAACTTACTTTGGGTTCTATTCTGTAGTTTTTGTCTCTTCATTAAGAGCTTGTATTTGCGAGTCATTGTCATCATATTTGCCTTTAATTCTTCAAACACTGTTCGCTTTAATTCTTTGAACATATTTTTATTGACTGCTGTGAAGTCCAGCATCTGGACCCCTGGAGAGAACGTTTCTAGTGACTGCTTTTTTCCTCAGGGTGGGTCACACTTTCCTGTTTCTTTGCATGTCTTGCTTTTTTTTTTTTTCAAAAATGGACTTTTTTTTTTGGCCTTCCTGCCTGGCCTGTGGGACCACAGCTCCCCAACCAGGGATCGAACCCACGCCCTCGGCAGTAAAAGCACAGAGTCCTAACCACTGGACCGCCAGGGAATTCCCTCAAAAATGGACATTTTTAAATAATAGATTTTAGCAGCTCTGAATTCCAACCCCCCCCCAACAGGACGTTGTCCTGGCGGCATTTTTGTTTTGTTTGTTTTAGTTATTTCTGAGCTGACTCTGTAGGGTCTCTCTCCCCCACTGTGTGCAGCTGTTTATGTCTCTGCTCAATTTTTGAAAGTTATTGTTTTTCATTATCTTTAAGCTGACTCCCTCTCGGAGTCACCCCTGGGTCAGCCTAGCTTCAGGGTCAGCCAGTGATGGCACAGAGGTTGTGCTCAAACCCCTGAGTCAGTCAGGCCCTGTGCCAGGGGCCCGTGCTCAGGCAGTTTGCAAGCCAGACCTGCCTTTGCTTCCTGCCGTCCCTCTTGCGTCTTCTCAACATGTGCACATGGCCTCCTGCTGAGCAGCTTGCTTGGATTTGTGGGTTGACGGGGCTCCCTCCGGCTCTCGTGCAGCCTGGTGTGTGCACACGGCTTTCCAGACCCTCAGGATACAGGGGGCCAAGTGCTTCATGCTCCGGACCTCCCGATTGAATGCTGACTAGTTTACCCATCTGCAACCAGCATCTCAACCTCAGCTAGTTAGGAGACCTTGGCCTTCCCCATTCATTCCACCCTGAGATCCCTGCTGTTTCCAATTTGCCCAGTGGCCTGAGGTGTTACTTGGCTCCTAGTCAAGTCAGCCCCCTCCAGCAGTGATATTCATGGTTTGTCCAGTCCAATAGGAGCTGGGAGGCCAAAAAAAACCATTACCTCCCACTGCTCTTACCTTGCCATTCAGTAATTATTTTTGAGTAAATTCTTCTTAATTTGTCTAATGCCTTTGATTAATCTCCAGAATCCTGAAATGGTTGTTTTTGACAACTCTGTCTAGTTTTAAGGTTGCTTTTATGGAGTGGATTTGCCAAGATACTCATGTCATTTTGAAAGTCCACATTTTTGTGTGTGAATGGCTTTGACTTCATTTTAAGAAATTTGAATTTATTTTAATGTTTACAGAAAAGCAGCTCACCTTGATTTCACGGTATTTAGACTGAGGCCAATTTAAAAATGTGTCCCTTGAGGGGGCAAAAAGTATATGTGAAGTTTGAGTAGGAGAAAAGTGTTTGTCTGATATAGTTTGTTGGTGAATAGATGGCAGCAAAATCCAAAATAATGCTTATTTGCCATGAGTTCATACCTCTGTCATGTCAAAGTCTGGAGTTGGTGCCTCACAGTGTTGGAGAACAGCTCCTTCTCTGTCTTGTTGCTTTAGTACTTGCCACCCCTATGTCCAGCATCACCTCATGGCCCAATATGGCTGCTGGTGCTCCATCTATCCATTCCACATTCCAGCCATCAACAAGGAGGCAAGGGGAAGGAGAAAGGCCCACCATCCCTTAGAGACCCTCTCTGGAAACTGAAACTTCACTCTCTCTTATGTGCTCGTTGGCTACAACATAGTCAAATGGCCACACCTAGCTGCACAGGAAGCTGAGAAATGCAGCCTGTCTTCTGGTGTCTATGTGCCCAGCTAAAGCTGTGGGCACACCACTTGCTCACTGCGTACTTTGAGGTGGTTAGCCCCAGTTTTCAGGTGAGAAAACTGAGGCACAGGGAAGGGAAACATTTGCCCAAGCCTGCACAGCCAGTCCTAGAACCAGTGGTTGTCAAGCCCCACTTGCCTTCCTCCCACATTGGGTGGTCGTGGGTTTGAATCCTGGCCCTGCCACGTCCAGGCTATGTGACTTTGGGCAGTTCTCTGCACCTCTCTGAGCCCACTAGGAGATGATAAACCAAAAGATGCTCACGGAGGTTTCTTATTTCTTTCTTTGGGCATTTCTGTATTTTCTACGGTGACAATGAAAAGAGAAATAATTGAAGAAAAAAAATGAAGGGCATCAACAAGAGGAGCTAGTTGGGCTGAACACCCAACACATGCAAAGCCAAGTGTGATGGTGACCCAGGAACACGTGGGCTGTGCTGGGGGTGAGAGGTCATCCCCCTGGCCTGGCTCTCCCACGTTGACCTTGGCCTGAGGTCCTGGAACCAACCTGGCCCTCATGTGGACACTGGCCAGGAACCAGGGACCTCTACCAGCCTGAACTCCTGTCGCTCCTGGTGACAGCTGCTAACTGCCTTCCCACCACCCCCCACCGGCCTTTGCTCTCAGCACCCATCTATCTGGACAGTCCTTTCCCCTCTATCTCTGCCTGGCTGGCCAGTGCCTTCCTCCCCCATTTATCCCAACAACCCTGAGGGGTGTGGACTTCACTCCCATTTCACAGATGACACAAGTGCACTTCAGAGAGGTTGAGACACTTGCCCAAGGCCACACAGATTTGGGCCCAGGTTTGTGGGGGCACAGGAGTGAGTCCTCGGGGGCTGGGACCTGCTCTGAATCTGGAGGAAAGGCCCTGGATCTGGGAGGGTGAAATGGCCCCTGGAAAGGGTGCTGCATTGAGTAATGTAGCCAGGTCTGTGTCCTCAGGGAGTCAGGGAAGGCCCCAGCAAGACTTGGGTGAGCAGGTCCCTTTGGCTGGAATGCCAGATGGTCAGGGCATGATGGGAGCCCCTGGGGTGCCCTGACACAGCTAGGACTGGGAGGGGGGCAGTCAGGAAGAGTATAGAGCATCACATGTGACAGATGGCCACAACAATATCTCCCACCCCATATGCACTTCTAGAACCTTGCAACTCCCCCACCAAGACATGGAATCTAATTCTCCTTCCCTTGACTTTGGCTTGGGACTCTTGGTAAGCAGTAGAGTGCAGTAGAAGTGACAATGTGACCGCTAAGAGTGGGTCATACAAAGCACCACAGTTTGTTGGAACACTCCCTCTTAAAGCCGTCAGCTCTCATGGAACAGCCCAAATGCCTAGAAGCCACCATGTTGTGAGGAAGCCCAAAGAAGCCCATGCCAAGAGACCACCAAGAACACAGGAGGAGAAAGAGACGGCTGGCCAAAGCCCACCTGTGTGCACCTGCGCAGATGAGCCCTTCCCACCTTCCCTACACAAAGAAACCATTAGAGAGAACAAACTGATTGTTGTTTTAAGCCACTAAGCTGCGGGGTGATTTCTTATACAGTGATAGCAACTGGAACATCCTAATACAATTTTTCAAATGACATGGGTCTAATTAAGCTAACATGGAAAGATCTTTAGAGCAATGTTAAGGCTAGGAAAGCAAGCTACACAATGAAATGTCCAGCAAGATGCCTTTTTTAAAATTAATTAATTAATTTATTATTTTTGGCTGCGTTGGGTCTTCGTTGCTGCGCGTGGGCTTTCTCTAGTTGTGGCGAGCGGGGGCTACTCTTCGTTGCGGTGAGCAGGCTTCTCATTGCGGTGGCTTCTCTCGTTGCTGAGCACGGGCTCTAGGCGCACGGGCTCAGTAGTTGTGGCTCATGGGCTCTAGAGAGCAGGCTCAGTAGTTGTGGCTCACAGGCTTAGTTGCTCCAGGGCATGTGGGATCTTCCCGGACCAGGGCTTGAACCTGTGTCCCCTGCATTGGCAGGCGGATTCTTAACCACTGCGCCACCAGGGAAGTCGCAAGATACCTTTTTTTTAGCACACACAGGGTCTCAGATATTTGCTTTGGACCATGTCACTGCCACATAAACATTTAGAGAAAGTTCTGTCAGGATATACCCCCAAACGCACTATATCCTGAACAGCTGTTACCCCTGGAAGCAGGGAACAAGAGGATGGAGTTGGGAGCTTCTCCAAGCTAGTGAGATTGTGGACACATGTCCATTTTAAGACCCATTTCTTGATTCCTCACCAATGTTTAATTCAACAGAATAGTTGGTTTCTAGTTTATGTCATGGTCTCAGAGATTTCTGGTTCAATGAGGACATTTGTATCTTCCAGAGCATTAACACTGACAAGGTGCCCAAAGCCCAACTCATCGTGTTCCTCCCACACCTGATTCTGCTTCTGTGTCCCCACCTCTTAGGTGGCTCCAGTGGCCCCAAAAAATCTAACTCGGCTCTCATCCCTTTCCCTCAGCCTCCTACATCCAGCCCGTCCCCCAGATCAACCATTCTCCTTTCTAACCACCCACCTCTTCTCCATCCTTGGCCCCTACCTGGTCCACCACCACTGCCATCACTGGTCTGGACCAGTGTGGTCCGCTCCTCCCTGGTTCCCCAGCTCCCACCCTCACTCCCCACCAGTCTTTTCTTCCACACGGCCAGAGACTTCTAAACTCTTCCAAATCCTTGAGCACACATGGGGCCCTGATCATCTGAGCCTGGCAACTCTCCAGCCAGGCTTCCTAAACCTCAGCCACACTGAAATTTCACACCACACACTTACAAGTGTTTGCACATGCACGTCCCTCATCCCATAATGCCTCACTTGGCAAATCTCCTTCCCCTGAGCCTCGTCTCAAATGTCATTTTCCTGCTCCTTCTCACCTTTCGTTGACAATCTGTAGGAGGAAGCATGTAGGCACCCCCTGAAAGAAGCCCTCATTGTCATTTTGATTTGCATTTCTCTAATAATTAGTGATGTTGAACGTCTTTTCAGGCCCTTATTGGCCATTGTTATATCTTCTTTGGAAAGGTGTATTTAAGTCCTTTGCTTGTTTTTTAATTGCGCTGTTCGTTTTGCTGTTGTCGAGTTGTAGGGGTTCTTTATATATTCTGAATATTAATCTCACCAGATATAGGATGTGCAAATATTTCCTCCCATTCCATGGGTTGCCTTTTCACTTTGTTGATAGTGTCCTTTGATGCACTTTAGTTTTTAATTTTGATGAAGTCCACCTTATTTGTTTTTTCCTTTATTCTGTATGCTTTTGTTGTCACAGCCAAAAACTCACTGCCAAATTCAATGTCATGAAGTTTTTTGTTTGTTTGTTTGTTTGTTTTAATTTTTTATTTATTTATGGCTGTGTTGGGTCTTCATTTCTGTGCGAGGGCTTTCTCCAGTTGTGGCAAGTGGAGTGCCACCCTTCATCGCGGTGCGCTGGCCTCTCACTATCGCGGCCTCTCGTTGCGGAGCACAGGCTCCAGACGCGCAGGCTCAGTAATTGTGGCTCACGGGCTAGTTGCTCCGCGGCATGTGGGATCTTCCCAGACCAGGGCTCGAACCCGTGTTCCCTGCATTAGCAGGCAGATTCTCAACCACTGCGCCACCAGGGAAGCCCCAATGTCATGAAGTTTTACCCCAGTGTTTTCTTCCAGAAGTTTTATAATTTTAGCTCTTACTTTTAACTCTTTGATCCAGTTTGAGTTAATTTTTGTATATGGTGAAAGTTAGTATGCAAAATAATAAGTATCATTATTTTGCATGTGGATATACAGTTTTCCCAACACCGTTTGTTGAAAAGACTGTCCTTTCTCCATTCAACGGTCTTGGCGCCCTTGTCAAAAATCATTTGGCCATATATGTGAGGGTTTATTTCCAGGCTCTCTATCCTACTCCATTTGTCTGTATGTCTGTCTTTATGTAAATACCACACTGTTTTGTTTGCTGTAGCTTTGTTGTAAGTTTTCCAATCAGGAAGTGTGAGACTTCCAACTTTGTTCTTTTTAAGGTCATTTTGGTTATTCAGGGTATCTTGAGATCCATATGAATTTTAGGGTAGATTTTTCCATTTATGCAAAAAACATCATTGGGAATCTGATAGGGATTGCATCAAATCTGTACATCACTCTGGGTACAATTGACATCTTAACAATGTTAAGTCTTCCAATCCATGAACTTGGGATGTCTTTCCATTTGTGTGTGTCTAATTTCTTTCAACAATATTTTTTAGTTTTCAGTGTACACATCTTTCACCTTCTTGGTTAAATTAATTCCGAAATATTTTATTCTTTTTGATGCTATTGGAAAGGGAATTGTTTTCTTAATTTCCTTTTTGGATTGTTCCTTGCTAGTGTATGAAATGTAGCTTTTTTGTGTGTTGATGTTATATTCTGCAACTTTGCTGAATTCGTTTATTAGTTCTAGCAGGTGTGTGTGTGTGTGTGTGTGTGTGTGTGTGTGTAGACTCTTTAGGGTTTTCAACATATAAAACTTCTACTTCAGGCTTCCCTGGTGGTGCAGTGGTTAAGAATCCGCCTGCCAATGCAGGGGACACGGGTTTGAGCCCTGGTCCGGGAAGACCCCACATGCCGCAGAGCAACTAAGCCTGTGCGCCACAACTACTGAGCCTGCGCTCTAGAGCCTGTGAGCCACAACTACTGAGCCCACGTGCCACAACTACTGAAGCCTGCGCACCTAGAGCCCGTGCTCCGCAACAAGAGAAGCCACTACGATGAGAAGCCCGCGCACCACAACGGAAAGGTAGCCTCTGCTCACCGCAGCTAGAGAAAGCCTGCGTGCAGCAACGAAGACCCAATGCAGCCAAAAATAAATAAATAAAATAAATAAATTTTTTAAAGGTAAAAAAATAAAACTTTTACTTTTTCTCTACTTCTTCCTTTCTTATTTGGATGCCTTTTATTTTCTTTTAATTGCCTAATTACACTAGCTAGACCTTCCAATACTATGTTGAATAGAAGGGTTGAAAGCAAGCATCATTTTCTTGTTCCTGATCTTAGGAAAAAGTCTTTTTACATTTTCCTAACCAGGGAAATGTTCCACCAATTCAAGCTAAATGAAAATATACTTTTTCTCTAGTAGCCTTCCACATCTCATACCAGAAGTAGCCTCTGCACTCTCCATCTGGCACCATATGGGCTCGTGTTTATATACACATCCTGCCCTGTTCTCTTTCCTGGAGTCCTTGAGGATGAGGTGGTGTCTTGGTCAATTTTGAATCTCCCCAACTACAGACTTGGGGCTTTCTCCATGTTCTCAATACAGGTTTACCTTCAAGTCTGGTGTTCTGCTTGAAAGGAAGGACAAGTAGCCCAGGACAAATTTGAGTTCTGAATTATCAAAATCCCAACAATAGTGGAATTCAGAAGCAGGGCATCTCTAATGTTGTTGCAGCCACACCAGCAATAATATCTCTTGGACTTCCCTGGCAGTCCAGTGGTTGAGACTCTGCGCTTCCACTGCGGGAGTGGCAGGTTCGATCCCTGGTCAGGGAACTAAGATCCCACACGCCACGTGGTGTGGCCAAAAAAAAAAAAAAACTCTCATTTTCATTTATTTATTTAACCCTTACTACCACAGGGCGCTGGATATATAAACCATTGTCTCTGCCCTCACATGGCTTATAGGCGTTTTTGTGGAGATAATTGATGGCTACCGAGTCAAGGCAAGTCTCTAATTGCACCTATTGGAAGGCACCAAGGCACCTGCAGTTACTCACCCTCTCTCTGCTGACTGCTGGGTCAAAGGCCAGACGGCAGCTACGAAGGCTCACCTTGGTCAAAAGACCAGACTCCTTTGTTCAGAGACCTATTCTGGTCTGAGTCTCCTGGTGAATTAGAGAGGTGTAAAATAGGACAAAGACGGCTGTCCATTAATTAGAATGAGGAAAACGCCTGCCCTGGATTTGGATGACTTTGAAAGCCTAGGAATTTTCAAATGAAATGGATTCCATGGAAGAATTGTTTTTAAGTTCCTATGAGAAAGAAAGTGATAAATGGAATATTTATAAATGGAATGGAATATCTGTAAATGGAATATTTCCTGCCATATCAATAGACAAAGGGTGTCACAGTCATCAACCATTGAAGCCCTCCAGTGTGACCCGGTGAGCCCTGAGGAAACTCAGGGCTGAAAAGAATACCTGCCATCTAGCAGCCAACAGACTGCAACCACTCGGGAGATGGTGAGCCCTGAGGAAATTCAGGATGTGAAAATACAGGATACTGGCCCCAGATAGCCGAGGTGCATATCAAAGGAATGAGTTCAGTGAGCCTGGAATTTTACATCTTCCCATACAGAGAAAAGCGCTAAATTCCTTAACTTGAGATATCTGGTTTTCTTTAATTAACAATAATCTTTTTATGTTCAGACTACCTGCCCTTTGTTACAAAACTTCTATATAACCTGGCTCCCCCCTGCCTCGCCTCCTCAGAGCAGTTTCTCAGAGCTATCTGAAACGCTGTCTCCCAGGCTGCAGTCCTCATTTTGCCCCAAATAAAACTTAACTTGCAGCTCTCACGTTGTGCATTTTTTTTCAAGTCAACAAAAGTGTTCCCTAAAGAAAAGAGAGAGGCGGAAAAAAAAAAAATGTAGTTGCAAAGACAGCCAAACAAAACAAAGCAAAACAAAACAGGGAACCCATACACTGTGTCTATTATGTGCCAAGCAAGCATGGCTCCAATCACGTTTATTTATTTATTTATTTATTTATTTAGACATTTAAAAAAATGTATTTATTTATTTATGGCTGCGTTGGGTCTTCATTGCTTCGCGCGGGCTTTCTCTTTCTGTGAGCATGGGCTCACAACAGAAACTGAGCCAGTGATGTCTTGCAATTTTTCTGAAGGGAAATCACACCTAGGGCTCCTGACTTTCAAAAATAAATAAATAAATAAAAAAGGAGCATATGGTGTAAGGAATTGGAATTGGTTGGTGACACATTCATAAATGTTGCAACTCCCAGAACTTGCCTGTCCTTGTAAATTTCTCCAGGTGTTTGCTCATGATCTCATTTTGACCCTGATACTGAACCTGCCAAGTAAGGGAAGTGGCATTACTTTCTCTCCCATGTTTATTTTATCTCCCGTTTTTAATTTTTATTTATTTATTTATTTATTTTAAATTTATTTATTTATTTATTTATTTATGGCTGTGTTGGATGTTCGTTTCTGTGCGAGGGTTTTGTCCAGTTGCGGCAAGCGGGTGCCACTCTTCATCGCGGTGCGCGGGCCTCTCACTATCGCGGCCTCTCTTGTTGCGGAGCACAGGCTCCAGACGCGCAGGCTCAGTAATTGTGGCTCATGGGCCTAGTTGCTCCGCGGCATGTGGGATCTTCCCAGACCAGGGCTCGAACCCGTGTCCCCTGCATTGGCAGGCAGATTCTCAACCACTGCGCCACCAGGGAAGCCCCTAATTTTTATTTATTTTTTTAAAAATTTATTTATTTTTGTCTGCGTTGGGTCTTCTTGCTGCACGGGCTTTCTCTAGTTGCGATGAGCGGGGCTACTCTTCCTTGCAGTGCGTGGACTTCTCACTGCGGCGGCTTCTCTTGTTACGGAGCACGGGCTCTAGGCGTGCAGGCTTCAGTAGTTGTGGCACACAGGCTCAGCAGTGTGGTGCACAGGCTTAGCTGCTCCGCAGCATGTGGGATCTTCCCTGACCAGGGATCGAACCCATGTCCCCTGCATTGGCAGGTGGACTCAACCACCGAGCCACCAGGGAAGTCCCTATCTCCCATTTTTTAATTGGCAAAGCTAAATGACTCGGGACTTCCTTGGTGGTCCAGTGGGTAAGACTCCGCGCTCCCAATGCAGGGGGCCCAGGTTCGCTCCCTGGTCAGGAAACTAGATTCCGCATGCATGCCCCAACTAAAGATCCCGCATGCCCCAATGAAGATCCAGCATGCCACAACTAAGACCCTTCACAGACTGAATAAATAAATAAATAAATAAATAAATATTAAAAAACAAAACAAAACTGAGTGACTCACCAGAGGTCTGATTCAGAAGCTGGGGTCTTTACTGCCAAACACTGTCTATAAGTTTATTCCCCTGGATTAAATCACTGTTTTTCTTTCTGTTTCCTCTCTGTCTCTTTTCTGCCTTCTTTCCTGGGTTTCCCGTAAGCCTGCTGAGAGGTAAGTATGCCTTGCCAAGCTCAGTTTGTAAAACCTCAGAGAACTCTGCTCATTCCTGAGGGAACCCTCCAAAACTACCAAACCCTTTACGGGAGGCTTTCTGGCCAGGGGCCTCTGGGAAGTTCATGAATCTCCAAAGAGACACCCTGATTCTTGAAAGCTGTTCTCCAGCAGCCCTCTGTGGTTTAGGCAATCGGGTTCAGTTCTGAAAGCTCTATTTTGTTTTCATTTTGCTCTGGGGAGAGGCTTTGGGCCTCTCTGTTTATTCAACTCCTTCTCCTAAAAGGATAAATCAATATTTATGTCCAGACCCCAGGTATTGGGTCAATTGATTTTAGAGGTGTTTTTGCTCATAATTCATCCAAGCGCTGGATCCCACAAAACAAAATCAGTTTTTGGCTGTACTTTCGTGACGATTTTATTTAAATGCCTCATTAATAACTGTTTATGGGGTGATTTGGAAGAACCCTCTAAGACTATATATGACGAAACAGTTAAAATCTATAAATAATTCCTACAAAGGAAAAGGCAAGGAGAGACAGAGATAGGGGGGTGTAGTTTCCAACATCTCTAGTTTTTTCCTTTTGAATCAGAGGGGAGATGTCATTGGCCAATTAGACGATTTGGAAGGACAGGTGGTTGCTAATCTTCTTTGGGCACCAAAGAGAACGTAACAATTAAAAGTGGAGAGAAATGTAAGGGAGATCCTTCAGGAGACGCGCATTTCCATTTGGGGGTGGGCGTGGCGGCGGCTCCTCTCTTCAGGGGCTACCCAAATGGGACACATCCGGCAGCCTGTCCAGAAGCGGCTTTGGAAAGGACTGGAATCCGAGTCAGGGCTTCACGGGTTAAGGAGCCCATGTCACATCGGCCGTTCCAAACTCCTCCTCTCGAAACTCCTCCTCTCGCAGTGAGGTGAAGATGTTTGAAAATCACCCCACTGCAAACTCCTCCCTCTACGGGAAACCTCACATTGAAATGCTGCAAATGACTGGGGCCCCGCGTGCAGTCGCGTCAGGGCCGCGCGAAGCCCGGGTTTCCAGAGCGGACACAGAGGACAGCAGCCCGGCCCGGGGCGTGACAGGCAGAGGCTGGGAACATGAGGCTCGCGGGCTGCGGGCTGCGCTGGGCCGTCGCCCTGCTCATCGCTGCGACGGCGGGTGCAGGTAAGGCTGGCTCCAGAAGCCCGAGCGGGGTGCGGGTGAGACCGCGAACTAGGGGAGCCCCTTGGTAATTTTTTTTGCGGGGGAAGAGAACGAAAAATCATTCCACCCTTGGGAAACTTGTGGGAAAATGGCACGAAATCCTTCCCAAATGGCTGGAGGGAGCACTAAGGGGAGCGCGAGGGATGGGAGGGTCTGAGGGGTCTGGGGGAGTCAGGGGAATGCGGGATGCGGCTTTCCCAAGTCTCCACCCGATTGCAGACCCTCTTGTCTTAGAGCCGGGTACGCGGGTCTCCACCAATGGGGGGAGGGACCCCCTTCCAGAGTTATTCTAGGGGTGAAAGTGACCCGAAACCCGACTGCTCAGCCTGGTCCCCGGCTGCACGCTCAGGGTTGTCTGCGGGCGCGCCCCTGCGCCGGTTCACTCTCAGGGGTTACGGCGGCGGTCAAGTTCGCTTTGTGCTGCCCAAGGGCGATACTGGCTCCCGGAGCCGAGAGGAACGCATCCATCCCGGACCCCGCACCACACTTCCGCTCAAGGGCACCGCCTTCAGCCCCGCCCCCGAGCTCCCATAGGGCGCCATTCGAACAGGCGAGCCTCGAGCCACTCCCCTTGGCCAATGGGAAGCGGTGGCTGCGGAAGCGCGCGCGGCGCCGGGCGGGGCTGGCTCAAGACTAGCGGCGCACCTCGTTCTCGGTGAGGAGGTCCAAGGAGATTCCTCAGGTTGGTCCCAGCTCCTGTCACAAAGGAGGCGTCACGTCCCGGGCCCCTGGAGAAGCTCTGCTAGCGTGGCCGAGGCGCCCGCCGAGCGCCTCGGCCCCCTCGGCGAAGGCCTCAGTTTTCCCCTCGATCTGTGGCGAGGCCTTCGTCCCCACTTTGTCCTCGGGGGCCTCCCTCACCCAGCCCTCCCGGGACATGTTCGCAGACGTGCCCCCCAGGCCACCCTCAAGGCCTTGTTTCCTTGCCAGGCTGAAACGTTGCCTCAGAAACTCCCGCTCCTCCTCGATCGGATGCGAAGGGCACTTCGCGGAGACCTTCAGCCGAGCAGGGGCAGGGACAGAAAGTCAGGGACCGGATGGACCCCTCGGGTTGCCTTGTTTGTTCAGAGGCGCTGAATGGGTTCAGCTGAGCTGCCCACATGACAACATTTCGTTTTAGAGGGTTTGAAATTTAGATTTGGGCAAGAGGCTAGTTGATGCACCATCCTGAGTTGTCTACTGGCTGCCAGAGGCATTTGACCTCGCTCTGGAAAATAGAGAAATGGTCCTTTTCTTACTTACAACCAGCTGGGCCTAGAAAAGGATTGGGATTGTTTGATTAACAGGATGCAGGAAGCTTTTTTTTTTTTTTTTTATTGGCAGGGAGGTGGCTTTGAACTCTTGGAATCAGTACCTGTGACATCAGTTTCCTCTGGGAGGAGAGGAAGGGAGGTTGCACATGGCAGAGGATTACTGTAATAATTCAGCCATTCAGTTGTATGAAGCAAAGGGAGCGTGGCTTGGTCAAGAGACACTTGATTAGCCTGTATTTCACATGCGATCCACTCCTTTCCTAAGAGGAAATGATGGCAGTGAGGTCTTGAGCAAGATGTGTTGCTTCCTTCAGTTTCCTCTTTCACTGGGTGGCGGAGGATCTGGTGTATTTTGGGTCTCAAGGAGGCTGAGCGGCCGGTGTGTTCCCCAGGCTCCTGAGAGCTAGCTGGCAGCTACTAAGTATCTTCTCTGGTGTTAAAACAAGGATGTACATTTGTAGCAGCAGTGACTACTCCAGTTTGCCCCGAGGGGGAGGGAATTTCTTGTCTGTCTCCTTTGGGAATGAAAGTAATTGGAATCTTAACTGCATGCTTTCCCTTAGCCAGATCAAAATCAGTTAATAGTTGTGTGTGGCGTCTCAAATATGCCAAGGACACATCCAGACTCAGAAAGTAGAGTGGTCCCGCTAAGAGTTGTGTCTGCTTTAGCAGCAAGCCCCAGGGTTATTCATTGATCATTGCCAGGTATATTTTTCTTCCGGGGCAACACTGGCAAAAGATAGGGAGAGTGTTTTTGAGACTGCAAATCTTTAAGAGAAATATGTGCCTCATTCTGTCTTTCCACAGTATTCCTGCTCTTATCTGTAGGGTTCCTCCCCTGATAAGAGCCAATTCTAGATGCCTTTTTTTGCTCAGTGCTTGGATGGCCTTTCATATTCCACATTAAGTACATTAACAGCATCCACACTCTGCCCCGCTGTCAAGCAAGAGACCATGTGTTGCTAAGACACTGTGGAAGTAGGCAGCAGTGAACAGTGATAGAAACAGGCTACCCCTCCCCAAAGGCAACAAAATCTACCATCGAGAGATCACCCTTGGGGAAAATACCTTGAGGACACCTCGTGTGGAAAAGAGCACTGGTAAAAGGATGTCTCATTCATTTTCCGCTGAGTCTGTTAGCTCCCGCCATTTCTTTTTCAAGAAAATGATTCCATGTATTATTTTGATTTCCCTGAACAACCACTATCTTCAGTAACAGAGGAAGGAAAACATCGAAAGCACTTACCACCTCATTTGTGTGCTGGAGAAAAAGCAGAAATGTGTATTCCCCTTTTCTGTTTCGATAACGTTGTTCGTGACCTGTCATTCATGACAGGAGAGGTCTAAAGGGCTAGAGTTTAGTTTTTTTTGTTTTTGTTTTTTTTCTCTAAGGGAGGGTGCAGTGCTTGTGTAATTTTAGGCATCTCCAGCATGAGGAGATAAGGGATTGGGAGCTCCAGTTTGCTTTTGCTGAAATTCAAATGAAACTGACATAGAAAACCCAAATCCTGCTTCTGGAACAGGGAGAAAACAAGAAAGAGGTGTGGTTTCTTTGGGCTATGGTGTTTGAAACAGGCCTAGTTCTGACCCATGGTTCAGGACTGTGTTGCCTGCTGTGGAGACACCCATCTGCTGTGCTGTCCCTCGGTGCTCACTGTTCCTCATCCCCGTCCCCACGAGCAAGGCTATGGGATTTATTTCCCAGCTGACCGTTCCCTGTAACGGTGAAATCCATCCACTTTTCATTTAAACACTGCCTGGAACTGTTGGCCAGCTTTTGGATGACCTGTTCAGACAGAAATAGGTAGTAGTGGGGTCTTCCTGTTGGTGGGGTCTTCAGCCGTCTATGACAAGCAAATATTTGATTCACTGTTGCCAGGGGAAGGCTTGTTATCCAGGGAAGGGGGTTATTGTTCTTTAAAGGGCCTTAAGATGTTTTAATATTTCTAACCTTTCCAGGAGCACATTTTGTGTGTAAGATGATTCCTTGTGCAAAGTGGATTAGTGGTAATCGAAACTGCAATCGCCTGGTTGGGAGAGGGGATGACAGAAGGTCCTCCTCCGGGATCCCCACTGTGAATGCCCCTTGCCTGAACTTCCTTTTTTACTTTTTTCTGAGAGTCCTGGAATTCCGATTGCTTTTTGCCCACCCTGTGTGCCAGGATCTAGAAGTGAGTCATTTCCTTTTTCAGGCATGATCACAATTCGGTTGTGAGTCAGTGGGGTGTGGGGTGTATTGTAGAGGCAACTCTGAGGGAGATATCCTGTTTGGCTCATTAGCTGGGCGATGCATTTATCAGTCTGTGTTCTGATAGCAGTAGGTTCCAAAGCTCAGCTCATTCACTTCTCTTGAATGAATGGGCTCTCCACTGGGGCCACCTCCAGCCTGGCCTCCTTGTAGTTCAGTTACCAAGTTCTGTTGATGCTTGTCAACACTCTTTGTATTTCTATCTTTATCACCTGTAGCCTCCTTGTGGCCCCTCCTAATCTCACCTGACTGGTTTCCTAACCTCTGGCAGGAGCCTTGGACATGATCTTTGAAGACTCAGAGTTTTCCTTTTGAAATTGAGGTGTAATTGACATACTATAAAATGGACAGATAAGTAAAGAGTTTAGTGAGTTGTGATAAACATCTGCTTCTATGTAACCGCCTCTCATTAGGATCTAGAGAATTTCTCGCCTCCCAGAAAGTTCCCAGAAAGCCATTTACACCCAAGCCTGTCTGTCTGAGCACCTCACTACACTGCCTCTCAGGGAATCTACACAAAAGTGCTGGGTGAACCATCGAAGTAGAAATGGATGAAGGGATACATTATTCTTCCATGGATCCCTTTACCAGAAATGCCAAATCAGGTTTCTCCATCCGTGCATGCATATTTGAGAACTCAAATACATACATACACACACACGTACACATAAATACATAAGTAAGTAAGTAGCTGTTTTTAAAAGAATAACTTTTACAAGGAAAAGCCACCCAAACGTTAGTTTCATTGTGCTCCACAGACTCCAGGGCAGTGAAAGATGATCTTTTTGCAAGGTTCTCCAAAAGTCCTAAAAAGGCAGAACATTCCTTGACAGCTGGAATCAGGCCATGGAAAGTCATCCGCCATCATCTTACCTTTTCCTGGCATTCTGTGGCTGCAGTAAAAGGTTTCCTCCCTCTTGTATAAACGTAATACACGCATCTGGGTAGTGGAACAGTTTACCAAAGGAAGCCAGAGGAGAGTGATAAAGTACAGCATACGATGTCCCATTTCTCCAGGAAGGTGGTTTTCAAACTGGGTCCCAGAGCCCCTGACCCCCATAGCCCTCAACCCAGGCTCAAGATTGGGTTCAAGGCTGAGTGAAATGTTCAAGGGCCTCCAGAGGTCTCTGGCCTTGTCAACCCCCATCGGAATGACCAAAGCCACCAAGAGCCGACAAAAAGGGAGGTTTATTGAATCAGGGGAATTAAGGCTAATGCCAACGATAGGCATTGACTGATATCTTAGTTCTTTCACTTAATCATTTTTTTCCTTTGTTTAAAAAAAAAAAAAATAGCAAGAATAAAGCATTCTTAGAAGAAAACCAAACAGCCTGAAGTGAATTAAAGAAGGCCCCTTGCCACTATTTCCTATGCAGAAGCACAGATAAGACTTTGTTTCTTCCAAAAATGGGATCACACTGAAAACTATTACAAACTCTTCTGCCCCTTGCTTTTTTCCCCATTTAGCAAAATACTGTGGGCAGCTTTCTACAATGTCACAACGTAGGATGATTGACATCACCTTTTTCAGTGCCTCTACAGGATCTGCATTATTATTAGGTATCGATTTTGCATGTGTGGCTACATGTTTCCATTTGAATATAGGCATACCTTCTTAAGTTAGGTTATGTATTAATTACCTATTGCATATCAAATTACCCCAAAACTTAGTGGCTGAAAACAAGACACATTTATTATCTCCAAGTTTCTGTGGGTCAGGAATTTGGAAGCAGCATAGCCAGATGGTTCTGGCTCAGGATCTCACATGAAGTTGCCATCTAGATACCCCAGGAAAAAATATATTTGCAGGGGCTGCAGTCATCTGAGGGCTCAGCAGGGGCTGAAGTTTCCCTTCCAAGATGGTGTCCTCAGTGGCTTTTCACAGAAGGCCTCAGGCACTCACTGCATGGAGCACCTCAGCGTGTGCAAAGGGCTTCCCCCAGAGTAAGCAATCCAAGAGATTCTGGAGGAGGCTGCAGTGGCTTCATGACGTAGGGTCAGAAGGCACAACTCATCACGTCTGCCTTTTTCTATATATTAGAAACAAGTCCGGTGTACACGCCAGGCGTGGAGAATTAGGCTCAGCTTTTGGAGGGAGTGTCATGGAATTTGCGGTCACATTTTAAAATACCACTGGGCTTCCCTGGTGATGCAGTGGTTAAGAATCCGCCTGCCAATGCAGGGGACACGGGTTCGAGCCCTGGTCAGGGAAGATCCCACATGCCGCGGAGCAACTAAGTCTGTGCGCCACAACTATTGAGCCTGTGCTCTAGAGCCTGCGTGCCACAAGTACTGAAGCCTGTGCTCCGCAACAAGAGAAGTCACCACAGTGAGAAGCCCGCGCACCGCAACGAAGAGTAGCCCTCACTTGCAGCAACTAGAGAAAGTACTCACGCAGCAATGAAGACCCACCAACGCAGCCAAAAATAAATTAATTAAATACATAAATAAAAATACCACCAATTGTTCCCCCCTTTTCTCTATTATAAGAAAAGTTTTAGGGACTCCCCTGGTGGTCCAGTGGTTAGGACTCCGAGCTTCCACTGCAGGGGGCATGGGTTCGATCCCTGGTGGGGGAAGTAAGATCCCGCATGCCGCTGGGCACGGCCAAAATAAACAAACAGAAAAAGCTTTGGCCCTCTTTTGAACTTGACATTGTTATACACCTGTGTTAATATTTCTTCTGGCTCCCAGGGACTTTGCACTTTAAATTTTGACAGATTCTGCCCTGTTGCCCTCCTCAGAGGTGGAATGTGGAAGAGTTCCACTTTTCTAAAATCTTTCCCCGGCAAAGGTGATGGACCCGGCCCTGATTTTTGGCATACCTATTGAACAAATTTTACTGTGACTGTGTCAGGCCTTGGGCTCTGACGGTTTCATGCTGAAAGGATGAAAAGGACATTCCTTACTCTCAAGGAGTTTAAGTCTAGGCTGGGGGATACACAATAAACAGATGCTTTCGATACTGTGTGTTAGGAGTGAGAAATGGGTGTTTTAGGGGCTCATGGGGGTGCCAAACCCAGTTTTGGGGAAGGTCAGCTTCAAAGCTGAACTGTTAGGGACTTCCCTGGTGGTCCAGCGGGTAAGACTTGGCACTCCCAATGAAGGGGGCCTAGGTTCAACCCCTGGTCAGGGAACTAGATCCCACATGCCGCAACTAAGAAGCCCTCATACTGCAACTAAAAGATCCTGCATGCCACAACTCAGACCCGGCAAAGCCAAAATAAATAAATAAATAATAAAATAAATAAATAAATAAATATTCAAAGTTGAACTGTTAGCCAAGCAAACAGGTAGGTGTTGGGAGGGGGCTTTGCAGCAGAGGGAACTGCAGGGATTTGGGATCTGAGGTTGTGAAATTTTCACCAGATCCAGTACGGAGGCAGGGAATGCCATTTCCATAAGACTGTAATTCACACTGCTTTGGAGTGGGGACAGTTGGTGAAATCTGGTGACCTCAGGGCCTCCCTCTTCCTTGTTTATAGAGGTTTCAGGATGGCATTTTATGGGGAAAATAGATGTCTTGCAGATGGGTGTGTATGAAAGGAAATGGGATGGGTGTAGGGAACACCGGCCACCCATCCGTGAGCTTGGAAAAGAAGTATCCAGGCATGTTCTTTTGCTCCCTTCCAGCTGTGGGCCACCTTCACCTCTCTGCCACCTTATGTCTTGACTTTAACTTAGATGGAGACCACACTTCCATTTTGGCTAAGAATGGGATGAGTTGGAGATTCATAGCTCTTCCTTCATCATCATAAGGTCTGACTTTCACATGTCTTCCAGCCCTGAAGACTTGTTTCCCTACTGATGCTCCCCAAATCTTTATCCACATTCACTGTTCATTTTAAAGAACTGCAGTGGGGACTTCCCTGGTGGCACAGTGGTTAAGAATCCGCCTGCCAGTGCAGGGGACACGGGTTCGATCCCTGGCCCGGGAAGATCCCACATGCCACGGAGCAACTAAGCCCGGGTGTCACAACTACTGAGCCTGCGCGCCTAGAGTCTGTGCTCTGCAACAAGAGAGGCCACCGCAATGAGAAGCCCATGCACTGCATCAAAGAGTAGCCCCCGCCTGCTGCAACTAGAGAAAGCCCACACACGGCAACGAAGACCCAACACAGCCAAAAATATTTAATGAAGAAAGGAAGGAAGAAAGAAAGGAAGAAAGAACTGCAGTCATCTAATGTATGTCATCTTTCACCTCAAGGACTTGGAAAAAAAATTACCTTCTTATTTTGGGATTATATTCAATGTAAAAAAAAGTTGCAAAGATATTACAGAGAATTCTCATACCCCTCATCCAGTTTCCCCCAATATTAACATCTTACATACTACAGTACGTGTCAAAACTAAGAGATTAACATTTGTATATTACTATGAACTCCAGACTTTCTTTGGATTTCATCCATTTTTTTCCTTAATGGCCCTTTCCTCTTCCAAGATCCAATCCAGTATTTCACATCACATTTGGGCCCTAAAGTCTTTGATCCTAGTCTTAACCAGTTGGTCTCCCAGCTCTTCTAATCGCATACCCTCATTGGTTAAAAAAATTTTGAGGAAGTCCTCCCTAATATAACTATTTATCATATACTGTACTAGTGTATGATGTACATTACAAACCATAACTATACAGAAAAGCAGAAATGTTAAAAAGGTGAGATAAAAATCAGACACACAACATTTAAAAATATCTTGTTATTCGTGATGGCTTCCTACTATAGTTAGTTAAAATCTGAAATTATGATGTAGTCAGAGAAGTGTTTTTTTGCAAAAGTGATTCAGATTCTTTTTCAATTTCTTTTCTCTTATAGGTTATTACAAGATATTAAGTGTATAGTTCCCTGTGCTATACAGTAGGTCCTTGTTGGTCATCTATTTTATATATAGTAGTGTGTATATGTTCATCTCAACCTCCTAATTTATCTGTCCCTCACCCCTTTCCTCTTTGGTAACCATAAGACTGTTCTCTGTGTCTATGGGTCTATTTCTGTTTTGTAAATAAGTTCATTTGTATCTTTTTTTAAAGATTCCACATATAAGCAATATTGTATGATATTTGTCTTTCTCTGTCTGGTTTACTTCACTTAGTATGATAACCTCTAGGTCCATCCATGTTGCTGCAAGTGGCATTATTCAATTCTTTTTTATGGCTGAGTATTAAGGGCAAGTTAATCATTAGCAATTGGGCACAGAAGGCCACATTTCAAAGGGTGTCCTTGATCATTTTGATTTTTTTTTTTTTGGCTTGACCTTCTATCATATCTGATTAGGTCTCTTTTTATCTTGTACGCTGAGGGTAGGAGGGGCAAAATGCTCATTAATAGGAATAAACTTGGGACTTCCCTGGCGGTCCAGTGGTTAAGACTTTGCCTTCCAGTGCAGGGGGTGTGGGTTCGATTCCTGGTCGCGGAGCTAGGATCCCACATGCCTCGTGGCCAAAACATAAAACAGAAGCATTATTGTAACAAATTCAATAAAGACTTAAAAAAAATAGGAATAAACTTGTCAATGCTGCCATCTAAGGTCGGGAAGTTTGCACATTTACATCCACTCACAGCTCATCAGCTTAAACTCAGTCCCATGGCCACACCTAGCTGCAAGGAAAATTGGGAAATTATAGATCCTCTTTTGGGTCATGTGCCCAGCTAAAACTTGAAGGTCTTAATAATATGGAGAAGGAGGAGGAGAACAGATACTTGGAAACATTCTTCAGTAGTCTCAGAGCTAAAGAATTATTAATGGAAATTCTTTTTTTTTTGCAGGCAACAAAATTTTAATTTACCTGTAACCGTTTACTAGACAAAGTGTAGATGATTCACGTCTTCTAGGTAATACCACCATGGATAAAAACAAATTATGGGTGTTTAAAGAGAATATCAAAGGGAAAAAAATCTAAATACATAAAAAGCCCCAAAGTGTGTAAGATCTTGAATCTTCCTCTCCCATATCCAGAATGAAGGAAGGAGAGACTTCTCCCATGAGAAGAATCATTAAAGGATCTACTGTCTTCTGTTCTTTTTGTCTGGAGTTTTCTCCCAGACAATGCATTCATTAATTGCCTTTGTGCAAGATGAGCTAATGAAAAAATTTTGCACAAACCATTAAACTCTTTTTTTGGTTACGGCTAACATTCAAAATAAATTAATAAAAGAAAAGACATTCTTAATCTTCTTACAAAGGTAATGAAAAATATAAGAAATGTAGCCATCAGTTAAAACTTCTATTTTACATACTATTTGCCTTCAGAACATCTGACTAATCAGGAAAATCCTGTTAGCTTCTTTTTTTTGGGGGGGGGGTCTTATTTCCTTATCCTGAGATGAACCAGATCATAATTTTTATTGACTGCATTACTTTAGATTACAAAGGGGATCAAAGTTTATATTTAGAGATTAAAGGATTAGTACCAGGTTTTACCAACCAATAAAAGTTTGCTTTGATCATAGATCACACATAACAGTGCATTCTAAATCAAAGCATGATATCTAAAACTAAATGCAGTCAATATTATTTTGTTCTCTTTTCCAAAGTGCAAAAATCATATATTTTAGAAAACTTCCCAAACACTTACTTTGTCCTCATTTTTATCTCAAAATCCAAGTCTTTGTTTTCCTAAGGAAAGTTTTCTCTTGATTAGATCTTTTGTTACTGTGTCTGTCCCATTTCTTTTGATCTGACTTTTAGTTATATGATTATCTTTTCTGCTGGATCTCTGCTCACTGACCTCTACATTAATAATTTCTCATAATTTTTATCTCTTTATAGTTCCTTTCTACGTACTGGAGAAAGCTTTTCAGGTTTTCCTCCAGCTTAATGCTTTTACAGCCTCAATTTTCCTTGGTACTGTTTCCAATACAGATTTGTAATATGCTAAATAATTTTCTTTTCTTTGTTAATGTGCACCCAGTTTCTAATATTTTGTTCCCATAGACCAATGGATCCATACTTTGGACTCAACAACCATGATGCCAAAATCTCATATTGGGGACAAATCTCCCTTTTGGATGTGTTCTTTGCATCCTCCATGATACTTAAATTTCGGTTCATGAAATTTAATTTGTTGTGCGTGTTTCATTTCCTGGGAACTTGACTGTTACAGTAGGGTTGTATTTCTGGTTTGTTCTTCAGTTGGCAGGAAATAGACACAGGGAGCATGGTCGTTTCTAATCCTGACCCTGATCCTTCCTTCTCCTTTCCTTCTCTCTCAGTGGAAGACAAATGTGGGAGAAATGAGTTCCAGTGCCGAGATGGGAAATGCATCTCCTACAAGTGGGTTTGCGACGGGAGCGCTGAGTGCCAGGACGGCTCCGATGAGTCCCAGGAGATGTGCAGTGAGTCCCCTTTGGGCGTGACATGCGTCCTAACCTTGTTTTTTTTAACTCTTTTTTTTAAAATTTAAGTATAGTCGATTTACAACGTTGTGTTAATTTCTGCTGTACAGGGATTTCCCTGGCGGTCCAGTGGTTAAGACTCCACACTTCCACTGCAGGGGGCCGGCGTTGGATCCCTGTTTGGGGAACTAAGACCCTGCAAGCCATGACACAACAAAAAAAATTTTTTTTAATAACTAAATAAACATTTCTGCTGTACAGCAAAGTGATTTGATGATACCGGATGACAGACTCGGTGGAAATTGGCCAGTGTATTGATGTATTCAGCTGTGAATTAGGAAATGGAGAGAGAAGATATTACTGGAACTGGAACTTTCCTTTAAAGCCTTTTTTTTTTTTTTTTTTAAATTGAGGTGAAATTCACATAACACAAATTAACCATTTTCAAGTGATCAGTTTGAGACGGAGGGGGTAGGGATAAATTAGGCGTTTGCGATTAACATATACACACTGCTATATATAAAATAGATTAACAACAAGGTCCTACTGTATAGCACAGGGAACTATATTTAATATCCTGTGATAAACTGTAATGGAGAAGAATATATATATATATATGAATCACTTTGCTGTACACCTGAAACTAACACAACATTGTAAATCAACTATACTTCAATTTTTTTTTTAAATTAATTTATTTATTTATATTTTTATTTTTGGCTGTGCTGGGTCTTCGCTGCTGCACGTGGGCCCCCCCTAGCTGCGGCGAGCAGGGGCCACTCTTCTTGGCGGTGCACGGGCTTCTCATTGCAGCGGCCTCTCCTGTTGCGGAGCACAGGCTCTAGGTGCGCGGGCTTCAGTAGTTGCGGCACGTGGGCCCAGTAGTTGTGGCCCGCGGGCTCCAGAGTACAGGCTCAGTAGTTGTGGCACACAGGCCTAGCTGCTCCGCGGCACGTGGGATCCTCCCGGACCAGGGCTCGAACCTGTGTCCCCAGCATTGGCAGGCGGACTCCCAACCACTGCGCCACCAGGGAAGTCCTACTTCAATTTTTAAAAAGCCAAAAAAATTTAAAAATTAAAAAAAGTAAAGTTCAGTAGCATTAATACATTCACAATGCTGTACAACCACCACCTCGATCTCATTCCAAAACCTTTGCAGCACCTAGCTTCTAATTTTTACCAAGCTCCATTAAATGTCCTTCATTTTGACCCAGAAAAGTGGGCTCGGCGCCCCCTGTCAGAAAACTCTGGGTATTTCCCTTGCAAAGCTTGGACTGGCGAGGCGGGTTGGTCTTCCCTCTGGGTTAAGGCTCAATCCTTTTTCTCCCATAGTGTCTGTCACCTGCAAGACGGGGGACTTCAGCTGTGGGGGCCATGTCAACCGCTGCATTCCTGAGTCCTGGAGATGCGACGGCCAGCTGGACTGCGAGAACGGCTCAGACGAGGAAAGCTGTCGTAAGTGGGGTCACTGGCCTGGTGGCCCGTGGGTCCTGGCCTTGTCCAAGTGACCCGACCGGGTTCCTGGCTGAGGTCGGAGTTTGTTCCCCAAGCTGAGGGTTCTGTGAAGAAACAGGCCGAGAGTCTTGGAGGGGAAGGCACTTTGCAGCTGGTTCTGTCTTGGCTCTTTGATTTTATTCATTATTTATAATTTCATTTTCAATTGCATAGGTTTTTTTTTTTTAACAAAATAAGGCTCTTTAAAAAAAAAAGAACAAAAAACCCTGGGGAAAATTTAAATAACTGAGATCACATCAAATATTCAAGTTCACAAAATATGAAAACCCTTAAGAGAGTCTTAAAAAAAACTAAAAAGGAGGAGTTCCCTGGTGGCCAGGTGGTTAGGATTCCGGGCTTTCACTGCCATGGCCAGGGTTCAATCCCCGGTCGGGGAACTGAGATCCCACAAGCCATAAGACCCAAAAAGTGAGTGTTTGCTTACATTTACCTTAGAAATGCACGTCTAACCTTGGTTAGTGGTCATCTGATGAAACAGCTCCCTGGGGAACATTTTAATAAATTTTATTTATTTATTTATTTATTTTTGCCTGAGTTGGGTCTTCGTTGCTGGGCGCAGGCTTTCTCTAGTTGCGGCGAGTGGGGGCTACTGTTCGTTGCGGAGTGTGGGCTTCTCATTGCGGTGGCTTCTCTTGTTGCAGAGCACAGGCTCTAGGCACGCGGGCTTCCATTGTTGTGGCTTGCAGGCTCTAGAGCGCAGGCTCAGTGGTTGTGGTGCACAGGCTTAGTTGCTCCGCGGCATGTGGGATCTTCCCAGACCAGGGCTCGAACCCATTGTCCCCTGCAATGGCAGGCGGATTCTTAACCACTGCACCACCATGGAAGTCCCTGTGGAAAATTTTTAAATAAAATGGATTGGTGCCCTTTTCCAGGCATTCTATTTTTCTTCCAGCTTTATTGAGATACAGTGGACATGTAACATTGTATAAGTTTAGTGTCTGATGTGATGATCTGATACATGTATATATTGTGAAATGATTACAACAATAGGGTTAGTTAACACTTCCATTACTTCACATAATTACCAATTTTTTTTGGCTCTTTAATAATACCAGCAAAGCCAGGGGGTGCAGGAGGAATGAGTGAAACAGGTGGAGGAGATTAATAGGTACCAACTTCTGCTGTAAAATAAATGTCACAGGGATGTAATGCACAGCATGGGGAATATAGTCAATAATATATATATATTTTTAATTAATTAATTAATTAATTTATTTATTGGCTGCGTTGGGTCTTCGTTGCTGTGCGCGGGCTTTCTCTAGTTGCATTGAGTGGGGGCTACTCTTTGTTGCAGTGCGCTGGCTTCTCATTGCAGTGACTTCTCTTGTGGAGCATAGGCTCTAGGCGTGCGGGCTTCAGTAGTTGTGGCATGTGGGCTCACTAGTTGTGGCTCCCAGGATCTAGAGCGCAGGCTCAGTAGTTGTGGCGCACAGGCTTAGTTGCTCCGCAGCATGTGGGATCTTCCCAGACCAGGGATCGAACCCGTGTCCCCTGCACTGGCAGGCGGATTCTTAACCACTGCGCCACCAGGGAAGTCCAGTCAATAATATTGTAATAACTTTGTAGGGTGACACATGGTAACTAGACTTATATGATGTTTTTTGTTTGTTTGTTTTTTCCTTCAGTCACACTATGGGGCTTACAGTATCTCAGTTCCCCGACCATGGATTGAACCCGGGCCACAGCAGTGAAAGCCCGGAACCCTAACTACAAGGCCACCAGGGAACTCCCTAGACTTACAGCAGTGATCATTTTGCACCGTCTAAAAATACTGAATCAGGACTTCCCTGGCGGTACAGTGGTTAAGACTCCTCGCTTCTGCTGCACAGGGCGCATGTTTGATCCCTGGTCGGGGAACTAGGATTCCTCATGCTGCGCGGCGTGGCCAAAAAAATAAATAAATAAAAAATAAAAATAAAAATACTGAATCACTGTCTTGTACACCTGAAACTAATATAGTATTGTAAGTCAATTATACTTTAATTAAAAAATCCAATGTCATTATAAATAAAAATAATCAAATAATAGTAACAGCAAACTTTTTTGCCAACCTTTTTTTTAAATTATTGAAGTATAGTTAATTTACAATGTTGTGTTAGTTTCAGGTGTGCAGCAAAGCGACTCAATTACACACACATATATTATATATTCTTATACATATATTCTTTTTCATATTCTTTTCCATTATAGTTTATTATATGATATTGACTATATTCCCTGTGCACACTTTTTTTTGACTGCGTTGGGACTTAGTTGAGGCATGCAGGATCTTTGTTGAAGCACGTGGGATCTTTCGTTTCCTCGCTGGGGCTTCTTTCTCTGTAGTTGTAGGGCACAGGCTTCTCTTTAGTTGTGGCGTGTGGGTTTTCTCTCTCTGCTTGTGGCACGTAGACTCCAGAGTGCGTGGGATCCGTAGTTTGTGGCACACAGGCTCTCTAGTTGAGGCTCACGAGCTCAGTAGTTGTGGTGCGGGGGTTTAGTTGCCCCCGCCCCGGCTTGAGGGATCTCAGTTCCCTGACCAGTGATTGAACCTGCATCTCCTGCATTGGTAGGTGGGTTCTTTACCACTAGACCACCAGGGAAGTCCCCCGTGCAAAGTCATACTGCTTCCCATGTGCCCAGCCCAACGTGAGAACTTTACACCCCAAGTCCTCAGCAACGCCTTAAGACACAAACAGATGAGGGAACTGAGGCACAGAGGGGGCCCAGGAGCTGGGCATTCTTCCGGCCAGGGCAGTGGTTCCGTGTTCAGGGTTCCTGACCACTGCCTCGAGCTCCTGACCACTGAGCTCTGGCCTCTCCTCGGCTCAGTGTCCCCATCTGTGCGATGGGCTGGTGTCGGGATGTGGTGGGAGGCTCCCCGCTGACCGGGCTGTCGTCTCCTGTCCGTCCCCGCAGCCCCCAAGACGTGCTCCCAGGACGAGTTCCGCTGCAATGACGGCAAGTGCATCGCCCCGAAGTTCGTCTGCGACTCGGACCTGGACTGCTTAGACGGCTCAGACGAGGTGTCCTGCCCCGTGCCCACCTGCGGCCCTGCCAGCTTCCAGTGCAACAGCACCACTTGCATCCCCGAGCTCTGGGCCTGCGACGGCGACCCCGACTGCGAAGACGGCTCGGACGAGTGGCCGCAGCACTGTGGGGACCCCCAGCCGTCGGTCCCCGCATGGGACAACAACCCCTGCTCAGCTCTCGAGTTCCACTGCCGCAGCGGCGAATGCATCCACTCCAGCTGGCACTGCGACCACGACCCCGACTGCAAGGACAAGTCTGACGAGGAGAACTGTGGTAGGAGCGCCGCACGGGTCCCCTCATCTGTCCCCGGGCTCCCCCAAGTCAGGGGCAGGGGCAGTGCCTTTAGGTGGTTGAATGGTTTCGCATCACATAGCAAAGTCGGTCCCGTTTCATGTTTCTTTCAGTCTTTCCAGTCACATGGAGGACAAGCTATCCTCCGAAGAGCGCTCAGTCTGGAACACTTATTTAATTAATCTCTTTTGCCCAGGGGAGCAAACCACAATCTGCAGTATAATTTGGGTCCAGAAAGGATCCTGGGCTCCGGGCCTGGCTGGTGTCGTCCGTGCTGTGTGACCCTTGGCCAGGGACTTAACCTCACTGTGCTGTGGTCTCCTCCCCTGCAGATGGGGCAACAGCGTCGGCCTTTGCGGGCCTCGGTTAGAATCCAGTGCCATCCGATCGAACTTGCTGTGATGCTGCCCAGTGCACAAGTGCTGGCCAGTGTGGCTGGTGCCACTGAAAGATGGAATTCTTAGGTTGATTTCATTTTAACTCATTGAAACTTAAATAGCCACACGTGGTTAGTGACGACTGTGATGGAGACGTGGCCCCGAGTCAGTGCTCCCTGAATCAGGGCCGTTCTTGCACGGCTAGTAGGTCGTTTTCGTCCTTCTGTTTCTTTGGCATCTTTGCCCACGTGCACAGTGTTCAGAGTTGCAATTGCTGTATAGGTGTAATTAGACTTTTTATTTTTTTATTATTATTTTTTCCCTTTTCTTTTTGGCCGCCCCACATGGCATGCGGGATCTTAGTCCCCGACCAGGGATCGAACCTGCGCCCCCTGCATTTGAAGCGTGGAGTCTCAACCACTGGACTGCTAGGGAAGTCCCGTAATTAGACTTTTTAAAATGTCACCTTTTAAAAACGATTGAAGGGCCTTCCAGCGTGCGGAGTCTAGTGCACCTGGCCGGGTTCAGTCCCTGGCCAGGGAACTAGATCCCGCATGCCGCAACTAAAGACCCCACGTGTTGCAATGAAGATCCCGCATAATCCCACCCGCGGCAACGAAGATCCCACGTGCCACAACTAAGACCCGGCGCAGTCAAAAAATAAATAAAACAAAACAAAACAGTTGAAGACTGTATGTGATCGATCGGTTCTAAAACTGAACACCCTGGCAGTCCAGTGGTTAGGACTCCGCTCTTTCACTGCCAAGGGCTGGGGTTCAGTCCCTGGTTGGGGAACTGAGATCCCACAAGCCCCACGGCGAGGCCAAAAATAAAAAATAAATAAGTAAATAAACAAATAAAACTGAACACAAACTCATTTAATCCCCATGACTTGTGAGAGCATGCTTCCCTCATTCTTTACAGATGAGGAAACTGAGGCACAGAAAGGCGGGGTAACCCTCTGAGGACACACACCTGTGAACCCGAACCATCCCTGATCACCCCACCATGTTAACTCTCATCAGAGAGCATGTTTCGCGAGAGTTATGTTCAGCTGTATTTTTTTCCTTAATGCAAAGATAGACACAGGGGTTAAAAATAGGATCATTCTAAATACACAAAGCAAAACAAAAAATAGGATCATTCTCCTCTTTTACCTAGGTCACAGCAGAGCAAGTATCCACTTGAAAATAACGAGCTCCAGACATTTGCATATTTTTAAAAAGGTGGATGGGGAGGATCATTCTGCCCATAGATTTATCATCTTTTTTCACTGACCTCCTGAAATCGAATTTTCAAATTGTAAACATTTTTATAGTGAAATGTAACCCATGGGAAAGTGCAGAAAACATAAGCTTAGAGCTTAATGAATTAGGGTAAAGCGAAAACCTGTTGGAGGTCAAGGTCTGGACCATGGTTAGAATGACCCTATTCTAGTCATCACGTGTGTCCGCCAAGATTTCATTGTAATGGCCTTTTTAGGTAGTGTCAACTCAAACATGTTTTACGTTTGCAGTGTGAATCATTTGAAGGGCTGTATGATACTCAGTGGTATTGATATGATTTATCATAACTTACCTGGCTGGGCCTCTGTCTGGGTTGGGACCACATCACTGCTTTTCTGCAGAGAATGGCCTGTTGGGTCTGCCAGCTTTTTAATGAATTTCCTGCATACGAGGACAGACTGGAGAGAAGTCTAAGAAAACGGTTGTGTCAGGGTGCTTTCCTGCCCGCTTTCTTATTTTCCACACCTGGCTCTGTCTTTCCCAGCCGTGGCCACCTGCCGGCCTGACGAGTTCCAGTGCTCGGATGGGACCTGCATCCACGGCAGCCGGCAGTGCGACAGGGAGTATGATTGTAAGGACCTGAGCGACGAGCTGGGCTGCATCAATGGTAAGCTCTGCCCCGCCAGGGTCCCAGGCCATGGGGAGATGTGGCGGGACGAGCATGGTGCATCCCAGACAAGGGAGGAGCCTCCTGTGTGTCCTTGGGCAAGTTACTTGACCTCTCTGAGCCTCACTTCCACTTATCTGCCAAATGGGCAAAATGAAAGCACCTACTTGAGAACTGTGAGATTTAATGCGGTTGGAGTGTACAGAGCTCATGTCCCTGAGCTCAGAGTTACATGCACAGTACAATTCCATGTAAAGCACTTTGCTGAATTTACAACATAGCAGTTCCGCTCCTGGGAAACTTGCACTGGGAGAGAAGCTCTAGAACAGGCAGAGCAGCACTGTCCTAACAGCAAAACACTGGAAGCAACCCGAATGTTCATCAGCAGTAGAATTAATTTAAATATTTATTTATTTATTTATTTATTTATTTATTTATTTATTTATTTATTTATTTATTATGGCTGCGTTGGGTCTTCGTTGCTGTGTGCGGGCTTTCTCTAGTTGCAGCCAGCGGGGGCTACTCTTTGTTGCGGTGCGCAGGCTTCTCATTACGGAGGCTTCTCTTGTTGCAGAGCATGGGCTCTAGGCGTACTGGCTTCTGTAGTTGTGGCACACGGGCTCAGTAGTTGCGGCTCACGGGTTCTAGAGCACAAGCTCAGTAGCTGTGGCTCGCAGGCTTAGTTGCTCCACAGCATGTGGGATCTTCCCAGACCAGAGATTGAACCCGTGTTCCCTGCATTGGCAGGTGGATTCTTAACCACTGCGCCACCAGGGAAGTCCCAACATATTTTTTTAATTGTGGTAAAATACCTATAACATAAAATTTACCATCTTAACCATTTTTAAGGGTCAAGTTCAGTAGTGCTAAGTAACCATCACCACGATCCATTGCCAGAACTCTTTTCATCTTCCCAAATTGAAACTCTGTCCCCGTGAAACACTCACTCCCCATCCCCCTCCCCCAGCCCCTGGCACCCACCATTCTACTTTCTGTCTCTATGAATTTGACTCCTCTAGGGACCTCATGTAAGTGGAATCACACAGTATTTGTCTTTGTGTGACTGGCTTATTTCACTGAGCATGATGTCTTCAATGTACATCCATGTTGTAGCAGGTGTTAGAATTTCCTCCCTTTTTAAGGCTGAATAACATTCTATTGTGTGGATGGACCACATTTTGTTTATCCAGTTATCTGTGGATGGATACTTGGGTTGCTTCCACCCCTTGGCTGTTGTGAGTAGTGCTGCTGTGAACAGGGGTATATGGAAATAATTTTAAACGGCACACAGTGGAATACCATACAGCTGAGAAAATGAGGCTACAGCCCTTGTCTTCAGCCCAGGCAAACCTCATAACCTTGGGGTTGGGAGCAAGAAGGAAGTTGCAGGAATTTACTGGGTACAGTTATTATATCATACTCAAAAACAAGCAAAATTCAACAATATGTGTTCATTCATACATGTTTGATATAATGATTAATGAAAAAATAAGGAAATGGTAAACCCATAATTAAAGACTATCATTACCTCTGGGGGTAGCAGAGAGTAGGGGGGCGGGATGGCAAAGACCACTATAATAGTCTCCGTCAGGGCCCAATGGTACAGGCCAGATAGTAAGTATTTTCAGCTTTGTGGGCCATAGTCTCAATTACAACTACTGGACTCTGCTATTATAGCGTAAAATCCACCACTGACGGTATGTAAATGAATGGGCAGGGCTGTGTGCCAATAAAACTTTATTTAAACCAACAGGCAGTGGGCCAGAGTTTCCCAGCCCCTGCTCTTGGTGACATTCTAATTCTTAAGCTGAGTGGAGGCTTCACAGGTGTTCAATAATTATTCTGTTTTATTACCAAATACGTTTGCATCTATTCTTGCGTGAATAAGCTATCATATTAATAAAAAGCACCAAGTGGGCTCCTGCTGCCCAGAAGCACCTGATCCTCCTCTGTGGCTCTCATAGTGACTCTGTGTGAGGGACCCAACAAGTTCAAGTGCCAAAGCGGCGAGTGCATCTCCCTGGACAAAGTGTGCAACTCAGTCAGGGACTGCCGGGACTGGTCGGATGAACCCCTCAAGGAGTGCGGTGAGCCCCGGGGTGCGGGCAGCTGGCAGAGCAGGGGTGGGACCCAGACGTGGGTGCTGCAGTGCTGCGAGGGGCTGGCCCACCCAGGCCCACAAGTGCTGTGGGGCGAGACAGATGGGGTGGGGGGTGCTGGGGATAAGTGGATTGGCTTCTAAGCCTTAGTTTTCCCAGTTGTAAAATGGGACAGTAACTGCTCCCACATCCTAGGGCTGCTGGGGATCAAATGATGCAATGCATGTAGTTTTAGCAGTGCTGTGACCCATATTTTGGACTTTATAGGCCATAAGGTCTGTGTCACAGCTCTTCAACTTGGCCATTGTAGCAGAAAAGCAGCCATACAAATGCATACACGTGCATATGAATGCTTGGGGCCGTGCTCCAAGGAAACTTTTATTATGGACACAGAAACTTGAATTTCATAGAACTTTTTCATGAAATACCATTTTGCTTTCGATTCTTATTTTTCTTTTCAACTATTTTTAAATGTAAAAACCCTTCTTAGCTGTGTAAGAGCAGGTGGAGGGCTGGCTTTGGCCCATGCCTGGTATAGAGGGTAAGAACATAGATTCTGGAGCTGAGTGCCCTGGGTTCGAGTCCAGCGCTGTGATCTTGGGCAGGTCATTTAACCTGGCCGTGCCTCAGTTTCTTTCCCCAGCTGTAGTTCCCTTGCCTTTAGGGTTGTAGGGAGGATTAAATGGGTTAATATATGTAACTGTAGGAAGTCGTATGTGGCTTTTATTTTTTATAATTAAAAAAATTGTAATTATGGTTAAAAAAAAAAACATAAAATTTACCATCTTAACCATTTTTAGTGAAGTTCAGTAGTGTTTTAAGTACATTCACGTTGTTGTGCAACCATCACCACCATCCTCCATCTCCGGAACTATTTCATCTTGCAGAACTGAGACTCTGTCCCCGTTAAACACTAACTCCCCCTCCCCCTCCCCCAGCCTCTGCACCTACCATCCTACCTTCTGTCCCTATGAATTTGACTCCAGTAGGGGCCTCGAGGTGGAATAGTGCAGTATTTGTCCTTCTATACCTGGCTTATTTCACTCATTGTAACATCCTCGTGGTTCATCCATGGCGTCCCACGTGACAGTGGCTGAGTGCTCTTAGGAGTCATGGCGCTTCTGCAGCTGCACAGTCATTGTGGTGATTATAATGATGACGGCGAAATAGCACAGGGTGGCGGGAGACGGGCGGCTGGAGGCCAGAGAGTGACCGGTCCCCATCCCCCACCTGGCACAGGGACCAACGAGTGTCTGGACAACAAGGGCGGCTGCTCCCACATCTGCAACGACCTCAAGATCGGCTATGAGTGCCTGTGTCCTGAGGGTTTCCGGCTGGTGGACAAGCACAGATGTGAAGGTGATTCCCGAGCCCCGGCCCTTCCCCTGGACATGGGGAAGGTCAAGCCCTCAGCCTCAGTTTTCCCATCCATTAAGTGGGCGTGGGCGCCGTCCCCTCTGCACAGGGCTGGTAGGAGGCCAGGTGCACGGGTCAACTGTCGCTGGCTTGGCTCTCAGAGAGCACTTGCTTCTGGCCTTTGGGGATTAATAATTAAGAAAGAAATCTCAGCTGACGCAGCTTGGCCCTGCTGGCTGTGCCCTGAGGTGAACGGTGAGGTCGGGGTCACTGTTAGAGGTGACACTTGGCTGTTTCGAAGATTTTGTTGGTCAGAGTCCCCGGCCCTGGAGGTCTTCCCCAGAGGGGATGACCTGTCCCCCATTTGCCACTGGGATGCACGGCCTTTGGTCAGAGCCCATGGCTCCATCTGCGCCCCGTGGGGAAGATGCCCCAAATCTCTCTGTGTCCCATTCCGCAGATATCGATGAGTGTCAGGACCCCGACGCCTGCAGCCAGCTCTGCGTGAACCTCGAGGGCAGCTACAAGTGCCAGTGTGAGGAGGGCTTCCAGCTGGAGCCCCTCACCAAGGCCTGCAAGGCCGTGGGTGAGTGCAGGGAGGCGGCGGGAGGGGGAGCGAACATGGTGGGGAATTTTATCATCTGAACTTTGCACCGACTGCAATGACCCTGGGGTAGACCATCTGCTCCTGAGACCTCTGGTGGGTGAACACCACAGCCTAGTTAGGAATTGGGCTAGGGAGCTGCCCACACCTGTCCGGCTTCTCTGAAGATGCAGATCAATCCCGTGGGGGATGGTTTGTAGCCCCCAGTCCCATGACGGGCTTCAGGGCACAAGAAATGGAAAGCCATGGCCTGAATAGCCTGCACCCCTCCAGTAAATCCATTGAAAAGAGACCAAAATATAATTGCTCATAATGAAACAAAACAGTAGAAATCACTGAGTTCTACCTGACGTTTAGGTTAGAACTGCACCATGCACTAATTCTTAGAATCACCTAAATCAAGGGATCCCATGGTTTTGGAGGCGTAGCTGTCCTGGTGAAGTTGACAGGTCACCCAAACATTCTTTGTCTTCTGTCGTGTTCTGCTCTTGCAGTGTGATTCCAAATGAGGGCCAGTTTTGCAGAAATATTTTAGAGCTGTTTCCCCTAGGGCCTGTCAGTCGTCATCCCTCTGACGGCTCCCTGGCTTCCCTCTGTCACATCCCCGTGCGTGAAGCCCTCCAGGATTTGAGATTTCATTTTCATCCCATTCTGTAGGGTCAGGTCCCTACAGATGCCATCCCAGCTGGAATGGTGTCGTTGGAAGGGCTATTCTGAGGGGGGTCAGTTGTAGAAGGCTCGGTGTGTTGGTGGATATTGATGTCATGGATATAGCACAGCCCCCAGAGTCAAAGTGACCCAGGTTCGAATCCCAGCTCTGCCACCCACTAGCTGTGTGACCTTGGGCAAGTCACTTCCCCTCTCTGAGCCTTAATCCCCTTATCTGTACAGGGAGTTGACAACAGCCCCTGCCTCTTAGGAGTGTGAGGGTCAATGAGAGAAAACGGTAGGAAAAGCACTAAGCAGAATTCCCCAACATTAGGAATCACTCTGTTTACATTTGCCGTTATCATTTCTTCATCTTTATGTTCTTCTATGTAAAATGCTGGGGCCCAGGTGTTTTCAGATGTAGGTTTTACTATTATTCAGCTATGGTGAGGCCAACAGACCAGGAGATGACTGCCACTGAAAAGACAGTTTGTTGCTCACAGATCCCAAGAGGAGGGGACATAGCACACTAAGGGGGGGCCACCCGGGGAAGCAGCAGGAGTGGTCAGAAGGCAGAAGGAGTGAGGGGAAAACCGGGGGTGGGGGAGAGCCTTTATTGTGGTTTCTGTGGGAAGGAACAGGCGAGTCTGAATAATTTCAGTGGTCTCTGGGGACTAGATGCTGGCCCTTGTTGTCTGGCACCTGTCCCTGGGGTGACTAGGGAAGGTGGATAGTGGGCAAGAGTGTGAGACCCCAATAAAGGATGTGGCGGGGTGTGGACTGGTTAGTTTGCATTTGAAGTGAGTCATTTTCCATGTCGAGGAATCGGGAAGCCCTGGGAGGGCCATCCCTCCCCGATCCACAGCAGAACCACTGTGTTAATACCCCAGGCAGGCGTCCTGGTGTCTCCCCTGATTCAGTCAGACCCTGCAGGGTGACAGTGGGGGCCGGGGTCCCTTTCACTCTCCTGAACTCCCCTTCCTGGCTCCCCAGGCACCATCGCCTACCTCTTCTTCACCAACCGCCACGAAGTGAGGAAGATGACTCTGGACCGCAGCGAGTACGCCAGCCTCATCCCCAACCTGAAGAACGTGGTCGCCCTGGACACGGAGGTGGCCAGCAACAGAATCTACTGGTCTGACCTGTCCCAGAAGAAGATCTACAGGTGAGCCTGGGCCCCGCCCCATGCAGCCCCGGTCCCTGAGTGGACTGAGGGCCCCTGGAGCTGACACTCTTCTCCTCTCCCCTCAGCGCCCAGATCAACAGAGCCCCCAGCTTCTCTTCCTACGACACTGTCATCAGCGAGGATCTCCAGGCCCCCGACGGGCTGGCAGTGGATTGGATCCACAGCAACATATACTGGACGGACTCCATCCTGGGCACCGTGTCAGTGGCCGACACCAAGGGTGTGAAGAGGAAGACGCTCTTCCAAGAGGAAGGCTCCAAGCCACGGGCCATCGTGGTGGATCCCGTCCACGGGTGGGTATTCCCAGGGCCGGGGGCACGAAGAACACGGGTGGGGTTCATGAACCGATTAGGGCTCCAGGTATGGGGAGGTTCGTGCTGAGGTAGACCAGACTGAGCTGGGTGCGGGCTATCCCGAACCCCAGGATGCTCTCGATGTCAGAAAAGAACAGGGCCCAGAATGTGGGCCTCCCCACCCATCCTATGGGGGCCCTGGGGGTCGATGCCCCACCATGTCTGCTGTGTCACCTGAGGTGGAATCAGACCCTGAAAAGCCCTGCCCTATGGAATAGAATCCAAAATCAGAAATTAAATACTGATTTAAATTGATATTAGAGGGACTTCCCTGGACGGTCCAGTGTTTGGGATTCCGTGCTTCCACTGCAGGGGCCGTGGGTTCAATCCCTGGTAGGGGAACTAAGATCCCAGTGCCGGGAGGTGCGGCAAAAAAAAAAAATTTATATTAGAAATGAACACTGGTTAGAAGTTAGAAATTTAAATTCCGATGTAGTATTATACGGCAGAGTATCCTACACTAAGACAGGATTGCAGAGATGTTTAAAAACGCTCTGGGACAGTGTTAGCCGACTGACAGTTTTCAGGAGCGGAGTGAAGATCACTGCCCGTGGATCACCCTTCTAGGGGTCTGCAGGCCCCGTGGCTGACTCAGCAGCTCCAGTGTCCCCAGGGACCCGTGTCCCCTGGCGGAAAGCCTCTGTCCTCTGTCCCACATACCCTGCACCTGTAGCACACACCAGCTGCCCCAGTACATCATGTGTGGCATTTCACAACCCCAGGATGGGCAGGATTTCTGGCTGCAATAACTGGAGAAAAGGGAGCATTGGGCCTCAGGGAGAAAATGTTGGCAAAGGCGCACTTGGCTGTCCTTGCATGGTGTCCGTGGCTCAGAACGGACAGACCACCCTTGGGGTGAAGGTGGGCGTGTCAGGTCCTCATCAATCAAGACTAATGCTCTCATTTGGTGGAGGGTCACCCAGTCCACCCTACTTCCAGCAGAGAGGGACACCCTCGCAGACACCCTCCACTTATTATTATTACTATTTATTTTTAAATATTTATTTATTTGGCTGTGCCAGGTCTTAGTTGCAGCACGCGGACTTCTTAGTTGCGGCATGCATGTGGGATCTAGTTCCCCGACCAGGGATTGAACCCGGGCCCCCTGCATTGGGAGCAGGGAGTCTTACCCACTGGACCACCAGGGAAGTCCCACACGCTCCACTTAGATGCGTGTTGTGTGCTCTGCTATTGATTGATTGATTGATTGATTGATTGCCTCACTGCATGGCTTGTGGGATCGTAGTTCCCTCAACCAGGGGTCAAACCCATGCCTGGAAGCTCAGAGTCTTAACCACTGGACCGCCAGGGAGTCCCCAAGTGCTCTGCTTTTGTGTTTCTTCCCCCCCCCAATAGCATGGAATTCTCTCCCCGACCTGGCTCTTTCATTTGGCCTGTGGGTTTCCTTCCCTGCCAACCCGATGGGCCATGATTTATTTAAACTGCTCTCCAGCCCCTGGAAATTTAGGTTTTTACCCCCCTGCCTCATACAAAGTAGCCATGAATACCTTTGAAGGCCTTTGAAGGTGAGTTGCTGCAGTTTATCTGCAGGATGACATTCTAGAATTTGGATTACTAGGTCTGAGGGTACATACATGGACATAGCCTCAAATTGTCCTTCCAAGCAAACATTGTGATACTGACCCTCCCGCCAGAAGTGCACCCTAGGACCCGTTTCCCCACACTCTCACCAAAGGGTTTTCCATCTTTGTAATCATGATGGGGAGGGTGTATTCCAGGGTAGTTTTAATTTGTATTAGGTCACTTGCGAGTTAGCCTGAGCATCTCTTCAGCTGTTTAAAAGCCCTTGGAGGGACTTCCCTGGCGGTCCAGTGGTTAAGACTCCGAGCTGCCACTGCAGTGGGCACAGGTTAGATCCCTGGTCGGGGATCCTGCATGCTGCAGGATATGGCAAGAATAAAAAAATAAATAGAATAAGATAAATTAAGATTTAAAAAAGAAAGAAAGAAAGAAAGAAAGAAAATAAAAGCCCTTGGAGATCCACTTGTAAGTATGGGTCCAAAAGAATCGAAAGTAGGCACAGAAACAGATGTTTGTACACCCGTGTTCTTAGCAGCATGACTCACAGCAGCCAAGTGTCCACCTGCAGAGGATTAGATGAACAACATGTGGTGTACGCACACAGTGAAACTTCATTCAGCCTTAAAAAGGAAATCTGACACCTGCTACAACATGGATGAACCTTAAGGACATTACGCTTAGTGAAATAAGCCAGTCACAAAAGGATAAATACTGTATGATTCCACTTATACGAGGTCCCTAGAGGAGTCAGATCCATGGAGACAGAAAGTAGGAGAGTGGGTGTCAGGGGCTGGAGGAGATGGGTGGGGAGTCAGTGTTAAATGGGGACAGAGTTTCAGTTTGGGGAGAAAAGAAAGTTCTAGAGATGGATGGTGGTGATGGCTACACAGCAGTGTGAATGTACTTAATGCCACTGAATTGTATACTTAAAAATGGTTAAATGCTAAATTTTATGTTCTGTGTGTTTTACCACAATTTAAAAAATCTCTTTGTGTGTTTGTGTGTGTGTGTGTGTATATATATATATACATACATACACATATGTATTTAAAAAGCCAAAAAATTACCCCCCCCCCCAAAAAATTTATAAAAGCCCTTAGAAAGCAGTGTTCAGGGTGCAGATTCCAGGGCCCCAGTCCCAACATTTGAATGAAAACCTCCCTTTGTTCTCAAAGGTCGCCCAAATCCTGCCAGGTCTCACCAGGTGTGGGCCTTGAGGGCAGCAAGGTCAGGGAAGCAGAAAGAACCCATCCAGGGTCTCCCCAGAACCGACTGGGAGTCCTGGCCTGGCTGCTTCAGGGGCAAGCAGCTCTTCTGGGTGGGCAGAGCCTCCCTCCCTGATGTCCTCCTGTCTGTCCTTCCCGCTGTCCCACCAGCTTCATGTACTGGACGGACTGGGGAACCCCCGCCAAGATCAAGAAGGGGGGCCTGAATGGCGTGGACGTTTACTCGCTGGTGACGGAGGACATCCAGTGGCCCAATGGCATCACCCTGGGTATGTTGGTGGCACATTGGTCCTGGGGGGTCAGGCACAGTCTGGAAGAGAGGAAATGGCCACGGGCCTCCCTGAGATTTTATAACCTGAAACTCACCTCCCATTCCACCACATACCTGCATGCGGTTCAGGCTCACACGTTGGGGTGGAGATGGGGGCGGGGTCTGAAGTGCTTTTCTGGGCGCGTCTCTGCTGGGTCCTTGGGGGTCTCCCACCTGTGGGGAGCAGGGTGCCCAAGCCCCAAGCATTGCCCCCCGCATCACGTGTGACCACTCCTTGTCCCCCCCATCTTGGATTCTAGATCTTTCCAGCGGCCGCCTGTACTGGGTCGACTCCAAGCTGCACTCCATCTCCAGCATTGATGTCACCGGGGGCAACCGGAAGACCGTGCTGGAGGACGAGAAGAAGCTGGCGCACCCCTTCTCCTTGGCCATCTTTGAGGTGGGGGCCGGGGGCAAGCGGGAATTCACGGTCAAGCGCTGCTGACTGAGCATCACTTACATACAAGGCGCGAGCGCTCCTGCTAACAGGTCCACACACATCGTGTAGTCGTTCAAGCCCAGACCAGATCAGAAAACTGCCGGTGACCATGAAGAGGTCTTAGACCAGGAATTAGGGATTTCCCTGGCAGTCCAGTGGTTAGGACTTAGCGCTTCCACTGCAGGGGACCCGGCTTCCATCCCTGGACGGGGAACTAAGATCCCTACAAGCCGTGAGTCAAGGCCAAAACAAAAGGATGCTGCTCAACACCCTACAAGAGAAGGGGGGGGCCACCGCGAAGGCGTATATGGCCCTAAATAGCACCCCAGTGGGGAAACTCTGCTCTAAAGAATGTTGCTGTACATTTGACCCTTGAACAACGTGGGGTTTGGGGTGCTGACGCTTCACACAGTTGAAAATCTGAGTATAACTTAGAGTCGGTCCTCCATATCCAGGGTTTGTTGGTATCTGTAGTTCCACATCCGTGGATTCAACCAGCTGGGAATCGTGTATTTACTATTGAAAAAAATCCACGCAGTTCAAATGCATGTTGTTCAAGGGTCAACTGTATTCGTAAACCCATGTTCAAGCAGCACGATCCACAAAAGCCGAGAGTTGGAAGCAACCCAAGTGTCCATCAATGGATGACCGGATAAACACAGTGTGGTCCATCCATCCAATGACATATTATTCAGCCTTAAAAAGGAAGGAGATTTTGACCCCTGCTATAACATGGATGAACCTTGGGGACATTATGCTCAGTGAAATAAGCCAGGCACAAAAAGACAAACACTGTACGATTCCACTCATTTGAGTCCCTAGAGGAGTCAGATTCATAGAGACAGAAAGTAGAATGGTGGGCGCCAGGGGCTGGGGGAGGGGGATGGGGAGTGAGTGTTTCATGGGGACAGAGTTTTAATTTGGGAAGAGGAAAAAGTTTTAGAAATGGATGGTGACACAACAATGTGAATATACTTAATGCCACAGAACTGGACACTTAAAGATGGTTAAGATGGTAAATTTTACATAATGTGTATTTTACACAATTATTATTATTATTATTATTATTATTATTATTATTATTATTATCATTTTGCCACGCTGCTCGGCATGTGAGATCTTAGTTCCCTGATCATGGATCGAACCTACGTCCCCTGCACTGGAAGCGTGCAGTCTTAACCACTGGACTGCCAGGGAAGTCCCCAAAAATTAAAAATTTTTTAAAGAAAAAGAAAAAAGAAATGATGCTACCACCCAGCATTGCTTGTTCCCCAGAGAACCCCAATAACTTCAAGGGGTGTGGAGACAGTGGTCTGTGTCCCAGCCCCATGGTTGATGGGATCTGTCGTCTTCCTTAACGCCCATGTAGGATAAAGTATTTTGGACGGATATTGTCAATGAAGCCATTTTCAGTGCCAACCGCCTCACGGGCTCGGACATTAATTTGATGGCAGAAAACCTGCTGTCTCCAGAGGACATCGTCCTTTTCCACAACCTCACGCAGCCGAGAGGTAAAGATGGGATGGCCACCCCCACCTCCACGTCCCTGCCGGCACTCTGGAATTTTCTAGAAAGTTTCTGACCTCGTTCTCACCCTGCCTCCCTGCCTTTTCCGCCGCAGGGGTGAACTGGTGTGAGAGGACTGCCCTCCGCAACGGTGGCTGCCAGTACCTGTGTCTGCCAGCCCCGCAGATCAACCCCCACTCGCCCAGGTTCACCTGTGCCTGCCCTGACGGCACACTGCTGGCCAAGGACATGAGAAGCTGCCTTGCAGGTGGGGGCACCAGTCTGCCTTCTGCCACCCTTGCGGGTCGGCCCAGCAGCCGGACCTTCCTGACCCTCACTTTGCTCATCCATCAAATGGGAGAGCGAGGCCCCAGGAGGCCCTTGTAAGGCCTTTTTCAAATGCTGGGCGCATCAGCACTGTGCCTGGCAGGGAGATGGACTCAGTTCACCTGTAAGGTCTAGTTCTCTCTTTCCCAGACCTCTTGGGTGGGGGAGGGACTGATTTTATTTATTTATTTATTATAAATTTATTTATCTTGTTTATTTTTGGCTGCGTTGGGTCTCTGTTGTTGCACGCGGGCTTTCTCTAGTTGCGGCGAGCAGGGGCTACTCTTTATTGCGGTGCGCGGGCTTCTCATTGCGGTGGCTTCTCTTGTTGCGGAGCACAGGCTCCAGACGCGCAGGCTCAGCAGTTGTGGCGCACGGGCCCAGTTGCTCCACGGCATGTGGGATCTTCCCAGACCAGGGCTCGAACCCGTGTCCCCTGCATTGGCAGGCGGACTCTTAACGACTGCCTGTGCCACCAGGGAAGCCCGGGACTGATTTTAGATGCAGACACTGAGGGAGAAGGCGGCCCCCTTTTGATTCTCCTCATCCTCAGAGAAAGTCTCTATTTGGGGCCAGTGTGTCTGTAACACTTACGAATCTTCCTTTTGAAAAACAACGTGTAATATAATAACATAGACATTAGTGGGTTTGTATTTTCACTGCGTTTATCTTCAGTTATTTCTTTGTGGCCCGTGGCACTTGCTTCCTACCCGTTGTCATCAGCAGCGCAGCTATCAGCGGGGCTCAGGCTGCAGGGCACTCAGGAACTGTTTATTCTTTCAGAGACTGAACCTGCAGTGACCACCTGGAGGCCCTCCACGGTCAACTCGACAACTGTGGGGCCGAAGCGCACAGCCAGTCCTGAGCTCACCACGGCAGAGTCAGTGACGATGTCCCAACAAGGTAAAGGCTGGGGTCACCCTGGCCCCGGTTTATTGATATGAGCATGTTGGTGAAGAGACAGAGTGGATCTAGTCTTGGCTTCTTTTCTCACTGTCTCTGGCATGGCCTGTACATCTCTGAAGCCTCAGTTTCCCTACCTATAAAATGGAGCTAATAACAGTGCCCACCCACCTTCCTGGAATAGTGGGGATCACATGGGCTTTTTCAGGTGTCTGCCCAACAGGGCCAGGACTAGCATGAGGCAGGTCAGGCACTCCCTTGGGCAGCATCTAAAGGGTGCACAGGGACTTCCCTGGTGGTCCAGTGGGTAAGACTCTGAGCTCCCATTGCAGGGGGCCTGGGTTTGATCCCTGGTCAGGGAACTAGATCCTGCATCCCACAACTAAGAGTTCGCATGCCGCAACTAAAGACCCCCGCAGGCCACAACTAAAGAAAGACCCACCCCTGCATGCCACAACTAAAGATTTTGCATGCTGCAACTAAAAGATCCTGCATGTGGCAACGAAGATCCCGTGTGCCGCAACCAAGACCTGGCACAGCCAAATAAATAAATAAATAAATAAATAAATAAATAAATATATATTAAATTAATTAATTAATCAATTTAATTAATTAATTTATTTTTGGCTGTGTTGGGTCTTCGTTGCTGCGCGCGGGCTTTCTCTAGTTGCGGCGAGCGGGGGCTACTCTTCATTGCGGTGCGTGGGCTTCTCATTGCGGTGGCTTCTCTCATTGCGGAGCACAGGCTCTAGGCACGTGGGCTTCAGTAGTTGCGGCATGCAGGCTCAGTAGTTGTGGCCTAAGGGCTCTAGAGCACAGGCTCAGTAGTTGTGGCACATGAGCTTAGTTGCTCCGCGGCATGTGGGATCTTCCCGGACCAGGGATCGAACCCCTGTCCCCTGCATTGGCAGGCGGATCCTCAACCACTGCGCCACTGGGGAAGCCCTAAATAAATATTTTTAAAAAATAAGTAAATAAAGGGGGCACCAAAAACCCCAAGATTCAAATAATATTTTAATGCAGTATTTTTAAAAAAAATCGAATCCTCAAACTATGGTGTGTGGGGTCAGCCACCTGTTCTAGTAAATAAAGTTTGCTCGGAGCCAGGGTCTCAGTGAGGCAGGATCTTGCAAAGTGTATAGTCAGATCCTGTTTTCCTAAAAATTTTGCTATTTTGGTCACCATGAGGTATTGGCATTAATTTTTCTTTTCTTTTCTTTTCTTTTCTTTTCTTTTCTTTTCTTTTTTCTTGGCCATGCCGTGTGACTTGTGGAATCTTAGTTCCTCGACCAGGGATTGAACCCGGGCCCTCAGCAGTGAGAGCGCGTAATCCTGACCATTGGGCCGCCAGGGAATTCCCGTTGGCATTGATTTTGATTTTTAAAAACAATGCAGGGGCTTCCCTGGCGGTCGGAGATCTAAGATCCAGCATACCGCACGGTGTGGCCAAAACAGGAAAAAAACAAAAAAACAATGCATTATAATATTACTGGTTTACTGAGTTTTGGGGGGACCCCTTTAAATTTAGTGCCTGGGGCGAGTCCCTCTCTCTCCTCATCTTAGCCCGCCCTCAATGTCATGATCTACCTCCCTAGCTGGAGGAGGTGAGAGCTGGGTTCTCAGTGAATTGGAGCCCACCATTTGCTGCTTTGTCCAGCAGAGGGCGCCCGACCCTGTTTTTGAGCAGCCTGGAAACAGAGCTCAGACTTTTCTGGCTGGAAAAAAAAAAAAAAGGGCACATCAGCAAGTTTCAGACTTTTTTTTTTTTTCCCCCTCAGAGTAGCTGAATCCTTTGTTCAACCATAAAGGGATAAAACAGGAACTATATGGTTGAGGGAGGCCCAGAACCCTTCTCACTTGAAGGACCACTGCTTAAAAAACCATTTCACAGATGGGCCCGTCCAGGGCTTCTCGAATTTGGCAAAGGAGCCCTTTTAAGGGAAAAAATTTTCAAGGACACCGATGCTGCTGCCCTAAATTATTTTTGTGACAAGGTTTCTTAAATATGCGCAAATGTAAAACTGCATGTAAACTCTGTCCACAACATGTGTGACAGCTGATTGAATTAAAACCCAGAGGGATTTGAACACAACCGGAGACGGTCATCACTGTTCACCGGCGTATGTGTGGCTTGGATGTGGCTTGTGCAGTCTTCCCAGCTCACTGGCCTGCTTGTAGGCCTTTAAACTTTCACTTGCACGGGCCCTCACGTTGTCCGGCCCAGGTGCATGGGCGTGGTTATATAATGAGGTTCCCCCCCACCTCCAATATTTCTTATTAGGCGGGGACAGCTGGCACAGGACTATGGGGCTTTGGTGCGATGCAGCCCAGGCACTGGGATTGCTGAGCATTACGGGGACAGAAGTTGGCTCCTTCCCCATCCAGAATAGGCTCCTTGTCATCAAATGCAGAAGCAGGTTGAAAAATTCTACCAGTGACCTCGCCAGCCACTGGGAATGTATCTGTGGGTGTTGGTCTCAGGGACCAGCAGCCCCTTCCCCAGTGCCTTGTAATGAGAGGCTAAAGGACCCTCTTAAATTTGCCCCAAATCCCATAACCCCGATTGCTAACAAGCGAGGCCCTGGAGGAAGCCACCCCGGCTCCTCTCACACCTGGGAGACGCTCCAAGTTCCTCTGAATGTTGAGGACACTGAGAAATGTCAGGCATTCTCCTTTGCGGGTTGTCATCATACACCTGCTGTGTTTTCCCGCCCCTCACTGGGGACCTGGGCCTCACCTTCTCCCTTCTCCCTCGCAGTCCTGGCTGATGTTGCCGGCCGAGCGGACGCGGAGAGGCCCCAGGGCGTGGGTGCTCTGTACATCGTCCTCCCAATCGGTAAGCCTGTGGCCGGTCCTCCCCTGGTTCCCGGTTTCCTGCAAAATGACCTCCGTGCCCAGTAAGCCAGTCTGGTCCACCTTTCCTCCAGGAATGGGGTGGCCCTGCTGCGCGTCCTGTTCATCACTGGGCCCCCCTTCCTAGCTTCATTTACTTAACAAATATAGTTGAGCACCTACTGTATACCAAGATTGCCCCCGGGCACTGGGGACCCAGCCCTGAAAGAAACAAACATTCCCCCCCCACTCGGAGCTGACGTTGAGCAGAGTGGGGCAGTCGATGTGTCACGTGGGGGAAGTGGGGCTGGGCCAGGGTCCCCGGTGTGAGTATGGCCGGCCTCACCAACACCCAAGGGACGGGAGGGCAACCAGGAGGCGTGCCTCCTGGTGAGTGGTTCTCTTGCAGGGGGCAGTTTGGAGATTTCTGCTTTCCCGCCCTCACCCATCAATCATGGCTTGGTCAGCATCACACCCATTTTTCCTTTTCGAAAAAAATCCTTTCAAGGTGTCCCTTCACAGAGATGAGAGATCTAAGTGCCCAACAGCTGTCCGCTGTGGGTTGGCGGCTGGGCCCCTTACCTTCCTTGGGGCTGCTGGGGGCCCAGCAGAGCCTGAGTCTCTCCCACCCTCTGGGCCAGAATATTTTTCAGACCTGGGCCGGGTGAGCCCTTGGCTGTTCCCTGGACCTGGGGGAAGGGGGTAGGGAGGGGACAGGAAGCGCCACCCCAAGGCCCACCATAAAGGCTGCGAAGAGGGATCCAGCCCCACCCAAGGTCAAACAGAACCAGAGTGCACTGTGGCCCCGTAGGTAGAGAACAGTCCTATTTCTGAAAAAGCGGCGGCTCGCATGTGACTAATCACGCAAAAAAACTGGAAGAATTGACAATAGTTGGGTATTCGGAGGGTGGGGCAGTCAGAGTGGTCTTCAAGCTAGAGATTTGTTATGCTCATAGATAGAATTTTTTTTTTTACAACGGGCTTTAAATGCGGAATAAAAGCATTTACGAGTTGAAAGGGCCTGGCGGCTGGAGGCAGCACCTCTCCCCTCTCCCTGCAGCGTTGCTCATCCTCCTGTGCTTCGGGACCTTCCTCCTCTGGAAGAACTGGCGGCTTAAGAGCATCAACAGCATCAACTTTGACAACCCTGTGTACCAGAAGACCACGGAGGACGAGGTCCACATCTGCCGCAGCCAGGATGGCTACACCTACCCCGCGGTGAGCCGCGCCCCTTGGGACCTCGCTGGTGCCCGTGCGTCCGTCCGTGTGTCTGTCATGCCTCCTCAGGGCCAGGTCCTCCCCGGAGGGCAGACATTCTCACGGTGCGGGGACGGGGCCAGAGGATGAGCAAAAGGATCATAGGTCCGAGGGTGAAAGCCAGAAGCGGGGCGGAGAGTGGTTTGTGGGTCTGGGAGGGAGGGGGTGCAACTTGAGGTGGCCAGGAAGGCTTCCCTGAGCAGGGAGTGTACGGTGTGCAGAAGGCCCCGCCGGTGCAAAGGCCCTATGGCGGAGCCCTGCCTGGTGTGTCTGAGGAGCAAGGAGGCCACCAGTGTGACCGGAATGGAGAGGGTGGGGGAGGGTGGGAGGGGCCGGGGCAGATGGAGCAGCACCCTCGGAATGCGGTGGGAGCCACGGAGCCGCACGAGCAGACGCGGTGGTCACGGCGCTCCCTGCTGGCTGTGAGGGAGCAGGCTGGGGCCAGGTTGCGGAGCTCCGAGACCCCGGAGGGGAGGCCACTGTGCGGGTCCAGCGGGCGACGCGGGGGGCTGGTTGGCCGGAGGGGCCAGGAGGGAGTGAGGCGTAGGTGGCCGCTGGCCATGTTTACTGGATGTTGGACTGATGGTTTCCGGCGTTTACCGTTTTGTTGACAGAGACAGATGGTCAGCCTAGAGGATGACGTGGCGTGAGCTGCTGCCTCGAGTCCCGTCCCTTCCCGGAACCTGCCACTGGTCACTCGCTGGCAGGAAGAACACTTTCTCCCCGGACCCTTGACCTGCCCCAAACCCTTCCTGAGACCTCGGCGCCAAAAGCAGTGCTGGTGGCTGCAGCCCCGGCGCCCGTCTGCCTTGTCTGCCAAAGCTTTGTTTTATATATTTATTTGTTTGGGAGGCAGAACAGGCTTCCGACAGCGCCCACGGAACGGGTTTGGGTTGCATTTTTTCTTTCTTTCTTTACGCTGAAAGGAAAAGAGGAGGAAGGCGGACGAGCTGGGGGATGTTTCCGAGCTTCTCTCCTCCTTGACGTGCTCTTCCCCCGAGGGAATGATGGACGGAGGGACATGGAGCGGGAAAGCTAGTGGCTTTGAACGCACCAGAGCAGTTGCTACCAACAGGGTCCCGGGTAGCTGCTGCTTCACCTGCCCTCTAGCTCGAGCCCCACACTCAGGACTGAACGTGTTTACCTCTGCCTGCCGAGCCTGATGGGATGGCCAGAGTTGGCCTTTGCTCTGCCACCCACAGGTCAGGATCAAACTAGGGTTTTCCAAGCTGGGTTTGCCCTCCCCTTATGCTGGGGAAGGGCCCCTGGTGATGGCTGGATCCAGCCTTCTGGGGGTGGCACCCGCTGAGCCCTATTCATTCACCAAAATCCCGGCCATCCCCAGGGAAAACCTGAGCCACCCGTCACCCTTAATATGTATTAAGTGCCTGAGACCCCATTGCCTTGTGCGTGAAGGTAGGTGGCTCCGACCTCTAACTGTGTCCCTCTGTCTGGGTGTGGGTGTCGGGACCCCAGCCCTGCCCCTGGCACTTTTTCAGTTTAGTTGTACACTGTGTAAAGTCGACAGTCTATTATTATTTTGCACTGCTTTCCGTTCTGGTTCTGTTCTGGCTGGAGAGAGTCCAGGTTGGTGATGGTGCGGACCTGGCCCCTCTCCCAGCACGTAGGGAGACGTGCGTGAGGAGGAAAGGGTCGGCTTGATCACGACTTCAAAGCCAAGATCAAGATCGAGACTATCTGGCTAGTGTTTCCACTTCTGTGCAGATGCCCCCGAGCCGTTCATTTCCCCAATAAGCTGGTCGTGGTTGGCGGGGGATCCATCTGAAACGTGCATGGCAGGTCCGCCCTGTAGGATATGCTCCTGGCTCGGGCATTATGCGGGACTTATTAAACAAGAACGCTTTCTGGAATTGACACACGTATCGCATTTATGACCACAGAGCCGGGGTGGGGGGGGGTCAGCCTCCCACGGAGACTCTCTGAGGGGACTGTCTGCTGTACAACCACAGAACACGGCGGCCCTGCAGGAGGCTGTGAACACCTTTTCTCTTTCTGAAGCATGTAAATAGATCCCCGGGCAGACAATGGGAGCTTTTTGTTATGTTTGCACTTTGTATATTTGTTGAAACATTTATCACTTATATGTATATAAAAAAAGATCTATTTATTTTTGCAAACCCTGGTTGCTGCATTGGGGGAAACTGTCTCTGAGACGCCTCGTCTTTCTGTACAAAAAGATTATTCGCACGTGCTGTGCGCAACGCTCTTCAGGAGAATCAGGTCTGTGTTGTATATATGGGTTGCTTTTCCGGGATGGGTATCGCTTTTTAAACCACTGTATAGAATGTTTTTATAGCCTGAATGTCTCACTGTGATCGATTAAATTTCTTAAAAGTATTTGGCTAAACCAGAAGTGCTTTCTTCCTCTGTTCTCTGGCTCCCTCCATCTGTTGAGGGACTCGACTCCCCGGGAGAAGGATCTGGAAAGGGAACATCTCCCCAGAGCTCCAGCAGGCTGCAGGCTCTGGGGGATGTTGTGCTCAGCTGGGGAGCAGCTCTGCTGGGTGCTTCCCTGAGTTGGGGTTTTGCTAAATTTCCTGCTTGTTCATTCATTCAACGAACAATGGGCACCTGTTGTGTGCCAGGTCCTGTTCTAGGCGTGTGGGACACTGCAGTGAATAAGAGTCCATGCCCTTGGGACTTCCCTGGAGGGTCCAGTGGTTAAGACTCCACGCTTCCAGTGCAAGGGGCGGGGGTTCGATCCCTGGTCAGGGAGAGCTAAGATCCCATATGCCGTGTGTCACGGCCAAGAAAAAAAAAAGTTATATATATTAAAAAAAAAAAGTGTGCCCTCAAGGAGATGACATTTTAGAAGAAGAAACAGATAGAAAAAATTATATTTTACAAGATTATTCTGGAAGAATATTAAAAAGGATAATGAGACAGAGAACTGACTGCCAGGAGGCTTTTTTATGTTGGGGGGTGTCAGGGAAGGATTCTCCTGAATTTAGTCCTATTAAATTCGTTGCTAAGATAGAAAAAAATCGAGAGATTTCACAACACAAATCCAAATAATCATAAATTCAGGTGAATCTGGCTACATCGTGGAAACATTTGGCCAGAGCCATGGGTGTCAGGGTACGTGGGCTGCAGTCCACCTCAGTCCCCTACACCCTCATTCTCTTGTGCACCCCAGCTTTACCTGAGTCTGGGCCTTGAGGGCATTTCAGACCCCTGTCTTAGGGCATGGCAGTCAAGCCACAAATAGTCCTGGCACATCAGCTGGGGAACAGTCAGGAACACAGCAGGTCACTGGATAGAAAAAAACAATACAGGGATCTAAGCATAACACACCAAATGGGCAAATCATAATGAGATGCCACCTCACACCCATTAGGATGGCTGTAATAAAAAACAAAAAACAGAAGACAACAAGTGTTGGCGAGGCTGTAGAGAAACTGGAAACTTCGTACATTGTTGGTGGGAATGTAAAATGGTAAAGGCACAGTGGAAAAACAGTATGGCGGCTCCTCAAAAAATTAAAAGTAGGACCTCAAATTTTTTAAATTAAAAACAGAACTATTGGGGCTTCCCTGGTGGCACAGTGGTTGAGAATCTGCCTGCCAATGCAGGGGACATGGGTTCGAGCCCTGGTCTGGGAAGATCCCACATGCCGCGGAGCACCTGGGCCCGTGAGCCACAACTACTGAGCCTGCGCATCTGGAGCCTGTGCTCCGCAACAAGAGAGGCCGCGATAGTGAGAGGCCCGCGCACCGCGATGAAGAGGGGCCCCCACTCGCCGCAACTAGAGAAAGCCCTCGCACAGAAACGAAGACCCAACACAGCCATAAATAAATAAATAAATAAAATTAAAAAAAAACAAACAAAAAACAGAACTATTGGGACTTCACTGGCGGTCCAGTGGTTAAGACTCCACGCTTCCACTGCAGGGGGCATGGGTTCGATCTCTGGTCGGGGAACTAAGATCCCGCAAGCCGCGAGGCATGGCGAAAAAAATTAACAATAAAAATAAAAATAAAAATAGAACTATGATGTGATCCAGCAAGTCTACTTCTGGGTATATACACACAGAAGAACTGAAATCAGGGACTTAAACAGATATTTGCACACCCATGTTCTTAGCATTATTCACAAAAGCCAAAAGGTGGAAACAACCCAAGTGTCCATCTGCAGGTGAACAGATAAATAAAATGTGTCTATATACAATGGAATATTATTCAGCCTGAGAAAGGAAGAAAATTCTGACACATGCTCCAACATGGATGACTCTCGAGGACATTGTGCTAAAGGGAAATCAGCCAGTTATAGAAAGGTAACTACGGTATGGCTCCACTTATATGAAGTGCCTAGTGTGGTCCAATTCCTAGAGACAGAAAGCAGGACGATGGTGCCTGGGGCTGGACGAGGAGGCTGGGGAGTTGGTGTTTAATCGCTATAGGCTTTCAGTTTTGCAAGACCAAAGAGCTGGATGGATGGTGGTGATGGTTGCACAGCAATGTGAATGTGCTTAAGGCCGATGAACTACACACTTAAACTTGGATAAGACGGTAAAGTTTATGTTATGTGTATTGGACCACAACTGAAAATAATGCTAAATAATACTTTTTTTAAAAGACCAGGGGGCTTCCCTGGTGGCGCAGTGGCTAAGAATCCGCCTGCCAATGCAGGGGACACGGGTTTGAGCCCTGGTTTGGGAAGATCCCACGTGCCGCGGAGCAACTAAGCCCGTGCGCCACAACTACTGAACCTGTGCACCTAGAGCCCGCGAGCCACAACTACTGAGCCCACGTGCCACAACTACTGAAGCCCACACGCCTAGAGCCCATGCTCCGCAACGACAGAAGCCACCGCAATGAGGAGACCACGCAACGCAACAAAGAGTAGCCCCCGCTCTCCGCAACTAGAGAAAGCCCAGGGGCAGCAACCAAGACCCAACGCAGCCAAAAATAAATAAATGTATTAAAGCAAAACCAAAAACCCAGGGAATTCCCTCGTGGTCCAGTGGTTAGGACTCCACGCTTCCACTGCACGGGGCACAGGTTTGACTCCTGGCCGGGCAACTAAGATCCCAAATGCCGCAAGGCGCAGCCAAAAAACCACAAATGGGGACAATGAGGCATCTAGAAATAACAGCAGAAGAAGGGGTGGCATTACTGGAGCCCAGGAGCTGTGGGAGCCTGGGAGGAGACCCCTCCACGGCAGAGAGAGAGAGGAGAGAGACTCTGTCCTCTCCCCTCCTCCGGGCCCCCTTCCCGCCAGCGCCCCCCATGGGCTGAACCCAGCAGGACCTGGGAAACAGGGTTCCCTGCAGGAATGGGCCCAGGGGCAGGGGACCCAGAGTGTCGGCGCAGCAGGTGGGAAAGAGCGCAGACTGGGCCAGGCGGCCTGGGTTGAGCTGGGTGACCTTGGACCCGTCAGAGTCTCAGTTTCCTCAACTGAAAACGGGGCGATGCTGATCCCGGGGCTCCACGGGTGGCGGGCGTGGTGGTGGAGAGAAGCGCCAGGAGCCGCAGGGACTGTTATCTTTTCTGTGTCCACAGGGTGGCACTTCCTTCCTTCCTTCCGCCTTTTGTCTTGGGAAGGTTCCAAAATGCCTCTGGGGGCGAAAGCTGAGCGGACCGCACAGGAAGCGTCCGGGGCCTGCAGGCAGGCGGTCGATAATTGGTTGATTGACCGACTCCATGCTCAGCCGTGTGGCAAATGGGACAAATGAGCTCGAATGGCTGGGCCTGCGGGAGGGGCCGGGAGGTGGCCGAGGGTCCTGTGAGGGGAGGGTGAGCAGAACTCGGGGGTCCCCGAGCAGAGGAAGTGCCTGGGAGAGGCTGGAGGTGATGGAAGTTTCTGGTCCCTGGCCTGGGCAGTTTTCCACTGAGTGAGTAGTTGCTGAAATCCTTCCTTGGGCGTCCCCACCGTGGCACTGAGTACGACACAGACACGCAGGACTAGAGCCTCAGGGAAAATAAGAGCAAACACTTCTTGGGGATTAACTGTCTGCTCCCCTCGGTGGCCGCCCAAGGGTGGGGAGGCGGGGCAGGCCCAGAGCCCATTTTACAGATGGGAAAGGGGAGGCTGGGGTCACTGGTCTCAGCTCCCGCAGCAGCTCCCGGTGAGACCCAGACGTCCCTCCCTTTGTCTTTCTCCACCAGCAGCCCGAGGGGTGGAGAGGGTGCGGCCTGATGGTGATCCTCTCTGGGCTCACAAGGGGTCCCCTGGGGAAGGGCGTGGATGTCACCCAGGTAAGATGCAGCGCAGCTAGCCGGCCACTTGGACCTGGTCTGTGGGCTCAGCCTGGCCAAAGGGGTGGGGAGCAGACTGGAGCTTCGGAGCTGCCATCCCCAAGGACAGGGTGTGGGCAGGCGTGACCCTGGCTCCCCCTCTCCGAGGCCTCAATGGCTCTGGCCAGGACTGGCTGGGTGGTGGGAAGAAGCTGCTCCCCCAAGCCTGACACCCCAATTCATGTCCTCTGCTGCCTCCCCCTCCTGCCCCCACCGGCATCTGAAACCACAGCTGCCTGTGGTGAGTCAGGCTGGAGCCTTCGGGGCTGAGCCCAGGTCCGGGGGAGGGATGGGGGGAGGCAGGGAGGGAGGAGCGCTGTCCCTGACGCCGGCCCCTCCCCCACAGTGGGGGTCAGCACCCCTTCCTCTCCCCCAGGAAGTGAATCCCCTCCACGATGAAGGGATAAGAGAGCGGCTGAGGGTTGGAGTTTGAGCGAACACTGGTCACATCACCCACCCCACTGAGTGGAGTGGGATGGGGGGGGATAGCCCCCAGGACTCCTGGGTCCCGTCCAGCCTCCCCTCCAGGCAGCTCAGGTTTCAGCACTGATTCCTGCCCTTGGTGGAGGGGCTCCACCCTCCCGGCACAGCTGCTCTGCTCACCCCGGAGGCCTCCTCTCCCACGCTGTGGCTGGGATGGAGGTGGGGAGCTTGGGGGTTCATAGCAAGACCACCCCCCTAGTCGGCTGGGCCTCTGCACCATGACCTGCGTCAAGAGGCCAATGTCAGGCTCCCCTTTCCAAGCCCCAACTCTGGGGCCCCCCTGGAATCTGAAAATCCTCCCCATGCCTCGCTGTGGACTGCAGGCCTGGCATGATCCAGCCCCACGGCCTCATGTTCCCTCCATGCTGGCCTCTTTGCTGTCCCTGAACACCCACCTTTGCACTTGCTGTTCCCTCTGCCTGGCTCACTGTCTCCACACCTTTGTCCCCAGCGGGCTCAGGTCTATCTGGGCTCAAATGGCTCTTCCTCCCTGGGGCCTCCTGCAGGCTCTGTCTCCATCAGCTGCGACACCTTCCACGAATAGCCTGCCGTCCCTGTGCCTCAGTTTCATCACCTGTAGGGCACTGGGAGCCGGCACACAGCACCTGCTTGTGGCCTCCACTGGAGTGTGGCTCCCTGAAGGGGGGCCTGGCAGGTCACAGATGCCCAGTGCACACTTCTGAGTCAGTCGGGGAGCCGCCGGGAGGTCCTGGGGCCTCCCCGAGGGTGGTCCAAGCACTGCCGTGTCTGTGTTGATGCCCTGTGACCAGTCCTCCCGGCCTCTCACCAGCCTCGGCCCACCAAGCTTGCCGGAGGTCCAGTGTGAGGGGTTTGGCCTCTCAACTCCATGTACCCTTGGCTATTTTCCCCAGAAACACCAATTATAAGATAGGTTGGCCAGGTGTGTGGGTACTTGACCGGCAACCACTGATCACTAAGCGTCTAGAACTTTACCCTGCTCCGTCGCCCAGCAGGGCTCCACCCAGTAGAGGCCTGAGTTCCAGTCCTTGGTTTCTTTCTACCTGGGTGACCTCGGACAAGGGGCAGGCGCCTTGGAGGCCATTTCTCATCTGCAAAGCCAAGATGCTCCTCCACGGACCCCGGGGCCCCACTGCCGAGTTCAGCCTCCCAGGGTGTCACTGTCCTGTGACTTTGGGCAACCGACTGGACCAAGCTGTGCCTCAGCTCCCCCACCTGTAAAATGGGTACTCCTCACCAGCGTGGGACGGTGTTGGCCTGAGGGGTGCAGGAGGAACAGGCCGGGGGTGAGGGGTCAAGTCTCACCTCTGCAGGCGCAAGGTCTCGGTTCCCCACTCACTGCCCGGTCGGGGGGACTCCGATCCTGCACCCACTCCAACAGGCCCGGCCAAGAGAGCTGGCTGCTGGCTGCCCACAGGCCGGCTCTCAGAGGGAGAGCAGGCAGGGGCGGGGGTGGGTGTGCAGGCTGGAGGCCGCGGGCCGAGGCTGTCCGGGCGTCCAGCCAGCGCCGGGCAGTGAGTCAGGGCCCAGGCATGCGGAGGGCCAGGGCCTCTCCTGGCCCCTGTGAGCTCAGGCACCTCCCTGAACGCGCCCGCCGGGCCCCGCCGGGCTGCGTTCCTCACCCACTTGCTCACTCCTTGGGCTGGTTGCGGGGGGGGGCCTGGGGCGACGGGGCCCCTCTGAGCCTAGGTCCGTGCTGCCTCCCTGGAGCCACCTTCTTCTTCTTGGGGAAACTGAGTTCTGGGCAGGCAATGCCGCCAGGGCCCCTCCCAGAACAAAGCGAGGCCACTGCTCAGGCGGCGGGGAGCAGGCCCACGGGGGGCTCAGGCCCTGGGCCCAGAGAAGCCTGCGTCTGTAACTGCACCCGCCCCTCAACACCGGCTTTCTCTCCCAGGGGCTCTGCACCTGCTAATCTGTTTGAACTAGAGAGAAATATGCCTCTCTGCCCGCCCTGGGACCCTCAGCTGGGCCGGCTCTACTCAGGGCGGGGAGCACTCCTGCAGGGGAGCAGGTGGAGGCTGGCTGTGTCAGCAGGAAGAGCCACCAAGGTGACAGCAGCTCCTCAGCTGGCCTTGGCAGAAGACTGCCCGGTTCCTGGCTGAGGCTGCGAGGCAGGGGGGTGGCAGCCCTGAGGGTGCCCGCCCCCCTGGGGTTTCCGCGACAGGGCTGTGCTCCTCCCATCTAGTGGGTGGAGGCCAGGCATCCTGCCAGATATCCTGTGATGTCCAGGACGGCCCCCACCAGAGACAGTGACCTAGCCCAGACGCCGTGAAGGCTGAGGCAGGAAAACCCTGGTCTAGATCAAGTCTTTTGCCATTTGGAGGCCAAGGGTACAAATAAAGGGCTCTGCTTCTTTTTCACATCATAAAACACTCTGCCAGCCTTGAAAATGAAAACAGTCCAGGAGGGCTTATGTGAACATTTCCTTGAATATGTAAAGCCAGGCCCTCAGCATAAAAGCAGGGCCTCTGAAGTTCTTCTGGGAATCTTTCTTTGTGAGCCAGATGGACTGGGGCTACTTACATTTCAGGGAGACTAACAAGCCCTTTTTTGGGTCTATCTCCTGGAGCCCGACAGGCGGGATCCCTTGCTCTAGGACCTCCGAGAGACACCGGAATGGACTATTTTTAGTGCCCACTTGATGTACTCAGGTGCTGCTAGAACTTACTTTTCCCTCTGCTTAGAATGTCCCTCTCTGATCAAGAAATACAAATCGTACTTACTGTAAATGGTACAGAGGTGCACAAAACCCAACACCCAGAGGTTCATGTAACTACCAAATCTACTGGCTTCAGGAAAAGCTGTATCCAAGAGGCACTTGATATTGAAGGGACCCTACTTCTCACTCTCTACCCTCAGACAGGCAGGCAGGCTGGCCACAGGCTTCCCACTCTTAGTAGTACCTCAGTCACTGAGGATGGGGGTTAGGTGAAGAAATCAATTGGCTGGCCCAGGCCTTTGTTGCATGCTGAATCAGTTAGGGTTTATTTTGGCTGTTTGTGATAGAAAAACTAAAATAACAAAGGCACACACAATAGTTCAGCCCCTACCCGCAAGGAAGTCCAGCATTGATACCCAGCTACACCATCATCAGGGAACCAGGTTCCTATCATCCCTAGAGGATTGCACCCCTCCTTAAGTGTGGCAATACAGCTGCCAGGGCTCCAGCCATCACACTCAAGTTCCAGAAAACAGAGGGGAGGGGGAAAGGGTATACTCCCTTGCCTTTTAAGAAGTCACACACAACACTTCTTTTAACATTTCATTGTCCTGAACTTAACTGCAAGGGAGGCTGGGAAAAGTTGTGTTTTGACTGGGCAGCTAAAAGGATTTCCTTACCAAGGGGGGAGGGGAGAACAAATATCAGGGAGGCAAACAGTGGTCTCTGACACACAGCCCACCCTGGAGCCAGGGATGGGCCCCTATACATCCTATAACGTAATCTCTTCGTGACTGACTCATCCTTTCCAGTCCCAGCAAAAATGCCACCCCCATCCCCTGGGGCAGGCCCCCTCCCTGGCCGGGTCCTGAAGCACTCTGGAAGCTTTCTAGCTCGAGGGTGGCATCTGATCACTTTTGACTCCTCCATTGGCTCAAGGGATCCTTCATCTTGCCTTGGGTTCCCAGCACAGCTCGGACACACAGTGGCACTCAGAGAATGAACGGATAAAAAAGGGCCAAACCTGAGTCACAGATGACGAAGACCTGGAATTTGTCATCGGATACTACGGTGTCATTTGTATGTGTTGTCACAGACGTGAAGTCACAGGCCTGGCACACTAAGTCAGTTTTCTTTGGTTACCTAGTCCAGCATTTGAGGCCAAAGTCAAGAGTGGGGAACGGGGGGAAGAAATCCAGTAAAAAAAACTCATTTACGTATAAACATTTAATTTTAAGCTGATCTCACCACTGAGGCACTGACCACCCACCACGGGCTGGTTCCCACTGGGTGGGACTGTATGATGCAGTCCCAGAGGCTCCTGGCTACCACTCCGTGTCCACCAAGCTCCAGAGATAGTCGCTGATGAATTTCTTGGAGAGCTGGGTGCTCTCCAGGTGGATGGGCTGAGCAACGCTGGGGCCATGATGGACTGAGGGCGCAGATGTAAGGGAAACCCAGCACACGTGGCCCTCGCCCTCCCTCCACGACGAAAGGACACTGTCTTTAAATTGTTATTATTAAGATAATTAGAGACTGAAAGAAATTTTCACGAACAGAAAGTTAAGATAATGCACTTTTTTAAAAAATTGTGGTAAAATACATATAACATTATATTTACCACCTTAAACATTTGAAAGTGTCCAGTTCAGTGGCATTGAGCACATTCATGTTGTTGTGCAACTATCACCACCATCTCCAGAACTCTTTTCATCTTGCAAAACCAAAGCTCTGTCTCCATTAAACACTGACTCCCCCTCCCACGATAATAATCCCCATCCCACGTTCTGTTTCCATGAATCTGACTCCTGTAGGGACCTCATGTAGGTGGAATCATACAGTACTGACTTTTGGTGTCTGGTTTATTTCAACCAGCAGATTATGTGCCAGGTTCATCCATGCTGTAGCATGTGCCAGAATGTCTTTCCTCTTTAAGGCTGAGTAATATTCCACCGTATGGATGGACCACATTTTGTTTATCTGGTCATCTGCTGATGGACACTTGGGTTGCTCCCACCTTTTGGCTTTTGTGAACGGTGCTGCTGTGAACACGGATGTACAAACACCTGCTCAAGTCCCTGCTTTCAATTCCTTCGTGTGTATCCCCAGAAGTCGACCTGCTGGGTTATGTGGTTATTCTGCTGAATTTTTTAGGATCTGCCATAGTGTCTGCACCGTTTAACACTCCCACCAACAGTGCACAGGGTTCCACTTTCACCACAAAGGATACTGCCTTTGATCATCCCCGGCTCACATTCATAATCCCACTCAATTTTACTAATTCGGCGATAAAGTTGAGCCACATACCTGCGTGAGAAGACAAAACAGAGAGAGAGAGAGAGAAAGAAGTTACTCCAGCGTCGACTCCAACAAAGAGCTGTGGGCTGCGTGCACGCACACACCCATACGCACACACGCACTCACACCGCATCTGTGGACCTACACGGCTGAAGGGATGGTGACTGTCGTGTCTTCGTCAACCTCCCTCTCTTGTCTTTCGAGATCAGCCTCGATCTCCTTGAGCTCCTCCAGCTCTCGGCTGAGCTGAGTAAACAGGCAGTTAAGGACCCCTGGCTTTGAAGGGAGAGCTGCCCACGTGCTCACACCAACCCCGTCGGGCCCGGGGCTGCTGGCTCCAGGTGTGTTTTCCAGAGTGAACAAGGGCCTCCTGGGTGAGGCTGGGGCCCGGCTGTTCTGCACACACAGGAAAGGATATAGGAGGCTGGTCTTCAGACGGGCGTCTTCCTCGCTGGCCCTCTGAAGCTCGGCTTCAAGCTGCTGCAACTCAACGCCGCCCTGGTGTGCCTCCGCCTTCGCGTTGAGGAGGCTCTGGGCCACCTCCTTCTCCGCAGTGAGGACCTCTGCAGGGCAGGGAGAAGTCTGCGCCCCTCAACTCGGGCTCCCCAGGAGAGCCCCGGAGCAGAGGGCGCCCTCAATGCCCCCATCTATGGCCACGTTCCCACTTCCATCTCTAGCTCCTGGACCCATCGTTCTATTTGCAAATGCCCACCTGAGAGTCCCACCTGGACCTGGCACACGTGCTTCCATTTCACCGAAATCACACTTGAATCCATCCAAAGTAATAAAGTCTGGTCCTTGTTTGCACACCTAGTCTTAACTTATGACGTCACTCTCGACCCCACTGTCCAAGCAACAAGTCTGGGACTCACTTTCTGGATCCAGTTAGCCATCCCGTCCGGCAGGACCCCTTCTTCCGCGTGCTGGTCCTTCACGCCTCCAGGACCACCCAAAAAACCTCCCTGCCGTGTCCTGCTTTGGTCTCTCCCGTTGCCAATCCTTTCTGCTCTCTGCCTTCGGAGCGGCCGCGTTAGAGGCCAAATGTTAAGTCGCTCCCCTGCTCAATGACCTCCTGTGGCTCCCCAGTGTCTCCAGGATAATGTCCAGGTCTTTTGGGGCACCTTCGGCATCCTTGCCAACCTCCTCTCTCCCTGCTTTTCGCCCCACCATGTGCTTTTCCCTTTGCTCTGGCTGCAAAGACGCCTCATCATCGTGCAGACACGCCATGTTTTTTCAGTCCTGGGCCTCTGCCTGCCTGTCTTCCAGGGACCTGTGCCCCTGTGTCCCTGCCCACTGGCACACCATTCCCAGCATTAAGGCCTTCTGGATAATGCCTGACTCAGCCGGCTGGACACTCTCTTCTCCCTGCTGGGGCGAGACTGTGCTCCCAGGACAGCCCTTATCACACTGGACTATTTATTCCCTGTCTCTCTTCTTCAAAGCACAGATTGCATCTTAAGATCACCGTACATCGCCAACACCTACTCAGAATAAACACATTTTGAACAAAACATGCAAAAAGATCAAAAACACCCTAAGAAGGTTACTGTGTTCCTTCCCACAGAGTCACAGAAACCTGCCAACTCAGAGAAGGCACAGATGAAAATGCTTCTTAAAGTGCCGGTGTTTAAGTGTTTATAAACTTATATTAAGTTAATTTTTAATCAAAGCACTGCATGTCTATGGTTGTGAAACTTTAAACACACACACACACACACATATAACCCTCTCTAAGCCTCTCCAACCCTCTGAAGCAGCCACTTAAACTCTTCACTGTTTTCTCTGGCATCGACCTTCGTATTTCTAAATAATTTGCTTATGCTGCTATTTCTTGATCTGTCTGTGTTAGACGGTGCCTGCTGACTTCCTGTTAGGAGAGCTGAGGGTCTGGCTCTCTTTTGCAGCCTTCCCGCCCCTTCTCCACTCACCCTCCGAGCAACAACCAAGTCTCCTGGGATGATCTCTTCCCCATGGACGTTCATTATAAGCTGTCGTTACCCGAATGTGTGCTAAGTGCCACAGGTGACCACGGAGCCCTAACTCACTGAACTCTCACCACCCTCTGAGGGTGGCTGAACCCCTCCCCCCATTTGAGAGGCGATGAGCAGAAGCCCAAGGTCCAGTGACTTGTCCACACACTTAGCTCTGAAGCCGGGATCTGAACTGGATCCTTTTGATCGAAGCCCCAGCTCCCTAGAACATCGACTCTCGTCTCCCTGCCCCAAATCCATCCGTTCTTCTGAAACCCAGGCAGGTTGGGTGATGCTGAGCTTCTCCCCAACCATCAGTGAAAGGGGAGTTAATGGAGCGGGAGGGGAGGAAAGAAAGGAGAGGGAAGGAAGGAGGAGGAGGAGAAAAGAGCAGAAGACCCTGACCAGGACGTCTGTTGTGCTTAGACTAACATCCAAACTCCTCCTGGGGGCTCACAGGCTGGCAAGTCTGGCCCCTGCTGACCTCATCTTCTACCTCTTTCTCCTGGGTCTCCAGGCTCATTCTCACCTCATGACCTTCGCATTGACAGTCCCCTCTGCCAGGAACACTCTTCCCGGAGCCATCCCATGGCTAGCTCCCAGATCATTCAAGTCTCAACCCAAACGGCACCCCCTCATAAAGTGTAATTGTCAAAAGGCATTACAAATCCCTGGCACTGAAACCACAGTGGAGAACTAGATGACAGTTCCTCAGAAAAATTAAATATCAAATTACCATCTGATCCAGCATTTCCACTTCTGGGAAAATACAAAAAAGAATTGAAAGCAGGGACTCAAAGAGATATTTGTACACTCATGTTCATAGCAGCATTATTCACAATAGCCAAGGGGTGGAAGTGTCCCAAGTGTCCAGGGATGGATGAATGGATAAACAAAATGTGGTGTATGCATACAATGGAATACTGGAGATGATGGTGGTGATGGTCACACAACAATGTGAATGTACTTAATGCCACTGAACCGGACACTTGAAAATAGTTAAAATGGTAAATCTTAGGTTATGTCAATTTTACAACAATAAAAAAAAGTTTGAAGCCTTTAAAAGATAAAAACAAAAAACCCCTGGGCTTCCCTGGTGGCGCAGTGGTTGAGAATCTGCCTGCTAATGCAGAGGACACGGGTTCGAGCCCTGGTCTGGGAAGATCCCACATGCCGCGGAGCAACTGGGCCCGTGAGCCACAACTACTGAGCCTGCGCGTCTGGAGCCTGTGCTCCGCAACAAGAGAGGCCGCGATAGTGAGAGGCCCGCGCACCGCGATGAAGAGTGGCCCCCACTCGCCGCAACTAGAGAAAGCCCTCGCACAGAAACGAAGACCCAACATAGCCAAAAATAAATTAAAAAAAAAAAAAAAGTCATTAAAAAAAAAAAACAAAAAAAACCCTGATGCTGAGAAAAGCTGCAACAAGGGCGGCCCCCATACCCCTTTTAAGGGCACAGTGCTGTGCAAGCATCATCTCCATGAATCTCACTTTGATTCATCAAGGGGTGCTATCAGCATCCCCATTTCACAGATGAGGAAACTGAGGCTTCAGAGGGAAGCACTGGACTGGGACCAGAGGGTTCATGAGTTAACAGCTGAAATCCTTAGCCCATCACTTCCTGACAAATCCATTTTTCTTGTTTATCCTCTGCCTCACCCCACTAGAATATTAGCCCTACCCCCACCCCAGGGATTTTGTTTCTTTGTTCCCGGCTGTCACTCCATGACTGGCACTATGCCTGGACCCAGGAGGTGCTCAGTAAAACATCTGAACAATCTCAGCAGGAAGATGGGGACTATTTATTATTACAACCATTTTATGGGAAACAGAGGCATTGCAAGGTTAAGTAAGTCACCTCAAATCTCACAGCTGGGAAGTGGCGGTGCTGGGATTCAAACCCGGCGCTTTGACACCTGAGCCCCAATTCAAACCCTGAGTCCCAGCTCCTGCTCACGGCGCGTCAGACCTCCTACATTCACCACTAAACCCCCGGGAGGTGGCTGCTGTCCTGACGCCCATTTCATGGGTGGGGAAACCGAGGCTCAGAGGGGACAATGCTCATCCGCCGGTCGCACGGGGAAATAGGGTAGGGGATGGGGCGCCCAGAAGCGAGAAGGTTCGAGGCCGGCCTGGCCACCACCACCAACACTCGGGCCCGGCTGCCCGCCGCCCCCCGCCCCCCGCCCCCGACCCGGCCTTCACCTCGCAGCCGCTGTTCGGCACCGTCTTGCGTCTCCAGCAGCCGCTCCACCACCTGCTCGTGGCGCCTCAGCAGCCGTCGTTGCTGCGCCTCGGCGCGGTTGGCACCCAGCAGGCTCAGCAGCCCCTGGCTCACCTCCTCCATGTCGCGGAAGGCCGCCATGACTACACTAGGACCAATCCCGCGCAAATTTAACTGCCCCCTGGGCCCCGCCTCCTTCCCGGAGAGGCCCGTTTCCATTGGGTTTAGCCCACGTCAGTCATCAGCCAATGAGGGAGGCCGCTTCTAGTCGGACTAGTGCGCCTGCGCCGGCTCCTCTGTCAGCCATTGGCGATGGCCAGTGTGCGTAGGGAGGGGTGGGGTGCCTCCGGCGTCCTGCCTGATGCGCCTGCGCAGGCTGGAAAGCGGCTGCAAGAGCTTCAAGCTGTGTCTTTCCGGGTCCAGCGCCTGCTGCGAGCAACGCGCTGTTCTAGGGGCGAAGCTGAGAACTACTTCTCGTGGAGCTGAGGTTCAGCGGTGTGTGTGTGGGACACTCACAATAAACATCATAAATAAGTAAATTCTATAAGAGGCTGCGTAGCAAAATGGAGTCTGCATCCAGATTTATTGGGTTTCAATCCCAGATTTGCCACTTACTAGCTGTGTTACGCCGAGCAAATTGCTTCATCCTTCTGTGCTTCACTTTCCTCCTCAGTTAAATGAGGATCATCATAGTGTCTACTTCAGAGTTGGTGTGAGAGTTGAATGAGGTCAGTGCCTGGTATTCGGTACGTGCTTTATAGGTGTTAAATAAAAAATACGTAGAAAGCTAGTGGGTGAGGTGTTTGATTCTCACCGAACACCATGTTGTGTGCGGGGTTACGGTTGAGGAAAGACAAACTGTTCACTTTTGTGACATGTCCCTCAAATAAGGTGAAGAAATCAATCCAGCGGGTCATGACCAACATTTTCAACAAAATACAATGGAAAAAAAAAAAAAAATCAGTGCATTGTGTCCAGAAAGCTAAGTATTGTTTTGGGAACCTCCCCCCATTTGTCTACTGGGTGTGGCAGATTGTATTTTCCAAAAAGTGGCTACAGAAATAGTTCCAATTTTGCCACTCCCTATCAAGAGGCAGACTCCAGTTCTTCTCTTGAACTTGAGCAGGATTTGTGCAACAAACAGAATGTGGCAGAAGGGACGCTGTGTGAATTCCAAGTCTAGGTCAGAAACTAGAATACATCTTTTGCCTGGTGCTAGCTCGCTCTCTCCCTCTCTCTCAATTCCAGGATACTCTCTGTGAGCCCAGCTGCCATGTTGTGAGGAAGCCCAAGCCACGTGAAGAGTCTCCCAGATAAGGTCCCAGCCGAAACCAGCATCAACCACCAGAGAAGTAAGTGAGAGAACATTGAGATGATTCCAGCCCCCAGGCTTTGAGCCATCCCAGCTGACACCAAGAGGAGCAGAGAGAGAACTGTTCCCAGCAAGCCCGGCCCAAACTACAGGTTTGTGAGCAACATCCATGCCTTTGTTTAAAGCCAGTAAACTTGGGGGTAATTTGTGATGCAGCCATAGCCCCTGGATCACTGGGTCACATGTGAAATTTGTATCTTGCTATGGGTTGTGTAAAAAATCATTGAAAGCCACAGCTCTAGTGGCAAGTCCTCACAGTAAGCAAAGAAACAAATGAGCAGAATCATTTTAGCCAGGAACACCTGCTATAGGGAATAAAACAGGGTCATAGGACAGAGTCACCAGAGTTGGGGCAGGGGGGGGAAGTGGCTTTAGGTTAGGTGGTCAGGGATGGACTCCCTGAGAAGGGGACATATGAACTGGGACCTGAGTGATGAAAAGGAAACAAAAAGGAAACAAAGCACCAGGCAGAGGAAAGAGTAAGTTCAAAGGTGTTAAGCAGGGGAGAGCTATGGAGTGGATTGGCTCCAGATCTTCCGGAATCAAGAGAACTTGCCGGCAAGACTGGATTCCATCCTTCTCTGAGGAAGAGAAAGGATGCTTCTGGGTGTTTGGCCCAAACACCTGTTGGGTGGTGGGTGGTGGTGGTGGTACTAGTGACCAAGGTGGGTAGGGGAGCAGGCTTGGAGGTGGACGGCTGCGTGAAATGGAAAGCTTGGGGAAGTTCCCAGTGCCTGGAGGCTGACCACGTGGAGCTATCAAGAGGGTAGTTGCAGGACTTCCCTGGCGGCCCAGTGGTTAAGACTCCGTGCTTCCACTTCAGGGGACGTGGGTTCGATCCCTGGTCAGGGAACTAAGATCTCGCATGCTCCACGGCGTGGCCAAGAAAAAAAAAAAAGTAGTTGCTTGGCTATGAGTCTGCAGAGACATTTGAGCTGCAGATAGAAATCCGGACATCGTCAGGGTGCAGCCAATATCAGATGACAGCTCTCTTGGGGGAGAGTAAGGAGAGGACAAGGTCTGAGGACTAAGTCCTGAGACCCACCAATTGCAGATGTTGGAGAAGAGAGAAGTCGGCCAGATAGAGAAGGCACAGCCAGGGAGAGAGGAGAGAAACTACAACAGAGGCGTCAAGATTTCCACTGACCATCCAGAATCTGACAGGTCCCCAGCCCCAAGCCTGGAGCCACCTTCCTCCTTAGAGCTTACTTTCATGAGATAATTTTTGCCAAGACCCCAGGGACTGCACATGTTGTAATATTTTTACAGCAGTCATGGAGCTGGGGACACCCTTAAGACTAATATATTTATTTAGTCTTCCCCGGGTCACAGATTCCTTTGAAATCTAATGAAAGCAACGAGACAGGCTCTTCTTTGAAAAACGTACCCAACAGGCACACATTTTTGGATTTGAGGACCCCAGAAGGCCATCCCCAGATTTTCAGGTTAAGAAGCTCCACAGCCTTTGTCTCATAGGGTGGCTAGCAGATGTATAATTGATGACACCTTAGTTGTTTCCTGCAGAAATGTCAGTGTCCGGGCACGGAGCTGGGTCCCCAGAGTCAGCGCTTATGGCATTGCTCACCCTCCTGTTAGCTGAGCATTTGATGCTCAGATTGCTCTGTCACCATCAGCTATGTGACCTTTGGTGGCAGGGGCTGGCCTTCTCTGTGCCTAAAGGCGGGCACAGTGCTGAGTGAAATGAAGAAGAGATAAGACCATGGGTTCAGTTTCTGGCTCTGCAGTTCACCTATGACCGTGGCAAGTTCTTAACCTTTCTAAGTCATGGGCTAATGATAGCTCTCTTATCAGCTGGGAAAGGTTTTTCAAGAGTTAAGCCCTTCCAGGTTGCACAACCAGAGCCTGAAAAATATAAATGCTCCCGTCAAAAAGGCCACTCATCTCACTTCCAAAAAATAAAGAAAGAACCACTCACAGCCATTAGGATGGCTACTATTAAAAAAAAAAAAAAAATCAGAAAATAACAATTGTTGGTGAGGACATGGAAAAACTGGTTGGTGGGAATGTAAGTTGGTGCAACTGCTATGGAAAAAACTCTGGCTATTCCTCAAAATACTGAAAATAGAACTACTGTATGACCCAGCAATTGTACTTCTAGGTATATACCCCCCAGATTGAAAGCTGGGACTTGAAGATGTTTGTATAACCAGCATGATTGACAATAGCCAAAAGGTGGAAGCAACCAAGTGTCCACTGATGGATGAATGGATAAACAAAATATGGTGCATGCAAACAATGGAATAGTATTCAGTCTTTAAGTAAAGAAATTCTGCCACATGCTACAACGTGGAGGAATCTTGAGTATATTATGCTAAGTGAAATAAGCCAGCCATAAAAAGACAAATACTGCACGATTCCACTTATATGAGGTCCCTAGAGTAGTTGAATTCAGAGACAGAAGATAGAATGGCAGTTGCCAGCGGCTGGGTGTGGGAGTGATGAAGTCAGTGTTTATGGGGACAGAGTTTCACTTTGGGAAGATGAAAAGAGTTCTGGAGATGGATGGTGGAGATCGTTGCACAGCAATGTGAATGTACTTAATGGCGCTGAACTGCACGGTTAAAAATAGTTTAGATGGTAAATGTTTTGTTATATATATTTTGCCACAAAAATAAACAGACATATATATTTTTTTTCAGACATATATATTTTTTTAAAATTATTTATTTATTTATTTATTTTTGGCTGTGTTGGGTCTTCGTTTCTGTGCGAGGGCTTTCTCTAGTTGCGGCAAGCGGGGGCCACTCTTCATCGCGGTGCGCGGGCCTCTCACTATCGCGGCCTCTCTTGTTGCGGAGCACAGGCTCCAGACGTGCAGGCTCAGTAGTTGTGGCTCACGGGCCCAGTTGCTCCGCGGCATGTGGGATCTTCCCAGACCAGGGCTCGAACCCGTGTCCCCTGCATTAGCAGGCAGATTCTCAACCACTGTGCCACCAGGGAAGCCCCAGACACATATTTTTTTCATGCACAATTTCTATTTTTTTTTGTAATATCTTTTTTTTTTTAATTTATTAATTTAATTTTGGCTGTGTTTGGTCTTCGTTGCTGCGTGAGGGCTTTCTCTAGTTGTGGCGAGCGGGGGCTACTCTTCGTTGTGGTGTGCGGGCTTCTCATTGCGGTGGCTTCTCTTGTTGCGGAGCACGGGCTCTAGGTGTGAGGGCTTCAGTAGTTGTGGCATGCGGGCTCAGTAGTTGTGGCGCACGGGCTTAGTTGCTCCATGGCATGTGGGATCTTCCCGGACCAGGGCTCGAACCCGTGTCCCCTGCATTGGCAGGCGGATTCTTAACCACTGCGCCACCAGGGAAGTCCCTGTAATATCTTTATTGGAGTATAATTACTTTACAATGTTGTATTAGTTTCTGCTGTACAACAAAGTGAATCAGCTATATGTATACATATATCCCCATATCCCCTCCCTCTTGAGCCTCCCTCCCACCCTTCCTATCCCACCCCTCTAGGTCGTCACAAAGCACTGAGCTGATCTCCCTGTGCTATGCAGCTGCTTCCCACTAGCCATCCATTTTACATTTGGTAGTGTATGTATGTCAGTGCTACTCTCTCACTTCTTCCCAGCTTCCCCTTCCCCCACTGTGTCCTCAAGTCTGTTCCCTACGTCGACGTCTTTATTCCTCCCCTGCCACTAGGTTCATCAGTACCAGTTTTTTAGATTCCATATATGTGTGTTAGCATACGGTATTTGTTTTCCTCTTTCTTTCTTACTTCGCTCTGTATGACGGACTCTAGGTCCATCCACCTCATTACAAATAACTCAATTTCGTTCCTTTTTACAGACATGTATTTTTAAAAAGCAAAGCAAGACACTGGGTTTGGAGGGTGGGGAATGGGGTCTTAAGCATGAGCTGAACAAGGTAACAAAGATGATGAAATGGTCCTGGGTGATTGCTTGTGAGAAACAATTTTTTTTAAATTTAATTTTATTTATTTATTTTTTGGCCACGCCACGTGGCTTGTGGGATCTTAGTTCCCCGACCAGGGATGGAACCCGGGCCATGGCAGTGAAAGCACCGAGTCCTAACCACTGGACCGCCAGGGAGCTTCCGAACAATTTTTTTCTTTTTAATTTCCGAAAGGCCCCTTCTTGGCTCCCAAACCCTTCTGGAAAACTGACAAGATCAGTGGACCTTCCACTTAGAAATATACAACTTTGCATGAAATTTCTGGGACTTCCTATAACCTCTGAAAACCACCCGTTATCTCCTGGTTGAACAGTCCAGAGGAAAAACAGAGGAAGTGAGAATCAGGAGAGCAGTCATCCATCATCAGTCATCCTTGGGGGAGAGAGAGGAGTGGCCCCGGGACCGGGGGTGGGGGCTGAGGATGCCCCGCTTCCTGTCCTGGAGCTGGTGACTCGTGGATGTTCACTTTTCAAGAAGCCGTGGATGGAGCTGTACACTTTTGTACACGACTTGTACACGAATGGTGTATGCTACCTCAATAAAAAATAAAACAGCAAAACAAAGTATTTTAATATCCAACCTATAAGAAAAAGGTTTGGCAGGAGATTCTCCAAAGTATTGACAATGGCACGCATGTCTACCAAGTAGGACCATGGCACCCTCCACTATGCCAAATGTTTTTGTACTGCTTAAACTTTGTGTTTTACAATCACTATAAATTCTTTTGTCATGAGGAAAAAACAATCAAATCAGTAAACGTTTTTTTCTGCCCACTAGTGGGTTGTTTCTTTTTTTTATAAATTTATTTATTTTTGGCTGCGTTGGGTCTTGCTGCGCACGGGCTTTCTCTAGTTGCGGCGAGCTGGGGCTACTCTTCGTTGAGGTGCGCGGGCTTCTCATTGCGGTGGCTTCTCTTGTTGCGGAGCACAGGCTCTAGGTGCACGGGCTTCAGTAGTTGCGGCTCGCGGGCTCTAGAGCGCAGGCTCAGTAGTTGTGGCACACGGGCTTAGTAGCTCTGTGGCATGTGGGATCTTCCCAGACCAGGGCTCGAACCCATGTCCCCTGCATTGGCAGGCGGATTCTTAACCACTGCGCCACCAGGGAAGTCCCACCCACAGTGGGTTTGATTAGAACTTTCTGCCTCAATGGCAGTGTTCTGTATCTCTGCAGCCCAATAGGGTACCCACCAACCACATGCAGCTACTGACCATGAATTAATTAGTTGATTTACATCTAAATGGAAATTGCCGCTGGTGGCTAGGGCTATAGTATTGGACGGTGCCAGTGTAGGGCAGAGCATAAGGGCGTTTATTGTAATATTCTTGTCACCTTTCTGTAGCTTGGAACATTGTTCAGATAAGTCCATTTTAAAAAAGAGATCTATTTTAAAACCTCAAGAGGAGTAGAGTAAGACAAAGACCAGACACAGATGCTTTGGCATAATCATAAGGTAGCTTTATTAAATTCCTTTACTTTCTAAAAAACGATTACAAAAAGGAATACTTCATTTAAGTGTAATACTGTCTTTATGGACGTACCGTGGTTGGAAAGTGAAGTTAAAGGTCATGAATACACGTGAGAAGAGAGTGGGGAACAGAGGCAGGACCCCCTGTAGCCTACCATGCCAAGTCCAGTGGGTAAGCTGGGGAGAAGGGAACACAGGGATAACTATGGACTTATAGGGGGTGTCAATGAACTGCTTCTAAAAGCTTAAGATAAACGCACCCACCAGCTCCAGGGCCAGACACGCAGGCACATAACTCTTGTACCGCTTCTCAAAGCTGCCCAAAGCTGTGGCCTTCTGTCAGCGGTCATCCCCAGTCAGCTTGGGTTTCGTTTCCTTGCCATTTACACATTTACACACACACACACACACACACACACACACACACACACTGGGGTGTCTCTCTTCTTTGACCATTCAAGCTCTCTTGTCTTAGGTACCATCCCTTCCATCAAAATCAAAGCAAGCCAGACTCCGTCAAGCCAGGAAACCTACTTTTCTAGGAGAGAAGCCAGCACTTGGCTTTACTGAATGAACGTGTAAGTGCCGAGGGCTTGCTCTGTCCTGCTGGGGTTTTGGCTTCCTCCCCAGCAGCTAAGCTGAGAACTGAACAAGAGAGGGCAGGACACCTAAGGACTAGGGATCTTACTCCCTGGTCACAAGGCACTTTTCGAGGCTCGGAACCTGTCCTCCTTCCCCCCTCCTTTTTTTTTTTGGTCACAAAAGGAAGGAACAGGAAAGAAAACTTTGTTGAGATTCTGGGGACAAAATAGGCCATGCAGGAAACTACGTGTGTCGGGACAGCCCCGTTTCCAGCAGGCTCCGTTCCAGGCAGCTCTGGAAAGCCTGTACGTTGTTAAAAAAAAAAAAAACCAGCTGGCCCTTGTTTGGTTTTCGGCAAAGCCCTGTCTCTTTAAGTTTGCACTGGGAGCCCTTGGGGGCAGCCAACTTTTAATCGAGCACACATGGAGTTTTTGGAACTGGTCCTATGCTTTGCCAACAATCTCATGCCCTGTTTTCTTTCCTTTGAGGAGAGAACTTCTGGAGTCTGGGGGGAAAAAGGATGGCCCCGTTACTGGCGTTCTAAGCCTAGGGATGCAGGGACCACTCTGGGGACCGGATTCATTTCCTGCGTCTCCACATCTAAAGGATTTTCTAGGAAAATGAGTATTTGCCAGGGCCCCCATGTGGGGAGGGGACGGATTTCTGGGTAATCTCTCCATATGAACTACTTGCACACCTCGGCTGCTGGGTCCTGAGCCCCCCACCTGAATGGGGGCGTGGGAGACGCTGGCAGTGGCAACATGAAGGCAGAAGAAACGACTAAACTTCCTGCCCCGGGTGACAAAGACAGGGTCTGCTTTGTGAAGAGACCAGAAGAAAATTCCACCAAGAAAGCCGTCTAGGGAGGGGGAAGTGGACAAAATGCTATTATATACCAAACAACTGAATGTAGGGGAGCGAGCGGGGGGCGCATTAGGCCACTCCAGACGTGCTCCGTGCGTAATCACATTGAGGATTAAAATGAAAATATGCGATTCCAGTGACTTTCAAATTTTCCCCCCCTCCCCGAACATGATTCAGAAATACAATATTTTTCCCTCTCACCCTCCTCCATCCTTAATTGCCAGTTGATTGTTCTCAGCGTTCTTCGCAAACCCACGCCCCAGCATCAGCCACTGGCGCCAATTTATATAAGAATTTAGCTTCGGTCTGCACTGCGGCTGCTTTGAACCGGGGTACTGGGAAAAACCTGCTTTCGGCTGAAGTCTCAGCGCTGTTGGGGGCTCCCTGGGGAAGCAGAAGAAAACCCCACTTGCATTTGAGACTTGGGCCTTGGTGGGTAGAGTGGGGGCCGGCCAGGGAGGGGATGAGGGACCAGGGATGGTTCGCTCTGGGGCTGCCTGGCCGCCGGGAGAGGCGCCTCGGGCCCCTCTCACGGCTACTCTTCTGCGGAGGATGACGCAGGACTTTCTTCATCCGACATCGGGGCAAACTGAAACGAGAGGCAGAATTCCTTTTGTTTGGCATCCTTTCCTGTGCTATGAGGCGCCGACTTTGTTGGCTGGCCCCGCGCCTGCAGTGAGTGAACAAGAGGCCTTGGTTTCTTGGCCTCAAGGAGGTGACGTTGGGGAGATGTTTCGGAGCAGCACAGAGATGAATGCAGTGGAGGGTTTTTCCCGAGGGATAAGGGGGTGGAAGGCAATGAAAGCGGAGAGCGGGCGGTTGGGGAGGGTGACGTCTGAGCTGAAGGATGTTAGGGGTCCAGCCAAGGGGCAGGGCGTTCCAGGCAGAGGAAACAGCAAGTGCAAAAGCCCTGAGGCAGGAGCAGCCATCAGGCCAGTGTGGCTGGAGCAGAGTGAGCGAGGGGGAGAGGAAAGAGAGTGGGGCGAGGTGAGGGGTGTTGAGCCAGGGCTTGGTGGGCTCTGGAGATGACTTTTGCTTGCTTTTTTCTCTAAGTGGGGTGGGAGCCACAGAGGGCTGTGAGCAGAGGAGGGGTGTACCCCGACTCAGGTGCTCACAGTGGCCTCTGGCCGCTGTGGTGGGGAGAACAGGGTGGAGGCGACAGTGAGGGTGGGAGCCAGGGAAGCAGAGCGGAGGCAGCGGCAATGGTCCAGGGGGACAATGATGGAGGAGTGGGATTTATCCCTCAGGAGCCCTGGAAAGCAGGACCCCGTATCAGACAGCAGGACACCACCCAGCCCCATCACCCCCCCCATTTTCCAGTTGAGGACATGGAGGCCCACAGCTGATCCCAAGGGGATCCCCTGAGCACCACCACTGAGGCTCAGGGGTCCTAACATCCTACGGAGTGAAGACGGAAAGACTTGGAGCCTCAGGAAGAAGCTGGAAGCCAGTCAGGAGCCAAATGGCTTAGGTCTCAGCAACCTTTTCTCTCCTAGACCATTCAGGGAATCGCTGTGGTTGACGCCCACCACGCCACCCTTGAACCTGGCCCCAGACGTGCCTGGGGAGGCCGGGGCAGGTACAAGGTAGGGGTGAGGAGGAGGGGGCAGAGCGCCTCCTGCCCGTGGTCTGGATTCAGACCCCGAGGTCTCTCCGCCCCTTCCTGTCTGTGAGACTTTGGGCCAGGAATGTAACCATTCAAAGCGTCAGCTTCCCCACCTGAAAAATGGTAATAGTAACAGTACTTTATGCAACTGAATTGGGTTATCGTGGAAGGTTCCAGAAATCATGCTTGGGAAGCACGCCAAAGTCCTCTGTGTGGTAATTAAGAGCATGATTTGGAACTAGACAGATCCGGGTTCGAATACCGTGATGCCAGCCATAACCAAGCAGTCTCAGCTCTCGTGCCTTATTTCCTCACGGGGGCACCATGAAGGTTCAACAAGCAGCTGACCATGCAGCCCTTGGGATGGTCCCCGTACACCATCCCTCCCCAGAGCCCCGCACCCCCTGCCCTGCCCCGGCCGAGACTCACCGAGCACTTGATGTTCATGCGAGAGTACAGCATGGATGCAATTTCACTGTGTCCTGCATCCAAGGCCACCATCAAAGCCGTGCTCCCGTCCTGCAAAGCATCAGTTGCTATGCTGACACCCTGCGCCACGTTCCCGCCCTCCCCGGACTGCGCCTGGGTGGGGACTCACTCGGTCGGTGATAGAGATGTCGCAGCTGGGCACAGCCAGCAGCAGCGCCGTGATCTCCTTGTGGCCGTGCTCGCAGGCACACATGAGGGCCGTGGAGCCGTCATCATCTTGGACGTTGACGTCCGCCTCGCAGGCAAGCAGGGCTTTGACCACGTCCACCCGCCCGTGGCTGACCGCCAGCATCAGGGCTGTCTGCCCCGCCTGGGTAGGGCAAGGAACAGCTTATGGAACATTCAGGCCCCAGAGCGTGACACCCCTGCTCCGGAACCATCCATGGTTCCTGAGTACTCTGACGCTAACAGCACCTCCACTCACGGGCCTCCTTCTGTATCTCAAATAATCCTTCCTACCACTGGGCCTTTGCACTTGCTGATCCGTCTTCCTCCTGCTGGCTCCTCCCTCAGGTCTCAGCTTAAATGTCTCCTCCTCGGGGAGATGCTCTGTGCCTCCCCACCCCTATGCCCACTTAAATCAGATTCCTAACTCACAGGTGCAAACGTAAGTAAAATGTGTTGAGCTAAGAGTTGTACACTTTTCTGTCTGCCAGTTAAACTTCACTGTAAAAAAAAATCAACGTCCATCAGTGGATGAATGGATAAAGAAATTTATATATCCATACTACAGAACATGATTCATCCTTAAAAAGAAATGAAGGCCTGAAGCATACTGCAACGTGGGTGAACCTTGAAAATCTTATGCTTCATGATAGGAGCCAGACACAAAAGGACACAATACTACATGATTCCATTTATATAAAATATCCAGAACAGGCAAATCCATAGAGACAGAGAGCAGACTGGAGGGGGCCAGGGGCTGGGGAAGTGGGGATGGGAGTGACAGCTGCGGGTGCCGGGTCTCCTATCAGGGTGTAAAGATGTTCTGGAGGTAGACAGAGATGGGGGTTGCACAGCATTATGGATCTATTTGTTCACTTTAAAAGGGTTAATCTTATGTGCATTTCACCTCAATTTTTAAAAAAGTAAACCACCTGGGCATACATCTGGAAGGACGAAAACTCGAATTCAAAAAGATACATGCACCCCACTGCTCATAGCAGCACTTTTACAATAGGCAAGACCCGGAAGCAACCTAAGTGTCCATCGACAGATGAATGGATAAAGATGTGGTACATATATACACAATGGAGTATTACTCAGCCATAAAGAAGAATGAAGTAATACCATTTGCAGTAACATGGATGGACCTAGAGATTACCATACTAAGCGAAGTAAGTCAGAGAAAGACAAATATGATCATATGATACGACTTATATGTGGAATCTAAAAAAATGACACAAATGGACTTATTTACAAAACAGAAACAGACTCACAGACATAGAAAACAAATTTATGGTTACCAAAGGGGAAAGGTGGGGGGAGGGATAAATTAGGAGCTTGGGATTAACAGATACACACTACTATATGTAAAACAGATAAACAACAAGGTCCTACTGTATAGCACAGGGAACCATATTCAATACCTGGTAATAACCTATAATGGAAAAGAATCTGAAAAAGAACGTATATATAAAACTGAATCACTTTGCGGTACACCGGAAACTAACACAACGCTGTAAATCACCTATACTTCAATTAAAAAAAAAAAGTAAACCACCAAGAAAAAAATTTTAATTAAAAAAAAAAATCAGTAAAACAGCAAGGAGGGTCTGCCTGTTTTGCACCATGGCAGCACCTCCCCCTTTTTCCTTCGCTGCAGTAAGGCTGCTGCTAATCTCTCCCCTCCTCGCTGTCCCCACGGGGTCCTGGCTGCCCTGCTCTTCTGCCCAGACACCCATCCATGCCCCAGTCACCTCCACAGTCTCCCAGCTTCTGCTCCCCAACATACAGCCGAAGGGAGATTCCAAACCAGAAAGCAGCCCTCGCTCCTGCCCTGGTGGCTTCCCGCAGCCCTGAGTCCAAACCCCCGCTAAGCCTCCAATGCTCGGGCTCCTGGAGCTCCTGGCTGGCTAGTGAGCTTTGGGAGGGTGGGGACCGTGCCTGCTTGTCCAACATTTAAGTCCCCAGCGTCCGGTTGCTGGTCAATGAATTACCAAGCAGGACGTGGGATGGTGTCGGCTTAAGAAAAGCTGAGGACCCCCATGTCTTCCCACACCCCCATTTCCACCATGAGGTCCTGTATCAGAGGCACCCTGGCAGGCAGGTCATTAAGAATGGGGCCCTCGGGGGCTTCCCTGGTGGCGCAGTGGTTGAGAATCTGCCTGCCAATGCAGGGGACACGGGTTCGAGCCCTGGTCTGGGAAGATCCCACATGCCGCGGAGCAACTGGGCCCGTGAGCCACAACTACTGAGCCTGCGCGTCTGGAGCCTGTGCTCCGCAACAAGAGAGGCCGCGATAGTGAGAGGCCCGTGCACCGCGATGAAGAGCGGCCCCCGCTCGCCGCAACTAGAGAAAGCCCTCGCACAGAAACGAAGACCCAACACAGCCAAAAATAAATAAATTAAAAAAAAAAAAAAAAAGAATGGGGTTTTCGGGACTTCCCTGGAGGTCCAGTGGTTAAGACTCCGCGCTTCCACTGCAGGGGGCGCAGGTTAGATCCCTGGTTGGGGAACTAAGATCCCGCATGCCATGTGACACGGCCAAAAAAAAAAAAAAAGAATGGGGAGCTAGACCCCCAGGTTCAAGTCCCCCCTCCTCTAGTTTGACCTTGAGGAAATGAATACGTCTCTGAGCCTTGGTTTCTTTGCCTGTGGAGTGGGGATTCTCCCCTTGGGCTTGGGTATGGCCAGGACTTAATAAATGGGAAGAGTTATCCCGGTCGGTCTGCAGCGCCGAGGGCCCGTACCTGGCTGGCTTTGGCATTGACATCGCCGAGCCGGAAGAGCTGCAGGACAGTCTCGATGTCATGCTGGGTCTTCAGGGTGGCCAGGGCGGTGAGCATGATGGGGCTGTAGCCGGCGCGGTTCTGCTTATCCACCTGGCAGACACCTGAGGGGAGGGGACCAGAAGGACATCAGGCCTCAGACACCCCTGATGCTGGCCAGGTCTGCCTTAAGGCTGGGGGAGGGTCCCCGAGGACCAGGCCATGTCTCTGGCCATCAGACTGGAAGCCTTGTTCACGACCATAATGGGCACTGGGTATCACGCCTCCTCCAGCAGTCTAGGCCTGGCCTCATTACTCCTTTTTCTTGGACTGAGAACCCCATTCTGGCCTAGGGTCTCCATCTCTATTATGGGAGGGGCTCCTAAAGGTGTAGACTGTGCCTCGTCCATCAGACTGGGGCCCCCTGGATCCTGGCAGCCACATTTAGGGCTGAAAGGAGGAGCTGTGTCTCCCCCATTGATTTGGAAGAGTCCCTAGTCAGTCTCCTTCATGAGACTGTGGGCTCTGCCTCCCACATCAGACTGACTAGGGGGCTATGTCTTCCCCATTACACTAGGGGAAAGCAAATTTCTTCATGTCGAATTGAGGACCACATCTTCTCTCCAAGCCCCAGGCCAGAAGCCACATCCGTGTCCTTCCCTCAGACTAGGGTTCCAGAGGTGTCGCCTTCATTATACAGGGGTCATGGGGGGGGGGCGGGGGAAGGGCCACATGTTTCCATAAGACCATGTCTGCCTTTTCCAGTACACCGGGGCCACAGGTGGGGCCTGTATCCCCCTCACCTCAGACTGGGAGAGCAGTGTCTCCCCCATCAGACCGGGAGGGCGGCGTCTCCCCCATCAGAAGGGGAGGGCGGCGTCTCCCCCATCAGACGGGGAGGGCGGCGTCTCCCCCATCAGACCGGGAGGGCGGCGTCTCCCCCATCAGACGGGGAGGGCGGCGTCTCCCCCACAGACCGGGAGGGCGGCGTCTCCCCCACAGACCGGGAGGGCGGCGTCTCCCCCATCAGACGGGGAGGGCGGCGTCTCCCCCACAGACCGGGAGGGCGGCGTCTCCCCCATCAGACGGGGAGGGCGGCGTCTCCCCCACAGACCGGGAGGGCGGCGTCTCCCCCATCAGACGGGGAGGGCGGCGTCTCCCCCACAGACCGGGAGGGCGGCGTCTCCCCCACAGACCGGGAGGGCGGCGTCTCCGCTGGCCCTGCCCCGCCGGGCTCACCGCTGTCGAGCAGCTGCCGCACCACAGGGAAGTTGGCGTGGGACACGGAGTAGTGCAGCGCAGTGTTGCCGTTGCTGTCGGCGATGTTGACCACGTAGTCCAGCAGCCGCGCCGACATGGCCCGGAAGGTGACCAGGTGGCGCCGCACAAGCTCCGGGTGGGCATCGCTGCGGCAGGCCAGGCGCAGCCACTCCTGCAGCACCGTGGTGTAGGCCACTTTCTGGATGCAGATTGGGAAGGAGAGGGGTGTGAGGGCCACGGAAGCCCACCCCATCCCAGACGAAGCCCCGCCAAGGGGAGTGCAGACACCCCCACCCCGAACCCGAGCCTTGAGGGGAAGCATGGGTGCCCCACCCCAGTGAGCCCCCCTGGAGGAAAATGTAGTGTCCCCTGCTCTGGACAAGAACCCTAAGGGAAGTGTAGACACTGCAGTACCAGGCACGCCCCCAGGAGAAGGTGTGAGCATCTCCACCCTGGACGTGACCTTCAAAGGCAAGTGTAGACACCCATCAAGGGAAATATGGCAGCCCCTTCCCTCAAGCCCCCGACGGAACAGGAACCAAGGCTGAGTTTGCCGGCGGGCAATCATCCTTGGCCCCTCCCTGGAGCCTCTCCAAAGACCAAGACTCAAGCCTCTGAGCCCCCCGCAAGCTCCCAGCTAGGATCCTGGGGTCCCCATGATCCAAAGCACAAGGAGAAGCCAGGGTGAGGGTGGAAGGGACAAAGCCCCCCCGCCCCTTTCAGGCCCAGGGCCCCACCGTACCAGCTCCCGCTCGGTGAGGGCATTGGGGTTCTCCAGGTACTTCTCCAGGGCCAGGCAGGCTGAGATGAGGTCGGGGCTGAGCTCCATCCTGCCGGGGACAGACAAACGGGGAGTTGATCTTGGGAGCACCCACCTCAGCCTCCTGGGTGCCCCCCACTCCCCACATCCAGCTGGGGTGCTCGGAGAGGCCCTCAACACTCTCCACCAAGGCACTCACCCAGTCCTGCCAGGGCTCACCTGAGCGGTAGAATCTCAGACCCCCTTCCCCGGGGACATAATTTTACATGGCACCCCAAGGGGCAGACATGGGGAGCACACAGACCCCAAGAGAAAGTGGACACGTGGGTCAAAATTTATTCCAAGTGGCCAGTGGCAGATGGAAAATCTTTCTCTGAGGACAGATTTTTTTTTTTTAATCAGGGAAAAAAAAAGAGACATACACAGGATGGACAGGTGTGGCAAATGTCCCAAAGAAGGTGGGTGGCTTAAGGACAGACTTGGTCTGCCCCTTAAACCCAAACCTGAACAGCCCAAATTGCCCCCATCAGGCCCTTTATCAAAGCCTCTGGACCTTCAGATGCCCAGAAGGAGAAAGTGCTTGTTCACTAATTCAGACTAAGGTGGGCATGACTGATGGGAGGTTCCCTCAGAGGGTTTGAATGGTGGGATCTGAGGCAGAGGTCACCCCAGGCCCTGCCTAAATCCCTCCCACACAGAAAACTGACCGGATCTCCTCTTCCGCACTTGATCCCGACGCCCCCTCAGCTGTGGGCGCCTGCTGAGACTCCCGTGACAGCTGGCACTCCTCCCGGCTGGTCTTGGCCTTTGCCGTCTCCTTGGGCCTGAGTTGGGGGGCCTCAACCACACTCGGAACCCTCTCCTCCAGCTCTGGGGCCTCGTTCTCTGTACTCTCATTGTCCGAGAAGTTCTCTGCTGTGCTGGAATCCTCAGACGAGGACTCATACCTGGGGGAGATGCTGCAGGTGGTGGGGGAGAGGCACTTGACCTCTCTGGGCCTCAGTTTCCCCATCTGTTAAATGGGGGTAATGGCAGTATCTAGCTCACAGGGCTCCAGGGATGCAGCTTATAGCACCTGGCACACAGTAAGTGATCAATAAACACTGGCTGTGATTGTGATCATGCTTGGGGGGGCCAGGGAGGGACATTGCTTTTCCCTTCCACCCTTTGGTACCTCTTACACTTTGCTCCTTACACAGGTGTTATACTGATTCAGACCCTTGCCCCACTGCAAATAGGACCCTCATGCTTCTTGCTACCTCCAAACACATCTAAACTTCTGGGCCTGGCATTCAAGGCCCCCAACTGGCCCGGTTCCCCAGGCCTCCCATTTTTCACGTCACTGCTTCCTCCCACCCCTGAGCCTTTATCCAGGCTGTGCCCTCCACCAGGAGACCCCCACCCCTCCCACTCTGCACCTCGCAAGCTTTTGCTTGTCCTGCAGCACATGTGTTCCCCTCCGTCAGTTATTTCCCTGGGCCCCCCACTGCCTGAGCATCCCCCATCGTTGCTCCAATCATGTTGTGTTGGGATCGCCTATTAGGGCCCAAGATCGCAGTGGACCAGGAGCTCCATCAGGGCAGGGAGCCGAGTCCGGCACCTCCCGAGGGGTAGTGTGGTGCAGTGGTTGCAGCATAGGCTCTGGAGCCAGCCCACGGGGCCTCGTTGTGCCTCCGTTTCCTCATCTGTCTACCGTGCTTTGGTTAAATGAATGAACCAAAAAGTGAGGGGCTCAGACCAGGTTCTCTCACCTGCCGTTGACCCCCACGAACTGGAGGCTCCTCTGGTGGGTCTCAGGGTCTGCGGGCTCCTCTTTCCGCTTCATGATGGATGGCACACCTGCCTGGGGCCCTCCTGGTGGGGGAGCGTGGTGTCGTGAGGGTCTCCCAAAGCCAGACCCCATGCCGGGCCTCTGGCACCTGACCCTCTCTGTGGCCACCCCCATTTACCTGCACCCCCGGCCTCCTCTGACTCCGACTCCTGCAGGGCTGCTTGCCTGGTGGGCTCCCTGTTGGTGGCGTCGTGGGCAGGCACCAGGCCTGTGTTCTTCTCTGGCTGCGCCGGGGAGTCCCCCTCAGACTCCGGGGGTGACAAGGATGACTCTGCAGGAGCCTGTGGGAGACCTGAAGGGGCAGGAAAAGAGGCGCTTACTGTGGGTAACAATAGCAAAACAAGACCAGTAACAATAGCTACCTCCTGGGGGGGGGTCACATACCCCAGGCCGGGTGCTCCAAGGGCCAATTCTTGCATTATTTCATCAAATCTTCCCAGCCCATGCGGAAGTTGGATTATTACCGATGAGGAAATTGGGGCGCAGAGATTGCCTGAGGTCACCCAGCAAACAAGCGGCAGAATCCATTCCAACCCTGGTTTGCTGCCTGCCTCGCAGCTGGTCAGGGTCAGGGAAGACTACGTGACCCCATAATCCTGGCTTGTGACCCCCTCCGACTTCATACTGAGTGTTGTCTGGAAACTATAGCCAAGCATAGTGGTCATGGTCGCGACTCATATCTCCCACAGAAGAGCTGTGTGACCTCAGGCAAGTCACTTAGCCTCTCTGTGCCTCGGACAAACACCATTTCCTACATCATGGCGTTGTGCAGACTAAAGACAGTAACGTGAGGGAGAGAGCTTAGAACAACACCTGGACATCAAGAGCACCTGAAGAGCATTTGTTAATTCAAGAGAATTGTAAACTATATTTTGATAAGATTTAATATTATACTTTTTTTTAACAGAAGTAGGGTTGTGCTGTAGATAACATTTTGTATTTCACTTCCTTCTTCTTTACTTAACATAAAGCAGGGGACTTCCCTGGTGGCGCAGTGGTTAAGAATCCACCTGCCAATGCAGGGGACATGGGTTCGAGCCCTGGTCCGGGAAGATCCCACATGCCGTGGAGAAACTAAGCCCGTGTGCCACACCTACTGAGCCCACGTGCCTAGAACCCATGCTCCACAACAAGAGAAGCCACCGCAATGAGAAGCCCGCGCACTGCAACGAAGACCCAACGTAGCCAAAAAATAAATAAGTAAGTAAATTAAAAAAAAGAAATTAAGCAGTTGTTCCTTTTAATAATCACGAAAAAGAAACAATAAGGGCTATTAGAAAATGAAAACTAAAACCCCACCCAGGTGGAGTTTCAGTTTGGGCCAATGAAAAAGTTCTGGGAATGGAGGGCGGGGACAGTTGCACAACAATGTGAATATGCTAAATGCCACTGAGCTGGACACTCAAACATGGCTAAAATGATACCTTTTATGTTATGTGTATTTTATCATCATTAGAAAAAACCCTGCCCAGTTTGGTCTGAGAACAAAGGTGACATTATAGGACCTGGGTCCCGAGGGTGCCCACTGCACAAATGGGAGTGGCCTTAGCAGACAGCTCCAGCCCCGGATCACCATCCTGGAGCTAGAAACAAAAGTCCAGTTGCCACTTGGAGTGGCTGCCCTCGTCTTGGAACCCACTCAGGTTCCCCCCCACAACCCCTGCCCCGGCCAGGCCACGTGTGGCTTCTGTGTCACCACTTCCCCAGGATGTCCCCTTCCTGCCAACTGGCCAGGGGCTCTGCAGACCAATTCATTTTAATTCCCTTTAACGGTTAACTTTTTTTGACATCCACAGTAACTACTTCCTCAAGTCCATGGGCGACACTCAACTTGAGCTAAGAACGGGGAGTAAACACTCAGCAGAAGTAAAGCACATCGAACGGATAAGACATTGGCCATAAATGCTTCTGACAGCGCCCCAGCCCAGTCGGGCCAGGCGGATTCCTGAGCGGGGAGCTCCAACTCCCATGGGGAACCAAGAGCAAACACCGGGTTTTTACGTGAATCTCCAGATTTTTTTTTTTAAACCTTGTCAATAAATTCACATCAAACAAACAAACAAAAGCACTATGTGAGTGGAATGTATCAGGAGGCAGATGGGCCACTTCACAGTCTCACTGTTGCCCGAACTCAGGCCTCCTGATGTAAACACCTGGGAGGTTTGTTACTCAGCAAATCAGACTATGCTCAGGGAAAGAAGCCAGTCACAGAAGGACAAATACTGCATGATTCCACTTATATGAGGTTCCTAGAGGAGTTAAATCCATAGAGACAGAAAGTAGGATGGTGGGTACCAGGGGCTGGGGAAGGGGATGGGGAGTGAGTGTTTAATGGGGACAGAGATTCAGTTTGGGAAGATGGAAAAGTTCTGGACACGGATGGTGGGGATGGTTGGACAGCAGTGTGAATGTGCTTATTGCCACTGAACGGACACTTAAAAATGGTTAAGAGAGTAAGTTTTATGTTATATGTATTTTACCGCAATTTTTTAAAATGTGGAAAAAAAAAAAAAAGTGAAGTGGTGCAGCTCTATGGCCCGTTCTGCCCGGAGGGAAAAGCATGGCTCCTTCCAGCTTGAGAAGTTCAAGGTCAGACACTGCAACACTAAAATAACAATAACAAAACTGATAACAGTTATTGTTGTTATTCTACTGGGAGATGGAGCAAACTGTTACCAAAATTTATAAGGAAGAACAAAAGTCCATGGCCAGCTAATTTTACAAAAATGGGCAGGGATGGGGAAGCTGGCTTAGGAGAGAGTAACACATATTCCCAAAGTCACAATAATCAAATCAGCAGGGCATGGTTGCAGGAAGAAATGGGCCAAAGGAAAGGAGTTCCAGCACAGACCCTGTCTGAAAGAACTTGGGGTAAAGCAGAGGGCTTTCCACAAATCAGTGGTCAAGGGTGAGCTCTGTGGGGTGGTGTAGGGAAAGCAGCTTACTCTGCCCAAGAAAAATCAGGCTGGATCCCTACCTCACACCTTATGCAAAAAATAAACTCCGAAGGACTAATATGAAGGCACAATGACAAAGCTACAGGAAGAAAATGTGGCAGAATATCAGTGGCCTCAAGAAGGGGAAAGATCCCTTTAAAAACCCTCTGAGCACTAACCATATATGAAAAGTATGAGGTGATCTCACTTAAGTGTGGAATAAAAAAAACAAAAACAAAACAAAAAAACTCATAGATACAGAGAACAGATTGATGGTTGCCAGAAGCAGGGGATGGGTGGGATGGGTAAAGGTGGTCCAGAGGTACAAACCTCCAGGTATAAGATACAGGCATACCGTCTTTTAGTGGGCTTCACTTTACTGTGCTTCAAAGATACTGCATTGTTTTACAAATTGAAGGTTTGTGGCAACCCTGCATCGAGCAAGCCTATTGGCACAATTTTTCCAACAGCATTTGCTCCCTTTGTATCTTTGTGTCACATTTTGTTAATTCTCACAATATTTCAAGCTTTTTCATCATTATTATATTTGTTATGGTGACCTGTGATCAGTGATCTTTGATGTGACTATTGCAAAAAGGTTACGACTCGCTGGAGGCTCAGATGATGGTTAGCGTTTTTTAGCAATAAAGTATTTTTTAATTAAGGTATGTACATTATTTTTTAGACATAATTCTATCGCACACTTAATAGACTACACTACAGTGTAAACATAACTTTCATATGCACTAGGAAACCAAAAAATTGTGTGACTCGCTTTATTGCAGGGGGTCTAGAACTGAACCCGCAATATCTCTGATGTATATTTGAAAGTTGCTAAGAGAGTAGATCTTAAAAGTTCTCATCACAAGAAAAAAAAAACTGTAACTCTGTGAGGTGACGGGTGTTAATTAAACCGATTGTGGTAATCATTTTGCAGTATATACATATATCCAATCATTAATTTGCACACTTTAAATCGATATAATGTTATATGCCAATTATATCTCAATAAAGCAGAAAATATCAAAAATTAAAAAAAGAAAAATACGATGGGTTTAACTACATCAACATGAAGATTTCTATTTGGTTAAAAAAAAAAAAAACTCTTAGACAAAGTTAATCTACAGAAGAATACAAGCTGTGGGAAGATAGTCATAATGCCAAAAACAGGCAAGGGATTACCTTCTAGAATAGGAATAAACAAAATTTTTCTGTAAAGGGCCAGATAGTAAATATTTTTGGCTATGTGGGTCATAAAGTCTGCTGCAAATAGTACAAAAGCAGCCCTAAACAGTACATAAATGAATGGGCGTGGCTGTGTTCTAATAAGTTAGAATTTCATATAATTTTGCTCATATCACACAACGTTATTCTTCTTTTCACATTGTTCAACCATTTAAAAACATAAAAACCATTCTTAGCTCATGGGCTATATAAAAACAGGCAGTGGGCTGGATTTGGCCCTGCAGGCTGTAGTTTGCCAACCTCTACTCTGAAATATGCCAGGAACATCTCAAACTTGCCCAAAGAAAAATGGACAAAGACTACAACTAAGCAACTCACCAAGGATTCTTGTTAAACTTATATGGTGATGCTCAACCTCACCAGAAATCAAAGGAATGCAAATTAAAACAAGGAGATATGAAACGAACGCAACATTGTAAAACAACTATACCCCAATTAAAAAAAAAAATACAAAAACGAAAAAAAACAAGCAGATACCACCTTGCACCAGTGTCAAATGGGCAAAAAATTAGAAAGATAGGTAAAATTATATGTTAGTGCAGATGTAGGGAAGTGGGCACTTCAGGCCCAATCATGGCTGGTGGGAACGTGAACAGGGAGAGCTTTTCCGAAGAGGATAAGACAAAATCTGGAGTGAAGTTGTACATTCCCTGTGACCCAGCAACCCCACCAGAGGGGACGTGTGAGGATGGCGCCATACTGTTCAAAGCGGCCAGGAGCTGGAAGTAACCCAGGGGCCCACGAAGGGGGGGATCAGATAAGAAAGTATAGCACATACCTAGGGCAGAAATCCACGCAGTCATTAAAAGTGACAAACCAGATTTATAAACATCAGGGTGGAGAGTTCCAAAATAGTGTGTAGAGAGGAAAAAATAAGAAACAGAATGAGATTTTTTTTTCCCCTAAAGCACAATACCATTTTAGGAAATTAAACAAGCATACGGCATATTTTTCAAGAACACTCAAATATCTAAATAAGCTTCTGGAAGATGGGTTGCAAGGAAAGATATTACAGTGGGGTGGAGGTGTATGACAGAGCAGCGGTTGCTGAATCACAGCCCATGGACACGGTTTTTACATTTTTAAATGGTTGGGAAAAAATCAAAAGAAGGATTCTCTTTGGGACACGTGAAAATTATAGGAAATTGAAATTTCAGTGTCCACACGTTAAGTTTTATTGGTACACAGCCATGCTCTTTCATTTATGCATTGGCTAAACCTGCTTACGTGCTACAAAGGCAGAACTGAGAAGCCAAACTCATGAAAATGTATACATTAAAAATGCGTAGTTCTTTGTATATTAAATATACCTCAATAAAGCTGGGGAAAAAAAAGAACTGAGCAGAACTGAGTTGTTGCAACAGAGATCAGATGCCCCGCAAAGCCGAAAATATTTATCAATATTTATCAACCCTCAACACTGAGGGTGGAAGACAAAGGTGAAAAAAGAATTAAAGTAAAACGAGAGAGGTGCCATACATAGCTCAGTGGGGCTGGTTGCCATGAGCCCAAGAATTAGATTAACTCAGGTTTGAGCTCCTTAAGTCCAAAAGAAATTTTTTAAAAAATTTAAATCACTTGGCCAACCAGTACATGGAGGGTGTGTGTGTGTGTGTGTGTGTGTGTGTGTGTGTGTGTGTGTGTGTGTGTGTGTGTGTGTGTGTGGTGTGTGTGTGTGTGTATGTGTGTAAAGCAATTTGGTAACAGACATCATGGTCCTTAAAAATGCCCTTCCAGGGACTTCCGCAGTCCAGTGGGCCCAAGTTCGATCCCTGGTCCAGTAACTAAGATCCCTGGAAGCCACTTGGTGAGTCCAAAAAAGAAGGGGGGGCGGGTGAAGGGTTCCCATAGAAGGACATTTGCATAGCATCTTTGACAGTAGAGTCACCTGGCTGTTAAAAAATAGCATGTCCCAAGAATTTTTTTTGGCTGCGCCTTGCAGCTTTCGGGATCTTAGTTCCCCGATCAGGGATTGAACCCACACCCTCGGCAGTGAAAGCGTGGAGTCCTAACCACTGGACCGCCAGGGAATTCCCCCAAGAATTTTTAACAGTGTGATGAGATGGCCCTGGGATAATGTTAAATTAAAGAAATCAGAGAGTTTAAATCCTGGCTTTGAAAACTGTGGGCAAATTCCTTTACCTCCCGGTGCCTCAGTTTCCTCATGTGTAAAATGGAGATAAAAACACTACCCACGGGCTTCCCTGGTGGCGCAGTGGTTGAGGATCTGCCTGCCGATGCAGGGGACATGGGTTCGAGCCCTGGTCTGGGAAGATCCCGCATGCCGCGGAGCAACTAGGCCCGTGAGCCACAATTACTGAGCCTGCGCATCTGGAGCCTGTGCTCCGCAACAAGAGTGGCCCCCGCTCGCCGCAACTAGAGAAAGCCCTCGCACAGACACGAAGACCCAACACACCCAAAAATAAATAAATAAATTTATAAAAAAAAAACAAAACAAAAACACTACCCACCTCATAGCGGTGCTGGGGGTGTAAATGAATTAAAATACAAAAAGGGCATCAGGTAATGCCCTGGCCCATTGTAAGGGCTGCCTAAATGCTTTTAAATATAAAATAAAGCAACACAACAAATTCCATCAGCTATATATGTTGCCAGACTTGAAAAATACATATTATTTTCTGCATTAAAAAAAATCAGAAGGAAAGAAGCAAAAGTGTTGACAGCAGCTGTGTCTCGGTGGTGGTGGGTTTATGGGGCTTATATTTTGTGTTCTAGATTCTTCTGTACTTTCCAAACCTTCCACAAAGAATATGAATTGCTTTCATAGGACTATGTTTCAAACAAGAGCACAGGAAATCTCAAAGCCTTGGAGAGATCTCACTGATGCACGTGCCTGGCTATCCCTTCTCCCACTAGTCTCTCTGTGGTGCCTTTGAAAGGTGAGGGGTGAATGAGACTTTATGGGGTCTCCAGGCCTCTGCCTGCCCCACCCACCTTTGCCAGCCTGAGGGGAAGGCTGCCTCTCACCTTCCCTGCCCTTGACTGCAGCAAGCAAATTCTAGATGTCAGAGAGGCTGGGCTCCTTCCTGCCTCCTCCTCCAGGGAGTCCTCCCTGACCTACCCATTGAGCTGACCGACCTAAAAGAACACATGGTCCAAACACTCATCAAGGACTTCCCTGGCGGTCCAGTGGTTAAGACGCCACGCTTCCACTGCAGGGGGCCTGAGTTTGATACCTGGTTGGGGAACTAAGATCCCTGCATGCCTCGTGGTGTGGCCAAAAAACAGAAAAACACACACACAAACAGAAACCACTTGTCAAGCAGCCACCCGGCTGCTTCTTTCCTTTCACATCTTGGTTCAAAGAGCAACCTACCAGCGCCTGGTACCATACTGAACACTCACACCAACTGATGCATTTAAGATCACACTGATCCGGTGACATCGGGTTGTCAGGACCCCCAATTTGCAAATGTGGCACAGAGAGGTTAAACAGCTTGCTCAAGGGCACAAAGCTAGGGAGCAGGGAAACCAGAATTTGAACACAGGCCACCACCCCATCCAACCACCACCCACCCCATGCCCGTTTTATTTGCTCCAAACGTGTTCTCTGAAATTATTTTTCTTCACGTGTTTTTGGTGGTCTCTTATTTGTTTATTGCAGGGGCTTTTGTCTGTCTTGTTCACTGCTGTGTCCCCAGTGCCTGGAAGAGTCTGGCACGTAGCAGGCACTCAATAAATGTCTGCCGGATGAGAAGGCATCGAAATGAATTAGCACACACCAGTTCCACCCAAGCAAGGCAGAGATTAGGGCTGGCTGAAGCAAGGAGTTAAGTGAGACACAAAGAAGAACTTTCTCAGGGGCGGCAGCTTGCACAGGGTGGGGACATTGCTAGGTCTGTGTGTTCTGCAGGCAGAAGGCCCCATGGTTGCCCTGAGAGGCATGTCTGGAATGGAGGTTGCCTCTCAAGAGATCCCGAGGCTGGGCAGGGCGGGGCCTCTGGCTGGGGGCCAGGGTCGCAGGGCTGGGTGTTTGGGATAGACACAGAACAGAAGGGTGGAGTCCAGAGCTGTCCAGGAACAACATGGGGAAGCAAGAAAACACAGCTGGGTCCCTGCCCCCCAGCTTGTGCCCTCTGGTCCCTCCATGGGCTCTGGCCACCTGACATTCAAGGCTGGGATGGGGATATGGGCCCCACCTTTGAGCACTGCTGTAGGTTCAGAATGGTTCAGAATGGCCTGGGCTTAGATCCTGGCTGTGTGACACAGGGCAAGTGAAGCTTCTCCCCAGGCCTCAGTTTCCCCAGCTATAACAAGAATTGACCTGAAAATCATTAGTAGATGGAGCAACAAGCACTGGCTAAGAAGTTACTGTATGCACTAATTCACAAGAGTCTTAGAGGTGGGGGCCATTATTATGCCACTTCACAGATAAGGAAGCTGAGGCCCAGGGAGGTGAAGCTTCTCATTCAAGGCCACACAGTAAGAAGTGAAGTTTGAACCCAGGTTGCCTGGCTGCACAGCCCACCATCTTAACCTCCTCTGTAGGTGAAACACTTATCAGAGCCCTCAGCACCAGACTGGTATTCGATAGAGAACAGCTGTGATTATTATGAATCATTCCGACAGCTCCGCCCAGGGGCCTCAGGACGTCGGTGGTGGGACAGCTGCCATTCTGCACATCCCACATCCCCTTTGCTGGAATGAGGACTCAGCAGTTCCTCCAGAGAGCAGCCCCTTCCTCCCTCAGGACTTGGGTGGGGCTCCTCTACCCCCAGGATCTGGGCCTGGGCAGTGGGATACACAGTGATTAGCTCAGTGATGGGCATATGACCCAAGCCAGCCAAGGAGGGCCACCCCTGGGATTTTTATTGGTGCTATCTGGATTGAGGGGCTCCCTTTCCACTGAGCTGCAAGGACAGATGCCCGAAGCGGTGGGGCCACCTTTGTCTGCCTGAGAGAGAAGGCTCCAGGGTGCACAGAGGAAGAGAAAGAGGAAGTTAGTGATTCCTGAGGATATCTGAGTACCTGGATCCAGCTATGCCTGAAGCTGTCACTAAGTTACATGGACTACACATTTCCTTTTCATAGTCTGAGATTGGTTTCTGCCAATCAGGGACGATTTTTTGCCCAGCAACCAACAGCCTTGGGGACCCTCCCCCAAATACCTCCTGTTTTCTAGACATTTACAATGCGCTAGACATGAGCACACACACTTAACAGACACCCAATTTCTTCTCATGGTCCCTAGAGGTACTGAGTCAGCGGCATAAGTGTCCGCTTTTCATAGATGAAGAGACCGAGGCTCAGAGAGCTGGTAGAAGGACAGGGCTGGGGCTGGACCCCAGCATTCAGAGGAAGAAGGAGGGACCCTCCACCATCTGCCCCAGCCCACTAAGGCTCACCTGCTGCCCCATCGCAGCTGCGCTCTGTGATGCTGATCTTCTTAACCAGGTGGACGTTGCTGGTGGATGCAAGGGGTGTTGGGAACACTGTCTCTACCACCTCGTGGCTGCGGAACACAGGGGGGCTCTCGGCCCCGCTGGATGTCGCCAGGGCCCGCAGCCCTGCCCCGTAGGGCTCCAGACTCTGGGCCCGCTGTGCAGGGGCCCCCGCAGCTGTGCTGGCCGCCACCTCTACCTCCCTCGGCCCCTCCACCACCCGGACAGTGTCCACACGGACTGGACTGTCTGGTGGCGGCCAGGCCTGGGGCTGGAGGTCGGCCTGCCGGGCCTGAGCTGCCTGCAGCTCCTGGAGCGCTTTCTTGAGCTGGGTCTCCAGCACGGCGACCTTAGCGGCAAGGGCTGCCTCCCCGTCGGGCATGCCCAAGTCCCGCTCTCGGACCCAGGTGCCCACGCTCCGGGTCTCGAGCACCACCGGGTCCTCGGGGGTCTCGGGGAGGTCCAGGCAGAGCTCGCTGCGCCCCCGGGCTCCCGCCGGGTGGCCTAGGAATTTCTGGCTCTTGAGCTGCACCGTGAGCTGCCGCTTCTCCTCCTGCAGCACCGACAGCTTCACCTGGAGCACGGGGATCAGTTTCACCTGCTCCTCCAGCTGCCGCAGCTTCCGCAGGGCCCCCGCCATCTGCTCCCGCACGTGGGCCAGGTGCCCAGCACTGGGCGGCACCGGCGTGGACAGTCCCGATCCCCGCGGCGTCGGGGGTGGCAGCCCCACGCCCACCAGTGAGCTTGTCGAGCCAGCCACACTGGGGGTCAGGGAGCCCAGGCCGGTGGGGGCGGCCGCCTGGTCCTCGAGGCGGCGACGGGCGTCCAGCAGCGTGCGCTCCACGCGCGGGTTGAAGCCGGCGCGGGTCTCCAGGGCGCCGTACTGCGGGTAGAAGCCTCGGCCGCAGTAGGAGTAGGCCGAGTGGCGGCTGTCCCCACTGGCGTTGGAGCACAGAGACTCGGTGGACGTCCACCAGGAGCCAGGGCCGCGGGGCAGGGAGCCGAGGCGGGGCCGGCGCTGCACGGCCACCCGCCGCAGTGTGTGGCCCTTCTCGATGTCGTCCACGTACTTGAGAAAGTCCAGGTCCAGGCGGTAGCCGTAGGGCGTCTCCACGGAGTAGGGCAGGTCGGGCTCCTTGGAGGGGAAGGTGGGTGGGGAGGCTGGGCCGGGGGTCCCTGAGGTGGGAGCAAAGGCCAGCGCCTCTGAACACTGCGGTCCCCTCCTCGGGGCAAACTGATGCCCCTGGGAGGGTCAAGGCTTATTTGCCCAAAGGATGGGAGCCCACTGGGTGCTCAACTGCTCAGCTGTGTCTGCGGTCTCCGAGCCTTCCCCCGCCAGGGCAAGGCCCTGTCACCCCCTCAGACCCTCCCAGGGCAGGGCTGTGCCTCCAACCTCCCAACCTCCCAAGACAGGATCCTGTCTCCCCACTCAGACCAACCTCCTTCCCTGGAAGACCCTGTCTCTCCCATCAGACTCTCCAGGGGAGAACCAAGTTGTCCCTATTCAGGCCCTCAGGGCAGGGCTGCGTCCTACCCTCAGCCTCCTCAAGTAGGGCCCTTTCCCCTCCCCCAGGCCGTGTCTCCCCTCCCCCACCGCCAACCCCAGGGCAGGGCCCTCTTCCCCGTGAGACCCCTGACCTGGGAAGGGGGCCGGCACGTGCAGGACTTGGGCCATCCTCCTGCCTGCAGACGCTCCTCGAGAGTCACCTGGGGGACTGTGAGTCAGACCACCTGCAGCACGGGCTGAGGCTTACCTGGGGAGAGGGTGTGATGAAGCCCCGAGTTGGGAATCTGCAGGGGGAGGGGAGGGGATGTGGCCACCTCTCCCCTCTGCCCCCTCCACAGCCCCCCCAAGTTCCCCCTTCCCCTGGGCGTGGGACCCTCTCATAGGTGCACACCCAGCCTGACTGTGGAAAGGGGTGGGGAGCCCCCAGAGCCTGGAACAAAGAAACCAAAACTCAGTCCGCCCGCACATCTGTCCGGCCCCTGGACAGGCTCCAGCTGTTCCCACAGCCCCGCCTCCACAAGGCTCCCAGGCCGAGGAGGAGCCCTAAGCCTGACAAGCCCCACCTTTCCTGAGCCCCCTCCCCTTACCCCAGGCAAGAGCTGGCTGCTGGGACAGATGGGGGCTTAGGTGGACCGAGGGCTGGGGCACTCATGGGGAGACAGCCTTCCTGCAAGGCTCCGAGGAGACAGAGACACAGGGGCACAAAGAGGAATAGAGCTCAGGGTAGGGGACCCCAAAACAGAGCTGGGTCAGGCCAGGCGGTGCGGGTGGGGGCCAGTAGGGAAAGTTGGGGGGAGGCAGGGAGGAGCAAAGCCTTTCCCCTTTATGGAAACAATTTTCTCTAAAAATAAACAGTTTCGCTGCCGGGCTACATGAGAACTTCCTGCCCCCCCCACCGCCCCCCCCCCACCAAGGACGCGTCCGGCTCAGGGCTGGGGGGGGCGCGGGGGGGCGTGGCGGGGATAGAAGGCCGGGTGGAGGCCCGAGAAGTCATGGGGGTAGGGGGAGGAAGTAAGAGGGGGTGCCTGGAGGCTTCAGAGGGGAGGGACAAGCAGGGCCTCTCACTAACCTGCCCCCCCCCAGCCCTGGAGGCCAGCCAGGGCACTTTTTTCCCCAACACTCCACCTGAGTTTGGCCAGTCCTTTCTGCTGTCTGACCCCTAGCCACCCTGCTGCAGAGGTCCCGGCCCATCCCACCATCAGAGAGGACCCTTTGCAAGCTGCAGGTGCTGGGGCAGTGGGTACCTGGGAGGATGGGCCAGGTGGGGCACCTGCTGGGCATGAAGGCGGGGCCGGGGCTCCAGGGGCAGCCAAGCTTCTCCTGTCTCACACCGTCCTTGCTTAGCGTCTTGCTTCGTCTCTCTCCACGTCTCTCTGTGTCTCGCCACGTCTCTGTCTCTCTGTGTCTCTCTTCACTTCTCTCTCCCTGTCTCTCCACGTCTCTGTCCTCACTTCTCTGTCTTTCAATGCCTGGAACACACAGTCACCCGATTGTAGGAAATTTGGTTTTCCAGCTGCCTGGAGGGCCATCCCATGCACAACAGGGAGGTGATCAAAAATATTTTCTGCAGGGACTTCCCTGGCAGTCCAGGGGCTAGGACTCTGCGCTTCCAATGCAGGGGGCGCGGGTTCCATCTCTGTTTGGGGAACTAAGATTCTGCATGATGCGTGGCGCGGCAGATAAAATAAAAGTGAATTAAAAAAAAGTTTCTGGGGACCTGAGAGAGACTGGAGGCAGGGACCAGGAACGGTCCCTGGTGTGAAATCCTGGAGGTGGAGGGTGTGAGGCAAATAACAGTAATAACTATAATCATCATCCTGGCAACTCATTTCATCATCATGACAACCCTACCAGGTGGGTAGTTAGCACCCTGTTTTACAGATGCGGTGTCTGGGGACACAGAAATACACAGTGACTTGCCCAGGGTCACTGAAGGGGGAATTAGCTGGGTCTGGATTTGAATCCTAAGCCTGGTAGATTCCCCCACTGCCAGCCAAGCCACCCTTAACCCCCTCGCCACATTCCTCTGCCCATTTCCCAGGCAGAGAGACTGAGGTCTGAGGGTCTCCAGCCATCTGACCGTCTTCCACGTGGGCCGGTGACTGACTCAAGGTGGAGAAAGCAGATGGTGGGGGAAAGTGTAATGGTGGTGGGTGTCTGTGGCTGAGACTCCTCTCCCTCTATAGGAGCCCTGGAGAAAGGGGAGGACACAGGATAGGACAGAGAGACGTGGAGAGAAAGGGACAGGACACTCCAAGAGGGGACAGGTGGGAGGCTCAGGGAAGAGGCGCGGGGTCCCGGGCAGGCCTGGATGGCCGGCGGGGTCTCCCTAAAGTCCCCCTCCCAGACCAGCCTGGACGTCTCTGGGGTCTTCCCGCTCCTCTCCCTGCCTCAAAGACGGGGGCGAGGAGGACCCCGCCCCATACAGGGTAGGGGCGGGGCCTGCGGGGTCCCCAGCTAATGGCAAACAGCTGCTGCTCCCCACGCCGGCCCAGCCGCCAGGCCGAGGCCCAGCCCGGCCGGACGCCCGGACGCCTTCCCGCCGCCTGGGCCTGCCTCCGGCCCGGCCGCGTAGGAGGGCGAGGGAGGACCCGGTGGGGGAGTGGGAAGGCGGGACAGAGGTAGAAAGGAGGATGGAGACGGGAGAGGAGCAGAGGGGAGGCAGTGATGGGGCAAAGGGGCAGGGAGGTACGGATGGAGGATGGGGTTGGGGGAGAGAAGCAGGGACAGGGTCAAAGATGAGGACGGGGCAGAGGCGCGGGACCAAGACACTCAAAGTCCGGAAAGTTTGGGCACAGATGATGGAGTTGGAGGCAGCAGCTGGTAGAGACCGGCGAGATCGCGCTCCGGGGTTAGGGGTGGGGTGGGTGGGGTAGGGACCACGCTCGAACCCCGAACCGGACTCGAACCCCGACCCAGCCCGGATCCTACTCGCCTCGCGCGCTCCGGCCGCCGCTGGTCCCAGCGTCCCGCCGCCCGTGCGTCCTCAGCGCGCCGCCGCCCGAGCGCCCGGCCCTCGGCGGTAGCTCCGCCCCGCCCCGCCCCGCCCTCGGGCTGGCCCCGCCCCTCTAGTCGCCAGCGGCCCGGCCACTGTGGAGGGGGAGGGGGATGGGGGCGGGGGGACACGATCGCACCTGGACGGGCAGGTGTGTGTGCGCGCGTGGGGGTATCCGGCCTCGCCCCCTCTTCCTGTCCTCGGGTCAGGGTCCCCCCACCGCTATCCTCCCCCCGACAGCTGCCGCTGGGCCGCTGCGGGGGGCGGGAGAGGGCGGGGCTGGCCTGGGTCCAGCTCCTGGAGGGAGGGCGGTGGTGGCGGCGGCGGCTGCGGGAGGTCACCCCTCCCCCCGCCGGCTCAGGGCTGGAAGCCGCCCAGCACAGGCCTGGTACACGGTGGCGTGACCACCGCGGGGCGGGAAGGGAGGGCTGGGTCAGCGCGAGACTGCACAGACCGTAGCTAAGGCCTGGGCTCCATTGCCAGCCAGACCTGGGCTCCAATCCTAACTCCACCAAGCCCTTACTTGCTGCCTCAGTTTCCCCATCTGTAAAATGGGGCTAAGAACGCTGCCTGCCTGATAGTGGTGTTAAGATGATTCTATAACCATGAGGCAGGGGCCTAATAGAGGTCCCTCAGGCAGGAAGGCCCATAAACAGGGCAGTGTCTTTGCGGGAGCCAATTATACAGGGCTGGGCACTTAATGAGAGTTTGATAAATGTTACTATTATTCCCCCTGCACACATGTGACATTGTCATTTGTGTGTTGCCTTCCCCACTAGAATGTCAGCTCTACAAGGGCAGAAATTTGCATCCATTGTCACTGCTGTGTCCCTGGCACCCAACTGGTTCTCAGTGTCTGTGCATCAACTATCAGGGTGTGCGGGTAGAGGGTGCACACGGGACCCAGTTCCCAGGGACCACACCACACAGGCTGTTTATAAAAACCATTTTAAATTAGAAAAGGTAAGAAGCATCAGTGCACACAGACGAGAACAAAGGGACAGAGGGCCCAGACCCATGTGCGATGTGGTCACCCCGTGGCTGAGTGGGCAGTAGGGGAGACTGTCAGGAAGGCACAGACAGCTGAGTCCAGGGTGCTGGTTCCTCTGGGTGTGGCTTCAGGCCCTGTGGGCTCAGAGGTCAGCCTTCCGGAAACTTGCTCTGTTCAAGGAGTTCCTGGGGGACGAATGAAGTGGATCAACATGGCCACAGGGCCCCCAACTCCATAATGCTCCCAGCCTCCTCCTCCCCCCTCTCCTTTTCCTCCCCCCTCCTCCTCCAAGGAGGTCTTCTATGGTCTTCCTGGCTCCTTTTACATTGGTTCTGATCTGGTCATGGAATCAGAAATTCTTAAAATCCACCACTGGAGATATGAATCATGCCCATTTTACAGATGTGGAAACTGAGGCTCAGAAAAATGAAGTCACATACCTGGGAAATGATCAGAAACAGTTGCCCAGAGCTTGAATATGTGTATGTGTCTGAGTATTCACATGACTGTGCAAAGCCCTGAGCACCTGTGTTGATGTGCATGTGTATGACGGCCCCCACGCTCTGCCTGGCTTTGCCTGCCCCCTCTCTCCCTCTCTAGGGTGGGAGGCCTGGGTCAGGCACCTGAGGCCGGCTGCGTTTGGCGCCAGCAGCTGAGGCAGGCGCTGGGTGAGCAGGGGCTGCAGAGCCTCCCGCAGGCGGGAGTAGTTGCGCTCCAGCTCACGGTGGTACTCCTTCTGGTCCGGCCCAATCAGGGCTTTGTTCTTCCGCAGCGCATCCTCGCACCTGAGGGAGGACCAGATGGCAGGAGATGCTCAGGGGCTGACACTCAGAAGACAAAGCAAGACCAGAGGTGGGGAGTCCGCGAGCTGGGGTCAGGCATGCAGAGGAGCCTATAATGGGGGTATGACAGGTGGATATGACTTAATGGAAATCAGAGAGGCTACAATGGGGGCTCAGGTTGATAGACAGGCTGTACTGGGGAGTCAGATAGGCAGAGAGCCATAAGGCGGGGGTCAGAGGGACTCTGATTGGGGGGGGTGGTCAGGCCTACTTCTTGCAGAAGTCCTTGAAACAGAGCCGCAGCTTGTTGTGATGCCTGAAGAGCTTAGGGTCTTGCGGGATCTCGGCCAAAAACACCTGGGCCACCTCCAGTGGACCCTGTGGGGTGATAGGGGCTTGTGACGATGTCTGCATGGCCCCTGGGGGCCTCAGGCAGCCTGCACACCCCACCGGCCGTGCCTGGTTTACAGTGGGCCCCACGGAGCCCTGCAGCACCATCTGCAGCATTTTGGCATCAGGCGGGTCCTGCTCGGTGGCGAAGGCCAGCTCCCGAGTCTTCTTCTGCATGTCCTCAATGGCCACCTCTACTGGCGTCAGCACTGTCTACGGGGTGGAGATGAGCAGGCACGCGTCGGGGCCTGAGGATGTCCTGACCCAACCCAGCCCACGGCAGCTTGGACCCCAGCTGGGGGTGGACAGGGGTACACGAAGCTGTAAGGAACCAGGTCTGGGGCTCCTGCCTGCTTGGGTCTGGCAGGGTGGGGGTCAAGGTTCAGCTGCCTTTGTCTGGTTCTGATAACTTTGGTCTGTTCTAGTCCAGCCTTGGGTCAGCAAGGTCTGGAAGTAGGGGTTTCAGTCTGCAGACTGGGGTCTGGAGGTTGGAGTCTGGGGGTCCCTGGCCTCCCTTGGTTTTGGGGTCTCTGCACCTCCCCTCCCTGGGCCTCCCCCAGGCCTGCGCCCCGCCCACCTCCTCCCGGTGGCACACGCGGATTCGTGTCTTGATGTAGGGGAAGGCGTGGTCTGTGCTGAGCAGCGTCTTGCGCTTGTGCTGCTCGGGCAGTTCTCCATGTGCGCGCCCGTCCGGCGTGAAGGGCGTGCAGAACAGGAAGGTTCGCAGCCCGTAGTTGCGGTCGAAGTAGGTCACCCGGTCCTTGAGCTCATAGGTGTCAAAGTGCGGCTCCACGTACGTGATCTGGATGTAGGCCTGGGGCATGGGGCTCAGGGGTGAGGCTCTCAGCCCCAATACACACACCTGGGGCTTGCTGGCCTCCCGCAGGGGCCCCATCCCTGGAGAAAGGGGATTTGGGCCTCCCTGGGTCTGGGGGCTTTGGATCTGGGGTTCCCAGGTCTCCCTATGTCTCCTTTGGATGTTTGGGAATCCCCTGAGGAATAGGACATGGGGTCCCCAAGGGAGATAAGCTTTGGAGTTTCCCAGAGATATAGGATTTGAGGGGCCACAGGATTATAGTATTTGGAGTCTCCCTGAATATAGGATTTCGGGGTCCCTCGGGGGATGGTCAGGAGCCCTCACCTTCTGGGGGTCCAGCTTGGTCTTGTCCACAGGGTTAGAATCTTTGATGATCTGGACCACGTCCTCCCCGAATCTCTCCGTGTAGAACTCCTGAGGACACGGGGCTGACTCACAGCTGCACAGCTGCAGCCCCAGCGCCCTATCCCAGCTCACCCTGCCCCACCCCGCCCCAGGGCAGCCCAGTGCCCTTTCCACTCCCCCACCGCCAGGACGTACCTCCAGCCTGTGTGAAATCTCGGCCAGCTTCGTGATGGACGGCTCCTTGTACACGAACTCCTGTTCATCCAGGTCACCGAAGCGGGCACCGTAGAAGCCCACGCGGAAATACGTCCCGAACACACGCTGGGGCTGTGGGAAAGCTGTTGTTGCCCAGGAGGCCCTGCTGGAGGTCCCCCTACGCCAGAGACACATGGGTCCTCAGGCCCCATGTGCGGAAGAGGTGGGCATGGGCGGAGGACCCCGGACACCACGAGAACATCACATCCCGGGCACAGGCAGGGAGGGGCATGGACCCAGATGACTGCCAATTGCCCACACCCTCACTCTTTTTCCCCAGCCTGTCTCCTACCTCCCCCAAATCTTTATTCTCATTTAACACAAACCCCTAGTTTCTGATTCTCCCTCATGACCCACGCAGTTCTTCAGAGTCTGGATCTCAATATGAAATGAGAACTGGGGCCCTATTGCTCATAACTAGGTCCTCAATGCCTATAGGTCTAGGTATACAGTAGGTGCTCAATTATGCATGAGTGACTGAGGGAAGGTGTGGCCGTTTCTTGCTCTGGGACAGAGGCTCTGGTTCCCTTGTTCCAGTGCATCCCCTCCCCTCCCAGATCTAAGTTTGCCAAGAAGGTCCCCCTCCCTCCAGGTAGACTACTTTCCACCGGGAAGGATGGGGGTGGCTCCACGTTCACTCACCAAGGCAGATCCAGGCAGGGTGAGGTGGGCACCAGGAGGTGGAGGTGGGGAGCAGGGGGCAGAGAGACAAAGTCATGGGTGAGGTCAGAGGTCACAGCCCCCAACCCCCAGAGTCCTGGTTTTGCTGCCCCATGAGAACTATTCCATGGGCAGAGAGAGGAGATCCGGGGAGGGAGGGGACTTGCCTGCCCCGCCCAGCTCCCACCCAGTCCTCCCCCCCTTGGTTCTGGGTTCCTGCCATCTTTGGCCAGAAAATTCTCCCCAAACTAGGAGATGCCTAAAAATAGACCCGAGTAGGGGAGAGGCGGGAGAGGGGGGGACATTAAATGGCAATGAGGAGCAGAGATCCTGGGGGAAGCCAGGGAGACAGGGAGAGACAGAAACCAAGAGAGACACACAGAGAGAGTGATCAAGGAGACAGACAGAGACAGGGAGAGATGGACAGAAAGAGACCAAGAGACACAAAGAGAGAGACAAAAAGAAACAGAGACAGAGGAAGTTGGAGGCCCCCCCTTCCAGGCAGTGACCAAGCTGGCCCTGCCTGAGGGAGGGGTGTCTCTGGAGAGCTCCCAGCTGGGTGAGTCACAGGCTGCCCTGGAGATCTGGGGCAGGGAGGGGGGCTCTGGGGGGAAGTAGTGGGGTGCGTCATCGCCCACTGAGCCCCCGCGGCCAGGCAGCTGTGCTCCTCCAGCGCCCCCTGGTGGTCCCTGACCACTGCTGACCAGAGGCAGGTGGCCACTCACCTCCCAGCCGGAGCTCTGTGGGTGGGGACAGAAGGGTCAAGGTCAGCTGAGCCCAGCAGGGGCCAGGGGCTGGGGCTGAGGGCACGGTCTGAGAGGGCGTCCTGGGCCCACCTGGTGCATGATCTTGGTGAAGGCCTCCTGCAGTTTGCCGTGCACGGCAGCCAGCTTCTTGTAGTCGCGGTGGGCTTCCAGGATGGGGATGAGGGTCTTGTAGACCTCATTCACTGCCTCGTAGAGCCCACCCTGGGGGTGGAACATCAGGATATCCAGCACCAGCCCTGATCTTCTCTCCTGCCTGGAACAACCCTCCTTCCATGCTCCTACCCACCTTCCAGGGCGCCATCTTCCATCACCTCCTCCAGGAAGCCCACCCTGACCAAACCTGCCCCAGATGGGGTACCAGCCTTTCCACTCAGCCCCTGCAGACATCCTCTGTGGTCTCCACCATGCTTACTATGGACCCGGTGCTGTGTACATGTACACTCTACCCATGTTCCTTCATTGGTGGGAGGAGTCATCTTTTTTTTTCCATTCCTCAGAGGGGAAACTGAACTTCAGAGACGTGGAGGGGCTCCCCAGGGCCAGGACCTGAAGGCCGGCCCTTCTGCCATGGTGCCTAAGACCTCCACACCCAACTGCCTCCTGGCACATGGTAATGGCCGCTCCTGAGTGCCACTGGCCCCCAGTCAGGGCCAGCATCAAGCCTGGCACACGGCAGGTATCCTGAGCTATTTGCTGACTGTTAGAGGTCTGTGTATACCATCTGGCTTATTCCCAAGGCCTTTGTCTCTGAGACTCCAGCGAACTGATCATAATAATAAAAACAATATTAAAAAAAAAAAAAACCTTTAGAAAAAAAGGAAAAAAAAAAAGAAGGCTTGATGCAAAGAACTGAAACAGGATGGTAAATATAGGTGGTCACTGAATTTGAGTGCTGGGTATGGGGGGTGGTGGGGATACAACTTTCTTTTATGTGTTCTTGAAATTTTTTATAACAAAAAAGAACTTTAGGGAATTCCCTAGTGGTCCAGTAGTTAGGACTCCACACTCTCACTGCAGGGGGGCCCAGGTTCAATCCCCTTAGTTGGGTAACTAAGATCCTGCAAAGCCACATGGTGTGGCAAAAAAAGAAAAAAAAAAAAAAAAAAAGAATTTAAAACGGTAACTGAATATATTCAAGGCTTATTATATCCAGACCATGTGTCAAGGGTTTTATGGGGAGAAAGGCAGGTAACGGGGCCTCTGAGGGATCCCAATCCTTCTCCTCCACAAATCACCTGCCCAGAAAGGGTCCGGGCAGCAGCTTCACCTTGCCTCTCCGGGAGCGGGTATCAGGCCCATCAGCAGATGCACGATGCCGCCCCAGCCCCAGGCCTCACCATGGTGAAGTAGGCGGCCGCCTGTTCCAGCAGCCCCACCAGCCCCAGCTCCGTGAAGTGCTTCCCGGAACAGAAGCCCTCCTCATCAGGCGACAGGATGTCGTCAGAGATGGCGGACTCCTCCAGCACGTTGGACGAGATGTTCTGGGGTGGGAGGTGGCGTCAGAGCCTGGTCCTCGGCCCGCGTGTGCCACCCCCTGCCCGCCACGACCCCACCCCCCGTCCCCCCATCCCCGCCGCTCACCTGGAAGGAAACGCAGCCCACAGGCAGGTGGCGGCTGTCCTCCAGCAGAGCGAGGTACTCGGCCACCAGGGCGGCCGCGTGAACCATGCACTGCGCAGCCTCCGCGTGGTTACCCAGCTCCGCGTGCTTCCCCGCCATGTTCTGCAGCCATGTCAGCCGCAGGTCTGGGGAGCCCTGGTAGCCCCGGGCAATCCTAGAACCCAGGTGAGGGGGGATGTGAGGAGGATGGAGACTCCCCTTGCCCCCCTGCTCACCCCTCACTTGTCCATCCCCTTCACCTGTGACCCCACCCATCTGCCCCAGCCAATCTCCTCACCTTTACCCCCATTCACCTGTCTCCTAACTTATCCCACTCCTTACCTGTCCATCTCTTCATTACCCCCACAAGTGTCACTCTGGGTCTGCCCCAGCCCAGACCCAGAGTGGGATCTGCCCAGACCCATCCCTTCTGTGTGCCCCCTGCCTTCCCTGTCTCCATCACCTGGGCCCCCATCTCCCACTCCCCAGTTTCTTACTAAATACCCTTCACTCTCCTCCAAATCACTTGTTCCCCTAATCTGTCACCCCTTCATGGGTTAGCACCTCACCTGTCTCTCCCACCTGTCCCCCTCACTTATTCTTGTGCTCCACTGTCATCCTCATCTGTATGTTCATCTGGCACCATTTTTACTTGCTCATTTACCTGCCCTCACCTGTGTGCTCACCTCTCCATTCACCTGTCTGCTCACCTGGCCCCTCACCTGTCTGCCCTCTCACTTGGTCATCTTCACGTGTCTCCTCTCCTGGTCCCTCTTCACTTGTCCCTCCTTACTTGTCTCTCTTATTACCTGTACGCTCACCACCTCCTCTCCCCTCACCTGTCTGTGAATGGCGGAAGGTTCCAACCGGCCCTCCTCACCTGTACATGAGGTCAATGAGCATTTCTGGGTCCTCCTGATGCTCCTTCATCTTCACCGTGTCAGTCAGGATCATGTGCAAGTTGAACATCAGGTCCTGGACCTGGAGCGGGGGATTGGCCAGGAGTGACAGAGCCGAGGTGGTGGGGTCAGGGGTCAAGCATGGCAGGGCAAAGACCCTGGCTGCGGAAGGTGGGGCGGGGGTCCGGCGGGGTCACCTGCTCAGCAAAGGTGCTGTCCCGCAGCCCCACATCCTCCTCGGCATAGGTGAGGATGGTCTTGAGTGAACGTCGCAGGTGATCTTCGCTGAAGTTCTGCGTTGTCCCCACCAGGGATGAAAGCGACATGGTCACTTGCATCTTCACGCGGGCAAAGTTCTGGGTGGGCCGGGGAGGAAGAGCACGCCTGACTGTGGACCTCGGACCCTCACACCAGAGCCTGCTCGACCCGCTGACTTCACCCCTCTCCCCTCCTGCCCTGCGTCTATCACGTCAAGACCCCTAGTCGGCCACCCTCCCCAGAGCCACAGATCACACCCCCCACACCCCCACTTACGTTGCCAATCTCGAAATTCTGGCGCATGAGGAGGTAGAGGGAGGCGCTGGCGTGCGTACGGATGGCACTGATGCGGCTCCCGCAGTGTCGCAGGAGCCTCAAGCAGAGGTCAGCACACAGCTCCGTGTCCTCCTCAAACAGCAGCTCTGGGAACTGGCCCCCAGGGCGGGACAGACACCAGTCAGCCCCTCCCCGTTCTGGCTCAGAAGGTCCCCGATGGGGACATGGGCAGAAGCATCGGTCTGTGTTCTGCCTTCTCTGGCCAAGCCCAGCAGGTTTTGGCGTCAGACCTGGGTTTAAGCCCTTACTGTGTGACTCCGGGTGAGTAACTCTGCCACTCTGATCCTCGGTTCCCTCCTCTGCAAACTGTAGCTAAGGAGTGAGTGTCTGCCTCATGGAGTTGCTGAGCACACAACAGTCACTCAATGAATGGGCTGTGACTGTTACTCTTAAGAAGTGTGGCTGTCAGAGGTACTCACCTTGGATACCAGGGCCCGCTGTGTGGCCAGGCCATGCTGCAAGAAGAGGGCACTCTGGGCACTGCCCAGACTGTACAACACAACCTTTAGTACCGCGCCCAAGATACTCTCCCGGGCCTCTGACAGCATCACCGTCTGGGGGGCCAGAAATCCAGCTGTTAGAGACTGGGGTGGTTATGGAGTCAGGGAAGGAGAAGGATTCTGGAGTCAGAGATCACAAGGCCCTGTAGTGGGGTCAGAGGTGAGGGAGATGCTGGATCAAGCCCTACCTGCACGATGATCTCCAGTGTATCCAGAACCACCAGGCTTGCCTCGGTTGCCAAGTTCCCATCCACCAAGGCCTCGTGTTCCATTTCATCCTTGGTCCTGGAGGGGACAGGAGGGATTGAGGGGGCCTCTCAGGGCCAGACTCCACCCCACGGCTGAGGTCTTTCCCCTCCCTCAGCTGCCCTGGGGGCAGCGCCAGTTCTCTGGAAATTGGTCTAACCCCAGCAAACTACTTCCTGCCCACACCCACTTGTCCACACGGTCCGAGGTTTGTCTCCAGTGTGTGACGCTCTTCCGCCAGCGTACATTCTCCTGGTTCCCAAATGGGCTCCTCTCTGAGACACACAGGTGCATGTTCACAGATGTGCAAAAACATAAAGACACACGTGACCATGAGAATGGATCCCACACACATGGGATCCCTGTGAGGACACTGGGTGACGTGGATGCTTGCGGAGTGGATGCAGTTAGACGTGAATAGGGAACACAGACACCCACGTGTATGGGGGTAACGTGTGGACTTCCTTCTGGGAAAAGTAAGCCAAATAGAGGCAGAGATGGTCCCCGTCTCGGGGCCCCTGGTACAAAGGTTGGGAGGCACCGGGTAGGGACGTGCATGGGGTACATCTCCCTCTCACCACGGCTCCGTCGCACCATCTCCTGTCGGGCTCCGATGGTGCCCAAGATAGCTTCCTCCAGCCGGGCCTTCATGTCCAGTGATTTCTTGAACGTGAGACTGTTGATACGTTCAAAGGCCTTTTTCCCCTGCAAGGACAGAGAATAAGTTCGAGGTTGACTCTGCCTTTTTCTGTGGGCTAACCTGGTCCTGCTTCTTCTGGCCCTTTCCAACCTCCAGGGCTCTTGTGTTTGAAGACACAGTTCTCCACTCTACAGCAAGCTCTCGGTGCGACCCGAATTCTGTTCATGAAGGAAATTCTCCCTTTTCACATTGGCTCAGCACAGAAACAGTCCACCCCTTTCTCCCCAGAAACCGATAACGGTCCACTCCTTCACACCCAGCCTATGGCACCCGAAGGCCCCACATGCATCCGCAACCTGCCTCCTATACCCCAGTCCCCTGCCCACCCCTCGAACCTTGTATTCAAAGGCAGCCAGACAGAGGTACAGCAAGTCCAAGAGACGACCCAGCTGAGGGAGGGCCAGGTCCGCAGCCCAGCGCTGCAGCAGGGCTGGCTCAGCATTCTTCAAGACCCATAGCACACACACCAGCAAGGTCCGGCTAGACTCGGCAGAGAGGGCACAGCCTGAGCGAGCAGCCTGGGGACAGAGAGGGGACAGGGCACTCAGAAGGGAGAGAGGTGACTTTCATTTTTCTCCATATTAAGATGAGAACTGGCCGATTGATACTTCACTGCATAAATTCCATTACCAGGTTATCGGACACACAATGTCCAAAATACAATAAAAAAATCACAAGACATGTGAAGAGGCAGGAAGACGTGATTGATAAGGGAGAAAAGACATTAGACGCAGGCACAAAAACAATCAAATGTTGGATGGGGTCTCTGGGGACAAGGCTGGTACTCACTGTCGCTGGGCCCTGCGAGATGCTGGCCCGGGAGCCAGGGGCCAGGGGGCCACCAGCGATGGCCATGGCCACTGAGGGGTTGATGGTGCCTCCTATGTCCCCTTCCCCTTCTGTGTCTGAGTCGAGCATAGAGGCCAGTCTTGACCGCTGACCTGGACCCTCTGGAGGGAGAAAAGAATGAGACCGTGGTTAAGTGCTGTCTCTGTCTCAGATTTCAGCTCACAGGTCACCTCCTCAGGGAAGCCTTCCCTGATTCCACCCCCCAGACCAGGGTGGAGTCTCTAGTTATTGACTCCCAGAGCTCACTTATTGTACTTGTAATTAGATACATTCATCATGCAACTGTTTCTAAGATCCACAAAGGCCTGGACTATATCTGCTCTGCACTCTAAACTCAACACTTAGAACATGGCCTGGTGCACAGGAGCAGTCATTGTAAAGATGATGATGATGATGATGATGATGGCAATGGTGACAACCACAATAATAAATGCTGCTGCTATTATTATGGCACCAACTGGCGCTTACATAGCATTTCCTGTGTCAGGTGCTGTTCTAAGCACTTTAACAATATTAACTCTTACTCTGCAAAACAACCCTATGAGATAAATACTTTTATCACCCTTACTCTTTGGAAGAAGAAACTGAGGCACAGAGAGGTTAAGTTACTTTCCTGGGGTCACACAGCAGGTAAATGGTAGAGCTAGGATTTTAATCTAAACAGTCTGGTTCCAAAATCTCTGATCTTGGACTTCCCTGGTGGTACAGTGGTTAAGAATCCACCTGCCAACGCAGGGGACACAGGTTCAATCCCCGGTCCAGGAAGATTCCCACATGCCATGGAGCAACTAGGCCCGTACGCCACAACTACTGAGCCTGTGCTCTAGAGCCCACATGCCACAACTACTGAAGCCTGTGTGCTCTAGGGCCCATGTGCCGCAACTACTGAGCCTGGGTGCTGCAACTACTGAAGCCTACACGCCTAAAGCCTGTGCTCCGCAACAAGAGAAGCCACTACAATAAGAAGCCCGCACACCGCAACGAAGAGTAGCCCCCGCTCGCTGCAACTACAGAAAGCCCATGCGCAGCAACGAAGACACAACACAGCCAAAAAAAAAAAATCTCTGATCTTAAAAGAGTACTGTCTCCACTCCCTCCTCCCAAAAAAACACAGTCTCATCAGAGAGAGAGTTGCTGCCAACAAATACAGAACAGGTTTCACCCCAGAGAGTCTTGAAATAAAAGGTCAAAGTCAACTGAGTTTTACTAAAGCTCCAGCCCAGTTTAACCTAGCTGAATTCCTGACTGGATTGAGGTGATCAGCCCCTTATCCTAGCTGCCTAAGAGAGAGAAAGGGGAATGCTCACTGGGAAAAGATGACATTGCTTCAGTCCTGATGGTCCTTTTACATGCAATGTCCAAAATGCAATAAAAAATCAGAAGATGTGAAGAGGCAAGAAAAGGTGACTGATAAGGGAGAAAAGACAATAGAAGCAGGCACAGAAATGATCAAATGTTGAAGTGAGCAAAACTTTAAAATAAAAAATAAAAAAGATGCACAAACATGGGTTAAAAAATGGAGAATTTCAGCAGAGAACTAGAATCTACAACAACAACAAAATCAAAATTTACAACTGGAAAATATAAAATTTGAAATTCAGAACTCAATGGAGGGGATTAATAGAAGACCAGACACAGCAGAAGACAGAAGTAGTGAGCTCAAACACATGTGAATAGAAAGTTTCCCCACTCAAGCACAGGGTGCAAACAGAATGAAAAACAGAACAGAGCACAGCTGACACTTGTAACATGATCATAAAGGTCTAACATACGTGTAATTGGAGTCTCAGGAGGAGAGAAGAGAGAAAACGAGGCAGAAAAAAAAAATTCAAGAGATAACAGCTGAGAGTTTCCCCTGAATGATGAAGGGGATCAACCCACCAATCCCAGGTCTGTGTTTCCAACCACTGAACACACTTATCCATCAGTGGTGCCAATGAATGTGCATATAAATGAATGAACACAGGGCTCCAACTGATGTTCCCCACCTTTCCCTCCTCACACCTCTTTCTAGAAGATAATTCATCTCCCATTTATTGCACGCTGACAATATCCCAGTACTACACGTCCTCAGATTTTCACATAATCCTAGGAAGTAGTTGGTGCTACCACTGTCTCCATTTTACAGGTGATAAACCTGAGGCTCAGAGAGGTTAATGGCTTTCTTGGGGCCCCACAGCAGGACTTGAACCCACTCCTCTGATCCTAACACCCACGTTTTTACTCCTAACAGGCTCGCCCACCTTTCCCGATCTGAGCCTTGTGGGATCAATCAGGCCCCCAGATCGTGGGACCGCACCCCGCCTTGCCCTGCTGACCAGCAAAGTCGTGCAGCCGTGGCAGTGTGTCCCGCGCCAGTGACAGCAGTGGCAGGTAGAGCTCGGCCACCCGGGCCTTCACAGTGGCCTCGGCGTAGCGGGGGTCAGCGTCATGGCCACAGAGCAGGCTGTGGACAGCACTGATGGCCTTCTTGTGCAGCAGGGACGCCCTGTGGGGTAGTGAGGTGCTCAGGACAGAGTGGACGTGCCTCCTGGACCTTCCTCCCACCCCACGGCCAGGCAGGGCCTGTGCTCACCCCTCCGCCTCAGGATCCAGGGCCAGGGCCAGTTCCGTCAGCAGGAGCCCAGCCAGGAAGTGCTGCTGCCGGAACGACCCACTCAGCTCGAACATGCTGATCACCTTGGGGTCTGGGGCCTGGCTGGAAAAGGTGGAGCTCTGGAGAGGGGGACAAAGCAAGGGACCAGGGGCCAAGGGTCAGAGGTGAGAGGTTAGGGTTAACTCATCTGTGAGATGACAGGGCACAGGGTCCAAAGTCAGAGGTTTGAGAAATGGCAGATGGAATGCCAGTCTGGGAGTTAGGATTTAGGGGTGAGAAATCAGAAGTTGGTCCTCCCAGGAAACTGCTGAGAATGCAGGGTCAGAGGTGAAGGGTCAGAGGTAAGGGGTCAGTCCCCTGGGCAGTGGCCTATTGCGAAATGGACAGAGATGAGGGAACCACACAAGAAGGGCTGAAAGGCAAGAGGTCATAGGTCAAGAAGAGGAAGCAGATGTGAGGCCAGCCCACCTGCGAGGTGGTGGAAGATACGGAGGGCGAAGGCGAGGCCGGGGGCGACAGGGGGCAGCAGGGGAGGTTGAGGGTCACATAGTGCTCGTGGCCGCATAGGATGCGGGTGAAGTCCATGCGCAGGGTCAGCAGCACCGCCGGGTTGGGAGCCGACTGCAGCCGTGTGGCCACCTGCGGGGGAGGGTTCAGCGGGTGACATTACACTGCTCTGCCCACCAATCCGCACCACCCCCTGCCATGTCCCCGCAGGTGTGCTGTCCCCTCCAAGTCCCCCACAGGTATGCCGTCCCCACCACATCTCCGCAGGTGTGTTGTTCCTACCACGTCTCTGCAGGTGTGCCATTCCCAGCACGCCCACCCCTACCTGCTTGTAGTGAGCCCGGACCAGGCTGAAGACAAAGCCACGGTCCACCAGGGACAGCAGATCACTGAGGAAGAAGGCCAGGCTGGCGTTGAGGTGCTCGGCCAGCTCCACGTCCTGGGGGCACAGGGCCTGTCAGCCCATGCCCACTCACCCCATCAAGCCTCCATCCCTGCCCTTGGCCTGGCTCTTGCCAAGGCCACCAGTGACCCCTAAGAGCTGTGTCACTGCCCAAAAACCCTGGGTCTCCTTGACACGCCCTTGTCTCTGGGCTCCGGACTCCCAGGCTTCCTGGTTGTTCTCCTCCGACTAGCCCTTCCCTTCCCCACAGTTAGTGTCTACCCTCCACCCGGCTCTGCTGAGGACACTCTTTTTTATTCTCTCCCCAGATTTGAGTAACACAACACAGATGGCAGAGACTGGCTGCTGACCCCCCACCATATCCTCTCACAGGTATTGGGACGCTTTTTCAGATCAGAGCTGGGTAGGGACTACATTTCCCAGCCTCCCTTGCAGCTGAGAACAATCATGTGACCATATTCTGGCCAATGGGATTTGAGAGGAATGATGTGGCCACTTAAACAGAAGGGGCAGGTCCTCCGGTTTCCATAGCCTGTAATGCCTGATGTGGCAGGTACCATGATGAACTGAGATGGCCAGGCCCACACTGTGGAGGCCCCCGTAGCCCACCTATGCTCAGAAATAAACTTTGCTCACATTTAAACCATTTGTGATGATGTTCAAGCAAATTAACCTTTGCCCTAACTGATAAACCCTAAGAAATCATTTAACAAGCATCTATTATGCACCAAGTCTTGTGAACGGGACAGACGTGGTCCCTGCTGCTTGTCCAGCTCTCAGTCTCATGGGGGGTGGGGGATGGGGGATAAGAGTATTCCAGATAGTTCTATGTGTTTCAAAGACAACTAACAGGGTGCTATTTCAAGAGAAGCCTGAAGGATGAGCAAGAGCCCAGGGAAGAAAGGCGTTCTGAAGAGAGGGAACAGTAAGTGCAAAGGCCCTGGAGCAAGAAGCGCCTGGCAAGTGTGAGGAAAGACAAGGAAGGAGGCTCCTATGGCCTCAAGGCCCAGCTGCTCTCCTGCTTTCGGGAGCTACTCTTGGCCTCACAAGTTAGCCTCGGTGGCCCGCAGTTCCCTGCAACCCAAAGAAACAAAATACAAAATCCACCTGAGCTCCGAGTACTCAAGTGGGGCAGAGACTTGTGCATGGAGCCTGATACAGTTGGTGTTCCATAAATGTCAAGTGAAGGAATGAAACCGCTGTGGCCCATCACTGATACCCCCCCAGCGCTGTGACGAAGGTGCTTCTCAAGGGCATTGTTCTTCACTGCAGCCCTTTTGAGGAGGGTTTCCTCATAATCTGGATCAGCCTCCGGGAACCCAGCCCTTGGGGAGGCTCTAGTGAAACAAGGTTAAAACCTTTGAGATCAGCCCAGAGGTCGTGGGGGATTGCACAAGGGCCAGCTTGGGCCGACCAGCATTTCAAAAATCTGGAAAATTCCCATCAAATCCAGAAGTCCCCTTTCTCTTTAAAAATCAGACACTCTGGCCACATGCCCTCTGGTCCATCATAAGCCCCACTCCCCCAACTGAAGCTGGTGGTGAGGGTTCAAATCCCCATTCTGCCCATTCCCACTTATATGGTATCAAGTTGTTACTCAGTCATTCTTTGCCTCCGTTTTTCCAACAGTATAATGGAGGAAACAATAATACTACCTTCATGGAGTTGTTGGGAGAGTTTAATGATGTGATCCATCTAAAGTATTTAGGTAGGGGCTTCCCTGGTGGCACAGTGTTAAGAATCCACCTGCCAATGCAGGGGACATGGGTTTGAGCCCTGGTCCGGGAAGATCCTACATGCCGCGGAGCAACTAAGCCCGTGCACCACAACTACTGAGCCTGCATGCCCCAACTACTGAAGCCCGCGTGCCTAGAGCCCGTGCTCCGCAACAAGAGAAGACACCGCAATGAGAAGCCCGTGCACCGCAATGAAGAGTAGCCCCCGCTCGCCGCAGCTAGAGGAAGCCCACGCACAGCAATGGAGACCCAGTGCAACCAAAAATAAGCAAATAAAAATAAATAAATACAATTTAAAAATAATAATAAAAATAAAGTATTTAGGTACATAGTAAGTGCTCAATAAATGCATAATTTTATTACTATTATCATTGTCTGCCCAGCTTCTGTGAGCACTGGAATTAATGGTCCAGGGCCTGGATAACCATCAAGGTCTCAGAACATCAACATCCATTTACTGAGTACTTACTGTATACTGATACTGTGCTAAGGGCTAATGCATCTGCCCTGTCACCTCTCTGCCTTCACCAACTCCCATTCTCCACTTTGTTCACTTCACCCCAGCCACTCACCTCCTCACTGCTCCTCTGACAGTGGCACGGTCCTGCCTCAGGGCCTTTGCACTTGCTGTTCACCCCCTGACTGGAATGCTTTTCCCCCAGATATCACATAGATTGCTCCCTCATGTCCTTCAAGTCTTCCCCTAAAAGTTAGCTACATGAGGGCAAGGAACTGGGTCTGTTTTGTTCACTGCTGTGTCTCTAGTTCCCAGCACAGGGTTGTGCTTAAGAAATAGATGTTGCGTGAACAGACTGATTCAGCAAATGGGATTTGTGGTCTTGTAGCCAGGAGGCACTGGACAGGACTGATGCCTCGTGTGGCTGGCTCTGTGTCCTCCCTAAGCACCCCTGCCCCACCCTCCCTCCATGGAGGCCCCTCCCCCTTACCTTGTGGACGCGGGTGATGACCTCCAGGCCCACAGAGCCCACCAGGGCAGCAATGTCATCCAGGAAGCGCCCAGGGAAGCGAAGCTTGCGGGGTGTGTCCAGCTTCTGGCCCAGAAGCAGGTGCAGCGCCATGCTTTTCACCTGGGGGTGGGGCAAGAGGGTGGGGGGTGGGTCTTGAGGGGCTGTGGGTGGAGGCGGCCTGCCAGAAGGGAGCAGAAATTGGGGGGCTGTGAGTGGTGGCTTGAAGTGGGCTAAAGGTGGGCATGAGGGGTCCTGGATGTGGCTTGAGCCCTGTAGTTATGGGGTGAGAGTGGGGCCTGATAGCTGTGGGGAGGGCCCGAGAGCTGTGGGTGGGACTTTGCAGGTTGTGGGCGGGGCTTGAGAAAGACATGGGCGGGGCCTTGAGTGGGTGCTAGGCAGAGGGGTGGGAGGCTGAGAAAGTATGGGTGGGGCTAGAGCAGGTCTCCAGGGGTCAACGTCTGACTGTAGGTAGGAGGGTGGGGCTTGAAGGCCCACCAGATTGAGGGGGGATGGCTGTAGTCAGGAGGAATAGTTCAAGACACCTCTTGAAGAGTCTGGGGGGTGTCTCAAGTCTGATCCCAACAGTTTCCTTCTCTCTCTTGCAGGGGAGGCCTCCTTGCTAGTTGGGGGTCTCTCACTGGTCTTATAGGGAAGGTGGGTAGGGGGGATCCTTCTCACTGTGGAAGGGGTTTCAGTTAACTTTCGGGGGGCCTCTCCAGGGAGACGTTCCCTTAGGCATCTCTTATCTCTCTCTACGTGCGGGTCTCTTGGGGCCATTTCTCAGGGGGCTTAGGTACACTCTCAGGCGGCTTCTCTCCCCAAGGAGAGTCTCCCCTGGGGGCCCCTTGTTCTTGGGCGGGGAGGAGGGCGTCTCACCATGAGCTGGAAGAAGAACCAGGCATGCTGCAGGACAGCCTCGCGCACGGCACTGCCGCTGACCACCCACTGCAGGGCCAGCTCCTCGTGAAGCAGCTGGGGGCAGGGGCAGGGGCAGGGATCACAGAGAGCAGAGGAGCCCACCCCGTACCCCCGTCTGGAGGGCGTGACAGGGGAGGATGCAGCTGGAGGGCTGGGGATTAGAGCAGCGAGAGGCCATGCAGGAGGAAAGGGGCCAGGAGGAGTCAATGTGCCCTTTCCCCGGGCTCTGAAGACCCTGCTGGGCTCGAGGGCAAGGGAGCTCTGGACCCCAAAATGGAGTCACCCACCCCCTGCCTCCCACTACCTTCTGCACAGTGGGTCTCGGCTGGGTGGCTGGTGGGGCCGAGGAGGAGCCCTCGAGGTAGGAAGAGGTTCGGCTAGAGCTGCGGTCGATGGCCTATGATGGGATGACGAGGGGATGGGATGGCGAGGGGGGTCAGAGTGGGTGCAGGTGGTACGGATGGGAAAGAGAGACAGTCGGCGTGGATGGAGGAAAGACGTGGCCGTGTGGACAGACAGCGGGGACGTGGATGGAGAGAGCCGTGTTAATAAAGACAGAAGTGTGTGGGAGCGGATGGAGAGGGTAAGAATGTGATGGAAGAGACGAGAAGAAGCAAGACACAGGTAAGGAGAGGACAAGCAGGGTGAACGGAACAGGCAAGAATGTGGACGGGAGCCCGTCAGGTGGAGCAGGACCCAGCAGAAAAAGATAAGAGAAAAGAGATGGGAGGAGTGGAGGTGGGGAGGGTAAAATCAGTGTAGACGGAGAAGAGAACGTGGTCAGAGGAGGTGAGCCAAGTGGGGACGAGGGCGGAGAGTGTGAGTGAGTCCGTGAGTCCAGGGATGGACAGAGGAGGCGGAGGGCAGCAGGGTGGAGGAGGAAGAGTGTAGACAGGGGTGTAGAGTATAGAGAAAGGGGATTAAAGGGAGGATGGAGGAGGAGAAAGAAGAAAAAGAAAGATAAGGACAGAGGAGGTGAGATGGTGATGAGAGGCAGCGGGAGCAGCCAAGAGAGCCCCAGTTTCCAGGCCTGGCCCCGCTCCAGCCTTGCCTGGGGCCTTGCCAGGCCTCAGTGTCCCCATCTGTGAAATGGGCATGAGGTGCTCAAGCTCCACTCTCCCCGCCTCCTTTGCTAGTCAGGTGAGGCCGCTGACAGGGAGAGGAGACCCAGTGATGGAGCTGGCCCGGTCCTGGAAACTGCCCAGGTCCTTGCCTTGGCCGTGGGGTCCCCCCCCCAGCTCCCAGAGTCCCAGCCACACGCCCTGGGCTCCTCAGCCCACGTCAGATGGGCCATCTACTGCAAAGGCCAGCCTCACTGCCGCCTCCTGCCTGGAATGCCTGCCCTCCTGCCACCTTGTCACCTCCTATGTGCTCTTCCAGGCCCAGCTGACACCCCAGAGAACTGAGGGCACTGGTGGGGAGACCTGTGAAAAACATGGGGGGACTGGAAAGGCCCATGAACCCAGACTCCCAGCAAATCTTAGAAGACTGTCCAAAAGTGCCCCTGCTCGTGCTGTGACCAGTTCCCTGGCTGCCATGCGATGCAGGTTGCCTAGGTGACAGGTACAGAGCTGGAACACGGCCCGGGGCCAAGTATGCAGGGAATCCAGCCCTTGGTGCCCAGGGGCCTCTGAGCTTGGTTCCAACCTCTGCATATGCCCTTCCCTCCATCTGGAACACCCACCCTTCACTGGCTGGCTCTATCTTACCCTTCAGGTACCAGCAAAAATGTCACCTCCCGGGAGAGGTTCCCCAGACCACCCAGAGGGAGGCTGGTGGCCCTGTTTCAGTTCGTTTCCTTTCAGGTATTTTCACCCCCTGCACTTATATATTCATGTGTTTGTTTGATGGGTGTCTATCTCCCCGACTAGCCAGTAACTCAGGGATGAGGCTGGGTTGAGGATCTATCTCCCCAACAAAATCTTGCCTGTGATGCCCTAACTCTCTCCCAAGCTCGGACCGCTGCACTGAATAGCAAGTCTTCACTTCTGAAAATTCAGAACCTGGGGCGCAGGGGGAGCCCATAGCAGAGCCAGGACTTGATCCCGATCCAGGGTCTGATGGCAAAGCCCCTCCCCACACCAGGTCCCAGGAAGGGGCAAAGCAAAGGAAGCTGCCCACAGGGGTCCCTCTGCCTGAAACGGGGTGGGGGAGCCCAGAGGTTCAGTTCCATCCCCTGGGCATCATTCAGGCTGCCGTGTCAAGGGGACAGTTGAGAGTCTCCCGAACAGAGTGGATGAAAGGGAGAGAAACAGGCCATGCGGGACAGTGAGGTTAGAGTGGCTGAATGTGCATATCATTTGCATGCTATTTGCATACCACCCTGCCCCTTCTGTCTCTGCCTGAGGCTGTGGTCTGTGTGGCAGCAAAAGGCTGGTTAAGATGACCCTGTGTTGCCTACAACGTCCACTCCACAGCCCCAAACAAAGGCAGGAGGGGGTCCGCTGCCTCCTCCAGGCAGCCCCCCTAGGTTAGTCGGCCCCAGCCAAGAAGGTGGGAGGAGCTCATGCTGAGGTGGGGTGACACACGTGCAGGGGCAGGCAGGGAGGGCACCTGTCTGGGGTCGGCCCCACAATAAGGGGGTGCCCGTCGCAGCACCGCCTTGCTGCCTCCTGGAGCATAAGCAGAATTCACCCAGGAGTGTGAGCGGTCGATACCCTGGAGATACACGGATAAGTGGTAGCATCTATGGGCAGAGGGCAGGGAAACCAGCGTGAAACACCAAGCGTGCTCACTGTCCTGGGCCACACGTGTGCCCACATGGACACCCACACGCAACCCTGGAATATATGTGTGTGCGCAAATGCGCATGGGGTGCACACGTATATGCCTCCCGCATACATCTGTGCCTGGAATGCATGAGTACATGCACCCGCGTTCCCATGTGCGTGGGGTGCGTGCATATACGTGCCCCATGTACGTACATGCATAGGGTACACATGGAAATGCACCACTGCGCTATGTACATGGTGCTCTCTTTTCAAGATCCAGTCACCCGTCCTTGGGTCAGCCTAAGAGTCCGAGTCACAGCTCCCAATCTGTGACAGCCAGAGCCCAACCCTAACGTCCAGGGTCAAGTCTTTTTTTTTTTTTTTTTGGCCAGGCTGCGTGGCTTGCAGGATCTTAGTTCCCTGACCAGGGATTGAACCCGCACCCTTGGCAGTGAGAGCTTGGAGTCCTAACCACTGGACCGCCAGGGAATAACCCGGGGTCAAGTCTTCATCCATGCTGTTGGCTGTCTTTCCTGTCCTCTGTCAACACTGAGACCTTTCACCTGCCCACCTGGCAGCCATGACCACTGAGGCTGGAGAGAGCAGGGGCCCCTTGCCCTACCTTGCTGGCCAGGATGCGGGAGACCTCGTCGTCCACGGAGCCAGGGGCCACGGCCAGGTCAGGGTTGCTGCTGCTGATGCTCTTAGAGCGGGCCAGGTAGAGGCTTGCGGGGCGGCCCGGGCCACGGGCCAGAGTGGCAGGCTGCAACGTCACTGGAGGGGCCCCTGATGATAGCAGGAATATGCTCAGCCCCCTGCCCACCTGCCCTCATGAGCCCCTGCCCCTTCCCAGTCAGCTGCCCTTGGCGAAGTCACTTTCTTTCTCTGAACCTCTAGGTTCTTCACCTGTAAAATGGGTGTGATAATGGCTCTGCCTCATAGCAATTTTGGGGAGAATGAAAAACACTGAGAACAGTGCCTGGCACGTTATAAGTGTTAGTGCTTATTGTTAATTATCTAGCAAATGAAAAAATATCCAACTTTATTGAGCGCTCAGTGTGCCAAGCATTTTGCATGGATTACTATGCCATTGACTACTACTAGCACCCCTGTGAGAGGCACTATTATTATCATCATTTTATAGATGGGAAAACAGGCCCAGAGAGGTAAAGTCACTGGCCCAGAGTCACAGAGCTTGTAGGCAGAACTGAGATTCAAACCCAGACAGCTCTGCTTGAGTCCCTGCTTGCTGACTGGCTGAATCACATGCCAGTCAAGTTTACAAAGACCATACCCCTGGGGCTGGGGCAAAAAGTTCTCTCTCTCCTGTAAATTGCCCAAACCAACCAAAGCCTGTGCAGCCTCAGGACCTTTGCACATGCCCTTCCCTTTGCTTGGGATGCTCTGCTCCCAGGTATTTCCTGTGCCCCAGGGTCTCCCACCAATACTCACCACCTGGGAGGCTGGGCTCCGTGCCAGGCAGTCGGAAGGCATAGTAGACATAGGCAGCCAGCACTGGGCAGTGACCACGGGCGTCCTGGGCAGCCTCCAGGCTCCGGTGGACGAGGCTGACTACGTGAGCCATTGCTTCAAAGGCTACACGACCCAGGTTTACTGCCGGGCAGAGGAGAGGTCAAGTTCCAGGTCCCAGGGCTTCCTACTTCCCCAGGGAAGAGACTTCAGGGTCCAAGGGGCTCACGTGGCCATCAAAAAGTCAGGGGACTAGGGGACTGAGGGGCCATTTTTCAGATTGGAAAACTGAGACCAGAGAGATAAATGGGCTATGGGAGGTCACCCAGGACCAGGGGACCCAAGGCCCATTCTCCAGATGGGGAAACTACGGTATGAGGCTGTGCCCGCTCACCGATCTGGCCGCCGATGATCGGGGGCCGCACGACCAGGCGTACGAGCTTGTCCAGTACGTGGTGGGAGAAGGCGACAAGGGGTTCAGGGCTGGCGAGTCGCAGGGCCACCAGGCTGGCCCGCAGCTCCTGCTCCACGGTGCTCTCGCTGAGCACGGCATCCTTGAGCCGGAATGGAAAGGCCCCTTCCTCCAGGACGTGCACCAGGGTGAAGAATTTGTCCAGGTAGGGGTCCTGGTGGGGGACCAGGGGTGAGCAGGGCGAGGCCAGGGCCCCCAGTCCAGAAAGGGCCCAGGGGATCGAGTGCGAGGCTGAGTAGGCTGGGACACCGAGGCTGGGGATCAGCGAATGGAAAATACATGAGAAAAGGGACAAGACGGTAGCTCAAGAAGAAAAGGAAAAGATGGGGAGTGATCACAGAAATAGCAAGGGACAAATGGGGTAGGGGGAGGAGAGACCACGCAAAGGCCAAAGCTCCAGCCGGGATGGCCACTGGCACGGCCGCCCCCGCCTGAGTCAGCAGCTTCCCTGGAGCCTGGCCCCACTGACCAAAGTCATGTCCAATGGCCCGAAGCCAGGCCTCCCTTGTCAGCGGAAACTGTTGCCCAACCCCAGGGCCGGACTCCTGGGCTCTGGCCCCACCCCTTACCTGGGGGTGCACAGAGGACACAGCCGTGAGTTCCACGCTGAACACACCCTTGTGGCCATCCACCCAGCGCATGCCCGGCAGCGCCACCTGCGGGAGGGACACACCAAGTGGGCACCGGCCGGCCCTCCCCACCGCTCAGGCCACCAGCCTCAGCCATGCGACACCGTGGCCTGAGCATAGCCCCGCCTGCGGGAGGGACACACCAAGTGGGCACCGGCCGGCCCTCCCCACCGCTCAGGCCACCAGCCTCAGCCACGGCGACACCGTGGCCTGAGCATAGCCCCGCCTGCGGGAGCCACTGGGCACCCTGCCCCTGGGCCCCGCCCAGCTCAAAGATGGGGGCAGATGGAGGGGAGCGCTACGGGGGTCCACCGGGCAGGCCGGAAGCCTGGGATGCTCACGGGAGAATGGAGAGCCAGGGTGACCGTTGTTGGAGGGAATGAACAGGAAATAGCATGATGGGAGGACTCGAGGTCCCCGGGGTGCAAATTAAAGGCTATGTGGGAGGGTGACAGAACATTCGCATGGGGAGGGGGTGCTCTAGGGACAGTGATCAGGGAGGCAAGCAGGGCTGCAAGTGGGGGGCTGCAGCGGAGAGGCAGCGGAATCTCACTATGGAACAGTGAGTGCAGAGGCAGGGGAGGGCGCAGTAACGAGGCAGGGCTAGTCGAGGACAGGGAGGGACACGCACGGGGGCAGCAGGTCACACAGAATTAATAATGGGGGTGGGTGTGACGAGGCAGGCAGGGGCCCTGGAGGCCCTCATGGAGGACAAGGCTCCCAGGGGTGTTGGTGGGAAGGAAAGCAGGGCATGAACGGGGGACTTGGGAGCGCCGATGGGGGACAGGGTGCTAGTTGGCAGGGAGTCCAGAGCACGTACGTCCGGTGTGAGCACGGAGTAGCTGGGCGGGGGCTGATCCACGGACACAGGGAGGCAGAAGGGGCCGGTCCTCAGGCGGCCGTGCTGCAGCAGTGGGATCCACTGGGGAGAGGCTGGGGGTCAGGTATGGGGCCGGACAGGGGGCAGGAGGGCTGGGCATGGGGGTGCGGGCTGGCAGTGGTGGAGGGGAGCTCACAGTAAAGCCCACAGGAGTCTCCAGGGCCGTGCCTGGCCGGGGCTGGCAGCTGACGTGGTAGAAGGTGAAGAGCAGGTGGTGGTTCTCGGTCACACAGGCCGGAAGACGCAGCTTAAACTCCTCGTAGAATTCAGGGGACCTGGCAGGGCCGGGCTGGGGGTTCTGCTGGGGGGCTGGGCTCCCCCTTGCCTGCCCCGCCCCCTCTGCCACATGGTCCCCCAGTGCTGCTGGGCCCCACCGTCCCTGCTCTCTGCCTCGGGTTCCCGCATTAGCGCTCCGGGAGATGGCACCCCCCCTCCCCCGACCCTGGCCCCTCTTCCTGCCCCACTGTACCCCCATCAGTCCCCCCACCCCGACCCCACATACTTGTTATGGTAGACCACCGGCGTGAAGGCCTCACGGGTGAACTCACTGCAGCTGGACTTGCCAAAGATGACCTGGAGGAGCAGGGGCATGAGGGGCCGGCGGGGGACACCCCGCCCGCCTCCCCCTGGGCCCAGCCACTGACCGGCAGGGCCTGGCTGGGGTCCTCGCCCGCCATGTACTGCACTCGCACAGTTAGGTTGCGCACGGAGCCCTGGCGGCTGCTGAAGTTGAGGCTGTGCGGGTACACGTACAGCAGGTTCCTGCGGGGGCAGGGGCATGTCCACGTCAGAGGCACAGAGAGCCGGGGGACAGTGGCCACACCACTGGGGCACTGAGAGCCGGGTCAGGGACACGTATGGGCACCAGGCGGGAGATGTGACTGGCAGAGAATGGAGGACAGATGGGCACCCTCAGAGCACAGGAAGGGGAACGGTGTGGCAGAGGGTGGGAACACAGAGGGACTTTGGGGGTACTGAGGGGACACAGTGAGGCAGAGGGCAGGGGACAGATGGGCGCCGAGGGCCAGGCTTCCGAGAAGGTAGCCCAGGCAATCAGCACCAGGCCTGAGCCCTGCCCAGGCTGACCTGCCCATCACCCAGCTCAGGAGCCTGACCACCCCTTCCCCCAGGAGAGGCCACTAGAATTATATGGCGTGTCTCTCAGGTGGGGAAACCAAGGCTGGAGTTGAAGGCAAGGGCTGGGCTGGGGTCAGGGTTCTGCCTCCCTCCCCCAGGGTAACTCCATTCAAGCCCTAACCAACCCCTGGGCCTCAGTTTCCCTATCTGTCTAATGGGGGCATCAAGCCTCCCAACTGAGCCTTTGTAATACCAATGATGCTAAATTACAAAAATGTCAATAATTGCACCAAACACTAATGTGGCACCAACTGGCTCTGGGTGTGTTGGGCTCTGTTCTAAGCAGCCGATGTGAAATGACTCATTTATTTCTCACCAGCAGCCTGTGGGCAGGGACTCACATCACACTCCATTTCACAGGGAAACAGAGGCACTTGCCCACAGTCATCCAGGGAGACAAATGGCAGTTAGCATTGATCCAGGGTACGTGGAGGTCCTGGAGTCAGGCTGTGTGGCCTTGGGAGAGTCTCCCCCATCTGTACCTGCTCCCCTAGCTCTTAACCAGGCCAACAAAAACTCCAGCATCACAGGCTTGTGGGAAGGTTATGAGACCAGCTACTGTAACAGCAGTGGGACAGCTCTGGGAAAACCACTGGAGCTCATAAAAGCCTCACTGTTATTGCCGTTATTGTTGTCATGCCTATCCACAGGAGGGGAAACTGAGGCTAGGAGCTGTAGGGTCTCCCAGCGGGGACTGGGCCTGTCCTCTCCCAGTGTCCCCAGCCCACACCTGGCCCCGAGCCCCAGCCAGCGTGATGCCAGCGTGGCCCGACTGGACATTCGCCTGATGCAACTGTAGTGCCACCGCCAGGCCCTTGCACAACACAGGGCACCCGGCTGGCCGGTTAACGATTGACCTGAGGTTAAGGGGGGCGTTAAGGCATAAAAGGCAGCAGCGGTGTTGCTGTGGCCACACCCCCCGCCCCCCAGTCATGCCCATGCTCGTGCTGTGCCTGCTGTGCGCCCTGGCGATGGTGGCCCAGCCTGCCCTGGTGGCCCCCATGAGCGGCTCGGAGCCGGCACAGCAGGAGGAGTTGACCCTGCTCTTTCACGGGGCCCTGCAGCTGAGCCAGGCTCTCAACGGCGTGTACAGGGCCACGGAGGCACAGCTGACAGAGGCCGGGCACAGCCTGAGCCTCTATGGCCAGGCACTGGGGCTCCTGGGGCAGGAGGTCAGCCAGGGCCAGGATGCAGCCCAGGAGCTACGTGCGAGCCTACTGGAGATGCAGGTAGACGCTGCAGTTGGGGTGTTGCGGGGTGGATAGGAGTCTATGGGAGAGTTACGCCTAGGGTGACCAACTGTCAGGTTTTCCCAGGACTGAGGCGGTTCCTGGAATACAGGATTTCCAGTGTTAAAATCAGGCCAGTCCCAGTAGGTCATCCTACTAACATCCACTATCTATTGATCAGATGGAAGAGGATGGTCTCAAGCTGCAGGCAGAAGCCACAGCCCAGGCGCTGGGGGAAGTGGCCCAAGGACAGCAAGTGCTGTGGAAGAAAATGAAGCGGATGGAAGTCCAGCTGAGAGGCGCTTGGCTGGGTCATGCCCGCCAAGAATTTGAGGCCTTAAAGGTAAGGGGTTCCCAGCCCTGGGGGAGTCAAGACCCTGATTCACAACCAGACCTCATTTCTGAACCTTTTGTCCCAGAGACCCCCCCCCAAAGGTCAGCCTTCCAGTACCCTGGCCTCTACTCTGTGTGTCTCTGGGCAAAACCATGTCCCTTCCCATACCTCAGTTTCCCTATTTGCAAATAAGGGCGACAACTGATGTCTCGAAGCAGAGCCAGGGACTCGGTGCAGATAAAATCCTCAGCATGGGGTGGGGCACATGGGAGTTACTCAATAAATGCATACTATTTAGAGAATTTCTTGAGTGCCCATGACGTATCCAGCACTGTTTTATGCCCTCTAAAAATCCACATCATGCTCATAACAACCCCACAAAGGGACTCCTGTTTCATCCCCATTTTACAGGTGGGGAAGTTGAGGCCAAGGAGTGGCAGTGACTTGTCGGGTCACACAGACGCAGTGGGGAGCAGGGGGGTCAGGGTGGGGTCGAGGGATAGGAGGTGAGGCGGCCCCCAGCTGAGGTTTCTGTCCTGACCCCACAGGTCCATGCAGACAAGCAGAGCCACATCATGTGGGCCCTCGTGGGCCACGTGCAGCGACAGAGGCAGGAGATGATGGCACAGCAGCAGCGGCTGAGACAGATTCAGGAGAGGTGTGCCTGGTGGGGGGTTGGGCGTGCCAGGCAGCGGGATGGGGACCCCTGCGCCTTGGCTGAGCCTCACCTCCCTCCCAGACTGCACACGGCGGCGCTCCCAGCCTGAGCCTGTCTGGGTGGAACTGAGGACCAGTCCTGCACCGAGGGGTGCTGCCATGCCCCATGCGGCCCCTGCACAGGGAGGAGCTGCCTGTCTGCTGAGGTCGGCCAGGGCGCTGGGCCCCGTTTCCGGCCATGGAGCAGAGACGGAAGCAGGCAGGGACGCAGGCAGAGGACACGGACCGTCGAGGAGGGGTGGAGGAAGGACACGCCCCTTCATTCCTATCCATCCCCCATTAAAGCAGAGCAGTGGCATCTCAGGCCAGTGTCTGTGAGTGTCGGGGAAAGGGCATCTCACTTTGCACGATGCCTGAATGCCCCCATTCAAGTGCCCGCCTGCCCCAGAGGCTGTACCTGTAGCTGGTGTGCGGGGCGTAGACCTCACGGGCGGGGAACTCCAGGATCTCCTTGGTGGGCCGACCCCTGGGGTCTGGGTAGGGCTTGACATGAAGCAGCTCCGGGGAGAGGCAGAAGTGGGGGTTCTCAGGGGCTGGGGAGATGTCAATCTTGAGCTGGGCTGGGGAGGGGGTAGTCAGTTTGCACCTGCCTGGGAGCCTCGAGCCGGGCCCTACCTCTCTGGGCTTCGGATCAGGGCTCTGACTCTCCCACAATACCCTCTGGTGGCTCTATCCTTCGGGTGCTAAGGCCGAAAGATGCTCTCAATTCCCATGTCTTGCCCTCATATTTGATCAGCTCTGCCCACCACATTCCCCGTGTGACCCACTATCTATCTGTCTTATTTACTCTTTTTTTTTTTTGGCCGCACCTTGCGGCATGCGGGATCTTCCCCAACCAGGGATCGAACCTGTGCCCCCTGCAGTGGAAGCGTGGATTCTTAGCCACTGGACCACCACAGTCCTGTCTTATTCTGTTTCTCATCTCTGGGTCCCATTAGAAGGTCCACCCGTGAAGTCGGGGCTTTGCCTATCATGGTCCCCAGGGCCTGGCACAGTAGGTGCTCAGTGTGGGTTTGCTGAGTGACTACATGAGTAACACGTCCCGTCTAGGGCGCGCACCACGCACCGGTCACGGGCCGCAGGCGCCGCAGCAGGGATGTTGGGCGCCGCATGTCAGCCAGGAACTTGAAGAGGTCCTCGTCACTGAGCCGCTCAGCTTCCTGCAGGGACCCGCCCTGGTGAACCAGGGCCGAGGGGCTTGGGGTCCCCGGGGCCCGGGCAGCCACAGGGGGGTAATGGGGCCGTGCCCCTGGGCACCCCTCCCTTAGCCCCCTGACCCCCGAGCCACGGCACCTGCTTAAAGAAGTTGGTGACAGTTAGCGTGGCTGGGCGGAAGCCGGAGAAGCTGCAGGCATCGTCCCCGCTACTCGTCCGGTCCTGGGGCCCCCGACGGCGGCGGTCAGTCCAGGTGGGTCGGCGCTCTAGGGGAGACAGTGACAGTGATGGAGAGGGACAGAAACGAGAGAGAGGGAGAGGCAGGGAGGGGCAGAGACGGTGCGGACTCAGGTCTGGTACCAAGTCCGGCCAGCAGAGGGCGCCCCTCCCCATCCCCGGTAGCTCCGCCCCTGGCCCGTCGGCCCCGCCTCCTCACCGCCCTCCGAGTCCGAGTCCCGGTCCGACTGGCCCGCGCTGCTCACAATGTTGGCCAGGTGCACCGCCGTCCAGGCGAAGGGCATGCGGTAGCGGCCCAGACGGGTGCAGAACTGCTCAGCCACCAGGCGCAGCTTCTCTAGCTTCTCTTTGTTCTGCGGGGAGACGCCGCAAACACACCCCACAAGCTCAGTGCCCCAGGCCCTCTGAACCCAGGATCTGCCCTGCCTGGGGACCCTTCCACCACCTGGCCCAGCCTCCCACGCTTACCTTGGCTGTGTCCACCTCCTTCATCACCATGTAGGGCTCGCAGCACTCGCTGATGTCCCCCTGCTGCAGCACCTTCTCCAGCTGAGGGGCAGGCAAGGCCAGTGAGGCACTGCTGGGACTCCAACTTCCCCAAGCCACCCCCAACTTCCCTGACCCTCACAGCCTCCCATACATTCCGTTCCATCCGGCTAGGGCTCTCGTTCCAACACCGCCCATGGCTCCCACTGTCCTTGGGATTGAGTGCTAGCTCTCAGCCTGGGCAACCAGCTACACCCTCCCCACCTTTTTAAACCTGGCCCCAAACCCAAGACTCCATTTTTTCCCCCCACATTTACACCTTTCTTTGTTAGTATAAACAGAGTCCACACCAAGCATGGCTCTGAGCCTGGACTCCAATCCTGACCACTCAGGGGCTATGGGACCTTGAGCACATTCCTTACCAGTTCTGTGCCTCAGTTTCCCCAACTGTAAAATGGGCCCCATGGCAACTCCCACCTCCCGGGGCTGCTGTGAAGACCAAAGACCAGAATCCCTGTGAAGCCTGACCGACTGGGAGCAGTGCCTGCCTTAAGGTGTTCAATTAATGTCATTAGCGTAACCTAATTGAATGTTTTGGGGAAGGAAATTTGAGCTCACTCCTGGAAAAAGAAAATCCCAAACGAATGTGCCAACTAGGTCTTTCTTTCCCTAATAAACTGAAAAACTCTCAACTAAAAAAAATTTTAAACATCCACCCACATGTGCCGGGATGCCATTTCTCCCCAGGCTGCCCACTCATGGGTGTCGGCTGAGCTGTAACCTCTCCAAGGAAGCCCTTGGTGATTTCTCCCCACCTGGGTTGGGTCAGAAGCTTCCTCTGGGCTCTCACCCAGCTGCCTGTACTTCCCCCATGACAGCCCTGATCACCCTTCTTAGTGACATGTCTGTCTTCTTTCATGAGAGTGGGGACCTCGCCTGCAGCCTTCACCATTATCACCCCTTTGCCAGCCCCAGTGGGTACCTTGATGACCAAGAAGATGTCGGGCGAGGGATAGGTCACGGAGAAGATGGCAGAGCGGGCCAGGGTGGAGATGGCAGGATGGGTGCCATGGGCCCGCAGTAGGCCCTTCATGGAGTCTGAGTTCAGGTCAAAGTAGAAGTTCTCCGAGATCTGGGGGCACAAGAGGCAGCTGGGCCACCACTTCCAGGAAGCCCACAACCCTGCAGCGAGGAGGAGGAGGAGGACTGGGAGGAAAGGGAAGAAAGGGGTTCCTACCTTCTTTTTCTCCCGCACATCGTACAGGGCCAAGATGCCAAAGATGGGCTCGATTTCTATCTCGAACCTGCAGTAAACGGGGGTTCTCTGGCAGAGGATGACCTTGACACTCCCTCCTCCATACACCCCACTCCCTCTTGAGGTCCAGCCCAGCCTTGGTGCCTTGTGGGGGCGGGGGGCATCTGTTTCCCACTAGGTCACAGAGAAGCACCATTTAAGGGCTTGTAGGAAAGACCTGTCCCATTTTGCCAAAGGGGAAACTGAGGCACCAAGAGATTTCTGCCCCCCCCCTTCCTCCCTCAGTAAGTAACTCACACAGAGCCCCTCCAGCTGAATCCATGGCCCTTGTTCGGTTGGCACGGAGGTAGCTTTTGGCACATCAATCCTCCCGCGGTCCCATCTTGAAATTCTCGACTCCTGGGCCTCCCTGCCTCCCCTCCCTGAGGTGTCCTCTATGGCTTCTGCCATCCTGGGCTGAGTCCCATCTTCGCTCGCCTAAACAGCCCCCATAACCGCCTCCCTGTCTTACTCTGCCCTGCTCATTTCTACTCATCATCCACGTGCCTCCTAAGGAAACATCTTAAAACTTAAAATTTGGTACTTCCCTGGTGGTCCAGTGGTTAAGAATCCACCTTCCAATGTAGGGGACGTAGGTTCAATCCCTGGTCGGGGAACTAAGATCCCACATGCCGCGGGGCAACTAAGCCCACGCGCCACAACTACTGAGCCCGCGCCACAATTAGAGAGCCTGCATGCCGCAACTTAGAACCTGTGAGCCACAACTAAGAACCCGTGCGCCACAATGAAAGATCCCGCATGCCGCAACGAAGATCCTGCATGCTGCAAAGAAGATCCCACATGCTGCAACTAAGACCTGATGCAGCCCAATAAATAAATAAATATTTTTTAAAAAAAGAAGGTAGCAAGAATAAAAAAAAAAAACTTAAAATTTGAGGCTTCTCACTGCCCTGCGTGGCCCCGTCCCGCCCACTTCTTGGCCTCAATTTTCCTCTCTCCAGACATCTCCTGGCCTCTGTTTGTGCTGTATCCCCCACCTAGAGAGCCCTATGTGGTCATCCCGCAGTTACACGGCCTTGCATACAGTAGACGCTCAATGAGTGTTTGTTGAATGACTGGATGAGCTCAGAGAGCCGGTTCCCAGCCCATGTGCTTGAGGCAGGAAGCCCACCCGGGCCTCAGGCCAGATGGGACCTCCCTTTCCTGCCCCCATCCAGGCAGGAACTCAGAGTCGGGGAGGGGCAGGGCCGGGCTCAGGTCCAAGGCCACATCCTGTTCAGCTCCATTCCCACGAACGCTGGCTGCTCCCAGGGGGCGATGTGGAGGGGGCCTTGGGCAGCTGGAAGCCAGGCCCAGGGTCACCAGCGCCCCCTCTAGCCTGGGTCCTAGCAGCAGACTGGGCGAGGGCCAGACTCTGGCCTCACAACTCGTGATCTTGGGCACAATGACTTTATACCACCGTGTGCCTCGGTTTCCCACCTGCACCCACATCGCACGTTGTGGTGAAGGTCAGTGTTAATACACATGGAGGGCTGAGAACTGAGCCTGACACACAACTGGAGCTTAGGATTGGCGGTTTTGAATAATGAAAAAGGGAGTCTTATTTTCCAGTCTGAGAGCCCACGGGTGTCCTCATAGGTCTCAGGGCTGCACACAGTGATGGCATGGCTCGAGTAGTGAGCGCCGAGTGTGTGCCACACCGTAAGCCACACGGTCCCCTCCCATGTCTGAAGGGAGGGACGGGTCAGCACACTCACTTAAGCGACAGACACTTGACCAGGATCCTCTGTCCGAAGTGCTCTCGGGGTGGCTCCGGGCGGCTGCAGCGTTCCACGGCCTCATCCTGCCAAGAGCCGAAGGGGCAGCTGGGAACACATCCTCCAGGAAGGGCTTGGAATGTGTGGCCTGAGACCAGCTCTACCTGCAGCCTGACTAAACTTCTTTCAGTCCCCTGCCTCTGAGCCTTTGCACATGCTGTTTCCGCTGCCTGGAATGCCCTTCTTCTCCCTTCCTCCTTGCCTGGCCGATACCTGCTCATCGTCAGGTCGCACCTTAGCTGGCACTTCCTCCAGGAAGCCTTCCCTCACTCAGAGGCACTTGATGTTCCAGATGCTCAACAGGCCCTGTTGCAATGGGCCACGTGGCTGGGACACTGAGGGCCATGTGAGGGACAATGACACACACCTCATCATGGCACTATTCTGGGTTGTCATTTCCTGGTATCTCTCCTCCACCAGGCTGTGAACTCAGAGAGCAAGGACTGGCTCTATCTTGTTCGTGGCTGTATCCCCAGTGCCTGCTATATAACTGGCACTCAAACATCTTGGCTGGATAAACACAGAGGTATGTAGTAGGTACCTACTAAAAAGTGGTTGAGTAAACATAGACATATACAGAAAGTATTTGATTAATGCTGACTGGACATATATAGAGACATGTACTAGACACCCAATAAGTACTAGTTGAATAAAATATTGGGGTATACAGCAAGCACTCAATAAATGGCTGAATTAAAACACAGATGTATATACTAGGTGCCTAATAAAAGTTAGTTGGATAAATATAGGTACACATGGTAGGTGCTCAACAAATATTAGTTGCTCAAATGCTGTTTGATTAAATAGAAGACTATACAGTAGGCATACAGTTAACATTGACTGAATAAATATGAATATACGGTAAATGCCCAATAAATGCTGGGTGGATAAATATAAGGGTAGGTATAATAAATAAAGGTCATTGAATAAAAATATAGGGTACACAGTAGGTGCCCAATAAATGCTGAATGGATAAATATAGGGGTATATATAATAAAAGTCATCAAATGGGGCTTCCCTGGTGGCGCAGTGGTTGAGAGTCTGCCTGCCGGTGCGGGGGACACGGGTTCGAGCCCTGGTCTGGGAGGATCCTACATGCCACGGAGCGACTGGGCCCGTGAGCCACAGTTGCTGAGCCTGCGCGTCTGGAGCCTGTGCTCCGCAACGGGAGAGGCCGTGATAGTGAGAGGCCTGCGCACTGCGATGAGGAGTGGCCCCCACTTGCCGCGGCTGGAGAGGGCCCTTGCACAGAGGCGGGGACCCAACACAGCCATAAATAAATAAATAAAAAAAAAAAAAAAAAAAAAAGAGTCTCTTACTCTACCTTAAAAAAAAAAAAAAAAAAAAGTCATCAAATGAAAAATAGGGTACACAGTAGGTGCCCAATAAATGCTGGGTGGATAAATATAGGCATATACAGTAGGTGCTCAATACTCATTGATTATATGCTGTTTGATTAAAGAAAAGACTATACAGTAGGCATACAATAAATATTGGTTGAGTAAATATAGCACTATATAGTAGGTGCCCAATAAATGCTGGGTGGAAAAATATAGGGGTATATAGTAGGCACCCAACAGAAGCCATTGAATTAAAGTATACATTGCAGGGTATACAGTAGGCACCCAGGAAATCTTGCTGGGATCATATACTGGGATACATGTCAGTTGGATGTGTATTGACCTCAGGGCCTGTGCAGGCTAGTGGGCACCCACCTCGTCGGGCGCCGGGTAGAGGGCGAGCAGGGCACGGGGCCGGTGCTGCCGCCGCAGGGCCTCATTGCGCCGGTCCACGTCCTCCGGGGCTGCGCGCTCCAGCAGTGAGGGCAGCAATGAGTCGGCTGCCAAGTTCCTCAGGTCGAAGATGCCAGAGGCGCCACTGCTTCGTGGGGTGTCGTCTGGGGAGCCTGAGGAGTGCCGGGGGTCATCCTGCCAGTAGAGAATGGGCAAGTGCTGAGCACCAGCTGAACGCATCTCCATCCTACTCAGGTGAGACTGTCCTCATGCCCAACCTATAGATGGGGAAGCTGAGGGCCAGGGGCTGGGGTCACCACTACAAGGGTCACCTGAGGGCTCTGCTGACTCTCTTTCTAGAACCTTCTATCTGGGGAAGCCCCCTCCTTTACTATTGTGAGGAGGTTACTTCCCAGTCTGGGTATCACATGACCCTTGTCTGGCCAATCAGAACAAAACAGGTACCAGCCCCAGGGATTGGCTCCAAGGTCAGGATATGCCTGGGTTGGGCCAATGAGAGCCTTCCCTGGGACTCTGCTCACTGTTGCCAGGGGAGGGAGAGTTCTCATTGGGGCTGTCAATGGCCCAGGACCCTGCCTGACCTCCCAGACTCAGCTATGGTCAGAAGCAGACTACCTTGGTTCAAATCCCAGCTCAGCTCTGTGACCCTGGGTCTCTGACCCCAACTCTAAGGGCCTCAGTTTCCCCATCTACATTTATAAATAGTAACAAGGAAACAATAATTCTTGACATGATTATTATTGGTAAAAGTAGGCACTCAATAAATATTGGTTGACAAAATACAGGCTCAAGACTCAACCAGGGACTGAACCCAGGCCACAGCAGTGAAAGCTCCGAATCCTAACCACTAGACCACAAGGGAACTCCCCTCAGTGATTTTATCTGTAAAATGGGTGTTGCCCGGTCTCACAGGATGAAAGATAAGGACAAGTATAAAACATTTCGTATACACTAAGCCCTTAATAAATGCTTATAATCGTTACCCTTAACTTTTCACTTACAGGGCTGATACATTTCCTTTTGGGTTCAAGGCTGTTCGGGTCATTTCCCATCATATGCGTTTGAGAGCTGGGGCCGCAGCCCATGCATGTACATACGCTTATACTGACCCCTACCCAGGGCTCCCTCACCGAGTCCTCCGGGCTGGACCTCTCATCCCCAGAAGCGTCCTGCTCGAAGACCTGGCGGGTGAGGCCCTTCTGCCTCTCTCGCTGCGTCTCTATGGTGATGGGGCTGTATGCTGCACTCAGGTGCTGGTACCTAGGAGGAGGCAGGGCTTGGTGGGTATCAGGAATGAGGGCTCCCGAGGGCTCCCCAGGGCTCCGGGATGTGCTGACACACCTCCCAGGCCCAGGTGATGCCTGCAAGGCCATCCACCCTCCCTATGCTCCGCCGGAGAAGTCTGGCTACCCTTAAAGGGACGGTGGGTGGATAAACAGGAGGACCGGCAGCAGACAATGGGCTCTTCTGGGCTCGGACCTGGCCTCTCTACCCTGAGCTGCCCCCGAGCCAGACCCACCTCCTGTGGGCGATGATCCAGTCCTCCGTGTACATCTCCACAGCAGCCCTCACCTGGGCATCCAGCTTTCTGCACAAAATACAATCAGGGTAAACAGAGGCAGGGCCCAGTGTTAATCTTTCCAGTGGCCTGTGAGGTGGGGCCTGTCCTTCTGTCTGTTTCAGAGACGCAGAGGTAGAGGCTCAGAGAGGGAAGGGGACTTGCCCAAGGTCACACAGCGGAGCCAACAGTTGAACTCAGGGCTGTTGGGAGCTTGGTGGGAAAGGGGGTATTCATGGGGGGCACAGAGGCAGGTGGAGTTACAGACAGGGAGGGTGTGGGGCTGAACCCACCCATCCTCGGGGATCCCAGGCTCCGTGGTGCGGCATTCCCGGGGCTGCAGCAGCAGCTCCAGGTCATCAGCTGGAAACTCGACCAGGTCCCGGAGTGGCCCGGGCTCTGCATCTGGCGGCCGGCTCAGGAGCACATCCTCAAAGTCCAGAGGCTCAATGACTTCAGTCAGTGGGACCTGAGTTAGAGCAAAGTGGCTGTGACCCGTGCCCCGGGGGACTGGAGGGTGTGTGGACTTGGGCTGGCCTTGAACAAACAAGAGGGCGGTGGGAGCCATGGAGGGTGTTGGAGCTGGAGGGGCCCTGGAGGACGGTGACCTCAGCCACTCCATCCCCACCCCAGCTTGGCCGGCCCTGACCCTCTTTCCAGGCAGGAAATCACACCCTGTGCCTGGAGGGGCAGGAAACTCATGGTGGAAGGAAAGGTTTGTGGACTGCAGCAAAGAAAGAGACAATTCCTCAGGCCCTGGGGCGAGAGAGCCCCACCCCTCCCCACTGCAGCCAGAAGCACCTCCCATCCCCCAGACCGCCCTCCCCACCATTCCCAGCTGGGTGGTCCAGACAGCAGGAGGCGTGGGCCACAGCAGGCTGGGACTTCTCCCCCCCCACCCACAGGGCTGCTCCCTGCAGAGAGGGGGGTCCACCACCCTCCCGCTCCCGCTCACTGGGGACAGGAATGGGGACAGTGCTGGGCCAGGACAGGGACCCCCTTCCCTGTCACAGCTGGGTCCCTCCCAGCCTCAGCTTGCCCACAGCAGCGGGGGGGGGGGGGGGCTCCCACACACTCACCCCCAGGGAGCTGCTGCAGCGCCTGCTGGAGTGGGGAGAGCCACTGCGTTCCCGGGACACCTGCTTCCGCACCTCAGCAGCCACTGTCCTGTGGGGACGGGAAGGGGGTAGTTGGGGGCAGGAGCACTTGGGCAGCGGGGCCCTGGGAACCGGGGCTTCAGAGCCGACAAACTCATTCCATGAGAGGAAAATCCAGGCTATGGAAAGAAAAAAAAAATCAGGCCCCGGGCCAAGAGAACCCAGGCTTCAGGATCCACAGATCTCAGCGTGTGGGCCCCAAGGCTGTGGCAGATACATGGTCCCCTTTCCTCCTGCGAGCACAGATAGAGGGCTGCTGCTGGGCAGGGCCTGAGGGCCACTGATTCCTGCGCTTCCTTCTTCCCCCTGGCCCCCGGGGTCTGAGTCCTGACCCACCAGGACTGGCTTCCAGGTCTGGAGAGAGGCCTCCACTTCCTCATCTGGAGGACCTCTGCCTACCCTGGCCCCTGCCCCTCATCAGGAATGTGAGAACCGTTCCACCCTTGCTGGACAAGTCACTCCTGCCTCTGAACCTCAGTTTACCCATCTGTAGCTGCCCTGCTCTCACAGACCAGTGGAGCTGAGCAGGGGGCCTGGCATTCAGCGGGCATGCCATACACCCACCTTCTCAGCGAGTCTGAGACTGAGGCCGGCTGTGTGTAAGAGGCCAGCATGACTCTCAGAGAGCACAACCCAGCCACCAAGGTCAGTGCCGTGGCCTTCGTGGGCCGCCTGCATCTACCCTGACCTTCAGAGTCCCAGAGGATGAGGGTGAAGGGGCAAGACCCACGGTGGGGGGGCCAGCATGGGAATTTCGAACAAACCCTCTAGGGGCAGGGATTCCCCAAGCTCTCAGTTCCTTCAGCTGAGCTGGGAAGGAGAGGAAGCCACGCAGTTATCTGGGGGAAGAGTGTGCCAGGCAGAGGGAACAGCGAGTGCAAAGGCTCTGAGGCTGGGCTCTGTTCTCTAGGCCTGGAAATCCCTGCTCCCTGGGGTCTCTGTGAAAACAAGACTAGGACTGTGTTGTCCCTGTGGAGGTCCCAGGACTGGATCCCACACATAGTAGATGCTCAATAATTTTTTTTTTTTTTGGCTGTGCCACATGTCTTGTGGAATCTTAGTTCCTCGACCAGGGATCACACTCGAGCCTACGGCAGTGAAAGCGCCAAGACGTAACCATTGGTCTGCCAGGGAATTCCCATCAATAAATGTTTTTTTGATGGAATGAGTGAATCCCTTCCAATCTCCCTCTTGCGTAAATCTACTGTAAGTTGGGGGAAGCCCCTTATCTTTTAGCTGTGTGGCTTTGGACAGGTGGAACAACCTTTCTGGGCCTCAGTCTCTCTTAAAATCAAGAAGGCAACGGCTGAGAGGTTCAGGCCTCAATCGCTCCTGCTTCCCTCTTTTCTCTTAGACTTGGAAATTTTCTTATAAAAAGTTGTGCCCCTGGGACTTCCCTGGTGGCACAGTGGCTAAGACTCCGTGTCCCCAGTGCAGAGGGCCCGGGTTCGATCCCTGGTCAGGGAACTAGATCCCACATGCCGCAACTAAAGACCCCACATGCCACAATTAAAGACCCCACATGCCGCAACTAAGATCCAGAGCAGCCAAATAAATAAATAAATAAACATTTTTTAAAAAATAAAATAAAAATAAAAAGTTGTGCCCCATAAAGCGCTATGTTGAGGATTGCAAATGTGGCCCACAAGCATCCAATGCAATGGATGTGTGAGGTGGGCCCAGGAAAGACAGGTGTGGAGTAGGGATAATTAGGAGCTTCAGCCCTGTCTGTAAGCCTCTGAATTCAAATCCGTGTGGGTCAAAAAAAACTTGACCACGACCCTGATCCAACGTGGGGCCTCCAATTTGAGAGCCCAGCCTCATTCCTTCTCTGTCCCTGGATTCTATTTCTTTTCTCTGTCAACGGTCTCAGAGTCTTGCTTCTATTGGACGGGGGGTGTGGGGAAGCGGGGAAGGGAAGAGAAGCTTGTAGGAAATTCAAAGGATGTTAAAAATTAGGGATTTGTGGAATTCCCTGGCGGTCCAGTGGTTAGGACTCCACGCTTTCACTGCTGAGGGCACAGCTTCAGTCCCTGGTTGGGGAACTAAGATCCCGCAAGCCAGGCGGTGCAGGGGGGTAAAAAAAAAAAAATTAGGGATTTGTCCTCAAATTCCCCAAGTCCATGCCACTTCCTCTGGAAGCATGGGCACACAGAGGAGGACGGGGGGTGATTTACGAAAGATGCTGTATCAGGGAACCTGTCTGTGCCCTGGTCCCAGCTGTTCTGCAGCTGCTGCCCCAGAGCAGGGAGGGGTGTGGGGAGGGCTGAGCCTCCAGCTTCATTTTGTCATGGGCCTTAGAGTGAGGCCCCCAAAGTGGGAAAAGGCTTGGTCCACAACGGTGTGGTCACGGGAGCCAGTTTACTGAGTCACAGAGCTCTGCACTTGGAGCTGGGCGAGCATGGGTGAATGACATCTTTTCTCTGGACCTCTGGGCTCGGGACAGTACCCACGACTCATTGAGCTGTTCTGAGTGTAGGGCCTGGCACACAGTAAGTGCTCAGTTAAAGCTAGCTGTCACCACGTTGCCTCACAGAGCATCCTGGGAAACTAGAATTTCTGACCCTGCTTTGTATACCAAAGGTGAGTGAGGCTCAGAGAGGGGTCGTGAGGCACCCAGGGTCACACAGCAGAATGCAGCAGTGCCCAGAATTGAACCCTGGTCGGCTGGAGGTCAAAGTCCTTTAGCGCTAGGCATTCCATGATGGGGAGCAGGGCCAAGAACAGGGGCTCCAGAACCTGCCCCTTCCCTGTCCACACTCACCCGCTCCCTACTCCCAAGAGCGGTCCCATCCAGTCTGGAGGCTTCAACACCATCTAAACACCAACAGATCCTCAAATCTGCCCCATGACCATAACCTGCCCTCCCACCATCCTCTCTGTCTCACTAAGGGCAGCCCTACCCTCTTGGATGCTTGGGACCCACACCTGGGAGTCATCGCCAACCCCTCTCTCTTTCTCACTCCCACATCAGATCTGCTTCAGATGTTCCCGTGGACCACACTTCAAAAAGGGAGGCAAAATGCTGAGCTGAATTTAGTGGGTTTTCTCAGGAAGGGATCTCAGCATTCAATGATGGAAACTGCAAAGATCAGGTGGTGGGGTATAGCTATTGGTGAGATAAATCCTTCTAAGGTGAAAACTCCACAACCCTATGTGATACTGAAGAGATGCTCAGAGGGGAGAGATGAAGCAGTGGCAGCGTTGGGAATTCATGTGAGACTGTGTACCCCACCCCCGCCCAGGGCTGGCCAGATTAACAGAGGACTACCCTCACAGGGGAGGAGGATGACAAAACCAGAAACAAGAATGGCTTAAGCCTTGATGCTGTGTTCCCACTTCTGCAAAAAGTGAGGGAAGAAAATGAGTAAATATAAAACCATAAAGAGATTCCTCCTCATATCCCACCCTACCCCTCCTGGACTGACAGAAAAATTTAAAGGCAAATAATATGAGTGCCAGCAAGGATGCGGAGCAATGGGAACCCTCATCTGCTGCTGGGGGAACCCCTTTGGAAAACCATCTGTAAATTTATAGGCAGAGTTGAAAATATGCCAATCCAGCAATTCCACTCTGAGGCGTAGATACTCAGGAGGAAATACATGGCCGAGAATGTTCATGGCAGCTCTGATCATGACAGCCTCAAAGGGAAACAACTCACAAGTTCCTTGACCAAAGATGGAGAACGCACAAGAAGCGGGGGGAATAGTACGCAGCAATGAAAAAGGATGAACCAGACTACAGGCGGCAGCACAGACGCTGCCGACATTACACTGCCATATAGGACTTGACATCCCGTGTGGTTCCATTTATGAGATGTTCTAAACAGACAAAGCCAACCCACTGCAGATAGGAAGCCAACTTGGATGGAGAAACCATAATGTAAGTGAGGAGGAAATAGTAGCTGCCATCAGCATAGCCATTCCCTGAGGGGCAGAATCAAGTGCAGACCTTGAGGGGGGCCTGCTGGAGTGTGGAGGCTTGGGAAGGTAGAGACGGCCCCCGTCTTTTTTTTTTTTTTTGGCGGCATCACACAGCATGCAGGATCTTAGTTCCCTGACCAGGGATTGAACCTGTGCCCCAAGCAGTGGAAGCGCAGAGTCCTAACCACTGGACAGACAGGGAATTCCCAAGACAGCCCGTCTTGATCCAAGTGACTTTCCCCCTGGCATTTGTTTCATGATTACTCCTTAAACTTAGCATTTTTCTGTATACACGTCATCTGTTACAATTTTTTTAGAGGTAAAAAATAATCACCTATGCGTAAGCTCACGTCTGCAAATATATTTGGGGACAGGAGTGGGAGGAAGATATTTCCTTGAAATCTCACAGGTACTTTTGGAATTTCGTCAATGTATGTCGTCTTGAGCTCCCATCCCTCCAACAAATCATTTCTTTAAATGAGGAACGCAAACTGCCCCACATCAGACAACTGAGGGGCAAAATAAAGACACTGCTCTCAGAAGCCTGGGAAGAATGAATGGACATCCTTGCAGATAGGAGAGGGCAGGAAGAGGCACGGTTTCCAAGACTGTTCTCAACTCTGGAGCCACACACTCTTGGGCTCACTTCCCCCCCGAGAGACCCTTGAGAGTGACCTAACCACTTTGGGTTTTGGTTTCAATAGTTATACCAATGTCAACGGGCTCTGGTGACAATTAGTGACATCTCAGATGGGGACCAGCATGCGATAAGCACATTAGAAGTGCTGGTCATGGGAATTCCCTGGCGGTCCAGTGGTTAGGACTCCAGGCTTCCACTGCAGGGGGCAGGGGTTCGATCCCTGGTCGGGGAGCTAAGATCCCGCAAGCCAAGCCAAGCCAAGCCACGCAGCCAAAAAACAAAAAAGTGCTGGTCATTATCACCATTCCAGATTGGACTTTATTTTAAAGAGTACAAGTGAAAAAAAAAAATGAACATTATGTTGTATACAATAATATTTGTGCATGTTGTGTACATTCATAAGAGTTTGTTTATTGTTGTTCCTTTTGGCCATGCCTCGCGGCTTGCAGGATCTCAGTTTCCTGACCAGGGATCGAACCCGGGCCCCTGCAGTGAAAGCGCCGAGTCCTAACCACTGGACCACCAGGGAATTCCCGAGTTTGTATTTTTAAGTTGCCCCCCAAATCTTTGTTTTAAATGAACCTGTTCATTAGGAAACTGGGGGACTGTCTAATATTTAGATTAATATGGCATTTGTGGAATGAATAATTGAATGAACAAGCAGATGAATATAGGTCTAGGTCTGAGCATGTAGATACCTGGGTGCCCACTAGTCTGCTCAGGAGACCTTGTCAGAGGGTGGCTGGAAGACTTGAGCCATTTGCTTGTGGTTCACTGAGGCCCCAGGATCTTTCTCTGCTTTTCTTACCCTGAACTCTATAGAGTATCCATTCCCCAGGGCGAAACCCAGGGCCTCTCTTTCTCACCTGAGTGGACGCCAGGACCCAAGGACATAGGAACTGAGAGGCAAAAAAACAGATGGCAATAACCTCCCCAAGCTCAGAAACACCAAAGGTCCAAGAGGGAGGAACGATTCAGAGACACAGAGATAAGAGAACGTAAAAATTGCCCAACCACTATGCCCCAGACACCAGGTCACAACGTCCCTCCTCTGTTCCAAACTCTTCATGGCCCCCACCTCACTCAGGGTAAAAGTTAAACTCCTCCCCACAACCCACAAGCCCTGCACAACCCGCTCCCACTGCCCCCCTCCTCACTCTGCTCCAGCCTGATTGGCTTCCTCAGATGCTCTGTGAACATCTGCTCCTGCCCCTGGGCCTTTGCACTTGCCCTTCCCTGTGTTTGGACTGCTCTTCCCCCATATCTGGGCATGGACCCCTCCCTCACCTCCATCAGATCTTTGTTTAAATGCCACCTTCTCCTCCAGGCCTTCCTGACCCGCCTCCCAGAACTCAAATAGTCCTCACATTCTCCATCTCCCTTCTCTGCCTTGTATGTCCTGATATCACTTACCACTAACATATAATCTACTTCATCCTGCTTCTCCTCTGCCTCCCCCACTGTATCTGCCCCCAAGGGTGGGATCTTTTCTTGTGTCTCCGTCAGGGCAGGGCTGACTCTTTCACCTGGGGGTGATCAGGGAAGGTCCCTGCCCGCCCCCCACCCCCCCACTGCGAGAGAAACACACCCCCCACCCCACCCCCAGCAGATTCTGAACCCACTATTGGAGGCAAAGACCCGAATGGGTGAAAGGCTCTTCAGCCCCAGAGAGTCTGACATCCCCCTCCCTGGCCAATCTCTTACAATCTCCAGTGGCCACGGAAATGGATCCCCCAGCGCCTGGCGCCTGTCCCCTCCCCTCGTCTGCCCACCAGCTGGTTCTGTCCCCCGCCCCCACTCCTTCCATTCAATCACCATCCATCTCCAGCGCGTCCAGCCGGTGATGGGAGAGCCTGAAGCAGGGCTGGGGGCGGGGGGACATTCACAGCTGTCCCCTGCCCCCCAGACAGCTGGGCACGGGACCCTCGCGGGGAGAAGATCACGGGAAACTTCCCGAGGGGGTTCAAAGGCCGCCAGGAGCACCATCCCTGTTCCCAAATCTCGGCGTCTGATGCGTCCCTGCCCCACACCAGGCCCAGAGGATGGGACAGAAAGAGCCCCTCAACTCCACGCTTGGGGAGCTTGGGGGCCGGGGGAAGGGCCAGCAGATGGGTAGGAGGTGCGGAGGGCGCCGGGCAGCGCTTTCCCCGCGCCGCCTCCTCCAGGAAGGCCCCCCGGGCACGCCCCCACGCGTCCCACCGGTTCCAAGGGAGGACCTCAGCCACCACCGCGCCCGCAGCCCCACCGCGACCCCCAGCCCGGAAACCCCACCGCCCTCCCCACCGCCCCACGCCTGCGCCCCCGGCCGGAGGAAGCGGGCCGGAGCTGGCCAAGGCGGAAGGGGCTTGAATGGGGGGCGCCCAGGCGAGGGAGGGCCGGGCCGCCCCGGGGCGGGGCTCGGACACGTGGGGGCGGCCCGGGAGGGGGCCCGGCGGCCGCACTACCTGTTGATCTTGTGCGCGAAGGCGCGACGCTCGGCTGCCGCCATGGCGCTCCGCGCGTCCAGCCGCCGGCCCCGCCGCTGCAGCCGCGCGCACCGTCCCCGCCGTGGCAGCCGCCGCCGCCGCCTCCCGGTTCTGGGCAGCCCGGGCTGGGCGGGGCCGGGGGCGGGGCCCTTCCGGGTGTCCCGGGCCGCTCCGTGCTGCCCCTGCCGGCCGGAGGGGGCGCGGGTCCCCCGGCCGCCTTTGCGCCCTCGAGGCTGGGCTGGGGAAACTGAGGGGGTCAGTGGAGGAGAGGACACGGGACTGAGGCTGGGGGCCTCGGACTTCCTCCCGGGGGATGCTCTTTCTGCCCTCTGGCTAGCAATCACTATAATCACCATAATAATTATAATCTCGAGCGTTTATTAAGCACGGCCCTGTAGTTCTGATGTGTTGGAGGACCTATCCTTTACGCCATTTTACAGATGAGTAAACTGAGGCACAGGGATGTTCGGGCGCTTACCTAGGGGTCTCCATGGGATGTGCCCCAGTCTGGGGTGAGGACAGAGGAGTCCAGTTGGGCTCCGAGGCGCTAGGAGATGTGATACAGGACCCGGTGGTGGGACCTGAGTGAGCCAATCTGGGAGGCTGGACCGGCCCAGCCGCCTCCAGTGGAAGGAGGATGTGCGGATATGTTGGCCAGTATGTGGTCTCAAATCTCTCCCCAATGGTTCCTCTCCCAGCCCCAAGGCAGCAGTCTTGGTGGATTCTCCAGCCCCCACTCAGCATCTGCATATGCCAACTTCTTGCTCACCTCCCAGGCTTTGCATGCCCAGGCGCCTCCTCCTGATGGCCCTTCTAGCCCTGGTTAGAAAAGGTCCTAGGAACTAGGGGCTGAATAATGCTAGGGCTCAGCTCTACCTCATGGCCTTTGCATGTGCTGTTCCCATTCCTGTGTATGGGTGCTGTCATTATCCCCCCCTTTTACAGATGAGGAAACGGAGGCCCAGGACTTCCCTGGTGGTCCAGTGGTTACAACTTTGCCTTCCAATGCAGGGGGTGAGGGTTCGATCCCTGGTCGGGGAGCTAAGATCCCACATGCCTCAGCCAAAAAACCAAAACATAAAACAGAAGCAATATTGTAACAAATTTGGACTTCCCTGGTGGCGCAGTGGTTAAGAATCCGCCTGCCAATGCAGGAGACACGGCCGGGCCCTGGTCCGGGAAACTCCCACACGCCGCGGACTAACTAAGCCCGGGTGCCACAACTATTGAGGCTGTGCTATAGAGCCCGCGAGCCACAACTACTGAAGCCTGCGCGCCTAGAGCCTGTGCTCCACAACAAGAGAAGCCACCGCAATGAGAAGCCCATGCACCGCAATGAAGAGTTGCCCCTGCTCACCACAACTAGAGAAAGCCCGTGCACAGCAACGAAGACCCAACACAGCCAAAAATAAAAATAAATAAAATTTTAAAAATATATATTGTAACAAATTCAATAAAGACTTTAAAAATGGTCCACACCAAAAAAATCTTTAAAAAAAAAAAAAAAAAGAAAGAAAACTGAGGCCCAGAGAAGCAGAGTGACTTGCCCCAGTTGCCCAGTGGATCAGTGTCAGATCCTGAGCCCACAGGAGGGAGGCCTGGACTGTGGGGCCCCAGGCTCCTGAGGGCACAGGAGGGTGGCTCCCAGCCTGGCATGTGACATGTCACACGTGTGTCAGCAGCCCACGCACCTTCCCAAGTGGTCCAGCCACTTTGGCCTGGGAGATGCCAGGTGTAACCCTGCTCATCACTCCCTGGTGCGCCCCACCCTGGGTCACTCTCGCTGCAACCGGCGGCCTCCCAGGCTAAAGTCCTTGCCTCGCCTTTCAGGCTGCTGGTAGCTGCTGGGCAGGAAATGCGAAGATGAGCAAAGACTGGCAGGTTTCTCCACTCCTCTTTGCCTCTTTCCAGTCCAGCCCCCAACATACCTGGTCTCCCAGCTCCCGCCCTCACCCCTCACAGTTTGTTTTCCCCTCGATGGTCAGAAGGAGCCTGGGAACACCCGAATCAGATCAGGTCCCTCCTCTGCTTAGAATCCTTCATGGCTCCCACCTCATTCAGAGTAAAAGCCAAAGTCCTCACTGTGGCCCACAAGGCCCTGCATGATCTGACCTTGTCACCTTCCTGCCATCCCCTCCTCCCATTGTCTCCCTTAATCACTCCACTCCAGCTGCCCACCTCTTCCATGTGGCTCTAAACACTAGGGCGCAACTCCACCTCAGGGCCTTTGTACATGCTGTTCTCCTTCTCACATGTGGGTGCCATCACCATACCCCTTGTACAGATGAGGAAACTGAGGCTCAGAGATGCAGAGTGACTTGTGCCATTTTACCCAATGAATCAGTGTCAGATCTATCATTGCAGATCTGTGGCCCAGGGAGCCTGACTCCAAACTAAATACCAGTTGGGGGACTTCCCTGGTGGTCCAGTGGTTAAGAATCCGCCTTCCAATGCAGGGGACGCGAGTTCAATCTCTGGTCGGGGAACTAAGATCCCACATGCCGCGGGGCAACTAAGCTTGTGGGCCACAACTAGAGGGCCTACACACTGCAACTACTGAGCCCACGTACTCCGGAGCCCACCCACCACAGCTAGAGAGAAGCCCTCACGCTGCAACGAAAGATCCCACATGCCACAGCAATGATCCTGTGTGCCGTAACTAAGACCCAATGCAGCCAAATAAATAAATAAATAAATAAATAAATAAATATATAAATAAATACTAGTTGGGGGACTTCCCTGGTGGTCTAGTGGTTAAGACTCTGAGCTTCCAATGCAGGGGGCACGGGTTCGATCCCTGGCCGGGGAATTAAGATCCCATGTGACGCTCGGCACGGCCAAAAATAAAAAATAAAATAATAAAATAAAATAAAATAAATACCAGTTGGATCCCAATCCAGGCCAGGCTGTGTGACCCAATCTCTCAACCTCTCTGAGCCTCTGTTTCCTCATCTGCTCAGTGAGGGGGGGGTGTGTTCAGCACTTAACTCAAGGCCCTTGTGGGAGCTGATTCCACACAGGAGCCAGTGGGGGCTATGAGCCCTGTCTTAGTGGAAAAACTTCTTCAAAGAACCCTCCAAATAAAGGTCCTGCTCCAGCTACCTGCCCACCCTGGTGCCTGCCAGACTTGATTGACAAGGCAGTTCCTCTCCAGGGTACGACCAGGCCTGACTCAGCCAGGCGGGGCTGGGGTGACCACGGCAGCTGCTCAAACAGAGGCTGAGATTGGTGGGGACTTTGGCCTCCTCTGGCTGGTATGGGAGAACAGCCTGTGGGGTCTGATGGCAACAGCTTGCGGATCTGGGAGGAGGAACTGCACTGGTCCAGGTGGTGAGTTCAGAGTAGGAATGATCACAGGCAGGGCTTGGAGTCCAAAAAGACCTGGATTCCAACCCTGGCTTGGCCACAGCCAGGCTAAGTGACCTGGATGGGGTGGGGGTGGGGCTCTCTGGACCTCAGTTTCCTCACCTGTGAAATGGGGATGTTACCTTCAGAGCCGACCCCGTGGGCCCATGTTCGGTGCCCATGAGATGTTGTCAGGAGAGCACAGAACCCGGGAGATGCTGCCTTGTCTGATTGTTTTTCCTGCTGCTTCCGGAGCCGTGGGAGGAAGCTGGGAGCCGGCTCAGGGTGTCCAGGCCTGCCTTTGGGAGTTTAAGTCACAAAGACAAAGGCTGGGCCCAGAGAGGCCAGAGGGGCAGGCCACAGGCTTCCTGTTTTTCTTTGAACAGATGGCCGAGCCGCCAGACGCTTGTCTGTGTGGATGCTAGTCCATCGTCCCCGCTAATCACTTCTTATCTCTCCTGGTGACACTTGTGTCCAGCGTGCTCATTTCCAGTGCTCTTGTCACATTCCAACGTCTGGGAATTTTTCTCCAGGGGTCCCAGACACCCAAGGGGTCCACAAATAGAAGTCAGGGGGGTCCATGAATTTGGAGGGGAAAAACTTGCATCACTCACGCCTGCCCCTGCTTCTAACGTTAACAGTCATTAGAGCTGCTACCGGGCCTCGCTATTTAAGTGTGAGGAAAGATGTACAAATTCCATCACAATTAAAGCATATTTTGATAACTGTATCCCATGTAATGGGTTTGTAATGGGTTTCCTTTACCATCTGAGGGGTTTTATTTTAGGCACTTACAAACTTCCACTGATAAGGGCCCACAGCACAGAAAGGTCCCCCTACAACATGCCTTTCCCTGCCTAAAGCCTGCTGTGGCTCCTCATTGCTGCAGGAAGGAGACATGCTCCTCCCTGTGGTCTACAGACTCCCTCATCTGCCCCATAAGACTGCTCCCCCTTCCTTTTCCCACCTCATTCATTCACTCCAGCAGCATTTATTGAGCGCCTGCTGTATGCCAGGCATGGGAAGGAGGTAATGTCCGTGCTGAGACCTGAAGTTCAGGCTCAGTTGGAGAGGGAGGGAGTTCTAGGCAGAGGGACCAGCAAGGCAAAGATGGAGAGGAGATGTAGAAGTCACCCGTGTGGAGGGCAAGGAGGAGAGGATGAGACCCAAGGGTGGTGAGTTTGTGGGATCAGGTCCGGCAGGACCTCCCAGTGGGGAGCCCTGGAGGGGTGCAGAGCAAGGCAGGGGCACCCTCTGGTTTGTTTCAGGAAGATCTGATTATCCCGTCCGGACTGGCCCCTACGATGACTTTTTCTCCTCTCGGGTTCCCTGTGTCACCTGTCCCACCATTGAAGCACAAGTGTGAGTTGACTGTAAGGATTTGGGGCACACGTTGCAAGAACTTTCTCACCGACCCACCAGGGCTCTGGGAGGCACCTTGCCTCTGAGGCACATTCACCAGATGAGCCAACTAGGCTCAGAAAGACTCCGGCAACCCAGCTGAGAAGCGGTGGAGTTAGGACTTGAACCCAGAGCCACCTCTTGCATGAAAGCCCTGCCCTCCATCCTGTAGCATTTCCTCCTTAGCACAACTTTTTGGAGCAGGCGGCAATGACTTCCACAAAACTCTATCTTCTAGATGGAACAAGTTTTCTCAGGCCAGCAACTTCCTGTATCTTTACCACTGCACCTTGCAGTGGTTACATGCTCTGATGCTCGGGTTCAAATCCTGCACCTTGGCTATGATGCCAGCCTTAAAAGACTCGTTTCACACTTATTAGAACGGCTAAACTAAAAATGCCGACAATACCAAGTGCAGATGAGGATGCAGAGAAACTGGGCCCCTCAGATGCTGCTGGTGGTGAGACAGGCTGGGACCTGGGACCCTTTGCTGCCTTGCTTGCACCTGGACAAACGCCTCCTCCAGCAACAAAATACAAAGAAACTATAAGGCACTAAAAATAACTGCATGCATGGGCAGTTGGGGCAAATTATGGACAAGATACAAAAAGACCAAAAACCCACACAGCACCACCATGGGGGTGGACAGACCGCCTAAGCCACCCCTCCAGCCTGACCCCTGGACCCACCCTCACCCTCACCCTCACCCCCACCCCATATAAGGAACCGGCTTGCGCTGGCTTGCAGAGTGAGCAAGGGAACCTGTTACTTGTTTTTGCTCCCTCCTGCTGCAACAGGGGCCCCAATAAAGCCTTGCTTGAATTTCTTGTCTGGCCTCTTATCAATTTCTATTGATTAAGGAGGCCAAGAAACCTGGCTGGGAATAGTGGGAATGCAAAATGGTGAGCCACTCTGGAAAAAAGTTTGTGGTTCTTAAAACACTAAACATGCAACCACTGTACGGCCCAGCAATCCCACTGCTGTGAATTTAGAAATGAAAATTTATGTTCACATAAAAACCTGTACGTGGGCTTCCCTGGTGGCGTAGTGGTTGGGAATCTGCCTGCCAATGCAGGGGACATGGGTTCGAGCCCTGGTCTGGGAAGATCCCACATGCCGCGGAGCAACTAGGCCTGTGAGCCACAACCACCGAGCCTGCGCGTCTGGAGCCTGTGCTCCGCAACAAGAGAGGCCGCGACAGTGAGAGGCCCGCGCACCGTGATGAAGAGTGACCTCCGCTCGCCGCAACTAGAGAAAGCCCTCGCACAGGAACGAAGACCCAACACAGCCAAAAATAAAATTAATTAATTAATTAATTAAAAAAAAAAACCAAAACAAAACCTGTACGTGATTATTTATAGTAGTTCTATTCATAATCACCAATAGCTGGAAACACTCAATTGTCCTTCAATGGGCGAATATAAAACAAACTTGGGTCCATTTGTACAATGGAATATTCTTCAGCAACAAAAAGGAACAAACTACTGATACAGGCAGCAAAGCTTTACGCCCAAATGTTTTATGTTGCAGTGAAAGAGGCCAGGCTCAAAAGGCTGCATGTCGTATGATTCCAAATATATAACATTCTCAGAAAACAGATCTCTAGCACGAGAGAGCAGATCAGTATTTGCCTGGGGCTGACTACAAAAGGCCAGCATGAGGGAATTTGAGGGATTGTTTCGGAGTTTTAGAGCTCACTGGCAGGATAGCGGATGATGATGGTGACCCAGTAATCAGAGCTGTCGTGGGGGGAATCCCAGGCACTGAGGCACTGAGGGGGCCCTGATGTAATGTTTGACCCAGCCGGAGGGCTTCTCGGAGGAGGGGGCATCTGAGCTGAGACTTACAGGCTGTGCTGGAGTCCGGCAGGTGAGGCCATGGGAACAGCATGAACAGAGGCCCAGAGGAGAGACATTCAGGAAACCGGGTGGCGTTTATTTGACTGAGTATAGAGATTTTTTTTTTTTCTTTGAGATTCATCCTTTTTTTTTTCTTTTTTCTTTTGGCTACTCAGCGTGACTGGCGGGATCTTAGTTCCCCAACCAGGGATTGAACTGGCACCCTCGGCAGTGAAAGTGCAGAGTCCTAACCACTGGACCACCAGGGAATTCCCTCCAAAATTCATATGTTGAAGCCTTACTTCCCAGGACCTCAGAATGGGACTGTATTTGGAGACAGGGTGTTGTTTTTTTTTTTAATTAATTTTTATTGGAGTATAGTTGATTTACAATGTTGTGTTAGTTTCTGCTGTACAGCAAAGTGAATCAGTTACACATATACATACATCCACTCTTTTTTAGACTCTATTCCCATATGGGTCATTACAGAGTATTGAGTAGAGTTCCCTGTGCTATACAGAAGGTTCTTATTAATTATCTATTTTATATATAGTAGTGTGTATGTGTCCATCAGAGATAGGGTCTTTAAAGAAGTCGTTAAGTTAAAAAGAGGTCCAGTTAAGACAAAGCCACCCCAGGGTACAGAGGTGCCACAGGTAAAGAAGAGAATCTCAGAGGACTGGGATTACCAGGACACCTGGAGCGATGCAGACAGGAGAGGGGGTGGTCTCCAGGGGGGCAGGGCCAGACCTCAGAGCGACAGAAGCCACTGTGCTTGCTCCAGAAACCCATGAGAAAAAACTTCCGATGTGAGAGGGAAGGGCCCATGACAAGAACCTGCTCCAAGGGTTCAAGCCACAAAGCAAGGTCTCAGCCTGTTTTCTTTAAGGCCACAGAGGAAACAGTTACTAGTTCAGGGGTGGGCTGACCTGACCTCAGCCTTTCGGGCTGAGCTGTGGGCATCTTCTGTCTCCTTAATCTTTCGTATTTACTCCCGTGGATGGACAGCTGACCTCGGGCTACCCTCAGCCTGCAGTTTCTCCTTACCTCCAGCTCAGAAGCAAAAACTATACTTTAAAAAAAAAATAGCTTTGGGACTTCCCTGGTGGTCCAGTGGTCAAGACCCCATGCTCCCAATGCAGGGTGCCTGGGTTCGATCCCTGGTCAGGGAACTAGTACCTGCATGCCGCAACTAAGACCTGGAGCAGCCAAATAAATAAATAAATCAATAAGTAGCTTTACTGTGGGGGAGGGATAAATTAGGAGTTTGGGATTAACATATACACACTACTGAGTAGATATATGTATATGTATAACTGATTCACTTTGCTGTACACCTGAAACTAACACAACATTGTAAATCAACTATACTCCAATAAAAATTAAAAAAAAACAAATACACTACTGTATATAAAACAGATAACCAGTAAGGAGCTACTGCATAGCACAGGGAACTATACTCAATATTTTGTAATACCCTGTAAGGGAAAAGAATCTGAAAAAGAATATATATATATATATAACTGAATCACTTTGCTGTACACCTGAAGCTAACACAACATTGTAAATCAACTATACTCCAATAAAAATTAAAAAAAAAACAAATACACTACTGTATATAAAACAGATAACCAGGGCTTCCCTGGTGGCGCAGTGGTTGAGAATCTGCCTGCCAATGCAGGGGACACGGGTTCGAGCCCTGATGTGGGAAGATCCCACATGCCGTGGAGCGACTAGGCCCGTGAGCCACAATTGCTGAGCCTGCGCGTCTGGAGCCTGTGCTCCGCAACAAGAGAGGCCACGACAGTGAGAGGCCCGCGCACCGCGATGAAGAGTGGCCCCCGCTTGCCGCAACTAGAGAAAACCCTTGCACAGAAACGAAGACCCAACACAGCCATAAATAAATAAATTAATTAATTAATTAAAAAAAAAACAAAACAAACAAAAAAAACCCAGATAACCAGTAAGGAGCTACTGTATAGCACAGGGAACTATATTCAATATTTTGTAATACCCTATAAGGGAAAAGAATCTGAAAAAGAATATATATATATAAAACTGAATCACTTTGCTGTACACCTGAAGCTAACACAACATTGTAAATCAATTATACTTCAATAAATTTAAAAAATAAATTTAAAAATAGCTTTATTGAGATATAATTCACATACCACACAATGCCCCATGTAAAGGGTACTCCAGTGGTTTTTAGATATGTGCAAACTTCATCATAGTCGGTTGTAAAATATTTTCATTACTCAAAAACGCCTGTACCCTTAGCTCTCACCCTCTTGTCTCCTGTCCCCTGTCCCCATCCCCTGAGCCCTGTGCAACCACTAACCTACTATCCTGGACTTCCTATGACTGGAATAAAATAACATGTGGTCTTTTGCATCTGGCTTCTTTCACTTAGCATAATGTTTTCAAGGTCCATCCTTGTTGTAGCGTGTGTCGAAACTTCATTCCTTATGTGGCTGAATAATAAATATTTCATTATATAGATATACCCCAATTTGTTCATCCATTCATCAGTGGATGAACTTTTGGGTTGTTTCCACCATTTGGCTATTGTGAATAATGAACGCTTCTCTGAATATCTGAGTACAAGGTACTTGTGTGTGGTTAGGACTCCGAGCTCTCATTGCCGAGGACCCGGGTTCGATCCCTGGTCCGGGGAACTAAAATCCCACAAGTTGCGAGAAGTGGCCCTCCCCCCCCCAAAAAGGAAAAGTCAGCAAAGTACTCGTGTGGACGTATGTTTTCATGTCTCTTGGGTGCATATCTAAATGGGTCAGATGGTAATTCTGTGTTTAGCCTTTTGAGGAACTGCCAGACTGTTTTCCAAAGTGGCTGCCCCATTGTACATTCCCACCAGCAGTGTATGAGGGCATCTATTCCTCCACATCCTCACGTGAAAACTCTCCTTGAGCCCATTTTGCAGATACGACTCAGGTATACTGAGGCCAAGCATGGATCAGGATCCCACAGTCAGTGAGGGGCAGTGCCAGGTCTGGCACCCAGATCTTTAGACCCCAGACACAAGGGTTTTCTCATTTCACTGAAGCTTGAATAAATAGTTGATGGGTCTTTATTGAGCTCCTACTGTGTACCAGGCACTGAAGACATCCAGTGAACAAAGCAGACAGGAATCCTTGCAACTGTGGGGAGTAGGGGCATGGAGAGGACCTAGATTATTTAAAATAATGTTACTAAGGTTAATATAAGGTAGAAAAATTTGGAGGAATATATGGGATTAAAAGGAACTCTTTTGGGACTTCCCTGGCGGTCCAGTGATTAGAAGCACCTTCACTGCCAAAAAAATAAGTGGAGGGGACTCTCTTTTTCTAGGTGGCTATCAATTTTTACAATGTTTTGATGTTTTTACACTAAGCATAGGTTATTTTTTTATGCTCTTTTAAAATTGTGGTAGGATATATATAACACAAAATTTGCCATTTTAACTATTTTTAAGTGTACAGTTCAGTGGTGTTAATTACACTCACAAAGTCATGCGACCATCACCACTATTTAATTCAAAAATTTTTTATCGCCCCAAGCAGACATTCTGCACCCATTAGGAATAACTTCCCTGATACCACCCCTGGTAACTTTTATTCTCTTTTCTGTCTCTGTCAGCTTGCCTATTCTAGGTATTTCTCTTTTTTAAAAAAAAAAAATTTTTATTGGAGTATAATTGATTTATAATTTTGTGTTAGTTTCAGGTGTACAGCAAAATGAATCAGCTATACGTATACATATATCCCCTCTTTTTCAGATTCTTTTCCCATAAAGGCCATTACAGAGTACTGAGTAGAGTTCCCTGTGCTATATAGCAGGTCCTTATTAGTTTCCTTCTTTCTTTTTTCAAAATTTATTTTATTCAAGTGCAGTTGATTTACAATGTTGCGTTAATTTCTGGTATACAGCAAAGTGATTCAGTTATACACATATATACATTCTTTTTCATGTTCTTTTCCATTACAGTTTATCACAGGATATTGACTACACTTCCCTGTGCTATACAGTGGGACCTTGTTGTTTATCCATCCTATATATAATAGTTTGCACCTGCTTATCCCAAACTCCCAATCCTTCCCTCCCCCACCCCTAGATATTTCATATAAGTGGCATCATAAGCACAGACTATTTTTGTGATGAAAAATGGCCAGACTTCATTTTGTTTTGAAATAATTGGTGCCAGCAGTCACACCTGCCCATATTAAACACACAAAATGTGTCAAGGGATGCCTGTTGGGTCTTCAGGTGTTAGAAGGGCTGCAGATGAGGGGCCAGAGGCTACCCCTGGCAGACTCTGAAAGCCAGGCCCAGAAACAGGAGGTGAGGATGCAGATGTAAGGTTGGACTTCCAAAGGAGACAGCTGTGGGCTCAGAGTCTCCTTTGCCTCATGGAAGCCTGAGAGCTTCCTGGCCCAGGTAATAAGGGGGTCAAACCGGCGTCCACCAATAACTGACCAAGTTGCTTTGTTAGGTAGTGATATCCCCGTCATCCGATGGTCTCAGAGAGAAGCCAGGTCCAGTGAATTCCCTGGTGATCCAGTGGTTAGGACTCTGTGCTTCCACTGCTGGGGGCCCAGGTTTGAGCCGCGCGGCATGGCCAAAAAAAAAAAAAAGAAAGAAGCCAGGTCCAATGTTGTAATTGTCTGTTTACACATCTGGGTCCCCAAAATATCTGAGTTTGGGATGATAGGGACTGCGTCTGTCTCGTTTGGCACAATGGTGGGCATATACTGGGTGCTCAATGGATGCTCGTTGAATAAAAAATTGAATGAATTAGAGAGTGGGGAGATGCCACCCATTAGAAAGGAGGCTTGACTTTGGACTCAGGAGACAGGCCTTCACATCTCAGCTGTGTGGGCTGGGGCACAAGTCTTCTGCCACTGTGCCTCCGGTTTCTTATCTGTAAAATGGGTGTAGTAAGAGCACCTACCTCCAAGGAGGGGAGGGAAGAATCCAGACCATTTGTCAAGCACCTGGCATGGAGTAAGGGCTATGGGAAATGTCTACACCAACTCTCTCAGATCTTTTAAGAGAGAACCACAGAAAGCAGTCTGAACCCAGACTGAAAAGGAAATTCCTGTGCTGGGCAGGACTGTTTTCCATGACCCCTGAGGTCCTGGCTAAGTTTTGGGTCAGAGCTGTTTTTTGTTTCTGCAGATCATCTCTCTCTCGCATGGTCCAAGATGAAGTCGTGGTTTCCAACATCCCTGCCAGGCTCAGCAAGTAGCATCGCTGAGATGGTGACAAAACCCTCCCAGGAATGCAGAGGCCTCGGCCGAAGAGGCCGCCTGTTCTCCAGTGCCACTACCCGCCCCCCCACCAGGCACGTTTTAGAAACAATCAAAACATCCCTCCATTTTCTGAACAATTTCTTCTGCATGCCAAAGGAATCCATGTTCATGCTAGACCATTTGTGAACATTTTTCAGAAAAGACTACATAAGAAAAAAAAAGTTGCCCAAAAGCCCACCAATGCTGGCATTTTTGTGAATTTCCTTCTGGTCATTTTTCTCTACAGAACAGTTATCTGTGCAAATTTTTCAAAAATTGGGATTGTTCTGAATGCACGACTTTGGAAACTGCTGTGTCCTCTTGGCAACATGACAGGATTTTTCTAGGTGGGCTTTCCCCACCATTGACCCTCCAAGGCCATGGTGGATTCTGTACTTTAAGATAAGAAAGACTGGGGACTTCCCTGGTGGTCCAGTAGTTAAGATTCCATGCTTCCATTGCAAGGGACCCGGGTTTGATTCCTGGTCAGGGAACTAAGATCCCACATGCCACGCATGGTGTGGCCAAAAAAAAAAGATAAGAAAGACTGTATGTTTGTGGGCAGTTGGATAGACTACAAAACATCTATGTGGTGGTTAAAACTGAGGCCCTGGGGTCAAATTCTGGCTCCCACCACTTTCAGACTCTGTGGGACTGTTTTAAGCTTTGTGCCTCAGTTTCCTCATCTGTAAAACGGGGATATATTACTCCACTTAATCTCACAACAACCTTGGGCCCCACAGTGAGTCAACAGCAGAGAAAGGATGTTCTTAAGGATGACACCGCACTGCCTTCCCAGCAAGTTATAAAAATCACACCTTCAGTGCTACATTATTTATATAAAATCGCAAAACACACATTCAACGTTGTCTGCTTTGCCATGATTCATTATATCCAGCATACATGCTTTATGGAGCTTTCTGTATTTGTGTTCTATGCCCTCATTAAAAAAAGATTTTTAAAATAAATTAAATGTCAAACAGCACAAATGAGTTTGGAGCAAAAAACAGATGCCATTACCAGATATTTTTTAAAATTAATTAATTAATTACTTATTTTAATTTTTTGACTGCATTGGGACTCTGTTGCCGCACGCGGGCTTTCTCTAGTTGCGGCGAGCAGGGGCTACTCTTCGTTGCGGTGCACGGGCTTCTCATTGCTGTGGCTTCTCTTGTTGCGGAGCACGGGCTCTAGGCGCGCAGGCTCAGTAGTTGCGGCGCACGGGCTTAGTTGCTCTGTGGCATGTGGGATCTTCCCAGACCAGGGCTCGAACCCGTGTCCCCTGCATTGGCAGGCAGACTCTCAACCACTGCGCCACCAGGGAAGTCCCATTACCAGATTTTTGATTTTTTATTTTTTTTAAGTTTCTCACTGATTTTATTTTATTTTGGGGGGTATTTTTTTAAGTATTTTAATTTAATTTAATTTTATTTTATTTATTTGGCTGCATCAGGTCTTAGTTGCAGCAGGCAGGATCTTCGTTGCAATATGTGGGATCTTTCATTACAGCGCTCGAGCTCTTCACTGTGGCACACGGGCTTCTCTAGTTGTGGCGTGTGGGCTCAGTAGTTGCGGTGCGTGGGCTTAGTTGCCCCGTGGCATGTGAGATCTTAGTTTCCTGACCAGGGATCGACCCACGTCCCCTGCATTGGAAGGCAGATTCTTAACCTCTGGACCACAAGGGAAGTCCAAGTATTTCTTTTCTTATTGAAGTATAGTCAATTTACAATATTATATTAGTTTCAGGTGTATGACATAGTGATTCAATATTTTTATAGGTTATACTCCATTTAAAGTGATTACCAAATAATGAACTTTTGTTTTTGTTTTTTTTTAAATTATTTATTTATTTATTTAATGGCTGTGTTGGGTCTTTGTTTCTGTGCGAGGGCTTTCTCTAGTTGTGGCAAGCGGGGGCCACTCTTCATGGCGGTGCACGGGGCTCTCACTATCGCGGTCTCTCTTGTTGCGGAGCACAGGCTCCATACGCGCAGGCTCAGTAGTTGTGGCGCACGGGCCCAGCCGCTCCGCGGCATGTGGGATCCTCCCAGACCAGGGCTCGAACCCGTGTCCCCTGCATTAGCAGGCAGATTCTCAACCACCGCGCCACCAGGGAAGCCCATATGTGTCTTTTTGAATTATGGTTTTCTTTGGGTATATGCCCAGCAGTGGGATTGCTGGGTCATATGGTAATTCCATTTTTAGTTTTCTAAAGAACCTCCATACTGTTCTCCATAGTGACTGTATCAATTTACATTCCACCCCACGCAGCTTGTGAGACTTTAATTCCCTGACCAGGGATGGAAACCGGGCCCTTGGCAGTGAAAGCGAGGAGTCCCAGCCACTAGGCCGCCAGGGAATTCCTGCGAGATGTGTTCTTGTGGGGGGTTCTTTAAGCTTTGTGGCTTGTTTCCTTCGCAGTTAGGAAGAAAAGGTAGCCCCACTCACTGCCATGAGAGGGCAGTGTCTGGGGGAAGGCCTGACACAGACACAAGGAATGGTATGTATCCCTAAGATGGGAACTGCTGTGCTAGAAAGCTCTAGGAGGTGCCATTTATATGCTTTTAATGGGAGCAGCGGCCCCTAGAGTTGTGCAAGGAGGCAGCTCCAGAATCGACACCATCAGCTGCTGAATCATTCCAGGGCAACTTGGCAGTTCAAGTTCACAAGTAAATCTTCCTCCATTTTAGACGAAATTCAACAGCTATGCTGATCATAATGACTTTGCGTCCTTCACAGAAGGTACAAACATATCCCTTGGCCTGTACAGGCTAGAGCAGGGTCCTGCAAGATCTCAGAGACTGATAATAAAAAGAAGTGGAGTGAGAATGCCGTGTCGCTGCCTAACTTCCCTGCCTGGCTCATGAATGACCCTCAGTCTTGAATCTCAGCACGCTGGCTTGGCTGTGGGTCTGTCTCCTGGTGACTGGCTTGCTAGAACCAAGAACACAATGACAGGTGGATAGAACCCAGCAAACCACGAGGAGACGTGTGTCAGACAATGAATGATAGCCTGGAAGGCGTGTCAGCAAATCTACTTGAGGAATTCAAATTATAACCGAAGTGAAATGATGAGGAAGAGACACACTTGGTTCAAATCCCAGCTCTGCCATTTGTTCCCTGGATGAGCTTGTGGAGGTCAGGCAGCCCCCTCTGGCCTCAGGTTTCACATCTATAAAATGGGCATAAAAGTAATTCCAGCCTCACAGTTGAATGTCCAATAGCTTGGCTGGGCAATGATTTCTCATCGTGAGGCAGAAGGTTTGCCCTAATAATCAGATGATGTGGAAGGCTGGTCATTGCATTAGTTTGCTCGCTCAAGAAGCATTTATTGAGCACCTACTGTGTGCTAGGCACTTTTCTGGGCTCTGAGGACACAGCAGCGCTTTGTAGGGCATGAGGAAGACTTAACTTTGCTCTGAGTAAAGTGGGAGCCACGGGGGAGTGGTTCTAAAAAGAGGATGAACCCAAACGACTCAGGTGCTCACAGGCGCCCTCTGGCGGCCGTCGGGGAAACACACGGTGGGGGGAGGGGAGAAGCCCGGAGACGAGGGAGGGGGCTACTGCACTGGTCCAGGTGAGCGAGGCCAGGTGATGGACCCGGAAAGTGGTGGAAAGCGGTCGCGTTTCGAAGGATCTTAATGGTGGGTGGACCCCGCCCTCCATTTCCTCTCGAGGAAGAGGAATTCCAGACACTTAGATATGTAACCATAGTCCTTTCTGACCCTTTCTTTCTACCAGCGGCTGCAGCCGGGTCCTACCTGCGGGGACACCCTTTGGATATCTCAGTCAGGTGGCTGTCTTGGCTGAGGGGCCACAACTCAGATGCCTACCTGACCGGCAGGTCGCTGGAGGGAGGTGGAGGCACGCCGGCAAACTGGAAATTGACCCTATGCCCCGTCCAGGAAGGGGAGAGCAGTTACTCAGCTCAGCCGCAAGTGGCCACGGGGCGGGGCGTGGAGGAGTGGAGGGCAGTTCCAGCATGGTCACCTCTCCGGATTTTCCAAGAGAAACTCCAAATCGAGATGTTCAATTGAAAATGTTTAAATTTTTTTGTAAAGCCCAGGCCACCAGCAAGATCTGAACAGCATTCCTATTCTTAGAAAAGGACCCCTCCCTGGACCCTGGACATGGACCCTTTTCCCAAACCTTTTGCTTCTCACCGGCACAGGCAGCTGAAATACATGCTGTCGGCTACCCACTGTTTTCTGCTTCAGTTAGTTTCCTATGGCTGCCATAAATTAACATAAGCTTGATGGCTTAAAACAACAGAAAGGTATTCTCGCACCTTTCTGGAGGCCAGAAGTGTGAAATCAAGGTATCAGCAGGGCCGTACTCCCTACCGGGACTCTAGGAAAGAGTCCTTCCTTGCCTCCTCCAGCTTCTGGTGGCTCCTGGCATTCCAAGCTTGTCTTCATGTGGCGTTCTCCTCTCTGTGTCTGTATCCAAATCTCCCTTTTTTTTTTTTTTTCTTTTTTTAAAAATTAGGACACTATAACCCTAAGCCATTGGGTTTAGGGCCCAAACCCACCCTAAATCCAGAATGATTTTATCTCAAGATCCCTAACTAGTTACATCTGCGATGATCCTCAAATAAGGTCACATTCGAGGCTCCAGGTCATATGAATTGAATTCGGGGTGGGAGGGGTCACTATCCCACCCACTACATTGTCCAAGGTGATCAGCAGGGGATGAAATTCCACAGGAGCTGCAGGAAATGTGTGTTGACATCATTCACTTCCCTCTTTCCCACCAGGAGGCCTCTATTCCTGCTCCATTTATTTATTTTATTATTATTTTTTACCGTGGTAAAATACGCACGACAAAAAATTTACCGTTTCTAACCAATTTTAAATGTCCAGTTCAGGGGCATGAAGTACATTCACATTGTTGTGCAACCATCCCCAACACCCATCTCCGGAACTTTTTCATCACCCCAGACTGAAACTCTGTCCCCATTAAACACTAACTCCCCATTCTCCCCTCCCCCCAACCTCTGACACCCACCATCCTACTTTCTATGTCTAGGAATTTGCTTACTCTAGGGACACCCTGTAAGTAGAATCATATAGTATTTGTCTTTTTGTGACTGGCTGAGTTGCATCTTCAAATTCTTATGTTGAAGTTTGTATCCCCAGCATCTTAGAATGTGACTGTATTTGGAGATAGAGCCTGTAAAGAGATAATTAAGATGAAATGAGGTCACTGGGGTGGGCCCTGATCCAGTATGACTGGTGTCCTTATAAGAAGAGGACACACACAGAGGGAAGACCGTATGAGGACACAGGAAGAAGACAGCCAGCCGCAAGCCAAGGAGAGAGGCTTCAGAGGGAATCAGCCCTGCCAACACCTTGATCTCAGACTTTTAGCCTCCAGAATTGGGAGAAAATAAAAGTGTGTTGGTACTTTGCTAAGGCAGCCCTGGCTGACGAATGCACTTGCTTATTTCACCCAGCAAATTTCCAAAGTTCACCTATGTTGTGGCATGTGTCAGAATTTCCTTCCTTTTTAAGGCTGAATAATACTCCATTGTATACATACACATTCTGATATTCATTCATCCACTGATGGACACTTGGATTGTTGCTACCTTTTGGCTATTGTGAATAGTGCTGCTGTGAACATGGGTGTACAAATATCTGAAACCCTGCTTCCAATTCTTTTGGGTGTATATACCCTAGGAGTGGAATGGCTGGACCATATAGTAATTCTACATTTAACTTTTTTATTTTTATTTTTAAAATTTTATTTATTTATTTATTTTGGCTACACCGTGTAGCATTCAGGATCCTGATTCCCCAACCAGGTATCGAACCTGTGCCCCCTGCAGTGGAAGGGTGGAGACTTAACCAATGGAACCCAGGGAAGTCCCAAGTTTGACTTTTTATTTATTTATTTATTCATTACTGTGCGTGGGCTTTCTCTAGCTGCGCCAGCAGGGGCTACTCCTCATTGTGGTACACGGGCTTCTCATTCTGGTGACTTCTCTTGTTGCGGAGCATGGGCTCTAGGTGCATGGGCTTCAGTAGTTTGGCATGCGGCTCAGTAGTTGTGGCTTGCGGGCTCCAGAGCCTGCGTTCTAGAGCCCGTGCTCTGCAACAAGAGAAGCCACCACAATGAGAAGCCCTCGCACTGCAACGAAGAGTAGCCCCGGCTTCCCGCAACTAGAGAAAGCCTGCACGCAGCAACGAAGACCCCATGCAGCCAAAAATAAATAAATTAATTAATTTAAAAAATTTCATATTGGAGTATAGTTGATTTACAATGTTGTGTTAGTTTCAGGTGTACAGCAAAGTGATTCAGTTGTATATATACATATATCCATTCTTTTTCAGATTCTTTTCCCATACAGGTTATTACAGAATATTGAGTAGAGGGACTTCCCTGGTGGTCCACTGGTTAAGACTCCACACTCCCAATGCAGGGGGCCCGGGTTTGATCCCTGGTCAGGAAACTAGATCCTGCATGCTGCAACTAAAAAGATCCCACATGCTACAACTAAAGATCCCACATGCCAGAACCTTAAAAAAAAAAAGAAAAGATCCTGCACCCTGTCTTGAAGATCCCGCACGCGGCAACCAAGATCCCGCGTGCTGCAACTAAGTCCTGGTGCAGCCAAATAAATAAATAAATATTAAAGAAAAAAAAGAACATTGAGTAGAGTTCCCTGTGCTATACAGTCCGTCCTTGTTGATTATTTTTTTTGTGTGTGTGTATATGTTAATCCCAAACTCCTAATTTATCCCTCCCCACACCTTTCCCCTTTGGTGACCATAAGTTTCTTTTCTATGTCTCTGAGTCTGTTTCTGTTTTGTAAATAAGTTCATATGTATCATTTCTTTAGATTCTACATATAAGTGATATATATTTGTCTTTCTCTGTCTGACTTCACTTAGTATGATAATCTCTAGGTCCATCCATGTTGCTGCAAATGGCATTATTTCATTCCTTTTTATGGCTGAGTAATATTCCACTGTATACATGTACCACATTTTCTTTATCCATCCATCTGTTGATGGACATTTAGGTTGCTTCCATGTCTTGGCTATTGTATATGTTTGACTTTTTTGAGGATCTGTTCCTTCCTAAGTCCGGAGCTAAACCTGTGGCTAGAATGGGCCTTGAAAGGATATTCACAGTTTTCAAAAGATGACAATTCTGGGTATCATTGGCTGAGGGCTTGCCCATTGCATGGAAAGCTTTACAATGACTCTGGGAAGCAGATGTTATCATTATCACTGTTTGGCAGGTGAGGAAACTAAGGCCTGGTCATGTGAATGCCAAGGCTTAAGTCATTTGGCTAACGAGGGGGGACACTAGGATCTGAACAAACCAAATGTTAGGGCCCAATCCACTGACCATAAGGCCTCCCTCAAGAATTCCCAACAAGTTCCATCTATCTATCACTGTTTGGGGAAGATCAAAATGTTTCTGCTTTAATCCCACTCCTGGGCATATACCCAGAGAAAACCATAATTCGAAAAGATACATGCACCCCAATGTTCATTGCAGCACTATTCACAATAGCTAAGACACGGAAGCAACCTAAATGTCCATTGACAGATGAATGGCTGAAGAAGATGCAGTACATATACACAACAGAATATTACTCAGCCATAAAAAAGAACGAACTAATGCCATTTGCAGCAACATGGATGGATCTAGAGATTGTCATACTGAGTGAAGTAAGTCAGACAGAGGAAGACAGATATCATACGGTATCGCTTATATGTGGAATCTAAAAAAAATGGTACACATGAACTTATTAACTTATAAGAAGACATCTACAAACATATGGTTATTGGGGGGAGGTGGGGAGAAGCATAAATTGGGAGATTGGGATTGATATATACACACTACTATATATAAAATAGATAACTAATAAGGACCTACTGTATAGCACAGGGAACTCTACTCAGTACTCTGTAATGACCTATATGGGAAAAGAACCTAAAAAAGAGTGGATATATGTATATGTATAACTGATTCACTTTGCTGTACACCTGAAACTAACACAACATTGTAAATCAACTATATCCCAATAAAAATTATATAAAAAACCTGTTTCTGCTTTTATGGAGCTCAGTGGCTGATTTCTTTTTTTTTTTTTTAAATTAGGGTGAAATTCACATAACATCAAATTAACCACTTTAAATTGTACAATTCTGTGCCATTTAAGACATTCATCATGCTGGGCAACCCCAACCCTATCTAGTTCCAAAACATTTTCATCACCCCAAAAGGATACCCTGTCCCCAGAAAGCAGTCAGTCCCATTCCCTCCTCCCCCAGCCCGCCGCAATGACAAATCTGTTTTGTCTTTTTGGATTTGCCTATTCTGGACATTTCATATAAACAGAATCAGATAATACGTGGCCTTTTGGGTCTGGTTCCTTTCATTCAGCATGATGTTTTGAAGGTTTATCCATGTTGTAGCATGTGTCACAGCCTAATTCCTTTTTACGACTGAATAATATTACATTGTATGGATAGATCACTGTTTGTTTAAATATTCATTCGGTCCATACACACGGCTCTGTACTTTATTTCTTCACTTAAGAGACCATCACTTGGAGCTCTTCTCATTTTGATACCAAATTACCTTTGGTACTTCTGCCTTCATTTTCTCAGCTGCAGAATAGTCCTTCATCTTAGCTCAGGCTACCATAATGAAATAGCACAGTCTGGGTGGCTTAAAACAATTGACATTTATTTTCTCACAGTTCTGGAGGCTGGAATCCAAAATCAACCTGCCAGGGTTGGTTTCTGGTGAGGTCTCTCTCTCCCTGGATTGTAGATCAATATGAATTTCCGGGGGCGGGGGGTGGCAGGGCCCAATTCACTGTGTAACACCTTCCTATGGTTGAACCATGCCATATTTAACCAGTTCCCTTGGGAAGGGCATTTAGGTTGTTTCTAATCATTCGCCAACTCAAACTAGGCTTTAGAGCAAGTGCTGGCAAAACTACAGCCTAGTTTTTGTTTTTGTAAATAATATTTTGGCGATGTGGTCACGCCCGTTCATTTACATATATTTACATGTTGCTCATTTACATACTGTGTACGCTACAACAGCAGAGTGATGACTGAGAAATATTTATTCTCTGGCCCTTTCCAGAAAAGATTTGTTAACTCCTGGTCTATATGTGTTTGAATACATCTGTAGTAGAAATTCCTAGAGGGGGAAATCTCCCCCATCAACCCGTATACTTTAAAAAGTCCCATTTGCAGTTGTTACAGTCTCCCCTTGAGACATTACACAAAATCTCTGAAAGCTGTTTATGAACTTTTCCGTAGAATAGGAACAACAGTCTTGGCCACAGTGCTGGGACCAGCCACCAGGTTAAGAAAGGAAATTATAACCCAAGACCCATATACTAAAAGCAGGAGGCCCTTGAGTGCTGCCTGCACCCACTGGCCTGGTGGCCATTTGTGCCTGAACTCTCACCAGGACCCCCAGCCCTCCCAGTCCTATGGGGTCAACATTCCTGACACACTCTGCTCTGTTTGGATCATTGCTTCCTGGGTGGTACTTTCCGGCTGAGTATTTTGAATATCAGCCAGAATCTTTTGGTGCTCCTTCATTTACTCCTCTCCTTTCATGAAGCTAAGACTTTGCTGGGCTGAAGGAGTAGAAATTCCAGATTTTTAGGTAGAGAGAAAGAGAACCTGGGAGAGCAGTGAGTCTCGCCTGTAGGACGGGGGCCTACCTGTCACATCCCAACCCACAGGGCCTCAGCACTCAGAGTGAGCACAAAGGCTCAAAAATAAATCAGAATGTGAAAAAGATGAAACAAATGGAATTATAAAAACTGCTAAGCCAAACAAAAAAATCTCTAACAGTGAAAATGTTGTCTGCCTCCTTTTCAGTTGGCAGCAATGATTGTCACTATGATCCTCTACTGTCTTGTCAAAGATTTCAGCCCATGATGCTATAACCTGGTGACACCCATGCACCCATCCCTGTTGAGGGCTGAGGTCCTTGGACTGGGAGGCCCAGAGCAAGTGAATGATGTCAAGGAAGTGGACCAGCCTCAGCACGAACAGTCACCTTTCTTTCCTGTGCTCCAGACTTTTCTGTTGGATGGTGGATTCTGATTTGTCACCTCCTCCCTCAATGACTGCTACTAAAATAACTTAAACCATAAAATGCCTCTTTGTCAGGGGTGGATCCAGGTTTTGTGGGGCCTACACATACAATACATCAGTGCTATAAATTTTACATGAACAATCAACCTGGTGAAACTATCTCCTGAGTCCCTTGTTGTTGCTATTGATGACAAATACATCATTTTAGGGACAGTTCATAGACCAATATGGGCTATTGATATAAATATTGTGTGTGTGTATAAGACTCTGTTTTCCTTTTTTTTTTTAGATTTTTAAATTTATTTTTTATTTTTTTATTTGACACTCCATTTTCTTGGAGATCGTGCTTTTTAAAAACTTCTCCTAAAACACACCGGAAGGAGAACAAGCATGTGGAGAAATACATTAGGAGTCTCGACACACCCTAAGCCCTGTAATTAAGGAAATACTGGAGTGACACTTCTTTTATTCTACAATGGTATTCCTTTTTAAAAAAAATTAATTAATTTTATTTTATTATTTTTTGGCTGTATTGGGTCTTCGTTGCTGCGCGCGGGCTTTCTCTCTAGTTGCAGCGAGCGGGGCCTACTCTTTGTTGCGGTGCGCGGGCTTCTCACTGTGGTGGCCTCTTTTGTTGGGAAGCACGGGCTTCAGCAGTTGTAGCACGCGGGCTCAGTAGTTGTGGCTTGAGGGCTCTAGAGCGCAGGCTCAGTAGTTGTGGCACACGGGCTTAGTTGCTACGCGGCTTGTGGGATCCTCCCAGACCAGGGCTCAAACCCGTGTCCCCTGCATTGGCAGGCGGATTCTTAACCACTGCACCACCAGGGAAGCCCTACAGTGGTATTTCAGTGTCCTTCTAATCACTCTGTGGAGCCCCTTCGAGAGGTATTTTTCACTGTTTTCTAGAACCTTTGAACAGTTACTGATAAATTGCACTGGTTTTCTGCATGCTTTTTTTTTTTTTTTTTTTGTCAAATGTCTTGAATTTGCCATACGCCAGATCCCTGCACTATTCTGTGTCTCCGCATCAATTCAATGGGTGCGTATTGGGGGGGGGGGGCTGGGGATGGTTCTTGCCCTTCCATTTCCCCACACGCGAGGGCTGACCGGCGGCTCCGGGGGACGGAGACACATTTGGGTGTGTCTGACTGGGAGACGCCAGGGTCTGGGTGCATGTGCTTCCGCTGATGGCCGCCAGGGGGCGCGAGAGGCCGGGACCTGGGCCTCTGCCTTGCCTCGAAGCCGAGACGAGGCTGCCGCGGGGCGGGGCTGCCGCGGGGCGGGGCTGCCGCGGGGCGGGGCTGCCGCGGGGCGGGGCTGCCGCGGGGCGGGGCTGCCGCGGGGCGGGGCTGCCGCGGGGCGGGGCTGCCGCGGGGCGGGGCTGCCGCGGGGCGGGGCTGCCGCGGGGCGGGGCTGCCGCGGGGCGGGGCTGCCGCGGAGGTGGGGCTTCGGAGGGGCTCCTGCCGCCTCCGTCATTGGGTCCTCCTTTTCACAGTTCCGCAAGGGCTGCTAACCTTTGATGGCAGGCGCTCCACCGCGCCCCTACGTGCACATCACTCTCTGCCTCCCACTCTCCCCGCCCTTATCCGTCCTTCATTTTCCCTCCCTCCTTTATGCCACCCCTCCTGTGCTGCTTTGCTCCCGTTTTCTCGAATCCTTTGCGCCCCCATTTTCGGGCCCTCAGCCTCTAGCTCTAGAGGCTCCTTATTTCAAGTGACCTTTTAGAGAAAGATGTGGAAGGACACACTCCTAGCTGTGAACGTGACCTGTGGTCCCGGGAGGAGACAGCCACGCCTCCATGAACATCTTGCTTAGTTCTACCTGTTCCAAGAAGCAGGAAGTTTTACAAACATTCATTAAATTAATTCAAGTGGAAAGTAATTTTTTTTCTTTGAGTTGTTCCCTGGGGATCACAGAAGATCGTGAAAACCCTGAGTCCTCCAGGACCTGGCCACAGACATGCTCCAGCCCGGGGCTGGACAGAGGAGCCCAGAGTTGGACCTGGGCGGGGTGGGGGCAGGGAGACAATGAGGGCTGCAGAAGTTGGGCCTGGGGACCCTCAGTGCCCACATGCATATTTTTTGCCCTGAAATGCCCTCTGTGCCTCTGTTATCATCAAGAAAGGCCCAGTGATCAATGACACATGAGCTTAAGGACTATATCTTCATCAGCTGTGGCCAAGCAGGCCTCAGATGCAGAAAGTACAGGCTTTCAGGTGGGAAGGGGTCGGAGGTTCCTACCTCTGTGTCACTCTTGGAGCTCCAAAGGCCAGCCTTGGCCCTGCTTCCTGTGTGGCCTCGGGCAGTTACTTTGGCCTCTCTGAGCCCTGTGAGAAGGATGAGCCAAGTGAGCTAACGTGTAGGCAGGGACTTGGGGAACATGATGGCTTGTAGCTAGATCCCTGCTTCATGGAACCTCTTCATTCACTCCACAGCGGTTTCTTGAGCACCGCTGTGTACAAGGCTTTGGGAACAAAGCCATGCGTAGGACAGTCCAGGCTCCTGTCCACTCGGAGCCTCCAGTCTAGCGGGTGCATCAACCACACGAGTGGTCAGTGCTGAGCGTTGTGCCCACAGGGCCCGGGTGGCACCTGGAGGGGTACCAGGCTGGCACACTGTGCCTCTTCTCCACCCCTGGTGTGGCTTATTTGGAGGATGGAGGATGAGGAACCAGCAGGGCGCAGTTTGGGACACCTGCTTCCCTGGCACTTTGCTCCAGAATCTGACTGTGATATGATAAAGGCTGTGACAGAAGAGGGGCAGCCGCTGGGACCTGTCCCCGGCAGAGGATCAGACAACCAGGAGAGAGAGGGGCAGAGCAAGGCAGCTTTGATGTCCCCGACCCCAGACCTCTACCATCTTGGGAAACAGTATCCCAGAGGTTTAGGAAGATGCTGACTTAAATGGGCTCCCCAGTCTGGCCGACATGGCTGAAACGCACACTCCGTATTATTCCTTGAAGAAACTGTTATCTTTCTTCAACGGTGTTATGGCTGTAAGTATGTCACAACCTGGGCCCTGGGGATTTGCAGCCCTTCCTCCACAACTGGCTCGTTCAAAGACAGAAATAAGTTGATCCAAATTCACTGGCATCCGGATCTGTGGTCCCCAGGGAAGCAGGAGGGATGTAGGGCAGACAGACAAGGAGCGGGACACACTGGGAACAGGCGTAGCCTCCATCGACCCAGAGCTGCTGAAATCAAGCAGAAGAGTGTGACCTGGGGGACCTGGGGTCCGTGGCGGAAGAACTTGGCTCTAAAGAAAATCCTGCAGAAAGCTAAGTTGTTAAGGAAGGCAGGAGGGAATGGTTCTTCTCTTGGTCCTTTACATGTTTCAAACCATTTTTTTTCTTACTATAAAAGTAACCCAAGATATGCACTGCTTAAGAACTAATTGCTTTTAATAGTAAAACAGTATGAGGAAAGGCCGCCAGGGAAGAGGAGGAAATTAACTATCACTCTTTACCTGTGGCTGTATCATTTGATGGGAATTAAACAAGATAATGCCTTGAAAGGGCTGATGCTTGTCATCGGAACATGGCTCAATAAATATCATCATTATATCCTTCCAGACTTTTCTATGTAACTTTTAAAAACAGCAAAACAAACATGGGATGCTAATGCTTTACAATCCTCATTTTTTTCTCTTTTAAAAAATTGTAAGTTTTTCATCCTTTTAAATAGACTTTTTTAAGAGCAGTTTTAGGGTCACAGCAAAACTGAGCAGAGATGTCCCATATAGGCCCTGACCCTGCACACACAGCCTCCCCTACCGTCAACATTCCCCATCAGAGTGGTACGTTTGTTATAATGAACCTACACTGATATCATTAGAACCTAAAGTCTACAGTTTATACGAAGGTTCACTCTTGTTGTTGTACTTTATTTATTTATTTTTTTGGCTGAGGTCCGTGGCATGCGGGATCTTAGTTCCCTGACCAGGGATCGAACCCGTGTCCCCTGCAATGGAAGAGCGGAGTCCTAACCACTGGACTGCCAGGGAATTCCTGGTGTTGTACGTTCCCTGGTTTTGACTAGTGTATCCACCATGTCAGCATCGCATGAGTAGTTTCACTGCCCTAAAAATCCTCCGTGCTCCACCCATCAGCCCTCTTTCCCCTCTGAGCCCTGGCAACCACTGATCCTTCTTCTGTCTCCATAGTTTTGCCTTTTCCAGAATGTCATATACTTGGAATCGTAAACCATGTAGCCTTTTCAGATTGGCTTCTTCCACTCAGCAATATGCCTGTAAGTTTCCTGTATGTTTTTTCCTGGCTTGATAGCTCATTTCTTTTTAGTGCCAATATTCCATTGTCTGGATGTACCACAGTTTATTTATGCATTCATATGCTGAAGGCCATCTTGGTGGCTTCCAAGTTTTGGCAATTATGGATAAAGTTGCTAGAAACATCCATGTGCAGGTTTTTATGTGAACGTGAGTTTTCAACTCCGTTAGATTAATACCCAAGGACCGTGACTGTTGACACTCTACTTTTTAAAAAAATTTAGGCCTTAAAAACATTTTTCTTTATCAATAAACATTCTCCTACCACAGAAGTCAGCAAAGTACAGTCTTGTAAATAGATAGATAGATAAAATTTATTTGTAAATAAAATAAATTTGTTTCTGGATTGTGTACAGCTGCTTTTCCACTACACTGGCTGTTTCATTTCAACCGAGACTGTATGACCTGAGAAGCTCACAATATCGGGTGCTTTTGCAAAAAAAATTTGCCACCCCCTGTCTTACAAGCATCATTTAAAATAACTGTCTAGGGACTTCCCTGGTGGCTCAGTGGTTAAGAATCTGCCTGCCAATACAGGGGACACGGGTTTGATCCCTGGTCCGGGAAGATCCCACGTGCCGCGGAGCAACTAAGCCCGTGCGCCACAACTACTGGGCCAGCTCTCTAGAGCCCACGAGCCACAACTACTGAAGTCCATGCACCTAGAGCCTGTGCTTCGCAACAAGAGAAGCCATTGCAATGAGAAGCCCACTCACCGCAGCGAAGAGTAGCCCCTGCTCGCCGCAACTAGAGAAAGCCCACATGCAGCAACGAAGACCCAACACAACTAAAAAATAAATAAATAAATTTATAAAATAAAAAAACTCTCTAGGATTCCATTGCATGGCTGTACCATGATTTACCTACCCAATCTGTGTTATTGGTTGCTTCAGTTACTTCCAACATTTTGTCCTTAATGAACATCCCTGCGCATCCTGGTTTTGAGGCACATATGTGACTATTTTCCCTAGGTTTAATGTCTAGAAATGGAATTTCTAGGTAAAAGATTTTACCATAAAACCTTTAAGGTTTTAAATATGAATTGCAAAATGTTCTCCTGCCACGACTAAGATGACCAAGAAAAGAAGAAATAATGGTCGTGCCAAAAAGGGCCGCGGCCACGTGCAGCCTATTTGCTGTACCAACTGTGCCCGATGCGTGCCCAAGGATAAGGCCATTAAGAAGTTCGTCATTCGGAACATCGTAGAGGCCGCAGCTGTCAGGGACATTTCTGAAGCGAGTGTTTTCGACGCCTATGTGCTTCCCAAGCTGTATGTGAAACTGCATTACTGCGTGAGTTGTGCCATTCACAGCAAGGTAGTCAGGAATCATTCTCGGGAAGCCCGGAAGGACTGAACACCTTCACCGCGATTTAGACCTGCTGGTGCTGCCCCACGACCTCCACCGAAGCCCATGTAAGGAACTAAGTCCTTAAAGACTAAAGAAATACTGTTCCCTGGAAAGACAATAAAATGGAAATTATACTTAAAAAAAAGATATTGTGAGCTCACTCTTAGCTCTTTAGCCTTTTGTTGTGTTTTCTGGTGCGTGTGGTGTGAGGTAGGGGTCTGATTTGTTTTGTTTTGTTTTTTTCCCATTTGGTGACATATTGTTGCACTTACCAACTGGTCCATCCAGTCCTCCTCTGTCTATGCTAATTTCCATTATGCTCAAGTCTGTTCTGTGCACACTGCCTTGTTCCACTGACCCATGTGTATATCCCCCACTAACACAGCACTATTGTAATTGCCATGCAGCACAAGTACATGTTCAGATACATGGGATATGAATATTTTGAGCATGATCATGCAAATAGCATGTCACAGATTTTGTATGTCTTACTCATTCTTACATATAGCCTTGGCCAAATGTCTCCCCAGAGTCCAGCTCCGAGAGTCTCCATTCCCACTTCCCTTAAAATCTTGTCTGAGCTCATCATCCCACCCAAAGTTGAATCCGTGTCCAGCATCTTTTGTTTTCCTTCCTCCACTGTGTTGCTGCAAAACTACAGCAATTTCAGTTTGGGGGTTTCAGGGAGATCATTGCTCTAGCCATCTCCCAGAACATAAACAGCCCCGACTGTTAAAGCATCCACCCTCACTTTCCTCCTGCCTGAATTTCCATCATCTCTCATTTTCTTTCTTTCTTTTTTTATAAATTTATTTATTTATTTATTTTTGGCGGTGTTGGGTCTTCGTTGCTGCGCGTGGGCTTTCTCTAGTTGCAGCGAGTGGGGGCTACGCTTCATTGCAGTGCTTGGGCTTCTCACTGTGGTGGCTTCTCTTGTTGCGGAGCACGGGCTCTAGGCTTGTGGGCTTCAGTAGTTGTGGCACGCGGGCTCAGTAGTTGTGGCTTGCAGGCTCTAGAGCTCAGGCTCAGTTGTTGTGGCAAATGGGCTTAGTTGCTCTGCGGCATGTGGGATCTTCCCGGACCAGGGATCAAACCCGTGTCCCCTGTATTGGCAGGCAGATTCTTAACCACTGCGCCACCAGGGAAGTCCTCGTTTTCTTTCTTAATTACTTCATTCAGCAAAGATTTATTGAACAGGTGCTGTGTCTGCAAGATTTCGTTTTCTTTTCAGTAGAATGTGGACACTATTTTATCCATGTTTTAACTCGGAGGAATCAAAGAGTACTCTCTCTCACACCCCACGTCCAACCCACTGGCAAATCCGATCGACTTTACCCTCAGCGTCTGGTCCGTCCAAAGCTGATGGCGTTGGGAGCCACGAAGGGTTCTGAGCAGAATCATGCCCTGACTCAGGTGCTCACAGGCGCCCTCTGGCGGCCATGGAGGGAACAGAGTGTAGGGGGGACCAGGATGGAGGGACTGTATTGGTCCAGATGGGAGATGGTGGGGGCTGGACCCGGTGGGGCCAGGAGTGGGTGAGAAGTGGGCAGATTCTGGATAGACTCTGAAGATGGAGCCAATAGGACTTGCCAATGCCTGGATATCTGTCCTCTGGACGCTCCAGTCACCCAGAGGTTGGGAAATATTATTTTTCTTTTTTAAAAATATTTATTTACTTGGTTGTGCCGGGTCTTAGTTGCGGCTGGTGGGCTCTTTAGTTGCAGCAGGCAGGCTCCTTAGTTGCAGCATGTGGACTCCTTAGTTGTGGCATGCAAACTCTAAGTTGCGGCATGCATGTGGGATCTATTTCCCTGACCAGGGATGAACCCAGGTCCCCTGCATTGGGAGTGCGGAGTCTTAACCACTGGACCACCAGGGAAGTCCCGGGAAATATTATTTTTTAATTATTTTTTATTTTTGGTCACGCAGTGGCGGCTTGCGAGATCTTAGTTCCCCAAACAGGGATCGAACCCAGGCCCCCAGCAGTGGAAGCACGGATTCGTAAACACTGGACCGCCAGGGAATTCCCAGGAAATACTAATATTAATAGGAATTCTCAGAATCTGATACAGGAGCCGCATGTCTGGGGTCTCACAACTGCCTTCATGTTTCTCCCGGTCGACTGTGGGGACCCCTGACGTGTATCCACTGTGCTTTCCTGCTTCTCTGTGTCAAGGCCAGATAAGCCCAGACATCGGCCAGTCTGGCGACTCAAAGCCTGAATTATCAAAGAGATTTTAATGATAATGATAATAATAATAGGCATAGATAGAAATAGATGAAAGGGGAGACAGGAGCTGAACTTCCTTTGACTCCCCCCCCCAATCTGGTCTCTAGAAGCTCCACAGAACCCAATGAGACCCCCTGAGCTGGTCCCACCCCTCCGTTGTGCAGATGGGGAAACTGAGGCTCTGGAGGGAAGCAGCTTTTCCTCGATGGATAACTTGAAGTCCCCCCACCCCCGCTTACAGCATTTCCCACTGTTTCCCACCAAGCATGTGAATTTCATCGGCAACATGAGGCATTCTCCCCTGGCACCCACCCTCCTGTCATCCGGTATCTCCCCTTCAGTCCGGTCACCCCTCCCCGCAATTTGTGTTTCTGAGGTTTCTTGGCCCTGCCTCTGTTTTTTTTTTTTGTATGTTTGTTTTTGTTTTTTTTGGCCTTGCAGCACGGCTTTAGGGATCTTAGTGCCCCGACCAGGGATCGAACCGGGCCCTCGGCAGTGAAAGCACTGAGTTCTAACCACTGGACCACCAGGGAATTCCCTCCTGCCTCTGTTCGGTGCCCCCCCACTGTCCCTCCTCCCTTTCCGTCGGCCTCTGCTGTCTGCACACACCGCTGGAAGTCGCCTCTTAGGCCTCCCAGACTCTCAGAAAGTGCTGGCCGTGAAATGGGGTTCCAGCTATTATTATTATTATTTTTTAAATAAATTTATTTATTTATTCATTTTGTGGCTGCGTTGGGTCTTCGTTGCGGTGCGCGGGCTTCTCACGGCGGTGGCTTCTCTTGTTGCAGAACACGGGCTCCAGGCACGTGGGCTTCAGTCCTTGGGGCACGCAGACTCAGTAGTTGTGGTGCACGGGCTTAGTTGCTCCGTGGCACGTGGGATCCTCACGGGCCAGGGCTCGAACCCGTGTCCCCTGAATTGGCAGGCGGATTCTTAACCACTGCGCCACCAGGGAAGTCCCTCCAGCTATTACTGATAGCTCCTAAGAATATCCCACTGCCAGCATCCTGGACAACATTCAGGAATGCGACACCTGGAAGAAATAAAATAAGAACCCCCCCACCCCCCCGCCCCCAGGCGTGTGTTCTTTCAAAATGGAGAGGCCACGGTGGCCTGGGGATGGGGTGGAAGGACTCCCAGCAGGCTCCCACCCCCCACTCCCCACCCCGTGTTTTCCAGTGTTTCTCAGTCATGGTCATCATTCTCATCGTGGAAATCACTGTCGCCACAGTGGTCCTTGCCTTCTTCCCGATTGTAAGTACAGCTCGGCTTCTCTCACTCTGCATTAGAAATAAACAGAATCAATAGAAGCCTCGCCCCTCCCCCCCCCCCCCGGGAGGCTCCCACGCTCGCCAGGATCCGGTGATGGTGGGAGACTGAGTCTCCAGAGATAGGGTGAAAAGCCGGAAACCTCAGCCCTGCCTTCAAAGGCTCCCCCTCAAGAAACTGCGGAGTGAATTGGACCACCTCTCATTTGGGGGAGTAATGGGAAGTAATTGCTGGGGGAGTAATGGGAAGTAATTGCTGGGGGAGTAATGGGGAAAAGCTGTGAAGTTTCTTGGGGTTTTGAAATGAGTTCAAAATAGAGGGCTATTTAGCAAGATCCATCAAAATGACAAAGCACGGGCACTTTGACCCAACCATCTGGTCCTTGGGAATTATCCAAGGATATGCTTGTTTGTGTGCAGCGTGACATACATACCAGGGTGTGAAAAAGATTGCTGCCGGCCTAGTGAGCATCAGTTTGGGGCGGGGGGAGTTTATAATGTATAATAATCCACACAAGGGAGTCTGATGCAGCTGAAAAGAAGGAAGGAAGAGGCTCTATATGCAGGAGATGGTACATTCTCCAGGACATAGTGCTGTCCCCCTTTGCGTCCCCCCAGAGACTCACCCTGAGAAGAGGATTTGAAGGCTCATGGTTTATTTGAGAGGTGATCCCAAGAAGCACCTGTAGCGGACAGGGGCAGTGAGGCAGGGAAGGGAATGTAGCCCCTAAAAGCTGACACTGGGTGCAACTGGGCTCAGTCCTGGTGGGGGATGTCGGGGACGCAGCAAGGAGCACGCCATCTATTTTCTCCACCCGAGCGACTAGGGAGCTGCAGTATTAATCCAACACCCCCCATCAGTCATTGCTTAAGGGCTGCTCCCAGGGCGCATGCGTGCTGGGAGGCCACTGCAAGAACCTCGGTTGCTGGGGGCTTCCCTGGGGGTCCAGTGGTTAAGACTCGGAGCTTCGACTGCAGGGGGCGCGGGTTCCATTATTGCTCAGGGAACGAAGATCTTGAATGCCGCAAGGCGCGGCCAAAAAGTTAAAAAAAAAAAAAAAAAAAAAAAAGAACCTCAGTTGCTGGCAGCGGGAAGCCGGGTTCCGCGGCACAGAAATAAGAGAAGCCACCGGGATTTGAGCAGGGCACCGAGAGCCACTGCTACTCGTGTTGCGAACAGCCGGATGCAGAACAATGAGAATAGAGTAAAGCAAGGGGAACAATAATGAGGATATACTTTGCTTTGACACACATAGCATATCTCTTTGGAGACACTGGAAACCGTAACAGTCGTGGTGGTGAAGTGGGAGAAACTTGTCGACTGGGAGAAAAAAGTGGGAGGGCGACTTTTCATGGTTTACCCTTCTGTGCTTTGTGAATTTTGAGCCGTGTGACTATTTCACCTCTTTGGGGAAAAAATGGTTTTCATTTAGACCTCTATTTAAAAAATAGAAAATTAAAGTTGCCCCTTTTGTGCAGAGAGAAATTCAGTTGCTGAAGATGATATTCAAGTCCCTCATCGAGTTGCAGCCATAACGGGGGCGTAGCGGGCGTGTGGGCGATTCAAAAGAGCAGATGATTCAAAACCGTTTGTGAGTTTGGATACAACCAGATGTGCTGGGCTCGAGACCCACGCTCTTCCCTGTGTCCCTCTCTCGGGGGCGATGGTAGCCTAAGTTCGTCCTCCTCCAGCGCAGACCCATGGCTGGGGGAGGGGCCATGAAGGAAGCAGAAGGGAAGCCCCCACCTCCCTCCTGAGTCCCTAAGAAACCTCACCAAATGGGGCACCTTGCTGTTTTCTGTGCTCACCGCTCCCTGTTTCATCTCTGAGGTTAGAGAAGTGGCCTTGGAGCACAACTTTGTGACCCTGAGAATTACAGAGGTTACAAACAGCCAGATGACTGTTCCCTGGAATGGAATCTGGTCATGGAGAAGGAGAGATTCACATCCTTTTTTTGTTGTTGTTTAATTTATTTTTATTGTAGTAAAAGATATATAACATAAGCTTATCATCTTACCATTTGTAAGTGTCCAGTTCAGTGACATTAAGCACTTTCCTATGGTTGTGCAACCATCACCACCCTGAATCCCCAGAACTGAAACTCTGTCCCCATTAAACACTAAGGTTCCTTCCCCCAAACCCCCATACCCACCATCCTACATTCTACCCTTCTTTAGGAATTTGACTCCTCTGGGGACCTCATATAAGTGGAATCATACAGTATTTGTCTTTTTGTGTCTGGCTTATTTCACTGAGTATCTTCAAGGTTCATTCATGTTGTAGCATGAACTTCCTTTTTAGGGCCGAATAATACTCCATTGTATGGATGGACCACATTTTATTTATCCCTTCCTCTGTCAGTGGACACTTGGGTTGCTTCCACCTTTTGGCTATTGTGAATCATGCTGCTGTGAACACGGGTTTACAAATATCTCTTCGAGTCCCTGTTTTCAGTTCTTTTCGGTATATACGCAGAAATGGAACTTCTGGATCATCTGATAATTCTATGTTTAATTTTGGGGGGAATTTTCATACTGTTTTCCACAGCAGCTGCACCGTTTTACATTCCCATCAGCAATGAAGGCACAAGGGTTCCAGTTTCTCCACATCCTTATCACCACTTGTTATTTTCTGTTTTTGTTTTTTGATAGTAGCCATTCTCATGGGTGTGAGGTGGTGAGACTTATATCTTGAGTCTTGGTGTTTAAGGAGCAGGACTGGCCTCCACGTGTCATCTAAGCTCTTGAGGCAGATGGTTGAGAAGGGTCTTTGAGGCTAGGGAGGGTGTGGAATGGAAAAGCCATTGCCTGTTTCTAGGAGTGTTTTCCATCTGAGTCTGGGGCCCAAGAACTGCTATGGGGTCAAGTTCAGGCTTGGGAGGGGGCACATGATGGGTAGGGGACTTGCCTACATCCCCGTTTTGGCTTCTGAAGCTTGAGGTGGTAGAAAGTACCTCTCATTCATTCATATAGTCCTTCCACTAATCTTTTTTTTTTTTAATTTAAGTATAGTTAAAAAAATTTTTTTTAATATTTATTTGGTTGCGCTGGGTCTTAGTTGCAGCAGGCAGGCTCCTTCATTGTGGCTTGCTGGCTCCTTAGTTGCGGCACGTGGGCTCCTTAGTTGTGGCATGCGAACTCTTAGTTGTGGCATGCATGTAGGATCTAGTTCCCTGACCAGGGATCGAGACCGGGCCCCCTGCATTAGGAGTGTGGAGTCCTAACCACTGTGCCACCAGGGAAGTCCCTATATCACAACTTCTTTATCCATTCCTCTGTTGATGGACCTTTAGGTTGCTGTCCTTCCACGAGTCTTTATTGAACACCTACTATGTGCTGGGCACTGTTCAGAGGTCTGGGGACAAAGCAGGGCACAAAACAAAATCCTTGCCCTGTGTTGCTGACACTCCAGTGGGGAGATGGAGAAAAAACCTCTAAGTAAACATTGGTGGTTGGGATGATAAGTGCCATGAAAAAGAAAGCAAGGCAGGGAAAGGGCAGAGAGAGTCAGGATTTTGTTTACTTGTAGGTGCTATTTGTCACCTATTTTCAGCACAGAGTGGGATGGCCTGTCCTAGCCTTTTTGTATTTAGTTGGGGATCATGTGATGAGCTCTGGCCAATGAGCTGGGAGGAGAAGTGATGTGAGTCACTTCCTGGCCAAATTAATTACCAGTGTAGGGCCCTCTGGACCTTTTTTTCTTTTTTCCACAATAGTGGAATCATCTGGATGGTGGCTGCTTCACAAGCCTGAGTCCCTGAGAGACTTTGATAAATGGAGTTCCCCTGCCAGGTTGGTATGAACATGTAGTGTGAGTGAGAGATGCACTGCTGAAATTGAAGGGCTGTTTGTTATGCAGCATCACTTAGCCTGGCCTGACTGATACAGGGCTGGTGGCTAACTTAGAAAGTGGGGTCAGGGCAGGCCTTCCTGAGGAGGAACACTTGAACAGAGACCTGAATGAAATGAGAGAGGGAGCTGTGCAGACATCTGATGGAACAGCATTCCATAAAGAGGGAACAGCCATCTAAAGGCAGCAAGGCTGATGCTTACTAAGTGTGTTTAAGAAACAGAGAGGAGATCAGTGTGGAGCTGAGTGAGTTCAAGAGAGAGCAGGGAGATGAGGACCTGAAGGTGACAGGGCAGATCATGCAGGGCCTTGTGGGCCATGGTGAGGAGTTCAGCTTTTACTCCCAAGTAAGATGACAGCCATGGAGGGTGCTAAGCCATGATGGGGTGGGGAAAGGGAGGCATTTAGCACAGGCATTGGAATATTGTGACTACTCTAAACAGTAGCCATGGTGACCATGATTTCTAGTGTTTTTATTATTTTGAAATTTGAAAGGGAGTCTTCAAGTGTTTATTCTCTTCTCTGCAGCTAAAGTGCTGTGGCATGAAGAACTACACAGATTTTCCATCCTTCGGAAGGATGACTGGCCACACCTACCCCAGGGGCTGCTATAAATCCATCGGGACCGTGGCCTGCAACGGGCACAACGTGTCTGCAGATGTCACCCACCAGGAGGTAACGACATTTTGTTAGGTGTCTAGGTAGACCCCGAGGGCTAGGGACTTTTATAAAAATTGCATTTTTGCAGGAACCCTAGCGATTTTGACCACAATTTCAGCTCATTTCGACCACACAGCCTAGGGTTACCATCCCCATATCACAGATGGGGAAACTGAGGCTGGGGAGGAGAGTGGTTCAAGGTCACATGGCTTTGGTAGAGCCGGGATTTGATCCATGTTCACCTGTGTCCATTGCCTGGGTCACACTGGCTGCCTCACAGAGAAATCAAATTGCAGCAATAATGATGGAAAATGATTGTTCTGTAGATAGTGATGGCCGCCACATGACTGGGTACTCATTCAGTGAATTCAGTCTCCATCGCACCCCTTGAGGTGGGGACTGCCCTTCTCCCATTTTACAGATGAAGAGACTGAGGCACAGAGAGGTTCCCATAGCCAGGGAGGGGTGGAGCTGGGCTTCAAACCCCAGCCCTCGCTTCCCCACCCCTAATTTCTGCTTCAGGGGAATAAACACATGGGTCTTCCTTGAGAAATCAGGATCATTCCTTAATTCATCCCTTCACACTGAATGTCTCTTGCTGGGTGAATTGGCCAGAGTGAGTCCCAGGCTAGGGCCTCAGAGAGGGACGTGGCACCACACAGTGACCCACTGTGCCCTGTACAACCTGCCTGTCACCTCCTGACCTCCTCTCCTCCCACTCACCCCCTCACTCATTCCACTCTAGCCACACTGACCTCCTCGCTGCTGCACAAATACAGCAGGCACATGCTTGCCTCAGGGCCTTTGCATCACAAATACAGCAGGCACATGCTTGCCTCAGGGTCTTTGCATAGGCTGTACTTTTTTTTTTTTTTTTTTTGGCCTTGCAGCTTGGCTTGCAGGATCTTAGTTCCCTGACCCAAGACTGAACCCGAGCCCCTCGGCAATGAAAGCACCAAGTCCTAACTACTGGACTGCCAGGGAATTCCCATGTTCTTTCAGCCTGGAATGCTCTTCCCCTAAATGTTTTCCTACCTCATCTCTTTCAAGTCTGTGCACAGTTGTCACTTCCTCAGTGAGGCTGTTCCTGAATCCCTGTCTATAGAAGGATGCCCCCCATTCACCAACACACTCCATCTCCTTACCCTGCGTTAGTGTCTGCCCAGCGCTTAATCACCACCTGACAAAGTCATTCTGTACCTGCTTATTTTATTACCTGTTTTTCCCACTCAACTGTTAGCCCCACCAAGGCAGAGATGTTTTCTTTTTTGTACATTGCTGGGTTCCCAGCGCCCGTTTCAGTGCCCGGCACACAGTGGACACTTAAAAAAAGCCTATTAAATGAAAGGGGGCACTGATCCCTTTGAATTCAAGACAACTCAAGCTTCCAGAAGAAAGGGGAGTATCTCAGTGGCTGCAGAAAGGGAAGTGAAGGTCCCATCACCTGCAGGTGCCTGTTCTGCTCATTCACTGTGCCTGTTCTCTTAATCCCTCTGAGCTTCAGTTTCTTCACCTATAAAACAGAGAAAAGACTAGTACCCACTTTATGGGATTACAGTGAGAAAATACATGAAAATGGCTGAGAAGGTGCTGGATACATGTTAGCCCTTTTGTTCATATGTAAAGGGGACTTAGAAATAACTAACAGTTACTGAATGCTGGATATGTATCAGGCCACTGCTGTGTACTTCATGTAGATTCTTTCTTTTAATCCTCACAAAAATCTTGTGAGGCAGATCCTATTGGTCCCATTTACAGTTGGGGAAACTGAGGCACAGAGAGGTGTAGTGACTTCTCCAAGGTCACACAGCTAGCAATAACTTGGGACATCTGATCATATTCTTTTTAAAAAATATATTTTTAAAATTTATTTATTTACTTAATTTTTAGCTGCGTTGGGTCTTAGTTGCAGCACGCGGGCTTAGTTGCCCCTTGGCATGTGGGATCTTAGTTCCCCGACCAGGGATCGAACCCGCATCCCCTGCACTGGAAGGCAGATTCTCAACCACTGGACCACCAGGGAAGTCCCTCTGGTCATATTCTTAATCAATACACTTGGATATCAACACAAATGGATACTAGGGAGTAAGTGGTATGTTCTGGGGTGAGGTGAGGGAATGAGGAGGCCAAGGAAGATGCTGGGGTGGGGGGAGCAGTCAAGTAAGGAAGAGCCAAGGTCCTTATGGCTGTGTCCTTTTCTCCTCCCTGAATCTGAGAGGAATGTTGGTGGTCCACCCATTGGGGGTCGATGGGGACTTGGAATCCAGGAGTCCCTGACCAGGTTCTGCCTGCTTTGATGTTTGTATCTGCAGGGCTGTTTCCCTAAGCTCCTGAAAATAACCAAGACTCAGAGCATCAACCTGAGTGGGGGCTCTCTGGGGGCAGCAGTGATACAGGTAAGGTCCAGCTCCTCTGGGACACACCAGTCTCTTTTATTGAGCACCTACTGTGTGCCAAGCACTGTTAGGGACACTGGGGACAGAGCAGCGACAAAAGACAAAATCCCTTTTGGGACTTCCCTGGTGGTCCAGTGGTTAAGACTCCGTGCTCCCAATGCAGGGGGCACGGGTTTGATCCCTGGTCGGGGAACTAAGATCCCGTATGCTGCAGGGCATGGCCAAAAATAAAAAAATAAAAAAATAAAAATAATAAAGACAAAATCCCCACCATGGTGGAGCTGACATTCAGTGGGGGGGATGGATGATCATTTCAGTTTAAGATACCTGCTGGGAAGGAAGTAAAAGAGGGTGACGGGATAGGGAAGGGAATCAGGGATGGCCTCCCTGGTGACATTTGACCAGTGACCGGAGGAGGTGAGGAAAAGCCATGTGTGTATATGGGAGTTGACAGAGGGAAGAGCTGGTGCAAAAGCACTGAGGCAGCAATAAGCATGGCTTTCTCAAGGACCAGCAAGAGGGGCCCCTGTGGCTGGGCAGGGTGAGTGAGGAGGATGGTAGGGCGAGATGAGGGCAAGGCCTTGTGGGCTACAGAGAGGGGCGTGGCTTTTATTCTGAGTATGATAGAAAGCCATTAGAAGGGTTTTAACATTCACTTTTTCACTCTACAAACCTTATTGAGCACCTACTGAGTCCAGGCACTGTTGTAGGCACTGGGGATACAACAATAAACTAAACAGACAAAAATCCCTGCTCTCATGGGGATGACATTCTCATCGGCAGGGAGAAACAAAAAATATGATTTTTTTTTTTTTTGGCTGCACCAGGCAGCTTACAGGATCTCAGTTCCCCGACCAGGGATTGAACCTGGGTCACAGCAGTGAAAATGCTGAATCATAACCACTAGACCGCCAGGGAACTCCCCAAATATGGTTTTTTTAAATTAGAAAATTTATTGCATGATAGTGATAAGAGTTAAGGAGAAATATAAAACTGGGAAGAAGAGAGAGGAGGTAATTTTAAGCAGGGTGATTTCATTACTGTTTATACCTATAAAGGGGGCAAGGCATGAAGGTGCTGGGGGCCTCAGACCTAATTCAGGTGAAGAAAAACTTACTCCAGGGATATGCCCTGTCCACCCAGCTAACGAGTCTGGCTTACACTTATGTGGTAGGAGGCCTGTGTGGGAAAGTGCTGGGGCTCTGAACTCCAGCCCTGGTCATGTCACTCACTAGCTCTCTGACAGAGCATCAGGACCATGGCCTCCCTCATTTGTAAAATGGACTGCCCAATTTTTGTGAGTCATTCATGAGGTGCAGTATGTCAGAGGCTTTGCACAATGCCCTACCCACAGAAAGCATGAAGTGATTGCGGGAAGTTATTGTCATTAAGTCTAGGGAGGTCCTGCCCAAAGCAAGGATCACAGGAAGGCAGTGGCTGAAGGGTGATAAGGTCTCCATGCACCAGTAGAGATGCTCAAAGACTACTCATTATAGCAACACTATTCTCATTCCTGAGCCTTGTGCAAGGGGGAAACTTTGCTCAGAGCCAAGCCCAGATAGGCCCCAGGGAGAAAAGAATGAACATAAACATGGGAGGTAAATAGAAGTTGTTTTCAATTTAACTGGTCCTGATTTTTTACACTATCTAGATTGTAAAAACAGAATGAAATATGATTTGTAATACACAGAACGGATAAAGCAATAAATAATGGCAGAATATTGCTCAACTTTCAAAGGCCAGGTTTCCCTTTTGAAAAAAAGAAAATTCTCATCCCAAACACTAGCCTAAGCAAGCAGGGGCTTCAGTGGCTGCACAAAACAAAGACTTTGTGGAATTAGTTCCCGAGAGTCACTGAACAAGCAAACAACAGCAGCAACAACCACAACCAGCAACACAAAAAACCCTGGGGAGTAGGGGGAAGGGAGATCTGATTTTCAAATTTACCACATTATATTTTTTAAATGTCCAGTTTTCAACAAAAAAATTGCAAAGAAACAAAATTCAAAGAAATGCAAAGAAACAGAAAAAGTGTAGCCAGCATACAGGAAAAAAAAAACATCAGTCAATAGAAACTGTCCTTGAGAAAACCCAGATGTTGGATTTACTAGACAAATACTTTAAATTAGGTATTATATATATGTTCAAAGAATTAAAGGAGACTCTCTAAAGAAATAAAGAAAAGTATGAGAATGATGTTTCATCAAATATAAAAGATTAACAGAGACAGAAATGAGTTTTTAAAAGGAAGCAAATAGAAATTCTGGAGTTGAAGTGTACAAAAATTGAAATGGAAAATTCAGTAGAGTGGCCCAACAACTGATTTTAGCTGGCAGGAGAAAGAATCAGTGAACTTGAAGATGAGTCAGTTGAGGAACAGAAAGAAAAAAGAATGAAGAAAAATGAACAGAGCCTCAGAGACATGTGCGACACAATCAAGCATACATACATATGTGCAATGGGATTCCAGAACAGGAGGAGGGAAAGAAAAAGACAAAAAGGATACTTGAAGAAATAATGGCCCCAAACTCCCCAAATTTGATGCAAAACATGGATCTACACATCCAAGAAGGTCAATGAACTCCAAGCAGTATAAACTCAAAGAGATCCATGTCTCAACATTGTATAATCAAACTGTAAAAAGAAAAAGATGAAGAGAGACTGTTGAAAGCATCAAGACGAAAGCAACTCATCATGTACAACAGTGGTCCCCAACCTTTTTGGCACCAGAGACTGGTTTCATGGAAGACAATTTTTCCACGGACTGGGGGCGGGAATGTTTCAGGCAGTAATGTGAGCGATGGGGGGGATGGTTCAGGCGGTAATGCAAGTGATGGTTCAGGTGATAATGTGATGGTTCAGGCGATAATGCGAGCAATGGTTCAGGCGGTAATGCGAGCAATGGTTCAGGCGATAATGCGAGCAATGGTTCAGGCGGTAATGCGAGCAATGGGGAGTGGCAGATAAAGCTTTGCTTGCTCTCCTGCTGCTCACCTCCTGCTGTGCAGCCTGGTTCCTAACAGGTCCGCAGCCTGGGGGTTGGGGACCCCAATGTACAAGGTATCTTCAATAAAATTAATAGCTATTATCTCATCAGAAATCACGGATGCCAAAAGCAATGGGATGACATATTCAGAGGCTGAAAGAAAAAAAAGTGTCAACTAAGAATTCTGTATCCAGCAAAACTATGCTTCACAAATGAAGGAGAAATGAAGATATTCCCAGATAAACAAAAACCAAGAGAATGAATTACAAACAGACCTGTAAGACCTACAAGAAATACTAAAAGGAGTTGTTCAGATTCAAATGAGAGGACAGAAAACACCAATTTGAATCCGCATGAAGGAATAAAGAACACTGATAAAGATAACTACATAGATAAATATAAAAAACAGTATAAATTTAAATTTTTTAAAAAAACTAGACTTCCCTGGTGACACAGTGGTTAAGTATCTGCCTGCCAATGCAGGAGACACGGGTTCAACCCCTGGTCCAGGAAGATCCCACATACTGTGGAGCCTGTGTGCCACAACTACTGAGCCTGCGCTCTAGAGTTCACGCTCTGCAACAAGAGAAGCCACCACAATGAGAAGCCCGTGCACCAAAACAAAGAGTAGCCCCCGCTCGCTGCAACTAGAGAAAGCCTGTGAGCAGCAACCAAGACCCAACACAGCCAAAAATAAATAAATAAAATAATAAATAAATTTATATTAAAAAAACCTATTCTTCTCCTACCTCATTTACAAGACAATTGTATAAGGCAATAGCCATAAAACTGTGTTGACAGGGCTTCCCTAGTGGCGCAGTGGTTAGTAATCTTCCTTCTAATGCAGGGGACATGGGTTCGAGCCCCAGTCTGGGAAGCTCCCACATGCTGCGGAGCAACTAAGCCCATGCACCACAACTACTGAGCCTGCGCTCTGGAGCCCATGAGCCACAACTACTGAAGCCCGCATGCCTAGAGCCCGTGCTCTGCAACAAACAGAAGCCACTGCAATGAGAAGCCTGCGCACCACAGCGAGGAGTAGCCCCTGCTTGCTGCAACGAGAGAAAGCCCGTGCGTAGCAACGAAGACCCAACGCAGCCAAAAATAAATAAATAAAATTCAAAACAAAACAAAACAAAACAAAAAAAAACAAAAAACTGTGTTGACAGACTTATATTAAGATGTGATTTACGGGCTTCCCTGGTGGCACAGTGGTTAAGAATCCACCTGCCAATGCAAGGGACACGGGTTCGAGCCCTGGTCAGGGAAGATCCCACATGCTGCGGAGCAACTAAGCCCGCGATCCACAACTAGTGAAGCCCACATGCCTAGAGCTCATGCTCTGCAACAAAGAGAAGCCACTGCAATGAGAAGCCCGCGCACTGCAACGAGGAGTAGCTCCCGCTCGCTGCAATGAGAGAAAGACCACACGCAGCAATGAAGACCCAACGCAGCCAAGATAGATAAATAAATAAACAAATAAATAAATAAATAAATTTATTTTAAACAAAAAAGAAATGTCTGTTGTTTGTAAACCACCCAGTCTATTCTCTTACAGATGCCCAAACGGACTAAGACAACACCCAAGACAATTAACAGTCATTCCTTGGTATCACTCAAAACCCAGGCCATTGTCAGATTTTCCTGATTGGCTCAAAAATGTCTTTTCACACTCGGTTTCTTTGAATTGGGTCCAACAATGTCCACACAACACGTTTTTCATGTATCCTAAGTTCCTTTTATCCTAATCCAGTAGTTACAGAATTAGAAAATGCAATAGAATACTCTGGATGTTCTGTTAAGGCACAGGTGTCTGAACCTTACCCCCAGAGCTTCTGACTCAGGAGGTCTGGCAGGGGCCCAGGAATCTGCATTTCTAACAAGTTCCCAGGCCATGCTGCTGGAATGGGGAACACACTTTGAGACCACTGCTCTAGATTCCGCCTCTTCTTCTCCAACCACACCTACCTTAGATTTGTTGCAGAAAAGGTGTGGAATGTTGGGTAATGCAGTACCTTCTGGATTTGGTGCTTGCTTCTCTGTGGTCCCTTTATCTTGTTCCTCTCATCCCCATATTTCCTTTTCATCTCTTGTTCTCAGCCTTGGCTGTACGTGAGAATCCCATGGGAGCTTTAACAAAATATCGGAGCCTGCAATGCATCTCCCATCTCCTGATTTAATCGGACTGGGTTGTGGCCTGGGCATGGAGACTCTTACATTTACCCAGGTGGTTGCAAGGGGTGGCCATGATCACGGCTGAGAATCAATAAACAAAGAGCTTCATCCAAAGATCATAGCGGGCTGAATCAGTTCTTTCACTGGAGATTGCAAAATGGTGGTTTATCTAATTCTTCCATCTTTCTTTTGGAGGGATTTTAAGGAGGATAAAATGGGCACATGTCAAAATTGCTATGCTGCAATCATCTCCCAAGTCTGGCAGGAACACACCTAGTTTTCTTTGGAACCAGCCCGCCTCTCGGATTTCTGTCTGTAAACCAGGGGCAGGCATGTGATCCCAGCAGGCCAATTGGCATGTTCCATCTGTCCAACCGCAGTCATTGGTTCAGGCATGGGCGTGGGACCGAATCTGGCCAATGGGACTTGGTTTTGGGACTTTGGATACAGTAACGGGGAGAGAACAGTTCTGCCAAATCTCACCTGGTTCAGAAGGGACTGCCTCGTGGGGGCAAGGCTGCAAAGAGAAGGCATGGAGAATCCTGGGACGGTATACAAGTCCTAGCTGACTCTTGGACTCTGCAGTTCATGCACTCACTCAACAAATATCTGTCAGTGCCTGCTCTATGTCAGAAATAAACTATTTTTAAAATAGAACAGAGGGACTTCCCTGGTGATGCAAGGCGGTTAAGAATCCGCCTGCCAACGCAGGGAACACGGGTTCAATCCCTGGTCCAGGAAGATCCCACATGCCGCGGAACAACTAAGCCCGTGCGCCACAACGACTGAGCCTGTGCTCTAGAACCCTCGAGCCACAACTACTGAGCCCACACACTGCAACTACTGAAGCCCGCGTGCCTAGAGCCCGTGCTCCACAACAAGAGAAGCCACTGCAATGCGAAGCCCGCGCACCGCAACGAAGAGTAGCCCCCACTCGCCATAACTAGAGAAAGCCCACGCGCAGCAACGAAGACCCGACGCAGCCAAAAAAAAAGAACAGAAACAGTGTCATAGATACAGAGAACAAACAGGTTGTTGCCAGAGGGGAGGAGGGTGGGAGGAGGAGAGGAATAGGTGAGGGAGATTAAGAAGTACAAATTTAAAGTTGCAAAATAAATGAGTCAGGGGTATGAAATGTACAGTGGGGGGAATATAGTCAATAATTGTGTAACTTCTTTGTATTGTGACAGTTGGTAACTAGGCTTATCATGGTGATTATTTTGAAACGTATAGAAATATCAAACCTATCAAACCGCTATGTTGTGTAACAGCAACTAACATAGTGTTGTAGGTTAATTACACTTCAAAAACAAACAGGGAATTCCCTGGCAGTCTGGTGGTTAGGACTTGGCATTTTCACCGCCAAGGGACCGGGTTCAATCCCAGGTTGGGGAACTAAGATCCCACAAGCTGCTGGCGCGGCAAAAACAAACAAACAAACAAAATCATAGAAAAAGAGATCAGATTTGTGGTTACCAAAGGCAGGGCATGGGGGGAGGGGGAATTGGATAAAGGCAGTCAAAAAGTACAAACTCCCAGTTATAAGATAAAAAGTACTAGGGATGCAATGGACAACACAATAAATATAATGAACACTGCTCTGTGTTATATATGAAAGTTGCTGAGAGTAAACCTTAAGAGTTCGCATCACAAGGAAAAAATTTTTTTTCTATTTCTTTAATCTTGTATCTAGATGATGGACGTTCACTAAACTTATTTGATCGTCATTTCATGATGTATGTAAGTCAAATCATTATGTTATACACCTTAAATTTATACAGAGCTGTATGTCAATAACTGGAAGAAAAAGAAGAAATGGACTGTTTTTCCTGTTTCTGACACCAAACGTGTGGGGATTTTCCACACCAAACAATTCTCTGGGGGCACCAACAGAGTGCCCTACAGTTCAATTCAATTCTGACACTGCCCCGAGTTAGTGCAGACCCCACAGTTTAAGGGCTCAGTCCCGCAAGACCGGCTCCATCTCAGATGCCAGTCACCAGTATTAGGTCCCCAGGGCACCCATACTTCTGTCTGACGTGGCTACAAAATCAGGGGGTTCCCGCAATCCCCACTCCCTTTCAGGTTTGATCATTCGAATAACTCACAGAACGCAGGAAATCCTTTACTTACTGTTACCAAGGATATAGCTCAGATGGGAGTGATAGTTTTTTTTTTTAACATATTTATTTATTTATTTATTTATGTATTTGACTATGCCGGGTCTTAGTTGCAGCCCACGGGGTCTTCGCTGCGGCGTGCAGGATCTTTAGTTGCGGCATGCGGGCTCTTCATTGCGGCACGCATGTGGGATCTAGTTCCCTGACCAGAGATTAAACCTGGCCCCCCTGCATCGGGAGATCGGAGTCTTAACCACTGCACCCCCAGGGAAGTCCCGACAATTTGTTATTAACTCCAGCCCCTCTGTCCTCCCTGGAGCTCCATCCCAGGGGTTGGGGCTGATGGTCTCAACCCTCTAATCATAGTTTGGTCTTTCTGGCAATCAGCCCCATCCTGAAGCTACCTAGGGGTCCCCAGCCTAGCTTGTCTTCTCATTAGTATACAAAAGATGCTCTTATCACTCTGGATATTCCAAGGGTTTTAGGAGCTCTTTGCCAACAACCAGGGGCAAAGACCAAATATTTCTTTTTTTTTTTTGTATCAGACAGGAAAGAGCTGGGTGCGGTAGTAAAAAATTTAAAAATCCCTGCCTTTGAAGTGCAGATATTACAGTGAAGGAGACACTTGTTTAAGTTAAATGAGTAAATTATACAGTATTTTAGATTCTAGGGGCTGTAGGGAGGAGGACACCAGGAAAGGGGCAACAGAAATGCTGCGGGAGGGTTTGCAGTCCTAACCTGGGTGTTGGGGAGGGAGGTGGGTCAACAGTTTATTTTTGAAGTGTGATTGACCTACAACACTATGTTAGTTCCTGTTACACAACATAGCGGTTTGATAGGTTTTATATTTCTATACGTTTCAAAATAATCACCACAATAAGAAGGTGAGATTTGTGCAAAGACCTGAAAGAGGGGGTGAGTGAGGGGAGCCATGTGACTCCAGGCAGAGGGAACAGCCAGTGCAAAGGCCCTGAGGCAGGGGCCTAGTGTGTTCAAATAGCAGCAAGGAGGGGCAGAGCAAGTTTGGGGGGCAAGTGGGAAGAGTGACAGGGCAGGTGACAGGGAAGAGAGTAAGGTGACAGGTCAGATCATGCAGGGCCTCGTGGACCCCGGGGAGGGCTTAGGCATTTACTCTGAGTCAGGTGGGAGCCATGGTGGGCTCCCACCAGGGGGATGTGACCTGACTCAGGTACTCACTGGCGCCCTCTGGCTGCTATGGGGAGGACAGACATTCTTACTAGAATTAGTTGAGGCAATATCATCCTCTTTGCCCTCCATGCAGTGGAACCTTCCAGGGCCAAGGCGGTGACCACGAGGCCCAGCTAGAGGCAGCCCCAGACCTCAGCCTCCCTGTCCTGATTTGGGTTCTGCAGTATCATCCATGGCCCTCGACCAACTATCTACTTGACTGTGATTTAACTGTCCTCTTCCTGGAGGACATTTCACTAATGGCAATAAAAGAACCACTGCATCTGGGCATAACAACTTTAATTTTTTTTTCTTGTGGAGAAAAGAGCACATCTTTATAAGTGGACATCAAAGAATGGCTTACACAGGAGAACCACACCCAGAATATAAATGATCAGGTCCAGAGCTCTCTCTATAGTGTGTTTTGGTATCACTGGGGAGAAGCCAGTTAGTGGAATCAGCACTTCAACACTGAGATCAAATTTCACCACTTACTTGGGTTTTTTTTCCAGTGGAGTAGGAGAGAAAGATACAAGAACATGATCCCCAGAGAAGCCAAAGAAAGAAAAAGAAAAAAAGCATAACCCCAGATGGCAGTCGTGGCAATTTCCCACTGAAATTGCCTGTGGAAGGACAAGTTGCTGAAAGCAAATGGTAAGAAGGGACAGCACAGATGCAGGATACAGCCTCAAGTGACCTCCCCAGATGCCAGCCTCCCTGGAGTTGGGAAGCTGTTTTCCCACAGCCTTTGGCTTAATTTTTGTTTGTAAACTCAGCAAACTCCCATTCTCTCCTAGTGATCTTTGAGGACATCAGTTTCAGTTCCTCAGAGACCATCAGGAGTTAAAGCTCCCCCCCAAACATCACAAAATAAAAACTTACATTATGTTTAGAAGAAACAAGAAAAATTCTCCTGCATCATTCCCAGTCTTAAGAGAACCCAGAGGCAGCTGTCTCAGTTGCTACTTGAAGCTGAACTGTTGAAAAATCTTGTGTAAACAGAAAACTTAGGCCAGGTCAGGACCAAGATGCAGCCAAAGCTGTTTTTTATCACACGGGAGATGACAAGTCAGCTGGTCCCTCAGATAGTGACACTCTGAACCACTATTTTTTTCTGGCAGCAGTTTAAGGAAAACGAACTGACCAACAGGGTCTTGACAGGCCATGGTGCATCTTAAGAAGCCTTTTTCTAGCTGCTTTAATTTCTCTTTTACGTTAAAGCAATTAACATTTTTGACTCCCTCCCCAAACCTTCAGATACTCTCTCGTGGTGCATTTCCAAGAACATGTCTTTTTCATCACAGTCCAGTTGTTGGTATACAAAGATATCCACACTTTGAAGCTCTAAGGACAGCCCATGGTTTGGGGTGAACAGGGCCCTCTAGAAATAAATTCAATCTCCAGCTTCTATAAAAGTAAGAACTACATTAAACTTGAACCAGACCTTCCCCACTCTTGGAAGGAAGCAGCAGAGATCCTTAAGACTACAGGAAGTCATTTTGGCGCCAGGGGCTGGGAGACTGGACAAACGATATGCCTGGCCTTTCTCACAGTGTCTGTCAAATTCTGGGGTGTCAGTGTTCCAGGGTAGAAGGAGGTGTCATGTCACCAGGTTTGGACTCTGGTGGGCAGGAAGGGCCACTGAGCTGAGGATGGGGCTGGGTGGAGGGCGGTGTCAAGATGTAGATCCCCAAACTGCACATCATCTCTCAGCAGGAGCCCCTGGGAGCTGGGGACCCCAACCTGGTGGGCTCCCCACTAGTGCCTCAACCAGGGAGACTGGTTCCCCGCCCATCCCCCATCAGCCTGCCACTCCCAAGCTGCACCTGTGAAATGCAAGCAGCCACAGCAGTTACCCAACCCTGCCTTCTCGCCCCTCCAGCCCAACCCCAAAGCATTCTTTCGAGTGACTCTTCTATTAGCAGAGAACGTCACTGGACCCTAGCGATGATATGGCTCAGGAAGCCAACACTACGTCTTCAAGGTTTTTCAAGTGGAAGGAGCCAAAGTCCTTACATGCGGAGCAACCAGCCAGCACAGGAAAACAGGAACATTGCTCAATTTCCTTTTCTAGCAGGATGTCGGATGTGGAAAGAACCTTGCTTAAAACATTACCAGCCAGACAGGGCCCGGAGGAGGCAGGTCTGGGCAGGAGAGCCCAGGCTCCTGACTCTGAGTTAACTTCTGGTAAAAAGTCTCCAGCAGGAACGCCAAGGGTTGGGTGATTCTCTGCCCGGCCTCACGCGGCCCACAGTTCCAGAATTCAATTCTGGATCAGGAATGTAGTGGATAAGCTGAAACAGTGGCAGGGTCGTGGGTGATGTGGAATTCTGGGGAAGCTCAGAAGGCACTTCTGGGGTCCCTGAAGCCAGGCTGGGGAATGGGGGGTGTGGGGGGGTCTGACTCCCTCTTCCTTTACAACGGGAAAAGCTGCTTTAATACTGCTTTCACAGGCAGAGGATCTGCAGGCCTGAAAGAAGGGTTCTGGGAGGACTAAATCACCACCCTGCCTTGGAGCCTCCAGGTCTGAGAAGGTTCACAAGCAGACTGGGTGACCCTGAGAAAGGAGCCGCCTTCCACATCTCCAGGGATGAAGTCTGAGAATCCCCACTGCACGAGGGAGAAGAACCATCTTTGGCCAGCACGTGAACTCCAAACAATGCCCGACAAAGAAACGGATGTGGATAAGTGGTTCTAACCCAGAAGGCACTGTGGATGCCCCTGCACCAGGCCGGGTGGGACACGCTGCCCGCACTACCCCCATGAAAGCGCCTGAAGGCAGCAAGATCGTGCACGCCCCTATCCCCAGACTCTGCCTGCAGTGCGGAGTCCCCAGGGTCTGGAGCCTGTGAAAGGGGCCGCTTGGGCAGGCTGGTGGCCATGGCCAGAGAATGCGCCATGCGGGAGGTGGCGGGGGGGGGGCGGGGGGGATGCGGCTGATGGGAGGGGAGGGGGGCGCCCTGAGCTTGGAAACAGCCCTTGTGGCTCATGCCTCAGTCACTGTCCCTGCCAAGGCAGGAGGGGGTGGGCGGGGGTGGGGGATCATCTCTAGCAGGGGCAGCTGCTGCTATGCGGGAGTGGGGTGTCCCCCAAGGCCGGGCCTTTCCCATTGCTGCCCGGGCTGGAGCTGGGTTCCAGGGACTCATTCATCTTCTCGCAGATGACGTCCACCAGGCGCTCGAAGACCTGCTTCACGTTGATGTTCTCCTTGGCGCTGGCCTCAAAGAACTTGAAACCTGCAGGGACGTAAGATGGGAAGAGCTGTGAGACGCTGGGGGGGCAGAGCCTGGACTGTAGCATCACCGGAACCTGGGTTCCAAGCCCAGTTCTGCCCTTCGGGCAGCTGTGGGACCTTGAAATATCTCTTTGTCACAAGGCAGTGGCAGCAAGAGTCCAGGTAGTGACATTCTGGTGGATGTCCAGCGGATATGGGGGTGCCCCTGTGTAAGTGGGGCTCATCTTCTATTCAATTTCTGCTGCACAGGAAGGCACAGCCAGGGCGCCCACAGAGCCAGATATTTATGTGGACCTTTTAAATGGAGCCAAGTATTTCACATGTTCTGGAACATATGTTCCAGGTCCAATAAAACAGAGGACTGAGCACTGGCTGAGGACTGGCTTCAGCCCAGGGGCTACCAGTTTGCAACCTCTGTCAGACAGATAACGGCAGGTTTCGCAGAGTCTGTAGAGAGCATACAATGCACAGGGTTCCTGGTCTACAGAATGCACTAAAAATGATAATAACAATAATAATAATAATAGGCAGTGCTTACATCATACTTACTACGCAGCAGGCAACTGTTCTAAGCACTTTACATAAGTTAACTCATTTAAGGATGCTCTCAGGTTTATACTTTTCTTTTGGCCACACCGCACAGCTTGAAGGATCTTAGTTCTCCAACCAGGGACTGAATCCATGTTCCCTGCAGTGGAAGCGTGGAGTCCTAACCACTGGACTGCCAGGGAAGTCCCTATACTATTATAGCCCATTTTACAGATGGGAAAACTGAGGCACACAGAAGGAAAGTCACTCATGTAGATTCATACAGGGAACACAACCAGGCTGCCTGGTTGGAATACTAATAGATTAAACATTTCTAGTGTATCACCTTGGGCCTCGGGAGGGAGGGCAGGCTGGCTGATTCCCTTTGGGGAGGGGGATGGCGAGGTAGCTTTGAATATATTCTTAGCGTCATAGTGACCATCATAACTTTTTCTCAGTAAAAAAAGTTTATCCCCCCCTGGAAAAGGTAAGAGGTGGTACAAATGCTTTGGGGGCTTGCCCAGGGTCCCTAGGCTATAAGAAGTGGCCCGCCAACCTGCAAATAAGGGAATACATGACAGACCTTCCTGCACCCTTAAAAGGTTGGTTCAGGCTCTGCTTGCTGGGAGCTGTCCCTGAATGGTCCCCAATGTGTCCCCATCTGCCATCCCCAAGGTAGGCCAGAAATTCAGACAAACGTCCACCATATTACACACATCACAGGGTAAACAGTCCTCTATCCCAGCACTTGTCATTATCATGCAGCACTATAAAAATGTCATTGTAGTTAGTTACGTGTGTAATTATCCATTTACTATGTCTCTGCTACTGGAACACCAGCACCAAGAGGGCAGGATTTCTGTCTGCCTTGTCCACAACTGCAGCCCAGCCTGGCATAGATCAGATGCTTGGAAACCACTGACTGAATGATTGATTAAACAGATGGATGGATGGATGTACAGATGGATGGATGAATGAATGGATGTGTAGATGGATGGATGAATGAATGGATGTGTAGATGGATGAATGGATGTATAGTTGGATGGATGGATGAATGACAGAGGCAGGGCACAAACACAGATCTCTATTCTCAGCCTGGTGGTCATCAATGTCACCCCTCTGTCTTCCTAGGCAAATTTGGCATTTCCTTAATTGTGTCTGGCTCTGCCTCAAATAATCTGAGTTTTTTTTTCTTTTTGAATGCTTTTTTTTCTGGTTATAAATACTCTCTGGAGAAATTCACTGGAGAAACTAGAAAACTACTGAAAAATATCAAGAAATAGAGAAAAGCTGTGTGTAACCTCATCACCCAGAAACAATTACTATTGGTGTTTTGATATTTAGTTTTCCACTCTTTTTAAAAATATAAATACATAATCGTTGGGGTTCGGTTTGTAGGGGGTATGTGTGTGTGTGCACACGTATGTGTGTTTTTTTCTTACAAAATTGGGATCGAATTGTATCTCCCACTTTGTCCTCTAATGTTTTAAATTTAATGCCAGAGTGGGAATCTCCCCTCACCCCCAGGCACTAGATGTTTTCCGCAAGAAGGTGTGGGCAGGGGACTTCTCTGGCAGTCCAGTGGTTAAGACTCCGTGCTTCCACTGCAGGGGGTGCGGGTTTGATCCCTGGTTGGGGAACTAAGATCCCACTTGCTGCGCAGCCAGAAAAAAAAAAAGGAAGGTGTGAGCAGCATCCTCAAGTATTCTAGCCCGCAGCCGGGCACCAAAAGCTGACTCCCCAGCACACCTGTTAATGAGACCCAGGCTGAGGTTCCCAGAAGACACAGGGGACAAGGGAGCAGCTTAAATGGCACCACGAGGGAGCAGAGTCAAACCCCAAACGGAGACATTCCACAGAACAAAGACCCAGTTTCTCCAACAAACGATGGCAAGAAAAAAAAAAAAAAGAGAAAGAGGACCGTTATGGTCCAGGGGTCTGCAAACTTTTTCTGTAAAGGGTCAGATAGTACATCTCTTAGGATTTATGTACAAGCATCAGCAGTAGTTCAAAATCATGCTAGCTAACGCTTAGATGCAACCTACATGTATGCCGGACTGCTTCACACGTCATAACTCATTTAACCCTCCTGACAACCTGATGAGGTGGGGCTGCTATTATCTGCATTTCACACATGAGGAAGTGCAAGCCCAGAGAGCTGAAGTCACCGGTGCAAGATCACAGAGCAATCGAGAAATAACAGGAGTTAATGTTCAATCATGGCCAGCATTTGCTTATTTAATCTTTCTAACAGTCCTATGAAGTAGATGTGGTTTTCACCTGTTTCCTAGATGGAGAAATGGAAGCACAGAGAGGGTAGGTGAGGTGCCCAAGGTCACACAGCTAGTGGGTTGCAGAAGGGGATTCTAGCTCCAGAGTCTGGGTCCTTAACCTGCCCTCCCCCATAGGGGTTACAATGCCTCCCGCAAGGAAAGTCCTGCGGGGGGGGGCCTAGAATACTAGAATACTCCAAGATAAGATTTTCTTTTAGCTTAAACTTTGAATTGATAATCCATTTACCTGATTCAGAAAGGTAGACTGAAAAGTCCCCTTCCCACTCTGGTGCCCTGGCCTGCCAGGTCTCAGACACCCAGGTCACCACTGTTACTAAATCCTTCTGTATCCTTCCAGAGTTCCTTTAAGCAAACATAAGTATAATATCCTTATTCTCACCCTTTTTATACACTAATGCGGGGGTTGGCAAACTTTGAGCTGCAGGCCAAATCTGGCCTGTCACCTATTTTTTTTTTTTTTTTACTGAAATACAGTTGATTTATAATATCATGTTATCGTGTTAGTTTCAGGTGCTGTTGCCTATTTTTGTAAATAAAGTTTTATTGGCAGCCAGTCATGCATCTATGGCTGCTTTCAGGCAGAGCTGAGTGGTCGTGACACAGACCCTAGGACTGAAAACATTTCCTATTTAGCCCTTTAAGAAAATGTTTGCGGGCTTCCCTGGTGGCGCAGTGGTTGAGAGTCTGCCTGCCAATGCAGGGGACACGGGTTCGAGCCCTGGTCTGGGAGGATCCCACATGCCGCAGAGCAGCTGGGCCCGTGAGCCACAACTACTGAGCCTGCGCATCTGGAGCCTGTGCTTCGCAACAAGAGAGGCCGCGATAGTGAGAGGCCTGCGCACCGCAATGAAGAGTGGTCCCTGCTTGCCACAACTAGAGAAAGCTCTCGCACAGAAACGAAGACCCAACACAGCCATAAATAAATAAATAAACAAATACTTAAAAATTAAAAAAAAAAAAGAAAATGTTTGCTGGGGAATTCCCTGGTGGTCCAGTGGTTAGGGCTCCATGCGTCCACTGAAGGGAGCACGGGTTCAATTCCTGGTCGGGGAATTAAGATCCCACAAGGAGCAAAAAAAAAAAAAAAGAGAGAAGAAAAGAAAAGAAAAAGTTTGCTGACCACTGGACTAAAGGAAGAAGCCATACCCACCTTTCTGCAGTTTGCTTTTTCCACTTAACCATATACCCAGAGACCCCAGAACATAAAGAAGGCCCTCATCCTTTCTTACAGCTGCGTAGTGTTCCACCATGTGACTATAGTTTATGTGTAGCTGTTTCCCCCACTGTGAAACACTTGGGAGGTTGCCAAGGTTTCCCTCCACTAACGGTGCTGCAGTTTGATATACCTGCCACTTCCCACATGGGAAGTGGATGTCTGTAGGATAAATTCCCAGAAATGGTTTTGCTGAGTCTGGGTTCCCAGGGCAGTGGGGCGGTAAAGGGTATCTGTGGGTGAATCCTCTGAAATGAAATGCAGCAGGTGGTATACAAGTGGGTATTTTTCTGGGCAGATCTTCAAAGGGCAAAGGGTTGGTGACTGTGGTTGGACCTGGGACTCAAGCACAGGGTTGGAGGTTTGGTTCTGGGAGGTCCCAGGCCTGTGGCCCAGGCTGGGCACTAACCAAGGTCGTCAGCGAGCCTCTGGCCTTCCTCAGTGGGCACGACACGCTCGTCCTCCAGGTCACACTTGTTCCCCACGAGGATGACCTGAGCATTGTCCCAGGAGTAGGTCTTGATCTGCGTGGCCCTGTGGAGTTTGAGGGGCTGTGTTAGGCCAGAGATTAGGGTCAGGGGGAGAGGGCGAAGGTCAGGGGGTCAGTGGTCAGCAAGAACTCACCAGTCCTGCACGGCGGCAAAGGACTCCTGGTTGGTGACGTCATACATGAGCAGGAAGCCCATGGCTCCGCGGTAGTAGGCTGTGGTGATTGTACGGTAGCGCTCCTGGCCTGCCGTGTCCTGGGCACACAGTGGGGTCAGGCGTCTAGAAGCCACTCTATTCCCCACCCCACCCCTGCAGGCCCCTGTCTGAGGCTCCTGTCTCCCAGCCTCATAACCCCAGTTTGATGAGCAAGACATGGATCTGCCCTCACAGCCCCCCGGTCTAATGGGAGAAACATAGGCCTGCCCGTATAATCTCTCGTCTATTGGTGGAGACATATCCCCTGTCCTTGAGGGGTTCCCAGTCTGAGGGGTCAGTGGCCTTTCAAAGACTTATAAGCCCCTCTGACCTCATCTCCAAGAGCCAGCTTCATGACCACAAATAAGAACCACATGGGCCAGAGGCTACCACCTTGATGCAGAGAGCCTGATGCTCGTTACCATGACAATCATTACCAGCAGGCGCTTTGGGAGCAAGAGCATGGCTCTGAAGAGGCTCAGTGGGGGCCTCTGGGCTTGCCCTGAGCGGGTACCCAAACCTCTTCTCCATTGGTCACCAGGTCTTCCAACCCAACTTGGGTTAGTACTGTCTCCCCCTCAGACCCTACAGGACAGGGCATATCCCCCTCATCTTGATGAATTCACCTCATAGATAATACCCCCTGCTACTCTTTACACCTACTCCAAGCCCCCTCCTCGACTCTGGACACTTGTCCTCACCCAGACCCTCCCCACAGCCCTACACCCTCGCCTGGACTTCCCTGGAGGAACCCCAGCCCCTGCCTGGCCAGCAGACCCACAGACAGCTGCCTGGCCCACCCAGATCTGCAGCTTGATCCTCTTGTCGTGGCGGTAGACGGTCTTGACCTTGAAGTCGATGCCCACAGTGCTGACAAAGGCGGGCGTGAAGGAGTCGTCGGCGTATCGGAACAGAAAGGACGTCTTGCCCACGCTGCTGTTGCCGATGAGCAGCAGCTTGAACATGTAGTCGAAGTTCTGGTCCGCTGCATCCCGCTGGCCCGTCGGGGGATCTCCAGCTGACGCCATCTTGGCAGGGAGCCTCCTGGGAGGGGAGGGCTGGAGCCCTGTAGGGAAATAAAACCACCAGGAATGGCTCCAGTGTCTACACCAGACCTGGGCTCAAATCCCCGCTCTGCCACTTGGAAGCCAACAGACCCTGGATGCCTCACTTGCCCTCTCTGGGCCTCAGTGTCCTCTTCTGGAAAATGGGGATGTTTGTCAAATGCAAGGGCCCAGGTTGGGGGTGCCCCATCTGGCCACTGAGGAACCAGACCCTGCGGAAGGTGCAGGTGTGGACTTTGCCCCAGGGTGAGCAGCTGGTGTGGCCCAGGTGTGAGCTGGGGGGAGGGGGGGTTGCCAGCTGGATAGAGTCCCCCCCTCAGGGCCTGGGTGTTGACTTTGGCAGGTGTTGGCCACCTGCCTGCCCCCACCCAAGCCAACTTTAACTCCTTCCCTGACCCCCATGGGGAGGGGGCTTTCAGTGGATACACCCCAGGTTTAAAGCCCAGCTCTACCACCACATGGGTACTGCCACCTTCTGTTTGTCAAAGGGGCCGGGCCCATCTCCCTCCCAGTAGGGCTGACTCACCCCAGCCCCGGCTTCAGCCCACGGAGGCCAGAATGACGGTCCTCAAATCCAAGGAAACCACCCTCAGCAGCCACCACCACGACCACCTGGTCCTGCCTTTCCTGGCAATCTGTCCCCACGGCTGGGCTGCTCCATCTGGATCCAGCTCACCCCCTCAGCCCTCATGGCCTCAGTTTCCCCAGCTGTTTATGGCTGCTCCCTGAGCCTCACAGGGAGGCTGCAGAAGGCCTGGGTGAATAGGGGCAACCAGCAGAGGAACCCCTGGCAAAGCCATTTCTCAACTGCCCCGCGGGGCTTTTTTCCACTTTAAAGAAGGACCCAACTAGCCCCCCTTTCCTGCCCAGCCCTCCGCCCCACCCCGTGTTCCGGGAGAACGAGTTTGAGGAGGGGAAGAGAAAGGCAGGAAGCCTTTCCCCATGCAGGGCAGGGCCGCTGGTATGGGGGCCCCCGCCCCGCCCCATCCCCCAGCCCCAGCCCACCTGTCAGCCGGTCCCACCTCTTTCTGACCATCTGCCGACTCTCCTTCAAGCCTGGCACTAGGTAAGGGACCCCGGAGGGCTCGGCACTGTCCCCCGTCACTAGATGTGGGGCGCCCCAGCAGGTGCAGGGGAGCTCAGGGCCTTCCTCCCATCACCATATGGTCCCATCTCTTGTCCCCAGCTGGGCTGTCTGCCCCTCCCGCGCCCCACTAACGCTCCCCGATGAGCCCAGCTGGGTGGGGGCTAGGGAAGAGGCGTCCCCCGCTGCCTGCCTTTGTTCCCCAGGCCCCGGGCCTCCCCCTAAGCCCCTGTCCCCCCCAAGACCTGCTGGGACGCGGAGGCGCGGGTTGGGGTACGCTCCCTCCGACGGGGTCACCTCGCGTGGGGACGCCGCCCTCAGGTGTTCCGCCTCCGAACTCGCTGCGACCTGGCCCTGGTTGCGACCCGGACCCCGCAGCCGCAGCCGCCACCGCTGCCCGCAGCCACCCGGATCCCGCGCCGGCCCCGCCCAGGCGTGGGAGGAGGGGCCCCTCTCGGGGAAGGGCGGGGCGGGACCGGGGCGGGGACTGTGGAGACCGCGGATTGGGGGGCGGGGGAGGAGCTGGAAGTCGCACCGCGCGCGCAGATGTCAGTTCCCTGACAATAAATATTTCATTTTCACTAACCATACGTGGAGCTCCTACTACGTGCACAGCAGCTAAGAGCACGGACTCTGGAGCCGGGTTCGAATCTCAGCTCCACCACTTTCTAGCCTTGTCGCTTTGGACATGTTAACCTCCCTGGGCCTCATTTTCCCCATCCGTCACGTGGTCGATAACGAGGGTACCCACCTCACAGGGTTGTGTAAGGGTTCTGATCTGAGTTAGTGTTTGTAACGTGCAGCGCCTGACCTAAACTGGGCTAGAGCCCTTTTCCAAATACCCTTAAGGGCCCTTAGAATTAACCACCGCCCCCCCTTTTACAGATAAAGAAACTGGAGATCAAAGAGGGGCAGACGCTTGCCTGAGGCCACACAATTTGGCAACCAGCTGAGGTCCCAGACTTTTCTTCAAGCCAACAGAAGAGAATCTGCAGTTATAACAGTTCAGGCTTGAGACTTCCCTGGCGGTCCAGTGGTTACAATTCTGTAATTCCATTGCAGGGGGCACAGGTTCTATCCCCTGGTTGGGGAACTAAGATCCTGCATGCCATGCGGCGTGGCCAAAAATTTAAAACAAAACAAAACACAGTTCAGGCTTTGTTGGGGTTCAAATCCCAACAACTGCACCTGAAGCCACTTGCTGAACTTCTCTGAGCTCCCATTGCTTCATGGAACAATGTTAGCCACCTCTAACGGCTGTTGTGGACAAACTGAGATGATGTGCATCAGTCAGGAAGGGTTGGCATATGCTCAGTAACAAGCAGCTCTATAATCATCATGGCATCTAACATCCAAGGTTTGTTTCTCACTCACACCGGTCATTGCAGTGAGGGGAAGATGTGGCGAATCACATACTGGCATGTATACTTCTCTTTGGAAGTGACTTTGCTCACATTTCATTGGCCAAAGCAAGTCACATGGCCACCCCCGATGTCAATGGGGTGAAAAATATGATTGTCCTCTAGGGATCAGAACCAGCTGTTGTTACAATAATACATGATCTGTGCAGTGGTTAGCGCCACACCTGGCACACAGTGGGTGCTCAACAAATGGGCACCATTATAGGAGGAGCTTAAGGGCTGCAACAGCTAACTCTCCAAATCATCATGAATGGGGAAACGGAATCCCTCAGCTCTACCCTTGCCTGCCCCTCCCCCTGCTTCCCAGTTGGAGAAAAATGACAGCAGTCATTTCCAAAGAAGTGTTTATTGACATTTGGGGCCCCAGCAGAGACAGAGAGTCAGTGGGTGCTAGAGGCTCCTGAGGCCCAGGGCGAGGCCTACAAGATGAAGCCCGTTGCTCAGGAGGCAGCCCAGATTGCAAATGGAGGATAGGCCATGGTAGCGGAAGAAGATCTGGCGGAGGGCACTGTACTTGGGGTCCTGCTCCCGCAGCTGGCGATAGGGGTCTGAGCCCTGGTGGTTGCCCAGCACCTCCCCGCCCAGGCCGCGCTCCTTCTCCACGGTCTGCAGGGCCCACATGGCGGCCGTGGTGCGGGGCTCCAGCCAGCGGGCGTTGATGGTGGCCAGCATGAGGCTCAGGAGCAGCAAGCAGAGCTGGTGGGGCGGCAGGAGGACACGGTGAACCATGCCTGGGAGGCAGCAGGGGCCCTAGGGAGGGTCCTTCTGCATCCTCAAAGCCCAGAGGGGAATGGGGGGCAGGACTGGGTCAAAGACAGGCCTCCCTGCTCCAACCTCAAACCCAAACAGAGCTCCAGCTCTCATACCCTGAAACCTGCAGCTCCTAAGGAAAGGCTCCACCACTATCTCCTCTCTCTCCCCCAAACCTCCTGAGCCTCCTCTCCTCTGATACCCTGACTGGAACTTTCCAGAACACAGCCTGTCTCCTACCTTCCTCTGTTCCCCTAAACTGAAGGTATCTCAGGGCAGAGCCTCTCTTCCCTGAATTGGGACAGAGCACCATAACTGTCCCCTCATTTCCCCAAAATAGAGAGCCTAAGAGAGGGCCCATCTCCTTTGTGGCCCCAGCCTAGACCCTAGAAGCTGACATTGGGCCCACAGGGAGTGAATTAAAAGTCCTCGAAGTTCCAATTACCCATAATCCCTCCTGTGTCTGTGGGATTATTGAAACCCCTGTCAGGCCTCACCTGCCCACATCTGAGGGACATAATGGGGGCAGGGGGAGGGCAGGATAGAGAAATATGAGATGCACAGATGGTTCCTTGCCTTGTGGCTGGGAAAAATGTGTGGATGGGGGTGGGGGACTGTAAATTCCCAGTCAGGCTGGTTTTTAAACACTGAGCTGGGGTCAGTGCCCCAGCCCAGCTGAGTCACCACAGCTTGGCTGCAGGCCCAGCCAGGGGGAGGAGAGGGAGCAACAGCCAGCAGAGAGACACTGGGGAATAGTCAGGTCTGCTGGGGATGGTTGTGCAGGCTGTGCACTGCTCAAGGGTATCCAGAACCCAGCTTTGTATACACCAGGAAGAAGGGGCAGTTTGGGGGGTTTCGTTTTAATTCTCACAAAGGTGTAGCCATAGGTGCTCAGTGTGGTTCTGGGAATGAACCTCCAGAGGGTAGTGGAGCTCAAGCCCGCATACCTGGCTGGCCTCCCAGGATGTGAGCTGAGCCCCAGCACGCTGTGAGGCCAAGATGCAGAGGTTGACGAAGGCGCAGCCCATGGAGATGTGAAAGTAGAAAGGGAAGAGTTTGCTCTGCACCAGGCCGAAGGTATGTCGGGGAAGGCCTCGGAAAAGCAGGAAGCCTGTGGGGTGCAGGGGTCCACATGTCTGTTAGGACATTTCCAAGTCCCCCTCTCATCCCTGTCCCCACCTTAGGCACTCATGATATCCAGGCCGAGGGTCCCTACCTGAGACGAAGGTCACCCACATTTGCATGCCCCAGGCCCCTGACAAGACCAGTAGATGAACCACCTTAGTCAGGCTTTCCGGGTTCCCACCTTCCTCCATCTTGCGGGCCTGGGAAGGAGGCACCAGGTGGTCAGAGTTTTACATTTGCCCTGTGGCCTTCAGACCCTGTGAGCCTGCACAAGGCCAGGGTCATGGTCTATCCAGCAGGGATCCAGGGATAGTAGGCCAGGAATGGCGGTGGGGAAGACCCATAGCACTTCTGTGACGTCCCCCGACTCCATCTCTCCAAATGTCAGCCCTCAAGATCTTAGGCTCTCTGGACCCCAACATCCATGCCACCTCTGAGACCCCCAAATTTCAGCCCCAGCAGCTCAAGCTCGAAGCCCTAGATCCTCAGAGATCACCCCAGTGACTCCCAAATATCACCCCAGGGACCGAGTTCTGATATCAAAGATCACTTCTTTCATGACAGGATCCCAAATATCACTATGAAGATTCCCAAAGCACCTCCTGGAGACGCCATCTAATCCTGAGAAACCCTAAATCTCATCCCGAGGACACCGACCCCACCACTGGACCCGGACATCGACCTGCAGCACCCAAGAGTCCGGGGCCGGATCTAAGAGGGTCAGGTGGGTCCGAGGGCACCGACCCCACCACTGGACCCGGACGTCGACCTGCAGCACTCAAGAGTCCGGGGCCGGATCTAAAGGGGTCAGGCGGGCTGGGCTCGGTACCTCACTCTCGCGCTCCGGGGTGGCCGCGGACCTCCTCGGCCACCTCCCCTCGTGGGACCAAGAATTCGTCCCGCCTCCCAGCTAAGCCAGAAGCCAATCGGATCGGAGATCTGTAACTCCTGTACCGCCCTCTTAGATATTGACTAATCGATGAACGGAAACCAGCCTGGAATCCCGTCCACTCCTCGGGATTTCACCCAATTACACCGCGGCTCCTAAGATCTGCGGAAGCGGAAAGGCGCCAATGAGGTCTTCGGCTGCATCGGCGGGGGCGGAGCTAAAATGCCAGCCACACCCCTCTCTGTGACTCTGCCTTTGGGCTCCGCGCGTTTTAATAGGATGGTGTCTCCACGGGATCAAATTTCAGCGTCTCATCTGGGGGCTGGCTTCGCGGTCCCTGATGGGAGAGCAGGAGCAGGTGGTATGTGGTAGGTGGAGGTGGAAGGGGGTCGGGAGCCTGGCGAGCGCAGGATTTAAGGTCCCGGCGGGCGGGGCGCAGGATTCAAGGCCCCGGCGGGCGGGGCCCAGGCAAATAACCCCACTCCGTTCCTCCAAGGATTCTATCGGGAAGGACTGAGGGAAAACAGGTGATTTGGGAGGGGGAGGGGGAGGGGGAGGGGGAGGGGGAGGGGGAGGGGGGCTCGACTGGGGGCCTGCCTGCAACTGATACTCAGAAATGCATCTTGCCTTTCCCCTCCAAGTCTCCCAGGGCTCCTATGATTCCCAAGTACCAAGTCCTCAGTGTGATGTTCAAGGACAGACACAGAGCTCCCCACTACTGTATATCAGGCACTGGCATGGATTAATTTACTTAATCACAACAACCCAGTAAGGTGGATAGTATGACATCCCATTTTTATAGTTGGGGGCAATGAGGCACGGAGAGGTTTAGTAACTCCTCCAACATCGCACAGCTGGGAAGGGGCAAAGCTAGGATTTGAACCTGGGCCATCTAGCTGGAGGGTCTCCTTGCTTAATCATCATGCTGTACTGCCTCTGGAAGTGAGGACCTCCCTGAGGCAGTGACTTTTGAAGTGGTAGCTTAGAACAGTTCAGGCAGAATAATAACTCCTACATCACAGAGTGGGTGTGAACACCCAGTGAGGGCTTAGGGTGGTGCTCAGCACTCAGCAAGATGCTCAGAAAATATGAGCTTAAAAAGGGAATAAGGAAGATTTTACAGAGGCAATGCTGAGTAGGGTTTTGAAGGGTATATAGGAGTCTTCCAGGAGGACTGGGTTAGGGGAAAGATACCAGAGGACCCAGCAAGGACAAAAGAAGAGAAAGGCGTATACTGTGGCCTTTCTGGCTGAGTGTAACCCATGGCAAGTTGCCCTTCACCTGGAAGTTTTTCCAGACAGACCTCCCCCAGGTTTCTCCAGCTGTGTCAGCCCTGGCTACACTGGAAGGGCAGGGGGTGTGGATGTGAGACCCAGAACTGAGTTCTTTCCTGTTTCCAGCCTCACCTAGTACAGGCCTGGGACCCCATTCAGCTAACATTTATTAAATAGATATGCTCTGCCTCTCCTGCTCACACTCTATGTCTCCCATTTACTTGGGGAGCCAGTTCCCAACTCCCCGTCTTGGCTTGCCCTGCCTTGATTGAACTGCCCTGCTAACCTCCTGCTGCTTCCTTCTGGACCCTGCCTCCAGCCACCCTGACTCGACCCTCAAAGAGCACCTGGTTGCTGACTTCCAAGTTTTTGCACACGCTGTTTCCTGCCAGGGATGTCCTTCCTTTAGGGCCCAATGTTAAGATCTCTTTTTTCTTTTAGGCTCGTCTCAGACCTCACTGACTCCTGTGGGATCTTCTAGGTCTTTCTCACTGCCCATCCTAACCCCCGGAGCTGGGATCATCTTTCACCCAGCTTTGGCTCCTATCATAAATAAGAAGCCTATGTTCAGGGCTGAGGCCTCTCCGGGGTGTCAGAAAGGGCGTGAGAGTGTCAGGACCTGGGAGCTGGTCTCAGTGCAGCCCTCTGTCCCCCCTACTCAAAGCAACCCTCTTCTGGCCGGCCTACCCCTGGACCCTGACTACTCCGTGCCTTGCTACTGCTCACCTCCGTCACCCTCCAACGTGTGTTTGCCTGCTAATGAGAAGTGTGACAAGTGCTGCGGTTCATTGAGGGGCTGCCCTGGGGCTGGGGAGCAGGAGGGGCTGGAGTGCTCTGGGCTGGCTCTCAGGAAACCTTCACCACACACACCCCCCCCTCCCAGGCCCTTCCTCAGAAAAGACCTTGGAATATACATTTCACTGGTCCAGGACCCCAGAGCCAGAGACCTTGCAGCTGGCTGCACCCGAAAACACAGTGACAATTGGAACCTGGAGGCCAGGGAGAGACTCGGGGCCTCAGTCGCATGGGTCCCTCCCCAACTCAGACTCACAGGAGCACTGTAATGACCAGGACCCTCCAAAGAGGCATCACAGCAACGCTAAGGTCATCCCCGCCTGGGAAACCCCTTCCTGCCGCACTGCTATCTACTGCTGCAGGGCTTAGGGAGGGAGCTGTGGGGGCAGAGTCCTCCTGGAGACCCCTCACACCCTCTGTCTTCAGCACCCCGAACAGCGCCCAGTGCTCAGCAGGCCTGCACTAAAAATGTCTTGAATGAATGGAACAGATGTGTGATTGTGTGTCTTAATGAGGTCCTGTCTGTGATTGTCTCTGGATGTGACTGCCTGTGTGTCTGTGGTTGTGTGTCTGAGATGGGCATGAATACATGCTCTGGGTCTTATGACTTAGTGTGCACGGCTGTGTCTGAGGCTGCGTGTCTGTGGTCGTGTTTTGATGACCATGTGTGGTTGTGCGTCAGTGGCTACTGGTGCTCCTTGCAGACATTGTTGATGCCCCTAAGGAGGAGGGCCATTACCTGAGCGCAACCAGAGACATGGCTCTGAAGGCGCATGCTCTCAGGGGCAGCCCGTGGGCCTGCCACACAAATGCACTTCTGAGCGCGTTCAGGCTGGGGCAGAAGTGGGGGTGGGGATGGCAGTGGGGTGCATGCATATGCCTGGAGGCAGCTTTGCCTGCACTTGGGGGTCTAGGACACCCAGAACTCAGCAGACCCAAATCATGTCTGGCCCCCATACACTGGGTTGGGGTGAGCAAGGAGGCAGACCAGGGATAAATTATTATTGCTCTCATGCCCACCTTTCATAGAAGCCCTTGGAGACCAGCTCTTCCAAAACCAAAGGTGAGAACCTTCCCGCTCAACAAGACTGTGTGTGGGAGACCTGCCAGTTCCTACTTCCACCCTCTGCCCCAGCCTCAGTGGACCCCCACCGTTGCTGCCCACTCATCCCTGCCCCATTGTCAGCTGACTCTTGCCCCTGACCTTGCCCACCATCCCTGTCCCTGACCTTGACCCCTACTCCTGCCTCTACCTCTGCCTCAGCCTACCCCAGCTTCTTGCCCTGTCCCCCCTCAACCAGGCCCTGAGCCTCTACTGACCTCTGCCCTGACCTTGCCCCTGCCCCCACCCCTCCCAGCCTCGGCTGACCCTCACCTCTGTTCACAGTTAAGTCCACCGTGATGATTCCCGAATCCCAGAAGCTTTTGAGATGTGAACTGGAGTCACTCAGGTGTCAGCTACAGGCTCATACCAAGGTGAGCCACCTCAGCCCCGCCCCCAGCAATTGTTCCTGCCGCCCCCCACTCCACCCCTGCTTTCACCCCCAGGCCTGGCCTCTTCCTCCAGGCTTTCGAGTTCCTAAACCACTCAGTGACCATGTTGGAGAAGGGGAGCTGCCTGCAGCAAATCAAGATCCAACAGCTTGAAGGTGAGAACTGGCCAAAGGTCAAGATAAGGCTGGCGGCTGCTCCTATCAGGGTCAGCTGAGTCAGGCCAGGGTGAGAGAAGTTGGATGAGTCTGGGTTCAGGACCAGAGTCTGGTCAGGGTGAGGGCAAGCTGGGTTCAAAGCTGGGCTCAGGGTGTGGGTGGGGCTCAGCCAAGGTCCCACCATCTCTGTAGAGGTGCTGGGCCCCACGAGCCGCCAGGCAGACAAGGAGAGACACAAGTGGGACGTGGAGGAGGGACGGCAGGAGCTATATGAGGCCCTGGCTAAAGGCCTGCAGGGGCTGCAGAAGACCCTGCATGACAACGAGGAGGTGCAGCGGGCCCGTACCACCCGCTCTCTACAGCTGTTGGCGCAGGAGATCCGGAACAGGTGGGTATTGCCAGGAGGGAGGCTGCGGGAGGGAAGGGAGGCCAAGGAGAGGGAACCACAGGTAGGATGGGGGAAATGGGAGGGGCCTGAGTAAGGGAGTCTGGGGGGCCTTGGAAATCTTGGGGGACAAGAGGAGGGGATGGGGGAGGCAGGAGGCAGTGGGGGTGTGTGGGAGACTGGGAGGCCAGAAATAGGGGAGGCAGGAGGTGGGATGGAAAGGGAGGCTGGAGGATCAGAAAGCTGGCGGGGGTGGCATGGGAAGCTGGAGGGTAGAGGGGGTCGAGGGGGGCAGAGGCTGGGGGTATTGGAGGTCTGGGGGTGCAGAAGGTGAGGAGCTGGAAGCAAGGCAATGGGGGGCTGAGGAAATGGGAGGCTGGAGGCCAGAAGGAGAGGACACGGGGCTAGGGAGGGGTAGGAGTGGGGGAATAGTAGTAGGAGCAGACAGGTGGGTAGGCAAGTATGGGGAGGGGACAGAGCCTGGGTGATGGTAGTTGAACAGATAGAAACATGGGAGGTGGAGGAGGCTTTGGGGAGGCACGTGGGCAAATGGGAAGCCAGGAGGTCAGGAAATGGGAGGCCAGAGGCTGCACTGTCCCCTCAGCAAGAAATTCCTGTGGGAGGAGCTGGAGCTGGTGCGGGAGGAGGTGACCTTCATTTATCAAAAGCTCCGTGAGTGCCCAAAGCCCATGACCAGGAGGGCGGGGGGTCCTTCTACAGCTCTGGCCCACCTGAGTCCCCTCCCCCTACAGAGGCACAGGAAGAGGAGATCACGGAGAACCTGGTGAACATCCAGAAGATGCAAAAGACACAGGTGAAGTGCCGCAAGGTGAGCAGAGAGCACGGGGACCTTGCGTGAGTTGGGGTTGTGGGGATCTCTGCTGGCCTCCACCATCAGACTGGAGCCAGAAGGCCTGGGTTCAAATCTCAGCTCTGCTACTTACTGCTGTGTGAGTGTGGGCAAGTCACTTCCCCTCTCTGGGCCTCAGTTTCCTCATCTGAATAATGGGTGTAACAACACAGCCCTACCTGACCGAGTAGCTGCATTAACTGAGTGATAAGCACTTTGAAGGCAGCCTGGAATGTGATAAATGCTATATTACACGTTTCACCATCATTATCATCATTATTATTATTATCCTCCCATCTCCCCCGGCCTCAGGTCCTGACCAAAATGAAGCAGCAGGGGCATGAGACTGAGGAGTTGCCATCAGGAGGCAGTGGCTCCTGGAGGGATGACCTCCAGAAGGAGCTGGGTGACATATGGTGATGCCCAGCTCCCTCTCTAACCTCTGACCCCTGACCCTCATCTGCCTTGTGCTCCTCCCAATCAGATCAAGTAGTGACCACCAGAACCTGGAACCCACCTGAGTCCCTCTCCTCCCAGGACTCATCTCCGCCCCTGCCCCCACCATGGCCTCCCTGCCCCAGCTCTGAGCAGTCCAGAGTCCCCCGGGGCCCCCAGATCCCCATCTCCCCACAGGTCCGCTGTGCATCTGCTGCAGAACTCCTTTGGTGGCCTCGCCAGATACTCAGGGGGCCGCCCCAGGGCTGCGAGCCTCAGGGGTGAGTGGGGCTGAGCAGCACTCCAGGGTTGGGGGAGGTTCATTCTCCAGCTTCACACATGGAGGTCACGTTCAGAGGCCATATTTGGGGGTGGTTGGGTCTGTTGGGTCTTATTCTGGGGTCACATTAAATAATGTTCTGGGGTGACATTAAAGAGTCCTTGGAGGTTTCACCCAGGGGTCACTCAGGGTCACTGTGATCTTTTTTAAGGGTCAGTGGGGTAAAATTCAGGTGTCATCGAGGTCATACTTTGGTGTCATGTTGGGTCACATTCAAGGGACATAATCAAGGATCACATAATATCAAGGGCACTGGGCCCATATTCAAAGGCCACTCGAGGGTCACATTCAGGGTTTGTGCCAGAATTGCACCTGTCCCTCCTGCAGGCTATAAGGGGCACCGATGCCTGAGCCCTCCACTCCCCTCCTGGGACTCGGACTCGGACTCAGACCAGGACCCTTCCCAGCCACCACTCAGCAAGAGCTGCTCCTTCCCACCTGGTGTGGATCCTCCCCTGCCCCAACCTACCCTTCCCCTCCTGGCCTGCCCTGGAATCCCAAAGTACAGGCCCTTCCAACTCCCAGCCTGGGCATCTGCCCCCTGACCTCCAGCCCTGGGGTCCCCTGGGCCAGGCCAGCCTCTGACCCACCCTCTTTCTCCACAGTCTGAGCAGCTGGGACTGCTCTCCCTGAAGACCCCTCCAGAGAGAAAATAAACTAGCTGAGACCCTCCTCCACCTGTGGACTGCTGCTCCTGCTGCTTCCTGCGCCTGAGAGTGACCCCCACAGTTTACTACCCAGTCTTGGGGAGGGTGTGGAGACCCCAGGGACTGTTCGGGATATGTGGGCCTAGGGTCAGGGGACAGGGTGAGGCTGGATTTAGTATATGACAAGGTCAGGGGTAAGTCTGTCCAGATACGAGTGGCCAGATAGGCCCTTGGCGATCTGGTCTGCTGTCCCTACTGCCCAAATGGGGAAACTGAGGCCCCTGACCCTCATCTGCCCTGCGTTCCTCCTAATAAGATCAAGCAGCGACCACCAGAACCTGGAACCCACCTGAGTCCCTCTCCTCCCAGGACTCATCTCCGCCCCTGCCCCCACCATGGCCTCCCTGCCCCAGCTCTGAGCAGTCCAGAGTCCCCCGGGGCCCCCAGATCCCCCTCTCCCCCCAGGTCTGCTGTGCACCTGCTGCAGAACTCCTTTGATGGCCTCGCCATATCCTCAGGGGGCCACCCTAGGGCCTGGAGCCTCAGGGGTGAGGGGGGTTGAGCAGCACTCCAGGGTGTGTGTGGGGGGATCATTCTCATCTCCGCCCAGGGTTTCGGCCCGGGGTCACGCTCTGACACCCCACCCTCCTCTTCCTCTCAGCACCCACCAGGGTCCTCCCTCTCAACCTCCAGCCTTCGTTCCCTCCCGAATCTATTCTAAAACTCCCTGCCCCAAAGAGCAACAGAGGCCCCGCCCCGGATCACGCTAATGAGACTCCGCGAGGCCCCGCCTCACGGGTTATGCAAATAACGCTCCCGGAGGCCCCGCCCCTCTCCCCGCCGCGGAGTCTGCGCTGCGCGGCGCGGCGCGGCCCGGCCGGCCGACGGCGTCTTCATCTCTGCGTTCGCTCGCTGGCCGGCCGTCTGTCTGTCAGTCCCGCCGCACCGGGGCCGTCTAGGTGGAGCCGGGGCTCAGGCGGCGGCAGTCTAGACCCGGTGAGGGGGAGGGCCTTGGGGAGCCCCCTGTACCCCTTCTCTCCTGCTTCCGACCCTCGGTCTGTCTGGCCAGGGTTCGGTTCCTGTGGGTCGGGTCCCCTGCGGGTCCAGCGCGGGGAGGGGGAGGGGAGGCTGCGAGCTGAGGCTTGGGGACCGGGCTGGGGGAGGGGAAGGTGGGGAGGGGACCCCGGTGAGGCTGACGGTGATTGTGTGGTTGTCGTTACGTGTCAGTGTGTGGCTGTATGAGTGATTGTGTGGCTCGTGTCTCTGTGACTGTGTCTCCTGTGGCTGTCATTTGCGGCTGTCGCCGTGGGTATCACTCTGATGGTGAGTGTGTGGTGGCTGTGTTGTTGGGGTCGCCTTTGCGTGGCCGTGTGACTGCTGTCACAGTGATTGTATGGCTGGCTCGGTGTCTGTATGGTTGTGTGCATGTGACTGTCATTGTGTGGCTGCTGTTGTGTGTTCCTTCTGATGGTGGGGGGGGGGCGTTATCGTGTTCCAGTGTGTGGCTGTGATCATGAGCCTTTCCTGTGTGGCTCTGTGTGCGAGTCTGTGCCGTGGTCCATGTCTGTGCCCTCGTGTGGCCATGTGGCTGCGGTTGTGGATGGCACAGGGGACTGTCAGTGTGGACGAGAGACTGTTAATGTGTGTCATCCTGTGCCTTGTAATTGGGGGTGTGACGCTGTGACCAGTTCTGTGGCCCCCCTCCCACTGTGTGTGGTGACTCTTTTTTTGATGTGGCTCTTAAGTGTGTTGGCAGCCTCGAGTCTGTCCCTGATGGTGGTGGAGTGAGGGCTGTGTGTGGGGCTGTGAGGTGTGTGAAGGACCTCCTGTTGTGTCCCAGTGACCATGTGGGGGGGGATTTGTTTGATCTGTGTGGGTGTCTGTGACAGGCCGTGTGCACACTGTGCTGTGTGTGTGCAGTTATGTGTGTAGTGGGTGTTGGGCACCTGTCTGAATGAGCGAGCGTGTCTTGTTCACCACAAGGCTGGCACCCAGCACAGGGCCTGGAACCCAGCAGGCCCTTGATCCTCGCTGGTGGGATGAATGAATGTGTGTGTGGTGTTTGGGATGGAAGCTCTGGCTGACTTGTGTACTCTGGGGGTGCCGGTGTGTGTTTGTGTCTCTAAGAAGGTGAGGGGGCCGTGGCTAGGTGGGCATCTTGGGCATCTGGGCTCTCTGGTGACCCTCACCCCCACATGTCACATTGCAGAGCAAGCCACGTGGATGGGGCACTGGACCCAGAGTGCCTACCCTTACCTGCCTGGGCCTCAGTTTCCAAATCTGTGCAATGGGGGTGACCATCCCTGCCCTGCTGGCCGCCAGGAGTGGCTGTGAGTCTGTGGGCGTGGCAGCGGCCTGCAGGAAGTCATAGGGCCCTTTCACAGGTGAGGTTAGGCTGGGAGAATGGGTCAAGCAGGTGCTGGGGACTCAGGTTAGACTGGGGGAAGGGGAGAGCACGTTGAGGGGGAGATAGCCCTCTCGTGATACAGGGAGGCAGACGGGCTGGGAGGAAGGGGAAGGAGGGAGAGAGGGAGAGGCAGCTGGGAGAGAAGGAGGGCCTGGCCATCAGCCCAAACCAGTCAGGCACAGCCCATGGGGACAGGAGAGGGAGGCCCCTGAGGGCCAGGAGGGAAGTGGTATAGGGAGAGGGGCTTGGTGGGGGTGGGTGACAGGGAACATGGGGTCTCCTGTAAAGCATGTGGGGAAAGAGTATGGGGTCTCCTAAAAACTAGTGGGGGTGAGGACCCTTCTTTGTGGGGGAGGGGTCCACATTAGCTGGAGAAGTCTCTGCTAAAGGCCAAGGGCATGGGTCCCACATGCTAAGGAGGCCAGGCCCTCCTAAAAGGTATGGGGTCAGAATCTCCTGTGTAGGCTGTGGGGGGAGAAGACCACTATACAATCTGTGGGGACCCCAGCAGAGGCTGAGCTGAGCAGGTTGTGTCAGGGGAGGCTGGTGCCTCCAATGGGCAGGGGCAGGGCAAGACCTGCATATGCGGAGGCGTGGCCAGAAGACTCAGGGGGCGGAGCCAGGGCTCCTTGGCTGTAGTCCGAGGGGCCAGGGATGGGGGCCAGGTTGTGGCCAGAAGACTCCACAAGCAGGTGACCTGAGCCTCCCCTTAGGCCCCACCCTGGCAGTGCCACTCCCTCCCCTCCTCCACAGGCCCGGCCTTCACCATGGCGGGAGGGAGACCTCAGCTGAAGAGGAGTTTCTCCATCATTCCCTGCTTTGTCTTCGTGGAGGTGAGGAGCACAGTACCTCCCCTGCCCAGACCCTCAAGGGGGAGGAGGCACCTTTGGAAGTGGCAATCCGGGGTTCAACCCAGCTCTGCCCATCCTTACTGTGGGACTCTGGGCACCTCACATACCCTCCCAAGCCTCAGTTTCCTCATCTGTCAAATGGGCATAATTAGAGTCCCTCTCTCCTAGGGCTGTTATGAAAGTAAAATGGATTAATTCATGGAAGAGGTTTAGTATGCCGCCCTGCCCACAATAAGAGTTACACCTGTGGTAACTCTAGTATTTCTATCAGTAGTATTCTTTCTTTCTCTGTTGGTCTGTTCCTCCACTACCCACTATCTCTCTCTCTCTCTGAGCTCTGGCCCTGTCCTGTCTCCCTCTTCCCAGTCCCATCTCCTCTCTCCTCTTCATCTCTCTCTCTATCTCTCCCCCTTGTCTCTGTCTCCATCTCTGTGTCTCCATCTCCGTGGCCCAGCTCAGGCCTGACCCTCTCTGTTCTTACTCTGTCTCTCTCCCGACCCTGGCTGGGCGGCAGTCGGTGCTGCTGGGCATCGTGGTCCTGCTTGCTTACCGCCTGGAGTTCACGGACACCTTCCCCGTGCACACCCAGGGCTTCTTCTGCTATGACAGTACCTATGCCAAGCCCTACCCAGGGCCTGAGGCTGCCAGCAGAGCACCCCCAGCCCTCATCTACGCCCTGGTCACCGCTGGGCCCACCCTCACGGTGAGACTGGGGGTAACCTGGCTCAGACTGTGGGAAGGGCCTTCCAGGAGGCAGGAGGGCCAGGTGGAGATGGGTGGAGGGCTGGGCTTGAAGGCCAGGAAGACCACGCCTCGGTCTTGCCCACAGATCCTGCTTGGGGAGCTGGCACGTGCCTTTTTCCCTGCACCACCATCAGCCATCCCCGTCACTGGGGAGAGCACCATCGTGTCCGGGGCCTGCTGTCGCTTCAGCCCCCCGCTGCGGAGGCTGGTCCGCTTCCTGGGTGAGTGACTCGGTCAGGGGTCAGCCATGCAAAAGGGCTATGGGCCAGGCTCAGATATAATAAGAATTCCAGGGGGGGAAGGCCTAGAATTGCCATGATGGTGACTTCATGGGGCAAGAGGGATGCGGGCTGAGGTCAGTCATGGTGGAGGTTCTAGAGACATTGGTGGGGCCTAAGCCAACCATGATGACAACTATAAGAGGGGGGCCCCAAATTGCCACAAGGAGAGTCTCAGGCAGAAAAAGCACAGGACAGACACCAGGGGGCCCTGGGGGCAGGGAGATGAGAACGCTGGCTGCGCTTTGAATATGGTGCCAGCCACAGCTGGTGGCCTTAGGGTAGGGCAGAGCTCATCCAAAATGGTGGTCCCTGTGGCAGAGGGCTGGAGATCCAGCCCTGGCTGAGTGGTGCTCCAGGAGAAAAGTGATCAGCTCAGTAATAGCGAGTCCAGGGGCAGGTATGGGAGCCCCAGAAATGCCATCACGGTGGTCCTAGGAGGTCCCTGGCATGGCCCCAATCCTGATGTAATGCTGTTGAGGGGTCCCAGCCCAGCTATAATGGATTCCAGAGGAGGGCCCACTCCTGGCATATTGGTAATCCCAGAGGGACAGAGGCCAGAGGCCCAGAATGCCATCATGGTGGTCCCAAGGGAAGAGGAACATGGCCCAGTTATTATGGGGGTATGGTGTTAGGGGGAGTCCCAGCTATGCTTTAATGTCAGTCACAGGAACAAGGAGACAGGGGCCTATATGAGCCGTAAGGGGGCTCACAGGAGGACGGCTGCTAGGCCCTGGCATGAACCCCCTTTCCTACCCCACCCCAGGGGTCTACTCTTTCGGCCTCTTCACCACGACCATCTTCGCCAACGCAGGGCAGGTGGTGACCGGCAACCCGACGCCGCACTTCCTGTCCGTGTGCCGCCCCAACTACACGGCCCTGGGCTGCCCGCCACCCTCACCGGACCGGCCAGGGCCCGACCGTTTCGTCACTGACCAGGGTGCCTGTGCTGGCAGCCCCAGCCTTGTGGCCGCTGCGCGCCGCGCTTTCCCCTGCAAGGACGCTGCCCTTTGCGCCTACGCCGTTGCCTACACAGCGGTGAGCCCCGAAACGGGGGCACGGCAGTAGTGGGGCGGCCAGCGGGCAGGAGACCGTCTGGGCTGGAGCCTCCAATCCCTCCCCGAGTGAGGCCACGCATCACTGTGACACCGTCCCTAGGGCAGAGGCTCCCACTCCTCCCCTTGGACCCTGGCCACGCCCCCCTTGGTGTCTGGCCACGCCTCCTGACCCACTAATGCCACACCCAAAGGAGGCTATTGGCTCAGCACCCTGAAGCCTAGCCAAGTCTCCGCCATGCTACAGGTCCTGGATATTGGCTGGGTGACTCGGTAATGGGCTTTCAACTCCATCCCCTGGAGCCCTTGCCCTCCAGTTTGTCTTCGCCCTTTATTGGCCTGGCCACGCTCCTGACTTGACTTCACTGGAACTTCCTGACTCTGTCCCCTGTCTTTCCCTGGTCGCACCCTCTGTTGCTTTGATTCCTTTTTCTGGCATTGGGGACTGTGCTTCTAACCCCGTCAGTGGTCCCCAGGGGTTTGGGGACTCCACCTCCTGGAGCTCCTGGAGCTGTCACTTGAGCCCTGACTCCACCCTCTGACTTTGTGGCCACACCCTAAGCCAGCAAGCATCCTTCCCCATCCCACCTGGACCTGGGGCCCAGGTCCCCCAGAGACCTGGGCCCCAGACCCTATCCACTGTTCTTTGGTGCTCAGGCCACACACACCCCCATCCCTGCAAAGGCCCACTGGGGGTCCATGACTCCATCCCCTGAACTCCTGTCCCCCGGGCTCTGTTCCCTGGAGCCCCTGGCCGGTGCCTCCAGTCCCATTGCGGCTTCTCAGGATTCTGGCCACACCCCCTATCCCTGAATGCAGTGTCCGCTTGGGTTTGGGAACTGCTGCTGCCATGTCTCCTCTGACCCATCCGGCTCCTGCAGATGTACGTGACGCTCGTGTTCCGCGTGAAGGGCTCCCGCCTGGTCAAACCCTCACTCTGCCTGGCCCTGCTGTGCCCCGCCTTCCTGGTGGGCGTGGTCCGCGTGGCTGAGTACCGCAACCACTGGTCTGACGTGCTGGCCGGCTTCCTGACAGGGGCGGCGATCGCCACCTTTCTGGTGAGCCCCCTTGCCATCCATCCTTGACCCAAGAGGCAGGACTGCATGACGGTGAAGGGTGTGGACTCTGTACCTTGGGCGAGTCCCTTAACCTTACCTAGCTTGGACATTCTCATCTGTGAACTGAGATAACGGGACTGGGACCGAGGTAAGGCGAGTGAGGCACTCGCTTTGAGCACAAAATTTAAGGAGGAGCCAAAACACTCAGTAAAGCAGATAAATAATATTTTAATGAAACATTTTTAAAAATCAAAATTAATGCAAAAACCCATAATGTCCAAAATACCAAAGGTTTAAATAAGGACAGGATCAGATCCTCTTACACAACTTGGCCTTACTTGCCTCCCCGTGTGGAATAAGTAATAATAGTACCTATCTCTTAGTAAAGTGGAAAGAGCAGTGTTTGGCACATAGTAAGCACCATAAAAGTGTTAGCTGTTTTTGCAATCCTGAGCCTCAGTATCCTTATCTGAAAAATGGGGATGGTAATTTACCTTATTGGCCTCAGGCCTCAGCATGCCCCCTCCCTCTGTCACAGGTCACCTGTGTCGTGCACAACTTCCAGAGCCGGCCACCCTCTGGCCGAAGGCTCTCCCCTTGGGAGGCCCTGGGCCAAGCCCCCACCATGGACAGCCGCCTCGAAAAGTTAAGTGTGGCCCAGGTAAGGGGGGCCGGGGGCTGCTCCCGGCTGGAGAGGGTGGTGGGTGGAGGAGGACAAAGGAGGCAGGAAGTCAGGCAGGCAGTGGGGGTCTCAGGGCCATGGAGAGGTGGAGGGATCACTCATCTCTGTGGACCTAGGTCCTGGGGGGACCGTCCCACAGGATGCAAGGGCGGGCCCCCCCCTCCCTCCCAAGGGAACATGGTTAATCCTGAAAACTTGTTGTCTTTTCCATTGGGCTCTCTGCCCGATGAGCCCCTTGTGGCTCTGGCCAGTGGGGCCCAGGGGGCCGCTAGCCCCTTCCCTCTGCCTCTTTGTCTCAGGAACCCGAGGCCTGCAGGCCGCATTCGACACCGGCACGGCTCACCCCATCCAGTGAGTGTCGAGGGAGTGGGAGGATAAACGGGGGGACTTCCAGATGGCGGTCACTGCCACAGAGGTCTCACCTGTGCTCTCATGACCCCTCCCAAGCTTTCTAACCCCCTGACTTCTGATCCCTAGAGCCGCAGAACTGCGCCCACCGTGGCCACCTGATCCCCAGCTGCGTGTCCTCCAGGGCTCCAGCCATGTGTTCATCACCCCGTGTGCCCCGCCCTCGACTGAGGTCTGAGCCAACACCCTTGCCTCTGCCCCTGCCCCTGCCAGCACCAACCCCCAGCCAGGGCCCCTCGCCCTCCTCCCCTGGGCTTGGGGGGCCGGGCGGGGGTGGTGGCCGTGGCCGGAAGCTGCTGCTGCCCACACCCCTTCTGCGGGACCTGTACACCCTTAGTGGACTCTATCCCTCCTCCTTCCACCGGGACAACTTCAGCCCTTACCTGTTTGCCAGCCGTGACCACCTGCTGTGAGGCCCAACACCCACCCAGAATCTGCCCAGTCCCCATTTCTTCCCTGCCACGCGTGTGTGTGCGTGTGCTGTGTGAGTGCCAAAGCCCTTGTCCCCAATCCAGCCAGGCCCAGACATCAGAGGATGGCTGGAAGGACATCCAGGGGACCCCGTGCCTCTCTTGCCCTCTGGGACATCCAAGTGGGCATAATTGGGAGATGGGTCCTTGCCTCCTAGGATTGCCCTTTTAAGGGCCAAAGCCTGACTCTACTGGGCATTGCCCAGCCAATGGGAGTCCCCCAGTTCTCAGAATTCTGGCCAAAAGGAGTTCACTCCAGCCAATAGGAGCCTCCCCATCATTTCTTAGAATCCTCAGGCAAGAGGGCAACTCTAGCCAGTGTTCAGCGTCTGAACAATGAATAGGAGTCCTTGGTTCTCAGAATTTCTAGGGTGGGTGGGTATGATTCCAGTCAATGGGGGACCGCCCATGTCTAAGCATGTGCAAAGGAGAGGAGGGAGATGGGGTCATCTTTTGTCATCGGGTCCTCTCTCCTCAGAATCAGAGAGTCCAACTGGAGGGTGGGGGGCAGGCTCCCCCGTGGCAGGGTCCTTGGGGTACCCCTTCCTCTCTCAGCCCCTCCCTCATGTGCAATCTCTCACCCAGTCCCTCCTAACTCCCAGCTTATGCAGGGCTTGCCCCAGTTCAGAGGTTTTGGAGTTCAGGGTGCTGCATCCTTCCTTGCCTGTGCCCAGGTCACCCCAAATCCTTCTGTTATTTATTAGGGCCGTGGGGAAGGAGTTTTTTTTCTTAGAACCCACCCCTGTTCTTCACACTGCCCCCCATGCCTCAGCCTTGTACACATGTGCCATCATAGGGGCACAGGTGGAGCAAAGAGGGCTCCCCACTCCAGGCAGCCGAAGGCAGTGGGCAGGGGAGACACTGCCCCCTTTTCCTGCCCCCTCCTCATCTTTAATAAAGACCTGTTTGTAACAGAAGTTTGGCTACCTGCCTTCCTCCCCCAGGTGGCAGGGTGTGGAGGACTTTAATTTTGGGTCTAGGTGTCAGTGAGGCTGGGTGTGAGTGTATTGTCACAGGGCGATTGTGGAGAGGCAGCATGGGGCTGTGGGGTCCGTGACTTGGCTTTAAATCCTGGCTCAGCATTTCCTGGTTGTGTGGCCTCAGGAAAGTTAATTAACCTCTCTGTGCCCTTGTTTCTTCATGTCAAATTCGAACAACCCTACAAGCCGCATGTAAGGCACACAAACACACGGTGAGGGGCCTCATAATGACTGCCTTCCCCAGGCGGCTGGTCTGTTTCTGACCATGGCCAGGGTGCAGAGGGCACAGGGAATCGGGTGAGGGGACCCTAAGGGTTCTAATAGAAGGGGATGCTGAAAGCTGTAGGAACCTCCAAGCTGAATCCCTGACTACATGGATTTGAGCAGGGGTTCTGATTATGAGGTTCTGCTGAGAACCAGTCCCTGAGGACCCAGCAGAGACCAGGGAAGGTAGGAGGGACACGGAGCCACAGACCACCTCCCCCCCCCTACACACGCTGTGGCTCTTAGGGACTTCAGACAGGCCATTCAGGGCACGGAGTCATCCAGAAACTAGGAAAGGGGAGTCTGCTTTCCTTTCTTTCTCGTTTATTCATCCATCCATCCATTTATTCTTTCAGCAAACACTATGGAGCACCCCCACCCCACCCCTGCCGAGTGCCAGGTGCTGTTTAGTTAGGCACAGGGGCTGCAGCAGTGAGCAGAACAGACACAAAATCCTGCCCTCATGGAGCTCACTTTCTAACACCTGAGAGACAATAAACAAGATAAATAAGCTATACACAAAACCACAATTCCAAATTTCAAGAAGTTCTGGAAACCAAAATTTGTTTCTCATTTGTGGCAAAACCTGACCTGAACTGACATAGGTTATTATAGCTTTTCTTTATTTAACTTTATGTGACTATTCTATTCTTTTCCTGCAGATAAAGTGTTCGACTTAGAATGTTATCCCAGGTCCAACTAGGGGTGTTATTCAGTGCATAGTATTTACACCGTAGAACCTTTCGAAAATCTGAAAAATTCTCAATTCTAAACTGTAGGATCAAGGATTTAGGTCAGGGATTGAGATCGCTGATCTGTTAGATTGATAAGTGATAGAGAAAACTCAAGCTAGAGAAGACAATGGGACAACTCTGGGATGGGGACACAGCTTGCAATTTAAAGAGGGTGGTCAGGGAAGTTCTTTCTGAGGAGTTGGCACCGGAGATGAGGTGTGAAGGAGGGAGGGAAGGGAGCCATGCACGTATCCGCCGTGTGGAGCGGGCGGAGCGTTCCAGGCAGAGGGAACAGCAAGAATGAAGGCCCTGAAGTGAACGTGCCGGCTGTGTTCGGGGAACAGTGAGGACACCTGTGCGGTTGGAGCTGAGCAAGCGACAGGGAGACAGAGGGGAGAGGAGGGGGAGGAGGTGGTGGGGTGGATTGAGGGCTGCAGGGAATGAGGTGGACGCATGAGAGGGCTGCAGGCAGACGAGGAACAGAATCGTGGAGCCCCCTGCTTCACCGCCCAGAGCTTCTATTTCCAGGGCTTGCACCCCTGAGGCCCGTGGTCGCTCCAGACTCACAGCTGCCTCCACGCGAGCAGGAAACAAGCAAAACTTCAGCACAATGGACAGCGCCCTACTGCAACCCACTTGGCGCTGTCCGTGGTCCTGATGTTAAGCGGAGGCCAAGAAAGGGTAAAGGCGGGGCTGCCAGACACAAAGTGTCTGGGCCCGCTAGAGAGCGTGGAGACAGCAGCCCTGGCCTTGCACACACCCTCATCCCAGAGTGGATAATTTTAGGTAGAAAATCCAGACTAAGGGACTTCCCTGGTGGTCCAGTGGGTAAGACTCCATGCTCCCAATGCAGGGAGGCCGGGTTCGATCCCTGGTCTGGGAACTAGATCCTGCATGCATGCCGCAATTAAGAGTCTGCATGCCACAACTAAGAAGTCCACATGCCGCAACTAAAGATCCCACATGCCACAACGAAGATCCCGCGTGCTGCAACTAAGACCCAGTACAGCCAAAATAAATAAATAAATAAACATTAAAAAAAAAAAAAAAAAAGAAAATCCAGACTAAGATGTGCTTGCTTATTCAAAAGGCTTCTCGAGGGGCTTCCCTGGTGGCGCAGTGTTTGAGAGTCTGCCTGCCGATGCAGGGGACACGGGTTCAAGCCCTGGTCTGGGAGGATCCCACATGCCGTGGAGCAACTGGGCCCGTGAGCCACAACTACTGAACCTGCGCGTCTGTAGCTTGTGCTCCGCAACAAGAGAGGCCGCGACAGTGAGAGGCCCACGCACCGCGATGAAGAGTGGCCCCCGCTCGCCGCAACTAGAGAAAGCCCTCGCACAGAAACGAAGACCCAACACAGCCAAAAATAAATAAATAAATTAATTAATTAATTAAAAAGAAACAAAAAAAACCCAAAAGCCTTCTCAAGGGCTTCCCCGGTGGTCCAGTGGTTAAGACTCCATGCTTCCACCGCAGGGGCGCGGGTTCAAGCCCTGGTCCGGGAAGATCCCACATGCCGCAGAGCAACTAAGCCTGTGTGCCACAACTACTGAGCCTGTGCTCTAGAGCCCACGAGCCACAACTACTGAGCCCGTGTGCCACAACTACTGAAGCCCGCACACCTAGAGCCCATGCTCCGCAACAAGAGAAGCCACCATAATGAGAAGCCTGCGAAGTGCAACGAAGAGTAGCCCCCACTCGCCGCCACTAGAGAAAGCCCATGTGCAGCAACGAAGACCTAATGCAGCCAAAAATAAATAAATAAATAAAATAAATTTATTTTTTAAAAAAAGATCCTCTAATTAAAAAAAAAAAAAAAAGCCTTCACAACATGCCCCAGTAAGTCTCACAGCCTCTCAAGCTCAACTCGATCAAAACTGAGCTCCGGGCTTCCCTGGTGGCTCACTGGTTAAGAATCCACCTGCCAGTGCAGGGGACACGTGTTCAAGCCCTGGTCCAGGAAGATCCCACATGACGCGGAACAACTAAGCCCGTGCGCCACAACTACTGAGCCTGCGCTCTAGAGCCCACGCGCTGCAACTACTGACCCCACGTGCCTAGAGCCCGTGCTCGGCAACAAGAGAAGCCACTGCAGTGAGAACCCCACTCACTGCAACAAAGAGTGGCCGCTGCTCGCCGAAGCTAGAGAAAGCCCGTGCACAGCAAAGAAGATCCAATGCAGCCAAAAATAAATAAATAAAATAAATAAATTTATTTAAAAAACTGAGCTCTGACTTATAATGTAAGTTAGACCATGACCCTTCTGTGCTCAAACCCTCTGTTGGCTCTTCATGGCACTCTATGGAAAAACCAAAGTTCTCCCAGTGCCCCCAGGCCTTTGCACTTGAAGGTGCCTCCATCTGGAATGCTCTTCCCCTACATAGCTACACAGTTCCCTCTCTCAACTCCTTCAAGCCTTTCCTCAAGTATTACCTTCTCAGGGAGGCCTGCCCCTACCACCCTATTCAAAATTGCAAAAACCAAACAAACAACTGGCCCTTCCCTTCCCTGTGCAAACTTTTTTTTTCTTTTTTTGCACACACTTATCATCTGCCCATAGACTATTTAAACTCTTCATTATCTCCTCCCTCACTAGGATGTCAGTTCCACCAGGACAGAGATTTTGTTGTCTGTTCACCGCTGAACACCTGTGCCTCCTAGGTCAGGGCTGGGCACACAGTAGGTGCTCAATAAGTGTTTGCCAAATGAATGAACGAATCACTTGAGGATGCTGATAAACCAGGGAGGAACACAGACGGACCCTGAGCTCTCCACCTCCTTGTCCCCTCACCCGGCGGTCCTGCCTCCTCCAGGGAGCCCCTCTAAGGTAAGAGTCCTTCTGTCAGGACATGAAGATGGGATCCTGAGAAGGGAGGGAAAGAAGTACCATGTGTATGAGAGATACACCTAATATCTGCATCTCTGCCAATATACTCACTCTGCTACACTTAGGAGCACTTACTCTGTGCCAGGTACTGTTCTAGGAGCTGGGGACCCAGTAGTGAAAGAAAGAGGGACCCTACCCTGGTGGAGCTGACATACTAGTGGGGAGAGAGGCAATAAAATAAATACATAAGGTTGGAAGTGATAAGTTATTTGAAGAGAAATAAAGATGAATAAGCAATTAAAGAGTGAAGGGTGTGTGACTTTACACAGGTGGTCAGGGAAAGCCTAAGTAGGTGATATTTGAGCAGAGATCTGAATGGAATGAAAACAACTAGGGATAGATATCTGGAAGCTGAGTACTCTAGGCAATGGAACAGCAAGTGCAAAGGACTTGAAATGGGGCTGTGTTGGGCATACTCCCATGTATATAACTGTGTGGAACTGTGTGATACGGGTGTCACTCCTGGGTGCTTGTGTACTTAGAGTGTTGCAAAGTGAGGTGAACCATGGGGCTGAGGTTGTGCATTTGACAGGGGAAAGTAACAGCATGCCTCGTGTGTGTGTGTGTGTGTGTGTGTGTGTGTAGTGACAATGGTATGGTTGTATCAGAGTGTGTTTTTGTATGCGTGCAAGGGAAAGGGTGTGGGGGCATGAATGTGGGGAAGAGTGTGTATGGGATGCGTTGTGTCAGGATAGGATATGGCTGTGAGCATGTGAGTGATGGGGATTCTGGAAGTGAAATATATGCAGAGATGCCATGTGTGTGTGTGTGTGTGTGTCTGTATGTATTTGTAGAGGGGTGTGGGGGTACCCGGCTTTGTGAGTGGGTGTATTGGGGGGTGTTGTGGAGCTGTGTTCTGGCCCCAGAGGGAGAGAGAAAGCCCTGGAAATCTCAGTTCGGCCCTGCCCCTGGGTCTCCTGGCAACAGCACCACTTTGAAGTTACCAGGAGACAGAGTTGCCAGGGCAACAGGGGCGTGAGTGGCAGCTCTGGGGAGAAGTCTAGGTGAAGAGACCCAACCAGTGATCACTTGATCATTCACCTTGTTCCTCCTTCTCTCCCAGTTTCCCATCAATTCTACCTTCCTTTCTTCATTTATTCCTTTAACGAACCTGTATTGAGAATCTGCAATGCCCTAGGCACTGACTGGGCACTGGAGATACCGAAGTGAACGTGACAAACAAGGTCGTGCTGTGGCTCTCCCTCAGTCTCCCAGCCCCTTCATCTTTGCCTCTTCTCTCCTGGCCCTTTTTTTATTCTATAGTCCTGCCTCCCACTGTATCCCAAGCAGGACTCCAGAAGCCCCCAGGCCAATGAGGAGGCCAGCTGAGACTCTTCTTCTTTTAGACCCTCAAAGACAGCTGCTTTGCTGTCTGACGGATGTTTTGCACACGAATGTCCTCAAGCCTGCAGCCGCCCCCCCCATTTGTGCAAGTACTCAGGTACAGAGAGAGACACAAGCACATAGCTCCTCCATCTCACCCCTTCTTCATTGTCACTGGGTAACATCAGCAGAAACACACACATACGCATCACAATATTCCTCTGAGATACCCATGTGCTCCATTTTACAGGTGAGCAAACTGAGGCTAGGAGACTTTAAGTAATGTGTCAGTGATTAGGGCCTACTCCCTCCAACTCTCAACCCTTGTACTGTCTGATTAGCTTATTAGCTCAGAATAATAGTATTCATGCTGCTTCCGTCAGCGGACTCACCCAGGGAAGGGCCTTATCTCCCTCAAAGGCCTCCATTCCTTCCTCAGACTAGGTTATTTGCCCCTTCACCGGGGGAGGAGCTAGGAAACGTCGATCTAGCGTTGATGAACAGATCATTGGACCAATGGAGAAGCTAAGTGCACTGTAACCAATGAGACCCCGTCCTGGGCGGGATCAAGGGCAGGAACGGGCCGCCGATTGGACAGAGGTACGCTGCGAATGGCGGAGACGCTGAGGCGGGTGCTAAACTGGGGAAGCGCGGCTGGCCCCGGGGAGGAGAACACATCTGAGGCCGAACCGCCTTTGCTGCTGCTCGGCGGTCCCGGCTCTGGAAAGACAGCGCTGCTATTCGCGGCGGCCCTGGAGACGGCAGGGGAAGGCCGAGGCCCCGTCCTCTTCCTGACTCGGAGGCCTCTGCAAAGCCTGCCCCGCGTGACTGGAGCTGCACTCGAACCCTTGCGGTTACAGGTGAGGCGGAGCGGGACCAGAGGCGGACCAGCCAGTAGCGAGGCGAATGGAGGATTGAGTGACAGGTAGAGACAGACCAATGGCGGAGACGAAGGAAGGGCAAGCCGGAGCAGCCATTATGGGACGGAGTCTAGAACGAGTCGGGGGTGGGACTTTGCTAAGCTTTGTTAAGACTGAGTGAGAAACCATCCAATGAGGGGGCGGAATTAGCAAAGGGTGGCGCCCAAAGAGTGCAGTCAGGGGCGAGTAGGGGGCGGGGCTAAACACGGGTCGGGTCTGGACAAGAGTTTCTGGGCCGCTGGAGTCAATGCTGGGGTCGGACGCTATGGGCTGGTTTTCCGTGGAAAGATTGCCCTAGAGATTTGACAAAACGATATACCTTGTTCTTAACTAATACCGGGAAGTGATGAGTGCAGAATTAAAAAAACAAAGAACAAAAAAAAAAAAAACCAAAAAAAACAAAGAACAAAAAACGGGGGGGGAGGGGGCGGGCATGGCGAACAGAAGAATATTAGACCACTCTGAGCTAGCTGTTTCACTTTGGAACCAGCGGTCTGGGGAGTGAGAGCCACGTCCAGGAAAGTATGCAAGGAAGCAGGGCTGCTATAGCTGAGAGCCTGGCTTCCTGTGCTGAATCTGGCCGTTTCCTTTTTTCCTCTCTCTAGAAGATCCGCTTCCAGTACCCACCCTCAACCCGTGAGCTCCTCCGGCTCCTGTGCTCTGCCCATGAGACCCGGGGGCCAGCCCCCTCCCTCCTGCTGCTCGATGGCCTGGAGGAGTACCTAGCGGAAGACCCCGGGTCCCAGGAAGCCGCCTACCTGGCCGCCCTGCTTCTGGACACAGTTGCCCACTTCAGTCACCGGGTTGGGTCTGGCCGGGGCTGTGGGCTCATTGTGGCCCTCCAGACCCAGGAGGAGGGAGACAGTGGGACTGCCTTGCAGTTGGCACTGCTTCAGAGGTATTTCCCTGCCCAGTGCTGGCTGCAGCCCGATGCACCAGGCCCAGGACAGCACTGCCTCCGAGCCTGCCTGGAGCCAGGTGGGCTGGGTCCCAGGGCAGAGTGGCGGGTGACTTTCCGACAAAGTGGAGAGATGACAGTCACCCCGTGGCCCACGCAGGCTGGTGACACCAGCTTAAACAAGGGTTCAAGCTCTGGAGGCCAACCTTGAGGTTTGGAGTGTGACAACCTCTCTATGCTTCAGTTTCCATGGCTGGAATACCTACCTCAGGGACAGATGCAAATTCAGAGACCTAAAGATTATAAAGTGCTTTTTCTCTCATAAATATAGCATTATCCTGTACATATTGTCAACATATTGTTTAATTTTGCTGTTTTGAACTTGGTAAAGAGTTTAATGATACATGTAATCTGAGACTTCCTTCTTCTCCCGCTCAATATTGTTACTAAGATTCGGCCGTGGGACTTCCCTGGCGGTCCAGTGGTTAAAACTCCATGCTTCCAGTGCAGGGGACACGGGTTTGATCCCTGGTCTGGGAACTAAGATCCCACATGCCATGCAGCGCAGCCAAAAAACAAAAAACATTCGGCCACATTTTCTCAGTCGTTCCTTTTTCCGTACTTTGTATAATTCTTTGGGTGACTATACCCCAATTTACTAATCAGATTGACTTATTTACTGCTATTAACACTCTTGTACACATATCCTGGTTCATGTGTGTGAGGGTTTTTAGGGTACATACCTAGAAGTGGCATTGCTGGAGTAGAAGGTATGCACACGTTCAGCTTTCCTAGGTTATGTCAAACTATTTAAAAGTGGTTAAACCAGAACTCCCATTGAGCCACTTGATGACATTTGGTGTCATCAGAGTGCTGTCTTAGGACAGGGCCTGATTCAGAATAAAGCCCTAGGAATGAACGTTATTGGTATTATTATTAGTGGCAGAGACTAGCTAGCAGCTCATTAAACAGCTTTTCTCTCTTGGGTGCACAGCTAAACTACATTTCCCAGCTGTCCATGGGTCTTGCTAGGGTCACATGACCATTTCTGGCCAGTAGAATTTGTGAAGAAGAGATGGCGCCCACCTCTAGGCTAGGTCCCTAAAGACCACAGAATCTTATGCTGTCTTTCTCTTGTTGGCTGGCAGGATGCAGAGGATCCATCTAAAGACCCCAGGGTAGCCCTGGGGGATGGTAAATCTACAGTCTGGGCTTCTGACTCATCCCAGGGATAACTGCCCACCTGTTTGAATTGAGAAATGAGAGAGAAAATATTTAATGTGTTAAGCCACTCAGTTTCAGGGCAGCTTTGTTAGGGCAGCTAGCATAACATACTAACTAATTCATTTTATTATTATTATTCAGATTGCCAGGTCACAATTTCAGACTGAACTCAAGGCCTTTTACTGCTTCTCCTATGGCCTGGGCCCAGGGAAAAGATGGGGCTTACAGGTATTTATAGAAGTCATGACAGAAAACATATATATATTTATATATCTACACAAAAGACTGTACATTTAAAAATACTGCAAGGTTGTGACTTTCTGACCAGGATGAATTGAGCAGAAAGCCAAGGTCAGCAGGCCTCACTGACCCTGCCGGATAAATCTTGGGCCTGGAGTAGCACTTGAGGTCATTCTGGGTCCCCGTGCACCTGAGGGCTGGAGTCCTAGGAGCAGGCCACGTAGCTCGGGGGTGAAGGCTCGGGGGCTGGGATGAGGCTATTCTCATAAGGGTTGGAGTGGGGGCCATTGGATGAGCCCCTCTGGGCTTCCTGGGAACCCCCCGAGCTGTAGTCAGTTGAGATACCAGAGTCAGACACCACGAGGTACAGGTACTTTAGGTGGGGTGGGGTAGGGGGCAGCTCAGGGGGAAGTGCCCTCGGGCGTAAGAGCTGGGAGCTGGGATCCAGGATGGTGTACTCAAAGCTGGCAGCCGAGGCCCCCTCCAGCCCAGGCTTCAGGGCCAAAGCGGATGAGCAGGAGGATGCTTCTGAGCCTTCATCCATGGCTGCTGCGTCCTGATCGCCTCCAGGCTGTGGGAGGTCCTCGCTGGGCGGGCTCCGGGGCAGCAAGCACTTGTCCAGCACCAGGTAGCTGTCTTGGGCATGCTCGCTGCCCACCGGCTCCAACAGGGGCCCCTCATCATCTGCCCCTGGCTCCACTGCCTGTGTCACACCCCAGCAGCGCTCAGAGAGGACCTCCAGGGGGGCAGGTGGGTCCTCTGTGAAGGGGGTGCAGGGGCTCCACCACAGACAGCCATCAGTTTGGTACAGCCACAGCTGGGGAAACAGCAGCTGCCTGCTCAGAGACCGGGGATTCGGCCACAGGAGCAGGGAAACCCCAGGCCCTGAGGGGACAACCAGGCCACCTACCTGGAAGTTACCCTTGTGGGTGGTGAAGAGGCCCTCAAACTCGCTCTCGGGGCTTGGGATGCCAGGCCATATCTTCTGCTTCAGAGTCCTAGTGAAGCCAAAAGAAACGAATACCTGGGCATGTGTCACTGACCATTCACCAGCACCCCCTCAGCACCAGTCACAGAGCAAAGATACTCCTAGTCCCCTGTGATCATAACGAAGGCAGAGGAGTGTGTGGGGCTGAGGAACAGGGGCTCGGCCAAAGCATCTGCCAGGCCCTACAGAAGGGCAACTGGAACAAAGTTTTGAAGGACACATAGGAGTTCAATATGCTCCCTCTAAAACCCACCCAGTCTTGTCTGAAGGTCCATTATGTTACTTCCCTCCTCACTCCTTTCCATAGTTCCCCAATGCATTCAGAATAAAATCCCAATTCCTCCCCACAGCCCTGCAGAAGACCCTGCATGGTCTGACCTCTGTCACCTCCATCTCATCATCCACCACTTCCCCCCTTACACACTCTTCTCTAGCCATACAGCTCTTCTTGCAACTGCTTCAATGTTCCAAGCTCATTCCCACCGCAGGGCCTTTGCACTTGCTGGGTTTTCTCCCTGCTTTTCATGTGGCTGCCTCCTACCAGACTTCAGGTTTCTGCTCTGATGTCACCTCCCAGAGGCCTTCCCTGACTATCCTGTCATGGCCCCATACCCCATTTATTTCTGTGATATCACTCATCACAACTTATAATCAAATATCTGTTGATTCCCTTATTTGTTGTGTGACTCAGCTATGAGATCCACAAGGTCAGGGATACGTCTGGTTTGTTCTACACTTTCTCCCCAGTGCCTAGCACATAGTTGGCATTCAGTATGTATTTTCCAACCAAGTAAATGAACAGGGCCTTGAAAGACAACTAGGAGATTGCTTGGCAGACATGGCAAGAAGGACATTCCTGGCAGAAGGAACAGTATGTGCCAAGCCTCGGGGGTGTGAAAACACATGGTTTGTACTTGGAATTACAAAAACCTCAGGATGGCTGGTCATATCGTAAAGCATCTAAGGAGCTTGACAACAGGGGTGGGAGGCACTTGGGGTTCAATCGTTTCAGTAAGCCCATCTGGTTGATTTTACAGAAGTTGATGAAATTGGGAAAAAGTACTCACAAAAGGAATCCAAGAAGGGGCAGCCACTGAGGTAGGAGGAAAACCAGGTGAAAGTATGCCCAAGAGCAGAGGATTTTAAGTAAGAGTCTGCGTCTGACCTGGCTTGCATGCCAGTCCTGCGACTGACTCCTCATTGTGTGACCCTGGGCAAGTGCCTGCCCCTCTTTGAGCCTAGGTTTCCACAGGGAAAGGAGAACGTTGGTGGGGAGGAATCTGAGCCAGGTGCCGAGCGGGGCGCTCACCGGCGGTGGGAGAGCAGGGTTAGCACGGCCAGCAACAGCAGAATGAGCACGAGCACGAGGGAGAGCGTCAGGATGAGGGGGTCCAAGTCTGGGGAGCAGGGAGGAGGTCAGGGCGGTGAGCTTGCCCCATGCTCCGCCCAGCCCCTCCTACACCCCTGCCTGGGGCCTCACCACTAGCCGTCAGCAGCGACACAGGCTCGGACCAGGCGCTCCAGAAGCCACCGAAGCTCGGCTCGGCCATACGCGCGCGTATCCTGAAGGTGTAGCGCGTTCCGCCCCGCAGGTTACTCAGCACGCACTCAGTGCGGCCGTCGAGGATCTCCACCTGGAGGCGGGCCCAGGTGAGAGGTGTCGCCAATAGGGGCGGGGCGGGCAAAGGAGGGTATGTGAGGGTGGGCCCTGAGGGACCGAGCCAATCAGAGAAAGGAAGAACCGAGCCCAAGCATGGGGAGGCGGGCAATGAAAGCAGGAGGCCGGGCCCAGGAAGGGTCGGGGCCAATCAGCATGGGGCCCCAGGTAGAAGAGGGCGGGCTCGGGCAATTTAACTGCGGGGCCAGAGCACAGAGGGGGCGGGCCCTGAAGAAGTCTAGGGTTTGGGACAAGGGTTAAGTGGGACTGAGTCCAGGTGGGCTGGGGAAAGGGGACATTGGGAAAGGGGACAAGTCGGTGGACGTGGAGCTGCCTTGAGCGGGAGGTGGAGGGGCGAGGCCATGGGGGAGGGGCCGTGGTGACCGTCTGGGTGGGACCTAGAGGGCCTGTCGACTCTGGAGCCCTTGGGGCTAGGCCATAGGAGCGAGCCTCACCCTCTGCGCGCCACCAGCGGCGTTCTCTGCCGAGATGTTCACCTCATAGCGGATGAGGCTTGCCATGGGTGCCCCAGGCGGTGGGAGCCAGCGCAGTACCACATGGCCGCCCTCGTCTGCCCGCCGCGCCAGCAGCCCAGCGGGAGGGTCTAGGAGCACTGTGGAAAGGGGTTGCTCAGGTGGGCGGAGACTGGGACTCCCTCCCGACCACTCTCCCATTCCCAGCGCTCTTACCCACTTCGTTGATGTGGATGATTCGGCGGTAGCGTGAAGCGCCCGAGGAGGCCGCAGTGACGCTCAGCTCTAGGGGCACGAAGCTCGACGTGTCGGCTGTAGGCAGCGAGCACCAGAAACGCACCAAGCCGCGGGTGGTGGGCGCCTGATGCAGGCGGCACGGCTTCCACGGCTCACCCCTGTTCGCCCAGGAACCAGCGAGGGTAGGGAGCAAGTTGGGAGGCATTGCCGGGACCGAGGGCGAGTTCTGGACACTACCACCAGGGGGCGTCCCAGCCCCGACGTACGCGACGCCTTAGTCCTGCTTTGGAGCGGTGTTGTCCCAGCCCTGAAGTTTGGGGTCGCACTCCAGCAGTGATCACGGGAGTGTTCCAGCCCCGACCACTAGGCAGCGTGTCAGCCCTGACCCCGTGGGCTTCCCAGTAGTGACTACCAGCAGAGGTGCCATCCGGCCCCTGGCACCATAAGTCCCAAGGTGCGAGCTCCGGGGAGCGCTGCTCGGCCCGCCCGCCCCCTCCACCTGTGGGGCGCTCCACCTGCCCCGTCGGACTCACTCGAGCTGGTAGGAGAAGCTGTAGTTGTCCGGGCCGACCCCGGCGCTTGCCGCTTCCTCCCAGAAACACACCAAATCCTCCAACCTCTCGGTGAAGCACAGAAACTCTTCAGGCTCGCGGGCTGTCAGCAGGGCCGCTGGGGATGGGGGCCAGGGGAGGGGGTCAGGGGACCCGAGCCCCGTCCTCGGGCCACAGCATCCTCCCCTCCCTCCTGCCGCCTGTGCGGACCGATAAGAAAAAAGCCCCGCCCCTCTGGCTACCCCAGTGGGGCCCTTCGAGGGGTCTGCAGAAATGCTGCCCCCCGAACTCCCACGCGTAGGTTGCATGTCTTATTGTCTCCCCACACACGCCCGCCCACCCCGCGACCCGCTGAGCTGAGCGCAGCATTCAAGGCCTCCGCCTCCCGCTGCCGGCCCCGCCCCAGCCCAGGACGTGCGTGCGGGTGAGTGTGTGTGCAGGAGGCGGGGTCCCCTATCAGCCCCGGCAGGCTCCCGGCTGCCCGATAGCGCCAACCGTGCCCCCCGCCCCCGCTCCCTCAACCCCGCGGACCCAGGGATATGGCGCCCGCATGCAAACAGTGTTTACAGACGCCTGCGGCCCGGCCCCTCTGACTCGGACCCTGGTTTTAGCCTCCCTCCCCCACTGGAGGGTCGGCTAGGTCCCTTCCCCTTGGGGACTCTAGACTACAGGGCCTAGAACCAGCACCACCCCTGCCCCATTTAGTGTTTAGCATGTCCCAGACTCCTTGAGAAGATAAAACAGGACGCTTACGCCCCTCTCTAGCTTCTCCCGCAGAACGCAGTGTGGGGATACAGACCCGCAGTATGCCATATCAGGTCCCAGTCTAGGGTTCAGCCACCAGCTTGGGCTCCAGGACACAGACTCGGGTTCAGAACCTGGCATGGTCCCCAGGACCCAAGCTGGAAGTTCAGGCCCCAGCATTGCCCTCCAGGACCTAGTGCGGGGGTCCACACTCAGCTCCACCCTTACCTTTGCTTTCAAACTTGGGGTCCGGTGGGTTGGGTGGGGGAGCCCAGGTTGCCCCAGCGAGTAGGAGACAGAGGAAGCCAACTCCAGGCCAGAGGGGTGCCCCGAGAGGATACATGATGCAGCCCCTGCCACGGGAGGCCCAGGGCTCCTGCCCCCCCCCTTCCTCCGCCCCAGGCACAGTCCACAGCTGGGTCAGCAGCTGCCTCCGCCGGACACAGCTGACCAGGCCTTCCCGGCCAGGCGCCTCCAAGTGGCAGCTCCCCCGAGGGGGCGGGACCAGCAGGCAGCCTGGGCTGAGATAAGAGGGAGGCAGCCGCCCTGCCGGGCCTGGCTAGAGAGGGCAGAGGCCCTCCAGGGCCCGGGGGCCCCTTGGGGGTGGGGTGGGGGGGTGGCGGGAGCAGCTCTGGTTTCTGCATAGGACCCACTTTCTTGCTGTGTGACCCTGGACAGGTGACTCACCTTATCTGAGCTTCAGCCTTTTCATCTGTAAAATCCGACTTGGCACATAGCAAACATTCCAAAAATGTAAGCTACTGATATTATCAGGCTCATCAACATCTCTTCCCAGTCTGGGTAGGAAAATAATAATCGTAATAGTGAGTAGCGGTTGATTGTTTGCACAGTGTTGGGCAGTGCTGCCAGACAGTATGTGCGAAAGAGCCTGCATTTGTAAAATTACACATATTCTGGAGTGTGAGTTTTCATTTGTGATTTTTTTGGATTTTTTTTTCTGCTTACATTTGTACACTATTGGGATTTTATTTTACAAGGAGTGTGCAGTTCTTTTAATAATCTGGAAAGTATAGAACAAAGTATAAAAGCTTTTCACGTGGGCTGAGCTTAAACTGGGGTAAACAGCCTCCCCACAGAGGTACATGCCTGGGGAAGGCGGAGGGGGTGGTGGTGATACTTACCTCATTGCGGCAGCCTGCCCCAGATTAGCCAATCAAAGAGCTCCATTCCGGGACTTCCCTGGTGGCGCAGTGGTTAAGAATCCGTCTGCCAGTGCAGGAAACACACGGTCGATCCCTGGTCTGGGAAGATCCCACATGCTGCAGAGCAAGTAAGCCCGTGCGCCACAACTACTGAGCCTGAGCTCTAGAGCCCGCGAGCCACAACTACTGAGCCCACGTGCCACAACTACTGAAGTCCATGCGCCTAGAAGCCACTGCAATGCGAAGCCCGCCCACCGCAATGGAGAGTAGCCCCCGCTCACCGCAAGGAGAGAAAGCCCGCATGCAGCAACGAAGACCCAACACAGCCAAAAGTAAAAATAAATAAATAAATAAATAAATAAAACAGCAACCCTCTAGCCCCACACTCCCCATCAGCCCTTAAACGGCTTAGTAGTAGTAGTAGTAGTAGTAGCATTTTGCATTCCCTGTACTTATTATATCTAATACGTATTTGATGCTTTGTTATTGATTCACCACCTTCACAAGTCCGTTTTATTCATTTCTGTATCCCCAGCACCTAGAACAGGGCCTGCCATACAGTAGGAGGTCAGGAAATATTTGTGGAGTAAAAGATTAGTGAAAAACCAAGCTGAGAGATGTAGAGAAACAGTTGACTTTGTGTTAGCCACTGGATAGAGCTGTTCCTGAGTACTTCTGCACTTTAAAAAAAAAAAATTTATTTATGTATTTTTGGCTGTGTTGGGTCTTTGTTGATGCACGCAGGCTTTCTCTCCTTGCGGTGAGCGGGGCTACTCTTCGTTGCGGTGTGTGGGCTCCTCATCGCGGTGGCTTCTCTAGTTGCGGAGCACTGGGCTCTAGGTGCGCAGGCTTCAGTATTTGTGCCATTTGGGCTCAGTAGTTGTGGCTCGTGGGCTCTAGAGCGCAGGCTCAGTAGTTGTGGCTCGGGGGCTTAGTTGCTCCGCAGCACGTGGGATCTTCCCGGACCAAGGCTCGAACCTGTGTCCCCTGCATTGGCAGGGGGATTCTCAACCACTGCGCCACCAGGGAAGTCCTGTCCTGCACTTTTAAAAACAGAAGTCGGGGAATTCCCTGGTGGTCCAGCGGTTAGGACTCCATGCTTCCCCTGCAGGCGGCACGGGTTCTGTCGCTGGTAGGGGAACTCAGATCCCACAAACTGGGCAGTGTGGACAAAAAACAAACAAACAAAAAACAGAAGTCAATGAGAATCTCTTCCTTGGGAAATTGGCATTTGGATTGAGTGTGTGTGTGTATGTGTGTGTGTGTGTGTGAGAGAGAGAGAGAGAGAGAGAGAAAGAGGGAGAGAGAGGGAGAGAAACTGTAAACTGTGATTATGAGAGGCAAACTAGCCCTGTTGGTAAGTGCATGTGTTCTGATGTATTGCAGACCATTCAGGTTTGAACCCCAACCTTGCCACTTACCACACCACCTTGGATAAGTTACTTAACCCTCCCTAGTCTCAGTTTTTCATGTATAAAATGGGCATGATAATAGTGCACCCCTCCCCCCACACACATAAGGCTATTGTGAAGATTATGAGATAGATTATGTCAACTTCTGAGAACATGCCTGGTGCATTGTAAGCACTCAGTAAGGAGAGCAATTATTTGCTTAAACTAACTTAAGAAGGATGCTGTTACTTACATCTGGTTGGTCTTTTTTTTTAATTAAAATTTTTTAAAAATTTTTTATATTTATTTTTTATTATTATTATTTTTTTGGCTGTGTTGGGTCTTCGTTGCTGCATGCAGGCTTTCTCTAGTTGCAGCGAGTGAGGGCTGCTCTTCATTGCCATGAGTGGGCTTCTCATTGTGGTGGTTTTTCTTGTTGTGGAGCATGGGCTCTAGGCGCGAGGGCTTCAGTAGTTGCAACACGCAGGCTCAGTAGTTGTGGCTCGGGGGCTCTAGAGCGCAGGCTCAGTAGTTGTGGCGCACGGGCTTAATTGCTCCGCGGTATGTGGGATCTTCCCGGACCAGGACTCGAACCCATTTCCCCTGCATTGGCAGGCGGATTCTTAACCACTGTGCCACCAGGGAAGTCCCGATTGGTCTTAATGTCTTAATACTTAGAGAAAAAAAAAAAAATCCTGTAAAGTAGTGTGCTGTGTGCTTAACTCTGTTTTTCATGAGGCCCTACATGATACCTAGATTCTTCTAGCTCCTCTCCCACTCCAGACAATGCCTGGGCATCCCCCATTATTGTTCCAGGGACAATGTTTAGAACCCTAGGGATTGTTTTTTTTTTTTTCTGCATGTTCACCAGAATTCTCCCTTTTCCTAGTAACAGCAAATGTAATTTCTATTTACATGCCCTCCCAGACTCCATTCCTGTGATTTGAAATGTCTCTGCCAGCTGACAGAATGAGCACAGGACCCAGGCCTGGCCAATGAACATATCACATTCCCCCTGAACACAGTGATTGGCTCAGGGGTGGCTACAAGACACGCTGGTCCAGTCAGCTTCTGCTCTGGGACTTTTGCTGGAGCTGATGGGATGAAGGGATTTTCCTTGCATGGGAAGGTGGAGCTGGTGGGATGTAAGCCTGGCACTGCCCCAACGAGGGTGAGGCTGACTTGGAGTGGGGCAGTAGTCATTTAAATGTTCTTTTGGCTACTGTAATAGAGACCCAAATCATAATGTGATGGCTTAAATAAGATAGGCATTTAGTTCTCTCTTTTGTAACAATCCAAGTAGCAGCAATACAATATGGCTGCTCCCTGGTCTCAGAGGGCCACACTCCTTCCAGTTTGTGGCTCAGTTATTCAGAGGGTATGAACCACCTACTGCAAGATGACCCAATCCACGTCTTCATTCTAACCACCAGGAGGCAGAAAAGGGAGAAGGAGAGGACACAACCCTTCTCTTCAAGGGCAGAGCCTGGAATTTACCCACATCCTTTCCCTTTACATCTCATTGGCTAAGACTTTGTCATATGACCACATTTTGCTGCAAGGGAGACTGGAAATGTGGTTTTTACTTTGGGTAGCCTGCTAAAAATCAGTGTTTCCATTACCATAGAAGAAGGTGAATGGATTTAGGGAGACAATGGACAGTCTCATTCTCAGAGCAAATCAGAGGCAAGAGATTTTGTTACAAAGTCCTGGTGACATTTTTGAGTCCCTGGATCCAACTGTGCCTGAAGCTGGACGCATGGAACTTTTCAATGACATGGGCATTCATTTCCTTTTTTGCACATACCTGTTTGATTTGGGTTTTTGACCACTTGAAACAGAAAGAACCCTGATTAATACAGTTAGATATAAAGCTCCTAGTTGATGTCTAGCAGAGTGGGAGTTCATGAGTCAGTATCATTATTGTTGTTGCTGTTGTTGTTATGATTATGTTGCGGGTGGCCCTACAGCTCACTTCGTCTGTGCCTTCTCTACCTGTTTCTTCATCCTACCCCAGCACCGCTAGCTCACCCCTCTCATCCTCACAGCCCTTAATGACTCATGGGTGATGATGTTATTTGTCTCTGATTCCAATGGAATTTCTTCTTCACTCTCCCATATACATGGCAGAAAAGAATCATACCACCCCAACAATGTTGAGGGAGGGAGTCCTGAACCCTCTGTTTGTGACAGAGACCCCCCCTTGATTCAAGTCATGCCTTACCCAACCCCTTTCTTAGGGCTCTTAACTTTTTCTCTCTTCTTTCCTTCCTTTTCTTTCTTTCTTTCTTTCTTTCTTTCTTTCTTTCTTTCTTTCTTTCTTTCTTTCTTTCTTTCTTTTCTTTCCTTCCTTCCTTCCTTCCTTCCTTCCTTCCTTCCTTCCTTCCTTCTTTCTCTCTCTCTCTCTCTCTCTCTCTCTCTCTCTTTCTTTCTTTCTTTCTTTATCTTGATGAAAAGTGAACATGAAGCCCAGGCGCAGAACAAACAAGACTGACTCCTGTTTCATAACTTTGATCACTATTTTCATCCACTTCTATCGTTTCAGATGTGTCCCCAACAGTTACACGATTCTCTGGGGGAGGGTCTGACCCCTGACACCGCATCCCTTTCTATGTTTATGGGATGAAGCTCTCCACCAGCCACCCATGGGCTGATGTCTTTGGGATAGGGGTCTGGTACCAAAAGGGTCAGAGGGATGAGGTCCAATAAAGTTGGGAGGGGGGAGTTTACAGGGTATGGAGGACAATGGCCTCTACTGGGGAATGAGAGATTTCCAGAGAAGAGCTCCCTCCCTGCCCCCTGGTGAGAGAAGCCAGGCCCCTTGCTGCCCATGGGGCCCATGTCCTGGAGGAGGGGGAGGACCACCTCAGGTTGGGGAGACTGAGGTTGTGTGCCGGGCCCCCTCCTTCCGCCGCAGCACGAAGTCTCCAGGGGCGGCTGGGCTCATTGCGTAGAAGACATTGGCATTGTCAGGAATCAGGAGCTCTGACCAGGTGTGGAGATGATGGTGAAAGGCCCACATAACCTCATACTTCCCTCACAAAGGACCTAGGTAACCTTCCACCATTCACCTTGGAGCCTGAACAAACGTGGGTCCCTTCAGCTAGTGCTAAGCCAACTTCATTCTCCTCTCTTTGTGAACCTAGACCACTTCCCACTCAAAGCCTGCACAACCTCATGTCTTCCCCCACCTCCAACCCCGTGAACCTGGGCAACCTCCTGCTATTTCCCCCTGGAGTCTAGACAACCTGCACTACAAGCTTGAACAAAGTCAGGCCACCCAGCCCAATCAATTTCCTGCCCACCCCACCCTTCCCCCGCAGCCAACTCCCAGCCAAGTTCATGCTGCTCTCACCATGAACTTGGACAACTTCTGACTTCCCACTTCCAGCCTGTACAACCCTCACACTTGACACGTGAACAACCTCATGTATCCTTCCTAATGTCCAGCCAACCTCACGTCATGCCCTTTAATATGTCACTCTCTGGTTTTTTTTTTGGCCACACTGTGGGGCTTGCGGGATCTTAGTTCCCCGACCAGGGACGGAACCCATGCCCCCTGCAGTGGAAGCATAGAATCCTAACCACTGGACTTCCAGAGAATTCCCTAGCATGTCAGTCTCTTGCCTCTCTCTCTTTTTTATTCCTACATTTTTTTCTCCATTTAAAAAACTTTTAAATTGAAGTATAGTTGATTTACAATGTTGTGTTAATTTCTTCTGTACAGCAAAGTGACTCAGTTATACATATGTATATGTATTCTTTTTCATATTCTTTTTGATTATGTTTTGTCACAGGATACTGAATATAGTTCCCTGTTGCCTCTCCCTCTTGAAAACTGGACAGCCTCCTACTCACCCGTACACTGCACGATCTCATGCTTCCCTACCCTGAATTTCAGTACCATGTGGCCCTCTCCTCGGCCAAGTTCAGGTAAATTCAGATCCCCATGCTGAGCCTGGCCAAACTCATTTCCCCTCAGATCCAAGCCCAGACCCTGCTTCAGTCTTGTGCTCCACCAGGTTGAGCCTGAATAACCTCATGATTCTACAAATTTAAGCCCAGATGACCTACACTCCCTCTCCACTGGACCCTGGACAATCTCATTTCCCCATAAATCCTAGGAAGTCACCTTTGGTGCCCGCTTCCCTCACACTGAGCCAGGACAACATCATGACCCCACCTAATGGAGGCACCAATATTTTTCTGCCTCTTACCCCAACCCTGCTTCATCTCACCCCTACTCTGTGCCAGAACCACCCCGGTCAGTCTGCCGCCCCCCCTCCTGAAGCTGCCCCCCAGCTCTGGCTCCAAGCTGTCCCTGCTCACCCCTGTCCCCAGGAAGGACTTGGAAGAGCTGATAGTCCCGGGCCCAGGGCTGGGCCACATTGTGCTTTTCCAAGGCTCGCTGCACCACGCTGGGGGCCTTGTCCTGACTAGTGAGCTGGGAAGAGAGGGCGGGAGGTGAGGGATGACAGCCCAAGCCCCAAGGGCAGGGCTGCCACCAGCAGGTCCCAGGCACAGCCCCTCACCAGGATGCTCCGATACAGATTTCCATGGTCATTGTCGATGCTGACTCGGATGACGCAGGCCTCTGAGCCCTGCTGCCCCGGGAGGGTGATGTGAGGGCCACTCGAGGGCAAGGCCAGGGTCTGGGGGCCTGGCAGGTCTGGGCTCAGTGGCAGCTGTAGGCAGTGGGGTGGGGGATGAGCGGTGAGGCCACGAGGCCCCTCCCTCATTGTACTCAACACGTCTTCCTGCACACCCCAAGCCTGGGACATGCAATTAGGGTACATAGACAAGCCCACATCTATGCAATCCCATCACATACAGACTTTCATGCCCTGTTACATGAATTCACACATGACTCATGTTCACACACAAGAAACCCTGTGTAACCAGAGAGCAGCGACTGCACCCATTTGCTCACAATTGTCGGATACGCACAAGCCCATGTCCATGAAAAACCCTGCACATGGTCCTGTGGATATTGTGGATATTCATGCCTGCATTTCCCCTCCAGGTATGCAAATTCCTAGGAAAATGCATATCTGTGCAAAAGTGGGTGATTGCACCCCAGAGTGCCTTGTGGGTAAGTGGAAGCTCTGGTCCAGATCTGAGCATAACTGATGGACAGTCCCTCAAACGGGGCCATGGAAATGCACATGGCTTCCTGGACGTATCCCTAGAGTGTTCAGCCAACTGTGTGCATAGTCTCCTGTGTACATACCTAGCCCCAAATCCTGTACACACACACACACACACACACAGAGAGCCCTGGGTGCCCGCAGTCCCACATGTACACATAGTCCTGGTACCTTGGTGCTGGGGCCCTGGGGCCCTGGAGAGGCCGGAGGACTGCCGGGAGGAGGGTCCCTGGTTCTAGGACTGGATGGGGGGGACGCTGGGGACAGACTGGGGGAGACGCAGAGTCTGAAGTGGGGTGGCTGCCCTGATCTCTGATCCTGTCCTCTGCAGCCCCTTTACCAAACGGGATTCTCACCTGGAGGTGGAAGATGAGGGATCCTTGGGACTCCCACCAGGGGATGAGCCCCTCTCTCGGGACAGCTTCCTGAAAATAGAGACAGGGGATGAGGCTGAGACCACACTCAGTCCCAGGAGCGGATACCATCTCTGCCCACGTCACTCCCCACATACTCCCTGAGACTCACGCACTGAGGCGCTTGGTGAGGCTGATTCGCCGCCGGATGCGTGGGGAGCTGGGGCAGGAGGCGGCCGGTGGCTCAATGACCCGGGAGATGCGGTAGCTGAGGGGTCAAGATGCAGACGGGATGGGGGGGTTGGGAAATGAGTTAGAATCAGTTGGGAGCTGGGTTTTGGGTGTGTGTGTGTGTGGGAACAGCCAGGGGTTGGGCACCCAATGTTGGGGTCAGGGTCATTACAGCTGCAGGGTCTTAACAGGGATGAGATGAGATGGCTTGGTTGGCAGGTCACACAGGGGTTTACAGAGCGGGACTGAGGAGTCAAATTGGGTCAAGGATAGAGTTCAAGGTCAGATAATCACTGAGGTCAGTTGTTAGGATCATGGATTCAGTAGAATGAAAAGAAACCATTGGGACAGTTGAGTTGGATGCTCTGACGTAAGAGTCAGTTGCTCAGAATTGGGGGTCAATGATTGGGCTCAGAGAGTCAGACGGGGGTTATGAATGGGGTCATGGGTCAGATCGGGCCAGAGGTGGGGGAAAAGAAAAGATGGGATGGTTGAATGGAATGGCCAGCTGCACGTTAAAGGTTGAAGTCAGAAAGTCAGATGGGTCAAAGTTTGGGGTCAGAGGTCAACTGGGGCCCTCGACTGGGCCGAAGACAATGCAAGGTGACAGGCTGGGTTGGGGGGGGGTGTCAGGGCTCAGGAGGGGGTCTTAGGAGGAGCTGGAGAGGTGCATGGGGGAGGTGGATCCAGTGTGTGATCCAGGGTCAGCGGGGGGGGGGTGGGGTGGGCAGGCCAGGCCGCGTGTTGGTCACCTCTGCTCCTCGCTGAGCTGGCGGTGGGTGCGCAGGGCAGCCAGGATGGGCAGGCGGGAGCTCAGGCAGTAGCTGTGACAGCGCCTCTGCAGCTGCTGGATGTGCGCCAGGACCTCCCACTCCTGAGGGGGTGGCCTCTGAGACCCCGCCCATGCTCAACCCCCATCCTGGACCACTCCCGCATGCCCACCCCAGTGCCCACTTACCTTCCTCCTCTTCTCAAAGTTGATGAGATCCCCCTGGGGGCAAATTTTGTCTCAACTGGAGCCTCCAGGGTCAAGGATCAAGGGTCAAGGTCAGGGGTTGGGATGTCAGGAGCCCCACTGCACTTAGGGGGCTGGGGTCAGGAGCACAGGCAGGGTCACGGGTGTGAGGTCAGGAGGCCCTCTGTGCTGAGGGTGAGTGACGCTGGGGTCAGGAGTCAAGGGTCAGGGCTCAGACCTCCAGCATGTCCGGCAGGGCTGTATCCAGCATAACCAGGTCCGTGAGAAAGGTGCCAAGGTAGGGGATGGGGCCTGGGGGCGGTTTCTGTGGCCCCCAGAGCTCCAGTCACTCTCAGCCATCACCGACCCCATCAGGCTCCACCCCCCACCCAGGATCCTGCTTGTCCCTCATCCCAAACCACATCACTCACTGAGGGCAGGCTTCCTGGGGGGGCATTCTCCTCGGTAGCCTCCTCCTGGGGGAAGGGGAACAACTGAGCAGTCCTGGGGTCTCTGTGACCCCTCCCTCGGGGAAGATGCCTCCATCACAAGCAGTTGTAAAGGCCATACCCAAGGGAAAGCGAACAGGGAGGGGGAGAGAACAGATAAGCAGCAGGGGGCAGGGCTCACTGGAGATGATGGGAGGTGGGGCTTGTGGGTGCCTTGGCCCCCAAGGCTGGCCTTAACACAGGTGAGAATCCTTGTACCTGGAGATCCCCCAGAAATGCCCTGAACCTTGTTGGCACATTTTTTTTTTTTTTTTCAGTTTTTCTTATCAAAGTCAAGTCCTTAGCAGAATTTTTTTTTTTTTTTCACACTTTGCTCTGACTCTGGCCTTCAGTGACCTTTCCCCTGTAACTTCTGGTATTTGTTGAATGAATAAATAAGGCAGCCACCAAGTGTGAGCTATAATGAGGGCAGCAGAGGGAGTAAAAACACAGGGCTGCCCACAGACAAGAGGAAGGTCATTCTCGAGGCATAGGGAAAGGACACTGAATGTTATGACAATGACAGGCAATGCCCTGCCGGGCCCTGAGTCCCCTTCCTGGGCCTGGGATCTGAGGGGTCCTCACCCATCTGTACCTGGGAGAGAATCTCTCTGCTGCTGAGGTGGTTGTTCTCATCGGAAAAAATCTGCGAAAGTTTCCTGAAAGTGGATAACGGTTCCCTGGGGGGACAGGAGAGGAGTCAGGGGTGGCCGCGGGGAGAGTCAGAGCTGGGATGAGGTGGGCAAGAGGTCCCGCGCCAGCGCCCCCCCACCCCCACCTTGCTCACCGGCTCACCGCACCCCAGCTGCGCTTGAGCCGGTAGATGGGGTTAGACTGCAGGGCGGACAGAATGGCGCGCAGGGAGGAGAAGTTCCGCAGTTCCCGGCAGCGCTGGGGAGCGGGGTGGGGGACGGCTGGTCACACCCCCAAGCCTGATCCCCAAGTATGATCCACCTTTGATCCCGTGACTTGTGACCCCAGGTTAGATCCTAACAGCCCCATATCTGACGAGCTACCCAGATTCAGCCTCCTCCCCCAGGGGCCCCCTCCTCCCCCTCCTCCCCCTCCCCAACCTGCAGTCCCAGCCCCTCCCCCAGCTGCCCCTCTATTCCCTTCCTCTGACCTTGGCTTCCCGTGTCCCCACTCCTTACTTCTCCCCGGGCCCCAGACGGACCCGTAGCATCTCTCCTAGACCCACACTCCTCCTCCCCAGCCCAAGTCTCACCCCAGGTGTCAACCTTCTTCCCCCTTCGCCTTGCCACGCCCCCACTCTCTTTCCCGGCCCCCATTTCTACTCTTCCTCTCTGCTCAGGCTCCTGCCCCGCTTCCATCCAGTCTCTTTCAGGACCTCTGCCTCCGTCTCTTGGCTTTGGTCCCTCCTCCAAGCCTATCCCCTCCCCAGTGCCCCCATCCCATCCGTATTCCTAGACCAGCCCCGCGTCCCTCTGCGGTCCCAGGCGCCAGTCCCGCCCAGCCACGTCCTAGACTTTCCCTTAGGCACCTCCCAGCCCCAATCCTCCGAGTATCCCCAGACCCCAGTCCTCGGCCTTCCGCCCGCCCCCGACCTCTCTGTGGCCTCGGTGCCCCACGCCCCCTTCCACCCACCACCCTCCGACAGGCACCTGCGCGATGCGGATCCACTTCTCTAGCCGCTGCGCCCTCTGCGGGGCGGCTAGGCCCGGCGACCCGAGCACCGAGCCCAGCACGCAGCCGGTCACTGTGTTGAACTGGGTCACAGTGGCGCGCACAGTGGAGGCGGTCCCTGTGGCCCCCGGCCGGTCCCGCTGCGACCACACGGAGCCCAGGCACTCGAAGGGCCGCACGCGCGAGAAGAGCTCCTGCGCGCGGGGGTTGGGGTGGGTAGGATCTGTGCTCAGCTGGGCCTCTCCCCCTTCCCCCTCCCCTACGCCCCGCCCCCTCCCGGCCGCGCCCAGCCGGGATCCTCACCGCATCCATCAGGGTCAGCTGCTCGGCCACGTCGTCTACACTGAAGTCCAGGAGCTCAGGACCTTCCCGCACGAGTCCTTCCACCTCTTCCAAGTAGCCTACCGGGGAGTCTGGACGGGGTATCTGGTCAACCCCTGGATGTCCTGAGGGAGCATTAGAGGGGGTTAAAAACTCTGAAGTTTGAATCCAGGACTGGCTGCGTGACCTTGGGCATCTGTGATCCTCACTTTTCTCATCTGTGAAACAGAGATCTCCTTGAGTGTTTTTAAGAACGTGAGAGCAGCAGTAACTGTTCATTGAGCATCCTGGGTGGATTAACGGGGAAATTTATACACTAACCCTGCGAGGGAGGTACTATTATGCACCTTTTTTAAGGGGGAAACTGAGGCAGGAATTTGCTCTAACTCACATCTTCAGTAAATGGCAGGGATCTGAAGCCAGGTGCTCAAAGGCTAGAATAGAAAATAGAGCTTTTCGACTTTGAACCTGTATTAAGATAGGATCCATCTGCCCTTTTCTGGTGGTTAGAGGTGGCATAACCTTGTGGTTAAGGAAAGGTTATAGTCTTAACGTCCCAAGTTCAAATCCAAACTGGTCCACCGGGGTGCTGTGCGAATTAAGCAAGACTTTAAACCTCTCTGTGCCTTGGTTTCTTCACCTGGATTTTTTTAAAATCAAATGAAATCACGCATACCAGACGGCTATAAAGTACTCAATAAATACGAATGATTTTTCCGAGGTGGCGTTCAATGGTGGCGCCCCCTAGGGGACATTTTGGAAGTTGAAATCTTGCCACAAGAGGGGCTAGGCACGCATAGTGAAGAATTGTGCCACCAGTCTCCAAATGTCCCTCCAAGAAATTTGTGTCCTTGAAAAACCTGTTTACAATACTTGACACCTAGAACTCAACTATCTTGCTCATAAACACTAATTATTTTGGTCTAGAAAGGCAAGGACTGTGAAAGTGTGGACTTTGTTTTGTACGGAAATGGCAAGTGTTGTTCACCACTTTGGAAACTGATGTCACCAACATCTATGCTGCTGCGTCTGTGTCGCCAGTGCACTCCCCTGCATTAGTTTCTGGCTGCCATATTCACCATGATGCTATGGCAGGTGAAGGCACTGAACAACTTCATCGTGTCTCCTGGTGAGGCATGCCCAGACATTGACATACCAACAAGTATAGTTGATTGTTGTGTAAATTGCTTTTGTTTTATTTCTCCTTCCTATTACAATTCCAGCATCACATTATTATTTTAAAATTATCTGTGTAAGTCTGTTTAATTATCTGTCTTTCATTTCGTATTAGGACAGGTGGCCATTGCAAAATATTACTTTATTTTTATTTTTTGGCTGTGCCATGCTGCATGCAGGATCTTAGTTCCTGGAACAGGAATCGAACCTGTGCCCCCTGCAGTGGGAGCTCAGAGTCTTAACCACTGGATCACCAGGGAAGTCCCGCAAAATATTAGTTTTTAAAAGTGAGCATAGGGGGAAAAATTAGCCATAAAAAGGAACGAAATTGGGTCATTTGTAGAGATGTGGATGGACCTAGAGACTGTCATACAGAGTGAAGTAAATCAGAAAGAGAAAAACAAATATTGTATATTAACGCATATATGTGGAATCTAGAAAAATGGTACAGATGAACCTGTTTGCAGGGCAGAAATGGAGACACAGATGTAGAGAACAAACGTATGGACACCAAGGAAGGAAAGAGTGGGGTGGGATGAATTGGGAGATTGGGATTGACATATATACACTAATATGTATAAAATAGACAACTAGTAAGAATCTGCTGTATAAAAAATAAATAAAATAAATTTTTTAAAAATCCCATAACTTGAGCACCAAAAAAAAAAAAAAAAAAAGTGAGCATAGGGGAAAAAAAATTGCACATAAATCTAATCAAACCTTTAGCTCTTACAGCAAATATGGTGAATAGAGGAACATGCTTCATGTCACCATGAGAAAGCTAACAGGTAAATGGAGAAGAATGTGAGACATTCCTCAGGACAAATGACCCATTATTTTTTCCTAATGCCATTAATCAAAAGACAAAGAGGAACTGTCATAGAAAAAAAGAGATCTAAGAAATGAACGCTTGGGACTTCCCTGGTGGCATAGTGGTAAAGAATCTGCCTGCCAATGCAGGTGACACGGGTTTGAGCCCTGGTCCAAGAAGATCCCACATGCCGCGGAGCAACTAAGCCCGTGCGCCACAACTACTGGGCCTGTGCTCTAGAGCCACAACTACTGAGCCCGTGTGCCACAACTACTGAAGCCTGCACACCTAGAGCCCGTGGTCTGCAACGAGAAGCCACCTCGATGAGAAGCCCGCACACCACAACGAAGAGTAGGCCCCGCTCACCTCAATTAGAGAAAGCCCGTGTGCAGCAACGAAGACCCAACACAGCCAAAAGTAAATAAATAAAATATATAAATTAATTTTTTTAAAAAAGAACACTTTAAATGGATTTTTTTTTTTCTGAGTAACTTTTTTTTTTTTTAATTTCATTTATTTATTTATTTATTTATTTATGGCTGTGTTGGGTCTTCGTTTCTGTGCGAGGGCTTTCTCTAGTTGTGGCAAGCGGGGGCCACTCTTCATCACGGTGCACAGGCCGCAGGTCTCTCAGTATCTCGGCCTCTCTTGTTGCGGAGCACAGGCTCCAGACGCGCAGGCTCAGTAACTGTGGCTCACGGGCCTAGTTGCTCCGCGGCATGTGAGATCTTCCCAGACCAGGGCTCGAACCCGTGTCCGCTGCATTGGCAGGCAGATTCTCAACCACTGCGCCACCAGGGAAGCCCTAAATGGATCTTTGGTTTTGAAAGAAAGAACTATTAAGAAGACAACTTGGGAACAATAGGGGGATTTGACTAGAGTATTTTTTGATATTGAGTAATTATTGCTGATTTCGTTGGAAAAGATTGTGGGCATGAAGGTTATATATATTTTAAAGTCCTTGTCAATTACCGGTGCGAACCGAAGTATTTGTGTGTGAAGGGACGTAAGTCTGGGATTTGCCTTCAAATCATCCTGAAAAAAATTTTTTTTTTGGTCAAATTGATAACTGTTGAAGATGAGTGATGGGTGTTTCAGTGTTCTTTATATTATTTCTCTCTACTTTTCTATATGTCTGAAATTTTCCATGGTAAAAAGTAACCCCCAAACAAGGATGTTAAGGTTCCCAGATCCTGGCATAAAGTCAGTGTTCAATAAACTGTTCATTTTCTCCTCTTACCTCAAGAACTCATAGCTTAGGGCAGCACTTTCAATAGAATTCTCTGCAGTGGTGGAAATATTTTCTACCTGTGCTGCCCGATGTGGTTACTGAGCACTAGAAATGTGGCCATTGTGACCAAAGAACTGATTTTAATTTTTATTTAATGTTAATTAAGTTCAATTTTAATAGCCACATGGGGCTAGTGGCTACCCCACTACCCTGTGCAGCTCTGATGACTTGGAATCAGCCCATGAAATCTTGAAGGCAGAGGAAGAAAGATACTTGGTAACCAGGAGGGAAGATGAAGGGATAAAATGTATATAAATAACTCTCACCAGGGGAGAGAAGTGGTTGCTACTTTGTAAAGCAGAGAGAAATGTGGCCAGTTTAAGGATTAAAGAATGGATTAGGGATATAAAGCTCTTGTGACAGGGATCAGATCAAACACAGATGGGTGAAAGATGATACTTTATAAGCAGGATGCAATTATTCAGTAGACAAATCCGTGTTGTAACTGACCCCTGGGGATAGAGCTGGGGGACAAGACCAATGGGCTCTATGCAGAAAAATAAGGCAGGTAATAGCACTCAGAGTGGGAGGCTGTATTTGTTGGGAGGGGACGTGAGAAGGCATGTCTGAGGAGATGACAACTGAAAAAAGATCTGAATGAAGTATGTGGATATTTTTCCTTCCCCCCAGAGCTCTCTACAACAGAGGTTGGCAAACGTGGCATGTGGGATCTTAGTTCTCCAACCAGGGATTGAACCCATGCCCCCTGCAATGGAAACGCAGAGTCTTAACCACTGGACCACCAGGGAAGTCCCAGCAAACTTTTCTATAAAGGGCTAGATAGTTTGCCGACACCCACTTTACTAGAAAATATCAGTATGATTTATTGTATCGATTTCATTATAAGTGGTAGATTCTAATAAGTAAGAATCTGTGATCACAACAGTAATGAAAATAATACTGTTAAATATTAAAAATAATTTGCCAAGCCCTCATTATTTGTTTATTTACTTGTCCACTAATTGTCTTCCCCAGGGAACAGGGAGCTCCTGTCCACTGTTATGTGCCCAGAGCCAGTGGCTAAATATTTGTTGAATGAATGAAGAAGCCAATGAGGTAAGTACTGTCATTGCCCCCATTTTGCAGATAAGGAAACTGAGGCTCAGAGAGGTGATTTTTCCAAGGTTGCACAGTCAGCAAATGGCAGAACTAGGATTTGAACCCAGGTCTCTGTAGCTCCTAAGGCAAGTAGTAATAGATGATTTGTAGCCAAAAACACAGGGTACTCTGACCCAATGAGGGACTATCTTTGTAGTTGGGATGTGTTGTGTGGGGGAGGTGATAGACAAATGCCAATACTTTAAACAAAGGGCTATTATCCCCATTTTACAGGTGGGGAAACTGAGGCTCAGACAGGGTTAAGAACCTTGCCCAAGATCTGTAGCTCCTCCGTGAGGGGAGAAGACCCCTGGGGGAGGGAGAATGCCTGTTCTGGACACTATCAGTTCCCCAACCTGCTCACCTGCCCATGTCTGGGACTGCTCCTCTTCTTCCTGCTGTGGCTCAGCGTCCTTCAGGAAATCTCCCAGCAGCTTTTCTGCCTCCCGGGCCTCAGCCCCTGATGGGGCTGCCCAGCCCAGAAAGGTGCAAACACTGCCTAGGTCCGAGTGGGCAGGGGGGTCCCAGAAATCCTGAGGGTAGTCCCGCAGCCAGGAGCCCAGCACTGACACCACAGCCCTGGCCAGAGGGGTGGGGCCTCAGAGCCCAGCCCAGAGTTCTGGACTTCTGGAGCCCCTACACTTCAGATCCTTTTGACCTCTATGCCCCCCCTGCCCACACCCGACGGGAGACAAACCTCAGGTTCTTGTTGAAGGTCAGATCTCTTCCCTCTGTCTTCTTGATCTCTACCCTGGAAAGACATCCCCCCTCCGCCATCAGGTGAAGAAGAGGGCGGCTGGAGGGGACTCAGGAGGAAGATTCTGGGGTTGGAGGGTGGGGTCCTAGTTCTAAACCGGAGGGAGCAGACGGAGTATCCAGGTGAAGGTCTGGGGTGGGAACATGAGAGTCTCCCGTTGGTACTGACCCCGGCGGCAGGGGCGGCGGCGGCGGTGGCAGGAGAAGGCCCAGCACGCGGGCAGTGGGCACAAAGGCCCGGTGGGTGGCCAGGAAGGCAGGCACGAAGCCTGGGTCCTGCTCGCGGTCTCCAGACACCAACTCCCGCGCCAGCCGCTCCAGCCGCGCTGCCCTCAGCGCCCGCACCTTGCTGGTGCGGTAATGGAGGAAGGTGTCGGCACCGGGGCTGGGGGCCTGCGGGGCAGGGTGACCGCAATGAGACACAGAGGAGTGGGCCCCAGCATCCCATTCCAATCATGTCTTTGGGAAGCACCGATCTTGCATCTGATCCTGTCCATTCTTCTGCATCCTGCCCCCTGAGTTCATTATTCTCCCCCATTGCACAATCGACCCCCGAAACCCGCCTGGAATATCCTCATCCGCCCAGGCCCAGCCCTGCCCTCTGCCCCATTTACAAGCCACCCCTACCTCACCCCCACCTCCGCCCCCAGGCTGCTCCCAGCTCTCCTGCCGCGCTTCACTGGCCCGTTCCCAGGCTCTCCGCCCCACCTCGCTCTCGCCCGGTCTCTTCTAAAGACCACTCCTCCTTCTCCAGCTCCGCCCCACTAAACCTGGCTTACCTAGGCCCTGCCGTCCAGTTCCGTCCCCAGGTCCTGCTAGTCACCTCGGCCTCACCTGGCTCCGCCTCCTCATCTACCCCACTCACCTGGCCGCCCCCAGGCTCCACTCCATTCTTACCCGGTCGCCTCTAAGCCCCGCCCCTCCTTCGGGCCCCAGTTCCTCCCCTCCACTCAGCCCCGCCCTCACCTGGTCGCCTTCCGCTCAGCTCCAGCCTCCTACCCCTTCCTCACCTGGGTGCCCCGAGGCCCTGCTCCCGGACTCAAGCGCTGACTGCGCTGCCGCCGCAGGGAGACACTATACACCGCGCCGTCCTCGGTCTCCTCGCCCCAGTCCTGCAGCGGCGCCTGGACGCGGAGGCGGGCTCAGGACGCCGCAGGGGGAAGGGTCCCGGGACCAGGGCCCCGCCTCTTCCGCGGACTCAAGCCTGATCCCTCCGGTTTTATCCCCCTTTGCCGGCCAGAGTCAGTGAGACTCGGGGCAGGGGCCCGGGCTCGGGAAGTCCCCTCGGCGTGTCGGGTACCCTCCTACCTAGTCATTGGGAGGATGGGGTGGCATTTGGGGACGTCCCAGGGTCCAGTCTTAACTGAGTCTGTCTCTAGTCCCTCCCGCAGATGCGCTCAGAGACACTCCCCCCACCAATCATCCCTAAAAGGAACCAGCCACTTCACTGGGTCAGGGGCCGGGAGGCCAGAGGTAGGGACTCCCAGGCTGTTGTTCCGAAGGGTCCGATTTGAGGGGAGAGAGGATCCAAGGGGCGGTCGGGGACCTGGAGTTTCTGGACTTGAGGGTCGCCAGGGATGTGGGGTCCTGGGACCCCAGGTCCCCTTACCAGGGCGAGCTCCTTGCTCGTTGTCCGCTCCATGGTCCGCTCCCGTCCCGCTCTGCCGCTCGGCTGAGTGAAGCGGAAGGGCCGGTCGGGGAGCAGTGGCCGGGAGTCGGGCCGGCGGGGCGGGGCGGCCGGGCAGCGCGGGGGCGGGGCGGGGTGGACCCACGGCTCGCGGTTGCCCCTGCCAGACCCCAGCGCCCGGCCCAGGGCCCTGGGGAAGAGGTCCGAGCTCTCCGGATAAATGTGTATCAGTCTGAGCCCGGGAGAAAGGACACCTCTCTCTCTCCCAGGGGAGGGCTCTTTTTTGGGTCCCCAGGTGTGGAGGAGCTAATGTGTATAGCTAAGTGGGGTACAGGTCTGCGTCCTCAGAAGGAGAGTCCGCTTGCTCAGACGGGGAGGGTTGGTCCTTCCCAGGTGTGGAGGTATTTCTCATTTCTCTGGAGGGGCGGAGGGAGCTCAATCTGTGTCCCTAGCTTATGGGAGTCATCACTCCCCAGGTCGGAGGGGGCTGAATCTGTGGCCCTGGTTTGAGGGGCAGCCGTTTATGGGGTGGTGCCGGATCAAGGAGAGGCGAATACTCAGGGGGCTGGTGGTTGACCTTTAATGCGCGATTCCGAGGCCGGCGCGGACCAGCATGGGGAGATTTACTGTGGGAACGTCCGGCAGCCCAGCCCCCTTCTCTACTCCGGGCATCGCCCGCCCGCCCGCTCTGCTCCCTTGTCCGGGCCGCGTTCAACCCTTGAAGGGGCCCTGTGGGCCCGCCGCTGGGCCCAGAGGGGTTTGGGGGCTCCGCAGGGGTCCGGAAACGCCAGGTGGGCGCGAGGGCGAGTCTAGGACTTCCGCGAACGACCGCGCCTCTTGCTGCGGGATTCGATTAATTTCTGGGAACGCATTTTGAGCGCCGCGCGGGTCACCACGTCGTTGTCTTCGTCCTCACTCTCCTCTTCGTCTGCAAAGGGCGATGAGGGGATCAAGGTTCCCATTCCCGGCTCAGATGTTCCTTCCCAGCCTTTACCATCCCACCACCACCTTGGCCCTAGGTCCGGCCCCTGACCACCTCCCAATGCTCTGCTTGGGCCCCCGGCCCCGCCCCCTTTCCTTGCCCGTACTGACCGAAGAACCTGTCCTTGCGACCGGCAACAGGCAGGGCGATGCGGGTGTTGTACATCGGCAGCTTTCCCTCTAGGCTGGAGTAGAACTGGGGGAGGGGGGAGCGGGAAAGAAGAGTGTGAGTGGGCAGAGGTTGCAGCGAAGTCCGTTCCCCCTCCTCCCCACCCCACTCTGAGACATAACCTGATTCCATTCAGCACCTCTGCCCACTCCTGTAAAGTTTTCTTTGGTCGCTGCTGCGTCATTTGTTCTCAGCGTGCATCCTGACACCCACCCCCCCTCCCCCCCCAGGCCCGCTCGTGGTCTCTAGGTCCCACCTCTTGTCCTCTCGAGGCCCGACCCTTGATCCCCCCAGCCTTGACCTCTGGCCCGCCAGGGCCCTCTGGAAACTCTCGTGGTTCATCCCTAGCTCCTTAAACCTCACGCCTTGTCCCTAAGGCCCATTCCCGGCCCCTCGGCCTCCTCTCTGGTCTCCAGGGGGATGCCCCGACCCCCTGGTATTCCGCCCCAGCCCCTGCACCCTCAGCCCCACCCCCTGGCTGAAGGAGTACCTCGCGGTCGGCGATGTGGCGCAGCATCTCTGGCACGTTGTGGTTCTGGAGTTGCGCCTGTAGCTTCAACAGTTTTTCCTCCACGAGGCCCAGGAGGTTGGGCAGATAGTCACCTGCCTTGGGATCCAGCTCCTTTCCTGCGAAGCGGCCGGCCTCCTGCACCCGGGGGCGGAACCAGGTGAGTTGGGAGGGGGCGGGGCCTCTGGGGGCAGGGTCCACCCAGGGGCGGGGCTTTTCCTCAGGAACCAGGCCTTTGAAGTTAGGGGCCACCAACCAGAGTGGTGCTATCCTCTGTGGGGTCGGGACTCTGTGGTCAAGGGCCATGCTTATGAGGCAATTGCCTCTGAATTCCAGAGACCCAAGCCAAGGGATGGGGGGCGGGGGGAGTCTTTTAGTGGGAGGGCAGGGATACTAACTGGAGAGAGGCCATTGCCGGATGACCTTAAGAAATGGGATTCTGCTGCGGGCAGGGTGGGGCTTCTCTTGTCTGTGGTCGCTCCAGGATTGGAGCGGGGTCTCTGAAGTTTTGGGTGGGTGTGTGTATGTGTGTGTGGGGGGGCTAAGTGGGACTTTCCCATGGGGGCGGGACTTGAAATGGGACAGGGTCTCTAAAGTCCTGGGCCTCTTGAGGAGTAAGGGGGTGCCCCCTGAGACGTGGGGTGGAGACTCAGGAGTGGGTTGAGGCTTCCCCTGTGTCCAGGCCTCTCATGTCCTGGACAGGGCCTGCGGTGGGTTCTCTTGAGCGGTCTACGGGGCAGAACCCCACAGCTGCGTGCTGGCACCGCCTCTCACGTCTTGCGGGGCTTCCTCGTGGGCGGGGCCTGCCACTAGGACGTGGTTCAGTTTGCCAGCCAGGTGTTCCAGGCCCTCTTTGGTCATTTGCATTGCCCGCATGGCAAGCTCCAGCCGATCCTGTGTGTCAGCCCGCCGCTGCTCCTCCGCCTTGATGCGTCCCTGCAACTCGACTTGCAGCTTCTGCTCGCTGCGGGGGGCAGGGAGGCCGCCACTGGAGCTCCACCGACCCCGCAGGCCCCACTCTCGCCCTCGGGCACCCAGGACCTCACCTCACCAGCACGGTCTCCCCTGAGTACTTGAGGTCTTCGAGCTCCCGCTGCAGCCGCTGCTTCTCTTGCTTCAGTCGCATCAGCGTCTGCTCGTTCTCGCTTTTGAGCGTCTCCAACTGCGTGAAGGTGTCGCCCTGTGCCAGGAACTGCCGCACCACCGCCTGGGGGCCGCGCAGCCCGAGTCAGAGCCAGGGCTGGGGCAGGCAGGGGTGCACTCCTCCTTCTCCCCCCCCCTTCTTTCCCCCGGGCACGCAGGACAAGTGGCTGAGATGATGGCTTCTGCATAATGGTGTTTAGACGCTCTGTGAGTCTGACCCAGGGCTGCCTCGAGGGGGTGCAACCCCGAAGAAATGATTTTTGCGGGCCCTTCCTTGTCTATATAAGGAAATTGAATCAGCCAAAATCGGATTGCGGGGCAGTGATAGTGAGCACAGCTGTTTTCCAAAATCAACATCAGCAACGTTCTGGCAGCGAATCTTGCCCACTCCCGTGAGGAAATACGGCCGGGAAAGGCGCCTGGCCACAGTGCTCCAGATGACCCCATATGTCCAAGTCCTGGAACTCCTCGGAGGCTACCCCATAGGGGGAGGAGTGGGTTGGAGAGCGCCGTAAGTGGAGAAACCCGACAGGGATCCAGGGGAATTAGTGTTCACCAGCTGGGGACATAAAGTCTTAGAAAATTTCAAGGAAGACGCTGCCAAGCGTGGGCCCCAGAGCAAGGGCCCAGTTTCTCTGGGATTGAGGCTGGCACTGGGCATTTTACTGCGCCCAGACCCTGCTACGGGTGCTGGAGACACAGCAGAGAGAAAACACTCATAGTTCTCCTAGAGCTGATATGTCAAAGACGTCAGCACCAGTGTAAGCAGGAACAGAAGAGGACGATGGCCAGTGTAGATAACTCGTGTGGGTTTTGCTGAGAGAGGTAGCGGAGAAATGAGGCAGTAGCTGGAGGAAGAAGGGGTGTCTTTTGTGTGCTGAGGAACTGACCCGGCAAAAAGGCGAGGCTGGGTGTGTTGGCTTCCCAGGCTCAGCTCGGGCATCTGGGAGCTGGGAGGGCCGAGGGCAGCACTCACGTGCGTTTCCGCCACGCCGGTGGCGTCCTTGACCTTGCCGAAGAGCACGTCCATCTGGTACATGTCCCAGCGCCGCCGCAGCTCCTCCTCTTTGGAGTGCACGCTGTCCTGGAGCCTGTCGTCGGACTGCAGCAGCACCTGCTCGCGCTGGGTCTGCTGGTGGGTTGAGGTCAGGGCCGGCGTCAGCTCGCAGACAAGGGCTTAGGGCCGAGGCCGCGGGGGTTGGGGAAGTATCCGCACTGGAGTACGGGAGGGGGTGGGGCCCAGGCGTGGGTAAGGGCACCCAGGCAGGGGTCAGGAGTGCTTGACGGGGCCTTGGTCGAGAAAGGGAGGCCTCAGAAGCAGCGCAGAGGGACGGGGGTCCAGGGTGCGGGGGCGGGGCCTGTCGGGTAAGGGGCGGGTTAGAGGCAGGATCAAATTTCCGACACAGGCGAGTCTTGTGGGGAAGGAGGAGGATCGACCTGAGAGTAAGGGGAGGGCTGGAGGGCGGGGTCAGGGATGTGAGACGAGCCCTGGCATCTAGTGGAGATGGGGGCGGAGTCAGGAGAAACGTCAGAACTGCCGAAGGGTCTAGGGCCTGGGCCGACGTTGTGGCGCGGCCCCGGACCCAGTAGGGCCGCATCTAAGCAGGAGCAGGCTGGGGTCGTCGCAGCCCCGTACCCCTGGTGCGCCCACCTTGCGCTCCATGCGTTCGTTCTGCAGTTTCCTCTCCTCCGCGCGCTTCTTGTACTCTGTTAGGTAGCGTTCGCGCTTTTTGCGCTCTCGGAACACTGTCTCTTCCAGATGCTGCAGCTGGTTCTAGAGGGTGGGAAAGGGGGACAGCAGGACCTGCTGGCACCTATCCGGGATCTGGGCCAGAGCCGCAGGCCCAACTCTAGACAGCTGGGTCAGGCTGTGGGGTCCTGGGAGAGAGATGGGATGGGTTCCGGGACAGCTGAGGTTCAGATGCTGGGACCAGAAGACCATGGCGGCATCGGGGGTCGGGGGGCAGGACCCCCCCCCCAGGACCCAACGGGCTGGCACCTTGGCGATGTCCCTCGCATTAAGCGCCTCCTGATTCACTAGGTTCAGTTCCTCCAGCTCGTGTTTCGTTCTCACCACCTCAGCCTCCATGAAGTCCAGCCGGTTCTCCAAGCGGAGGCTCTCCTCCTGGGGCATGAGGGATGAGGCAGGCCTGTGACCGCTGTCCCTAACAAGGCTGGCCCTCCCACTTGCCACCTCCCACCCCCAGTCGCCCTGGTCCCTACCTGTAGATAGGCCTTGAGCTGCAGGTACACATTGGTGATGTGTTCGGCCTCCTCCACCTTCATCTGGGCCTTCTCCAGGCGGTTCTCCAGGTTCCGCATGGTCTAGAGAGAAGCAAGGCTGGGCTGGGTCCCTTCCCTCCTCAATTCCTCCCCCAGGATCAAGGCCTCTGCAGACCTCACTGGCCCCACCTTGGCCACCTCTGTGTTGCTATCTTTCGCCTCTGCCATCTCCAGCTCACGCAGACTGTGCTGCAGCTGGAGCTCCTCCAGCCACTTCTGTCGCAGCCCCAGCTGGTACCGAAGAGCATTCAGCTGCTTCACCTTCTCACTCAGCCGGCGGTCCAGGTGCTCCAGGGCCTGCTGAGGGAGGGGAGCAAGAGCAGGGGCCTGAACCCCTCACCTAGTCCTTCCTTCCTTCTCATATATCTTTCTTTTTTTTTTTTTTTAATTTTATTTATTTTTTGGCTGTGTTGGGTCTTTGCTGCGGTGCGTGGCCTTCTCATTGCGGTGGCTTCTCTTGCTATGGAGCATGTGCTTTAGGCACGTGGGTTTCAGTAGTTGTGGCTTGCGGGCTCAGTAGTTGTGGCTTGCGGGCTTAGTTGCTCCGTGGCATGTGCGATCTTCCTGGACTAGGGATCGAACCCGTGTCCCCTGCATTGGCAGGCGGATTCATAACCACTGCACCACGAGGGAAGTCCCCCTTCTCCTATATCTTGGTTCTCATCTCCCCTGACTCTTAGTAGCGTCTGACCTGGTTGATCCCCCTCCTCCTGCAGATTCTCCTTTTTTGTGGCTTCCAGGACCCCCACTCCTTGGTTTTCCACCCACCTCCCTGGTTGCCCCTTCTCCATCTCCTTTGCCTTTGAAGAGGCTCTTCTCTCCTCTGACCAACCTTAGCCCCTTGGGGATCCTATCCAGTCTCAGGGTTTCAAAAGTCACATACACACTGAAGACACCCCAATTCAGCCTCCCTCCTGAACTGCAGGCTCGTATATCCATATCTACACTGCCTTCCAGATGTTTCCACAGGCAGCTGAAAACCATCGTGTCCAAAACTATGTCCTTGATCTTTCCTCAAACCTGCCCTTCTCGAATCTTCCCCATCTCAGCTCATGGCAGCTCCACCCTTCCAGGTGCTCAAGTCCCAAACCTTGATGTCATCCTCACCTTCTCTTTTTCTCTCCCACCCGCACCCAGTTTGTTAGCAATTCTCTGTTCTATTTCAAAGGTTCCTCCAGAGAGATCTCTTTCTTCCTATTTCTACCCCTTTTGTCCTAGTGCAGCCAACCCCATCTTTCACCTGGTTGACCTCCTCCTGGCTTCTATTCCTGCTTCCTCACAGCCCATCTTCCATTTCTCTGATTCTTAGTATAAAATCTGCACTCTTGCAGTGAAGGCTGCTGCAGAGTTCTGCCCCTGCTGACCTCCCTGACCTCACCTCCTACAGAGCCCCCCTCACTCACTACCATCCCGCCACACTTACCTCCTTTGTGTCTCCAACACTCTACTTTTGTTCCTACCCTAGGGACTTTGCACTTCCTATTCCATCTGCCTGGAACGCTTTTCCCCAGATCATTACCTGCCTGTCCCATTCTCAGCTCAAATATCACCTTCTTAGAGAAAGTAAAGACCCCCATCCTGCAGTCTAAAAGGCAAACCCCTGCCCCCATCCATCTCTAGTTAAGTCAGTCTGTTTTATTTGTTTCTCTTGTCACCACTGGGAATTACTTTGTTTCTGTATTTGTTGTTCTTTTTTTTTTTTTTTTTGGGTGGGGGGGCGTCTGTTTTCTCCACCAAGATATGAGATTTTGGGGAGTGGGGACATGGTCTGTTTTTTTCACCTCACGGTGACCAACACCTAAAACCATGCCAGGCACATGGTAGGTGCGTGATAAAGATTTAGAAATAAATGAGTGGCGCCAGGCGTGGAGAAGGGATTGGAGAGGCGAGATAGTGAGCAGGGAGGCCAGTCGGGTGGGGACCCAGGCTGGAAATGAAGGGAGATGGTCAGTGGAATGGGAGTGGGGCAAACCTGGCCTGTCCTGTTCTTCAGGTATGGCTTCTCTGATTTCCATTCCCGAATCACTGCCTGGATCACTTTCTCATCTCCCTGCAGAGAGAAGAGCCCAGTCACACTACTGATTCAGGCCACTTCTACTTGGGGTGTTGCTCTGCCCCTGGAGCTGCTCCCGTCCCCTGGAGCCTCTTCAACCTCACCTGGAGCAGGTCTGTCAACTGTAATTGCAGCGCCCTGGTCTCCTCATGGAGCTGCTTGATGGTCTCCTGATTCTTTTTGATGTTCCACTGGGTGCTCTCATAAAAAGCCTTCCGGTCACCCTCTGGGGTCATGTTAGGTGGGCAGGCAGAAGCAGAGCATCATGGGAAGGGGGGACTTCCCAGAGGGAAGACCTTTTAGTAATTGTCAACCTAACATTGTAACAGTATTTCACTTTGAGCATTTGTTATGTGTTGGATGCTGGACTAATAATTTTCTAGGTATCAAACAGCGTGTGCCAATAGGTACATATCTATATACATATTATACCCATTTTATGCATGAGGAGACTCAGGCTTTTTAGATCGTTCAAGGTCACAAGCAGTTGGACTCCCCAGCCCATACCTTCAACCACTATGCAAAATTATCTCCTAATAATAAAACAATAATGGTTTATACCAGGATTTCCCAACCTTGGCAAAACTGACTTTTGGGATGGATAATTATTTGCTGTGGTGAGCTGTCCTGTGCATTGTCAGATGTTGAGCAGCATTCCTGGCCTCTACCCACTAGATGCCAGTAACCCCCTCCCCCCCAGCAATGTGACAAACCAAAATGTCTCCAGACATTGCAAAATAGCCCTATTCCATTGAGAACTACTGGTTCACACTTTATAGTGTTACTATGTGCTAGGCACTGTTCTAAGCACCTTACACATTTCAACTACCTATAAGGTTGTACTGTTATTATCCCCATTTCATGGTTGGACTGAGAGCAATTAGGTTACTCTTAGTCCCTGAAAGTCAAACAATTAGTATATGTAGAGCCAGGATTTGAACCCAGAAAATCCAGCTCTAGAAATCTATGTTCTTTACCACTCCATGCATGATAGAAGAGTTGAAATTACATAAAAGTATGAAATGCAGTCCAGTCAGTTCTGAGCTCAGGAAAAATTTTACAAGAAAGATGAAGAAAACCATGAACAAGTATGAGTTTTTGCCTCCAGAAACTGGCCACTGGATGAACGCCAGTGAAACGCTCCTGCCAGGTCGGAGGACTGTTGACTCTTGACCCTTCTGTGCCCTCTGGAGCCATCTTACCTAACAGTTGTATCTTCCTTTGTAACTCAGCCACCTGCGTGTGCACAGCGGACTTCCCCTCGCTGGCGTGGAAAGGTGCCGCCTTGGAATGGAGTGAGTGCCAGGCCTGCACTGAGCCCTTGCCTCGAGGGTGGTAGGGCTTGATCTGAGCCTGACTGCCCTTGACTTTGGAGGGAGCTGCAATCTGGTCCTGAGAAGGCATGGCGTTGGCGGAGGCCCCCCAGCACAGGGGAGACGTCATGATTGGGTTGAGGCCAAGAATCCCTGGGGGTTAGGGGATCCACTAGGAATTGCCTCTGTCCGGGATCTGTCAGCTCCTGTTCCTCGGGCTCTGGGAATGCACTTGTCTACCGCTTGGTGGGGCCTCGCAGCATCTCCGGTTGCTAGGTAACCTTCTCCGCCTCCCTCCAGCGCTCCCAAGGAAATCGCCTGCATTCCAATCTACGGCTCTCATTGGCTGACGCCGAGCTGAGGGGCGGTCCCAATAGGGGACAGAGCGGACCAGCTCCTCAGAAAGATGGGGGAGGGTACTTTGGAGTCACGTGCTCATCCCTTTTCCTCCCCACCCCTCCACCCCAACCCCGCCGAGGCGGTTCGCGGGCGTTTTTCAGGAACTTTCTGTTCCGGCTGCAGAACCCGACACTCCCAAGATGGAGGCCCCTTGCGCCGCCATTAAGCGCTAACCTTCAGAACTATTCCCTTTAAGGCTTCACAGTCCTATCCAAGATGGCCGTCTCGGTTCCGGCCCCGCCACTTGCCACTCACAACATGGCGGCCACGAACCGCCGTTCAGGGAGCGCAGCGTGATACCGGAAGTGATGCTTCCACACACTTCCGCTTTCTTTCTGCAGGAGGAACAGTTGGCTGCTGGGTCGGGGGGCGCGGTGGATATTGACCTTTGCCCCAGCCTCGTGTAGGTGGTGAACTAGTGGGCGGGAGGGCACCCCAATTTCCTCTTGGGGGCAGTCGAAGGCGGGAATTGGATAGCTAACCACCCCCTACTCATGGGGAGCGGAGGTTTTGAGATCCCCCCACCATTGATTTGGGCCAAGTGAGATTCCCCTCCACTGGGCAGGATTGGGGAGACCACCCCCCCCCCCGCCCCCAGTATGGGAAGCAAAATGAGCCCTCATTGCGCGGAAGTGATGGAGGAATCCAGTTGGCTGGAGGGAGAGGTGCCTTCCTTCGGCTGGAGGTCGCCCTCTCCCACTGACCTGCCGCCCCTTTCTTGCTGCAGCGCGAGGGCACAGCGCATCTCCCAGCAGCCTCCTTCCTCTGACAGAACCCGTTTCCGGCTTCCGAGGCTCCAGCGAGATGTTACTAGTGCTGCTGCTGCTGCCCATGTGTTGGGCCGTGGAGGTCAAGCGACCCCGGGGCGTCTCCCTCACCAGTGAGTCGGCTACTGGAGGTGGCCAGAGGTGGGGGTGGGGTGTGGGAGGCTCCTGGGAGAGGCACTTAACAGCCTTCGGTCTCAGTGTTCTGGTCTCTGGGCAGGGAAGGTGGCAATGCTCAACTGGTGGGTGGGGGGAGAGGAGCCATTGGGTGGAAAGGGCCTCTTCCTGCTCTGGGCTGAGCCCCTTGCCCCCCTCCCCAGACCATCATTTCTACGACGAGTCCAAGCCTTTCACTTGCCTGGATGGCTCTGCCAGTGTCCCTTTTGATCAGGTCAATGACGACTACTGTGACTGCAAGGATGGCTCAGATGAACCAGGTGAGCTCTTTCTTCATTCGTTCATTCATCATGCATTTATTGAGCCGCTGGTGAGTGCCAGGTCCTGTGCGGTGAGCAAAACAGACCCAGTCCTGTCCTCAGACAGCTTCCTGTTGAGTGGGGGGAAGCGGGCACAGACGCGAGTGGTCAGTGGTTTGGTGAGGAGAGCGGGAGGTGCTGTGGGAGCCCGGAGGGGGAGGGGGAGGGGGAGGGGGTTGGCTGGGCCCTGTTCTGAGGGCCTCAGGGAGGAGAGGCAGGAGGGAGCACTGGAGAGTTTTGTTTCAGGCCCTGAGCGTGCAGCTCTCTTTGCTCCTCTTACTTGGGATCAGTTACTCTCACATTCCTTGTTCCTTCTGTGTACGCGGTGGGTGTGACATGCTGGATTCTGAGCACACCCCACAAACCCTCCCTCCCTTCTTCCCCCCAGGCACAGCCGCCTGTCCCAACGGCAGCTTCCACTGCACCAACACTGGCTACAAGCCCCTGTACATCTCTTCCAGATGGGTCAACGATGGAGTTTGTGGTGAATGAGCTCACCCTGGGGTTGGGAACAGGGTGCTGGGTGGAGGGAGGGAAGAGGCACTGCCGGGTCCGATGGTGCCCACACCTCTGCCCTCAGACTGCTGCGACGGGACGGACGAATACAACAGCGGGATCGTCTGTGAGAACACCTGCAAGTACGTAGGTGACACCCCCCCCACCTCCCCATCCCCCCCACCCCAGACCTTGCCTTGCCCCACTGGGTGAATCAGGTTCCCTCTCTTTTCTGTTTTTGTGTACTGAGTGCTCACCCTGTGCCAGGTGCCTTGTGAATGCTCCATCAGCAATTTCCTCTCTGGCCTGGAAGCAGGTGCAGTTTGCCTAACAACAGATGAGGAAGCTTAAGCTTAGAAAGGAGAATGGCTTCCTCAGGGTCACATAGCTAGGAGATAGCAGAGCCGAGACTCGAACCCAGGTCGGTCTAACTTGAGACTGCATGCTTATAACTGCTCCGCTCTGCAGCAGGACCTGAAAACTGAAATGCCCACAGGCGGGTAATCTAAACAGGCTGCGTATAAGGCAGTAGGGAGTGGTGGGATTGTGACATCTAAAGGCACAGCTGCCCTCCACTCCTGTGAGTTGAGGGCAGGTGGCAGGGCTGGATTTGTTTTTCAAAGAAGCTGAGAGTCCCAATACTCATGTAAACTCTTTTGATGGAAGATCTTTTAAATAGAGAGTGGATTAAGCAGAACAGTGCTTACCGGCCAGATTGCCCTTTGTGTCTGGGGGTCTGCAGGGTCAGGCAGGACTTCTGTGCTTTTCTCTCCTCCCTCTCTTGGGAGCCACCTTCCAGCCCCACATCCCAGCACCCCCCAGTCCCTCCCCGACCCTGAGGGTGGACGAACCCTGCGCGTTGTCCTTCCCCACAAGGACAGGGATGAGGGACCCTGAGGCCAAGAGAGCCTGGGGAGGTGGGGGGAGGAGGGTTGGCTCTCCTGTCTTTGCCCGCATAGGGGGTGTGAAGGCATGGGGGTTGAACCCTTTTGGAAGAAGCAGACCTGGTGGATGCTAAGTGCTCCCGACCCCATCGTGCCCGTGTGTCTCCTCCCCACAGAGAGAAGGGCCGTAAGGAGAGAGAGACTCTACAGCAGATGGCGGAGGTGACCCGCGAGGGGTTCCGCCTGAAGAAGATCCTAATTGAGGACTGGAAGAAGGCCCGAGAGGAGAAGCAGGTGAGGGGCCTGGTGGGGCTGACCCAGGACAACCTGGAGGTGTGGGCTGAGGAGGCCGGCTGGGGTTGATGTCTGCTCCCGACTCGTGGTGTCTTGGGGCCGGTTACTGTCTCTCTGCGCCTTGATTCACTCGTTTGTCCACTTGGCATTTAGTCGTCGCTTAAGCGGGTACCAAGTGGGCGGCAGCCAGTACAGGCATCGACCTGGGCCTTGGGCGCAGACTGAAGTGGGCTCGGAGGAGCTCTGCTGCCCCTAGGACAGGAGGGACACCTCTGCAACCCGGTCCCGGGGTTCTCTCGTCTGTAAGTTAGGGCTAATGGCTACATGGCTTGCCAGTCTGGGGGAGGACTCGAGATGGGGGTCAGTCAGTCGCAGTCAGGTTAGTTCAATAGGGTGGGTGCTGGGGGGGCCAGAAGAGGGTGTACCCCCAGGGGTGTGTCTCTCCCTCCCCTGTCTGCCACCCCCTTGGCTGTTTGATGGGTCAGAGTCCTCAACACTCCTCCTGGGCTCTTGCTTGACCCAGGAGTCAGGAGCTGGAGTAAGGGCTCCAGCTCTGTTTCTCTGCCCTGGGCAGCTTCCAGGTTTTTCTCTCCCACCCCCATGGCCTGGCGAGTGCGGTACCTCCCGAGTTCATGGGGCAGTGAATTCAGGGCCAGTGAGATACTTCCTGAGTTTAGGGGATACTGGGGGAGCCACATGGTGAGGTTGGCTCCAGGTGATCTTTGCCCTCCTGAGCAGGTGGGAGGATCCTGGCAGCAGACCAGGCTGAGGTCTTGGGAGGAAAGTGATCCTGTGCGGGCTTGGGCTAAGACCCTACAGCTTGGGACCCCCATCCCTAGGCTGGAGTCCACCCAGCACACACACTCCTTTTTGAAATAGCCACAGAAGCCCAGGATGCACTGGGCTCGTGCATCATGACTAGAAGCAAACGTGGAACTAGAGGTGGAACTGCTTCAAGAGTGCATCAGCTAGTGGGAGGGACACACAGACAAAGTGATAGCCAGGGCTGAGGGGAGAAGGGATGTTCGGGGCTGTAAGGTATAGAGAAGACTCTTGCCTGGTCCTTCTGTTCCCCTAACCTGTCTTGGAGGGTAGGAAGCAGGGAAGACTTCCTGGAGGAGGAGGCCTCCATCTAAACTGAAATCTGTTGGGTAATTCAGAGTTAGCCAGGCAGAGTGTTCCAGACAGAAGGAAAGCATGTGTGAAGAACTGGAGGCAGAGAGTGGGGCTCTGAATGTTGTCAGGGCAGTTGGATCTTAGAGTTTAAGATAGCAGTGGGGTGGATGGGGCTGGAGAGGTGAGCAGGGGCCTGGTCATGCAGGGCCTCGGGGGCTACATTGACGTCTTTGGGTTTCTCTCCAGTGGGCTGCAGGGAACCACAGCAAGGGGGAGACCCAGAGAGGGGTGTGTATTTTGAAAAGATTCTGTGGCCACCCTGTGAAATAGAGGCAGGGAGATGGCAGTCTGTGAGGAAGAGGGTGGAACAGGAAGAGAGCTGGCCCCTGTCTTCTGCCTACCCAGAAAAAGCTCATTGAGCTGCAGGCTGGAAAGAAGTCACTGGAGGACCAGGTGGAGTTGCTGCGGACACTGAAGGAAGAAGCTGAGAAGCCAGAGAAGGAGGCCAAGGACCAGCACCGGAAGCTGTGGGAAGGTACATCACTATGTCCCAGGGTGGCCGTGACTTGCCCTGGGCTCCTGGCTGGGAAGAGTCTGGGCCCAGGAGCCTCTTGCTTGTTATCTCTCATCTGTGGTTTTGCTGATTTTTTAAATCATGGCACTTTAGTTCCCCGCGTGCCCAGCTATCTTTGACTGTGTGTTGGTCACTGTGTTTAAAAGTCATTAATAGGGGTAACTTGCAGTCTAGGATGAGAGGTCCTTCTCTAGAGAGGAGGGGCTTTTCTTTCTGCCATCTCTGAGCACTACCATTCAGGGATACCTTGAATCCAAATTCAAGGCTGGAGATTCTTCCAGCCTCTCAGGCAGTGTGAGCTGAGGTCTGAGCATAGGCTGGGTAATTTCTGGCTCAGCTTATCCCTGAGGGGAGCCCCGTGGGGTCACAGTTATGCTGGAGGGGAGTCACCTTGGACTTTGATTTTCATTTCTCTTCCCTCACAAGTTACCAAAATAGACATCCACATTTGCCAGGATTGGCAAAATCCCTTAGGGTGAAAGCGGCTTCCATACTCTTTTACTTTCTTGATTTCCTCTTGGCCCTGGAAACTCCTACTGTCTTGGTTGGTTTTAGATGATCTTCTAAGCATAAGATGATTTTCTTATGCTTTGTCCAGCATTTCCTTGCTGTTGGTAGATTGTGCTGCCATTATGGGAAATCTGAAGCCTTGGCATTTGTTCTCAGTCTGCTCTGTGCAGGGGCACATGGTGGAAGGAGGATAGAAGGGAGAGGGGGGACAGAAACCCATTCCAGGCCAGTTAAAAGACCAATCATTGCTGGGAGGATTTGGAGGCGTGGCTCCAGCTGGTCACCGGGCTGGTGACCAGGAACTGGCAGTCTTCTCTCTGAGGCCATTCTGTGATCTCATCCATCTCTTTGAGCATCTGCTGCGTTCTTCCTTCCTTTGCTATCTCTGCCCTGATTTCTCGTAATCAGTAATTCAGTCATTCATCTAACAAGCATTTGCTGTGTACCTGTCATGTGCCAGGTACACCCCAGGTGCCAGCAATACAGGATTGAACAAGACAGAGAAAGCCCTCTGCCCGCAGAGGGAGGGAGGGAGTGCCGGCAGAGGGAACAGGTGCAAAGGTTCTGAGGCAGCATCTTGTCTAGTTTTTAAGGAGCAGCAAGGAGGCCATGTGGGAGAGTGAGAGGAGACTCTCCCTTTTATTTACCTAACATCACCTGCTTTTGTGATACAGCTACAGAGCCGAGTGGTTGCCAACAGAGACCTTATGGGTTGCCAAACCTAAAGTATTTAGCATTGGGCTCTTTACAGTAAAGTTTTCCGACCCCTGATAAAGACACTGATATTCTCTCCCACACTGATGATAGCTGGACCAGAGCACCCAGTGCTTGTTTCATCAGGATCATCGTGTTGCTCTTGCCTCCCTTCCCTATGAACTGCACCCAGACGTAGCCCTGTTTCACAGATGAGGAAGCTGAGGCCTTGCCCGGCTAGGTTGATGCCCAAATCTCTCTGATTGCAGACCCTGTCCCTTAACTGCAGGCTTGAGTCATCTGCCTGTTCCTGCCTGGCTCAGGGCCCAGCATTGCCCTGGCCTCCTGATGGCCTCCTTCCATCAGGCCAAGCCATTCTTCTGCCCAGCAGTCTTCCTGGCTCCCCAGTGCCTTGGGTGGGACAGCATTTGGGCCACTTACGATGCCCCCGGCGTCGAGAAGTCGAGTACTTCTCCCTGCGCTGCACCCTGTGCACTCACCACATGGGTCTGATTGCCTTTTCCCTGAAACTGCTGCCCTTTATTGCTCCCAGGCCTCTGCTCCAGCCATTCCCACTGCAAACACAGAGGTGTCTAGAGGGCTCTAGGCCCAGTGCTCAGCAGTGACACATGAGGCCCCGTCCTGCAGCCCTGCTCACCTTGAAATGGGAGCAGCAGATCAGTGAGTCTGTCCCACTGTGCCCCAAGCCCTCAGATGGCACTGCCTCCACAAAGACTTTCCAGCTTCCTTCCTGAGATCAGCCCTTCTGATCACATGTGACAAAAACCCAACTTGAACCCACTTCATAAAAAGTGGAAGCTTTAGGCCCAGTGGGACCCTAGGCTCCCTGGATGGCACGAGTCCTCCCTCCACCTCTGGGCTCTGCCTCCTTCTCTGTGGGCTTCCCTCCCAGGCAGGCTCTGCCCTCCTGTGCCAGCACAACCACAGGCAGCACTAGGTTTATTTCCTTCTGGCTCAGCAGCCCCAGCAAGTAGAGAATACCACTTTCCCACAAGTCCCAACACAAATTCCAGGGCAAGCTCCTATTGGCTTGTCCCAGGTCACGTGGCTGCCCATGAACCAATCCCTGGAGCCAGGAGGTGCAGCACAGGTTCTGATTGGTCAGGCCTGAGAGTCGGTGGGTGGTTGCTCACAGGGAAATGGAGGAGGGGTATTGTAAGCAGGTGGGGTTGTTTGCTGGAAAGGTAAAGCTGAGGGTTGGAATCACCCTCCTTTGCTGGGGTCTTATTGCTTCTACTTTCTTTGTCCTCTTGAGTTTTGGAGTGAGTAGCTGGTGACCAAGTCAGACCTGTCAAGGGCCAGGCACAACATGGGGTCACCCAGCTCGGACTTTTAAGGGTGGTATGAGTTCCAAGGCCAGATCATCGGAGGTGGGGTGTGTGAGTGTGTGTGAGAGACGTGGGATGTGACTGGGGCCTTGAAAGAAGGCTGGGAGTTCCCTGCTCTATTTCTTCCTAGTTTCCATGTGATTTAAAATATTCCATCTGACTTCCATATTCTCCGTTAAAAAGATTTTTTGGGGTAACAATCCTGAAAGTAGTAAAGTAGAAAGGGAGAGAGTTTTCCTTCAGGTTAACCTCTACCAGGAGATGTGAAACCTTCCAGACCTTTCTTGTCCATCCCAGGCAGAGATGCAATTCTTCAGAGGGTAGTAACTCTGGGTGTCGACCCCAAAGCCACACTTCAAGTGCTCAATGGCCACGTGTAGCTGGTGGTTGTCGTTTTCGCCAGCAGATGTAGACCATGTCCATCTTTGTAGAACGTTCTTTTGGACAGCACTGGTCTACATGGTGTATGGGTGTTGTGCTATGTCTACGTGTACCTCATTTCCTTTTTTTTCACTCTGACCCTTCACTTTTTTTTTATTGTGGTAAAATCCACAAAATGTACAATTTACCATTTCAGCCAATTTGAAGAGTACAGTTCAGTGGCATCAAGTACATCCACAATGTGCAACCATCTCTGCTATCTAGTTCCAGAACATTCCCATCACCCCAAAAGGGAATCCCATGCCCATCAAGCAGTCCCTCCCCATCCCCCCACCCCCCAGCCCCTGGCAACTACTCATCTGCTTTCTGTTTCTATGAATTTTCCAGTTCTGGACGTTTCATATCAACAAAACCAGGCAGTGTGTGGCCTTTGTGACTGACTTCTTTCCCCGAACATCGTGTTGTCAAGGGTCACCCACATTGTAGCCTTGTGTCTGGACCCTACTTCCTTTTTTTTATTTTTTATTTTTTTATTTATTTTTATTTTTATTTTTCCTACTTCCTTTTAACAGTTGTGTCTATTCCAGTGTATGACCCTGGCAGGATTTATTTAATCCAGGTGCCATTTTTTTCTATCAGGTTCACAGTGCTGGTCTTCATTGTTTGTAAACGCCTGTTGTGTATTAGGGCGTTGGCCCTTTGTGACTGAAGTTGCCGGCGTTTTCTTATCATTCATCTTTGGTGCCAGATTCCTGGTGTTTTCTTGCTGGGCCATGTGTTAGAAAGTGAATTCAGGGACTTCCCTGGTGGCCCAGTGGTTAAAACTGCGCTTCCACTGTAGGGGGTTGTGGGTTCGATCCCTGGTTGGGGAACTAAGATCCTGCATGCCGCAGAGCGGCCAAAAAAAAAAAAGAAGAAGAAAAAAAGTGAATTCACTCTTGCCCTTTCTTTGCTTCTGTTTCCACTGTTTTACACCACGGCGAGCGTCCTTTTACACAAGGCTGGGTGTACTCGTGTGCCGTTTCCCTTAGCCCGAGTTCTCAGCATGGAGTTGCCGACTCAGGTTCAAGGGTAACATGCCAGGGTTTGACCCAGATTTCCAGAGGGTGGTGGGGATGAGCACGGGCCCTGGAGGCAGACGGCCCGGCTTGGGCCCCCGCCTCTGCCCCTCGCCAGCTGGATGCCCATGGGCAGGTCCCTTCATCCACCTGAGCCTCAGGCCCTCATCTGTGAGGACGGTGTCGGCTGAGTCTGCTGGGGTCTTGTGGGGTCTCCTGGGACACAGGCCACTTGTCCTGATGTAGAGGGCTGAGCTTCGTAATGGAGCTGCCCTTGTGGCTGCTTTCCTGAACCCCACCTGAGCCGGCTGGTGAGGAGACAGACAGGCAGAGGAGGGACCATCAGAGCAGATATGGGGCTGAGGCCCTGTGTCCACTGGCCGCGCCCAGTTCCCCTTCTCCGTGCAGGTGGCCTCTCCCCTCTCCCGAGACACTCCCCTGGGCCCCCAGGACATCTCCCTCGCCTGGCTGCCCCCCCACACCAGTCTCCGTCCCCTGACCTTTTTCCTGCTTGGCCTCTTCCCGTGGGGGCCTCCCGGACATGGCAAACCTAATGCACGGTCCCCCGCCTGCCCCTCACAGTCACCGATCATTCAAACCATCTGCAGAGCCCCTCAGGATCTCCCCCAAATCTGGCACTTCCTACCTCCTTGGCCCCCTTGCCCCTGCACCGGCCAGCCCTTGTCATCTCCTTGCTCCCACCCCCATAGCGGCCTGACTCAGGGCCCCGGCACCCAGTGGAGGGCCGGGCATACAGTGGCCCCCCTGGGGCGTTGGGGAGGGCAGATTTTGGGGTGGCGGGAGCTGTAGGCGGTGCAGAGGATGATGGGGCTGGTCCCTCCACAGAGCAGCTGGCCGCCTCCAAGGCCCAGCGGGAGCAGGAGCTGGCGACCAGTGCCTTCCAGGAGCTGGACGATGACATGGATGGGGCGTGAGTGTGCCGGCGCTGCCTGCCCTGGGCCCCCTCCTCCCACTCCCCGCCTTTAGAAACCAGCCAGAGCCCACCTCCTCGCCCTGGGGCCCCCAGGGCCCGAGCTGGTCCCAAGCCCTCTCTAAAGGAGCCTCTGCTTGCTCATGTATAAGATGGGTCTAGAGCAACCCCGGGAGGAGGAGATGAGGGAAACCACCCCCTGAAGGAGCTGGGTGAGGGGACTAGGGATCCCATTACTTTTCACAAGCCTACTCTGTGGCCTGGGACACTTTGGTGAAAGTCAGAATCCCACCTGCACCCCTGAACTTGCCGGCTGACCCCAGGCAAAGGGCTCGGTGGACGGTGGGCTGTCGGGAACGAGGAGGCTGGGCAGCCCCCTGGTGGGAGGCATGGGACTTCGGAGGGACCAAGGGGGCAGAATGGGGGGGGGCAGTCCACACCCTGGTTGGCGATGGTGCGGGTGGAGGGACAGGATGTGGTGCCTGGGCCATTGTGGGTATTGGGGCTTGGCTGGGGGGAGGGCGCCAGGCCAAGGGCAGTTTCGATGTGCTGGGCTCTAAGGGTGGGAGGAAGTGGAAGCTGGGTCTTGGGGGACACAGGGTTGTCCAGGTATCTCCTAGTCCCACCCCTGTGTCCTTCCCTCCCTTGAGCCCCTCAGGGTTGTGGAGCCTCAGGAGGGGGTAGGAGGGCGGGGACGGGGTGGCTGCTTCTCCTGGGGGGTGGGGGCCAGAGGGGGCCGAACCCCAGACTTCATCTTTTCTCAGCTTCCTGCTGCTCTCCCCTCCCTGCCCCAAGGTCCTGAAGCAAGTTCTCGTGGGGGGGGGGGCCCTGGCAGGGGGCGGCGGGCTCACCCCTCCATTGGCTTCTGCCTGTGCCCCTGCAGGGTCTCCGTGGCCGAGCTGCAGACCCACCCGGAGCTGGACACAGATGGGGACGGGGCATTGTCAGAAGGGGAAGCCCAGGTACCCAACCGGCCCCTTCACTTGGGGCTCCTGGAGGGGATTGCCCCGCGGTGACCTCAGGGCCAGGGGCCCCAAGACAGGCTGGCCGTGGGCTACTCCCATGGATGGTGCCCCGCTGGCCGCAGGCCAGGGCCGCTGGGGTGCCCACCGTGGCTGACGCGGCCAGGCCCTGTGAGCGAGCAGGGGGGCAGACGCCCGGGGCCGCTTCTCCCTGCCCTTTGGGACCTGGTGGGGCCGCGCAGGCGCCCAGGGCTGTCTGATCGGGATGGACCAGGTTCCGCATACGCGTGCCCCACCTGCTCCGCCAAGCGCCCGTACCTGATTCACCTTCCTCACGGCTGGGCCTGTAGCTCTTTGTCTTTGCTGGTTTGGTCCCCCGTCCATCGCTGCCCTGCTGGTCCCCACTGCGCCCCCTTGCCCCTCTGCCTCTGTCTCCGAGGGCCTGGGCACCTCTGGTGCCCCTGCCTCTCAGTTTCCCTCCCTGGTCTCTCCAGTCCCCACCCGACACCTCTCTGGCCCCCCTCCTTTCCCACAGGCCTGTGCTGCCCCCTTCTGGCCGCCGCGCCTCACCCGGCCTGGCCCCGGCCTGGCCATGGGAGGTCAGGGCGTGCTGTGCCTGGCACCACGGCCTGAGGGCCCCCCCCACCCCCTCCGAGAGTGCCTGGGGTGCAGGGGGGCACGTGGAGGTCCTGCTCCTGACACCACCCCAACATAACGCACACAGACCCTCCTCGGGGGAGACACGCAGACAGATGCCGCTTCCTTCTCTGACCGCATCTGGGCTGCCATCCGGGACAAGTACCGGTCCGAGGTCAGTGAGGGGAGGGGAAGGGATGTGGTCCTGCCCCCCCTCCCCCCGCCCCTCGATGCCTCAAGAGGGAACAGCCTCTGTTTCTGGCGTCGGGCCACCCTGGCCAGCTGGGCAACCCCACCCCCTCCACAGAGGCTGCCCCGCCCCCAGCTGTCTGTCCCTCCCTCCCGCCAGGCTCCTGGGAAGGGCTAGAGACACGAGGCCTGGACCCAAGCCCTGGGGGTGGGAGGTGGACTCCCGAGTCCACAGCACTGACTGCTCCACACGTCTGCCAGGTGCTGCCCACCGACCCGCCGTCGCCTTCTGCACCCGACTTGACGGAGCCCAAGGAGGAGCAGCCCCCGGTGCCCTCACAGCCCACAGAGGAGGAGGACGAGGAAGAAGAGGAGACAGAGGAGGAGGAGGAGGGGGAGGAGGGGGAGGAAGAGGATTCCCAGGTGCAGGGGGAGCAGCCCAAGGTGTGTGTTCAGGGGAGAAAGGAGTGATGGGGCTGGGGTGGGGTCACTCGCTGACTCTGTCCCCCCCACCCCCCAGGAGACCCCATCCCCAGTCGTGCCCCCCCAGACAGCCAGCCCCACAGAGGAGGACAAAATGCCGCCCTACGATGAGCAGACACAGGCCTTCATCAACGGTGAGGGTGGAGCCTGGGAGGGGTGAACGCCTCCGCATCGCCTGCACCTGCAGGGGCCCAAGAAAAGGCCTTACCTGCTCCCAGAGGCGGGCTGGGGCTGGCCCCGAGCAAGCCCAGGGGACTTCGGGTGGCCTGGAGGGGGGCTTCTGGGGCCTGGGGAGGGCTAGCACCACCTCCACTGGCCCCAGGGGCCCTCCTGCCTCCTCACGGGCTGTTGCTTGTTTGTTTCACCCCTGGCAGGTGAGGAGCCGGGGCTGGGCCCCGGGAGCCCCGGCCCTGCTCCCTCGGGAGCCGAGAGCCCAGGCAGTGGGGTGGGGTCTGCCCTGGGGCTGGCGAGGCCCACAGGGTCTTCCTGGGCCCAGTCCTCGCCCAGAGCAGGCCCGGGGGGCTGGGGGAAGCCGGCGTGTCTGCGGCATCCCCTTCCCTCTCTTCCTGGCTGGGAGTAGGGGCACCTCTGACCTCCTTCCCTGCCCCCACCAGCTGCCCAGGAGGCCCGCAACAAGTTTGAAGAGGCCGAGCGGTCCCTGAAGGACGTGGAGGAGTCCATCAGGTACGGGGTGCCTGTGTGGCCGCAGCAAGGCCATGTCTCCACTGGCCCCACAGCTGCCTGCTGCTGGGCTCCCCAGGGGAGGTGGTCATGGGGAGTCGCCCGGGCAACCTCGGGCAAGGTGGCAGTGGCTCCTGCTGGGAGGGTCCCCAGGTGATGGGGAGCAGAGCCCAGCCCCCAAGAGGCCCTCTGCCACCGGAGTGGGCCTTCCTGTGTTGTCCTGAGTCGGGCTGGGGCGTCCCCAGCTGCTCCTTAAGCTCCTGGCCTCGCCTTTTAGGAACCTGGAGCAGGAGATTTCCTTTGATTTTGGTCCCAACGGCGAGTTTGCCTACCTGTACAGCCAGTGCTACGAGCTCACCACCAATGAGTGCGTCCCCCACGGACAGGCGGGGTGGGGGGGCTGGGAGGTCCTGGGCCTGAGCAAGGATGGGGGGAGTGAGGGGGGTGGGCTTAGGAGCAGTCACTGGAGTTTGAGGTACCTGTGTGCCCCCTGCCAGGGGGGGGATGTCATGGAGGTTGGGGCCGGGTCCCCCCCACCCACGCACCCCATCCTGTGACAGGTACGTCTACCGGCTCTGCCCCTTCAAGCTCGTCTCGCAGAAACCCAAACTCGGTGGCTCCCCCACCAGCCTCGGGTGAGTGGGCTCAGGCTGGGCCCCCCTCTCAGCCCCTGGTCCCCCCGGCTGCCCGGCCGGCCCCCCTCAGCACCCCACTCTCCCGCAGCACCTGGGGCTCGTGGGCTGGCCCCGACCACGACAAGTTCAGCGCCATGAAGTATGAGCAGGGCACGGGCTGCTGGCAGGGTCCCAACCGCTCCACCACTGTGAGTGCCCGGTGGGTGGGGCCGGTACGGGGGACCCAGGCCCGCCGAGCCTGCCCGAGCCCCGCCTGCCCGCCACCCGCCCCAGGTGCGCCTGCTGTGTGGGAAGGAGACAGTGGTGACTAGCACCACGGAGCCCAGCCGCTGCGAGTACCTCATGGAGCTGATGACACCGGCCGCCTGCCCAGAGCCACCACCGGAACCGCCTGCTGAGGGCAACCACGATGAGCTCTAGCCCTGTCCTGCCCCGCCTGGCCCGGCCCGGCCCAGAGGTGGGTGGGGAGGTGAGACCCCTACCGCCTCGGCTGGAGGATGCAGGGGGTGGTCTAGGTCGCACTGATGCTCCCCCACCCATCTCCCTCCGTCTCTGTCTCATTTGGTTTCTCTGCGTCCCCAGAACCTCAAGACGTGGAACCAGCCCCCAGCGGTGCTGCCCGCCTGCCCCTCAGTCTGTAGACCAAGACTTGCCCCTCTGGGTCTCCTTGCCCTCCCCAGCGGGCAGGAACCGGGTGGGGCTCCACGCCCTTGCTCTGGGGGCAGGCGGGGCAGAGCCACGTTCCCCCGGCCCCGGGTGCCTCCAGAGGTGGAATAAAGGAGCCTGCCCTCCCTGGGCCCCCGCCCTGGTGGCCCCCCCCACCCAGGGCATCTGCCTCCCCTCCTGGTGTGGAAGAGTGACTTGACCTGTGACCTCTAAACAATAAACGTGATCTCCCCAACTCATCTGTCTGTCTGTCTTTGCTCGGGTGTGGAATCAGCCAGGGGTGCGAGAGGGCTAAATGCAGGGGAAGCAGCTGTGCAGAGCCTGTGCGGGCCTCCTTCCCCATCAGGCTGGCTCCACAGTTGGGGGTCTCACCTGAGATGCCCCGTGGACAGCACAGCCTGGCGCCACGGGACAGATGGCCCCTGGGCCACTTCTGTCTGGGTTTCCGCCTGGACTTGTCTCCCACCCGCTAATCACAAGAGTGCTGTGGGAAGGCCAAGAGGCTCCAGATGAGAGGCCCAGAGAGGGACAGCAGCTTGCACTCAGCCGCACAGCGGGTCTGTTGACACGTGCTCCAACACTCCCCGCACGCCGTTGTACATACATCTGAGGCCATAAGATTCTGAACTTTTATTTTCTGGCATGAAAAGTACAAATAATTAAACAATTCCATGTAAAAGTCTGTTACCGCGGCCAGGCCTGTAATCCCGGTAATAAATAGTGTCTAAACTCAACGCAAAGTGTTCTTGTTGTTGGGTTTTGGGTTTGGTTTTTTTTTTTTTTGTCTTTTTTTTTTTTTTTTTTTTAAACAGTTCTTTATCACCTCCAACATGGACTCTGTCTTGATTTGAAACCATCCAAATAAATAACAGGATGAAGGGAGGGCTGGAGGGGCTGAGCCCCTTCCCTATGGGCCCTGCCCCTGCCTCCCAGGGATGTGGAAGACCCCAGGCCCCCTCCCCTGGAGTGAGGGGCTGGCCTCCAGGAAAGGGGCCTGGCTGGCTGGGCTGAGTTCTGTGTTTTAGAAAAAGGAGTCCCCTCCCAGTCTTGGGGGTGGCAGGGGCTCAGGCCTCTGTGAGGGGGTGTGGGGAGGTGCCCCCTCTCCAGAGCCCGGCCCCCCCCAGGGTGAGGGACAAACCCAGCCCTTATTGCTCACAGATGCCTCCGCCACGCTGCCCACGTGCGGACACGTGTCACCGCGCGCGCAGAGTGCAGAGGGGAGAAAGCCCCAAGAAAACAGAGGGAGAGGGATGGACCCGCTGCGGGGCCTGCCCTGCTGGAGGGGAGCGGGGAGGTTGGGGAGGACTTAAAAACCACAAGAATAAATAGGTTTGTGTATCAAGAACAAGCTAGGGTTTCACCAGCTAAATAGGACTGAAAAAATTCTCAAGACGAGCAAAAATAATCCCATTAAGACCCCGGACGTCGCTGGCCGTGGGGACCGCCCTGCAGAGCACAGGTCCCCCAGGGCGCCGCTCGGCTACCATTACTGTTATTAATAATTATTATTACTTTAATGATTCCACTTCCCCTTTTATAAATAAATTAGGCATAACCACGTCTCGGCAAAACTTAAAGAAACAAAGAGAACATCGTGGTTCCTTTAAACTTGCAAACTGGATGAAGGAACAGAAATATACACAAATGTCCTTACAGGGCAACAAGGAGGATAAATAGTTAACATAGCAATAAGTTAAAACTACAAGAAGCTCAATTCGGCAAAAAAGTACAAGAAAGTTAACTGGTGCCAGTTTATGTCTGTTTTGTTTTTGTTTTTTTTTTTTTTCCTTTTTTTTTTTTTTTAAATCTCTTCTGTGTGTGTGGTTTTGTTTTTTTTTTCTCTTCCTTTTTTTGTCGCTTTTTTTCTCTTCTGTTTGTGTTTTTTTGTCGCTTTTTTGATTTTTTTTTTTTTCTTTTTGTTCCTTGCAGCAGAAGCTCCACAGACGTTTAATAACAACACCGGGAGGGGTGGGGGAGAGAGAGCTGGGCAGTCAGATGGGGCCATGGCCAGACACCAAACGCAGGGACACCACAGAAAGGGCACTGAGGCTAAAATCGGGGTTCGCCATTCTCAGTTCTGACTGGGCCCACTGCGGGGGTGGGGGCTTCAAGGGCTCCCGGGGGGCTCCGGCTTTTGGCTTCTGTTGGATTTTTTTTTTTTTTTTTTTTTTACAAAGAGTGAAAACTAGGGGGATGGAAAGTCCAGACAGAAGCCGAGGCCGGGGCTTGGGATAGGGGCTGCGTCCACTGCCCTCACTGATCTGGAAAGACGGAAAAACCCAACAAACTGAAAGGGGGTGACGAGTGGACGGAAAGGGAATGCGGGGCTGGGCCCCTGGGCCCATCCACCCCGGGGCCTGGCGGGGACTGTTGGGGCACTTGCTGCTGGGGAGGCCCTGGGTGGAGAGGCTCAGGGCCTGGCCTCCCCCTCGGCCTCGTGGGCCAGGGCCTCGGCCCAGGGAGGCTCAGCCCCAGGGATGGGGGTCCTTTGGCCTCAAGCGTTGGGTGGGCTGCCTCCAGCCCACCATGACGCCAAAAGGACAACGAGGTATCGTGTGTCTGGATGCATGGACGCTGTGTGTGCACGCCTGTGTTCGTGGGCGGCAGGGACCGTTGAGGAGCCAGGAGAGAGCTCTGCAGAGAACCTGGGGCAGGGGCGAGTGGGGCTGAGTGCCAGGAGGAGGGGCGGGCCGGCCTCGCTGGAGGAAGTGGGCTATGGACTGGGCTGGGGTCTGGGCTGTGACCTCTCGCCTGGGCCTGAGGGATGCTGTGGGCATGTCTGTGTGTCTCTGGGTATTGTGACTATGTTTCTCCATGACTGGGTGTCTAGATTTGTGTGTCCAAATGTAACTGTCTCCACTTCCATGTGGCCACATGCACGTGTGGAAATGTTCCCATGTCCACGTGTGCACGTGTCCACATTTGTCCCCGGCCACATTCACCACTGTCCACATCTGCCTGTGGCCGCATTTGCCCACGTCCACCATGGCCACATTTACATAGCCCCATACTTCAGTCTTCTGTTGTTTATATATGTGTTTGTCTACGTGTCTGACTTGGGCCAGGGAGTTCCTGAGGCATGTCTCTGGGTCCGTCTGTGCTGCTGTGTATCCCTGGGGTGTGTGTGTGTGTGTGTGTGTGTGTCCCTGTGTGTCTTTGTGTGGCTGTGTTTCTCAGTGTGGCCCCGTGGACCCTCAGCTCCTAAGCCCTGCTCCCTGTTCCTGCCCCAGTTGGTAAACATAACCTGCCAAAATATTTTCTTTTTTTTTTTTTGTCTTTTTTTGTGTTTTTTTTTTTTTCAAGTTCAAGAATCCCCAGTAAAAATTCTCCACGAGGTCTTTTTTCCCTTTTTACAAAAATAGAGTTTTTCTTCCCCTCCCACCCCCCCCTTTTTTTCATTGTGTTTCTGTTTCCAGCCCCTCCCCCTGCTCCTCACATTCCTCCAAGGGGCTCTGGGCCAGGGATGCCCACACCCCTCTCACGTTTCGCTTTTTTGGGGATTTTTAAACCTGTTCCCCCCTCTCAGGCTCACCTAGGTGTTGGGGAGGCCTGGGCAAGGGGGCCTGGGAGGGCACCCCCAGCACCCCTTCCCCAAGCCATCCACGGAGGGTGGTTGAGGGTGGGCTGGGGGCACATCTCTGCTTTCACTTTAGCCGAAAAAGGAAACAAAAACCTTCACCATGAACAAAACCAAGACGAGAGAGTGAACAGCCCAGCCTGGGGGAGAGGGGCAGGAGGACGGGGTGGGGGACCCCCAGGAGCCCTCCCATTCCCTGCAGACCCTCCCACCGAGTGCTCACCCTGTGGCTTCTGCAGGGACACGGGGCCCTCGTGCCATCCGTGGTCTGCCTGCGCTGTCTCTCTCGGGCCCCTGTCTCTCTCTCTCTCTCTCTCTCTCTCTCAATCTCTCTCTCTCTCTCTCTGTCTCTGCTGCCCGGGAAGGGTGGGGAGGGCGGCGGTGGCTCAGGCCTTGTGCTGTTTGCTGGTCTTGAAGGACACCTGCAGCACGCGCTCGCCCAGGCGGTAGCCGTTGAGGCTGGCGATGGCCATGGCCGCCTCGTCATAGTTGGTCATGGTGACGAAGCCAAAGCCCTTGCACTTGTTGGTGGTAAAGTCGCGGATGACCTTGACATTGGTGACTGCCCCGAAGGGCCCGAACAGCTGCCACAGCACACTCTCATCCGCCTCCGGAGACAGGTTGTACACGAAGATGCACCAGCCAGCGCCCGCCGCGCCCCCTGACAGGCCCACACCCGCGAGGCCGCTCATGCCGTCGATGGCGATGGGTGAGAACCTGGCGATGAGCGACAGGGGACTACTTTGGGGGTCACGCGGGCTCTGCCCTTACCCCCGGCATGCCCCCTGACCCTGTCATGACCTCTGACCGTGCGGAGACCTTGGGACTATGTGACCCCTGCCTTGGCCCCGTGACCTCCATCTGTGACCCCGCCTGAAGCCCCAGACTCTGAGCCACTCTGATACACCAGCCCCCGATCTCCGTCCTGACCTGGAGACCTGTCCTGACCTCTGACCCTTCCTGAACGTTAGGTCCTCACCTGCGATCTTGCCCTGAGCCCCTATCCACCCCGACTCCCTGACCTTGGACCCTACCTACCTGGTCCTCAGCCCTGTTGACCCTGACCCCTTCCCCACACCTGGCCACCACCCTTCCCTTGACGCCTCTTCCCACCCAACTCCTGCCCTCACCCCGACTTGGGCACCGCCCTGATCCCGCCCTTGGCAATGCTGCCCCTTTTGCCCCACTGGCCATCCTGCCAGGCGGAGGCCCACCCGGAAGGGCAGCGCTGGAACCAGGGTGCGAGCGAGGCCTTTAAGCGCCCCCTCTTGTTATTCAGGTCTCAGCTCAGCTGTCACTTCCCTGGGGAGGCCTCCTTCGACTCATAAAGTGGCCACCTCCTCCCTCTGGCCCTCTCTGGCCTTTTCCTATGTATGTATGTATGTATTTTTTTGCCTCACCACGCGGCATGTGGGATCTTAGTTGCCTGACCAGGGATCGAACCCGCGCCCCCTGCAGTGGAAGCTCAGAGCCTTAACCATTGGACCACCTGGGAAGTCCCCAGGCCTTTTTCTATTTAAATCATGTATTTATTCTCGGCTCCATCTTCCCTGCAAGGTTCTATTCCCTCGATGTCCCGGCCCAGAACAGCTCCCAGCACCAGTAGGCCCTCGGGGGGTGGGGGTGGGGTTTGTGGAGTGAACGAATGAGTGAAGGGGTATTGGCTCCCTGCCTTCCTGAGGCTCCTTTACTCCTCAGCACCCCAGGACCCCGAGGGCCTGAGCCGCTCATTTGATCACTGGGCTCACTCCCTCCTCCTGGCCTTTGCACAAGCCGTTCTTGCTGCCAGGAACTCCAGTTCTGCTCTGGCCCTGTCTCCTGAGTGATGTCTCCGCTGGATCCTTATCACCCCGTCTCCTGCCCCCTTCACAGCTCAGATCACGGTTCATCTGTCTCCTTCCCCCGTGGACTGAAATAAGTAATAACAGTAACCATAATCGTAAGAGACACTGCCTTTGAAACTGAGTGAGCCCGCACTCCGTGCCAAGCGCCATGCTCAGTATCACTCCATCCCCACCAGGGGCCAAGTCTGGCCGGGCCACGCTGGGTCCCCAGCCCCGAGCCAAGCTCCTGCCTCTCAGCATGTGCTCAATAGCTCTTGATGCTATAAACGCGGGGACCTTCAGAGGATCAGGGATGTGGACCATGGAGCGGGTGGGGGGCCTCAAGGTTCACCCCCAGCTATGAGGCAGAAGGGGGCATTCTGTGACCCTCAGCAAAGATGATCAACAGTGGCCAGTGGGGGCACAGCTGTGACCCAGGCAACACTGCCTGCCTTTCAATGGGGTGGAGAAGGCCACAGACAGGCCCCCCAAGTCCAGATTCTGTAGTAGCACTTTCCAGGCATTTAGTAGGCTCAAGAGCCCCCAGATCTCTTAATGGCCACACTATGCCCAGACAGGGGCGGTCCTGGGGGGTGAGGTGGGGGAGGGGGGCCATAAGGGCAAAAGGGTCCAAGGAGGGACGGCGAGGGGCTGGGGGCAGCGGGGCGGGGGCACTGTTACCTCTTGACTCCGTAGGCCATGTTGAGCAAATTGTCCAGCCTGTGGAGGCGGAAGGGGTGGTCACTGGTGGCTTCTGGGCACACCCCCGGCTGTGACGCCGAGCAGCCAGCCTGCCCTCCCCGCCCCCACCCAGCAGTCCAGCAGTGCCAGCCCTGCCCCCGCCTGCCTGCTCCCCGCCAGGCTGGACACCGCCTGGCACGGAACCGTGGTCACTCGGGCACCGCCTCTTGCCTGCCCTGCTGCTGCCCAGCCGGCACTGGCATCCTCGTCCTCCCCCTCCCGCCCACCCAGCCCTGCTCGCCTGCCCCCCCCACCCCCCAATCCAGGGCTTGGGTCCCGAGAAGGGAAATCTCTTCTCCAAAATGCCTGGGCCAGACAAGTGACAATGCCTCTCTGAGCCTCAGGGGCCCCGTCCGTAAAATGAGGACAAGACAAGTTCTGTCCTCACGGGGTCGCTGCGCAGAAAAAGTAAGGGTGCCTGGCCAGCAGGGAGCTGAAGCCACGTGCCCTTGGCGGGGTTGGGGAGGGGGTGGGTTGGCAGTCAGAGCTGGGCCTGGTCAGGTGATTCTAAAACTACTGACGCCATTAATGCCACTCTTAGTGGCCTGCACACATTGAGCGCCTGCTGTATACGAGGGTCTGGCCTCAGCACCTGACAGACCCCCACGTTTCCCCTTTCGCCCTGGTGTCTCTCCGCCCTGCAGGAATGGGGTTCGGCGAGGGCACCTGCAAGCCTAGGGCACCCGGCCCTGGGGGTCTGGGACGTCTGGAGGGCAGGGAGCGGCAGGGGGCTCACCGGAAGCGCTGTGTCTGATGGTGCAGGGGGCCTGCGTAGCGCCTGGCGGAGGACTGGTAGAGGTGAGTGAGCAGGGCCTGCCCGGTCTTCTGACTCGGGTTGTTGGCAAACTTGACCGTGATGGGCTCGGCCGCACCCAGCGGCTTCTGCCCGTTCAGTCCTTTGATAGCCTCCTCGGCCTCGATCCTCTTGTCAAAGCGGATGAATCCCACACCCCGAGAGACACCTGCCGGGGCGCGAGGGCGTCATGGGGACCCGCCCCCTCCTGCGTGACCCCGCCCCCCTCCTCGCTGCTATTTCCGGTTTCTCCACTCTGGTCCCACCTGGGTGCCTTAGCCCAGCGCCCCCCCCACCCCACGTGCACTCTCCCCGGCAGCCTGACCTGTGACCTGGTCCACCAGGATGCGAGAAGTGATGATGCGGCCGTACTGGGAGAAGAGCTGCTCCATCTCTTTCTGGCTCATGGTCTTGGGGAGCCCGCTGACGTACAGGTTCGCATCCCGGATGGAGGCGGAGCTGGGCCTGGCATAGGACACCTGGGGGAGGGGGTCGGGCGGACAGGGGTGAGGGCAAGACCCATTTCAAATGGGGAAGGAGAGGCCACATTCAAACCGCCACTGAGCAACAGAAATCCCTCATCCGTTTATTCAACAAATACCGGGAGTAGTCACCATGGGTGGTGGGTGGGGTCAACCAGGGCTTGGGGGAGGGGATGTGGCCCTGCCCGCGGAGAGCGGTGAGAGGGACCTGTCATCCAAGGAGGTCAAAGGAGCTGCGCCCTTGGGGTCACATGTCTCCCTGGAGGCCTCAGGGACCCTCACATCTGTAGCTAATGTTCTCAGGCTGGATATTCCATCAACATTGACACGTCCCACTCCCTTGGAAAGTGAACCTGGGATGCTGGCCCCTTCTCTTCCCGACTACACTGGGCCCCTCAGATCTTTAGCGCCCAGATCAAACCTGACAACTCCCAAATGTCCGAGCCCAGCATGGGCCTGGCCCCTGAGCTGCACACCTGCGTGACACCTGCCTTCAGGTACCCCACGAGGAGGCCTCATGGGGGATCACACTCAGCACCCCCAACTTGCCCTAACTCAGTAATGACAGTTCTGTCCTCCTGGGTGCTCAGGTCCCCAGCCTCGGGTTGTCCTCCATGCCTCTGTCTGTCACACCCGCATCCAACCACCATCCATCCTGTCAGCTCCACCTTCCTCATTATCTGGATAGAATTCACACACTTCTCCCCATTTCCACTGCTCTACCATTGCTCACCCAGACCAGTGCAGCAGTCTCTGCCCTGGTTCCCTGCTCCACCCTCGCCCCCCACAGGCTGTTCCCCCCACAGCAGCCAGGGGGCACCTGTGAGCATCTGAGTCAGGTCACATCCCTCCTCTGCTTAGAACCCTCCATGGCTCCCACCTTCCTGAGTTAAAGTGCTTCCCAGGGCCACAAGGCCCTGCACGACCTGCCCCATCACCCCCCTTCCTTCATCTCTGCCCACTGTCCCCCTCAACATCTCTATTCCAGGCACACGGGCCTCCTCTACATTCCCCAGACACACTAGGTGTGCTTCACCCTCAGGGCCTTTGCACTTGCTGTTCCCTGTGCTCACGACTCTCTTCCTTGTTTTTCTTCTCCAGGTCTCAGTTGAAATATCCTTCCTGTCCTTTCCCATCTGAATTTGGTCCTCCACCCTTATCCCTGTTACCCTCTGTCAAAGCCCTTCTCTCAGCTGTGAATTAGACACGTTTTAGTACGATCCTTCAGTTCATGTCATTAATTATGGTCCAGCCCAACAATGAAACTCTCTGCAGCTGTTTAAAAAATGGTGGACGTGTATATTTATTTTCCTGAAACAGTGGTGAGTATTGTAAAGTGGGGGAAAGAAAAGTCCATTTACAGAGCAGCGAGTATTGTGTGACCCCATCTCATTGTGTGTTTATCAATGTCCTGGAAACATGGTCTGGAGGGCCCACCCCTAAACGCTAACAGGGTGACCTAGAGCTGACGGGGGAGGCGAGGTGGGATAAGCTCCGTTCCCCCTTATTTCTGCTGATGTCTATTTTCTGTTTCTTCTAAATTAACCTCTGGGTAGATGGGGGTCATTGTAAAGGGTCTGGCTTTTGTTTGGGGTGGTGAGTTGTGAGGGCATATTACTTCATTAGAAATAACTAATTAAAAAACGAACAAAATGAATAAATTGGGCCAAGGGCGGATGGGGGTCAGGGTGTTCATGGGGTGGGGGCAGGGGGATTCTAATTGATGCAATTGTGCACACCTGGGGTCCTCCAGAAAAAACACAGACACCACAGCTGCTATTATTTCTGTAATAATAATTAAAACTCATGGCCATGTATTTGATGGTTTCCACTCTCCCCTACCCCGTGGGGCTGTGAGTTTTGAGGGGTGAGGACTTGTTGATGGATTGGAGCTGGGGGAGAGGGGAGGGGAGGCTCAGCTCCTGGGTGGGTTTGGGGTCAGGGGTCATCTGAGGCACAGAGTAAGTGTTCAGGGGCCTTTCCCATCCTTCCATGACATGGGCTGACCCAGGTCCCTCACCTGGGTATGGGCTCCTCCCACAGCCCCTCACTAGGATGGGGTCTGGCATACGATGAGTGGCTGGAACTATTTTGGGCAGAATCTGCTGGAACACCTAGTCAGGACCAACCACACACCACAGCCACCCAGGCAGATGCACACGCACGCACACACACACACACACACAGGGCCACGCTGTGGTATTCACTGCACAGCTGTGGTGACTACACCAGCAGGAGGGTGACACAAGGCCACCACCACATTCACGGTGACTCTGGGGGTCTGGGATAATTGCAGTAAGAGTCGCAGAACCGCACACCTGTCACACCACCACACAAGCCCTCAATGTCACACACGTTCCATCCTGAATGGGGCACAAGTAGACACACCCACACAACTTCACCGTAACACACAAACACCCTGTCACAGCCAGACACACCCACACAGCCCCACCAGGTCACAGCTGGAGTCGCAGTGCATCACAAAGCACCTGTCAAATAAACACGTCTCACTGACACAAGGTGACACACCCTTGTCTGTAACAGCCAGACCCACATGATAACAGCCACTCACGTAGCCACGGGGTCCCACAAACACCATGTCTTATAGCTCAGGGTCTCCCCCCCACACACACACACACACGCCACATCACACGCACACAGTGGCCCTCTGGGTCATACAGTTCATCACTAGGGTCCACTCTCACAACCTGGGGGCTTCTGGGTCTACTTGGCCATGGAGGGACCCATCAGGCCCTTGTCAGCCTCCACACCAGGGACAGGAAGAGATTCCGGCACCTCTGTTCCCATGGCGAACTGGGGGCCAGATGGGCGTCCTCCCCAGCCCAGCCTCCCCCAGGGTTCAGGAGCAGATTTGTGGGGCGGAGCCCAGACACCCCCAGGCAAACCTAGAGAGGGGGTTTCCATGGTGATTCCCCGCACCCCCCATGGCCCCCAGGGAACCTGGGCTCGCAGGGTCCCAGCTGCAGCTGCCGAGAGGGGAGGTCATAGGGGGAGGGGCATTGTACAAAGGTGGGGGAAGGGCCCACCCCTAATCCCACCCTCCCAGACCCTAGTTAGGCTCCAGATGGCAGATGGGCCCCCACCTCTCCCCCATTTCCATGACAAAGGCAAGGAGAGGGCTGTCCACCAGACCCTGGTCACTCTCTCCTACTGCTGAGGGGGTGGGTACCTCCAGGGCCTGGCTGACTCCTTGAGTTGCCAGAGAATGTGGGGCTGATCATCTCCCCATTGACAAGTGAGGAAACTGAGGTTCAGAGAGGCAGAGCCATTGGCCCCAGGGCCCCAGCCAGAAAGCCTTTGGGGATTGATTTGAACCCCTTAGGGGATGAGCCATGGGGGAGGATGGGCAGCAGTGGGGGGAATGGATGTATGGGGAGGGTATGGTCGTGGGGGGCTGGGTGGCCGTGAAAGGGTCAGTCCAGGTGGGCGGTAATAAAGAGGAAATGGGCACAGCCAAGATGGGAAGTCACAGGGATGGGTGGCAGTGGGGAACGAGGGTGCTGACCTTGATGGTCTTCGTCTGCAGTTTGAGGCCGTTGAGGGTGTTGATGGCTTTGTCTGCATCGTTGGGGTCAGAGTAGTTCACAAACCCGTAGCCGAGGCTCTGCCCTGCAGGCAGGACCAGGACGATGACCTCCCTGGACCTGCCACTGTCCTCCCAGACCCAGGCCTGAGAGACTGACCACCCCCCTCAAGGTTATGAGAACCAAGATTCCACCCTTATTTGTTCCCCCAGAGTACTACCATATCCCGAGGACAGCTCAGACCCCCTAGGGTCCCACCTGCTCCCATCACCTCCCACCTGGGGTCACACCTGTCTCTACACCACACCTGTACTCCTGAGGCTACCACCTCTGTCCCCTATCCCCACCCCCCACCTGCCAGCAGCCACACCTGTGATCTTGTCCCGAACCAACTTGCAGGACTCAATGTCACCAATGCTGCCGAAGAGACTCTTGAACTCATCCTGGGTCATGTTCTGGGGCAGGTAGTTGACGATGAGGTTGGTCTTGCTGTCATCACTGGCTCCGTTTGTACCAAGGAGTGGCCCGTTGGGCAGGGCCGGGCCAGCCGGGCCCCCCGCCACCTGAGACTCCATGGCCCCGAGTATCTGCTGGAGACAACAGGCCGCACCCACTCACGGCCCAGTTCCCACACCAGGGACCAGTGGGAGTGAGGAGGGGCTTGGTGGTGACAGATCAATCAGGTCTGCATAGGCTTGAACATACAGAGGGGATAAGGTATTATTCTTATAGTCCCTTCCACTTCTTGAGCACTGGGCAAAGTACTTTACAGGTGATTTTACTCTGAAAAAGTCCATATATTAATGCCATGTATGCCCATTTGCACGTATGCTTGCCTGTTTGTCTAAAGCCAATCTGCATTTTTAGAATAATGAAATTAATACTTTGTATTCAGAAAAAGAATTACAACATTTTTATTAGCTTTGAAGCCCTCATAATCCCAACCCTGACCATGTACTTTGCCCTTCCCACCAAATGTAATTCCTATCCCAAATGTGTTAATATTTCTTTTGCTTCATGCATAATTTACCCCCACAGGTTTTCCACTGAGCCATTTTGGGTTTTTTATGTATATCATAATAACACCTGCAAATATAATGACAGTTTTATTTCTTTATCTCCAATCTATACCTGTTATTTATTTTTCTTGTCTTATGGCAGGGGATACATTGTGACATTGGCTTCTTTATTCTTGACATTAAAGGAAATGCTTTAAACATTTCACAGCTAAATATGATCTTTACTGTAGGTTTTTTGGCAGATGGCCTTTATCAAGTTAAGAATGTTTAATTTTATTCCTAGTATCCTAACAAGATATTTTTTTAAGGAACGGATATTGAATTTTATTGAATATCTTTTTCTGCATCTATTGAGATGATTTTTTTGCTTCAATATTTTTTTTAACAGATAGGGAAGAGGCCTTTTTATTTTTATTTTTTAAAATTAATTAATTAATTAATTTATGGCTGCATTCAGTCTTCGTTGCTGTGTGCGGCTTTCTCTAGTTGTGGCGAGCAGGGGCTACTCTTGGTTGCGGTGCACGGGCTTCTTATTGTGGTGGCTTCTCTTGTTGTGGAGCACGGGCTCTAGGCGCGCGGCTTCAGTAGGTGCAGCACGCGGGCTCAGTAGTTGTGGCTTGCGGACTCTAGAGCGCAGGCTCAGTAGTTGTGGCGCACAGGCTTAGTTGCTCCACGGCATGTGGGATCTTCCTGGATCAGGGATCAAACCTGTGTCCCCTGCATTGGCAGGCGGATTCTTAACCATTGCACCACCAGGGAAGTCTGCTTTAATATGTTAATGTAATAAATTACATTAATTGATTTTCCAGTATTAAGTCAACTTTCCTAAGCTAAACTAAACTTGGTCATGTTGCAGTTTTGTTTATATACATTGTTCGATTTGATTTGCCAAATTTTTTATGGTTCTTTGTTTAGGATTTTTAACCTCTATATTCAGGAAGATATGCCTTTTTAAAATTTAATTCACACAGAGGCTCAGGTTGAAGTTTATTATGCTATGACAAATAAGGAATTTGAGGCTCAGAGACGTTAAGGAACTTGTTGAAGTCACACAGCATATCAGTGGTGGCACTGGAATGCAAATGCAGACCTGTCTAGACCTGAAGACCACTCTACCATTCTCTATGACAGTCAACCAGGCAGGTACCAGCTCTGATAACTCTTCGCTGTGTGTCCTTGGATATGTTCCTTATCCTCCTGGGGCCTCTGGTTCACTTGCCGAAAATTCAAAACAATTAGTAATGGCTATCTTAAGGGCCATGTAGAGAAGAATTTTAAAGCCATATCTGGGCTCAGAACGAAAGAGTGCTGGGATTGATTGGTATTGTCTGTCATGGGCATGGGAAGGGAAAGTAGCCAGCATTTCCTTAGGTCTTCTCCTATGTCACAGTTGGTGAATAGGTTGCCCTTACCTAGAAACCCAAATAGATTGGTAGAGTCTTCCTAGATGGATGAATTAAGAAGGATTTAAAGCTATATTCAGTTTCAGCAGGAAAGATGACTGTGATTGATTAGCAATATCTGTTGTGGCCACAGAATTAGAAAGAGCCAGCAGGTACACATCATCTCAGCCATCCCTGCCCCAAAATTCAATACCATAATTGTTCCCAAATATTGTGCATACTATGTGCCAGGCACAGTGCAAGGCCCTCTACAGGCAATGTTTCTTTTCTTTTTCACCACTATGAAAGGAGGAGGGTTTTATTACCCCTGCTTAACAGACGCTATGGACTAAATGCTTGTGCCCCTCCAAATTCATATCTTGAAACCCTGCTCTCCAGTGCAGTGGTATTTGGAGGTGGGGCCTTTGGAAGGTTATTAGGTCATGAGGGTGGAGCCTTATAAAAAGGGACGGGAGAGAGATGATCTCCCTTTCTCCACCATATGAAGACAGTGATAACACAGCTGTCTACAAACCAGGAAGCCGGCCCTCACCAGGAGCCGAATCAGCCCACACCTTGATCTTGGACTTCTCAGCCTCCAGAGCTATGAGAAATATGTGTCTGTTGTTTAAGCTACCCAGTTTACGGTATTTTTGTCAGCCTGAGCTGAGTAAGACAACAGATGTGGAAAGTGAGGTTCAGAGATGTTTGAAAAATTACCAAAGATCATGCAGCCCATAAATGGTGAAACAGGGATTTGCGCATGAGATTTTCTGATTGGGCATCTTTATTTCCAACTTCCACTGCCAACCAAGACTAGTGCTGGCTCTAACACTTCCCAGCTGTGTGTCCTCAGGTATGCTACTTAACGCACTTTATGCTACGACCTCTGCTCCACTTTGTTGAAAACTCCAAATCACCGGCATAGTGACCAGAGACCCATCTAAAGCCAATTGTGGGTGCAGCTGGAAAGCATTCTGGGATCAGTTAGCTATGTCTGACACAGGCAGTCATGAGAAGTGGAAGCGGGCTTGTCTTGTCTGCAAGACAAGCCCTGCCTCATAATGCTGCTGTTAATAATCATCCCGCTCCATTGACACCTACCATGTCAGGTACCAGGGAAATAACTCAGAGACGTTGGGTGATATAAATGGGGAAATTGATTTCAAACCTGGATATGTTGGACTTCAGAGCCGTTTTTAATGACTGGCCAATACATTGGGGGCAGCTCTGCCACCATATAGCTGTATGTCTTCAGGGACAATCTTAGCTCTTCTTTGGGCTTCTGTTTCCTTGTCATTTATTCTTATTTAAAGGATAGTACAGAGGGTCAACTCCCCTGCAGCTCCATTTGGCTGGGAGTGGCTGTCTTGGGGAGCTGCCTGGAGGATTCTTCTTCTTCTTCTTCTTCTTTTTTTTTCTTCCATTTTTGGCCACGCCATGTGGCTTATGGGATCTTAGTTCCCAGACCAGGGATTGAACCCAGGCCCTCGGCAGTGAGAGTGTGGAGTCCTAACCTCTGAACCACCGGGAGAATTCCCTGGAGGATTATTCTGAAGCCACAACCAGGCTCACCAGGAACACAAACTGGATTGCTTAGCAGTGTCTGCCACAGGCGTCTGAAATATAGCAGTAATGTACCCTCCACACATCTGCATCCTGGTCTTGTAACATGAATACTTTACGAACAACATGACCATGTATTGAGGGCCTCCTATGTGCCAGCCAAAATTCTTTATGTGAAAATTTCCAGGCAGTTCTCCCAAAATTGAATGTTATGGGACTCTTTTCTTCATTTAACAGATGAGAAAACTGAGTCTCACTGAAGGAGGAGGGATTTGCACAAATTTGGGTAGCGTGTAAAATGTGGACCAAGAATTCCAATCCAGGGTTTAGACTCTAGAGCCCACTCTCAATGAAAAGGCCAATTAAAAAATAATAATAATAACAAAGCAAAGCAAAGCTGAGCACCCACTCTATGCCAAGCCCCGGGCAACACTACATTTAAACCCACTTTGGGGGCTTCCCTGGTGGCGCAGTGGTTAAGAATCCGCCTGCCATTTCAGGGGACATAGGTTCGAGCCCTGGTCCGGGAAGATCCCTCATGCCGCGGAGCAACAAAGCCCGTGCGCCACAACTACTGAAGCCTGTGCACCTAGAGCCCATGATCTGCAACAAGAGAAGCCACCGCAATGAGAAGCCCGCACACTGCAACGCAGAGCAGCCCCCGCTCGCTGCAACTAGAGAAAGCCCGTGCACAGCAATGGAGACCCAGCGCAGCCATAAATAAGTAAATAAATAAATAAACCAAAAAGAATAAACAAACAAACCAAAATAAACCCACTTTGTTGGCCGAGTCTGCTCATTCAACTCAACAAATATTTACTAGGTGCCACCATATGCCAGCTGCTGGCTCCACCCTCCTGTGTGTCCTCTGACACTCATGTTGCCTCTCTAGGTCTCTGCCCCACTACTAAAGATATGGCACAGAGGTCCCCCATGTATGGGGAGATGGCGTCTGAATTCCTGTCTGGGCTCAGCGAGCTAGAATTCTGTGATTGGTTGATAATGTCTATTATGGGAGCCCCAAAAGCAATCAGCAGTACATAAGCCACTGTTTCAGGACACATCAGATTCCAGCTTTGGAAGCCCTACTATGTGCCAGGCCCTGAGCCTGTGCTGTTTTCATTGCCTTTCTACAACCACCCTGAAAGCTGGAGATCATCTCCATTTCTCAGATGGAGAAATTGAGGGTAACTGGGACCTGTGACTTGCCCAGGATGACAGAGGGAAGTAGTAGTGATGGTGTTAGGGTTTGACCCCTTGATCTGATGACCCTAGAGCCTACAGGGTTACTGGTCCTCCACCCCCAGAAATGCTGTCCTCAACTTGCATGGGGTTAAGAGGTGACTGGGGGGTTCCCACTAGGGATCTTGAGGCCCAGCCCGCTAATCTCACCACCACCCCATCTCCCTCCCATCTGTGCCAGAGCTTAGAGGGATCAGTGTCGCATTTCCTCTGAGGCTGAGCCGGCTGAGCTGCTAATGGGGATCGGATTGGTGGAGGCCACACCCGCCCTGCCTCAGCCCACAGCAAATGCGTGGCCTGGGATGACACAGGGATCACAGGGACCTTCGAGGGCTGTCCCAGAACAGGGATAGAGAGGTGAATTCAGAGGAGAGGAAGGCAGATCAGAGATGGAGCAAGGGAACCTCCCCTCCCACTCTCTCCAGCTCTTCCTCTGGGTCTCTCCCTCTTTCTGTTTCTCTTTCCCTTTTTTCCCCTCAGTTTCTCTCTCTTCTCCTCTGTCCCCATCTCTCCCCTCTGTCCATCTCTCCCCTCTGAACGCTTCTCTTTCTCCAACTCTTTTGCACCATTATACAAACATCTGACATATGGATTTTGCAATGAACGCACCTGAGGTTACTTGCTGTGTCAGACCCCCTTGGCCCCCAGCTGTGCCCCCTGGCCCTAGTCACAGTGACAGATGCCTGGGTACTGGCAACAATAGGGCATTGAGTGGCTATGCATGGTAAGGCTGGGCCACCACGTGGTGCTAAGTGAGCCTCCTACTTCTGGGCCCTTCTCCCTCCATGCAGGGCCCTCACTGTCTCAACTCATCCCCTCACTTCCTCCCAGCCTGTCCCCATGATGGGTCTCTGCCTGAGTACTCTCCATTGGAGTGACCAGGACTCCAAGGGCTTCAAGGCCCTTGTGTGACCTCTGACCACACCCTCTCCCCTTTGTGCATCAGCTTCCCTTTCTCAAATGCGGGCACAGATCGGAGCAATGTATGCTGGACTGCTATGGCGGTGCTGAGGGTCCTCAGGAGGCCTCGCTCACGTTCCTAGATCAGGGTGAGCAGCGTGAGGCACAGAGAGGGGAAGGAGCTGCCCTGAGGTCACACAGCAGAAAAGGGTGGTCTCTCTCAGGCCTTTCTCAGAGCCAGGTGGGTGGGTCCCAGGGTCTAGTAGGGGAGAGGCCCAGGCGTGGAGGGAGCGCTGAGCATCCCCCCACCCACTATGCTCGTTACTACTCGAAAAAGAGATCCAGAAAGAGACACAGTGTACAGAGACACACACACAGAGACCCGAGAGACAGAAAGAGCGGAAGAAGGAGGCCCCGGCGCCAGGACCAGACAAAGGACGCTCGGCAGCGCGGGGAGCAGAGTCGCGCGGCGGGGGCGGGGGTGGAGCTGGGGTGGATCTAGAATTGGCCAGCCCCGCCCCCGGGATACGCCCGGGCTGCCAGTGGAAATCCGAGGGCTCGGAAGAGGCAGGGCCCCTGGGGCCCCTGGGGCGGGGCCTAGATGGGCGGGGCAGGGGCGTGGTTAGTAAGGGCGTGGCCGGGCGTGGCCGGGCGCTCGGGAGCTGACCAGCTCTGTGGCTGCTGAAAGCCCCGAGCGCGGGGCGAGTGGCGCGGGCGGGCGGGCGCGCTCAAGGTCATCCCGCGGCCCAGAGCTCTGGCGGGGTGGGGCACCTGAACCTGGCCTAGGGGGCCTGCCTGAGCCCCTTACCCCATCCCCTGGGGGCGGGGGCCCAGGAGCGGCGGAGCACCCCCTACGAGCCCTCTTCTCCCCTCCCCCTCCCCGCAGCCTGAGGCGCCCGCGCGAGGCTACGGCCCGCGAAGAAGCGCCGAGAAACAAAGGGACGCGGCGGCGGTGGCGGCGGGCCCGCGGGGCCGCCGGGCGCGCCCCCTCCTCTCCCCTCCCCGCTTGCCGCAAGGTCGACGGGCTTGAGGACGAGACACTCGGCTCCAGGGCGCGGTCGAGGCCCAGGGCGCGCGATCCGACGCCACCCCTTCCCTGGGGTTCTCGGGGACTCCTTGCCGCCTTGTCCTGGCCCAGCACCAGTGATTGGGGCCCTGCGTTTGCCTGGGAGGCCTGCTGGGTCCGGGCCTGGATGGAGGAGGCATCCTACGCCGCGGCGTCCCCTCCCCCATCAGGCCTGCTGAAGGGGGGGGGCAATCCCGCCCCCAGGGCGCCGTAGGATGTCCCCCGAATCGCAGCTCGATTCCCTAAGGCCTCTCAAGCCAGACTCTAAGAGCCCCCAGCACTCTGGGCGCGGTTCTGTCCACTCTCAGGCCCCGAGGCTCGGTCCTACCCCCCCACCCGGGCCTAGCTAGGCCTGGTCCTACCCCCCCTCCCATCTCTTCGGAGCCTGTGCCTAACCCCTCTCCGACCAGGTTCCCTCTCAGTGACAGGGGAATACCTACAGTGACCATTCTTGTGTGCCCGGCGGGCGCGGTCCGTGTTGAGGGTGGCTCCGGGGGTCGTGCACTCCTTGGGGGGCGCTCGATGCTCACGCCGGGGTCCTGCCCGGGCGGCCTCTGGTGCGGCCGCTGCAGAGGTCTCGGTGAGGGTAGCGACTCCCTCGAGGGCCGGGGACGGGCCCGAGCCCGGGTACGCGCGCGCGGATAACCGGGCCCCGGGGTGGCCTGCGGGCGGCAGGGGATGGAAAGAGGGAGCGGGCGCGGGATTGAGAACGCCCCCTGCGCGGCCCCGCGGGGCCCGAGGAGGTTGCGCTTCCCGACAGAGATCGCTGCGCTCTGCCTTTCGCCGCCGCCCCTCGGCCCGGCCCGTCTGGTCCCCGGTGTTCAGTCCTCTCCCCTCGCCCGCCCTCCCTCCCTCCCTCCGGCCCGCGCTGCGCGCTCCGCGCTCTGGGCCGCGCCGCCGCCGCCCCCAGCCCTTTATAGCAGCAGCTGCCAGCGCCGGCGTCGCTTATTGGCTACGGCAACCGAGCCCCGCCTCCTCGCGGCGCCCGACGGCGCGGCAGGTGGAAGAGAGGGCGCGCTGGCCAGGACTTCGCACGCCCAGAAGGCACATCCTGGGGGCTCGGGTTGCCAGATTCGGGCCCTTTTGCCCTCACGGATCCTACTTCCTGCGTTGGCGCCCTTTCTTGGGCGGGCTTTCTGCCCAGAAGACAGGAAGGGTTCCCCTCTGTCCAGCACCCAGAGCTGGAGGAGCAAAGGGGCGAGGAGGTACTGATGGCTCGACTGTACTACCTTCAGGAGGTGCTGTCCACCAAGAGCACTGCAGAGGGACGAGGAACCTAGACTTCAATGAGCAGATGCCTGGGTCCCCACATTTGGGAGGACCATATGTAGTCCCAAGACCAAGGGAGGAAGGTGGGGGTGGCTGAGGACCTAGTCAGCCTGCAGAAGGAATTGGGACCCTGTGGATTTTGAGCAGGCTAGGTTTAAAGGGGGTGGGGAATGGGCATCCCACAGTGCAGGGGCACTGCTCCAAAGGGAGTGAAGAAGTTTGGGGCTCAGGGTTCCAGGCAAACTCCTTTGGTGCCCTGCAGACCCAGGAAACCATCGGGCAATCTCGGACCCCATAAACTTCGGGTGGACGGTTTTGCCGTGCAAATGTCCTGGCTTCCCGGGCTGGTGATTGGTCCGCCTGTGGAGTCCCGCTCCCTCTCTGCTAAGCGGGACCTGGCCTTTCTGTCAGGCGATAGGGGGTGGCGCAGTCTCCTCTGGTGTGCGGGCGCGAGTGCACGTTTTTGTCGGGGCGGCCACCAGGCGCCAGGAGGTGTTCTCACTAGAACACTAGGGGAGCCTTTGAGTGAGGCTTCAGCACCACAGACAGCGGTCCGACGGCCCTGTCCAGGGCGCTGCGGGCTGAGTAGCCCGGGTCCCCGAACCCGAGAGTCGCAATCCAAACTCTATCCTCGTCCGTGCACGCCCTTTTAAGCTCCAGACTGTCCGGGAGTGCCATCAAACCCGGCGAGGAAAGCCTAATTTGACCAATCAGGGATGGCCCCCAAGAGGACCAATTGAGGGAAGATGCCTTCGAGATTGAGCCAATGGGAGCGCGAGCAGCAGCCAGCGCTGCCACGACGATGGAAAGGGAAGGCCAATCATAATGGCCCGCGCAATCTGGGCGGTGGCGATGCGGATCCCCCGTTGGCCCTTCTTGGATTTGCCAGGGCGACCTGGCTCCCGACCCTGGGGACCCCGAGCGATGGCTTGTTCCCCATCCCGCTCCTGTCGGATCGGAAACTGTGCTTGTGCCGGGAAGGAAGCTACTCCTGGGCGCGCAGACCAGGCTGCAGTTCCCATGGAAACTGCTGGCTCCCGGTTGTGCGGGGATAGCGAAAGGGGACTGAGCCTTGCGGGGAGGCTCGCGGGGGCGGCCCAAGTAGCCGGACTCGCTCATCCTCGCCAACTCATCCGTCCCCGGCTGGGGTAGCTCCCAGTCCGAAAAATAAAATGAGGCCTAGCTGCGGCCCCGCCCCCACGAGCTGGTGAGGGGCCGGCGGGGCCATTCTGCGCGTGGCGCCATAGAGCTCCCCAGGGCACGTGCCCTGGCTCGCGGCTGCGGTCCCCGGAGTCACGTGGCTGCGGCCACCAGGGCCCACGAGGTTTGCGCGCCATCTGGCGGCCGCGTGGCCTGGAATCGCTCCCCGTCCCTCTCCCAGGAGGCCCGCATAAGGAGGAGGAGGCGGCCTCGGCATCATCCTCCGGGAAATGGGGCCAGGGCAGTCGCCCCGCCGCTGCCAAATCCCCTCCCCCGTCTTTCTTCTTGTTCCAGGAACACGCCGAGCCCGTTCCACCTCGGGGCTTTGGCACTGGCTGCTCCTTCGACCTGGGATTTTCCGCCCCCGTCTTTCTTCAGGGAAGGAACCTCTTTGTCATTCTGGTCTATGCTCAAAGGCCTCCCCAGATAGGCCCTCCCTGACCACCAACCTAAACAGCACTCCCAGGAACTAGCATATCACTCTATTTTCTGCACGGCGCTTGTCATAGCTGTAGATGTTTTACTTAGGGGTTTACTGGACATCTCCCCAACTGCTTCCTGAGCTCTCTGAGGATGAGGAATGACTGTTCTATGAGGGATTAGGAGAGGGAGTCAGGATCCTGATACCTGGGAGATGTTCAGTAGCCCCCAGGGCCCCCAACCTTCCACAACTGACCCTGTCAGAGGAGGGGGTGTTTAGGGTTGCCAGGCCCAGGTAGCCGAGGCAGAGCGGAGGTTGACAGGAAAGGGCAGGAGCGCTGCCTGGTGTGTAGGGGCATCTGCCCTTGCCCCCGCCTTGCTCGGGAAGGAAGCAGGTTGGAGACAGAGAGGGGCCCACCTTCCCCCAATCATCCAGGCCTAGGGGAAGAGCAGCTCCTTTCTCGCTCTTTAATCTCGTTCTGCTCTCTTGACACAGTCCCAGCAGTGCAGCCCCAAGTGCCAGCTCCAAAACTCGGGCGGGGTGGGGGGGGACCTGCCCTGAGGGCCCAGCCCTGGAGCGGGGCAGGGGCGCCTCCTTCTGGCCCGAGGTCCTGGCGGCTGGCCGCGGCTGGCCCGGCCCTGGCAGACTCGGGCATGGTGTCCGATCGGATGAATAAATAGGGGCGTTCAGTGGTTGGGTGGATCAGGCGGGCTTGTGGTCCGGGTGGCTTTTGAGCGTGTGGAACTTGACGCTGTCCAGCTTCTCGAAGCGCTTCCCGCAGCGCTCGCACGTGAAGTTGTACTGCACCTCGGCCGTGTGCTTCTTCATGTGCCAGTTGAGCGACGCGCGCTGTCGGCACTGGTAGCCACAGATCTCGCACCTGCCAGGGAGCACGCGGGAGGCACGGGGTAGGGGGTGGGGGGCGGGGTCAGAGAGGGCGGGGCAAAAGGGAGCAGCACCGGGGAGGGGCCGCCTCGGGGGCGGGGCCCAACCACTAAGGCTGGGCAGACCCCTGAAAGGGGGGGCACCATCTGGGGTGGGAGCACTCTGGAAACCCCACGGATGCAACGCTGGGGGCGTCGCCCGCTCTTGGGAGCTGCCCTGTGAGAGTCCAGGCCTGGATGCCCTCCCTCCCAGTCCCTGGCGGGAAGCCCATCACTCACTGCAGAGGCGTCTCGCCTGTGTGCGTGCGCCGGTGCACCTCCAGGTGGTTTTTCCTCTTAAAGGACTTGCCGCAGGTTTCACAGGTGAATTCACGGACACCTGGGGGAGACGCGGGGCTGAGCAGGCCGCCGTCGAGAGAGGGGTTTGTGGGGTCACTGCGGCACTGCCGAGACCCAGTAGTGCGCAAGGTCTCTGGGCGCAGGCAGACTAAAGCCCACATTCTCTGGGCGCGAATGCCGACTATAATAACTAAGGCAGCTAGAACGAAGGACAGCTACGGCCTCGCATGAGGCTCGGAGGCTGCCCAGGAACGCGGCTGGGCAGAGCAGGAATGCGAACTCGGATCCCTGAGGTGCACAGGGTGCAAACTGCCAAGCTAAAGTGGGCCTGAATTTGACTCTAATGTTTCACGTATTGGGGCGATCTCACATAAAAATCCAAAGTTCTGGCCTCTCGAAAAATCTGAAGCCGTGCCCTCCTGCTGGGCATAGGCACCAGCGCTCCCCGTGAGGCCTGCACCCTGTGTCCTGGGTTAAGGAGGCGCCTGGAGCAGACGGAACAGAAATCCTGTCCCAAGTTCACTTCCCCCCACTGCCCACCTGGGGTGGTTCACTGTCCCCCCCTCAGTCCTGGAACTGAGTCCCACATGAGAATTGCTCATTGAAGTGGGGAGGCCAAGGGCCAAGTTGGGGAAGAGACAGCCAACCCCTGCCCAGCTCCACATGACTGAGAATAGCAGATGTCCCTGTGACCCGTGTAGACAGCTTACTGTCTACTTGGGAGGTGCCCAGTGGGCACTAAGTCAACCACTTTACTTCCACCATCTCACACCAGCCCTTGTGGTGGGCATGGAGGAGGCTCAGGGAGGTGCAGCCCGTGTTTGGGTTTCACCCCCTGCCTGCCCCAGCCCCGGCCCCAGCTCCCAGGCCCAGGCCACCGTGCCTCTGGCTCAAGCTGCCAGCCCCTCCCCGGCCTGACCTGAGTGGATGATCATGTGCCGCCGAAGGTGGTTGGATAAATAGAACTTCTTGCCACAGCCGGGGTGAGGGCACACCTTGGTCTTCCCTTTCCGATGCACAAGGTTGACGTGGTTCTGGGGGCAAGAGGGGCAGGAGTGGGGCTGCGGGTGCCATGGGCCCGCCTCTGGAGCTCCCCAGGGTGGGGACAGATGAGGGCCAGCTAGGGCCGGCCTCCCTGGAAGAGGAAGAGGAAGAGGGGTGCCCTTGCCCTTGGGCAGGGACTCCCAGATCCGAGCTGGGGGTCAGGGGCACAACTGGGATCCAAGAGCAGCTTACTGAGCACCTACTCCAGCCAGGCTCTGGGCTGGGGCATCAGTCAGCCTTGTCAGAACCATGGGAAGGGGCTCAGCCATGAGCCCAGTTTGTGGATGGGGAAACTAAGGCTCTGGAGGCTTAGTGGTTTGGCCCGTGTCTCACAGGTGGGCAGTGGCAGGGCTAGGACCGGAGTCCAAGGCTGTCAGCCCCACAGCGGCACTTTGTATAGTGCTAAGCTGCCCCTAGCGCCTGGAGCAGGCAGCCCTCGAGTCATTCACTCTTTTGTTCTTTCATTCTTTAACTCACTAGCACAACTGCTCCAGCACCCAGCACCAGGCCTGGCACCTGGTAGGTGCTCAACATGTGCTTAATGAAAACATGACTTGGCAAATTCAAAGTTCTCCTGGTGCCACATCCTGCGCCAGGAGTGGGGATGTGACGGGACCCTGTCTCTGCTCTCAGGGCACCCTGTCCAAACCTCAGCGGGCAAACGGCAGGTATGTCCTGGTAGTGCAGTGACCCGGGGCTGGGGGGACTAGGGTGGGCTTCCTGGCAGAGGGGCGTCCTCAGTTGAGCTTGGAGAGGAAGCATCGTGAGCTGACAGGGCGGCCTGGGCAAAGGCAGGAAGAGTTCAGGCGGCTGGAAGAGGGGTAGTTTATGGGGAGCCACCAGGACCAGGCAGGCCCCCGGGGTGTGCAGAGAGAGGCCGTGGCTGGTTGAGGAGGCAGGGTGGCTGGGGCTGGAGAGCAGGAGGGGAGGGCACAGAGGTGACGGCTGCCTCTCTGTGGCTGAGGCTGAGATCAGCTGGGGCTGGGTGGGTGCACGGCAGGCAGGCCAGTGGCACCTGGAGGGGCCGGGTGGGGCCCTCCACGAGCCGCACTGCCCAGACCCAGCGCGCAGGCAGCCCGACACAGAAGCAGTCCCGCCCGGCCCACTTGGATGGCGGCCTCACCTGGAAGCTGCTGAGGGCCACGTAGACCTGGCTGCAGCCCTCGTAAGGGCAGTGGAACATCTCAAGCAGGCCATCGGCGTCCATCACCCGCGATCGCTTGCTTCGCCGCCTCCTGGAGGGGAAGGGCCCATGGCGTCGGGGCTCTGACACCAGGAGGGCTGCGGGCCCAAGGGCTGCTCCTCGTCCCTCCTCTCCCCCGCCTGCCCCGGCACCCACTTCTCGGGCTCCTTGGGGATCTCATAGATGATGGCTGACATGTCGCTGCCGTCCAGCTCCTCCCCGTCTGCCTCTGCCTCGGGCTCTGCGCTCTCAGGCACCGTTGCAGCCAGCTCTGTCAGTTCTGGGGCCACTGGTTCCTCCTTCTCCTCCTTCTTGAGCACGTACAGGTCCTCCTTCTCTACGGGGGTGGACACAGGGTGGGTGTCCGTGGGGACTAAGGCTGTTGAGGAGCTTCCTCTGGGGCCATTACTCGCCCTCCCCTTCCCAGGTCCCATCATGGCCCCCCCAACCCCCCAGACTGGCACGGCCCCCCAGACCTTTCTTGGTCTCAATGCCTGTCATGGCGGCGGGGTCCATGGTGCTGGGCTGGCTGCCCTCTGGCTCTGTCTGGGTGTAGGCGGCCACACCCTCCATCATGGCGCAGGGCACCTCGTCACCCAGGCCCCCTCCGGGGGCACCGTTGCCTGCTGCCACGTTGAGGTGGATGCCCTCGGCCGTGAGGGCATCATAGCCGGGGCCGGCAATGATGATCACCTGCGAACCGGGCACCATGCCTGGCATGGGACAGCTGGCCACCACCTCACCCAGTGCCTCCTGGGGCACGTTCTCAAAGAGGGTGCTAGGGCCCGGGCCCACTTGCACGGGCACTGGCACGCACACCACTGTCTCCAGGGCTTCGGGCCCGCTGCTGGCCGGGTTGGGGCACAGTGGGGTGCCCTGCTCAGCCAGGCTCTCCACGTGGTGGACATCGAAGGGGATGTGCATGCCCTCCTGTGTGATGAGCCCGCTGCTGCCCGCTGGGCTGGTGGGGGTAACTGCAGCCATTGCCACTGTCGCCTTGGCCTGCTGGCCCTCGGGGGGCTCCTCAGAGTCGGAGCCGGAGCTGGAACTGGACGAGTCAGAGCTGCCGGCCACCAGGCCATTGCCCACTGTGGTGACAGAGGAGAGGGGACAGTTATGACAGTGGCGGCAGCAGCTGGTATTTCTTGAAGGCTCCCCAGGGGCTGAGCACCGTGACTCCCCTACCCCCATAAGAGCGGTCAGCTCGGTCCATATCCTCCACAGCTGCCCCTGCTCCTTGAGATTCTCTCCTGACTCAGCCTCTAGACCCGCACTCAGGTCCCTGGCTCCTCCCTGGTGGCCCCTTCTCAGCCTCTTCTGTTCTTACGGGCCTGGGAGGCTCTCACTGGGGCCTCTCCTCAGCGCTCCACTCATCCCAGGGTATCCACCAGGCTCATACCACCCTCATCCTTGACACCAGCTGGGTGTCCAACAATTCAATTCAGTTCTGACACTATCTGTCCGGAGACAGTGTCAGACCCTGAGGGTGAAAGAGCTCAGTCCCACAAGACTGCCCCCACTTCAGATGCCAGTCACAAGTCCCGGGTCACCCATACTTCTGGCTATGAAGTGGAGGTTCCCACAGCACCCTCCTCAGCTTTGGTAGTTTGCTAGAACAACTCACAGAACTCAAGAAAGTGCTCTACTTCTGATTACAGTTTTATTATAAAGGATACAACTCAGCAATGGCCGGATGAAGAGATACACAAGGGCAGGTAATTGGTGGGGGGGCGGGGGGAGGTTGGGGGTTGCCACGGAGCTGCCATGCTCTCTACAGACACGTCAATCTCCCAGCACCTCAATGTGTCCACCGACCTGGAAGCTCTCGGGTCACTGTTTAAGAGTTTTTATAGGGACTTCCCTGGCGGTCCAGTGGTTAAGACTGCACGCTCCCAAAACAGGGGGCACGGGTTCGATCCCTGGTCGGGGAACTAAGATCCTGCATGCCGCACGACGTGGCCAAAAAATAAATAAATAAATAAATAAATAAAAGAGTTTTTATAACCCAGTTACTAGCCCCCATCTGCTCCTGGGGGCTGGGGGTGGGGCTGAGAGCTGCCACCCTCTAACCCTGGGTTTGCTTTCTGCGGACCAGCCCCCATCGTAAAGCTATCTAGGGGCCCCTCCCTGAGTCACTTCATTAGACTCAGGTGTGTTCCCAAGGGGCATCTTGCGAAAGGGGCTCATTACAAACACTGTTTACAAACTGAAGGTCTGTGGCAACCCTGCCTCGGGCAAGCCTACTGGCGCCATTCTTCCAACAGCATTTGATCACTCTGTGTCTCTGGGTCACATTTTGGTAATTCTTGAAATTTTTTCATTATTATTATATTTGTTATGGTGACCTGTGATCAATGATCTTTGATGTTAACAGTGCAAAAAGATTGCCACTCACTGAAGGCTCAGATGATGGTGGCATTTTTTTAGCAATAAAGTATTTTTATTTATTTATTTTTAAAAATTTTATTATCTATCTATCAATCATTGGCTGAGCAGCATACTCGGCATGCGGGATCTTAGTTCCCCGACCAGGGATCGAACCCGGGCCCCCTGCAGTGGGGGTGCAGAGTCCTAACCGCTGGACAGCCAGGGAAGTCCCCAGCAACAAAGTATTTTTAAATTAAGGAATGTACCTTTTTTTTTTTTCTCCACAATGCTATTGCACACTTAACAGACCACAGTATAGTGTAAACATAACTTTTATATGCACTGGGAAACCAAAAAGTTCGTGAGACTCCTTTTATTTCGATATTCACTTTATTGCGGTGGTCTGGAATCAAACCTGCAGTATCGCCTAGGTCTGCCTGCATCTATTTTTATTATACTGTCACCACCCATACCCCGGTGTCTCCAGAGGACAGTCCTCGCCTGGACCTCCCGCGGAGCTGCAGCCCGTCACGCCCCACTGCTCCCTCTGAGGGGTCTTACAGGCATCTCAGACTCTGGGCTCCGAATCTTCCCTCAGAGAAAGGCTGCACAGCGCACAGACATCCCCGTCTCAGCGGGCGGCAGCTCTGCCCTTCCAGTTGCTCAGGCCAAAGTCCTGGGGCTCTCCTTACTTCTCCCTTTCTCTCACACCCACTTCCAATCTGTCAGCAAAACCTGTTGGCGCTGCTTCCAAAATACATCCCCAGGCTGACGGCTTCTCCTACCTCCCCCGCACACCCTGGTCACGGCCCCGCCAGCCCTCTGCCAGGACCGTGCAGTTCCTTCTCCTGGGTGCCCCCGCTCCCATCCTTGCCCACCCCCAAGTCTGTCCTCCCCTCACTAGCCAGGGGGAGCCTGTGAACACCTGCTCAGGTCACGTCCCTCTTTGAGCATCTGCTCATCGCTTCCTGTGGAAGAGATAGGCCAGCTGCTCACCAAACCCCTGTCTCTTCCTCCTGACACCTGGTGGACTACATGTCCCAGCATGCTTTGCCATTAGGTGTGCGATACAGCTGAGTCTCACCGTAATGCGGGGGGAAGTGAGCTGTGTTAGGTCACAGGAGCTGGGGTGCGTCTATCTCGGCAGCTGGCCTTACCTCAGTTAATGCCCTTCCCAACTCACTTGGTGTAGCAGCCAAAGCTCTCACCATGGCCACACAGCCTGAACATGTGCCCTTGTCACCTCCTCTCCAGCCCCACTGACCTCCCTTCTGTGCCCAGGGACACTAGGCAGGTTTCTGCCTCAGGGCCTTTGCACTCGCCACTCTCTCTGCCTGAACCCTCTTTTCTCAGACACCTGCGTGGGCTCCCTCTTTCACCTCCATCAGACCCTTCCTCAAATGGTATTTTTTCAGGGAGGCCTCTGACCACTTGGTCTCAAATAGCACCCTTTTCTCTCCTTTATTTTCCCCCCAATACTTACCGCCTTCCACTGCACTCTAGATTTTACTTGTTTATCTTGTTTACTGTCTGCTTCCCCTTTATACCGTAAACTCCACAAGGATGGGGGTCCCTGTGCACAGGCCCCAGTGCCCAGGTACACAGTGCTGCTTGGTACACATTGAGTGCATGTTCATAAAAATGCATGAACCCATGACCAAGGCTGTGATGAAGGCCAAGAGGGCTGGCATCTTACCCAGGTGTTTGGTGCTAATGTCCGCAAGCAGGGAGAAACTGGGGACGGGAAAAGTGAATGACTGTCCCTTAAGTTACACACTCGTGACACAGTTGCGGTATGCTGTCTGGGTACTACGTGTTCTACACTCCCAGAGGGTCACATGGAGAGTGCAGGCTCTGGAGCCTGACTGCCGGGGTGGGATCCTGGTGCCCACTCCTCCGGCTGTGTGAAGGGGGGGTGCCTTATAACCTCTCTGGGCCTGGGGATAACTTGGTACCTACTCAAGGGGTGTTTGGGGTATTTAATGAGTAAATAGGACAGTAGGACTTACAGTAAGCACCCTATCAATGTTTCCCATTATCGTTATTATCCTAACGCCCCATCCCTGACTCAGCCCTGGGGCAGCAGCAGGGGCAGGGTAGGGGGATTGCCCCTCCTTCCAACACCCTGTAATCTGCAGGGTGGATTGAGTCCCGTGGCTCCACCCTGAAGGAGGGGGCAGTTGCCTAGTGAGTTGGGGGCATGGCCAGGGCCTGTGCCTGGATCCCCAGTTACAGTGTCCAGCTGTTAAGCCGACACTGGACTTCTTGCCAGTTGATAATGACATTAATGACAGAATTGGCAGGGCACCCACCGGCCTCCCACAGTCCTGGTGCGAGGTCTTCTTACTGAGTGCGAGGTGGCAGGGCCGCCCTCGGCAGAGAGCTGATAAGGGAGCTGCTGAGGGACCAGGCTGGGACAGGGACACAGCCACTCCCTCACAGCAACCCCCCCGCCAGTGCCCAAAGCAGATCTGGCTAATTGATCCCAGCATTCATTCCTGAGAGCCCAGATCCAGAGGCCACTGGTATCAGAGTTGGGTTGGGCTGTCAGGGGGACTCCTTTGGGTGCCACCCCCATCCCAGCCAGACCCAGTGTCAGATGGGCCAGTCCCATTACTCCCAGGGCCTTGGTTTCCTCGACTGCTAATGACAGGGCTGTGAGGAGGATTCAGGGTGGTTTGGGGCAGGGCCTGGAGTCGGGAGGACAAGATGGCCGAGGGGCTGGCTGCACACTGGGAGCCCGGTGGACACACAACGGGACAGCCGTTGGCTGGGGTGCCCACCTGGAACACCTCTCGCCCACGGCTTCCCCTCGGCCAGCTGGGATGCCACCTGCTCAGAGATGCCTGCCAGCGCGGGCTCAGCCCTGGTGACTGACCCCACTCTCAGCTCCGGCAGGGTGCCTGGCAGAGGGCCCCATGCTCCCCCTGATGCCAAGCCCCCGAGGCAGGCGGGCAGCCCCTCACCACCCATGGCATCTCCTCTGCTCCCCTACCAGGGCCAACTGGACCTTCATAAATGAGTCCCTCCCAGGCCTGAGAAGGACTCCAGCTCACATGTGTGTGTGAGCAATGTGGGATGGCAGGGGAGGGGCTGGGGCAGTGAGAGATGGCGAGGGTGGGGCCATGGTGTGGAGGAGAGAGAAAGGGATGAAAATGGGAGTGAGAGAGTGAGATGGAGGAGAGACAGTGGGAAGAAGAGAGAAAAGGAAAGGAGATGCGAGACACAGAGAGAGAGAGAGAGAGAGAGAGAGAGAGAGAGGATGAAACACAGAAAGATGAAAAGGGGAGGCTCAGGAACAAGAGAAAGCTCAAGAGCAGAGAATGGGGTGTAGGGAGAAGGAGAACAGGCTGGAGGGAGGGAAAGAGGATGAGGCTGCAGAGACAGTCCAGAACCTGAGAGAGAGCCGGAGGAAGTAAAGGAGGACAAAGAGGCCAGGAGAGGCCCAGCACCTGCCTGTCCCTCCAGCCGCTGAGCCAGGTTCCTGGACCTCAGCCCTGCCTGCGACTGACCTCAGGCCCAGATGGGCAAACCGCGCCGCACCTTGGCTGTCCCTCCGCAAAATGGGGACCAGCTCTTGGGCTCTGCAAGGACTCAAAGACTGCAAGGCCATCCAGCACCAGGGCCACGTCAGCTGCTGTGAGGTCCGCGACGCTGGCCTGAGGCTGGCAGGGCCCAGGAGGGGCTGTAGAGCCCCAAACACCGGAGGCTACTGTGAGCCCTCCCCCCGCAGACCCACCTTTGTCACTCTCAGGGTCTGAGTCGCTGAGCGGCTTCAGGGGCGAGTGCAGGTCTTGGAAGTAGCGGTGCCCAGCCTCGCACTGCCACACAGCCGTGGTGTACAGGCCAAAGGTGGGGTCCAGCTCGGCGAGGTGCGGCTCGTAGGGGCAGCGGTGCTTGTGGTCCTCGTACCAGATCACCACGTTCTTCAGGCAGTTCACGTTGCGTCGCCGCCCTGCGCACGCGGGGCACGGGCAGGCATGAGGGGCAGGGCTCACTCCTACCCCCCTCTCTGGGCAGCACGGCCCCCAGAACCACATGGGTCTTATAGCTCTGGGGGTTGAGACACCCTCCTGAGTATTATCCAGGCCTGTCCCCAGTTTACAGATGAAGAAACTGAGGCTCAGAGATGTGAGACCCGCCCTGGGGACAACAGAGACTGGCAGGGAATGTCCTCGCTGTTCGAGTCAAGTCGTATACATAGTAAAGCCTGGCGTATGGCGGGTGCTCACGCAACGACTGTCAGTTGCCAGTTACGGTTATACTCGTCCTCATCAACTCAGCGTCTCCCGCCTGCACCAGCTCAGTCCCTCGGCCCTACTCTCCCAGCTCTCACCCTTGCCCCCGGCAGCTGACAGAGGGCGCCTCTGAACACTTGAGTCGGGCCACATCCCTTCTTACTCAGAATCCACCAGGGCGGACTTCCCTGGTGGCGCAGTGGTTGAGAATCTGCCTGCCGATGCAGGGGACACGGGTTCGAGCCCTGGTCCGGGAAGATCCCACGTGCCGCGGAGCAACTAAGCCCACGTGCCACAACTACTGAGCCCACGCACCACAACTACTGAAGTCCGTGCGCCTAGAGCCCGTGCTCCGCAACAAGAGAAGCCACCGCAATGAGAAGCCCGCGCACTGCTACGAAGAGTAACCCCCGCTCACCACAACTAGAGAAAGCCCGCGTGCAGCAATGAAGACCCAACGCAGCCAAAAGAAAAAAAGAAAAAATCCACCAGGACTCCCACCTCAATGGGGGTAATAGCCCAAGTCCTCCCTGAGGTTCACCAGGCCCTGTGTGTTCTGCCCTGTCACCTCCTGCGCTCACCTCCTCCTACTGCTCCCCTGGATCACTCCACTCTAGCCTCAGGGCCTCCTCCCTGTTCCTCAACTAGGGAAGTATGGCCCTGCCCCAGGACCTCTGCAAGGGCTGTGCCCTCTTCCTCTAGACACCTGCCTTGCCCCTCGCCCTTCACTCAGCTCTGAAGGTGTGCCCCTGACCTTCCGGGCTGGGAGATGACGAGGGGGCCCAGGAAAGGTCCTTGGGTCTAGGGATGGTGCCTGGGGCTGCCAACCCAGTGACGACCACAGGGACACCAGCAGCCACTCTCCGGCCCCCTCATCTCCCTCCCCACACCTCTCGGACTGGGGGTCTCAGTCTTAGCTCAGCTTCTGCCTCTGAGCACCGTGATAAGTAGAGGGGCTCACTGCCATCAGATGGCCGTCCCTGGACCACTGGCCCTCACCCTGCTGGACATGGCCTGGGACCCACAGCCCAGGGCTCAGGGGTCGTGGTCAGGGGGTGGGAATATGCACTCCAGCCTCTGCTCCGACTGCCCATGCCCGGCTCCCCTTGAGCCTGGCACACCACACGCCCTTTAGGCCTGGCCACAAGCTGTTCCCTCTGCTCTGCCTGGCTCTTCCCCGGCTGACTCCCACGCACCGGGCAGGAGAGCAGAGGAGCAAAGGGGACCCCTCGGGCGACACATGGTCCTGGGTTTGCAGTCTGGCCCGGCCACTTTCTGGCTGTGCAGCCTGGGGCAGTGACTCAGACTTTTTGTGTCAGATGGGGATGATGAGAGCACCCCCGGTGGGCACAGCACAGGTTCGGGTCCCCTCCAACCCTTCCTATCCCATCCCCACCCCCGACCCAGGCTGGGTCAGACCCCTCCTCTGGGCCCCCCGGTGCCTCTACTTCCCCACCACAGCCCTGCTCAGCCTGTCCCCCGTCTTTCCTATGAGACTGCGGGCTCTGGGAGGGCAGGGCTGGGTCTGTCCCAGCCTGCACGGCTCCTGGCACACGCGGACCCTCCACAAGTGGTCCCTGAGGGAAGGAGGGAACCAACCACAAAGCCACTTACTCCCAACGCCACCTCCACCCTGGTTGCAGCCCCACTTACTTTTCTTCCGCTTTGGCTTTTTGGGGACTTGCTCCCAAGGCTTCCTGTAACAGAGAGAGGGGGCAGTGGGGAGTGAACCTGGGGCCTGATGGATGATGAGATGCCAATCCTGCTGGGGTAGAATGTGGGCTTCTGCTTCCCGGGCCAGGTCTACTTCCCTTGCCCCTTCACTTGGTCTCTCCTGCACCAACAGCAGCCCTAGCAGGGGTCTACTATCATCACCCACCTCACGGAGTGGGAAACTGAGGCCCTGAGGGTGAAGCTGCCTGCCCAGGGTCCCGTGGCTGGGGAGTGGATTATCAAGAGGGAGCTTATTTGGGGAGCCTGACCTAATCAGGGGAGCCTTTAAAAGGGCCCTGCTGAAGTCAGAGACTGGGGGCTGAGAGCATGAGGGGGCCTGTGAGGGACCAGGACCTGAGAACGACCTTGCGGAGCTGAGAGCAGTCCCAGCTGATGGTCAGCAAGACCGCAGGCACCCCAGCCGTATAGCCCGGAGGAAATGGATTCTGCCAATGCTCTGAACAAGTCTAGAAGCAGATCTTTCCCTGGGCGAGCCTCTAGGTGACGTTGTGGCGCGCTGATACCTTGATTTCAGCCTCCTGAGACCCTGACCTGAGGAGCCAGCTAAAATGTGCCAGACTCCTGACCTGCAGAAATGTGAGATGATAAATCTGTGGGGTTTTAAAGCCACTAAGTCTGTGGTCATTTGTTACCCAGTAGAACAGTCATGGAGTTGACTTCGGACTACCCCCTCCAAGGACCTGCAGATCCTGGCCCTGAGGCTGGCCCAGAGCCCTGGGGAGATGGTTGGGCCCTAACTGCCTGCTCTGTGAGGGTCCTGACCCTGCAGCCAGCTCAGGCCCAAAGGCCACGCCATCATGTCCGCCTACCTCTAGGGCCTTCCCCGCTCTGCCTGGGTCCCAATACCCTGACTGTGTGTCCCAGTGAGCCATGGCCTTGGGGAGCCCAGGGCAGGGCCGGACCCTAAGGCCAGGGGCCCCCCTGGCCTCCCACACCAGGATGGCCACCAGATCTGCCAAGCAGGTTCCTGACCCTACGTGGCCCGCTCAGCTGTGGCCCAGCACAGGCTCCAGGCAGGTGCATTGGAGCCATCTCTCCTGGACCTGCTAGGGCCTCCCTCTGCCTTCCTGCCACCATGCTTCAGGGTCTGCCCACCTGACTCAGACTGCTTCCCTGCTCTTCCTCTTCTAAACCACAGCAGCAGGCTCTGTGACCCTGGGTGAGTAACCCTGCCCCCTGTGCCTCAGTTTCCCCATGTGTAGTGTGGGCTCATAACAGTACCTTCCTCATGGGGTTGGCGTGGGGTCATATGCATTGTAAAGAGCCTGGTAATTAAGAATCACTCAGCAAATGGTAACGATGACCATTATGATTCTCAATATTATCACAGAGCCAGGCACTGGAACATGGGTCTCCTCGCTGTGGCTAGGCCCACGCTCTTGTCACCAATGTCCTGACAGCCGGTCCAGGGTCTCTCCTCAGCTCCACCGCCCACTCTGACTCTTGTCCAGCCTGATAGCAATCCTCAGCCCCCACACCCCACGTCTAGCCCAGGACAGCTCCTCGGGGCTCCTGCCCAGGCTCTGCCCTCTGCCCAGGAATCCATGTCCCCTTGTACCATCCCAGGAGCCTCTGTCCCCTCCCAAGGCTCCACCTCCCCTCCAAGGGGCCAGACTGGCTGCCTAGATCCTCACCCAAACCCAAATCCAAACACCCATGACCATCTCCACCCATTCATAGCCTCGCCACGGCTGGGGTGCGGGGAACGCCACATCGTGGTGGAGACAGACTTGGCGTCAGTCAGATCCGAGTTCAAGTCTTATCTCTGCTACTGACTGGCTGTGTGACCTCAAGCAGGATTGGTCCCCTCTGGGCCTCAGTTTTCCCATCTGTGAAGTGGGGATAACCGCAGTGCCTCCCACAAAGAACTGCCATGCAGTTTGAAGGAATAAATACCCCTTAGTGTATTTTCCCGACTACTCATGTGCCCCGGGGTCAGGTTTTGCCACACACTGCCTGGGTTGTCTCAGTGCCCCTGCCCCAGTCCTGCACAGCTCCCACACACCTCCAGCTCAGCCAGACAAGCTTCTGTAAATACCACTTTCAGCTTCGGAACCTCCAGGGGCTCCCTCTGGTCAGTGGTTCTCAACTCCAGCTGTGCATCAAGTCTCCCTGGAAGCTCTTCAGAAAAAAATACAGGGTCTGCAACTCCACCCAGACTAACTGAATCAGAAACTCCAATAGCTGGGACACTGGCTTGAAGTTTTATAAGCTCCCAGCATTTCCTGCCCTGCTCTTGGGCATATAAACCAGCCTGCCACCCTGGGGAGGGGGTGGGTACAATTCAGCAGGTTCTGGTTGATTCTTGGCCCTCAGAATCTCCCCTGAGAGAAACGTGAATGTGTACAAGTGAAAACCAGGGCAGAACAAGGGTTTTGTTGCAGCACTGTTTGTGACAGGAAACAAACATCATCATAACAGCTAATATCTGGAGTGCTCACTATGTGCCAGGCACTGTTCGAAGCCCTCTGCTGTATTTTAACTCATTCAATCATCACACCAACCTATAAGGCAAGAAGAGAAAAATTCCTTCCATACTGCTCGTTCTCGAGATTGAGATTATGCAAAGGCCTCTGCCCTCCACCTGAGCAGCTAACTCGGGGTTTCCTCTTCACCTGAGTCTCCCTGGACAGAGGTGTTCCCCAAGAGCCAAGAGATTTAGGGGAGTGAGATCTGGATTGTGAGGGGTGCGCTGGGAGTGTGGGGCCTCCCCAGTGGCCCCATTCCAGTGTGGGAATGGGGCCACACGCAGTCCCAGGTGGGTCACTGGAACCTCATGAGGGGTAGGGCTGGGTGGCCCGGGGTGTCCAGTCACAGCCCCAGGCTACATTGTGGGAGTTTTAGGGAATGAGGCATGTGAGACTCCGGGGACCAGCAGGGACCTCGGGCCCCTCAGGCCTCAGGAGGCGGGGCCGCCCCTCCAGGGACTGGGCCTTTGGAATGCTTGGAGGTGGGGCCCGCACCAGGATTGGGCAGCCAGAGCTCTAGGGGGAAGGGCCAAGCGCCCAGGAGGCGGGTCGAGAGGCTGGGCGTATCCTAGGATTGGGCAGTCGGAGCGACGGAAGGCGGGGCCGCGAGCCAGGCGCGTCCCAGGACCAGCAGTCGGAGACCCAGGCCGGCAGTCGGGGCGCTGGGCGGGGTTCACAGGTGCCAGGGGCGGGGCCCTGGGGGCGGAGTGGGCGGGACCAGGCTCAGCGGGGGATGGGGGCGTCTCCTCCCTCGCTCCCTCCCTCCGTCGGGCCGGGCCCCCTCACCCGTGGCGGCTGCTACGTTGGCCGCGCTCCAGCGAGATGAGGTAGGCGGCGAGCTTGGCGTCGCTCCAGCCGCTGCGGCGCCGCAGGTCCACCCAGGGCCCGTGCGCCTCGCCCAGGTACACGCGCCGCACGTCGTACTTCTTCCGGGACTCGAGCCGCCGCCGGGCCCGGTCCGACTCCGTGAGCCGCGGGCGGCCCCGCGCCTTGCGGCCCGCCGCGCCCTCCTCGGCGGCTACCTCCCCGCCCGCTCCCGCCTCAGCCTCCGCCTCCGCCTCGGGCTCCGGCGCCCGCTCCGCCATCCCCCCCTCCCTGGTTACCAGCCTCCCCCGTTGTTAGGAGCCCGGCCGGAAGTGGCGCGCATGTTCCGCGCCGACGGGAAATTTCTCATGGACTCTCACTGCCTCGCGGCGCCAAAAGAAGATCGAGAGCGGAAGCTGCGCATGCGCGCAATAAGCGCCAGCAACAACCCACTCTCCCCTTACTCCCTTCTCTGTTAAACTTTCTGAGTAGGCAGAGACGGAAGGGGTAGCTGAAGGTTTGAGGCTGATCCGGGAAGAAAGAGCCAGGAGAGCCCGTAGACCCTGGGATGATGGGGGCTTCTTCCTCCGCACCTTTATCCTGAATGCATTGTGGGGATGACAAGGGAAGGGTGGGAGCTGTCTAGGAAAGGCAGACGGAAGGCCAGCGGCTCGACCCGTCAGTTCTGGATGATGTCTCCATCACTTGAAAAGACGTGACACCAGGCATTAAAGGGGCAGGGACGCTACACTGCCAGAGAGGAGGCAAGACAGCCCCAAGCCGGAAAACTTTTATTTGCTGTACACTAAAAGGTCATCTCATGCTTTCACACCAGTCCACAGCCTGTGCTCCTGTGACTGCTCAGGCTCAGCTCTGGCTCTGCTGCTGTCGCTGCTGATTGTTTTCCTCTTCTTCCTGGCCCTCGGGTGGGGTCAGGGGTGGCTCCTCCAGCCCTGAGGAGGATGCCAGCAGCTCCCCGGAGGACCCTGACAAGCGGAAGACCACCGGGATGCGGTCCAGGGCTGGGTTGGTCTCCTGCAGGCCCTGGATCCACTTGGCCAGCGTGGCCTGGTCATGGGCACCCGCCATGCATATGGCGAAGACAGGGCCTTCCTCCACTGTCGGGAGAAACAGGCCCTCAGTTTGTGCAGTAGGGACTGGAGCAGCCCCCCCGCCCCAAGCCCACACCCCTTCCAGGCCAAGGATGGGGGCTTTAAGCTCCCTTTTGCCTTTTGTGTGTGTCCAAGCCTTTGCACATGCTCTGCCTAGCCTGCCTGTCCCACGCTTCACCTAGGTGACACCTGTTTCCACCAGGAAATCCTTCTGACTCCCACCTGAGGCTGAGTTGTGTGCTCCTCCGCTGGGACCGGGCCTGTCCTGGTCATGCCCAGTAGCCAGCACAGAGGTGCTCCATAACTGTTTGAGGGAGGAAATGACTGAGGGCTGACAGGTCTGGAGCCCCTGAGTGGTGAGTTTCGTGCTTTCGTGGGGGGAGGTGGTGTTGGGGTGGTGTGTGTGTGTGTATAGAGGGTCTGTGTGTGTAACTGGACTAGGTCTCGGCCTGGGCCCCATCCCTCGACTCGAGAGGTGGCACCCCATCCCGTGCAGTGTTCAGAATCCTACCCATCCCAGTTTTTACCTTCATCGATGTTAAACTCGTAGTCATCCCAGCTGCTCCTCCCGTAGGCCAGGTCTAGCTGCATTGGGTAGTAGAGGTTCCACTCCTCTGGAATCTCCTCCACTTCCTAACCCGGGGGGCGGGGGGGGGGGAGGGGGAGGGGAGGTGCAGGCAGAGTCAGAGGCCCAGGATGTTGCAGCCACCTGCCGCCTCTCCCCTGGCCCCTGCCCTCCCATCCCCCCACCCCCCTCCCCACCTTTGAGCCAACTCACTCTTACCACCCCCACCCCCCGACTCCCGCTTTGGGCCCTCACCCTTTCCTCAGGGGGCAGCAAGTCAGCTCTGAGGATGTGGTAATAGACGCATTTGTCTCGAAGCCACAGGGAGAAGGGACCCTCAACGAAGATTGGGCGGGCTGGGTCGTGGTGGGCCAGGGCGGCCTGCTGATCAGGACTCTGGATTCCTGGTGTGGAGACACACATTCCCGGGGCGTCCTGGCTGAGGGGCTGTGCCCAGAGGCCCAGGGAGCCCACCCATCAGGCCTGCTGAGAACCCGGCACTCGCTCCCTCCCTCCCTCCGCAGGACCTTACCTATGATGTGGGGCTCCGTGGGATCCGTGGCATCTCTGGAGTCTTTGGACAAAGGCATCTGCAAGGAAAGTCGGGGTGGAAGCTTGCGGCCCCCACAGCCCCTACGGAGGAGCCCGGGAGAGAGAAATGGGGATTCCAGTGAATTCAGGGCCCCTCTTGGGTCTGTCTACTGGGCCTCCCACAATCACTCGAGCCCACCGCCTTCTTGCTTCTATCTAACTGGGTAAGAGCCACTGACCCTGGAGATACTCACATGGAGGGAACCCTGGAGCTGGCCCACCTGCGTTAAAATCCCGGCTCTGCCACTGTCTGCATGACCTTGGCTAAGTCACCGTGTGCCTCAGTTTCCCCAATTCAAAATGGGGGCAATAACAGCACTTAGTTGAGATGGTTCTAAAATGCCGAGAACGATGCCTGGCACGTGCTAAGTGCTCAGTGCATGTGAAATTTTAAAAAGGAAAAGAATTTCATGCAAACAGAATATGCCAGGAAGGAGACACAAGAAGCAAGTCACAGCGTTTGCCTCTGTGGAGGGCAGGGAGGGAAAGAATAGCCTTTTGTAGCTTTCTAATTTTACACTCTGAAATGTGATTTTAAAAACTAAATGAGGGACTTCCCTGGCAGTCCAGCGGTTAAGACTTCGCCTTCCAGTGCAGGGGGTGTGGGTCGATCCCTGGTTGGGGAGCTAAGATCCCACATGCCTTGCGGCCAAAGAATCAAAACATAAAACAGAAGCAGTATTGTAACAAATTTAATAAAGGTTAAAAAAAAAATTGGTATACATCAAAAAAAAAAGTCTTTAAAAAAAAAAAACAAAAAACAAAATGAGGGAATTCCCTGGTGGTCCAGTGGTTAGGACTCGACACTTTCACTGCAGTGGCCCAGATTCAATCCCTGGTTGGGGAACCAAGATCCTGCAAGCCAAGCAGCGTAGCCAAAAAACAAAAACCAAAACTAAATGAAATTCATTTGTGAAAAAATGCACATACTCTGACCGAAATACCTGTGAGTGGACAACTGTTGGCACACATATCCTCCACCCTTTCAGGTTAAAAAGAATGGACTCCTTTGGGACTTCCCTGGCGGTCCAGTGGTTCAGACTTCGCCTTCCAATGCAGGGTGTACGGGTTTGATCCCTGGTCGGGGAACTAAAATCCCACATGCCTTGTGGCCAAAAAACCGAAACATAAAACAGAAGCGATACTGTAAGAAATTCAATAAAGACTTTAAAAATGGTCCACAGCAAAAAAAAAAAAAAAAAATCCAAAAATACTTAATTAAAAAAAAAAAAAAGGGGGGGCTCCCAGCCATATTATTAAGTGAGAACAGCAAAAGGCGAGGTGCAGAATATGTGTATGTATAATGTGCTGCCACTGGAGAAACATCTTTAAAAGTGTAGGTTTTTCTCCTGGGCCCTTTTACTGGACAATATATTTATACCGATTTTTCATTTCAAATTTAACACTATGGATTTTTTTTTTTTAACATCTCGATTGTATATCTTTTTCTCTCACACTCAAAATCTTGGTTCCTGTTACAAGTAATACACATGCTTATTTGACTTATCCATCAATATACATAAATGATTCTGATATTACAGCTGACCATAACGCTGGGGGATTAAGTTCAGGATTCTCAGAATGCAGGCCACTAAGGATGTCAGACAACAGTGACTCAGAATTTTTTTCTCTCACTGGTTATGCTGTCAATTGGATATTTAGCCACATATGTTTGTTTTCAACTTTGGTGGGTTCTTTCCCCTCTTTTTTGATTATATATATTTTTGATAGTCTAAACACATTTCCATAGTTTAGAAGCCAACCCATATTAAATAGGTGTCTCCCTCCCATTCCTTTTCTCTCTACCCCCATCTCCTCTGCCCGCCCAGAGATGACCATTTTTACCCATATCTGACTTATCTTTGCATTACTTATTTTTTTTATTTTTTTATTTTTTGGGCACGCCGCGTGGCTTGCGTGATCTTAGTTCCCTGACCAGGGATTGAACCCGGGCCCTTGTCAGTGAGAGCTCTGAGTCCTAACCACTGGACTGCCAGGGAATTCCCTGCATTATTTATTCTTGTGAAAATAAACAAATAGCTATATGCCTTTTTATTTCTCCTCCCTTCTCACACTTTAGGTGGCTTACTGCACCACTGTGCATGCCTCACCCTTTCACTTTTTTCACCAGTCTTTGATTGAGGTGCCACAGTGGACATGGACAAGTCCCTCTTGATGGATACCTGGATTGTTCCCATTCTAAATCTAGGTGGTGTCAAACAAGGTCCTACTGTATAGCACAGGGAACTATATTCAAGATCTTGTAATAAAGTATAATGGAAAAGAATCTGAAAAAATATATATGTATACATATATATATATAACTGAATCACTTTGCTGTACACCAGAAACTAACACAACATTGTAAATCAACTACACTTCAATAAAGAAAAAGTTTTTAAAAAAACCTAGGTGGTGTAGGTGATCATTTTACCATGTTTTCAACCCTTCTGTATGCACTTTTAATAATGAAACGGGGGCGGGGGGAAGGGATATTTAAATACAAAGGATATATATGCAAAAAAAAAAGTATACATCTGCATGCAAATGCATAGATCTCTTGGGAAGGAGACATGGAAGTGGTCACCTCTGGGGAAGTAGCCTGGGGGCTAAAGGGTCAGGGTAGGAGAGGGGAACTCTTCACTGTGTGTTCTTGTGTACCGTTTGGCTTTTTTTTTTTTTCTTTCCGCTGCGCCACGTGGGCTTGCAGGATCTTAGTTCCCCGACCAGGGATCGAACCCGTGCAGTTCCCTGTTTGGCTTTTTAATGCATTACTTTTTTTTGGTTGGGGGCGGCCTGCCACCCGGCTTGTGAAACCTTAGTTCCCTGGCCAGGGATGGAACCCAGGTCCTCAGTAGTGAAAGCGCAGAGTCCTAACCACTGGACCACCAGGGAATTCCTTTTAATGCATTACTTTAAAAAACGAAGAAATGAGTTAAAAACTGCACTTCCTCTGCAGTATGTTCTCTCACTGGGACACCACATCACCACTCTCCTAGCCCCTCTGTCCTCTTTGCCTTGCCCCCAATAAAACACCATCCACACGGCCGCCAGGGGGCGCTTCAAAAGCACAAATCCTTCCAGAAACTTGACTTGCACCCCAACCCTCCTCTTCTTAAAACCTCCCCGTGGCCCTCTCATCACTAACCCGTTGTCCTATATGCCTCTCCTCTCTCATCCCAACTCCCTGCTCCGGCCAAAGGAAGCCCTTTCAGCATCTCCAGCCACTCCCAGCTGCCCTCGAGCCCTGGCCTATGCTGCTCCCTCTGCCTGGAATGCTCTCCTCACCTCTTCTGTTCTGCCTGTGCCCAGCTCACCCTCACCTCCTCCAGGAAGCCCTCCCTGCTCCCTTTTGGGCTCCCACAGCCCCCAGGGCTTCTCCATCTCCAAACCAGCAGTTCTGAGGGTCCGCCTCCAGGACCAGACGACAAGTGCTGTGAGGGGCTCTCTTCTGGTCCCCCGTGTGGCCTGGCATGAGTGGGACCCCCAGGATATGGGGAATATTTCATTTAGTCATTCGACAAACAGCTGTGGAACGTCTGCTTTGTGCCAGAACCTGTGCTGGGCCTTGGGAGACACAGGGGAAACTGAGTTACGGGGAACCAGGCTCAGCCAGGGTGGTCAGGAAATGGGTCCTGACGAAAGGTCGGTGGAACTCAGACCTGAAGGAAGTGAAGTCCCGGAGGAAGGGTGTTCCTGGCAGAGGGAACAGCAAGCACAAAGGCCTCAGGAGGGAGCTGCCACAGACTGCTCAAGGAACAGAAAGCCATGCCCGGAATACAGTGAATGTGGGGAGAGAGGCCAAGGTCAGAGGTCAAGCTGTGCCAAGGGCCCTGGACTCTAGCGGAGGCTCTGCCAGCGAATCACGGCCTGTCTCACCACAATCACTTGGGGTTACTGAAGGGGGCCCTGCCCCAGAGGCGGCCGAGGATGTGGACGGGGAGGATACCTGATAGACGGTGACCCTGGCGCTGAGGTCGGGCTCCATGTGCCGCAGGGCCAAACTGGCCAGGTCCACTGGGTCCTGGGGCAGGTCCCGGGGCATGGGGAAGGGGTCGATATTCTTGAAGCGGGTGAACCACAGCTTCATGCGCACGAACTTGAGCATGGGGTGGCTTTTGCGTCCAAATATCTGAATGAGCAGGAACTCCGTCTCCTTGTTGGGCATCACCCCTGTGCCAGGCAGATGAAGGCTGAGCCTCAGGGAGGGAGCAGACGAGGGAAGGGATGACGGGAGAGAGAGATGAGAAGGAGATGGGGGTGGGCAGGCAGAGGAGGAAGCCAGACAGAGACAGAGAGGAGAGGAGTCAGAGCCAAGGAGCCACGGAGGGCCCCGGAACCCTGGAGAGGGCGGTGGCCCCGCCCCCGCCTGAGCTGGTCTGCTGGCCTCACCGTGGTTCTCCATCTGCTCCAGGACAGCGATCCCGCACTCCTGCTGCCGTGGGTAGTGGAGGAAGATGCTGTGGAAGATGTTGCGAGGCCGGAAGACCTCCTTGGGGAAGATGTCGAGCAGCAGGTTGTAGACGGCCAGGTCCCGCTCGACGCCGTACTCCCGCATCTTGCGCAGGGCCAGGTAGATGAAGTCAACGTGGCCCCGCTTGTGCACGTTGTACTGCGTAAAGTTCTGCACCGCCTGCACGAAGCTCGCCTTGTCCCGCACCCCATCTGGCGCCTGCCTAAACAGCTCCACGTGGGGTGCCAGGGCCTTGACCGGCCCCCTCGGGGGTTCGGGTGGGCGTGGGACCAGCGACGAATCAGGGTTGTGGGCGGCTGTGCTGCAGTGGAGGCCCCGCGGGGCCTGGGGCGGCCCCTGCGGATAGAGAACCACTGCTGGAATGTGGGTCTCCCAGTGCCCCTGGGGGACTGCCGTGCTGGGTCTCTGCTGGGAAAGGTGCCAGCAGGCATCCCTAAGGGCCTCTGAAGAAGTGTGGTGCGCTGGTTACAGACCCATGATCAGGCACCATCACAAAGTGTGAGAGAGCAATGGTAACGCCCCGACGGACACAATGTCCACCACGATGACAAACGTACACCCTCTGACGCAGCAATCCTGCATCTGGTATTTAACTCGGATAGCTCTAAAAGCACCTGCACCAAATGACTTTTGTGCGTCTGCTGCGTCAGTGGAAATGGCGCATATGTGCATCGGCAAGGAAATAATTTAGCAAATGGCCAAGAACCTGGACAAGGAGCACCTACCGCTGTAAGGCACACTGAGGAGGTCTTGTGTGACCTGGAGTGAGCTCCAAGGTATATCATTAAATGAAAAAAAAAGCAAGGTGTGAAACGGTGTGTACAGTAGCTTCCCATTTGTGTAAAAAAAAAAGAAAACAACAACAGCTTATACATAGTTGGTCCTCATTATTTGCGAATTCCATGTTTGCAAATTTGCCTACTTGCTAAAATTCATTTATGCTCCCAAAGCCAATACTCTTGGCACTTTCTGGCCATTTGCAGACACGTGCAGGGGGCTGGAAAGTTGAGTTGCCCAGCGCCTATATTCCCAGCTGAGATGGAACAAGGCAATGCTCGCCCTTCTTGTATTGGCTCCCATGCTGTCAACAAGTGTCCTTTTATTTTATATTATTTTTTTAAATTTTTTGGCCGTGCTGCATGTCTTGCAGGAACTAGTTCCCCAACCAGGGATCGAACCTGGGTTCCCGGCAGTGAAAGCACGGAGTCCTAACCGCTCGACCACCAGGGAATTCCCAACAAGTGTCCTTTTAGAGGTTTATTTATTATTATTTTAAAAAATTTATTTATTTTATTTCTGGCTGTGTTGGGTCTTCGTTGCTGTGCGCGGGCTTTCTCTAGTTGTGGTGAGCGGGGGCTACTCTTCGTTGAGGTGCGCGGGCTTCTCATTGCGGTGGCTTCTCTTGTTGCAGAGCACAGGCTCTAGGCATGCGGGCTTCAGTAGTTGTGGCTCACGGGCTCTAGAGTGCAGGCTCAGTAGTTGTGGTGCACGGGCTTAGCTGCTCCGCGGCATGTGGGATCTTCCCAGACCAGGGCTCGAACCCGTGTCCCCTGCATTGGCAGGTGGATTCTCAACCACTGCGCCACCAGGAAAGTTCCTAGAGGTTTATTTAGTGCATGTTTTCTGCATCTTTTTTGTTGATTTGTGGTTGAAAAGGACTCCTAAGCCTGCCTAGTGTTCCTACGTGCAAGAAGGCCCTGCTGTTCCTTAGAGAAGATACATGTGATAGGTAAGCTCAGGCATGAGTTATAGTGCTGTTGGCCGTGAGTTCAATGTTAATGAATCAAAAATCTATATTAAATAGGATGTCTTTAAACCGAAACACACATACAACAAGGTTATGATTGATTGGTTGATGAAAATGTTATGACCTGAGGCTCACAGGAACCCTATCCCGTATCTCCCCTGGCAGCAATGGTTTGGTATTCGCTAATTCAGCGTATGCAGTGACTTTCTAGAATGTTACTGTGAATAATGAGAATCGACTGTATGGATACATATTTTTTGCTTTTGTGAAAAATATCTCTGGAAGGAAATACAATAAGCGGGAAACATCTTGCCTCTAGAGAAGGGAGCTAAGCAGTGGCCAGGCAAGAGAGAGAGAGAGACCCTTGTCACGGTACAGCCTCAGAACTTTTTGAATTTTGAACTATATTGTCTGCTGTAATTACCTATTTAAAAGATAGATTTTGAAAACTGAGTTGAGGGAATTCCCTTGCAGTTCAGTGGTTAGGACTCCATGCTTTCAGTGCTGAGGGCCTGGGTTCAATCCCTGGTCAGGGAACTAAGATCCCACAAGCCGCGTGGCATGGCCAAAAAAAAAAAAAAAAAATTGAGTTGAAAAAAGAAAATGCAGATTTTGGAGTCAGCAGGAGCCTCGGCTTGACTGTCCTCCACCCGGTGATACTCACATCCCACTACACTGCTCAGGCCTCTCTCCCCATCTATTATGATGGTACCTCCCTTGGGTCAAGGAGATCTTGTTCCCCAGAGTGGGGAGTGCATGATGCTGGGAGCAGGTCAGATCCCTCTAGAACAGAAGTTGGCAAACTACAGTCTGTGGGGCAAATCCAATCAGCTGCCTGCCTTTGTCAGTAAAGTTTTATTGGAACACAGCCATATGCCTTCATTATGTCTGGTCTGGGGCTGCTTTCTGCTGCAGTGGCAGAGTTGAGTAGTTGTGACAGACACCACATGGCCTACAAAGCCAAAAGCATTTACTGTCTTACCCTTTATGAAAAAGTTTGCCAACCCCTCCTCTAGATGGTACCCTAATAGATTTATTTTCATTTAAATTGAATGTTTAAACTAGAATGGTTATACATAAGGCATCTTTTCAAATATATGGCTAATAAGAGCTAACATTTACAGAATATTCTTTTTTTTTTTTTTTTGGCTGGGCTGTGTGGCTTGAGGGATCTCAATTCCCCGACCAGGGATCGAACCTGGGCCCCCTGCAGTGGGAGCACAGAGTCCTAACCACTGGACCACCAGGGAAGTCCCTTACGGAGTATTCTTATGTTCCAGGCATTGTTGAGCACTTTCTGAGAGTGAGGCTCATTTACTCTTTTCAACTGTCCATTGAAGGAGTGCCTCTTTGTGTACCCACTTTACAGATGAGGAAACTGAGGCCCTGGGAGATGAAACAAGATGCCTGGTGCCACACAGCAGCAAAGCAGCAGAGCTGAGATTGGAGCCCTCTGTTCTGCTGCACCCAATAGCCATCCCAATATCCTGCTTAGCTAAGGAGATGTTTTTTTAAAAAAAGGCATTCATTTAAAGTGAAAGTGTGGAACTTCCCTGGTGGCACAGTGGTTGAGAATCCGCCTGCCAATGCAGGGGACACGGGTTCGAGCCCTGGTCCGGGAAGATCCCATGTGCTGCAGAGCAACTAAGCCCGTGCGACACAACTACTGAGCCTGCACTCTAGAGCCCGCGAGCCACAACTACTGAGCCTGTGTGCCACAACTACTGAAGCCCCAGCTCCTAGAGCCCATGCTCTGCAACAAGAGCAGCCACTGCAATGAGAATCCTGTGCACTGCAACGAAGAGTAGCCCCCACTTGCTGCAAGTAGAGAAAGCCTGCGTGCAGCAACGAAGACCCAACGCAGCCAAAAATAAATAAATAAATAAATAAATAAATTTACATTAAAAATAAATAAATAAAGTGAAAGTGTAGGCAACTAATACTACAGGTGGTATGTGCATAGGGCAGAAAGCAGAAAAGAAGCTCTAGAATGCTCCAAAGAAGGGGAGACACCACAAATGAGATAATGCAAATGAAATGCATAGCACAGGGCCTGGCCCAGAGGAAGTGCTCAGTAAGGGAGCTATTAATATTGTCACCATCATCACCATCCTTCTTATAATTTATGGACGTTGATCAGCCTGGTCACTTAGGGTAAGGGAACGAAATTCAATTCACATCTTTACAAGTGAATACAGGAGTCACCCAGAGTCACCACCCAAATCTACTTAGCTCAGACCTTCTTGATTTCAAATTCAAGCCCCTCACTCATGGGGGCACCAACACTTCTTAAAATGAGAAGAGACATTCAACTGGCCCTCAGAGCAGACAGGCCAGCCCAGACCCCACCCCCCCACCCCCACCCCTGCCACCCCGAGCTGGCTTCACTGGGAGGGCTTGTAAGCAAATCCCAGGCCTGCCTGCCTCTCTCCACCCCATGACTGGCAGTTACCTGAGAGAAGGGGGCTCCGGTGAGGGCAGTGCTGCAGATACCTCCCCAGCCCCGAGAGAGGCCCCGGGCCAGCAGGATGCCTTGGGCCCAGCTCATGCCTTTGCTTGTCGGACAACCACCTAGGAAGAGAGAAGAAAGAGCATCAGCCTGGTACCCCACCTGCTAAAGGCAATGAGAGCCCTCTCTTGGGCAGAGGTCACGTCCCAGACTGCACGGCTAACTCACCAGCTCCACTGGTCTCCTCATGCACAAGGTGAAGCAGAAGTGACTGTTACAATCAAGGGTCCCCGTTCTTCTGGGCCAAACCCTTCACTATCTTGAGAAATTTGCTCCTGCATTCGTCCCCCTCCCTACCAGATCATTCTGTTTTGTTTAACAGCTTTATTTGTGTACCATACAGTTGACCCTAAGTATAAAATTCAATGTGTTTTCAGTAGTTGACCCTTGAACAACACTGGTTTGAACTGCATGGGTCCACTTACATGCTGATTTTTTTTCAGTAAATATGTACTACAGTACTACATGACCTGTGGTTGGTTGAATCTAAGGATGTGGAACCGTGGATATGAGGGCGGACTATAAAGTTATATTTGGATTTTCAACTGTGAGGAGGGTCGGCACCCCTAACCCCTACATTGTTCGAGGGTCAACTGTATATTCACAGAATTGTGCAACCATCACTACATCTAATTTTAGAACAGTTTTGTCACCCCCCCCCAAAAGAATACCTATACCCATTAGCAGTCCCTCTCATTTCCCCTCACCCTCAACCCTAGGCAATCCCTAATCTACTGTCTATAAATTTGCCTACTCTGGGAATTTCATATAAATGGAATCATATAATATGGGCTCTTTTGTGACTGCCTTCTTTCACTTAACATGTTTTCAAGGTTTATCCACGTTGTAATATGTATCAGACTTCATTCCTTTTAATTGCCCCAAATTTTTCATTATATGGATTTAACCATATTTTATTTACCCATTCAATTGATGAACACTTGCAGTTCTTCCCACTTTTTGACTATATGACTATTGCTGCTATGAACACTTGTGTAGCTTTTGTGTGAACACGTTTCCACTTCTCTTGGGTATATACTTAGAAATCAAACTGCTGGGACATATAGTAACTCTATGTTTAATCATTTGAGAAACTGCCAAAGTGTTTTCCAAAGTGGCTGCACCACTTTACATCCCCACCAGCAATGTATAAAGTTCCAATTTCTCTGCATTCTTGCCAATACTTGCTGTTGTCTTTCTTTTTGATTACAGACATCCTAATGGGTGTGAAGTGGTATCTCATTGTGGTTCCGATTTGCATTTCCCTAAAAGTTAATGATGATGAGCATCTTTTCATGGGCTTATTGGCCATTGTGTATCTTCTTCAGAGAAATGTCTATTTAGATCCTTTGTCCATTTAAAAATTAGGTTATTTATCTTTTTATTATTGAGTTGTTTATATATCCTGGATACAAGAAGCTTATGATTTACAAATACTTTCTCCCATTCTTTGAATTGTCTTTCACTTTCTTGATGTTATCATTTGCAGCACAAATGTTTAATTCCAACGAAATCCAATTTCTGTTTTACTTCTGTAGCTGTGCTTTTGATGTTTTATCTAAAAAAAACCATTGCCTGGCCCAAGGTCATGAAGATTTACTCCTATGTTTCTTCTATAAGTTTTGTTTGTTTGTTTTGGCCACACCTAGTGGCTTGTGGGGATCTTAGTTCCCCCACCAGGGGTGGAATCCGTGCCCCCTGCAGTGGAAGCTCAAAGTCCTAACCACTGGATCGCCAGGGAATTCCCCTCTGATCCATTTTGAATTAATCTTTGTGAATGGTGTGAGGAAGGGGTTCATTTCATGTAGATATCCAGTTGTCCTAGTACTATTTGTTGAAGAGACTATTTTTTCTCCTTGTCACTCTTGTTGAAAATCAATTGACCGTAAATGTAAGGGTTTACTTTTGGGCTCTCAATTTAATTCTATTGATCTATAGGTTGAGCCTTATGCCAATACCACACTGTTGTGATTATTGTAGCTCTGTAGGTTCTGAAATTGGGAAGCATTAAGTCCTCCTATTTTGTTCTTCTTTTACAATATTATTTGGCTATTCTGGATCCCTCACTGTTACATATAAATTTTAGAATCAGCTGTCAATTTCTGGAGAAAATCCAGCTGGGATTCTGATAGGGATTGTGTTGAATCTGTAGAACAGTTTGGGAAATATTGGTATCTTAATAATATTGTCTTCTGATCCATGAACATGGGATACCTCTCCATTAATTTAGATCTTCTTTAATTTCTCTCAACGATGTTTTACAGTTTTCAGTGTAGAAGTCCTTTACTTCTTTTGTTAAATTTATTTGTAAGTATCTTATTCTTTATGAAGTTATTATATAATTTCATTTTCACATTGTTCATTGCTAGTGTACAGAAACACAATTTATTTTTATGTGTTGATCTTGTATCTTGCAACCCTGCTGAACTTGCATTAGTCCTAATAGTTTTTTTAAAAAATTGGATTCCCTGAGATTGTCTACATACAAGATCATGTCATCTGCAAACAGAGATAGTTTTACCTCTTCCTGTCTAATCTGGATGCCTTTTATTTCTTTTTTTTGCCCAAGTGTCCTTGCTGGACCTCCAGTACAGTGTTGAATAGAAGTGGCCAGGGTGCACATCCTTGTCTTGTTCCTGATCTTAGCGGGGAAAGCATCCAGTCTTTCATCATTAAATATGATGTCAGCTGTAGGTTTTTCAAAGATGACCTATCAGGTTGAGGAAATTCCTTTCCATTACTAGATGCTGAGTATTTTTATCAGAAAGGACATCAGATTTTGTCAAATGCTTTTTTTTTTTTGCTTCTATCAAACAAATCATGTGTTTTTTGTCCTTTAGTCTATTAATATGCTGTATTACATTAACTGATTTTCAAATGTTAAACTCATATTGCATTCCTCGGATAAATTCCACTTGGTCATGGTATATAATTCATTTTATATGTTGCTAAAATTGGTTTGCTAGCATTTTGTTGAGGATTTTTGTATCCACGTTCATAAGAGATATTGGTCAGTAGTTTTCGTTTCTTGTCGTGTCTGTTTGGTTTAGTTTCAGGGTAATGCTGGCCTCATAAAATGAGTTGGGAAGTATTTGGATCACTCTTATCACCGTTTAAACTTTCTCTAGCATCTTCTTCTGCCTCTGCTCCATTTATAGCACAGCTTCTCCCAAGAGGTGTCTACATGCTGTGTTCCCTCCTCACTCTCTCCAACTTGGCTGCTGCCCCAACCACTCCACTAACACCACTCCTGTAAAGACCCCTTGTGTCTTCTACATTTAACAAAGCCAGTGGTTATTTCTTTGGCTCATTTTGCTCAGTTTCTCAGAAGGATTTGGCATAGGTGAGGTCCTCCTCCCACCTTGACACTCTTGATTTTCTTCCTAGCACCCACGTCTATTTCTCAACCATTCAGTAAGACCTGCTTCCTTCTCTAAAGTTTGAAATGTTTGCAAACTTGAGTTTGCAGATGAATCACCAAAGATCTTGTTAAAATGCAGATTCTGATTCAGTGGGTCTGGGGTGGAAGCAAAGACCATACCTCTAACAAACTTCCAAGTGATGCTGATGCTGCTAGTCTGGAGACCACATTTTGAGTAATAAGGCTGCAAAGAGTCCCACATTCTGAATTTATATGTCTGCTACCCTAAGGCATCATTCAGTTTCCAAGAGAGATTCCTCTCCTCTCTGTATTCCTGTAGGCAGCTCTAATGGTTCTTAAACTTTGTTCATACTGTAATTATCTAGGGAGCTTTAAAAATCCCCTTGTCCAGGCCATACCCCAGATATACTGAATCAAAATATCTAGAGGCATGGCCCAGGTATCAGTATTTTAAAGGACTCCAATGACTCTAACATGCAGCTGAGATTAAGACTTTAATCTAAACCTTTGCTATTCAAAGTGTGTCCCAGGGACCAGCTGCATTGGTATTATCATCTGGGAGCTTATTAGAAATGCAAAATCTCAGCCCTAACCCAGACATGCTGAATCAGAATCTGCATTTTAACAAAAGCCCAGGTTTCTCCTCTGTGTGTTAAAGTCTGAGAAATAATGATCTATGCCCTGAGCTCCAGCCTCCATACCTAACTGCCACTGTGATGTATTCCCCAGCCATCTCAAACTTACGTTGCTCCAAATTATATCCCTGCTTAAACTTGTTCCTCCTCATGCTAGCCAATGACATCACCATTCCTAGTCATTCAGACCACAAACCTCGGAATTCCGAGTCCACTGTGTCCCTCACTCTCCCATCCAATCCATCAGCTACTCCTGTTGACTGCTTCCAAATCCACCTCAAATGCATATTTCTCTCCATCTGCAGGCCACCACTCCAGTCCATGACCTCTATCCACCTACCCAGCCTCACACTTCTTTCCTTACCTGCCTCCACTCAGGTCTGCCCCCCAGGTCAGAGGGAGCTTTTTAAATGTAAACTAAATTCAGTGTTCTCTGCCTAAAATCACTAATGATATATCACACAAGATAAAATCAGACAGGGTCCGCCCCTCCAAACTCAACTCTTAGTACTGGCAGCTCCAGCTACACCGTTTCTTAAGCTGACTTTATTCTAGTCTCAGAGCCTTTGAACTTGCTTCTCCTTCTGTAAATTTCTCGCCCCCCCCCCGCCCCCATCAGTCCAGAGCTGTCTCTGGTCATTCAGGTCTATAGTCAAATAAGAAGCCTTCCCTGACCACCGCCCCACTCCCAATCTAAAGTCCCATCACCCTGATGAATGCATTTTTAGCAATTATTAGCATCTGAAATCACATGTTTCATTTACTTCTGATTTGTTCAATGTCTGGCTTCCCGGGGAACTCGGGGATTTTTGTGTGCCTTATTGCTCCGTCTCCAGGACCTGGGACAGTGCCTGGTATATGGTAGGTACCCAGCAAGTATCAGTTGGATGGGAAGAGCTAAATTTCTACAAAATTTCTAAAAATCTGAACCCCTAGGCAGGGTGTACCTACAGCAGCTCTGAGGCTGGCTGCCAGGAATTTGAGTCCCTTCGGAGAAAGGGACAGACGCGGGATCGAATTCCAGCCTAGCTGCTGACTTGCGGCGTGACCTTGGGAGAGGGCTTTAACCTCTCTGAGCCTCAGCTGTCTCATCTGCAAAATTAGAGATTAGGGATGTGGGGAGGCGGGTACAGAGAGGGCGGCTTTTTCCGGCACATCCCCGCCCCGTACCCGGAAAGGTCACGGTGCCCTGGCCCTGCAGCCGCGGTCCTCCGGGGCCGCTCTTCCGCACTGCCAGCACAGAACGGGCCGCCCCGGGGCCCAGATGTTCGCGCTTGCCTCCCCACGCGCGACCTACCTACTCACGCGGCTGGCCGCGGAATCCCGGCCGGTTCTACCTTGCCGCTGGGCGCCGCCATGTTGCACTATCCGGGTCACGGGCCTCCAAGGAGACAGCAAATCAAGAACACCGGTTTCGAGAGGTCCCGCCCCCAAGAGAGGAGCACCAATAGGAAGGCGGCAAGGCCATGGTCCCGCCTCGTAATGTGCCAGGCCCCGCCCTCAATGAGGCAAGCGGCGCCTCCTACCTAGGAATTAAGGAGTTTGGGTCCGGGAAGGAGTGATTGACCCATTCCCGGGCTGGGAGGCTGGACTTGGGGGGTGGGGGGGGCCTGTGAATCCAACTGGCAGCCCCAGTTTTCCCACCTGAAATGTGGGAATGAAATATTAAAGGTGGAAGTGATGTGGATTCCTTCATTTGTTCAAGAAACATTTGAGCCAGGCGCTGAGGATTGGACACTAACATTAGGGAAGGTGGCAGGCTCTGCTAATCTAGCTTCATGGGTCTGGGCTAGTGCTTAACCCATTTGTGCATCGATTGTCTCAACCCTGAAATGGACCAATTATAATAACCTCATGGGTTTTCTTGTTTTTTGTTTTTGAGATTTAATTGAGTTTATGCAGAACAGCCATATAAGTGTATGCTGGGGATTTTTTGTTTGTATCTTTGTTTTTTTGTTTTGGCCTTACCACACGGCTTGTGGTATCTTAGTTCCACACGCCCCCCCCGCCGCCCCCCCCGGGATGGAACCTGTGCACCCTGCAGTGGAAGCGAGGAATCCTAACCACTGGACCGCCAGGGAATTCCCTATGCTATTGTTAGTATGGGGGACTCACCCTAACACCGCCCTCCACCTCCCTCACTGGAAGGGCATGGAGGCTGGTTTGACACCTTGGGCCACCCTCATGGAGAGCTGAGGGTCCTGTAGTGTTGTGTGCATATTCATGATTTTGTGTGTGTGACTGTGATGTTGGGGTGATAGAGTGTGGAGGTTTTCATGTGTCTTTGTAGTGTCTCAGAACTCAAGCAAAGGTGTGTAGGTTTGTGTGTGGCTGTGTGAGCGTAGGTCAGGGGTGGTCCCCATGTGTGTGTCAGTGTGAGCCAGGCCAGTTGGGACATTGGTGTGTGGGTGTCTTTGTGTGTTCACGTGCCATTAGCTGCATGTGCATCTGTGATTGTACCAGCTTCTGGGCGTCTGTGTGTATGTAAGGCTGTGGAATTTGTCCCACAATTCTGAGGGCTGGGAGTAGGTGTGTCACATTTCTTTGATGTTCCATGCAATAAGGCAAGTGTGATTGCATGTCTGAACACCAGTGGGTTGATGACTGTGTTTGTGACACCTCATGTGTTCCCAACTTGTGGATAAATGATTGTGTCCCACTGTGAAAATGCATGTGACTGTTACACCCCATATCGGTCTGTGTGTGATTGTGTCTACCAGTGTGTGTCTGTGACTGTATGAATCTCTGACTTCATGTGTACATGGCTGTGCTCATGGCACCCTGTGTGTCTCTGACTGTGTGTGACTCTGTGTCCCAGCAATGGTATAAAGGTCTGACCATGCCAAGTCGGGGGATGGTCTCTGACGTTGTGGGACTCCATTGTGTAGTTGTGTCCAGCCATTGGTATGTGTTTGTAACACTGTGTGTCTCTGACTTGTATGGGTGACTTGTATAGGTGCCCCCCACCATCGATGTGTCAGTGACAGTATATGACACTGTGTGTGTCTGTGACTGTGCCTCAATATTGGTCGATTATGACTGTGTTGATCTGTCTGTGTGTGTGACAATGGTGTGTCCCTATGCCTCTGTGTATGACTGTCCACCCAACCATAGTGGGGGCTGTCGCTGTATTTGTAGCTCCCCGAGTGCATCTGTGTGTGGCTGTGTGTCTGATTCCCAGGGTCTACTCACGCTGGTTGTACCCACGAGTGTGTGTGAGAGACGCAGTGTCTGGGTCCCCGGATTTTACTTCTCCTCCCCTGTGTGTGGCAGGACTGTGATCCCTGGATAATTCCCTTGCCTCAGGGTATGGCAACACTGGAGATGGTGCAGCTGGCATCTGCCCCGTTGGCTGTAGGAGCTGGGCCTCCGGGCAGAGGAGGTGCCCGAGGCGTGGACGTGGCCACAGCCACCGCTCAATAACCACCCCTACCCGTCTCTATGGCAGGCCCCCCCTCCACCCACCGTGGTTCAGCCTCCTGGCTTCGTCTTGCACCAAAGGAGCTCCTAGGCGCTCAGCCAGCGCGCGTTCAGCAGCCTCCCGCCAGCCTGGGAGCGCGTTTGGACTCACGCAAACTCCTCCAGTGGGACTCCAGATGGTGCGGGGGCGGGGCTTGAGGGGGCGGGGCCACGCGGAAGAGGGGCGGGGCCTAATTTGCCTTGCCCCCTCCCCAGATGTGTAGCCATCCTCCTCTCCCTGGCCATCAGTACCCTTTGCTGGTACAACCTGCTCTCTGTGGAGACAATTAACATCAACCTCACTCTGTAAGGGTCAGCTGGGCCCAAGTGGACATTCTCCACTTCACTCCACCCCTATTCTATGCTCCTGTAGGGGTGGGGAGTCGGCAACATGGAGAAAGGGGGTGGACGCTGCTGAGGATGTCCAGAGGAGGGAGAGATCCCTCCAGGAAGGTTCTCTGAGTGAGGCTGGCCCAGCTAAGGGGCCTCATGGACCAGCCCACTCTCTGTCTCTACCTCAGCCCAGGCAGAGCCCAGACCTGGGCCTTGACCCCTCAAGGCCAGACCCCCAGCTGCCCTGTCCAGAGATATCCAGAGTGAGGGTCCACTGGTACCCCCATTCCTCCCATCCCATGGACTGTGGCTGATGACTCTGGTGACCTGGTCTGTGGTAGATGGGATCCAGCTGCGTGCGACTGGGGGGTCACATTCCCTCAATCCCCTGCCCACTTCTGAACCCTGCTCCCTTCAGACCTGGTGGTGATTCTCCACAACAGGAATCGGTTGTTCCCGTGTTACCATGTAGTTTCTCTCTTTGGCTTCTCCTGCTTCTATAAAGACCCTTGGAGACACCACCTCTCCCACTACCCTGCCCGCATGCGTTGAACATCTCCTGTGGGCTTGGTTACCATAAGCTCCAAGAGGACAGGGAGATTTTGGTTGTTTGTTTGGTGTGGTGTCCCCAGCATTAGGGATGGGGCCTGGAACATGGGAAGTGCTTAATAGATGTTGGCTACAAAAATGAGTAAACGAATGGGTGAATGTTCCTGAAGCTCACCCGAACCTTTAAAGCCTGCAAACGGTCCCTTGTGACAGCCCCATGTGACTGCCTTCGGCATGCCCGACTAATTACCCTGCCACTGCCTTCGCCCCTCTTTCTCCAGCCCCGGGACAGGCTGCATTACCTTGTAGAATTCTATGCCCATCTGTGTCTTTCACAGCCTTTTGTCAATTTTGGGCACTTGAGTCTGGGGGGGCATGTGAGGGCCTTCCTGCTCCTCTCTTGCATTCACCTTCCTCTCCTTCACTCCTGACCCCTCCCCCCCTTCTCCTGTCCACAGCTGGTTCCTGAGTATGGTGAGCTGCCCCCAAAACTCACCAGTGGCCTTGCTGGTGTGGCCATGGCTGGAGTCTATATAGCTGAAACCACTGCGATACGGTTCTAAAATTTGAGGGGTGATGACCGTGGCTATTGCTGGTCCTGGACATCCTTAACATTCTACGGATATACCGCATCCTGTCTGGGGCCTGAGGCAGGGAAGCCATCTCAGAGTACCCCAGAGCAGAGTGTGGGAAGGGATTGAAGCAATCTGGAAGAGCTTCCCTCAATCCTGCTGCAGCCTCAGACCCAGGGCCAAAATAGGGGAAGCTGTGCATAGGATCCTGAGGCTGTGTCCACCCCATCACGAGAAGGCTCAGAGTCACTCAACAAGCACTTATTGAGGGAATTCCCTGGCTGTCCAGTGGTTAGGACTCCACGCTTTCACTGCCAAGGGCCCAGGCTCAATCCTTGGTCGGGGAACTTAGATTCTGCAAGCTGGGTGGTGCGGCAAAAAACAAAACAAAACAAGCAAACAAACAAAAAACCACACACACACACACACAAAACACAAACATTTATTGAGAGCCTCCTTTGTAGCAGGCACCGTTCTAAGTGTTGAGGAAAAGCAGTAAGCAAAAAAAAAAAGATTCCTGACCTGGGGGAGCTGGCATTCTCGTGGAGGAGACAGAAAAAAGACCCATGTTCTTTTCTTAAAATAAATATTTATTTATTTATCTGTTTGTTTGTTTTTATTTTTGGCTGTGTTGGGTCTTCGTTACTGCACGCGGGCTTTCGGCGAGCGGGGGCTACTCTTCGTTGCGGTGCGCAGGCTTCTTATTGCGGTGGCTTCTCTTGTTGCAGAGCACAGGCTCTAGGCGCTTGGGCTTCAGTAGTTGCGGCACATGGTCGCAGGCTCTAGAGTGCAAGTTCAGTAGCTGTGCGTGGCACACGGGCTTCGTTGCTCCGCGGCATGTGGGATCTTCCCGGACCAGGGCTCGAACCCTTGTCCCCTGCATTGGCAGGCGGATTCTTAACCACTGCGCCACCAGAGAAGTCCGAAAGACCCATGTTCTATAGAAATATTTTCATAACTATATGCAGCTTGAAAAAATATTAAGTGCAACTTCAGAACTGTTTAGGATATGATTTTGTCTATCATCTTGTGAATCTTCAGTGATTTTGAACATAGAACATGTAACCTTTTGTAATTAACAGCAATTTTTAGTCCCTTTTTTGCTTGTGGGTAGAGCTTGATTCTTTGTGTTTTGTGTATTAATTTAGGTATTTGGATTTATGCCTTCCGTCATTCTGCCATCTCAAACAAAGCATCAGAATACTTTCATTAATTCAACAAATTAATTACTTAAAACAAATACGTGTTGTGTGCTAGATCCAGAAGGAAATATGAAATTAATTTGAAAAAGGAAAAGAAATTTAAGTTCTCCAAGTACTTAGAGTCTGTTTCCAAGAAAGGGTATATTTTCATGAAGTAAAAATGTAAAATGCTACGTGTAATTAACAAAAGGGCTGATATTAATAAACAGATTAAGAATTGTTTAAAAAGAAATATTTTATAGCTTGAGCTGTGCATGGTGATTACATGGGTGTATATGTATATAAAAATTCACTGAGCCCTCGATTAAGATGTGTGCATTTTACTTTAAGTAATATCTCAATTAAAAATACTTTAAAAGTGATAATTGATTCATTGAGCTATAATTTGTACACTTTTCTATATGTATGATATGCTTGTAAAGTCTATGTAAACACTTCACAACCATTAGGGTGGCCATTATCAAAAAAATAGAATCTAACAAGTGAAGAAAGTGAAACTCTTGTACACTCCTGGTGGGAATGTAAACTGGTTCAGCCACCATGGAAAACAGTATGGCAGTGCCTTAAAAAAATTAAAAATGGAATTACCATATGATTCAGTAATTCCACTTCTGGGTATATACCCCAAAGGACTGAAAGCAGGGACTTGAACAGATAGTCACACACCCATGTTCATAGCAGCATGATTCGCAATAGCCAAAGCAACTCAAGTGTCCATCAGCAGATGAATGGATAAACAAAATGTAGTATATACATACAATGGAATATTATTCAGCCTTAAGAAGGAAAGAAATTCTGACACATACTACAAATAGATAAACCTTAAGGACTTTATGCTAAACGAAATAAACCAATCACAAAGGGACAAATACTGTATGATTCCACTTATATGAGGTACCTAGAGAGTAATCAAATTATCATGGAGACAGAAAGTAGAATGATGGTTGCCAGGAGTTGGGGGAGGGGGAGAGTGGGGAATCACTGTTTAATGGGGGCAGAGTTTCAGTCCTGGAAGATGAAAAAAGTTCTGGAGATGGATGGTGGTGATGGCTGCACAAAAACATGAATGTACTTAATATCACAGAACTGTACACTTAAAAATAGTACATTTTATGTTATATATTTTACCACAATTTTGAAAAAGTCTACTTAAAAATGATAAGTGATAACAGAGAATAGTGAAGCAGAAGAAGGGAGGAGGTGCAAGAGGGGTTTGCAGTTTGAAACTGGCTGGTTAGGAGAAGGTGTCACTGAGCAGGTGATCTTTGAGTAAAGACCTGAAGGAGGTGAGTGAACCATCTGAAGATTTGGGGAACACTTTGGGCATAAGGAGCGACTGCAAAGGCCTTTGGAGTGGAGTGAACTGAGGGAAATACGAGGAGGTCAGAGTGGAGTGGGGGGGGGCTCCTGGGCTCCCCCAGAAAGCCCTGGTTTTAGGCTATTAATTACCCCAACAGATTAGCACATAAAATGGGGGGTTGGCAGTGGCAGAGGCTCCAGGCGATGACGTTTCTCCGCTCCCATAAAGCCACTTCTGCAATCCCTTGGCCTCCATGACACAGGGTGCTGGCAGGGGGACGGAAATATACAGCCACCCTTAGGATGCCTCCAGGACTCTGCGCAGCCGCAGCACATCTGCCATCGAGATTCCTGTGATAGGCCGATCTAAGAGGCACTACAGCCAATCAACTGCCGGTCCAGAAGGGCTTGCGCACCCTCCCCAGCACATTGACAGCCACGTGGGCAGCTGCTGGGAGTGCTACTGCCCTCTGCTGGGCGTGCCCAGCTATGAGTAGGCGCAGTTCGATCTGCTCAGCTGGGTCTGGGTGAAGGCACGCGTGGGCGGTGGTGGGCTCACCAACCTGGCCGCAGCCTTTAGAGCTCCCATTGTTCCTCTTCCTAGTGAGGCAGTTGCGGCTCTCATTTTCTAATTTATCCTTCCAGAAGTAGTTGATTCAAACACAGACATGCACTTTTTTTTGGGGGGGGGATTTTTTTTTTTTAAACACAAGAGCACAATAGTATGTGTGAAGTCCTGATGTAGACCCTTTAACACGCAGTCCTCAAAACAACTCAAAGAAAATAGCAGCTTCACAGTGGAGGATCCTGGCAGACATCACTTTAACCAAGGGGCCAAGGTTAACATCATCAGCAATAAGTCATAGTGACATCATAAGCCCTTGGTATGGGAAGGGAATATCACCTTTCTGGTATCCTTCTCACTAAAGCAAAATCCCCACTCTAATCAAGACAAACCAAATTGAGAGACAGGCTATAAAATTACTAACCAGTGCTCTTCAAAAGTGTCAAGGTCGTGAAAGACTAAGGGACTGTCACAGACCAAGGAGTCTAAGAAAACATGACAACTAAATGCCATGAGGGATCTTGGATTGGGTCCTGGAACAGAAAAAGGACATGAGTTAAAAAACTGGAGCCTGTAGTTTATTAATAGTATTGTGCCAAGGTTAATTTCTTAGTTTTGATAAGCGTACTATGGTTATGTAAGATGTCAACAGTAGGGGCAGGAGGGTGAAGGGTATTTGGGAACTCTCTGTGCTATTTTTTTTGCAACTTTTCTGTAAGCCTAAAATTATCTCCAAACAAAAAGTTAAAAAGAAACAAGCCTACTGAAGCGGACACTATTAATATGCCCATTTTCCAGAGGAGGAAACTCAACCACAGAGACGTTAAGACACCTGCCCGAGATCACACAGCCAGGAAGCACCAGGGTATGCCCCAAACCCATGGAATACGGATCCAGAGGCCCCCCCCCCACTCTTAACCACAGCACCACAGTGCCTTTATTTAATTGAAACAAAGTGCTGCATATTCTGCTGTCATCTTTGTCTGTCTCACGTGTTCCCTGTTGATAGATCTACAGGGTGACTTGTTATTAAAAGGCCACTGCAATAAATATGATTCTTCATACCTACACTTGTACTTCTTAGGAATATTCTAAAAAAGAGATTTGCTGGTTCAGAAGGTGTATTACATAGGTAGGGTTCTCCAGAAAAACAAAAAAAATGTATGTACATATACATATATATATTGATATATATGAGAGAGACGATTTATTATAAGGAATTGACTTATGTGATTATGGAGGCTGAGAAGTCCAAGTCCAAGATCTGCAGTTGGCAAGCTGGGGACCCAGGAGAGTAGATGATGTAGTTCCAGTCCAAGAACAAAGGTCTGAAAACCAGGAGCATCAACGGTATAAGTTCCAGTCCAAGAGCTGGCAGGCTTGAGACCAAAGAAAAGCTGGTGTTTCAGTTCCAGTCTGAAGGCAGGAAAAGACCCATGTCCCAGCTCAAGGCAGTCAGGCAGGAGGAGTTCCTTCTTACTGGACGGGGGAATCAGCCTTTTTGTTCTATTCAAGCCTCCAACTGATCTGATGAAGCCCATCCATACTGGGGAGGGCAATCTGTTTTACTCAGACTGCAAATTCAAATATTAATCTCATCCAAAAACACCCTTGAAGACATACCCAGAATAATGTTTGACCAAGTATCTGGGCACCCCCTGGCCCAGTTGACTTGACACGTAAAAGTAACCACCAGAAAAAGGAAGGACACTTATCATTTTGAAAACTATCAACAAACTGCCCATGCCCATCAACGATGTTCCCTAAGCCTCCCCAGCATTTGTTGTTATGAGGTGTTCTGATTTTTGCCAATCCGGGCCACTCTTTTATTTTTATTTTTTTCATTTTTTTGGCCACACCATGCGGCATGCAGGATCTTAGTTCCCCGACCAGGGATCAAACCCGCGCCTCCTGCAGTGGAAGCGCGGACTTTTAACCACTGGACCACCAGGGAAGTCCTGTGGAGGGGGCTTTTTATTTTTTAAATTTTATTATTATTTTTAAAAATTTATTTATTTTTGGCTGCGTTGGGTCTTCCTTGCTGCATGTGGGCTTTCTCTGGTTGCAGCGAGCGGGGGCTACTCTTCGTTGTGGTGCACGAGCTTCTTATTGCAGTCGCTTCTCTTGTTGCAGAGCACGGGCTCTAGGGCACGCAGGCTTCAGTAGCTGTGGCACGCGGGCTCAGTAGTTGTGGCTCGCAGGCTCTAGAGCGCAGGCTCAGTTGTTGTGGTGCACGGGCTTAGTTGCTCCGCGGCATGTGGGATCTTCCCGTACTAGGGATCAAACCCGTGTCCCCTGCATTGGCAGGTGGATTCTTAACCACTGCACCACAGGGGAAGTCCGAGGGGGCTTTTTAAAATCACTTATTCAAATGGAAGTTTTTATGGAGGCAGACGTACGTATCCACTGTCAGGTGCAAACACTTAAATGAATAGCTCCCTCCTGCCCATCCTCTCACAGTCTGGGGGTGTGGGATACATTATTTTAGAGCAGGTGGTCAGGGAGGGTCTCTCTGAAGAGGGGACATCTGAGCAGAGGAAATGAGGGAGAGGGCTCACAGGCATCTTGTGGACATGTGTCGAGGTGGAAGGGACTACAAAGATGAGAGCGTGCTTGGGCGCTCAAGAAATGCACGTGGAAGGATGTGGGAGCACCAGGAGCAGCGTGACCCCGGGGGAGTGACTTGGTTTCTCTGAACCTTTTCTTTATCTATAAAAGGGTCTAAGGGACTTCCCTGGCAGTCCAGTGGTTAAGACTCTGTGCTTCCAAAGCAAGGGGCTCCGGTTGATCCCTGGTGGAGCAACTAAGATCCCACATGCCCCACCACCCCGCCCCCCTCCCCCCAAAAAAGGGGTCTAAGACTTTCCCCCTCAAGAGGGTGGTGGTGAGGATTAAGTGAGATTGTGCCTGGCACAGTGCCTGGCATGGAGTGAGCCCTCCAGAAACAGAAGCCATCCGGGGAAGGGAGAGCTAGGTAGGGGGTGGGTTTGGGGGTGCTGGCAGACGTGGTCTGCCAAGATAGGCAAGTGAAGGGGATGAGACTCTCCCGGACACAGGCGCAGAGGTGTGTGTGTGTGTGTGTGTGTGTGTGTGTGTGTGTGTGTGTGTGTGTGTTAGTTCTGAGAGTCAGAAAGTTTCTGGGGGATCTCCTAAGATTGAGGAAAGGCAGAGCTTTTCTTTCATGACTGTCCTGGACTCTTCGAGAAAAGAAACTCTATTCCTTACTAAAGCCCATCCTTCTCATTCAGGTGGCAAACTGAGGCACAGAGGGGCTGCGGCCTGGGAAGCGCCAAATAGGAGCTGAGTGGGGGGTCTGCACACCGGGCAGCCAGTGATGGGGGAGTCCCCTGGGGCTGGGGCCTCGGGATGGGATCAGTCCCCTCTCTCCGCCTCTACCCCCATCCATCAGACAGAAACAGAGACAATACAGAGACACTGAGAAAAACGGTGACCAAGAGGCGCGGAACAGAAAATGAGACGCAGAGACGGCGAGATAAAGACAGAGGAGACATGGGGACAGAGAGAAAGACAGAGACAGTGAGATGGGCAGATTCATAGAGACGCAGAGACAAAGGCTGAGACAGAAGAAGGCTAGGCGACGCTGAGAGACGGGCACAGAACGACCAAAAGACATTGCAAGAGATACAGAGACACCGACCCAGAATCGGAGGGACAAACGGACCCAAAAAGGGCTGCTCCCTAGGGAGACCCCGGGCTGCCCCGTCTGGGGGCAAGCCAAGTGCTCCCCCACTCCGCCCCCGTCGTGCCTGGGCAGTGACTTCAGAGCCAGCGCGGATTCTATAAATGGCCAAGCGACAGCGGGCCGGGGGGCGGGGCCGAATGAGTCAGCGCGTTGCGTCATCGCCGCCTGGATGCCGCCAGGCCCCGCCCCCGCCCTCCTGGGCCGCCAGGGGGCGCCGGCCGAGAGCCAGCCGAGGCGCGGGTCTTCTCATGCGCAGTAGCGACCTGTGGCTCGCTGCGAGCCGCTCAGCGTGGGCAGGATCCAGCAATCTACGCGTTTGAATCCTGGCTCCGCCACCCTGGAGCTGCGTGACTCCGGGCAGTCGGCTTCACCTCTCTGTGCAACATTTAGACCCCACATCATAAGGCTGCTGTGAGGAATGAGTTAACAGATCCAAAGCACTCAGTACGTAGTAGGAGCTAATTGTTTGCTCATTTTATGTATTTTAGCGTATCTTCAATATACCATTAGACGCTATCAACTTGGTAGTTGCCTTAGCCCAGTCGTTCTCAAATGGGAGCGATCTGCTGGCGACCCCTCCCCCCCCATAGCTTTCCCAGGGACATTTGGCAACCTCTGGAGACTTTCCTGTTTGTCAAGGCTAAGGTGGGGGGAGGTGAAGGGAGGAACGACTTCTCTGGCGGTCCAGTGGTTAAGACACCCCAGGGGGTTCGGGTTCGATCCCTGGTCGGGGAACTAAGATCCCGCATGCCATGCGGTGCGGCCAAAACAAAACAATGAAGACTAAGGTGAGGGGGGGGGCGTTGCTTCTGGCACTGAGTAGGTAGAGGCTGGGGATGCTGCTTAAAGTTCTGCAATGCCCAGGACAGACCCCCGCCCCCACGATGAATTATCCAGCCGGGATGTCAACAGTAGCAAGATTGAGAAACCCTGCCTTAGCCTCATAGCATTAGGGGCAGAGGCCCGGGTTCAAATTCTGCTCTGTCACTAGTGAGCTGTGTGACACTGGGAAAGGGATTCCACGCCCCCGTGCCTCAGTTTCCCCATCTGTAAAGTGGATATAATAGCAGCACCCACTTCTGAGGGTGTTGTGAGGTTTGAGTGGATACGTGTACAGCATTTGGACCAGGGCCTAACATAAGGGCTGTTGTCATTATCAGTACATCACGGCTGTGCCCTTAGCATGTGGCCAGCAAATTGCATGTCCTTGACGTATCATTAGTGTATGATATGGTTGCTGACATGTTATCCAAGTGTCACTAACATGGCCTGAACATACATGGCATGACGTGGGCATGTCATCCACCCCTGTGGTACAAGGGTGAGATCTGGACAGGTAGGGCTGCTTGCAGGTGTTCCCTCCAGGCCGGCCTGGCTGGGACAGGAATATATGGGGGTGTCCATGGCCTGGAACCCACTAACACAGCCACTCCGTGGTTCAGGCAACCCACAGGTGGATGGGGAGGGTGAGATCCAGGGTCTCTGATCCCCCAGGTCCTTATGAGGGGATGGAGGGGACAGAAGTGGGGTGCCAGATTCTCAGCAGAAATACTGCTATTCCCTGTCTTTCCCTGTACCAGGCACTGCCCTGGGCATATTGGAGGCATTATTTTTTGGGCTGTGCCACCTGGTTTGCGGAATCTTAGTTCCCTGACCAGGGACTGAACCCGTGCCTCCTGCAGTGGAAGCACAGAGTCTTAACCATTGGACCACCAGGGAAGTCCCAGGCCTTATTTCTTCTGATCCTCACGACACCCTCATGAGCAGGCACTATCATTAGTCTATTTTACAGATGTGGCAACAGAGGCTCAGAGAGGGGAAGGGGCTGGCCTACATTTATAGACTATTGGTGTCTGGACTTAAAACCAGGGTGGCGCTCCATAAACTACCACAGGTGGTAGTCCTGCCTCAAGACAGGAGAGAAACGAAGAAAGATGACCTTAGAGGTGTGGGGAGATGGCCTCAGAGACAGACACAAAGAGACTAGGAGACCCAGCCAGAGGCCTAATGAACAGTGGGGAGTGGGGAAAGGTTGGTCTCTGTCTGGCGAAGCTGCCCGCCGCCCCAAAAAAGAATAACCCAGGCCGCCCCCCTAGGTGGAAACAATGACACAATCAGCTCCCAATACCAAGGCCCTGACATCACGAAGGGGGGCTGGCCAAGGTGGGGGGAGCCCCGCCCCTTGGCAGGCCTCTATGGCCAATGGGACGGCCTTGGAAGAGGCCCGGGCCGCCTCCCGAGCTTCAAAAACGTGTGAGGAGGGAAGAGGGTGCAGACGGAGCTTCAGCTGCTGCCGCCTTCTTCAGCGCTGCTGCCACCGCTGTCCACCGTCAGCCAGCATGTCCTCTGCTCACTTCAACCGAGGCCCCGCCTACGGGCTGTCAGCTGAGGTCAAGAACAAGGTAGGGCTGGAGGGCCTCCCCCCGACCTGGCCCACTTGCCCTGCCAGGCCAGAGGCCCCACACTTGCGGTTCCCTGGACCCCCTTCCTGCCTATCCCATATGACTTGGAACCTGAGAGAGAAAAAGGACGAGTATGGGGAAGGGGCTGCCTTCCTCCCCGGCCTGAGCATCCCAGAGCCCTCAGCTCCTGTTGGGGTGTGAAATGGGGGGGCATGCAGGCAGTCACAGGTAAACTGAGGCGGTTGGTCCATTGTGAAACCCCACTTGATTAGAGTCCCCTGTTAACCCTTTTTGTTTCTGGGAGTCTGAGGAAGGACTTGATTTTGCCCACACCCCCTAGCCTGACAAAGAATTTGCGGCGTGCTCCAGAGCTGGGGTTCCTGGGAGGTGAGGCCCCAAGGTGTTGGAGATCGTGAAGGAAACGGAGAGGCTGAGGATGGGCAGAGAGTGGGCATTAGGGACAAAGCAGGGGTCTCCTAATTCTGGGGGTGGGAGGACATGGGGACATCGCCTTCATGCTATGGATGGGTAAACTGAGGTTCAGAAAGAAGAGGCAAGTAGCTCTGGTCCTATATAAGAGAGATTCAGAACTGGGCCCCTGAACTTGCGGCCCACGCCCCCCATGGGATCAGCTTCTCCAGGGCAGCGAGCCTGAAGTCCCCAACCCACTGGAACAAACCCTTGAGCGCTGCCCGGGGAGGAGTCCCAGCCCCATTTGACAGAGGGCAACACTGAGGCTCAGGGTGGCTTTTCCCAGGGTTCCACAGGCAGGAAATGGGGAGCTGGGATTGGGAACCTGAGTCGGGGGGATCCTCGGGGGTGGAGGAGGGGGCGGGTGCTCGGGCAGGAGACAGATCCCAGCGTCGCCCCCCTCCCCCCAGCGCCGGCCCAGGAGCCGAGCGGAGCCGCCGCGCCATATAAGGCGGCCTCGGGAGCCCGGCCCGCGGGGCCGCGCTATATAAGGGCCGGTTTGCTTTATAAAGCCGGGCTGATGGGGAGGGGGGCGGCAAGGCCGGGGCCAGGTGAGGGGGCCGTCCCCTCCCCCAGGAAAAGGGGCGACCGGGTCTCCCAGGGGCCCAGAGCCTGTCTGGGCTGGGGTAGAGAGTTCTGGGGAAACGGAGGGGGGCAAAGTGGGAGAGGAGAGGTGGGGGAGAGACGCAGAGATACTGGAAGCCTGAGACTTGAGAGGGACGGATGGGGGAGGGCGAGCCTGGAGCAAGATTAAGACTGAGACAGGGATGGAGAGGCGGAGAGACGGCTGAGCCCCATCCTCACCCTAGGCAGGGAACCTGGAGTCGGAGAGATGGAGAGAGACCTATGAAAGCAGAGACGGACGAGCTATGAGCCCCACCCCCAGCCGGACACGAAGAGATGGGGACAGGATGACAGGGCCTAGGAAAGACAGACAGCGCTGGGAGAGAGACTGAGGACACTGTGCCATGGGGAGAGAGACAGAGAAATACAGACATGCATGGGGCCAGGAGTTAAGGCAAAGACAGGCCCTCGCCCCGAGCCAGAGAGGGGGCCCCAGGGATGAGGACCCGGAGAGACACTGAGACCGAGATGTAAGACAGAGCAGTCCCCTGCAAGGCGGCATCCGGGGGCACCTCCTTCGGGCTCCTCCTCCCCTGCCTGAAGCTCCCAGGACGGGGGCAGGGCCAGGGGAAGCTAAACCCCAAGTTTGGTCTGGAGGGGGAACCAAGAGGCCAGGCGCCGCCCCCCAGCTCTGAGTATCTCGTTCTCCACCCCTTAATCCACATTCTGTGGTGCCAAACCTCAGAATGCCTGGAATGGCCCCCTGGGCAGGTGCCACCTCAACACTGGCCCTCAGCAACCCCCCCCCCCCCCCCCCGCCAACTGGACGTTGGGACAGAATTGCCTTAGTTGGGAAGGGACGAGGGAAGAGATCAGACCTAGGGAATCTTGGATTGGGCCTGGGAGCCAACCCTGCTCCCCACTGCATCCTCACCACCTTCTCTGTGTCCCCCACTGCCAGCTGGCCCAGAAGTACGACCACCAGCGGGAGCAGGAGCTTCGAGAGTGGATCGAGGGGGTGACAGGGCGCCGCATTGGCAACAACTTCATGGACGGCCTCAAAGATGGCATCATTCTTTGCGAGTGAGTGGGGCGCTCATGGCCCAGACTCTGCCTTGGGCTGCCCCCAACCCCTCATCTCTACTACCTGAGCCCCTCAAATGACCAAGAGCTCAGAGCTGGATTGGGCACTTCATATCTGATACCTTTGTTTTGAGGTATCAGATATAAAGATAATCACTGTGCCCATTTAACAGTAAAGAAAACTGAGCCTCAGGTAAAACACGTCGCCCAAAGTCCCACGCTGTTCCAATAGAAATGACTTCCGAATCTAGAGTCTGAACCGCCACGCATATGGGGCAGCCACATGTATGGTCTCTAGAGTCCCAAGAAAGGGAGGTCACGGCGAAAAGGCACTGGGCCACATCAGCTGTCCACTGCTGGCTTGGTGACCTGAGGGATGTGCCACAGTAATTTAAGTGGGCCCTGATTTTCTCCCCCTCTCAGAACCTAATCACTGAGGGAGAGGAAAACCCTCAACAGCTCCCAAGCCCCGATTCCAGATTCCACCTCCTAGATTTCACTGCAACCTTATTTCTGGGCGGGGCCCTGAGCCCAGCTGGGGTCCTGTCTTTTTCTCTGAGTCTGACCCAGGGCAGGGTGACCCTAAGAGCCAGAGCTTGTGCTAGGGAAGCTTCCCAAAGGCACAGCGTTACCAAGCCCTAGCTGCTGGCAAGAGAGGGGCTGGGGGATGTTGTTCTACCATATCCAAGGAATGGGGGGACGGCCTGGTGTCCCAGGCCTTAAAGAGTGCAGGGCCACCCACCCGTTTATGGAGGAGGTGCATTTATGGAGCACCTGCTGTGTGCCAGCCAGGTCTAGGCGCTGGGGATAGTGAACAAAACAGACTCGACTTGGGGCGCTTACAGACCTTTAGTCCTGGTGGGGGTGATTGAACAAATAATTGATGAAATAATCACATACTTGCCTGTGGTGGGAAGTGCCATGAGGAAGAGTCAAGCTGGGAAGGATGGGGGGCGGGGGGCAGGGGGTGAAGGGTTGCTGCTTTGTACAGAATGGTCTGGGAGGTCTTTCTGAAGAGGTAATATTGAAGCAGAATCTTAGATGAAGTGAGGGAAGTTGCCGGCAGGACATCTTAGGGAAGAGTGGGCCAGGCAGTGGGGACAGCCAGTGCAAAGGCCCTGGGGTGGGAGCATGCCTCAGTGATCAGGGCAAGTGGAGGGAGTTAGCTGGGGGCCAGATGGTACAGGGCCTCTTCGTCCTTCATGCTATGGAGTTAGGCTTTTATTCTCAAGGCAATAGGAAACCATGGGAGTGCTTTGAACTGGGGAGTAACTGGAAATTTTTTTTTTTAACTGAAGTATAGTTGATTTACAGTTGTGTTAATTTCTGCTGTACAGCAAAGTTATACAAGGTCCTACTGTATAGCACAGAGAACTATATTTAATATCCTATGATAAACCATAACGGAATTGTTTTAAGAAGGCCATTTTAGCCATGGGATGACAAGCATCTGGAGGGGATGAGGTGGAAGCTGGGAGCCCAAGGGGAGGTCAAGGCAAGAGCCCAGGAAAGAGGCACTGATGCCTCAGAGCAGGGCGGAGGTGGGCTTCTGGAAGTCTTCAGGAGGCAGAGTAAAAGGAATTGCTGAGGGATGGAATGTGGGGGTGAGAGAGAGGGAGAGGAGAGTCAAGGGCAGCGGAGGGCTTTTTTTTTTTTTTTTTAATTTTTATTTATTTATTTATTTATTTTTAACATCTTTATTGGCGTGTAATTGCTTTACAATGGTGTGTTAGTTTCTGCTTTATAACAAAGTGAATCAGTTATACATATACATATGTTCCCATATCTCTTCCCTCTTGCATCTCCCTCCCTCCCAGCTTCCCTATTCCACCCCTCTAGGTGGTCACAAAGCACAGAGCTGATCTCCCTGTGCTATGTGGTTGCTTTCCACTAGCTATCTATTTTACGTTTGGTAGTGTATATATGTCCATGCCACTCTCTCAGTTTGTCACATCTTACCCTTCCCCCTCCCCATATCCTCAAGTCCATTCTCTAGTAGGTCTGTGTCTTTACTACCGTCTTGCCACTAGGTTCTTCATGACCTTTTTTTTTTTTTTTCCTTAGATTCTGAGACCTGGAAGGCTGGGTTTACTGAGCTGGGGAGGATGGAGGGAGTTCTGTGGGGGGAAGTGGGTGTCAGGAGTCCAGGTACGGTTCATTTGATTTGAGACACCCATGTGGGGAGCTGGAATGGAGAGTAAGAGGTGGGCTGCAGGAAGATGTTGGGGAGTTGTTGGCATATGAATGGCATTTAAAGTCAAGAGAGGACTTCCCTGGCCGTCCAGTGGTTCAGACTCTGCGCTTCCACTGCAGGGGGCACGGGTTTGATCCCTGGTCGGGGAACTAAGATCCCACATGTCGCGCAGCATGGCCAAAAAAAAATAAAATGCCAAGAGACTGGATGAGATCAAGAGGGTGAGTGTAGCCAGAGAAGAGGCCCCAGTCCTGAGCCGCGGGCTCTCCGAGGTATAGCGGTTCGCAAAAGAAAAGGAGATTGAAACATGGTCACGAGCGAGGCAGGTGCACCCAGGAGACTCCCCTACACCCTCCATTGGGAGGCTTCCCGACCTGAAGGAGTCTAGCTCCCCGGGGTTGGTTTCCCATCTGGGTCCTGCCTGTGTGTGCGGATGGTCTGTGTGGGGCTGCAGCTGGGGGCTGACTGCAGTGGGAAACAGAAAACAGCATAGCGCCCACTGACTGTCATCCTGACCCCTTGTCCCGCTGGGCTGGGCTTGGGTGGGGGCAGTAGGGGTCCCCTTCCTCAGTGCCCTCCTCTGCACCTTGCAGGTTCATCAATAAGCTCCAGCCAGGCTCTGTGAAGAAGGTCAATGAGTCCACCCAGAACTGGCACCAGGTGAGCCCAGACTCTCTTCACTCTTTCGACCCCTGGCCCATAGCCCCTCAGAGCTACACCCAGACCCCCAACTCCCCTCCCACCCCTGACTGCCACCGGCTCCCCTCCAGCTGGAGAATATCGGCAACTTCATCAAGGCCATCACCAAGTACGGGGTGAAGCCCCACGACATCTTTGAGGCCAACGACCTGTTCGAGAACACCAACTACACCCAAGTGCAGTCCACCCTCCTGGCCCTGGCCAGCATGGTGAGCGTGGCTGAAGGGTGGGCATGGGGCCAGGGGGCCGCGGGCGCTCGGGGCTGGGATGCGGGTGGGGCCCCTTGTGCCCTCTGAGCCCCGCGTGGGTGGGAGGGGGAAAGCAGGTGCTGCTCAGGGTCTCCGAGGGGACAGTGTGGCCCAGGGGCTTCCTTGTCAGTCCCTGCCCCCCCTCGCCCTCCCCAGGCCAAGACGAAAGGGAACAAGGTGAACGTGGGAGTGAAATACGCAGAGAAGCAGGAACGGAAATTTGAGCCAGGGAAGCTAAGAGAAGGGCGGAACATCATCGGGCTGCAGGTACTACCCCTTCTTCACCCGGGTCTCACTGCTGAGCTGAGCAGAGGGTCAGGGAGTGGAGGAGGCCAGGAGGGCACCCTGGTCCCTTCAGGCTTCGGCAGGGGGGTGGCAGGATATTTGGCCTTTACTATATGCTTGGCATTTTTCCATACCCTAACTCACTCCTCCGACAGCTCTAGGGGGTGGGTACTGTTATCAGCATACCCTTTATACAGATGGGAAAACTGAGGCCTGGAGAAGATAGCTTACTTGCCAGGATTGGCCACGTGATGAGTGGCCGGGCTGGAACTTGAACCCTGGAAGTCAGGCCACCTATCAGTCATGTGACCCACCTTCTCTGGACCTCAGTTTCCAGTCTGTAGCCTGAGGGTGGAAACAGTGCCTCATTAGAGGGCCATGTTAAGTGTCTGCTGACATGAGTTACATCTCGTGGCCCACCGTGAGATTTGTAAGCCTCGGGGTGATTCTCCTTCTGGCTCCCTAGATGGGCACCAACAAGTTTGCCAGCCAGCAGGGCATGACAGCCTACGGCACCCGGCGCCACCTCTACGACCCCAAGCTGGGCACAGACCAGCCCCTGGACCAGGCCACCATCAGCCTGCAGATGGGCACCAACAAGGGAGCCAGCCAGGTGTGTGGGGGGCCATGGGGCGGGCAGGTGGGGCTGTGCCCCTCGTCGTCCCCTCGGCCTGACTGCACTGCCCTCCGCAGGCCGGCATGACCGCTCCCGGGACCAAGCGGCAGATCTTCGAGCCGGGGCTGGGCATGGAGCACTGCGACACGCTCAATGTCAGCCTGCAGATGGGCAGCAACAAGGGGGCCTCGCAGCGGGGCATGACGGTGTACGGGCTGCCCCGCCAGGTCTACGACCCCAAGTACTGCCTGACGCCCGAGTACCCGGAGCTGGGCGAGCCTGCCCACAACCACCACACGCACAACTACTACAACTCCGCCTAGGGCCCTGGGCCTCCCGCCTTCCCCCGGGGAGGCCGGCTGCTGCTCTTGGCAGGGCCCAGCCCGGCCCGCCGACCCCCTCCCCCTGCATGGTTCCTCCAGCCCCCTGGCACCTGCCTACAGGGTTAGCGTTTGGGGGGAGCAGACTGGGGGGGGCCTGTGGGGGGGAAAGGGGGCTCCTCCCCGGGTCCAACATAGAGCTGGGTGTTCCCAGCAGCACCCAAAGGACGCACTGAGCAAAGCTACCCCGCTGTCCCCCACTCCCCCCAGGTGGGTCCCCCCAGGACAAGAAGCCCCCCCAAGCGAAGCCCCCAGAGCCCAGGCTCGCCTCCCCCCCCATTCCCACAGTGGGAGCAAACTGCATGCCCAGACCCCCAGCGGACACACGCGGTTTGGTTTGCAGCTGGCGTTAAGGGATGTGACAGCGGTGTTTGTAACGCGAGCACTTTCTTTTTCTACTTCACTGGAGCACAATAAATGGCTGTAAAGTCATCTGAGGACTCAGGGCTGCTCTGTCACAGAGGCTGTGTGGCTCTAGCACATGCATAAGTGGCCTTGCTCAGATATACCCCATCTCCCACACACACATCTGCACAGGCACACACACTCACATGCACCCTAAGATACACACACACAGCTCACAGAGCTCGCTGGACCCAGGACAGGCCCCCCCCACTCACAAAATCCACACACATGCACACTTCGTGTGTATGGTGTTCACACGCTCTCTATAGCCTTAGTGCACACACCCTTTCACACACAGATACACATGCAGTACACACTCCTACTCGAGGCACACAAAAACATAAACCCTCACACAGGTACACAACACACACACACACACACACACACACACTCAGCACCCATGTACCTTCCCTGGGGGCCTGTGGGTTGCGTTGAGGCCAAGCGCCGGGACGGGCTAAATGGGATGTAAATCAGTTTTGCAGCTTGCCAGCTAGGTGACCTTGGGCAAGTCACTTCCCTTCCCTAGGCCTGTTTTCCCATTAGGAAAATGAGGACATGGAACCTTGTGGGGTCACAGGGAGCTTAAATGAAATGATGCCTCCAGACAGGGGATGACATTTGGTACTGACCATGAGAATGGACAACCAGCCAGGTCCTGGAGGCCCCTGTGGGCAGGGAGAACCCTTTAGCCCTGAAGTAGACTGTGGGAAGGTGGGAGGGGACAGGGCAGTGGGAAAAGATGGGCACTTTGGAAAGATGTGCCCACTTTGGATGGGCACAGTGGAGGCACTTTGGCAATGGCCCTTTACCACCTGGCACAGAGCAGTTAAGTAGTTGACTGCAGGATGCAGCTGGCCCAGGCGCCTGGCCTGCCAGCCCAGGACCCCAGAAGTAAGGACAAGGTCCCAACCTCCCCACATTTCAGAGGGGACCCTGCTCGCCCAGTGATGTGGGCCCCAGCTATCCTGCTCGGAAGCTATCAACTGCCAGGGTTCCAACGAGAGGATGCGGCCATGCTGGGGGCACAGCGGTCTTCTCCCCTTCCCTCCCCAGGGCAGGGGGCGAGGCTGGAATGTGGGGACCTGCAGAGACAGACATCAGAAGACCCGCTCGCACAGACGCACACGGCCCCTGAGGCCTCGTAAACTGGATTCCAGGCGCTCTTGGCCTGGCTACCCTAAGTCCTGCTACCCAAGGTCCTGCTACCACGGGGCCAGCTCGGGGAAGCTATGCTGAGGAGGATCCACGCCTGGCCTAGGGCCCTGCCTTCTTGGGAAAACAGCACCATATTAGCACTTGGTCTGTAAGACTGGGGTGGGCGGGCCCTGGTTGGCAGGAGCCCCCTTTCCCTGGACCCCAGAGGGCATCACCCCCGGTGCCTGTCCACCACTCTGGGTCCACTGGGTCCTGCCTCGGCCAGGGGACCCCACCTGGGGCCTTGGAGGGGGAGGTGGGAGCACCAAGGAGGGGTATGTCAGTGTAGAGAGGGCCCTGGGGACACATGCCAGACCCAGTGGCTGGGCCTGGTGGCCAGGGCTTCTGGCCTGGTCAGCATCTTCTCGGCCGTTCATATCCCTCGCTGCCCTGGTGGGTCCGAGTCTGTTCGAACCGTGCCAGGGATCATGATAGGTGCATCCATCCTCAGCGTGGCCCTGGGAGGAAGGTTCCATCATCCTTCCCACTGTACCAACGAGGAAGCCAAAGCACAAGTCACTTGCTGCCCAGGCTCACAAGGCCAGGTGGAGATGGACCTGCCCCACACTGCTGGAGTGTCAGGACCTCCACACCATGAGACCGTCTGGGGTCTCACCATCAGCCTTGTGAAGGTGTGTTTTTTCCAATACCACCAAGCAATTAACTCAGTTCTGACACTCTCTACCTGGAGAAAGCATCAGATCCCACGGGATAAGGGTTCTGTCCAAGACTGCCCCTCCCCCACTGAAGCTGCCAATCACAAGTGCAGGTTGTTACCTGTGCTTCTGAGCAACCAGCTGGAGATCGGGGGTTCCCCCCACCCCCTTCTCAGATTTGGTTAATCTACTAGAGTGGCTCACAGAACTCGGAGAAACATTTTACTTATTACATCACTGGTTTATTATAAAAGGCTATAACTCGGGAGGAGCCAGATGGAAGAGACGCCATGGGCAAGGTATGGGGAAGGAGGGTGGAGCTTCCGTGCCCTCTCCCGAGTGTCCCAGCACCTCCCCGTGTTCACCGAGGGTGGAAGCTCACCAAATCTTGTCCTCACCCGCTTCACCTGTAGCTGCCCTCCCCTTCCCGAAGGTTCGTGGCTGCGGCTGACTGAGTTCCTCCTCTGCATTCTGCCCCTTCCTGAGACTACCTAGGGCCCCACTCTAAGTCACTTCATTCGCATAATCTCACCTGTGATCAAAAGGGGCTCTTTATGGATGACAAAAAGTACTCCAGTTGCTCAGGAAATTCCAAGGGTTTTAGAAGCTTCCTGCCAGGAGCCAGGGACAAAGCCCAAACATTTCTTCTTACACCCTACACGTGCGTCTGGCTCCACCTCCAGCCTTCCGAGAGACTCCTCGCGACCCTAGGACAAGGGTCCCTTACTCTTCTCCAGTGCTCCCCGCCGCCCCCCAGCCCCCAGGAAGCCAGGAGCTGTTCCCTTAGCCTGGACCCTGGACTCAGGAGGAAGTAAGATGCTGGGCTGTGAAACCAGGCCTCCTGGGTTCAAGGCCCGGCCGTGCAGTCTTCTGGCTGTGGGACCTTTGGCCGGTGACCTCCTGTCTCGGGCCTGTTTCCTCATCTGCGAGCATCTTCCTCAGGGCGGCTGTCGCGACATGGGGGCAAGGCAGGTAAACCTGACATTGGCCTCTGGCACAGTGTGGCCCCTGAGCCTTAGCTCCTTCAGGCTGTCCCCCAGGAAGCCTTCTCTGACCCCCCCAATCCCCACCCTGGGCTCTGCTGGCCCCGGTTTCTGCTGTGACTGTAAACGCCTTGCCAGATGTCTGTGGGTTCATCCCTGTCCCCTGAGCCCAGCACTGCCCTGGTTTCACCTTGAATGCTTGTAGAGTAGATAAAACGCTGGACAGTTTGAAGGACTGACCACTTCCAATGGCCCGCCAGGCCACCTCTGAATGCCTGTCTCCCCCGTTCCCTCGTTGAGCCCCTGGGTCTGACCCAGAGCCCAGGAAACCAGAGAGCTGGGAGTTTTGCGTTGGCTGCTTTATTTAAGGGCTGGTGACTGACAGCTATCCCCAACCCAGCCCCTCCCTCCTCCTACAAAAGTGGCCAAACGTGAAAACAGGCTGCCCTGCCAGGAGGCCTGTGGGCCTGTGGCTTGAATCCCAGGCCACAGGCCTTGGAAGGCAGGGAAGGAGGATGGGCAGTCGGTCCAGTTCAAATGGACAAGTGCTGGTGAGGTGGGGGAAGACGCTGGAGAGTCCCGAGGCAGCCTCTGCTGGGCTTGCCCTCACCTACGATATCAGGACACAGGTCCCTGGAGGGGCCAGGGCCCCAAAGCCAGGGGGCCAGGTGCCAGAGGAGGGAGCAAGTCAAAGGCTTTCGGAGCCAAGGGAGGCAGTTCAGGCCCCTGGGGCCCAGCAACCCTTCAACTCTACCCCATGCCCACGAGGACACCCCCCCAGTCACACCTGCAGCCACACACACACTCACACCCATGCCCACACCCACTCCACACACACACACAGGGCTGCAGAGGCCCTGGACCCACACCCTGGACCCTGGAATGTCTCTGGATTGGTACCCAGCAGGTGAGGCTGCCAAGGGAGTGGGTCCTCTGCGTTGCTACTGATTGGCTGCCTCGCAGGCATCTATCCAATCGCTGTACACGTCCACTGGCTCCGACAGATCTGAGCCGCTGAGGTCAAGGGCAACTGGTAGCATTGGACCCCTTTCCTATACACACTTCTGTTGCTCATGCTACTGTTAGCCAGACCCCTGCCCTGAAGCCTGTCACCCCATGTAAGTCAGCACGTGGCACTGGTTCCTCTCGGTGGCCACACCACCAGGGCACACAGCAGGGCTGGGTGCCCTTGAGCAGCCCACTCTGGGCAGAGCAGCCCTGACGCCCCGCCCCCATCCCCTGGGAAAAGCCCGGGTTCCCAAGGATACAAGTGATGGGCGTCTGGAATTCTTCCAGGCACACGGTACAAGAGATGACTCCGGTGTTGCGGGCCCGGTCCCTGGAACGGGAGGAGATGCAGGGACTTAGTGAACGAAGGGGCCTGTGTCTGTGGGTGACGATCCCCCTAACCAGGAAGGCTGGGGACAGAATGGAGGACAGTGGGGGTGGGGGTGGGGGGAAGCCACCTCCCGACTCAGGAAGGAGAGGGCAGGACCCGTGAGGCAGGATCCCGGGCCCCGCTCACATTTTCACGTCGCAAGACTTCTCGTGGTTGCAGAAGGGGCAGGTGAACTGGGTCTCTAGGGTGCCTGTCATCTTCTTCTTGGGGGGTGGCTTCCGTTTTGACTTTCTGCGCCCCATGTCTGCAGGAGGGCAAACCTGTGGGAGGATGGGGGCAGAAGTCAGCGACTCGTGGGACCCAGGCGTCCCTCCGGCTCGACGCTCTAGGAAGCGGTCAAGTGGTCCTCCCCCCAACCCCGCCCCACCCTGATTCTGGCATCATTCTTCCGTGGCAGAGGAGGTCAGCAGCCTGCCAGATAAGGACCAGAGTTTCATTTATACTTAAGACCACTCTCTATGCAACATCCTTGTTCTTAACTAAGGGTGCTTCCAATTCACTGAGTAAACAGAAGCAGTCAGACAACATCCACAATCCACAAGTCCCCAGGACCACCCCCTCGACCTTCTCTCCTTTGCTATGGAAGAACGTCCACGCTCCCCACAAAAACAATTTGTTACCTTGTGCCTTGGATCCCAACATCACATTTTCTCTCTCTACTGGATCATTAACAAACACACTTGTTATGACCTCTCCCATCATTAAAAATCACCTCTTTGTTCTCTGTGAGCTTTCCTAGTACAGCTGTCTGCGTTCCCTCCTACCCTCTCTCCCCAGCCCCTTCCATGCTGTCCACCCCAAGGGGCAGTCCTCACTCCTCAGGGTACTGGACACACCGGTTCCTCCTGCCACCGTTCTCACAGGGCTCTCCCACCCTCCTCAGTGGCAGCTTCCTGCAGTCTCTGCTGCTGCTGCAACCCCATCCTTACCCTGTCAATTCGCTAATGATGGTGAGTCCATAAGCTCAGTCTTTGGACCCCTCCCCTCTCCACCGCCATTCATTTCCATGGAGATCTCACCCAGCGTCAGGGCTTCAAATGCCCCCTCTACACCGATGTCTTCTCTGAACTGCAGGCTCCCCTGGCCACCTGCCTCAGCCACACTCCTACCCGGTGCTACCAAACGTTTAAACAGAACCTGTCCACAACCGAGCTCCGAACACCTCAATGTGTTGTCCCACAGGCAGCAAAGTCCATCTTTCCAAAAACCTTAGACTCAGCCTCAGTTCCTTTCGCCCTCTCTCACACCCCTTGTCCCATCCTGATCCTACTGTTCTACCTTTAAAAGACATCCAGCATCTGGCCACTTCTCACCACTCCCAGGGCCAGCTCCGTGGTCTGTGTCTTGAGTCCCCGTCATCTCTGGCCTGTATTATCACCACAGCATCCTCACTGGTCTCCCTGCATCTCTAACTCTGCCCAGCACCCTCCAAATGTGAATTCCTCGAGGGCAGGGATTTCTGTCTTTTCTTTGTATCCCCAGCGCCTAGAACAGCTCGTGGCACAGAGCTGGCTCTCAACAAAGATTTACTGAATGAATGAATGACCAATGCCAGGCCTACAGTAAACCACAGCACTGCTGCAATCAAGGCAGGCAAGGTATCTGCTCTTGTGCAACTGGTATTGTAGCGGAGGAAGACAGACCCTTCAGCTAACTAATAAGGGAGATAATTTCCAATATTGGTAAGTGCTATGAGGTTAACGAAACAGGGCTAAGTGAACACTTCTGGGACGGGGCTACTTAAGGGTGGAGCTGGAAGAACCCTTGGGTAAGAGTCATTTAAGCTGAGGCCTGAATAAGAGAAGGCGACCATGGATGGTAGCCCAGGCAGAGGGAATAACAACCGCAAAGGCTCCAAGGCAGAAGAAGCTTTTCTTGAGAAAGAGAAAGAAGACTGGTACAGCTGAAGCCCAGCGAGAGCAATGGGGAGATGGGTGTGAGATGCAACAGAAGAGAAGCAGCCAGAGCCTACAAGACCCAGGAGGCTTTAGTAAGGCGTAGCCAGTTCTGCAGCCCAGGCTCTCACCTTCGGGCGTACAGCGGTAGTGTTCTGTTGAATTTTTTTCCCCAAAGCCTGGCCCTGGTTACCACCTGCACCAGAATCACCTGGGGGTGCTCAAAAAAATGCAGATTTCTGAACCTAACCCCAGATCTCCCCGCACTAGAATGTCAGTTCTGCGGGTTCGGGTGGGAGCATGATTTGCCCACTGCTGAATCCCCAGCACCCACAGTACCTGGTATGCATTAAGAGCTCAATAACTGTTGAATATAAACAAGTCTCCTGAATCAGAAGCTACAGGTGGACCCCAGAATCTCATTTTCCCCGGTGACTACAGCACCCGCCAATCACACTCCAGAAAAGGGAGTCTGGCCTGCACATGAAACTCCAGGGGCCTCGGACTGTACTTCTGTGGCGATCTAAGTCCAAAGCGCGCCAAGGTGGGGGCTGGAAAAGGGCTCAGCCACCGACCCTGCCGGGACTCAAGAGGATTCGGGTGGGCCGTCCCTCCAGGCTCACCGAGGCTTCAGCGTCGCCTCCCGCCGGCCGCCGGTAGAAGCCAGGCCTCCGAGCAGCGGGCTGGGACCCGCTGGGACCCGGGGGAGTCAAGTCCCCCGATGGGCCGCCCCCCAAGCCCTGGGCCCTCGGTGCCTCCTCCAGGACCCCGTCAGCGCCCCGGAGTCGCAGAGCGCCCAGTCCCACCCGGCCCCATAGCCCGCCCGCGCGAACCTTCACCTGCACTCACCGACGCTCTTTGCGACTGCCTCGTTCATCCGGGAGACAGTGACTTCCGGCTCCCGGCGGAAGCGGAAATCCCTCCCCTTCCCTTCAGTCTCACCCACCCGAGGCCGGGACCTCCCAGCGAGTAAGCCCCGCCTCCTCCAGCGTCTTTGTGCGCACGCACAGAAAGTAAGTCTTATCTGTACTCTCATTCCGGGCCCGGAGGCGGGATAGCGGTGCGCGTGCGCGAGGGTTGGACCGCATTTCACAGTTGGTGTGCAAGTGGCCGCTACTTGTAGTGAGCTTCCGCGGTGGCAGTTCCCGCGTTTCAGGAGCGGTGGACCGGGCCATAGCAGCACTGGAAAGGCAGCCTCTCCCTTGGCTGCAGCATCTTCACGTGCCTTCTCTCCCACTTCAAGCCCCAGCTCCTCGCAGCTCACCTGGGTCTCCCCGATGTCGGGCACATTCAAATATCTCAGTGCTAAGAAACGGCAGATACCAGTATGGCTGAATCAGAGTTAACGGGGGAAGCTTGTAAGAAGCTCTTCTCAAACTTTAACAAGAACCTGTGGATCTTACTATAATTCAGGTTCAGGTCAGGAGTGGGGCCTGGAAGTCTGACTTTCTAACTAGCTCCCCAGTGCCATACGTGCTGTTGGTCTGCGGGACCACACTTTGAGTGCCGAAGTTATAATACATGAGATTGGACAGGCAGGTAGGGGCTGGGGGAGGGGAAAACCAAGCTCCACAATTTCCACGATGTAGTGAAGAGGCTGGACAGAAATATAAAGGATCAGTTGCTACACTGTTCAGCGCAGCAGAGGGGAGTGTGTGGATCTCAGAGCATGTGATGGTGGAGGGGGCTGCCAAACTAGTACGAGAGGTTAGAGAAGGCTTCCCTGGGAGGCCGATGCTCAGGATGGAATCCAAAGCCTGAGTGGAAGTCACACAGACAGAAGTAGCACCTATAGAACTTAAGAGGGAGTGAAGGAGAGAGGAGTGTCAAGGGTGGAGACCCTGGGAGCTGCCTCTTACTCAGATGAGGAAGGCTCAAGAGAGATGATTTGGAGGAGCGGTCAAGGGTTGTGTTTCGCTGTGATTAGTCTGAGACAAGCAAGAGGGGCTCTGGAAGGGGCCTTTGGAAGGGAAGCCAGGAGCTCAGGAGAAGGATCTGGATGTGGTTTTGAGAGTCATTTGCATGTGGAGGTTATTTAAAGTCTTGGGGCCAGAGGAGGTCACATGGTTTCAGGGGTAAGGGGTAAAGTATAGCAGAAGAAGAGGGCTAAGAAGGACACCAGGGCTCCCCAGCCTTAGAGGTTAGGAGGAGGAGGAGCCAGCAAGAGACTGGGCAGAACAGTGAGGTAGGAGGAGAAAGACGTGGGTTGCCCTCTCCCAGAAGCCTCCAGAGGCAGGTATTTCAAGACGAGGAGAGTGATCAGCTGTGTCACATGCGGCTGCGAGGTTGAGTAAGATGAGGAAAGAGAATTGGCCGTTGACTTTGGCAAGTGTTTGGTCCCTGGCAATCTTGATAAGAGCTCTTTCGTTGGAGGGTTTAGGAAAATAACTTGTCAAGAGAGCTATCGATATATTTCCAATAGACCTATCTCCAAGAAGTCCTCTAGAGGGCAGTGTTACTCTCGGAACTGCCAAGCTTAACCCTTGGCAGTGCCTCTCGGGAGGACCCCTTCTCCGTGCTTGTACAAACCTGGATACACACAGGATGGGATCATACCATACATGTTACCTTGCACCTTGCTATTTCCACTTAGTGGTCAATACACATACAGATAATTATTGTGTGACTCTGCCGTAGTATATATGGACAATCCTATATTCACTCATGATTGCCAGGTTCATAGGTTTTTTGTGTCTTTTCTTTCCCTTTTCCTTTCTTCTCTCTCCCTTTCCTTCCTTCCTTCCTTCCTTCCTCTCCTCTCTTTATTTATGTCTCTCCTTCCCTCCCTCCCTTCCTTCCTCCCTCCTTTCCTTCACATATTTATTGAGATATAATTGACAGACAATAAACTGCACGTTTTGACATATACATACACCTGTGAAACCATCACCACAATCATGATAGTGACTGTTTCCATCCCCCCAAGAAGTTTCCTTATGTCTCTTTGTAGTCAATCCCTACCCCACCCCCAGCCCTTGACACCAACTAATCTGTTTTCAGTTCCTATAGCTTTGTGTTTTTGAGGAAGTCACATAAACAGAATCATACAAAACGTAGCCTTTTGAATTTGGCTTCTTCTACTCAGCTCAGTACGTTTGTGATGTGTCCTTTTTTTTTTGGCCACACTGCTTGTGGGATCTTAGTTCCCCATCAGGGATTGAGCCCATGTCCTCGGAAAGCGTGGAGTCCTAACCACTGGACCGCCAAGGAATTCCCTATGTCCATGTTGTGTTTATCAGTAGTTGTTCCTTTTTATCATTGAGTTGTATTCCGTTGTATGGATGGATACAGTTTGTTTATCCTTTCCCCTACTGATGGACATTTGGGTTGTTTCCATTTTGGGACAATTATGAATAAAGCTACTATGTACTGTCTCATTCAGATCTTTCTGTGGATGTTCGTTTTCTACTGTATTTTTTTAAATTTAATTTTTATTTTATTTTGGAGGGTAGTTGATTGACTCTACTGTATTTTATTTCTACACTAAAACATGTGATTCCTCTGGAATTCATTTTTGTATACGGTCTGAAGTAGGGTTCAGGTTGTGTTTTGTTCTGGGCTAACCGCCAAGGCAGATAACATCTCTCCTGGGAAGTTGTAATGCCACCTTAACCTACATCACGTTCTCATGTGTTCTTGAATTTGTTTCTGGATTCCCTCTGGATGTTTTCCCGGAGCCAGGGTCATGCTGTTTTGATGACAGTGCGTTTTGCTGTTTGGCAAGGCAGCTTTCTCACCTTGCTATTCATGAGTCTTGGCCTTGGAGGCTGTTGAGGGGGTGGATGTGGCCTGACTTTCCAGTGACAACCTCCTGGCTGAGTGACGGTGCCGGTGTCAGGCCCAGCACCTGGTGTGAGGAGGGGAGTGGGGAGATGATAATATCCATGACGGTTGAATCAGATGCAGTTGCTCGGGAAAAGCGGGAAGAGATGAGACTCTGTGACTGGTCTTCAGGAATTCTGCCATCTTATTTCCTGTAATTTACAAGGCATCTTTTTTTAAAAAACATCTTTATTGGAGTGTAATTGCTTTACAGTGTTGTGTTAGTTTCTGCGGTATAACAAAGTGAATCAGCTATATGCATACATATATCCGAATATCCCCTCCCTCTTGTGACTCCCTCCCACCCTCCCTATCCCACCCCTCTAGGTGGTCACAAAGCACTGAGCTGATCTCCCTGTGCTATGCGGCTGCTTCCCACTAGCTATCTGTTTTACACTTGATAGTGTATATATGTCAATGCTACTCTCTCACTTCGTCCCAGCTTACCCTTCCCCCTCCCCATGTCCTCAAGTCCATTCCCTACGTTCTCTTTCTGACTTACTTCACTCTGTATGACAGACTCTAGGTCCATCCACCTCATTACAATTAACTCAATTTCATTTCTTTTTATGGATGAGTAATATTCCATTGTATATATGTGCCACATCTTCTTTATCCATTCACCTGTCGATGGACACTTAGGTTGCTTCCTACAAGGCATCTTTCTACCCATAGCTGTGTGCTGGCTGACATTGTCCCCTGAGCTGGAAGGAAGCCCTCTAGGAGGGCATGTGTCTACCCTGCCTTATTCCTTTGGGTGCTCCTTGAGTTGGCACAGGACTTGGTCCTTGGTGCTTGGTAGACGTGCTTGGCCATTGTGGGGGGGGGCAATCCCCCTCCCTGCCACTAGTTCCCTGTGTCAGCTTGGATGTGTCACTTCTCCTTTCCACCCTCTGGGCCCTGTGAACTGGGATGTTGGGCTAATTCCACACTCTGGGCCCTGCAAACAGGGACACTGGGCTGACTTCTGATTCAGACCCCTGCCTGCCTGGAGCCTCTGAGTCAGTGGGAAGAGGCAGGGTGGCCGTGAGCTGCCTTGACTGTCGTGGTTAAGATTGAGGGTCTGACGCTTCCTGGATATGACCTTGGGCACCTGACTTAATCTGTCGAGTTTCTGTCCTCTGAGAAGCCAGGATGACACTGGCCCTTTCCTCCGGGGCCAGGATTAGAAGGGATGGCGGGTGTTTTTGGTATAGAGCTTGGTGGGTGGTAATGTCAGCTGGAAGGAACTCAGGGCTGGCATTCCGGTAAGACAGCTTTGCTTAACTTTAATAGTAACACATGTTACCTTGTAACAAATTCAGCAGTGTTGACTGCTACAAAGTAGCAAACAGAAGGTGCCACTTCCATCAAGTCCCTTTCCCCAGAGAGGTGAGGCGAGGGATGCTCGTGACACACCTTCAGGCTTTGCAGGTATTCTTTTTTTTTTAAAGATTTATTTATTGATTGATTGATTGCTATGTTGGGTCTTCGTTTCTGTGCTAGGGCTTTCTCTAGTTGCGGCAAGCGGGGGCCACTCTTCATTGCGGTGCGCGGGCCTCTCACTATCGTGGCCTCTCTTGTTGCGGAGCACAGGCTCCAGACGCGCAGGCTCAGTAGTTGTGGCTCACGGGCCCAGCTGCTCCGCGGCATGTGGGATCCTCCCAGACCAGGGCGCGAACCCGTGTCCCCTGCATTAGCAGGCAGACTCTCAACCACTGCGCCACCAGGGAAGCCCTGCAGGTATTCTTTTATTGACTATTTGGCAGTGACCAAAGGATGCTTGATTCAGGAGACAGCTGCACCCCCATTGCCCAGAACTCAGTAACCTCACTTATTTTACCCAGGATGCTATTTCATTCTATTTAGGTGGGCAGGCAGCTGGACCCAAACAATTGGGTCCCTGGCCCCGTAGCAGCTGAAGTGGCCGTTGAGGGCAGGCCAAGAGAGCAGTTCCTGTGACTGGCTGGCTCAGGCTGTTTGTGGTGGGTGTTAGTCAACTCAAGCCCCGAGGGGAACTGGGTTTCTCTGCAGCTTTCAGTTCAGGGTGAGCATGCTGCTTTCAGCGTTCCTCGGCAGCAACAGGCCCTGAAATAATTCTGCTTCTGGAAGTTTTCCTCCGTACGTACTTGCACAGATGTGCAAAAGCATGGGTCCAGGCATGTCCGCTGCAACTATGTTGGTAAGAGGGAATGATTGGAAAAGATTTCCGCAGGCCCCAGCAAGGAGCTGGTGACATAAGGCAGAAACTCCATGGCTGTCAAAAAGCAGGGCAATCCTGCTCTTGGGAATGTATCTGGTTTATCCTACAAGCATATCTGCATATGTAGGAAATGAATGTGTGGGTCATTTATGGCAGCATTGCTTGGGGATAGCAAAATTATTGGAAGCAATCCAGGCGACCCTCAGTAGATGGCTGTTTAGATAGACAGTTGGGGACTGGCACACAGTGGGGCCTCTGTAGCTGCAGAAAGAAGCTCCCCCAGAGGGCTGATGGGCAGATCTCCAGGTACAACAGGCAGAAACAGCAAATTGCAGAAGAGAACCTTTGGGGGTGCAGGAAATGCTTGTATCTTGATTGTGGTGGTGGGTTTGTGGGTGTGTGCCTTTGTCAAAACTTACTGAACAGCAGACTTTCAAAATGTGTCCATTAGACCACAATGAAGTTGGTTTGAAAAATAAAACAAAACCAAAACCAAAACAGCAAGGTGCAGATCAGTGGGAAAGGGGAGGAAAAAACCGTTCAGGTTTGCTTTCATTTGCGCACAGAAATCCTGAAAGGAAGCCCAAGGCATTTACAAAAAGCTATTTCCTTTCCGGAAAGGTGGAGGGACAGATGGGAAGGGGGTGAGATATTTTACCTTTCTACAGTTTAGATTTTCGAACCATATGAATAGCACCGATGCCACAGTGAAATGTACAAAAATGAATGTTCTGATATGATCAGTTCACTTGTGGTTAAATAGAACCCCCCCCACCCCAGAAGAAAAAAAGAACCTCCCTGTCAGTCCAGTGGTTGAGACTCCGTGCTTCCACTGTGAGGGGCATGGGTTCGATCCCTGGGCACTAAGATCCCGCCAAAAAAAAAAAAAGGAAAAAAGAAAAAACACATGCAGAACTGCGTATACATTGTGATGCTTTGTGTGAAAAAAGGAGGATGCTTTTATTATGGAAGGAAAGAACATGATGATGTTTGTCCTTAGGGAGGTGAGCATGGGGGAGGAAGGCTTGCTTCACGATGGACCCTTCTTTCTGTTTGGTCTTGACTTAAAATCGCATCCATGTATGAGGCCAGTTGGTTATGGATGAGGCTTAGAGATGGAGATGCAGAACAGCAAGTGGGGGAGCCCCGACCCTTTCAAACCCAGGTGATGCATCTCGCCAGTGAGGTGAGGAAAGGGACGCTCGTGATACACGTTCAGCCTTTGCAACTATTTTTTTTTATTGACTATTTGGCAGTGACAGAAGGATGTCTGATCCAGGGGAGGGCTTTCCCTCCCTGTCCCCCAATGCCTGGAACTCAGGCTGGGCGAGCCCGGCCAAGGGGCCTGGCACTCTGGCCGGAACACGTGTCCATATTTCTTTCATGTATGTGGGCATCCTTGTCACAAAGGCCATGTGGCACCACAGTTTCTCATCTGTCCTTCTCCTTCCTGCTCTGCCGTAGCACCACCGGCCCTTGAGAAAGCCTGCCCATGGGCAGGGGGTCCCAGCGGGGCCCACTCACCCACCAGCAGGGAGGCGCCCCTAACTCAGGCCCCAGCGTGGAGCCCCCGTCGGTGCTGGTGCTCAGACCTGGCTTGCCTTGGCAACTTGGTCTTGAAGAGGGACTTGCCCGAGGCCTCGATGTAAGTGACGCTCATCTCTTTGGGGCTGATCTCAACGTAGGCGAAGCCACCCAGTGAGTTCTCGGCCCCGTAGTGGAAGCGCAGGTAGCCGTTGGGGACCTTGCGCAGGTGCTTCTTTGAGGGGTCCATGAAGTTCCCGGCCCCGCTCAGCACGAAGCCCACGCCATTCTCATCCTGAAGGTACTGTGGACAGAGGAAGCAGGGTCACTGGAGCCCCCAGCCCCTCAGTGAGGTTGACCATGGGCTTGGTGTCTACCTGTCTTGAGTCCAGGGTCAGGCCTGTGATGGACCACAGAGTCACCTTGAACAGGGGACATACCCCACCCCCTCTTGTCCTGGGCCTCAGTTTTCCCACCTGTGAGAGTGTATTGATCTGAGCAACCAATAGTCAACTGGGACCCGTGAGACGGCTTTTAGGGAACTTTGGGCTGTTTTCTGGTGAGCGAGCATAGAGTTTGAGAGAGAGTGACATGCAGGGGGCTCCCAAACAGGAGGAGGACCCCAATATGCCATGTGGCACAGTGGCTGGGCTGGGGACCCCTTACCAGGCTCTCGCCCCACCCTCAGTTCCCTCACCTGCAGGTTGTGATCGTGGCCACACAGGTAGGCGGTGACCTTGTGCGTGGTCAGCAGCGGCAGCAGTTGCTTGACCAGGCAGTGGGTGGGCCCGTGCTCGGCGATGGACCACACGGGGTAGTGGCCGGCCACCAGCACGTAGTCCTCCTTGGCCGCCGCCAGCTGCTTCTTGATCCAGGCCAGCTGCGTGCGGGCCATCGCCAGGTTGCGGGGCCTCTCGGGCTGCTGGCTGGCAAAGTCGTCTGAGTTGCCACACAGTGTCACTGTGTCCAGCATGAAGATGGCCACGGACACGTTGGACCGTGGGATCTTGAAGCGCAGGCGGTAGTAAGGGCTGGGGAAGTTCCTGTGGATGGGATGGAGGTGGTGGGCGCCCGTCTTGGGCAGAGAAGCCCCAGGCTCAGCTCTGGCTGATGGATCTCTTTGCCCACCTGAGCAAGGCTGGCGGAGGGATAGAAGGAGGGGCAGACTCACCAGCGCTTGGAGATCCTGGAGTAGGCTATCTGTGCCGAGACGTTCCCCAGATGGTCGTGGTTGCCAGCCAGCACGTACCAGGGCACGTTGCGGAGTGAGGAGGCAGAGAACACGTCCTCAAAGGTCTCCTGCAGCAGACAGAGAAGGGAGCCCCGCCCCCCCAGGTTCAAGCAGCCATCGGATGCTCCCACCAAGTCAGGCGCTATGTACAAGGGAGATAATGAGTGTGCTAGGTGTCTACAAGTGTCAGCTTCCCTCTGCCCTCTCCAGAGTCAAAAGGTCGAGTGGCTTCTCCACGCTTCCCCCCGCCTCCACACCTACTCCAGTGGCGCACACCTGGAACCTCTTGTCGTTGGCATCTTGCACGCCAGTGAAGTAGAAATTGTCCCCCAGGGACAGGATGAAGTCTGCGCCCAGGATCTGCACGGTCCTGGCAATCTCCTTGGCATTGGCCATTTCCCGGGCTGTGTAGAACGGGGCATTGGGGACCCCTCCCCAGTCACCCACGGCAACAAAGCGCAGGACAGGGGCCGGGGCGGTGCGGGTGTTGGTACTGATGCCGGCCGCCCAGGGGAGCACCAGGGGGAGCACCAGCGAGGCTTGCAGGACGAGCAGCACCGTCCACGTGTCCATCTGGGAGGGGAGAGACAAGCGTCCGGGGCATGGGCCGCATGCCCCCCCGACCCCGCCCCGAGATCCCCACTTGCCCTGTTCTGAGAAAGGAGGAGACGGCTCCCTGCAGGGGTGGCCTGGCTCCCTATTTCCCGGGACTTGAGCGCAAGAGCTGCCTGGGAGGGTCGGGGGGCGAGCAGGGTCCAGCCAGTGGGGCGGGGAAGGGCCGGTATGCGGGGCCCAGCACTCACCCTGGGGGGAGGCACAAGCCAGTCGGCTGGGGGCTCAGAGAGGCAGGTGAGCTCCAGAGCAGAACTGGCCGGCACTGAGCCTTTATTCCCTGGGGGCGGAAATGGATCATTAGAGAGGATGATGCAGTTTCTCCGCCAACTGTTCCAGAAGCCCTCCCCTTGGGTCATGTGAGCCTTGGAGTTAGTTCCCCGGAGGCCCGACACGGGATTCGAGGCGGGGTGGGGGGGGGGGGTGGTCTGGCCTATGAGTGCAGCCGCGCCTGCCCCACAGGCTCTGCGTCTGCCCACGGGAGCGCGTCTGTGTCGTGGGCCTCGTGTGTGCTGTGTGCGCAGCTCTATCTGTGCGCCCCAGCCAGGCACCTCCCGTGTGTGTGTGTCCGTGTCCTCCGCGGACGTGTTTGTCTGCCAGTGCCTGGGTGTGTCTGAGCTGTTTTCTGCGTGTAGCCAAGCGTGCCTGCCTCGGTCACATGTCTGCTGTGTGCCTGGCAGTCCCATGTCCCCGTGGCTGTGGACACTGAGCTGGCAAGGCCTGTGTGGCAAGCCTGTGACGCGCGCCTGCGTCCTCAAGTGGAACTGTGTGTGTGGGACGAGGACTTGTGTGTCCCTGTCTTGTGCCCGAGCCGAGTTGTGTGTCTATGTGTTGTGTCTCTCAGCTGAGTTGTAGGTCCGGTGTGTGAGGTGTGTTTGACAACATCTGCGCGCGAGTCCCAGGGTCACCCCCCCTCCCCCAAACAGCAGGGGCTCCCTTTTCCAGGAAGTCCTGCCCACACCTTCCTCTCTGCCCCACCCCCCATTCCTGCAGGAGGAACCCAGGCAGGAGGCAGCTGGTGACAAGCCGTGTGACCACAGACTTTTGACCCTCACACCCTCAGACCCCGAGGGCAGGGGGGCAGGCTATGGGGCAGCGGGGCCCCTGCACTTGAGGCCGGTCTGACCTGCCCCTCCCCTCCCTGCCTCCCTCCTCCCGGCCCTGATTGCCCCCTGCACACTCACGCTGGTTCCCTATAGTCTCTTGCGAGAGTGGATGGGGGGCCCCTCATTCACGGCTTGAAGACACAGGCTGGCTGTTCGCTCCTCCCGCCCCCGCAGCCCCGACAAACAGGAAGTGGGTCACGAGGGCCGGCGGAGACCCCTCCTCCGGGTGGAGACCTCCCGCCGCCGGGCGGTCTCACCTGGCAAAGGCTGGGCCCAGGGGTCAAGGCCAGGCGCTGCCGCGCCTGCCGACCTGCAGGAGTGCGGGGTGATAGCCGTCGGGGCTGCCCCGGCTTTAAGGAGGCGGCAGCTAGCCAGCCCTGCCGGCGGGCAGGGGGCGGCCCAGGTGATCCCCGGCGGCAAACGCGGGCTTCTGGGCCTCCTGGCCAGGCCGGCGCGCCCTGGGATGCTGTTGGGCCACTGCGCGCGCCACCACGCCTGCGGGGCGCACTTCTGTAACAGGAGGTAACGCTCCCTGGAGGGCGGCCCAGACCTGCCGACTGGGCTGCAGCTCGGCCGGGCAAGGTGGCTCGGGGACCCGATTTCCTCCCCCCGCCCCCACGCAGGCAGAGTCTCCACCTGCCTGCGCACTTGGGGCGCCCACGGCCCCCACCATCGCAGCGCTGGGTGGGGCCTCAGCCTCGGGCTGCGCCACCCTCTAGTGAGGAAGTGTGTCATCTTCAACCTCAGTTTCCTGGTCTTTAGGTGTGAGGCCGAAGAGTCCAAGCTTACTTAGAATTGCAAATAATTTAAGTTGAAACACCCCTCCAGGAGCTGGGGCTGCAACCCTTCCCGCTTCCTTTTGAAGGTGGGCGGGAGGCAAAAGAGTTAGTCTCATCTGAAGAGTAAAGTATGGGAAAGCAAAAGATGAGAACTTTCTGGTGGAGACACCTGGCAGACACCGCCCTAACAGATGATCCAGGTGAACAGCATAGTGATGTCTTATTGATATCACGTGGCCCTGACATAATGTCATGAGAAGGGCCCCTCACCTCCTGGGTTTCTCCCCAGTCACCTGTAACCACAGGCTTATGATGAGAAAAATACCAGATACACCCAAATCCAGGGATATTCTACAGAATACCTGCCTAGAACTCTGCAAAAATGGCCCAGTCATGAAAAAGCAACTTTTGAGGGGCTGTCACAGACTGGAGAAAAGGGGCACTTGTGGAAAAACTGGTGACATCCAAACAAAGCCTGGAGTTCTGTGAATAGTAACACAACTAAGAAACAGAATCGCGTATAGGTAGGTTCCAGGTATATCATGGTTCCAGATGATGCTGGCCATAGAGGCAACAGTGAGGTGTATGTTGGAACACTTCGCATTTTTTTTTTTTTTTGCAATTTTCCTGTAAATCTAAATTACTCCAAAATAAAACAGTTTACTTTGAAAATAGGCATGATCCAAGAAACTTAAACATGGATTCGACATGCACTGAGCACCTGCTGTATGCCCAGTACTGGCAGACCCAGCAGGGAACAAGACAGTTAGGAAACACCTGCTCTGCTGGGGCCCCACGTGCTGGCGAAATTTGTATTCTAGCTGTTAATTACTTTCCATTCTTTGGGGGTGGGGTGGGGCATTCTCTTTCCATTTTATACTTTATGTATTGTTTGGATTTTTGCTTGAAAATCACTGTTATTTTGCCAGCAGAATAAATGCACACTTCCTCCTAACATATCTGTGGTCTGAATGTAAACATGGGAAACAAATGCCTCATCACAGATCCAGGGCAGTGATTGTTTTCTGGGGAGACAGGAAGAGGAATGGAATTGGGGCTCAGGGACAAGGGAGTGTCAGAAAGGGAGCTTCAACTTTATCCCTACTGTTTCCTTTCACAGAAAAGGAAAAAAAAAAAATTATCTGAAGCAATTAGGACCAAATGTTAACATTTGCTTCTTCATGTGGCAGGTCTGGGGGTGTTTGAGGGATTATCTTCTATGCTTTCTGTATTTTTTTGAAATCACACAAAATTATAATATTTATTATCATATCGTATTACCTGGTCTTTAAAGAAACGTTGGAAAATACTGAAAAGCACAAGGAAAATGATTACACTCGTCTGCCTAGAGAGTGACTATTCAGTAATTTTTTTTCCATTAATTTTTCTATGCCTACATGTGTCTTCTGAAGAATGGGATGCTATTGACACCATTTTTTTTTTTTTTTTTTGGCCACGCCGTGCATCACGCAGGGATCTTAGTTCCCCGACCAGGGATCAAACCCATAGCCCGCTGCAGTGGAAGCGTGGAGTCTTAACCACTGGACCACCAGGGAATTCCCTACTGATACCATTTTTTAAGTTTGTCAAATGTTAACATTTTCTATATCTTTTAAATTAAAAAGTACAAAAGCACATGTACGTGAAAAGAAATCAGACTTCTTGCGGAGTGGGTAATGAAACTTGTGACTCCTTGGCTATATCTCTCTGGTCACCTCTGGGGTTCTGAGTAAACTCTTTTCCCTCCATTCACCCAGGGGAGCCTGCTTCTGCTGATTTTCTGTGGAGGTGGATCTGGATTTGGCTCTGAGCCTCCCTCCCCCTCCACTCCTGCCTTGCTTCCCAACACCAACGTCAATCCCATGGCTGAGTTCCTCCCTGCCCTCCCCTCCCCTCTCTGCCCCAGCTCTCACCACTCCTCTGGCCTTCTCACCCTTCCTGGAATAGGAGCCCTCGCTCTGACTTCAGGGCCTTGGCACTTGCTGTTCCATTTTCCTAGAAGGCTCTTCCTTCTCCAGCTACCCCCGTGGCTCCCTCCCACTGTATTTCAGTTCCTTTAACTTATCTAAAAAGCATCCCTCCCACCCCCATCCTGACTCCCTCCTAACTTGCTGTAGTTTTCTCAGTAGCCCTTATCACTGCCTGATGAACCAAACTCTGCTTATCTTGTTTTCAGTCTGTCTCCCCACCCGAATGAGGTCTGAGGCGACAAGAAGTGTCTGCAGTCGGTGGTGTTTGCTGCCTTTTCTCTGGCATTTAGAATCTGGGGCCCACAAAGGCAGCTGCTCAAGAATTATCTGGGGAAGGATGGAATGAAGGGGCTCGCTTGCACGATACGCTCTTCCCTCCAGTCTGAAGTGCAGCTTCCCCCCACCCTCCCGGCTTCATCCCTTGAGTGGATACCACTAACTCCTTTACAGCTTGCTTCAGATCTAAACGTTGTTGTTTTGTTGTTGTTGTTTTCTTTGTTTTTTGGCCAAGCTGCGTGGCATGTGGGATCTTAGTGCCCCCACCAGGGATTGAACCTGTGCCCCCTGCATTGGAAGCAGAGAGTCTTAACCACTGGACCACCAGGGAAGTCCCAAATGTTGTTGTTGTTTTTGATAATCTGTCCAGGACTCTTGGAGATATGTCAATGTCTGCATCTCCTTTGTGTTGGGGCCACTGCGCACAAGTCACACTAAGGACAGTGTATTCTGACCTCAGGGCCTTTGCACTTGCTGTGCCCTCCACTGGCCCACTCTCCTCCACCTTCTTATCCTTGAGCACTTGGCTTCAATGCCTCTTCCTCAGACTATCCTGACACCCTGACTCAGTTAGCACACACACCCAACACCTACTCCCCTGTCTCTACTGTTGTCAAGTCCCCGCCCTCCCCCCCAAGGAAATCCCACGAAAACAGGTCTGGGTGGACAACAAATGTCCACTCGATGGGGTCAGGAGGGGGGCAGGCGGTTAGCATTACTTCTGACAAGCACGGTCAGTGAAGGGAGGTGTGCAGCAGATTGGTACATGCCGTGAGGAGAGCCTGAGGTGGGAGGCATCAGGAGGTGGGGATCAGGAGCTAATGGCCTGGAGCTACGGAGTGTGGACTCGATCTGGAGGTTGACAGGTTTGGAGGATAGGGTCCAAGCTGTGTTTTTACAAGATCAGTCTGGAAAAAAGCAAGTCACAGACAGATCTATATTGTCTGTCTCTCTATATCTATTATTATTATTATTATTTTGGCTGCACGGCATGTGGGAATCTTAGTTTCCAGACCAGGGATCGACCCCACGCCACCTGCAGTGGAAGTGCAGAGTCTTAACCATTGGACCGCCAGGGAAGTCTCATTTCTATATCTATTTATATCTATCTATCTGTATATCCATTTAACTACATCTATCCATCTATTTATCTGTATCTCTATCTATCCATTTATTTTTATCTATCTGTCTATCTACCTATCTGTATATCTATCCATTTATCTCTATGTATCCATCTATCTGTATCTCTATCCATCCATTAATTTTTATCTATCATCAATCTATCTATCACACTATATCTTGATACAAAACTACAAGTGCTTTTGGTTGCTACTCACCAAGAAGAAATAATTCTGGCACCCACAGGAACAAACTTAAGAATGGTATCTTCCGGGGATGGTTGCCCTGGGAAATTATTAACTTCTACTTTACTGAATTCATCTTTAAAAGTTAAAAGCTAGTAAAGAGTTTGTAATCAGGAAAACAGTATTTACCTAAATAACCATTCTGATGAAGGCATGGATGATTGTTGATGGAGGGTTAGCCTACATTGAGGGGGACACCGCCCCCCCCCCCCCCAGTGGCTGGTATGGTCGGGTCAGCCCTCCAGGATGGCTGTTTAAAGGTGGTTGAGCCAGGGGGCTTTGCAGCCATCTGCCTGAGTTCAAATTCCAGCTCCTCTGTTGTTATTTGGCTGTGTGACTGTGGGCTAGGGGCTTTACCTCTCTGTGCTTTATTTCTTCATCTTTAACACGGGTGATGTTACAGTTATTCAGTACAGAGTGTCATGTGCACCAAAAGTCCTGCCACAGATGGAACATGCAGAAGAGGACCTTGTTCATAGCCAGCACCCCCTATAAGCTAGCTGCCACTGCTTGTTATTATTACATCACTATTATGTGTATTATTATTATAGACTAGGGCAGTGGCAATTTGGATAAACTGAACATGTTTAAGAGGCAGAAATAAGAAGTTGGGGGACCAACTCATCCCAGTTTGCCAGGGACTTTCCTGATTTTAGCATAGGAAGTCCCACATCCCAGGAACCCTCTCAGTCTTGAGTAAACCAGAAGGATAGTTGGTCACCCTAAGATAAATCTTGGGACCCAGTGGTTAGAGGGAGGAATCTCTGGCAACTTCCAGCTTTCAGGTCTGGAGAATGAGAACCTAGACCCAAGGAAGAAACTCAGGGAGATGAACCATTTTTGGGGAAGTGGACAAACCTTAGCGTGGGTACATTGAATTTGAGGGGCCTCTTGCTTGTCTGGGTGGGAGAAGATGGGTTTCCCTGTGGGGATCACGGGACAGAGGTCCCAGTATCTTATTCTGAAATATTTTGAACACACGGCGAAGTTGAAAGAATTGTCCAGCGAACACCCACACACTTGCTCTTAGATACTGCAATTAAGATTTGCATATATTTGCTTTAATATCTATCCATCCGTTCACTCATCCATCTTACTCTTTACCTATTTTAATATGTTGTGGACATCTGCACACTTCCCTGCCAAGGCTTCAGTGCTCATACCATTAACTAGAATTCGATATTTGTTTACAGTTCTTTTCTCTGATGTGAAATTTACATACAATGATATGTACAAGCCTTAAGTGTACACTGGGCAAGTTCTGATAAACCTCAGCTACAGTCATGAAAGAAATAACTTACTCAACCCCCGTGAGATTCAAAACAAAAAATAGAAGTAAATGGAGGCAGCTCTGGTTCTGCTACTTGCAAAGCTCTGTGACCTGGAGTGAGTGTCTTAACCTTTTTGGGCTTCAGCTTCTCATCTCTAAAATGGGAAGAGTAAGGGTGCCTGTCTGAGATCTGATTGTGGTTGTCGTGGTTACTGAACACGTGAATTCGTGTAGAAATACTGAGGAGTGCCTGGCATGTAAGGAGTGCCTTGAGGGACTTCCCTGGTGGCCCAGTGGGTAAGACTCCCATGCTCCCAATGCAGGGAGCCCAGGTTTGATCCCTGGTCGGGGAACTAGATCCCGCAGGTGTGCCACAACTAAGAAGTCTGCATGCTGCAACTAAGAGTATACATGCTGCAACTAAAGATCCTGCATGCCTCAGCGAAGATCCTGTGTGCCGCAACTAAGACCCGACGCAGCCAAAATAAATGAATAAATAAATATTAAAAAGAAATTTAAAAAGTGCCTTGAAAACACTCACTTAAAATATTACCCAGTTGGAACAGTGAAAAGAATTACTCTTGGTGGAAGAAGAAATAAAGAGGTAAGTATATTGCTGAAAAATTTCAAAGATGGCCAACAGAGGACCCTAAGCATGGGATCTACACTGGTGTGGAAGGCAGGTGGAAGGAAAGGGCGGCTGTGAGCTAAATCCTGATCCACTGCTGCAGAAAATCAGCAGATGAGAGCTCCCTTCACCTGTGGGTGATTAGAGGGAGAGGAGCGTATTCAGTATTCAGAATCGTGGAGATGCCCAGAGAGAAAGCTAAGAATCCATGCCCTGCAAAAGGTCTCATTTGTTTTAATCATGTGCATGTGCTTTTGTATTTTTTTTAACGTGCTTTTGTATTTTAATTTAACTGTAATTTGAAAAACATAGACAAGATTCTGACACCTGCTCCAAATGGATGAACCTTGAAGACATTATTATACTCAGTGAAATAAGCCAGCCAGCAAAGGTCTGTATGATTCCACTTCTACAAGGTCCCTAGGGTGGTCAGATTCATAGGGACAGAAAGTAGGATGGTGGGTGCCTGGGGCTGGGGGAGGGGGAATGGGGTGGTGTTTAATGAAGACAGTTTCAGTTTTGCAAGATGAAAAGAGTTCTGGAGATGGATGGTGGTGATGGTTACACAACAATGTGAATGTATTTAATGCCACTGAACTGTACACTGAAAAATGGTGACGATGGTAAATTTTATGTTATTTGTATTTTACCAAAGTTGAAAAAAAAAACAGAAAAGCACAGAAGATAATCCTAAAACACCCCTGTACCATCACATGAAGAAGCAAATGTTGTAATTGTTTCAGATATACATTTTCCTTTTTATGAAAGAAAAAAAACCCAGTAGAGATAAAGTTGAAGTCCTCTCCTGCTTGTAATTTCAATTCAAAAAATCCTAAATAAGTCTCCTTCCCATTCTGGTCCTCCGCTTTGGAGGGAACAAAAGTTACCAGATTTTTGTGTCTCCTTCCAGAGCTGGTTAATTGATTTCAGGATGGTAACTTTTTATTTTCTTTCTTAATTTATTTATTTTTAATTTTTGCCTGCGTTGGGTCTTTGTTGCTGCGCGCAGGCTTTCTCTAGTTGCTGCGAGCGGGGGCTACTCTTCATTGAGGTACGCGGGCTTCTCATTGCGGTGGCTTCTCTTTGTTGCGGAGCACTGTCTCTAAGCGTGCGGGCTCAGTAATGTGGCTCGCGGGCTCTAGAGCGCAGGCCCAGTAGTTGTGGCGTAGGGACTTAGTTGCTCCGCGGCATGTGGGATCTTCTGGGACCAGGTCTCGAACCCGTGTCCCCTGCATTAGCAGGCAGATTCTTAACCACTGCGCCACCAGGGAAGCCCTGGGCTGCTAACTTTAAGTTGAAAAGTCATATGATAATTTGGCTGAATTAAGAAGCAGTATCAGAATGTTTAAAAGAACATATTTCAAACTCCTATTTATATGTTTAATTTTTAGATTTGTAACAACGCTAAGGACTTCAGAAGCATTTGCTTGGTGGAGGGATTTAAGAGTAAAGAATCAAATATAACACTTCTATAAATGCCATCTGCAATATTTAAGAGATTTCAACCCACTACATTTCTAAATGGACCCAAATATGTATCCAATGACCTCTCTGAAAGTGATGGTCCATTTTGCCAGGTGTATAAGTAACATAATAGCTGTAATTGGAACCGAAGACTTAAGAGAAACTCTGATTTTAAAGGTATAATTTAAATTGACTGTGTACTTGGAAAGTAACCACAAAGATGGATTTTTCTAGGCACCAAAGCTGCCCCAAATACAGACACCGTCGTGAGTTTGTTTGATTTGAGGAACGCAAAGACCAGTGTGGCTGGAGCAGAGGGAGCGAGGGGAAAAGAGGGAGGAAACGAAGGCAGGGAGGTAAGGGGTGCGTGCGAGTGCTTTGGGGGCTGCAGGGAAGAGGGTTTTTATCCCCAGGGAGGTGGGCGCCGCGGAGAATTCTGAGCAGAGGTGGGACTAATCAACAGGTTTTGCATAATTTCCGCCAGCTGTTGGGCTGTGGACCACAGCTACTTGGTGAGTGCTGCCGGTGGGAAAAACCGGATCCTGTTGGTTTCCCCCAAACCCGGTAAACAAAGTCTTAAAATCTTGACCTCGGAAGCTCCCCCGGGACCCCCAGCAGGGGCCAGAATGCCGGGCGCCTTTCTCAGACTCTTGACCTGTCCACTGCTGCTTCCGCGTGGGCAAATCCTGAACTGCAGCAACGTCCTGCAAACCGTGTTTCCTTTTTGGTGCGCAAAGGCCCCCTTGTGCGGGGTGTGGAGGGTCGGGCAATGGATCCAGCCAAGGTCTGCCCCCCCTTGCCCCCGCAGAAGCTCCCAGGGGGAGGGATGAGTGAGCTACACGGGGATTCAGATGTTTGCAGGATAATCTGATGAGCAGCCTGCGTCTCAGAAATGGGAAATGTCTATCCTTTCTCCGTTGACTGTTATTGCGTCTTAAAAAAAAATCAGTTGGGCATATTTTTGTGGGTCTATTTCTGGGTTCCCTATTCTACTCCATTGTTTTAGGTATCTATCCTTTTACCAGTACCACCATATCTTGATTTCTGTAGCTGTACAGTAAGCCTCAACATTGGGCAGAGTGATCCCTTCCATTTTATACTTTTTCCAAAATTGCTTTCAGCTATTCTGTGACCTGTGCCATTCCATATAAATCTTAGAACAAGTTTGTCTATGTCTATGCAAAATCTTGCTGGAATTTTGACAGAAATTACTTTAAACTTATCTATCAAGGGGAGAATTGTCGTGTTTACTATGTTGAGTCTTCTAATCCATGGACATGGTATGTTTCTTCATTTATTTAGATCTTTGATTTCGTCAGCATTTTGTAATTTTCAGGATACATATCCTGTACATGTTTTGTTAGATTTACACCTAAGTATTTAATCTTCTTTGTTGCAATTGTTAATGGTATTCTGTTTTAAATTTTGGATTCCATTGGCTCACTTAAATTTAAAAAAATATTTTAAAATTGAAGTATAGTTGATGTACAACATTATGTAAGTTACAGGTGTACAGTATAGTGATTCACATTTTTTAAAGGTTATATTCCATTTATAGTTATTATAAAATATTGGCTATGTCCCCTCTGTTGTACAATGTGTCTTTGTAGTACATTTTATTTTATTTATTTATTATTATTTTTTGGCTGTGCTGCGTGGCTTGCGGGATCTCAGTTCCCCAACCAGGGATTGAACCTGGGCCATAGCAGTGAAAGCCCAGAATCCTAACCACTAGGCCACCAGGAAACTCCCACCTTGTAGTATATTTTATACATAATAGTTTGTACCTCTTAATTTTTCCTTGGGCTTCTGCAGTCACTTTCTAAATTCCGCCATATATCTGGTTGCCTGTGAGTATTGTAATCCTTAAATCAAAAAGGTGAAAAAGGGAAAAAGAAAAAGAAACAAACAAAAAACACAGATACTGTTCCTTAAAATCTCCTGGAAGCCACTTCGGCTGGTAGGGGTTGAAACAATGCTAGCCAGCCTCAGTATCTGCACCTCAGTGATCAAAAGCAGTAATCAGCCATCAGAACATAGAACTCAGATAATTGGAGGACAAGGTCTTTTTGTCCCACCCTGGGTCTAGAAGCCACACCTGGCATAGGTGCCACTGTCTCCAAAGCTGTCTGCCATGGACTGAGTGGTGGGGGATGGGTAGTCACTCTTGCACTAAAGGCTGAAATTGACTGAAATTGCTGCAGTGGAGTAGCCAAGATTTCCCATGGAAGCCACGAATTCAAATAAGACTCCATCGTTTCAAAAGAGTTAACTTCAGAGAGTTTGTGGCAATACAGTTGTTGTCTACGTGGGGAATCAGGTACCTGGTGCTTCCTTCTCCACCATCATCCCTGACATCATTTTCTACACAGTTGCTTTTTCTTTTCCTTTGGCCTGCCACTCGGCTTTCGGGATCTTAGTTCCACGACCAGGACCACGGATCGAACCCAGGCCCCCTGCCGTGGAAGCGCGGGAGTCCTAACTACTGGACGGCCAAGGAATTCCCTACACAGCTGCTTTGAATGTCCCAATATCTCAAAGAATCTCCACTCCAGCGTCTCCTCCAGAATTTGGGCAGTCTATGGTATGTCTAAACTCCATAACCTCTTGCCCCAGATATTTGTGGGTCTCTAGTCTGCTGTGAAGCTTTACGAGCAGTGCCTGCTGTTTTTCCTACCTGACAGCTGAGTTAGGCTCAAGAGAGACCAGCGCCTTGCACCTGTCCTCCAAGCATCTCCCAAACAGGTTAGAACAGACTTACACAACAATTAGTGGGTAAGGTCTGCTTTGCTCCCTACAGTTCAAGGGCCAGGTTCCTAAAACTGGGCAATGGGCTACTGTCACAGCCCAAAGGGAAGAGAGGCAGAGGCCACAGTAGAGAGGGAAGATGTCTCTCAGAGACAGAACTGGCCAACACAAGGGATCAAAGACCCCATCAAGAGACTGGTCCAGTAGAGGTGAGGTCTGTCTGAATTCAAACTCCCTTGGCACCTAAGACTGGCAAAAAATGTCTAGACTTAAGGGAGTTGGAGGATGGGCTTTGTAAAAAAAAATTATTTTGTTCAAATATAATTGATTTACAATGTTGTGTTAATTTCTGGTGTACAGCAAAGTGATTCAGATATATATATATATATATATATATATATATATACACACACACACACACACACACACACACACACACACACACACACACACACATTCTTTTTCATATTCTCTTCCATTGTGGTTTATCACAGGATATTGAATATAGTTCCCTGTGCTATATAGTAGGACCTTGTTGTTTATCTGAGGATGGTGTTATAGCATTTACAGTCCAGTCAGAAGAGACAAGCCATCTTTGTTATATTAATGAGGAGGATTTAGACTTCCCTGGTGGCGCAGTGGTTAAGAATCTTCCTGCCAATGCAGGGGACACGGGTTTGATCCCTGGTCTGGGAAGATCCCATATGCCATGGAGCAACTAAGCCCATGCACCACAACTACTGAGCCCGAGTGCTGCAACTACTGAAGCCCGTGGGCCTAGAGCCTATGCTCTGCAACAGGAGAAGCAACTGTAATGAGAAGCCCATGCACTGCAACGAAGACCCTATGCAGCCAAAAAAAAAAAAAAAAAGGGATTTGATATAAAAATTATTGGCCAGTTTTAAAAAAAATTTTAGTTTTATTGGAGTATAGTTGATTTACAATGTTGTGTTAGTTTCAGGTGTACAGCAAAGTTATTCAGTTATACATATACATATATCCATTCTTTTTTAGATTCTTTTCTCATATAGGCTATCACAAAATATTGAGTAGAGTTCCCTGCGCTATACAGTAGGTCCTTGTTGGTTACCAATCTTATGTATAGTATAGTAGTAGTATCTTATATCTGTCTATCTATATATGGTTTCAATTTTAGAAACGTGGAAGATGGGTCCTGTGGGGTTGGAACACAGAATCCTGAGAGAGGGAGAGAGGGGTGCAGCTTGACTGGTGCTTGTTTCTCTGAGGAGCCTCAACGAGGCTGGTTCTGCGAGTGATGAGAAAACTACCAGCTGGAGTTAGCAGCTGATGCTAGGAGGACGTGCCTCTGCCAGGGTGAAGAAGCTGGTTTGACCAGAAACTGGAAGAATCAAGTCCCTTCTCCTGCCTACAGCATTTCAGGCTCTCTATCACCCTCTATTGGTAGCCTCTAAAAGGGAGCCTGCACCAAGGCAGAAACATGGTTTGCTGAGACCCAGTTCCAGCAACACACACAAAAATCTGTAGGGATGAGATTGAAGCTGAGAGACAGTAGCTTAATAAGTGATTCCCACTCTGCTTGAAGGATACAACCCCCCGAGGAGGTGGTAAAGCACAGATTTTTCAGGTGCTGCTGAAAATTTGTGTTACAAATGACCTGCTCAATTCAGTAAAAACTCGTATGTGTACTGTTTTTTGTAAGAAGGGCATCCATCTGATCTTTTTAGCCCCTTTCCTTTCCCTGGTAAAAGGTCCCCTCTCCTAAACTCTCATGGCTATCCCTGAGTTAGCCCCAGGATACCAGATGACAGGTAAGAGAAAGGAAGTAGGAGTTGAGGCAAAGGTCTCCCCAGAGATGTTTGTGAGCCATGCACACCTGGGACCAGTGCTTGTCATGCCCATCCCAGTGAGGGCTCTGTGAAAATAAGGAACACTGCAAGGAGATGAAACTAGGGTAGAGTTCTGCCCACAGAGGAGGAATCGGTTCAGGAAGAGGAGTCCAAGCATCCTGGGGGTAAAGGAGATCCTGGAAATAAGAGTGAGGAGGCAGAATGTTGAAGCAGAGAGTAGGTTTCCAGAGAGACAAAGGCTAGGGCTCCAGAAGGAGGAATAGCTGGGTCCTGTGGTGTGGGGGATGGAAGACCAGAGTGGGAGGAGTTATGTAGGATGGAAGAGCAGGGTCCCAATTGGATAGAGTAGTAGGGAAGAGGAGAGCCACTGGGTTTCAGAGAAGATGAATGGGATCTAGAACAGGAACAAGTTAACTGTAGTATATTTTAAAAAGTAGTATAAAGCTACAATAACTAGGACAGTGTGGTACTGGCATAAGTTTAGACATATGGATCAATGGGACAGAATTGAGAGTCTAGAAATAATCCCCTACATTTACGGTCAATTGATTTTCAACAAATGGCCCAAGAAAATTCCATGGGGAGGGACTTCCCTGGTGGCCCAGTGGTTGAGAATCTGCCTTCCAATGCAGGGGATGTGGGTTTGATCCCTGGTCGGGGAACTAAGATCCCACATGCCAGCTAAGCCCATGTACCACAACTAGAGAGAAGCCTGTGAATGGCAATGAAGAGCCTACAGGCTGCAATGAAAGATCCCGTGTGCTGCAACTAAGACCTGATGCAGCCAAAAATAAATAAATAAATATTAAAAAAAAAAAAGAAAGGAAGTCTATTCCACATGGTGCTGGGGACAGTTGTATATGGACTGGTAAAAAGATGAACTGAGACTCCCTACCTCACACCATACATTAAAATTAACTCATGCTGAAATGTTGAAAAGTAAAAATATAAATTTAGTAGCAGACGTAGGAGAATATCTTTGTGACTGAGGGGTGGAGAAGGAATTTGTGTGTGTGTGTGTGTGTGTGTGTGTGTGTTTAAAGACGAAAAAGAAACATCCTAATGCAAAAACCCCTGATGCTGTCATAGAGCCACTGTGAAGAACCCAACCCATATATTCTCTACCATGTGTTTGAACTGCTACACACAAATTTTGGTGCATGTGCCTTTTGCAGTCCTCAAATTCCCCACCAAAATGTGGTTTCTCAGAGCTTACCTCCAGCTCCACACCTACAGGTTTCTTACCTCTTCCCTGGATTTGTTTGATAATTTCTTACAGGAATGATCATTCCTGACTTTTTTTCCCATCATGGTAATATGAACGTTTATTTTTGTATGAAATCTTTTATAAACATTTAAATCAACACAATAGTCAACTATTTAATTGCTGCAATCTGTAACATATACAAAAGCCGTAAATAAACATCCTCCCTCGACATAGTTGGATACACTGTCTTTTCTCTAAATACCTCTCTGGGAACAAATAAACATAACATTATTCCTGGGGCAGTTAATGTGAGGAGTGAGGAGAAGTGCATCTTACAGTGTGGTATTGTATCCTTTGGGTATGGCGAACTGTCCTCTGATATTATTGTGTGTGAGTGTGTGTGTGTTTAATTTTCAAAAGAAACAGGATCATTTACTCATTTGTTATACTCATTCATCTTGTCTTATTTTCCAAACATGTCCATTTTCTCTGATGGAAAATGCTACAGCTTTTACGAGTGGATTAAAGGTGTTTTAATTAATGACCGTCTGATGTTTTGACTCCTTTATTTTAACCGTGGGTTTCAGCATCCAGCTCATGATGGTTTAATGTCTGGTACTTTTAATTAATAAATGGTAGGGAAACCCTAATATTTTCACAGTTCAAAGTCCAAAATCTGTCTTTTGATTGGAGCATTGAATCTATGAACATTTAAAGTAAACATTTACTTTAAATAAGGAGGGACTTAACTTCTGTCACATTGCTATTTGTCCTCTATATGCCTTATCATTGTTTTTTATCCCTCATTTCCTGCCTTACTGTATTCTTGGTGTTTAGTTGATTTTTTTCGTAGTATAATGTTTAAGTTTCTTTCTTATTCCCTTTTGTGCATATTTTATAGCTATTTTCTTTTTGGTTGCCATGGGGGTTACATTTATCATCCTGAAGTTATAACACTCCAATCTGAATTTATGCCAGCTTGATTTCAATAACATACAAAACTCTGCTTTTTTACAGCTTCATTCCCCACCCCTTTCAGTTGTAGATGTCACAAAATTACATCTTTATACATTGTATGTCAGAAATATAAATTAATAATTAAAAAATGCGTTAACCTCTTTGGACTTCCTTGGTGGCGCAGTGGTTAAGAATCCGCCTGCCAATGCAGGGGACACGGGTTCGAGCCCTGGTCCGGGAAGATCCCACATGCCTCGGAGCAACAAAGCCCGTGCACCACAACTACTGAGCCTGCGCTCTAGAGCCTGGGAGCCACAACTACTGAACCCACGCGCCACAACTACTGAAGCCCACGTGCCTAGAGCCCCTGCTCCACAACAAGATAAGCCACTGCAGTGAGAAGCCCATGCACCGCAACGAAGAGTAGCCCCTGCTCTCCGCAACTAGAGAAAGCCCGTGCAGCAACGAAGACCCAACGCAGCCAAAAATAAATAAATAAATAAATAAATAAATAAATAAATAAATTTATATAAAAAGATGCATTAGCCTCTTAAATTATGTAAAAAACAAAATGCAGAGTTACAAACTAATGTTACAATAACAGTAGGTTTTAGACTAATACTCACTTTGTAAAACGTATTAGTTTCTTTTGTCTGTGTTTTTTTAATTTTGAAAAAATAAACTTGATTCTCTTTAACTATTGATGTGTGGAGAAAGACATGTCCTTGATAAAGGATGGTCAACTTTTGCATCTTCTTTATTTAGGGCAGCATTTCTCAAACCTCAGGTTTTTAAAAAAAAAATTATTTATTTGGTTGTGCTGGGTCTTAGTTGCAGCAGGTGGGCTCCTTAGCTGCGTCGTGTGAACTTGTAGTTGCAGCATGCACGTGGGATTTAGTTCCCTGACCGGGCCCCCTGCATTGAGAGTGTGGAGCCTTAATCACTGAGCCACCAGGGAAGTCCCAAACCTCAGTTTTTGTTTTTTGTTGTTGTTTTAGAATTACCTTCACATTATTTACCATTGTCTCATCTTATAAATATTTTTAAAATTTTATTTTATTGTGGTAAAACACTTACGATGAGATCTACCCTCTTAACAGGTTTTTAAGTTATGATACAGTCTTCTTATTGGTAAGCACAATGTTGTACTACAGATCTCTAGAACTCATTCATCTTGCATAACTGGAATTTTATACCCATTGATTAGCAACCCCCTTCCCTCCTCCCCTCCAGCCCCCAGCAGCCACTATTCTATTCCTTGTTTCTATATGTTTGACTATTTTAAATATCTCATATAAATGGAATCTTGCAGTATTTGTCCTTCTGTGACTGGCTTATTTCTCTTAGCCTAACGTCCTCAAGGTTCAGCCGTATTGCTGTATATTGCAGGATTTCTTTCTTTTTTATGGCTAAGCAATGTTGCATTTTATGTATATGCCACAGTGTTTTTATCCATTCACCTGTTGATGGGCATTTAGTTTGTTTTGACATCTTGGTTATTGTGAATAGTGCCACAGTGCACATGGGAGCTCTATCTCCTTGAGATCCTTATTTCAATTCTTTTGGATAAACACCCAGAACTGAGTTTGTAGTTTTATTTTTAAAAAATTTTATATATCACACTCATATAATTTTTATATAAGAAAAGTGTGTTGAAATATCTGAACAAAATTTTTCTTTATTTTCAGAAACTTCTGTTTTCCTTCAATTTATCTAAATATAGGCACTCATAGATCTATTTTATGAAACATAGAGGATAAACCATAACGGAAAAGAATATAAAAAAAGGAATGTGTATATGTGTATAACTGAGTCACTTTGCTGTACAGCAGAAATCAGCACAGCATTGTAAATCAACTATGCTTCAATAAACAAACAAACAAACATAGAGGGAAAGCTGTCTTAGTAAAGTTACATTGCAACATAATATTCAGGAAGCCGTTTCATAAACATGCAAAAGAGCTTAGTATTTTCTCAAATCTCAGGACTTTCATTTTCATTCTTGAAGTAAGCTGTAATGGCTGGAACCGAAAAGCTCTTAATACACAAGAAAAGAAAAAAAAATGGTTACATGGTTTCTTTTAAATAGATTTTAAGCACAAGTAATAAAATTGTATATTATTGGGTTTCCTAATGTTGAGACATTAATGTATTTGTAGGATACATTTTACTTATTTACGGTGTTTTATTATGGAAAAATGTGTATTTGTTTTATTAAAGATAGGGCTGGATGGGGAAGCAGCTGGAGAGATAGGACCATAGCCCTTGCATAAAGTGCTATGTTGATAGGAGGCAGAATAAAATGTAAGAAAATGGCTAGGCTTTTGAAATCTGACAGATATGAATTTAAAGCCCAAATTTCAGGAATGCCATTTACAAGCTATGTGAACTTGGCACGTTCCTCAGCCTCCTCGAGACTGCTTTTTATTCTATCCTAATAGCAGTACGTATTTCACAGGGCTGTTGAAGGATTAATGACTGTGCTCAGTACTTAGTTAACTTAATGCCTGGTAAGTAGGAAGCACATAGTGAATGTTAGATATTATTATTGTTGTTTTCATTGACCAGTAATTACCAACACATTTTGCCTTAAGTAGTACTACTATATCAGGTTTGTGTCTTCCTTGTGGTTTTTCCCCTTTGCTCCAGCTCTTATTATTTATTTATTTCCCAATCATTTTTAAAATTTGACGTGTAGTTGATCTACTATATTGTATTAGCTTCAGGTGTACAACATAGTGATTCAAAAATTTTATAGATTATACTCCATTTAAAGTTATTATAAAATATTGGCTATATTCCCTGTGCTATACGTGGTAGTTCTACTTTTAATTTTTGAGGAACTCCCATACTATTTTCCATAGTGGCGACACCATTCTGTGTTCCCACGAACAGCATACAAGTGTTCCAGTTTCTCTACACCCTTGCCAACACATGTTGTCGTTTTGTGTCGCTTCTGCAAATCATGTAGAAAACAAAAAGTGGAGTTACAAGCCAATGTTACAATAAAGCTAGCATTTATAATCACCCATGTATTTACTTTTACTGAGATCTTTATCTCTTCATACAGCTTCAAATTACTATCTGGTATCCTTTCATTTCAGCCTACAGGACTGTCTTTAGAATTTCTTGCAAGGCTGGACTAGTGGAAATGAACTCCCTCAGCTTTTGTTTATCTGAGAATGTCTTAATTTCTTGCTCACTTTTGAAGAACAGTTTTGCTGGGTAAAGGATTCTTGGTGAACAGTTTTTTTGTTTTAGTATTTTGAATGTATCAATCCTCTGCTTTCTGGCCTCCAAAGTTTCTGATGAAAAATCTGCTGATAATCTTACTGGGGATCCCTTGTAGGTGATGAATCACTTCTCACTTGCTGCTTTCAAAATTCTCTGTCTTTGGTTTTTGACAGTTTGATTATAATGTGTCATGGTGTGAGTCTCTTTGAGTTCATTTTACTTGAAGTTTCTTGATGTTTATATTCATGTCTTTTATTGCATTTGGGAAGTTTTCAGCCATTATTTCTTCAAATATTCTTCCTTCCCCTTTTTTCTCTTCTACTTATGGGTCCCCCACAATGTGTATATTTGTCCATTTGATGGTGTCCCACAGGTTCCTTAGGCTCTGTTCACTTTTTAAAAAATAATTAGTTAATTAATTAATTTTTGGCTGTCTTGGGTCTTCATTGCAGCGAGTGGAGGCTACTCTTCGTTGCAGTGCACAGGCTTCTCACTGTGGTGGCTTTTCTTGTTGCGGAGCAAGGGCTCTAGGCACGTGGGCTTCAGTAGTTGTGCCATTTGGGTACAGTAGTTGTGGCTTGCGGGCTCTAGAGCACAGGCTCAGTGGTTGTGGCGCAATGGCTTAGTTGCTCCGCGGCATGTGGGATCTTCCTGGACCAGGGATCGAACCTGTGTCTCCTGCATTGGCAGGCGGATTCTTAACTGCTGCACCACCAGGGAAGTCTCAGGCTTTGTTCACTTTAATTCAATTTTATTTTTTTCTGTTCTTCAGACTCAATAATTTTCATTTTTCTACCTTCAAGTTTGCTGATTCTGTCTTCTGTCTGTTCAATTACGCCTTTGGATCTCTCTCAGAAAATTTTTATTGCAGTTTTTGTACTTTTCAGCTCTAGAATTTCTTTTTTCCCCCTAGGTTTATTTTTTCCCATCTTCATTGACAAATGAAGGTATAATTGACAAATGAAAATTGTAATCAGAATTTCCTTTTTTTTCTTTTTTAAATTGAAGTATGGTTGATATACAATATTATATTAGTTACAGGTATACAGTATAGTGATTTACAATTTTTAAGATTATATTCCATTTATAGTTATTATAAAATATTGGTTATATTCCCAGTGTTTTTTAATATATTCTTGTAGCTTATTTTATACAGAATAGTTTGTACCTCTTAACCCCTACCCCTATGTTGTCCCTCCCCATTTCCCTCTCCCCACTGGTAACCAATAACTTGTTCTGTATATCTGTGACTCTGTTTCTTTTTTGTTATATTCACTACTTAGTTTTATTTTTTAGATTCCACATATAAGTGATATCATACTGTATTTGTCTTTCTCTGTCTGACTTATTTAACTTAGCATAATACCCTCCAAGTCCATCCATGTGATATATATATCACACGTTCTTTATCCTCTTCATCCATTCATCTGTAGATGGACACATTTAGGTTGCTTCTATATCTTGGTAATTGTAAATAATGCTGCTATGAACCTTGGGGTGCATGTATGTAACCAGAATTTCTTTTTTTTTTAATATTTTTGAGAATTTTGAGGTATTTGTTTATTTATTTAATTTATTTTTTTGGCTGCGTTGGGTCTTCATTGCTGCATGCGGGCTTTCTCTAGTTGTGGCGAGCGGGGGCTACTCTTCATTGAGTTGCACGGGCTTCTAAGTGCAGTGGCTTCTCTTCTTGTGGAGCATGGGCTCTAGGTGTGCAGGCTTCAGTAGTTGCAGCACCGGGCTCAGTAGTTGTGGCACGTGGGTTCTAGGCTGCACAGGCTTCAGTAATTGTGGCATGCAGGCTCAGTAGTTGTGGCTCGTGGGCTCTAGAGCACAGGCTCAGTAGTTGTGGCGCACAGGCTTAGTTGCTTTGAGGCACGTAGTATCTTCCCGGACCAAGGATCGAACCCGTGTCCCCTGCATTGACAGGCAAATTCTTAACCACTGCGCCATGAGGGAAGTCCCTTTTTGGTTTCTTTTTAAAAAATTTTTTTAAAAATAGATCTTTATTGGAGTATAATTGCTTCACAATACTGTGTTAATTTCTGTTGCACAACAAAACGAATCAGCCATATGCATACGCATGTCCCCGTATCCCCTCCCTCTTGAGCCTCCCTCCCATCCTCCCTATCTCACCCCTCTAGGTCACTGTAAAGCCCAGAGCTGATCTCCCTGTGCTAATGCTGCTGCTTCCCACCAGCCAACTATTCTACACTCAGTAGTGTGTATATGTCAATGCTGCTCTCCCTTCGCCCCAGCTTTGCCCTCCCACCCCATGTCATCAAGTCCATTCTCTGTCTACCTCTTTATTCCTACCCTGCAACTAGGTTCATCAGTACCATTTTTTTTTTTTTAGACTCCATATATATGCGTTAGCAGACGGTATTTGTTTTTCTCTCTCTGACTTACTTCACTCTGTATGACAGACTCTAGGTCCATCCACCTCACTACAAATAACTCAGTTTTGTTTCTTTTTATGGCTGAGTAATATTCCATTGTATATATGTGCCACATCTTCTTTATCCATTCATCTGTCGGTGGACATTTAGGTTGGTTCCATGTCCTGGCTATTGTAAATAGTGCTGCAATGAACATTGTGGTGCATGTCTCTTTTTGAATTATGGTTTTCTCAGGGTATATGCCCAGTAGTGGGATTGCTGGGTCATATGGTAGTTCTATTTTTAGTTTTTTAAGGAAACGCCATACTGTTTTCCATAGTGGTTGTATCAATTTACATTCCCACCAACAGTGTAGGAGGGTTCCCTTTTCACCACACCCTTTCCAGCATTTATTGTTTCTAGCTTTTTTTGACAATGGCCAATCTGACCAGTGTGAGGTGATACCTCATTGTCGTTTTTTAATTTATTTTATTTATTTTTATTTTTATTTTTGGCTGTGTTGGGTCTCTGTTGCTGTGCGTGGGCTCTCTCCAGTTGTGGTGAGCGGGGCTACCCCTCGTTGTGGTACGCAGGCCCCTCTTTGTTGTGGCCTCTCTTGTTGCAGAGCATGGGCTCCAGGAGTGCAGGCTTCAAAAGTGTGGCACACGGGCTCAGTAGTTGTGGCTTGCAGGCTCCAGAGCGCAGGCTTAGCAGCTGTGGCACACGGGCCCAGTTGCTTTGCGGCATGTGGGATCCTCCCAGGCCAGGGCTCGAACCCATGTCCCCTGCATTGGCAGACGGACTCCCAACCACTGCGCCACCAGGGAAGACCCCTCATTGTAGTTTTGATTTTCATTTCTCTAATAATTAGTGCTGTTGAGCATCTTTTCATATGCTTCTTGGCCATCTGTATGTCTTCCTTGGTGAAATGTCTATTTAGGTCTTCCACCCATTTTTTAACTGGATTTTTTTTTTTTTTTTATTGAGCTCCATGAGCTGTTTGTATACTTTGGAGATTAATCCTTTGTCTGTTGTTTCATTTACAAATATTTTCTCCCATTCTGAGTGTTGTTTTTGTGTCTTGTTTATCGTTTCCTTTGCTGTGCAAAAGCTTTTAAGTTTAATTAAATCCCATTTGTTTACTTTTGTTTTTATTTCTGTTACTCTAGGTGGGTCAAAAAGATCTTGCTGTGGTTTATGTCAAAGAGTGTTTTTCCTATTTTTTCCTCTAAAAGTTTTATAGTGTCTGGTCTTACATTTAAGTCTTTAATCCATTTGGAGTTTATTTTTGTGTATGGTGTTAGGGAGTGTTTTAATTTCATTCTTTTACATGTAGCTGTCCAGTTTTCCTAGCACCACTTATTGGAGGGTTGGTCTTTTCTCCATTGTATATTCTTGCCTCCTTTATCAAAGATAAGGTGACCATATGTGCGTGGGTTTATCTCTGGGCATTCAATCCTGTACCATTGATCTATATTTCTGTTTTTGTGCCAGTACCATACTGTCTTGATTACTGTAGCTTTGTGGTATTGTTTGAAGTTGGGGAGCCTGATTCCTCCAACTCTGTTTTTCTTTCTCAAGATTGCTTTGGCTATTTGGGGTCTTTTGTGTTTCCATACGAATTGTAAGATTTTTTGTTCTAATTCTGTGAAGACTGCCATTGGTAGTTTGATAGGGATTGCGTTGAATCTGTAGATTGCTTTGGGTAGTATAGTCATTTTCACAATATTGATTCTTCCAATCCAAGAACATGGTATATTTCTCCATCTGTTTATGTCATCTTTGATTTTTTTCATCAGTGTTTTATAGTTTTCTGAGTACAAGTCTTTTGCCTCCTTAGGCAGGTTTATTCCTAGGTATTTTATTCTTTTTGTTGCAATGGTAAATGGGAGTGTTCCCTTAATTTCTCTTTCTGATTTTTCATTGTTGGTGTATAGGAATGCCAGAGATTTCTGTGCATTAATTTTGTATCCTGCAACCTTACCAAATTCATTGATTAGTTCTCATAGTTTTCTGGTGGGACCTTTAGGATTTTCTGTGTATAGTATCATGTCATCGGCAAACAGTGACAGTTTTACTTCTTCTTTTCCAATTTGTATTCCTTTTATTTCTTTTTCTTCTTTGATTGCTGTGGCTAGGACTTCCAAAACTATGTTGAATAAGAGTGGCCAGAGTGGACATCCTTGTCTTGTTCCTGATCTTAGTGGAAATGCTTTCAGTTTTTCACCATTGAGTATGATGCTTGCAGTGGGTTTGTCATATATGGCCTTTATTATGTTGAGGTAGGTTCCCTCTATGCCCACTTTCTGGAGAGTTTTTATCATAAATGGGTGTTGAATTTTGTCGAAAGCTTTTTCTGCATGTATTGAGATGATCATATGGTTTTTATTCCTTAATTTGTTAATGTGGTGTATCATATTGATTGATTTGTGTATATTGAAGAATCCTTGCATCCCTGGGATAAACCCCACTTTATCATGGTGTATGATCCTTTTAATGTGCTGCTGGATTCTGTTTGCTAGTATTTTTTGTTCAGTATTTTTGCGTCTATGTTCATCAGTGATATTGGTCTATAATTTTATTTTTTTGTGATATCTCTTTCTGGTTTTGGTATCAGGGTGATGGTGGCTTCATAGAATGAATTTGGGAGTGTTTCTCCCTCTGCAATTTTTTGGAAGAGTTTGAGAAGGATAGGTGTTAACTCTTCTCTAAATATTTGATAGAATTCACCTGTGAAGCCATCTGGTCCTGGACTTTTGTTTGTTGGAAGATTTTTAATCATGGTTTCAATTTCATTACTTGTGATAGGTCTGTTTATATTTTCTAATTCTTCCTGGTTCAGTCTTGGAAAATTGTACCTTTCCAAGAATTTGTTCATTTCTTTGTGGTTGTCCATTTTATTGGCATATAGTTTTTTGTAGTAGTCTCTTATAATCCTTTGTATTTCTGTACTGTCTTTTGTGATTTCTCCTTTCTCATTTCTAATTTTATTGATTTGTATCCTCTCCCTTTTTTTCTTGATGAGTCTGGCTAAGGGTTTATCAATTTTGTTTATCTTCTCAAAGAACCAGCTTTTAGTTTTTTTGAAATTTGCTATTGTTTTCTTCATTTCTGTCTCATTTATTTCTGCTCTGATCTTTATGATTTCTTTCCTTCTACTGACTCTGGGTTTTCTTTGTTCTTCCTTCTCTAGTTGTTTTCAGTGTAGGGTTAGATTGTTTATTTGAGATTTTTCTTGTTTCTTGAGGTGAGATTGAATTGCTATAAATTTCCCTCTTAGAACTGCTTTTGCTGCACCCCATAAGTTTTGGGTCATTGTGTTTTTGTTGTCATTTGTTTCCATGTATTGTTTTTATTTCTTCTTTGATTTCTTCAGTGGTCTCTTGGTTATTTAGTAGCGCACTGTTTAGCTTCCATGTATTTGTGTTTTTTACAGTTTTTTTCCTGTAATTGATTTCCAATCTCATAGTGTTGTGGTCAGAAAAGATGCTTGATACGATTTCAATTTTCTTAAATTTTCCAAGGCTTGATTTGTGACCCAAGATGTGATCTATCCTGGAGAACATTCCATGCGCACTTGAGGAGAAAGTGTAATCTGCTGTTTTTGGATGGAATGTCTTATAAATATCCATTAAATCTATCTGGTCTATTGTGTCATTTAAAGCTTCTGTTTCCTTATTTATTTTCATTTTGGATGATCTGTCCATTGGTGTAAGTGAGGTGTTAAAGTCCCCCACTATTATTGTGTTACTGCCAATTTCCTCTTTTATAGCTGTTAGCGGTTGCCTTATGTATTGAGGTGCTCCTATGTTGGGTGCATATATATTTATAATTGTTATATCTTCTTCTTGGATTGATCCCTTGATCATTATGTAGTGTCCTTCCTTGTCTCTTGTAACATTCTTTATTTTAAAGTCTATTTTATCTGATATGAGTATAGCTACTCCAGCTTTCTTTTGATTTCCATTTGCATGGAAAATCTTTTTCCATCCCCTCACTTTCAGTCTGTATGTGTCCCTAGGTCTGAAGTGGGTCTCTTGTAGACAGCATATATATGGGTCTTGTTTTTGTATCCATTCAGCCAGTCTCTGTCTTTTAGTTGGAGCATTTAATCCATTTACATTCAAGGTTATTATCGATATGTATGTTCCTATTACCATTTTCTCAATTGTTTTGGGTTTGTTTTTGTGGGTCTTTCTCTTCTCTTGTGTTTCCTGCTTAGAGAAGTTTCTTTAGCATTTGTTGTAAAGCTGGTTTGGTGGTGTTGAATTCTCTTAGCTTTTGCTTGTCTGAAAAGCTTTTGACTTCTCCATCGAATCTGAATGAGATCCTTGCTGGGTAGAGCAATCTTGGTTGTAGGTTTTTCTCTTTCATCACTTTAAGCATATCCTGCCACTCCCTTCTGGCCTGCAGAGTTTCCACTGAAAAATCAGCTGATAACATTATGGGATTCCTTTGTATGTTATTTTTTGTTTTTCCCTTGCTGCTTTTTATTTTTTATTTTTTGGGCTGTGTTGGGTCTTCGTTTCTGTGCAAGGGCTTCCTCTAGCTGCGGCAAGAGGGGGCCACTCTTCATCGCGGTGGGCGGGCCTCTCACTATCGTGGCCTCTCTTGTTGTGGAACACAGGCTCCAGACGCACAGGCTCAGCAGTTGTGGCTCATGGGCCTAGTTGCTCCATGGCATGTGGGATCTTCCCAGACCAGGGCACGAACCCATGTCCCCTGCATTAGCAGGCAGATTCTCAACCACTGCGCCACCAGGGAAGCCCTCCTTTGCTGCTTTTAATATTTTATCTTTGAATTTAATTTTTGGTAGTTTGATTAATATGTGTCTTGGTGTGTTTTTCCTAGGATTTATCCTGTATGGGACTCTCTGTGCTTCCTGGACTTGGGTGACTCTATTCTTTCCCGTTTTGGGGAAGTTTTCCACTATAATCTCTTCAAATATTTTCTCAGACCCTTTCTTTTTCTCTTCTTCTTCTGGGACCCTTATAATTCAATGCTGGTGTGTTTAGTGTTGTCCCAGAGGTCTCTGAGATTGTCTTCAATACTTTTCATTCTTTTTTCTTTATTCTGCTCCTCGGCAGTTATTTCCACCATTTTGTCTTCCAGCTCACTTATTCGTTCTTCTGCCTCCGTTATTCTGTTATTGATTCCTTCTATTGTATTTTTCATTTCTGTTATTGTGTTGTTCGTCTCTGTTTGTTCTTTAGTTCTTGTACAGCTTTGTTAAACATTTCTTGTATTTTTTCAACCTGTGCTTCCATTCTATTTCTGAGATTCTGGATCATCTTTACTATCATTACTCTGAATTCTTTTTCAGGTAGATTGCCTATTTCCTCTTCATTTATTTGGTCTTGTAGGTTTTTACCTTGCTGCTTCATCTGTGACATACTTTTTTGCTGTCTCATTTTTTTTTTTTTTTTATGAGTGGGATTGTGTTCCTCTTTTACTGGTTGTTTGGCCTGAGGCTTCCAACACTGGAGTTTGTAGGCTATTGGGTAGAGCTGGGTCTTGGTGCTGATATGAGGACCTCTGTGAGACCTCACTCCAATGAATATTCCCGGGGGTCTGAGGTTCTCTGTTAGTCCAGTTGTTAGGACTCAGAGCTCCCACCGCAGGAACTTCCGCCCAACCCTGGGCTAATGAACCAAGATCCTGCAAGCTGCGTGGGGTGGCAAAAAAAGAAAAGAGAACAATAACAAAGTAAAAAATAAAATTAGACTAGGAAACTAACAGATATGTTAGAAAGAATGTAAAAGTAAGAATATAGATGAATCAACAACTGGAAGGTACATCAGTACCACAATAGTAAAAAAGAGGAGGAGGGAAAAGGAAAAAAAAAGAGGGGGTTGGGGGAAGGGCTTTGGCTGTGGAGAACGGGGCCTAAGCAAGGGCGAGGTTTGGGTGGTGGGCAAGGCCAATGCTCAGGACCTACAGGGCTGGAAAAGGCCCTGGGGGCTGTGGGCGGTGGGGCTTAGGCTCAAGGAAAAAAAGTGGCCCAGAAGTCCCCCCACCCCTGGTCTCAGAGGGCAGGGGACCTCACCTGGGAGCCCAGTAGGCTTCCTGGGCTTGAGTGGGCAGGGTACATGCCCTCCTCTCCTCTACTGCTTCTCTGGTCTGGAGTCTGGGAGGGCCCCTCCCGCCTGCCTCTCCTGATCTCCCCAGCCTCCTCCTATGACCCCAAGGACGATGCAGCCTGGAGAGGGCTTTGGAGGGCAGGGGACTGGCCTGGGAGCTCAGCAGTCTCCCCGGGCCCCAGTGGGCAAGGCAATTGCCCTCTGCTCCTCTCCCGCTCCTCCTGGAGGGCCCCCCCCACCTGCCTCACCTGATCTCTGCGGCCTCCCTCCATTGTCCCTAGGACCCACGTGGCCTGGACGGGGCCTTGGGGGGTGGGGAAACCAGCTTGGGAGCTCAGCAGGCTCCCCAGACCCAGTGGGCTAGGCGACGGCCCTCCACTCCTCTTCCACTCTTCCTGGAGAGTCCCTCCCACCTGCCTCTCCTGATCTCCCCCACCTCAGTGGTGCCGATCTTGTCTGGCCTCCACTTCTCCTCCCCCATCAGTCCCCCTACATCCTACTGGTTCATTCTGGGGTTCCTCCCGTCTTCTTGGGCGTCAGAGTCCCCACCAGCAGCCGGCACGTGCCCTAGTTGTGGCTCTTGGACCCTAGAGCACAGGCTCAGTATTTGTGGCGTATGGGCTTAGTTGCTCTGCAGCATGTGGGATTTTCCCAGACCAGGGATCAAACCCGTGTCCCCTGCAATGGCAGGCAAATTCTTAACCACTGTGCCACCAGGCAAGTCCCTTTTTGGTTTCTTTTTATGTTTTCTATTTCTTTGTTGATATTTCCACTCAGTTCACACATTGTTCTTTGTCAGACATATGTTTTGCAAATGTTTTATCCCAATATGTGGATTGTCTTTTCATTCTCTTAACAGTATCTTTGGAAAAACAGAAAAATTTAATTTTAATGAACTTTAATGGATCAGTTTTCTCATTCATGGATCATGCTTTTGGGGTTTGTATCTAAAACCTCATTGTCAGACCCAAGGTCATCTAGATTTTCTCTTATATTATCTTTTATTTTAAAATTTTTATTATTTATTTATTTATTTGGCCACTCTGTTTGGCTTGTGGGATGTTAGTTCCCCGACCAGGGATTGAACCCGGGCCCCTGCAGTGAAAGCGCTGAGTCCTAACCACTGGACTGCCAGGGAAGTCCCTTATATTATCTTTTAGATGTTTAAAATTTTGCATTTTACGTTTTGGTTTATGAGGTACATTTGAGCTAATTTTTGTGAAAGTTTTAAAGTTTGTGTCTAATGTTTTTTGCTTATAGCTATCCATGCATTCCATTGTCATTTGCTAAGAAGACTTATTTGTTGAAAAAACTTTCTTTCTTCATTGAGTTGCCTTTGCTTCTTTGTCAAAGATCAGTTGACTATATATGAATTTATTTTTGGGTTCTCTGTTCTGTTCCATTAATCTGTCAATTCTTTTTTTTTTTTTTTTTAAAGATTTTTGATGTGGACCATTTTTAAAGTCTTTTTATTGAATTTGCTACAATATTGCTTCTGTTTTATGTTTTGGGTATTTGACCGTGAGACATGTGGGATCTTAGCTCCCCGACCAGGGAAAGAACCTGCACCCCCTGCATTGGAAGGCAAAGTCTTAACCACTGGACCGCCAGGGAAGTCTCAGTCTGTCTATTCTTTCACATTGTTTTGATTACTGTAGCTGTCTATTAAGTCTTGAAGTCAGATAGTCTTGTGACTTTGTTCTTCAGTATTGTGTTGATCATTCTAGGTCTTTTGCCTTTCTGTATAAACTTTAACCAGTTGTCATTATCCATAAAATATCCTTGACTGGTATTGTGTTGAATCTATAGTTCAAACTGGGGAGAAATTACATCTTAATAATATTAAGCCTTATGATCCATGAACATGGGATATTTTTCCATTTATTTAGATTTTAAGTTTCTTTCAACAGAGTTTTGTAGTTTTTTCTTTTTTTAAAAATTAATTAATTAAAATTAATTAATTAATTAATTTCTGGCTGCGTTGGGTCTTTGTTGCTGCACGTGGGCTTTCCCTAGTTGCCGCGAGTGGGGCTACTCTTCGTTGCAGTGCATGGGCTTCTCATTGCAGTGGTTTCTCTTGCTGCAGAGCATGGGCTCTAGGCATGTGGGCTTCAGTAGTTGCAGCACATGGGCTCAGTAGCTGTGGTTCGCGGGCTCTAGAGCGCAGGCTCAGTAGTTGTGGCACATGGGCTTTGTTGCTCTGTGGCATGTGGGACCTTCCCAGACCAGGGCTCGAACCCGTGTCCCCTGCATTGGCAGGCAGATTCTTAACCACTGCGCCACCAGGGAAGTCCCAATGTTTTGTAGTTTTAAGAGTATAAGTTTTGCACTTCTTTTGTTGAATTTATTCCTATGTATTTTAGCATTTGGGTGTTGTAAATGAATTTGTTTTCTTAATTTTATTTTAAAATATTTTATTGCAAGCATATAGAAATACAATTGATTTTTGTATATTAATTTTGTCCCTCCAACCTTGCTGAACTCATTTATTAGTTATAATAGTTTTTTAGCAGATTCCTTAGGATTTTCTATGTACAATATCATGTCATCTGTGAATAGAGATAGTTTTACTTCTTCCTTTCCAGTCTGGATGCCTTTTATTTTGTATTTTTTCCTAGTCTAATTGATAATGATAAAACATCTGATATCATGTTCAATAAAAGCAACAAGAGTGGACATTCTCAATATTATGACATAGTATGAGTGTGTTTCGTGTTTGGTAATTGCAATCATTGTTGCTTTTGTTGTGGTCATCCATTTACAATGCTTGGTGTCAGTTTATCTCTTGTAAAAGTAAAATACAGTGTGTGTGTGTGAAAAAAAAAAAAAAAGAGTGGACATTCTTGTCCTGTTTCTGTTCTTGTAAGGAAAAGCATCCTGTCTGTCACCATTAAGTGTGATCTTAGCTGTGGGTTTTTCATAGCTGTCTCTTGTCAGCTTGAGGAGGTTCCCTTCTGTTAACAGCTTGTTGCAGGGACTTCCCTGGTGGTCCAGTGGTTAAGACTACACCCTTCCACAGCAGGGGTTGCGGGTTCAATCCCTGGTTGGGGAACTAAGGTCCCACATGCTGTGCAGGGCAGCCAAAAAAAAAAAAATGTTGCTGCATGTTTTCATCGTGAGACAGTGTTGGATTTTGTCACAGGCTTTTTCTGTGTCTATGGAGATGATCATGTGATTTTTGTTATTCTATTGATATGATGCATTATAATAGTTGATCTTGGGATGTTAAATCAACCTCGCATACCTGGAATAAAACCTACCTAGTCATGTATAATTCTTTTTTTTTTTTTTAATACTTATTTATTTATTTATTTTTGGCTGTGTTGGGTCTTCGTTTCTGTGCGAGGGCTTTCTCTAGTTGCGGCAAGTGGGGGCCACTCTTCATCACGGTGCGCGGACCTCTCACTGTCGTGGCCTCTCTTGTTGCGGAGCACAGGCTCCAGACGTGCAGGCTCAGTAGTTGTGGCTCACGGGCCTAGTTGCTCCGCGGCATGTGGGATCTTCCCAGACCAGGGCTCGAACCCGTGTCCCCTGCATTGGCAGGCAGATTCTCAACCACTGCGCCACCAGGGAAGCCCTAGTCATGTGTAATTCTTTTATATGTCCCTGAATTAAGTTGTCTAGTACTTTGTTGAACATTTTTATATCCATATTTATAAGAAATCAGTGTGTAATCTTAGTCTGATTTTGTTATCAATGTAATACTGGTTTTGTAGAATGAGTTGAGAAGTGTTCACTCCTCTTTTATCTTTTGGACGAGTTTGTGAAGACTTGGTATTCATTCTCTAAATGTTTGGTAGAATTCAGCAGTAAAGCTCTCTGGACCTGGGGTTTTGTTGTTTTTAATAGATTTTATTTTTTAGAGTAGTTTAAGGTTCACTGCAAAACTGAACAGAAAGTCAAGAGTTTCCACGTGCCCCTGCTCCTACCACATGTGCTCTTCCCCCATGTGCTCCTCCCCCATTCTCAATGTCCTGCACCAGAGTGGTGTATTTGTTACCGTCAATGAACCTACGTCGTCGACACAACACTATCACCGACAAGTCTGTAGTTTACACTAGAGTTCACTCTTGGTGTTGTACATGCTATGGATTTTGACAAATGCATAATGACATGCACCCACCATTATGGTATCATACAGAATAGTTTCACAGCCCTATAAATCCTCTGTGCTCGGCCTATTTTTCCCTCCCTCAACCCTACCCCTGTCAACCACTGATCTTTTTTTTTTTTTAACCTCTTTATTGGAGTATAATTGCTTTACAATGTTGTGTTAGTTTCTGCTGTATAACAAAGTGAGTCAGCTATATGTATACATATATCCCCATATCCCCTCCCGCTTAGTCTCCCTCCCACCCTCCCTTTCCCACCCCTCTAGGTGGTCACAAAGCACCGAGTCCTGTGCTATGTGGCTGCTTCCCACTAGCTATCTATTTTACATTTGGTAGTATATATAGGTCCATGCCACTCTCTCACTTTGTCCCAGCTTACCCTTCCCCCTCCCTGTGTCCTCAAGTCCATTATCTACATCTGTGTCTTTATTCCTGTCCTGCTCCTAGGTTCATCAGAACCTTTTTTTTTTTTTTTTAGAATCCATATGTATGTGTTAGCATACGGTATTTGAGTTTTTTTCTCTTTCTGACTTACTTCACTCTGTATGACAGACTCTAGGTCCATCCACCTCATTACAAATAACTCAATTTCATGTCTTTTTATGGCAGGGTAATATTCCATTGTATATATGTGCCACATCTTCTTTATCCATTCATCTGTCGATAGACACTTAGGTTGCTTCCATGTCCTGGCTATTGTAAATAGTGCTGCAATGAACATTGAACCACTGATCTTTTATTGTCTCATAGATTTGCCTTTTCCAGAATGGTATATAGTTGGAATCATACAGTATTTAGCCTTTTCAGATTGGTTTCTTTCATTTACTAATATGCATTTAAATTTCCTCCATGTCTTTTAATGGTTTGATAGCTCATTTCTTTTTAGTGCTGTGTAATATTCCATTGTCTGGAGGTAGCTCAGTTTATTTATCCATTCATCTACACCAAGGACATCTCAATTGCTTCTGTGTTTAGGTAATTATGAATAAAGCTGTGATAAACATCCATGTGCAGGTTTTTGTGCAGCCCTAAATTTTCAACTCATTTGGGTAAACCCAACTTGGGCATTGGTTTGGGGACCAGGAGACTCCCCTCTACCACATGGGATGGAGGTAAGAACAATTTACTTTGTGAAGATCAAGTAGATGTGGGCCTGTGATAAGGTTTGTGTAAAATCCCAGTGCTGGGACAACTAGATAGCCACATGCAAAGGAAAGAAGTTGGACTCTTACTTCATACCACACACAACAATTTACAAAAAATGGAACAAAGACCCAAACATAAGAAGTAAAACTACAGTACTGTTAACAAACACAGGCAGAAATATTCATGACCTTGCATTTGGCAAAGTATTCTTAGATATGACACCAAAAGCAAAAACAGCAAAAAAAGATATTTTGGATTTCACCAAATTAATAAATTTTGTGCACCAAAGGACACCATCAAGAAAGGAAACACACCCATTAGAATCCTTGTGCACTATTGGTGGGCATGTAAAATCATTTTGCTTGTATGGAAAACAACATGGCAGTTCCTCAGAAATTATACAGGTACTATATGATCCAGCAATTCCTCTACTGGGTATATACCCCAAAGAATTCAAAACATGGACAGATATTTGTATATTTGTTCATAAGACCATTATTCACAATAGCCAAAATGTGGAAGCAACCTAGGTGTTCATCAAGGGAGAATGGATCAACAAGATGTAGTATATACATGTAATAGAATAGTATTCAGATTTAATGAGAAAGGAAATTCTGACACACGCTACAACATAGATTAACCTTGAGGACATTATGCTGAGTAAAATAAGCCTGTCCAAAAAGGACAAATACTTCATGATCCCATTTATATAAGGTTCCTATAGCAGTCAAATTTATAGAGGCAGAAAATAGAATGGTTTCAGGGGCTGGAGGAGGGTGTGAATGGGGGGTTGCTGTTTAATTGGGTATAGAGTTTCAGTTTTGCATGATGAAAACAGCTCTGGAGATTGTTTTCCCATAGTCAATGTACTTCACACTGCTGAACTGTACACTTAACAATAGTTAAGATGTAAATTTTATGGTATGTGTATGTCATCACAATTAAAAGTATAAAGTTTTAAAGCAAGAGAGTGAAAACACTACTCACAGAATGGAATAAAAATTTGAAAATAATATATCTGATAAGGGACTTGCATCAAGAGTAAATGAAGAACTCCTATAAATCAATAATAGAAAGCCAGATAAACCAGTTTAAAAGTGGCAAAACACTTGGGACTTCCCTGGTGGTCCAGTCACTAAGACTCCACACTCTCAGTGCAGGGAGCCAGGGTTCGATCCCTGGTCAGGGAACTAGATCCCACATGCCACAACTAAGAGTTTGCACGATGCAACTAAAGATTCCGCATGCCACAATTAAAGATTCCGCATGCCACAATGAAAAGATCCTGCATGCCACAACTAAGATCCGGTGCAGCCAAATAAATAAATAAATAAATATTTTAAAAAGTGGCAAAACACTTGAACAGACATTTTTCCAAGGAAGATATACTAATGGTCAAGAACATATGAAGATTTCTGAACACGATTACACATTAAGAAAATGCAAGTCAAAACCACAACAAGGGTGGGGGTTAGGTGAAATGCACGAAGGGGGTCAAAAGATACAAATTTCCATTTATAAAATAAGTCACGGGAATGTTATGTACAGCATGGCAACTGTAGTCAATAAATACTGTATTGCATATTTGAAAGTTGCTAGAAGAGTGGAGCTTTAAAGTCCTCATTGCAAGATAAAATTTTTTTTTGTAACTATGTGTGGTAAGAGAGGTTAACTAGACTTATTGTGGTGATCATATTGCAATATATACAAATGTGGGATCATCACGTTGTACAGCTGAAACTAATATAATGTTATATGTTAATTATAACAGTTTAAAAAACCCCGTAAGATACAACTTCATACCCACTAGAATGGCTAGAATCAAAAGTGAAGGAATAAGTGTACTTGAGGATATGGAGAAATTAGAACCCTCATACATGGTGGGAATAAAAAATGATGCAGCCACTTTGGAAAACAGTCTGGCATTTCCTCAATACTTAAACCTAGGGGGCTTCCCTGGTGGTGCAGTGGTTGAGAATCTGCCTGCCAATGCAGGGGACACGGGTTCGAGCCCTGGTCTGGGAAGATCCCACATGCCGCGGAGCAACTAGGCCCGTGAGCCACAACTACTGAGCCTGCGCGTCTGGAGTCTGTGCTCCGCAACAAGGGAGGCCACGATAGTGAGAGGCCCGCGCACCGCGATGAAGAGTGGCCCCCACTTGCCACAACTAGAGAAAGCCCTCGCACAGAAACAAAGACCCAACACAGCCATAAAATAAAAATAAATAAATAAATAAGCAAATATGGTTAAGAAAATATATTTAAAAAAAAAACATAAAAAAACTTAAACCTAGAATTACCACATGACCCATCAATTCCACTCCCAGGCATATGCCCAAGTGAAGTAAAAGCACGTGTTTACCCAAAAACTTGTACATGACAGCACTGATTTGAAACAGACTGTCAGCTATTTCTCCAGCAAAGATGGGTTTATTCAGGATCAGCAGAGAACTGCAATTCAGGGTGTGCAACCACCGCAAGCTGTGTGCAAGTCTCCCCAGAGCAATGGAAGGAGAATGCTTTTACAGAAGGGAAAAGGACTTTGGGAGGGTTATAGTAAACAGTCTACGGTTTTTCATTGACTGAATCTTTGCCAAGAAAGGAGGCTTTCTTCTTCCTCTTGGGCTCTGCTATGACTGCAGGGTGTGGGAGCTTCCCCTTCTGCTCTCCTGACTCTATTTAATTAATTTGTTTAATTAAACAAGTTTTATTTAAACAAATAAATGTTTATTAATTTTTTATTAATTTTTTTACAAATGCTTATAGCAACATTTTTCATAATAGTCAAAAGGTAGTTACAATCCAAGTGTCCATTAACAGATGAATAAAGAAAATGTGCTATGCCCATATAATGGAATATTATTCAGCCATAAAAACAAAGGAAATATTGATACCTGGATATCCCTTGAAAAAATTATGCTAAGTAAATGAAGTCAACAACAAAGTCCACATATTACATAATTCCATTCATATGAAGTCAGTGAATACTGAAATCTAAAGAGACAGAAAGTAGATTAATGACTGCCTGGGGCCTGAAGGAGGAAAATGGGAAGATACTGATAGCTAAAGGGTACAGGTGTTTCTTTTTGAGATGATGGAAATGTTCTAAAATTGACCACAGGGACTTCCCTGGTGGTCCAGTGGTTAAGACTCCACATTTCCACTGCAGGGGGGCATGGGTTCCATCCCTGGTTGGGGAACTAACATCTTGCATGCCATGCAGAGGTGGCCAAAAATAAAATAAAATAAAATAATAAAAAAAAAAATATATAAAAAAGAAATAAAAAAAATAAAATTGACCATAGTCATGAATATACTGAAAACCACAGCATTGTACATGTTAAAGTGGTCCATTGTACATTTTAAAGTGGTCCATTGTATGTGTTGCATCTTAACAAAGCCTTTCAAATAAATGGCTAAATGCATTAAGAGTTTGCAATCCAATCTCTTAAGCATATCAATAGTTTCTGGGTACATCCCACATTTATATGATGTGGGGCATTTATAATTTAATGTGGGACATTTATAACAATTATAATAATGTGGGACATATATGACATTTATAATTTATTGTTTTTCTTTTATCAGTGAAAACAGGAATTTTGCTTTAGGGCTATTACAGTTGTTTACATCTCAAGGTGCTTTAAGAACACACTGAAAAACTAATGTAAAACATACACCTAAGAATTTAATGAACATGTCTCATAGCTTGTGACTGGTAAGAGGAGATCTTCCTGCTCCAGTCTGGCCTGGCCCTGGCAACCCAGTTGCTCTGGACTTGCTCCTCAAGGGGTCGGTCCATCTAGAAACAGCTTTGAGTAACCTGCTTACACCTGTGCCCCATTCAGGTCCGAAGCAGGATTTGGTTGAAAGCAAAGATCCTTGGAGGGCCAGAGAGGAAGCTGGGTCTGCTTGGCCACGTGACCTCCACCTGCTGTTAACTCTGGGGGCGGGGTGGTGGGGGTGGTAAGAGGAGGTCCTTGCGAACAGTCCTCTAGGGGGCACATCAAGGGCAGGTGGGTGGGGCGACGCTCGGCTGGGCGTGGACATCGCTACGCCTTGTGGATGCGCCGGGGATCGCGGCTTATCGGTACTTAACCGCCTCAGGTGTCTCTGCTGGACCGTCTGTTGCGCCTTGACCTGCCCGGGCCGCGGGAGTGGAAGAGAGGACGCCAGGGACGCCAGAAGTGGGGAAATGGTGAGTGTGCGGGGCCATGTGTCCCAGGACGGGGAGGGGGGATTGAGTCGGAACCTGCCGTGGCGGGACGCTGGCCTCCCTGCAGTCAACTCTGCAGTCTGCGAACTCGCGTGGGCCGGGGGCGCCGCTCGGACCTCAGTCTCCTCCGTCTTGCTAGTGGGGGCGGGGCCGGCAGCCGGGACCCCGGGAGTCCTGTCCCGTCGCTTCGCGCCGCGACTTCAGCTCCTGGGCAGCTCTGCGCCCGCAGCCCCCGAGTACCCCAGATTGTACGGTGACCTTGGGGAGGGTCATCAGGGGACAGTCGTGACTCGGTTTCCGGGGTTCATGCGTGGGAGGAGCTGTGGTCTGTGGTGTCCCCAGTCCCTGTTTTCTTCCCAGGCGGCACCCATTCTCTTTCGAATTTTTTAAAATTTTAGGAAGCAGGACCTCAAATCCATGACACTGTCCCCCCAGCCTAGCTTTTCCTAGGACTGGTAGTAAATCCCTAAACTTTCAGATCCCTCCCACCTTCCCAAGGCCCACTTGCCCTCTCCAATTCACAGCATCATTATCAGCTGTTCGTTCTCCGTGGTGCATTTCAAACGGACCCAATATTTTAATTGTTTATTCTCCACAGCCGATGGATGGCTCTTTTTAAAAGATTTATTTTTTGTTTGTGGATATTTTACATGAAAGGAAATCAGAGAATTACCAGCTGGAACTACTTTATATGAGATCCTTGTGTCTCTCCCCCTGGATCATTCCTGGATACCTATATCCTATGCGAAGTCTTTGGGGCAGAGGTACGTCTTTGGAAACTTTCCTGGGTGCTCTCACCTGTCAGCCCTACCCCTCTCTGTGTTTGTCACGTTGAAACATTTATTCACTTATTTGAGTCTCAGTTTTTCAATATATAAAATGTATTTAATTCATAGATCTTGAAAGACAGTATAAAATATTTACAAAGAAGTGAGTTTCCAAAAAATGAAATAATGTATTTTAGTATTATTACATTATGTTTGTTCCGTTTATTTCCTGTTTCCCTTTTTTTTACTCCCCTGGGAGCGTGTATAAATATTCTGAGGTCTTGTTAGGAGCCAAACTTGGGTCCGCTCGCCCACACATAGTAAAGCCAATCTACTGACACTGGGATGTGGTGAAGGAAACTGCAGCATTTATTGCAGGGCACCAAGTAAGGAGTCCAGGTAGCTAGTGCTTAAAAGTCCTGAACTCCCCAAAGGCTTTCAGGGAAAGATTTTTAAAGATGGGGTGAGAGAGGGTGTTGTGGGGTGTATGATCAGCTTGTGCACATTCTTCTGATTGGTTGGCAGTGAGGTAATTGGGAGTCAGCATAATCAACCTTCTGTTTCCAGCTGTTCTGGGATCTAGGTGCTGGTGGGCGGCATACCGTTAACATCTTCCACCTGGTGAGGATTTCAGTATCTGCAAAACAGCTCAAAGGACACGGCTGAGAATATTATCTATAGCCCTTGAGGAGGAACTAAAGGTCCTTGACTTTAATGGCTAAACTATTACTATTTTATATTGCTTGACTCTTGTCCTTTTTTTCTGCATTTTCTCACTTCTCTGATTAAATTTATTCTTTGGAACTCTGGGAAGGCCTAGGAGGCTAAAGTTTTTCTACAGACAAGAGGCAGGTGGAGGACATGGCCGGGGGTCGGGGGAGGAGGTCTGTTCCAGAAGGCCCCATAGGGTCCTGCTTGGTTACAGTCTGTCCTTATTTTGGGGGCGTTTCAAGGGGAATATCAGATCTCAGACTTGCAACACTTAGAAGTGTTCAAATGTGATTGTTTTCCAAGCAGTTTCTTGCTGTGGAAATAATAATTAACTGTTATATTCATTTCTGAAGGGAATAGATATTTGTGAGTTTTCTCGTTGAACTAGCCTTGCAATTTTCTTCCCTCCTTTACACATAAACACTGCTTTTGAGTGACTTTACTGGATTCTCCAAACAGTGGGTTCGTCACTTTCAAAATATCAATGCTGGTCCAGAGCAACTTGGCTGGGAGCAGAGTTTGAGGTCAGTGTCTCTAAAGCGAAGCCCCTGCCTTGAGGCTGCAAAGGGAAGGACTTGAAGGCCAGTTGGTTCTTCCTGAAAGCCTCCCCCTGCAGGTGCTTACCTGCTCACACCCACCTGAGAAGGAGCCCTTTCTACTGAGAGAAGCTCCAACCCTGGAAAGCTGGGGATGCACCTGCGATGGGGGTGGCAGGGTGGAGTGATGCCCTTTTTGAGGCTGTAACTGTGGTTCCTTTGTGCCTGTTTCTAGATGTAGGTTGGAGTTTTGCATCCACAGCTTAGGTATGATCCAAGTAATTTGTGCCCATTGAGAAAACCTGTGAAGGTCACGCATTCTGTCTTCTTCTAACAAAGGGTCTTGAATTCGGGAGTTCTCTGGGTCAGAACCTTTCGTTGAATTTGGGTGAGAGTTTCCTCATTGTGAGAATGCTTCGCCTGGGGGAGGGAGCTTTTCCCATTATTCCCCAGGGAGAGGAGGGCAGGCGGAGCTCCCAGAGTTTATTCTTGTGACTGCTCTGGTGTCCCCACCCTCCTTCTCCAGGGACTGACCTGGCCTGACGTTTCTATCTCAACCAAGAGAGTCTGGAGCCCAAAGCTTGGGATGGTGTTTCACCTTCAGAATGTAGCTTTTGCTTCTGAACTGTGGGGCGCAGGCTGCTTATTTCAGCTGATTCAAATATTTGTGATTCTTTCCCTTGATTCCTTTATCTGTTGATTATTAGGACCCTGTAACTGATTTCCCTTAGCAGTTTGTAATTTTATTTCCTGTGAGAGTGTGTGAGACTTTTAATTTCTTGGGCTTTGAGACTGTAAGTTGACTGAAAGATACAATGTGAGTTGGACGAGAAAATTCTGGAGACGAATAGAATATTTGCTCCTTTTAGGGCAGAGAACCTCAAGATGTGAGATGGGTAAATTTAAATTTTCAGGTACATTTTCAAGTTTTAAATTAGGTTTTCTATGTGCATATCCCTGAGAATTTTGATATTTAAAAGGCTATACTATTGCCAAGCCAAATGAATTTCCATTTTAATTGATGGGAGGAAAACTACTTAAAGCTTACTTAAATCTTTGAGAACCATGCTATGTTTATGGGATTAGGCCCAAACCTTTAGTGCATTATAATATGCAACCCATTCCCCCAAAGACCCCCCAGTTTGATATATAAGGACAAATTCTGATGCCTATTATTTTCTTTCATTTTTAAAGTTCACTGTTTATACACAACCTTGTTCCAGAAAGGGTTTAAGGTGACTTAAAATAGCCTCTTGTTTAGTTAGGAAGAGATGTGAAAAATTTCATTTTTTATGGCTTAAGCTTTTATAACCATTAAGGTTTAAAGGACTATATCTTAGAATGGTTTCCTGTGAAGAAAAGTTAAAATTAATCAATTTAAAAAAGCAAAAGTAAGTTAAAAATACAGGCTAACAGATAGTCAAGTAGGTAATAAATTAAGTACTCTGTTTATTTTAATAATGCATGTTAAGGTTAAAATAACTCTGTAAGATAAGAATCTAACTTAAGAAGATTCCCCACCAGCATATCCTGGTTGCCTCTAGTGCTCTTGCTTCAGCCACCCCAATACCTGTGTTGATCATTTCTTGAGCTTCTTGTGTTTCTTTATATAAAGACAAGCAATTGAAAACGCATTTTTTTCTTACACGTTTGTGCGTGTAATGAGCAGACTCCCCATTTTTTTCTGTTTTCGGCTGCCTGGCTTGTGGGATCCTAGTTCCCCGACCAGGGATCGAACCCCGGCCCCCTGCAGTGGCGGTGTGGACTGGACTCCCCATTTTTGGATGTTTGACAGCTCACAGCTTAAGCCTCTCGCGCCCCCACCTGGACAAGCTGATGAGAAAGCCTGGGTGGTCTCTCCCTTAGAGCAGGAGATTCCACTCGCACAGGCCCCTGTGTGCAAAACACTTGCCCTAGCCTCACTCCTCAACCACAATGAACACCCAGCCCAGGCTCCTCTCTTTGTTTTCTGAAGCCGTTTCTGAGCTGCTTCAGAGGCCAGCCCTGCCCTTTCCTGAGACCTCAATTGTGTGAGTTGTAAGCCTTTTCCTACCCTTTTGGTATGTGTGCATGTGTGTACACATCAGCATCAGTCTCAACAAGGGAACCCTACCTCTGCAGGTGACCACAGCAGTTGGCACCGTGAGCAGCACGTCTGGACATGACCACCCCCCCCCCCCCACCCCGGGAGTCTGTCTTCTCCTGCTCTGACTCGCTCACCTGCTCTGCTGTCTGATGGGGGCCGGCGCTGTGGGCTGCTGGGTGACGGGGAGCTCTTGCTGTGAGCTGTGCTGCCTTTTGTTGCATTGTTGACCGTACCAGGACTCAGTTCTGTGTTCAGCCGACCAGAGATGGCAGTTTTGAGAATTCCTAAAGCTTTTAGGAGCAGGAGTATGGGATTGGGGCCCTCCTTAAAGTAGTCCTGGGTTGATGTCTTTGCTGGATTTATCTGAGTGTTAGAGTGAAGCGATGACAGAGGCTGGTTTGGCCCTGACACACCCCGGGGTTTGGATGGTAGAGGGGGACTGTACCCTGGAAAAGGGGTGGGTCCATCAGATAGCCACTCCTGAAACATCTGCCATTTAAATAGGGAGAAAGAGAAGAGAGGGGGGAATGGCAGCCAGTAGATGGCAGCTGAGTTCACCCTCCTAATTCTAGGGGCTCACCAGGACCCTTGGGTGCCTCTGCTGCTGTGGTCCCTGTCTCTACTGCAACAAAGATCCTACTCTTGGGCTTATAGGGGACAACACCATGGCACCCCTGTGGCCAGCAAAGGTACTAGTTCAAACTCAAACTAAGCCCTGGGTCCTTAAACCCTACAAAGCAACCAGTTGTCATGGGGGAGACCCCTAACCCTAATGGCACTGGTGTGAGGTTCTCTGGAGGAAAAAAATGATAAGCACCAGGGTAGATAGGACACCTCTTCCCCTGAAGTATATCCAGTGATGAAAATACAACAGGGGAGGAAAGGAGGGAGGAAGCAAAAGCAAATAAAAAATACTGAAACAATTTGACCAATTGGCAATCCAACATATACTAAAAGATTTTATGCAACAAAAAAGGTAAAAGGACACTGCTTGGCTTTTGCCCTCTACAACATAGGTTCTGAATTAATTTTGCCATCTGGTGTAATGCACTAATTCAGAAATCTTCAAGCAATTAATCAATACTAGGTCTCAAAGTAGAGTCATATGGGGGTCCCACTAAATTTAAGCAAGGTACTCATGATCATCTTAGGGGAGTTACTGCATATACTATAGGGGACAAATAGGTATGCCTCACCTTAATCATCAGAAAACTACTGTCTTGCCTAAATTCCCCATGGTTATAATACCCAGTGTCCTAAAATATCCCATACCAAGCAGGGAAACTCTACACTAATGAGTCATGAATTAATTTTATTAAAAAATTTTAAATTTCTATTATATTTTATTTCTATTTAAAAATTAAAAAAAAATTTATTTTATATTGGACTATAGTTGATTTACAATGCTGTGTTAGTTTCAGGTGTACAGCAAAGTGATTCAGTTATACACATACATATATCTATTCTTTTCCCATTTAGATGATTACAGAATATTGAGCAGTGTTCCCTATGCTATACAGTAGGTTCTTGTTGGTTGTCTATTTTATATATAGTACACTGTATATGTCAATCCCAAACTCCCAATTTATCCCTCCCCCCCGCCTTTCCCCTTTGATAACCATAAGTTTGTTTTCTATGTCTGTGAGTCTATTTCTGTTTTGTAAATAAGTTCATTGGTATCATTTTTTTTAGATTCCACATATAAGCAGTATCATACGATATTTGTTATCATACGATATTTGTCTTTCTCTGTCTGACTTACTTCACTTAGTATGATAATCTCCAGGTCCATCCATGTCGCAGCAAATGGCATTATTTCATTCTTTTTTATGGCTAATAGTCTACTGTATATATGTACCACATCTTCTTTATCCATTCATCTGTTGATGGGCATTTAGGTTGCTTCCATGTCTTGGCTATTGTAAACAGTGCTGCAATGAACACTGGAGTGCATGTATCCTTTTGGACATTGGTTTTCTCCGGGTATATAACCAGGAGTGGGATTGCTGGATCATATGGTAGCTCTGCTTTTAGTTTTTAAAGGAACCTCCATACTGTTCTCCATAGTGGCTGTACCAACATGAATTACATTTAAATGAAGTCTTTGGCACTTCCAAATTGTCTTGACAAAAATGGGATTCCACAGACCTACCCCCACCACGCCCCCCCCAATTAAGTTACTTAATCTGTCCCAAAGTAAACCGGACTTTGAAGGATTGAAAACCATTGTATAACACCTGTTTAATGAAGAAGTGATTATCCACTGTTCTTCTCCTTTAATAGTGGAATTTGGCCTGTTCTTAAACCTGGAAAGAATGAATGACACCTCACAGTGCATTACTGCAACCTGGAGGCTGTGGTCTCACCACACAAACCCCTATTCCCAGTCCCCAGCATTACGGGAATTACTGACTCCATCCACTCAGCAACTGGTAAATATCCTGCTCTCCCAGATTTGGCTATTTGGCTATTCAGTGCCTGTTTGAATAGCCTCTCAGCTGCAGTTGGTCCCACCTCTGAAGGGACATGATACACCTTTACCTGGTTATCCTCAGGGAACCTCAGCACAGTTACCACTGCACACGGTCTCTGCAGGCAGGATCTGAACCACACTTACCTGGCTCCAGGAGCACAAGTCTGACATGACGCCAATGATATCCTCCTCTGAGGACACTGGTTTGACATTCATTCAGGAAGAGAAATAATGAAAAAAGGAGTACCTCCCAAAATGGATGGGTCATTGCCCCACACATAATGTGAGGCCCTAACACTGGTTAAGTTCCTGGAAATTCTTTGCTAATGAGACGGCTTCTCCCTCCCTCACACTGTAAGAAATAGCTCTTATCCCTCTCAGCATCCAACGCATCTACTTGGTTCTTTTGATGTTCAGAGGCAACGTATTTCTTGTTTACAAACTTTACTTGAGTCCGTTTATGCTGTTACTTGCAAATTGGCCCACCTTGAATGGGCACCCCTACCATAGAAGGGTCTTTACTGTGTTTAAATTGCCACACAGCAGGCACTCACTGTAGAGGGTGTAGCAACTTCTCTCACGCCTCCTTGAGTTACACATCGTGGCCTTAAGTTGTCCATAGGCTTTTTTTTTTTTAAAGATTTTTCTTTTTTTGATGTGGACCATTTTTAAAGTCTTTATTGAATTTGTTACAATATTACTTCTGTTTTCTGTTTTGGTGTTTTGGCTGCTAGGCATGTGGGATCTTAGCTCCCTGACCAGGGATTGAACCCGCACCCCCTGCATTGGAAGGCGAAGTCTTAATCACTGAATCTCCAGGGAAGTCCCTGTCCATAGGTTTTATTTATTTCTTTATTTGGTTGGTTGCGCCGGGTCTTAGTTGTGGCAGGCAGGCTCCTTAGTTGTGGCTTGCTGGCTCCTTTGTTGTGCCATGTGAACTCTTAGTTGCAGCATGCATGTGGGATCTAGTTTCCTGACCAGGGATTGAACCCAGGCTTCCTGCATTGGGAGCGTGGAGTCTTAACCACTGCACCACCAGGGAAATTCCCCTGTCTATAGGTTTTTTTTTTTTTTAAATTAATTAAATTTATTTTTGGCTGCATTAGGTCTTTGTTGCTGCATGCAGGCTCTCTCTAGTTGTGGCGAGCGGGGGCTACTCTTCGTTGTGCGTAGGCTTCTCATTGCGTTGGCCTCTCCTGTTGTGGAGCATGGGCTCTAGGTGCACAAGCTTCAGTAGTTGCAGCACGTGGGCTCAGCAGTTGTGGTGCACTGGCTTTGTTGCTCCGTGGCATGTGGGATCTTCCTGGACCAGGGATCGAACCCATGTCCTGTGCATTGGCAGGCGGTCTGTGCCACCAGGGAAGACCTGTCCATAGGTTTTTGATGCAAAGAATTGCCCTCCTCTACCCCACACTATATGTCATTAGAGCTGCATTTCTACCAGGTACTGTGCTTTCCTGAAAACAGAGGCTCTCCCAGGCCCTGAGCATGTGACCCTCCACCCGGCTGCTCATTATGCCTTGGGATCTGGAAACAGCATCCCATGAGCTCAGCACGGCTACCGACACCTCCTTGCAACATAATAGAGCCAAACCTGGGCCCTCCATATTCCTCCCTGCAAGAGCGGGTGGCCTCCCCTCTCCTCAGTCCCTTGCCAGGTACCGTGATGCTGAAGGAGGTCACCCCTTCCCCAGACTGCTAGGCTCCCTGGGGAGCTCCTTGGGATTAACTGAATGAAAAGCAGTGAGGTGCAGCAGATTTGCAATAGCCAGGACGTGGAAGCAACCTAATGGCCATCGACAGAGGAATGGATAAAGAAGATGTGGTACATATATACAATGGAATATTACTCAGCTATAAAAAGGAATGAAATAGTGCCATTTGCAGAGATGTGGATGGACCTACAGGTTGTCATACAGAGTGAAGTAAGTCAGAAAGAGAAAAACAAATACCGTATAATATCGCTTATATGTGGAATCCAGAAAAATGGTACAGATGAACTTATTGGCAAAGCAGAAATAGAGTCACAGATGTAGAGAACAAACTTATGGTTACCAAGGGGGGAAGGGGGGGTTTGGGATGAATTGGGAGATTGGGATTGACATATATACACTACTATGTATAAAATAGATAACTAATAAGAACCTACTGTATAGCACAGGGAACCCTACTCAATGCTCTGTGGTGACATAAATGGGAAGGAAATCTAAAAAAGAGGGGATATATGTATATGTATAACTGATTCACTTTTTGCTGTACAGCAGAAACTAACACAACATTGTAAAGCAACTATACTCCAATAAAAATTAAAAAAATATATCTGTGAAAAAATAAAGAAAAGCAATGAGGACTTTGTATACTTTGTGGGTGACATGGCCACAGTCCTACATGATGGAGCTCAGTAGGGATGAAGAGCTGCTGCTTTTCATCCCTTAACTGGGACGTCCCTGATAAAGGACTGGACCCAAGGGTCACGCAGCTGACCAAACATCAGGCTGTCATCTGAGCACTGGCCAACAGTTGGCCCATCTGGACACATTTACAGATTCCTAGATGATTATCTAAGAGTTCCCCCTTTGTGATAAAAGAACTCTGGGAATCTCTTGCTTCACAGATACCCACCATATAAATCAAGGTATAACACTTGTCTGCATGTATACTGAGTCTGCAATACAAGGCTTCACCCACCGGCACACTCCTCATCCATGCTGGAGTTCTAGACACGGATGACAATAACCAAGGAACTCATTTCACTTCTCAGGACACACAGGGCTGGGCTCTCGGAAAAGACATTCAACGGAACTTTCACCTCCCTTCCCAGTCTTGGCCTGCAGGCCTCATAGCACACCATGATGGCTAAAGTTCAAATCAATTAAATGAACTATGGCCTGTTTCAATCATCAGTGATCACTGGTGGATATTAATGTGTCTGTTTTAGTCTTTTCTTTTTTGCTAATAGACTACTTAAAATTTTTATTGAAGTATAGTTGATTTACAATGTTGTGTTAGTTTCAGGTATACAGCAAAGTGATTCAGTTATATATTCTTTTTTTACATTTTCTTCCATTATAGGTTATTACAAGATATTGAGTATAGTTCCCTGTGCTATTCACTAGGTCCTTGTTAATTATCTTTTATATACAGTAGTGTGTATATTTTAATCCCAAACTACTAATTTATCCCCCTCCCCTTTCCCCCTTTGGTAACCAGAAGTTTGTTTTCTATGTCTGTGAGTCTATTTCTGTTTTGTAAATAAGTTCACTTGTATCACTTTTTTTAGATTCCGCATGTAAGTGATATCATATGATATTTGTCTTTGTCTGGCTTACTTAGTATGACAATCTCTAGGTCCATCCATGTTGCTGCAAATGGCATTAGTTCATTCTTATTTATGGCTGAGTAATATTCCATATGTACGACATCTTCTTTATACATTCATCTGTCGATGGCCACTTAGGCTGCGTCCATGTCTTGGCTATTGTAAATAATGCTGCTATGAACATTGGGGTGCATGTATCTTTTTGAATTAAGAAAAGGTTAAGTTTTAATTTTTTCTTTTTTCTAATAGACTACTTTTTATTTATTTATTATTCTATTATTTTTTTGGCTGCGCCGTGTGGCCTGTGGGATCTTAGTTCCCCGGCCAGGGATTTAACCTGGGCCCTTGGCAGTGGAAGTGCAGAGTCCCAACCACTGGACTGCTAGGGAATTCCCTAGACTACTTTTTAAAGAGGAGTTTTTATTTTCCAGAAAAGTTGAGAAAATACAGAGTTCACATATAATCCCTCTGCCTTCATGCAGTTAACCTTATTTTTTATATCATATTACTGTGTATGCATGTTATAATTGATTCAACGATATTGATGCATTGATGTCCACACTTACCTTAGAGTTGATTCTTTGTGTTATATAATCTATGGTTCTTGGCAAATGTACAATGACATGTGTTCATCACTTCAGTAACATACAGAATACTTTCCCTGCCCTAAAAATCCCCTGTGCTCTACCTATTCATTCATTTGTCCACCCCATCCCTAAATTCCTGGCAACCAAAGATCTTTTTATGGTCTATATTTTTGTCTTTTCCAGATTGTCATATACTTGGAATTTTGTAGCCTTGTCAGATTGGCTTCTTTCGTTTAACAATATGGTTTTAAGTTTCCTTTGTCTTATCATGCCTTTTTATCACTCATTTCTTTTTATCACAGAATAATATTTCATCATATGGATATTTTCACCACTAATTGTTTATCTGTTTGCCTATTGAAGGATATCTTTGTTACCTCTAAGTCTTGCCAGATAGAAATAAAGCTTATATAAACATTTAGAATATTAAGAGTATATTTAGGACCTCCCTGGTGGCACAGTGGTTAAGAATCTGCCTGCCAATGCAGCGGACACGGGTTCGAGCCCTGGTCCGGGAAGATCCCACGTGCCACGGAGCAACTAAGCCTGTGCGCCACAACTACTGAGCCTGCGCTCTAGAGCCTGCAAGCCACAACTACTGAGTCCGCGTGCCACAACTACTGAAGCCCGCGTGCTTAGAGCCCGTGCTCCACAGCAAGAGAAGCCACCGCAATGAGAAGCCCACGCACCGCAACAAAGAGTAGCCCCCGCTCGCCGCAACTAGAGAAAACCCGTGTGTAGCAACGAAGACCCAATGCAGCCAAAAATAAATAAATAAATAAAATTAAAATAATTTTAATAAATAATTAATAAATAAATTTTAATAAATAATTAAAATAATAATAATTTTATTAAAATAAAATTTTAAAAAAACTATTTAGTTTTGAAAGAGACTGCCTGTTTTCCACCTTAGGCATGTCATCCTCCATTCTCACCAGTAATGAATGAGATTTCCTATTGCTTCACATCTCCATCATATGGCGTTCTCAGTGTTTTGAATTTCAGCCATTCTAATAAGTGTCTGCTGGTATTTCATTTTGTTTTAGTTGCAATTCCTTAACAGTATGTGATGTTGAGCATCATTTGTATGTGTATTTGCAGCCTACATATCTTTTTTGGTGAAATGCGTGTTCAGAACTTTTGCCCATTTTTAATTGGGGTGGTTGTCTTATTGCTGAGTTTTAAAAATTGAAGTATAGTTGAGTATGATATTATATAAATTACAGTTGTACAATATAGTGATTCACAATATTTAAAGGTTATACTTCATTTATAGTTATTATAAAATATTGGCTATATTCCCCATGTTGTACAATATATCCTTGTAGCTTATTTTATGTAGAATAGTTTGTACTTCTTAATTCCCTACCCCTATGTTGCCCCTCCCCTCTTCTCTCTCCCCACTGGTAACCATTAGTTTGTTCTCTATATCTGTGAGTTTAACTTCTTTTTTGTTTTATTCACTAGTTTGTTGTATTTTTTAGGTTCCACATATAAGTGATATAATATGGTATTTGTCTTTTTCTGTCTGACTTATTTCATTTAGTATAATGCCCTCCAAGTCCATCCACGTTGCTGCTAATGGCAAAATTTCGTTTTGTTTTCTTTTTATGGCAGAGTAGTATTTCATTGTATATATATACATCTTCTTCATTCATTCATCTGATGATGGACACTTAAGTTGCTTCCATATCTTAGCAATTGTAAATAATGCTATGAACGTTGAGGTGCATGTGTCTTTTTGAATTAGTGTTTTTGTTTTTTTGGGATATGTACCCAGGAATGGAATTGCTGGGTCATATGGTAGTTCTATTTTTAGTGTTTTGAGACACTTCCATACTGTTTTCCACAGTGGGTGCACCAATTTACATTCCTATTAACAGTGTAGAAGGGTTCCCTTTTCTCCTCATCCTCGCCACATTTGTTGTTTGTGTTCTTCATGATGATAGCCATTCTGATGGTGTGAGGTGATAGCTCATTGTGGTTTTGATTTGTATTTCTCTGATGATTAGCAATGATGAGCATCTTTTCATGTGCATGTTGGCCATCTGCATGTCCTCTTTGGAAATATGTCTATTCAGTTCTTCTGCTCATGTTTTTTTTTTTTTAGAAACTTTAATTTAATTAAGTTATTTAAAAAATATTTATCTTATTTATTTATTTATTTTGGCTGTTCCAGGTCTTCATTGCAGCATGCAGGATCTTCACTGCGGCATGTGGAATCTTTTAGTTGTGGCATACAGCCTCATAGTTGCAGCATGTGAGCTTCTTAGTTGCATTGAATCTGTAGATTGCTTTGGGTAGTATAGTCATTTTCACAATATTGATTCTTCCAATCCAAGAACATGGTATATCTCTCCATCTGTTTGTGTCATCTTTGATTTCTTTCATCAGCATCTTATAGTTTTCAGGGTACAGGTCTTTTGCCTCCTTAGGTAGGTTTATTCCAAGGTATTTTATTCTTTTTGATGTGATGGTAGACGGGATTGTTTCCTTACTTTCTCTTTCTGATATTTCGTGGTTAGTGTATAGGAATGCAAGAGATTTCTGTATATTAATTTTGTGTCCTGCAAATTTACCAAAATCATTGATGAGCTCTAGTAGTTTTCTGGTAGCATCTTTAGGATTTTCTATGTATAGTATCATGTCATCTGCAAACAGTGAAAGTTTTACTACTTTTTTTCTAGTTTGGATTCTTTTTATTTCTTTTTCTTCTCTGATTGCCGTGGCTAGGACTTCCAAAACCATGTTGAATAGAAGTGAGGAGAGTGGTTTTTGTCTTGTTCCTGATCTTAGATGAAATGCTTTTAGCTTTTCACCATTGAGAATGATGTTAGCTGTGGATTTGTCTTATTTGGCCTTTATTATGTTGAGATAGGTTCTCTCTAGGCCCACTTTCTGGAGAGTTTTTATCATAAATTGGTGTTGAATTTTGTCAAAAGCTTTTTCTGCATCTATTGAGATGATCATATGGTTTTTATTCTTCAGTTAATGTGGTGTATCACATTGACTGATTTGCATATATTGAAGCAGCCTTGCATCCCTGTGATAAATCCCACTTGATCATGGTGTATGATCCTTTTAATGTATTGTTGAATTTGGCTTGCTAGTATTTTGTTGAGGATTTTTGCATCTAGTTCATCAGTGAAATTGGCCTGTAATTTTCTTTTTGTGTGATATCATTGTCTGGTTTTGGTATCAGGGTGATGGTGGCCTCATAGAGTGAGTTCAGGAGTGTTCTTCCCTCTGCACTTTTGAATAGTTTGAGAAGGATAGTTATTAACTGGGCTCTAAATGTTTGGTAGAAGTCACCTGTGAAGCCATCTGGTCCTGGACTTCTGTTTGCTGGGAGTTTTAAAAAAATTATTACTGATTCAATTTCATTACTGGTAATTTGTCTGTTCATATTTTCTATTTCTTCCTGATTCAGTCTTGCGAGATTGTACTGTTCCAAAAATTCATCCATTTCTTACAGGTTGTCCATTTTATTGGCGTATCATTGTTCATAGTAGTCTGTTTTGATCCTTTGTATTTCTGTGGTGCTGGTTGTAACGTCTTTTTCATTTCTGATTTTATTATTTTGGGCCTTCTCCCATTTTCTCCTCATGAGCCTGACTGAAGTTTTGCTTATATTTTCAAAGAACCAGGTTTTAGTTTCATTGACCTTTTCTGTTTTTGTTGTTGCTTGGTCTCTATTTCATTTATTTCTGCTCTGATCTTTATTATTTCTTTCCTTCTACTAACTTTGGGTTTTGTTTTTCTTTCTCTAGTTTCTTTAGGTGTAAGATTAGATTGTTTTTTTGAGATTTTTCTTGTTTCCTGAGGTAATCTTGTATTGCTGTAACCTCTCTTAGGACTGCTTTTCCTGCATCCCATAGGTTTTGGATCATCCTGTTTTCATTTTCATTTGTTTCTGGGTATTTTTTGATTTCCTCTTTGATTTTTTCGGTGATCCATTGGTTGTTTAGTAACATATTGTTTAGCCTCCACTTGTCTGTGTTTTCTGCAGTTTTTTCCTTGTAGTTGATTTCTAGTCTCACAGCATTGTGGTTGGAAAAGATGCTTGATATGATTTCAGTTTTCTTAAATTTACTGAGGCTTGTTTTGTGGCCTAGCATGTGATCTATCCTGGAATTATCTTTTCCACTTGCACTTGAAAAGAATGTGTATTCTGCTGTTTTCAGGTGGAATGCTTTCTATATATCAATTAAGGCTATCTGGTCTAATGTGTCATTTAAGGCCAGTGTTTCCTTAATGATTTTCTGTCTGGATGATCTGTCCCTTGATGTAAGTGGGATGTTAAAGTTCCTGACTATTACTGTTTTACTTTCAGTTTCTCCTAAAGTGGCTTTTTTATGGACAACATTCAATAAGCTGTTATTTTTTAAAACCCTATGATGGTATCTGTCTTTCAGTTCTTATATTTAGACCATTGACATTTAAAATAATTATTGATATAGCCGGATTAATATTTACTATACTCTTACTGTTTCCTTTTTTTAAAAAATATTTATTTATTTATTTGGCCGTACCGGGTCTTAGTTGTGGCACGTGGGATCTTTGTTGCAGCATGCGGGATCTTTAGTTGTGGCATGTGGGCTTCTTTAGTTGCGGCATGTGGGCTTCTTTAGTTGCGGCATGTGGGCTTCTTTAGTTGTGGCATATGGGCTCCTTTAGTTGCGGCATGTGGGCTCCTTTTAGTTGCAGCATGCATGTGGGATCCAGTTCCCTGACCAGGGATCAAACCCAGGCCTCCTGCATTGCGAGTGTGGAGTCTTAACCACTGGACCACCAGCGAAGTCCCTCTTACTGTTTTGTATTTGTTGTGCTTGTTCTTTGTTTCTCTTTTGTCTTCCACCTTTTTCTCCTGCATTCTGGCTTTAATTGAGCATTTTACCTGATTCCGTTTTTTTTTTCCTCCTCTTTTGGAATATCAATTATGTTTTTAAAAAAAAACCTTTTTTAGTGGTTACCCTTGAATTTACGGTGTATATTTACAGTTAACCTATGTACTCTTTCAGGGAACACTATAATACTTCACTGGTTTTATAACTTCCTCATAACAGAGTTCCCAATTACCCCTTCCCTGCCCTTATAACATTGCTTTCATTCATTTCAATTATCCATAAGCTATAATTACTGAAAACAATGTTGCTATTATTTTCAACATACTGTTATTTGTGAGATTAATTAAGAGTACGAAAAACAAATTATTTCGTTTTCCCTTCAGTTATTCATTCTCTAATGCTCTACCTTTCTTTTTCATTTTCCTTGTTTGCGATTAATTTATTAACATTTCTTGCAAAGCAGGTGTACTGGTGACAAATTCCTTCAACTTTTGTTTGTCTCAGGAAGTCTTTATTTCTCTCACTTTTGAAAGATAATTTTGCTCAACACAGACCTCTTTGTGGGTGGTTTTTTTTTTTTCTAATCTTCAACACAAACTTTTCTTTTTGTATGATTTCTGAAAAGAAGTCTGATTTAATTTTTATCCTTCTTTCTCCATAACTAAGGTGTTTTATTTCTCTTCTGATTTCTTTCAAGATTAAGTGTCTTAGTAGGCCTTGTAATTTTTTGTTGGAAGCCAGACATGATGTGCTGAGACAGAGTAACTAAGATAAATGGGCCTTTAGTGTGATATTTTCAGTTTATCTGACTAGTCTATGTTTACTGTTTGCTGTACCTGCAAGTGTCAGAGGTTGAACTTTTCTCTGGTGTCCTTCCTTTTGTTTACTCTGTCATCTTTGGGGTTCACTTGAGCAGTGGTCCCCAACCTTTTTGGCACCAGGGACCAGTTTCGTGGAAGACAATTTTTCCGTGGATGGGGGTGGGGGAGAGGGGGATAGTTTGGGGATGATTCAAGCATGTTACATTTATTGTGTACTTTATTTCTATTATTATTACATTGTAATATATAATGGAATAATTATACAACTCACCATAATGCAGAATCAGTGGGAGCCCTGAGCTTGTTTTCACTTGCCACTCACTGATAGGGTTTTTTTTTGTTTTTTTAAAATAAATTTATTTATTTTTTATTTATTTTATTTTTGGCTGTGTCAGGTCTTCGTTGCTGCATGCGGGCTTTCTCTAGTTGTGGTGAGCAGGGGCTACTCTTCATTATGGTGCATGGGCTTCTCATTGTGGTGGCTTCTCGTTGTGGAGCACAGGCTTTAGGCATGTGGGCTTCAGTAGTTGTGGTGCGTGGGCTGAGTAGTTGTGGCTTGTGGGCTCTAGAGAATAGGCTCAGTAGTTTTGGCACATGGGCTTAGTTGCTCTGCGGCATCTTCCCAGACCAGGGCTCGAACCCGTGTCCCCTGCATTGGCAGGTGTATTCTTAACCACTGCACCACCAAGGAAGCCCCACTGATAGCGTTTTGATATGAGTCTGCAAGCAATTGATTTATTATGGTCTCTGTGCAGTCAAACCTCTCTGCTAATGATAATCTGTAGTTTCAGCCAACTACAGCTTTGGAGGCTCCCTCCACACTGCCTCAACCTATATCTCTTGCATGTGCAGTTCACAGTAGGGTTTGCGCTCCTATGAGAATCTAATGTTGCTGCTGATCTGACAGGAGGCGGAGCTCAGGCGGTAATGCGAGTGATGGGGAGCGGCTCTAAATACAGATGAAGCTTCACGTGCTTGCCCACCACTCACCTCCTGCTGTGCAGCCTGGTTCCTAACAGGCCACGGACCATTAGTGGTCCTTGACCCAGGGGTTGGGGACCCCTGCTCTAGAGGCTTGTTAAATAAGGTCTGAAAAGTGCATTTCCTTCAGCATATTCCACCGTTATTAAACAGGATCCCTCCCAACGTAGAGGTAAGTGTGGGTGGAGGGGAAGCCTTCTGTAGTAGGTGATTTGGTCTCAGTCTGTTAGTGAGCTTGTGTCCCTGGGCTCTGACCTTCTGTGGTGTAATAAGAAAGATATTTGTTCTTTGTCTCTGGTTCCTAGACCTCCTAAAGCCCTTGGAATTTCTTGAGTGAAAAGGGTGATAGAACATCTTTTCTTCTAATGAAGCAACTCTTGGCAGCTCCGTAGATTTAAGTTTCAGGATGGGGGTTGGTCACCAGTAAGATGCAGCCTTTATTAGAAACTTGGAATTTTCAGCCCCAGTCTTCAGAGAATTGAGAGGGGCAGGAGACTGAGCTAATCATGAATGGCAATGATTTAATCAATCATTCTTACGTAATGAAACAACTCTTAAGCATCGGGGTTCAGAGAGCTTCTGGGTTGGTGCATGCATCGAGGTTCTGGGTGGCATGCCTAGTGGAGATGTTGAAGCTTTATGCCCTGCACATCCCCCAAACTTCATTCTATTCATTTCTTCCATTTGACAGTTTCTTAATGGCGTCCTTCAAAAGACTGGTGATTGTAAGTAAAGTGCTTTTCTGAGTTCTGAGAGTAGTTCTAATGATGTATCTAACTTGAGGCAGTGTGGAGGGAGCCTCCAAATCTGTAGCTGGCTGAGCAGAAATGTGGGTAGCCTGGGCATGCCATTTGTGACTGGCATCTGCAGTGGGACAGTCTTGTGGAATTGAGCCCTTAACCTGTGGAGTCTGATGCTAACTCCAGGTAGGTAGTTTTAGAATTGAATTGAAACGTAGGACACATTTGTGTTGATGTTGGAGAGGTGGAGATGTGGTATTGAAAAAGACACCACGTATTTGGTGTCAAGAGGGAAAAAAGCTATCACCTTTAGAATTGCTTCTCAGCCCCCTACCCCTACCTTAGCTGAGGCAGGAAGGCTAGAGGAGACTCAAGTTGAGTATTTCTCTCTGCCCAGGGCAGTCGGTAGCGTCCCAGTCAGTTAGGCTCTGCTGAAACAGAATCTTTTGAGGACAGGCCTTGTTAAGAACAGAATGTTCTGGGCATATTTCAGAATGGTTACTTCCCTGTCCCTTGTTCCAATTTTGGAGACAGCAGTTTGCCTTCTGACCACAGTTCTCTGATGGAAGTATTGTTGTTGTTTTTTGTTATTTATTTATTTATTTATTTGCCACAATGTGAGGCTTGCGGGATCTTAGTTCCCTGACCAGTGATGGAACCCACAGCCTTGGCAGTGAAAGTGCAGAGTCCTAACCACTGGACCACCAGGGAATTCCTAGAAGTGGTGTTGGTTTAAGTGTGTTCACTTTTTTTTTTCCTGTGAGGACAGCATGACCGGCATCTATGCTCCTTACATGCCAGACCAGAAGCCAGAGGTCTCTGACTTCATTTTTTAAACTGAAGTATAGTGGATTTACAATATTGTGTTAGTTTCAGGTATACAGCAAAGTGAATCAGTTATATATATGTATATTTTTTTTCAGATTATTTTCTATTATAGGTTATTATAAGATATTGAATATAGTTCTCTGTGCTATACAGTAGGACCTTGTTTTTTATTTTATATATAGTAGTTTGTGTCTGTTAATCCCATACTCCTAATTTTCCCCTCCTCCCTCCTTTACCCTTTGGTAATCATAAACTTGTTTTCTATGTCCGTGAGTGTGTTTCTGTTCCGTAAGTTTATTTGTATTTTATTTTAGATTCAATATGTAAGTGACATCATATGGTATATGTCTTTGTCTGACTTAGTTCATTTAGTATGATAATCTCTAGGTCCATCCATGTTGCTGAAAATGGCATTATTTCATTCTTTTTAATGGCTGAGTAGTATTCCATTATATATATAGATATACCACATCTTCTTTTTCCATTCGTCTCTCAATGGACATTTAGGTTGCTTCCATGTCTTGGCTATTGTAAATAGTGCTGCTATGAACATTGGGGTGCGTGTATCTTTTTGAATTAGAGTTATGTCCAGATATATGCCCAGGAGTGGGATTGCTGGATCATATGGCAACTCTATTTTTAGTGTTTTAAGGAACCTCCATACTGTTCTCCATAGTGGCTACACAAATTTACATCCCTACCAACAGTGTAGGATGGTCCCCTTTTCTGTACACCCTCTCCAGCATTTATTATTGGTAGACTTTTAAATGATGGCCATTCTGACTGGTGTGAGTTGACACCTCACTGTGATTTTGACTTGCATTTCTCTAATAATTAGTGATGTTGAGCATCTTTTCATGTGCCTGCTGGCCATCTGTATATTTTCTTTGGAGAGATATCTGTCTATTTAGGTCTTCTGCCCATTTTTTGATTAGGTTGTTTGGTTTTGTTTTGCTATTGAGTTGTATGACCTGTGTGTATATTTTGGATATTAACTCTTTTTCGGTTGCATCATTTGCAAATATTTTCTCTCATTCCATAGGTTGTCTTTTCACTTTGTTGATGATTTCCTTTGCTGTGCAAAAGCTTTTTTTTTTTTTTTTAAATTTATTTATTTATTTATTTATGGCTGTGTTGGGTCTTTGTTTCTGTGCGAGGGCTTTCTCTAGTTGTGGCGAGCGGGGGCCACTCTTCATCGTGGTGCGCGGGCCTCTCACTGTCGCGGCCTCTCTTGTTGCGGAGCACAGGCTCCAGACGCGCAGGCTCAGTAGTTGTGGCTCACGGGCCCAGTTGCTCCGCGGCATGTGGGATCCTCCCAGACCAGGGCTCGAACCTGTGTCCCCTGCATTGGCAGGCGGATTCTCAACCACTGCACCACCAGGGAAGCCCTGTGCAAAAGCTTTTAAGTTTAATTAGGTCCCATTTGTTTATTTCTTTTGCCTTGGGAGGCTGATCTGAGAAAATGTTGCTACAGTTTATGTCTGAGAATGTTTTGCCTATGTTCTCTTCTAGGAGTTTAATAGTGTCATGTCTTACATTTAGGTCTTTAAACCATTTTGAATTTACTTTTGTATATGGTATGAGGGAGTGTTCTAATTTCATTGATTTACATGTAGCTGTCCAGCTTTCCCAAAACCAGTTGCTGAAGAGACTGTCTTTTCTCCATTGTATATTCTTCTTTTTTTTTTTTTGCTTTTTAAAATTTATTTATTTAAAAATTTTTAAAAAAATTAATTTTTTATTGGAGTACAGTTGATTTACAATGTTGTGTTAGTTTCAGGTGTACAGCAAAGTGAATCAGTTATACATATACACATATCCACTCTTTTTAAGATTCTGTTCCCATATAGGTCATTACAGAGTATCGAGTAGCGTTCCCTGTGCTATACAGTAGGTCCTTATTAGTTACCTATTTTATATATAGCGTGTATATGTCAATCTTAATCTCCCAGTTTATCCCTCCTCCCCTTCCACCTTGGTAACTGTAAGATTTTCTACATCTGTGACTCTATTTCTGCTTTGTAAATGGGTTCATTTGTACCATTTTTTAAGATTCCACATATAAACGATATCATATGATATTTGTCTTTCTCTGTCTGACTTCACTTAGTATGACAATCTCTATGTCCATCCATGTCACTGCAAATGGCATTATTTTGTTCTTCTTTATGGCTGAGTAATATTGCATTGTGTGTGTGTGTATCTATCTATCTATCTATAGATAGATAAACCACATCTTCTTTACCCATTCCTCTGTTGATAGACATTTAGGTTGCTTCCAGTTCCTGGCTAATGTAGATAGTGCTGCAGTGAACATTGAGGTACATTTATCTTTTCAAATTATGGTTTTCTCTGAATATATGCCCAGGAGTGGGACTGCTGGATCATATGGTAGTTCTGTTTTTAGTTTTTTAAGGAATCTCCATACTGTTCTCCATAGTGGCTGTACCAGTTTACATTCCCACCAACAGTGTAGGAGGGCTCCCTTTTCTACACACCCTCTCTAGCATTTATTGTTTGTAGATTTTTTGATGATGGCCGTTCTGACTGGTGTGAGCTGATACCTCATTGTAGTTTTGATTTGCATTTCTCTGATAATTAGTGATGTTGGGCATCTTTTCATGTGCCTCTTGGCCATCTGTATGTCTTCTTTGGAGAATTGTCTATTTAGATCTTCTGCCCATTTTTTGATTGGGTTTTTTGTTTTTTTTGATATTGAACTGCATGAGCTGTTTGTGTATTTTGGAGATTAATCCCTTGTCGGTTGCATCATTTGCAAAATTTTCTCCTAATCTGTAGGTTGTCTTCTCATTTTGTTTATGGTTTCCTTTGATGTGCAAAAGCTTTAAGCTTAATGAGGTCCCATTTGTTTATTTTTGCTTTTATTTCCATTACTCCAGGAGATGGATCCAAAAAAATATTGTTGCAATTTATGTCAAAGTGTGTCTGCCTATGTTTTCCTCTAGGAGTTTTATAGTATCTGGTCTTACATGTAGGTCTTTAATCCATTTTGAGTTTACTTTTTTATATGGTGTTAGAGAATGTTCTAATTTCATTCTTTTACATGGAGCTGTCCAGTTTTCCCAGCACCACTTGTTGAAGAGACTTCTCCATTGTACATTCTTTCCTCCTTTGTTGTAGATCAATTGACCATAAGTGCATGGGTTTATTTCTGGGCTTTCTATCCTGTTCCATTGATCTGTGTGCCTGTTTTTGTGCCAGAACCATACTGTGTTGATAACTCTAGCTTTTTAGTGTAGTCTTAAGTCAGGGAGCCTGATTCCTCCAGCTCCATTGTTCTTTCTCAATATTGCTTTGGCTGTCTTTTATGATAGTGTTATCTTGGTGGTGGTATAACTATACATTTGTGAGAAGTTGCAGTTACAATTAAAATCATATGTGTTTGCACTAAAAACAATAGAAAACAAAAAAAAACATGCTTTCATATGCCAGGAGAACGTTAAACTCCCCTGAATCTTGATTTTTATGTGTTCAGTGCTTCTTTCTATCACCTTGATATCCTTCTTCGGAAGAATTTAAGGGCTGTGAGATAAGGACTTGGGTTCCCCACCAGGCCATTTTGGAACCCAGTCTGAAGTTAGGAAACACTTTTTAGCACTTCACCTGCCTTCACCTCACACACATACTGGAGACAAATGAGAGAGCTGCCAAGATCTGTCTGCAGTGACACCAGGTTCCTTGGGTCATATCTTTGGAAATACTGTGGTTCTGGAACATAAAGGTGCATCCCACAGATCTTCTCAAGTAACATCCTCCTGGGACATGCTAATTCATGGGCATCAGCATCATGTCTTTCCAAGGCCATCTTGAGGCTATTTTCAGCTCTAAGTTTCCCATCTCAAGCCTCTTCTGTGCTTTATTTCTGGGAAACATCTTTAAATAGCCACACCTGTCCCAAAGTGGGGATTTTTTCTTTGTGGCAACCTCCAGTGGCTCTAAGGTAGAAGAGAAGACTTAGTGGCGGAACCCATGTCACAGGTCACACCCCCCTCAGCCACAATAACCCCTGCTCTCCCATGATCATCAGTTCCACACCCACCTGCAAAGTCACATAACAGTCTCCAACCTGCCAAAAGACACACTGGCATGTTCCAGTTATAGGAGGACTTCTCACACCTCATGGTCCATGAATCACGTGACCCAAATTCTTTTGCGCATTCCCTTCTGAGAGGTTCTGCAGCGCATGTGCAGGCTACACCCCAGTCCCTTACGTAAGAGCCTGCCTCCCCGACACTCATCCAAGGTGGGTTTGGAACCACTGTCTACTTCTTTCTGGAATGGGATCCTTCCCCCCCCCACCCCCACTCGAGCTCCGTGGCCTGCTGGAAATAGTGATCTTGGAGGCTCTGCAGCCCCTGGGGCCCCCTCACTTCACATGCACCCCAGAATGCAAAGTACACTCGTCTCCAAATAGACTGTGTCCTGCAGCCTTTTGGGAGTCATGCTTTCCCTGAAGTGCGCAGGTGCAGGAGGTGGTGACCCCTCCCTTGTTGGAAGTGGGCCCACAGTTTCTTGGAGGACTGTATACATTGCCCTGGAGGGGAGGCTGTGTGCCCAAGTGCACTCGCAACTGCTTCCAGCCCATTCCTGAGTCCCAGAAGCAATATCTGTAGCTGGAAACTTGTCTGAGCTCAGGAGGCCTCCTCCCTCCCCCAACAGCAGATGTGACTACAGGCTGCAGTCAGGTCGCTTGGACCCTGCAGGGCTGATGGGAGCAACTTCTGTGGGCAGATGAGACCCCAGTGGAGGTGATGTCCACTGAGGAGAGCATGTGGAGGATGTGGCGGCTGGGCAGGGAGATGCAAACCTTTTCTACCCTTACTGATAGTGTTTGGAAAACCAAAGTGAATAAAGGGTCAAGTTAACAAGGGTGCGTTTCTGGAGGTGATTATAGCAGTGTGAGGGGGCTGGAACATAATTGCAGCCATTTCGGGCCCTGACTCTCACCTCTTCAATTCCTGTTTTGCAGATCTGTAGACATAATCTTTTTACACAGTGTGAGCTGAGGAAGTGTGAGATCCCTTCCTCACCAGGAGGGGCAGATTGACCCTCCTTTGGGGATTGCTTTGGGGGCCAGGACACACCCTTCTGCCATGTGGCCTGGGGGTGAGAACAATTCACACTGTGAAGATCAGGTGGCTGTAGGCCTGTGGTGAGATTTGTGTAAAACCCCTGTGTGTGTGTGTCCAGTTATTCAATAAATGTCAATTCCCTCTTGTGTAACTGGCCTTCTAGTAGGTGCTGCAGTGAACAAAGCAGAACAAACACCTGTGTCTCCTTGAAGCTGACATTCTAGGAGATAAGAAAGGAGATACAAGTAAAATATACAATGTATCTGGTGGCGATGATTCAAAAGGAGGGGAGAGAGCAGGGGAGGAGTCTGAGGACCTGGGCTCTGTGTGTCTTTGCATCATCTCTGAGGGCTTATGAGTGTTCATATCTATGTCAGGGTGTGTCTACCTGTATGTGCAGTGACAAAGTCTGTGTGGTTTTATATGTCTGAGTAGAGGGGGTATGTGTGTGTACTCTTCAAAGTCTTGAATGCTTTATATTATTTCATTGTCCTTGGTTGCACCTCCCATACCATGTTGAATAGAACTGGCGATAGCAGACATCATTGTCTTGTTTCTGGTTGTATTAATCATGTTTTATATTTTCTGTGTCTTAAGATGTTTTGACATTTGGAGATCTTTTAGACCTGGGGAGTGATTGCTCCTCCCAGAGGTACCTAATTCCAAGGGGTGGTGGTAGTGGACAGCTTGCCAGGAGCCCGCCTTTCCTGTGCAGAATGCCTAATCCAGTGCCATATCTCCACCCACCTCCTTATGTTTCCCACACCCAAACCAGTATATGTTCTGTCCTAAACCAATCCAGGGTCAGGTGCTAGACAACTTGTGACAGCCCCCATGCTTTAAAGCCTTCTGTAATTATTGAAACTAGGCAATCATAAGATGTTTATTCTGCCCCATCTTACCACTCCTATGGAAACCCCAGAACGGCTTGGCCTAGGCCAAGTCCTCAACTTGATACAGAACTTCTAAAAAGAACACACAGCAAATATGCTTCATTTTGAGAAACTAGATGCTTCTCCACTAAGATCAGGAACAAGGCAAGAATGTCGCTTCTCACCGTTTCAATTCATCATTGTACTAGAAGTCCTAGCTAATGGAATAGAACAAGAAAAGGAAATAGAACGTATTGAGATTGGAAAGGAAGAAATAAAACTTTTCTAATATGATTGTCTATGTAGAAAATCCCCTCCAAGTTTATTTAAAAAGCTCCTGGCACTAATGAGCTATCAGAGAAAGATCACAGAATATGAGGGAAATATACAAATATCAATTACTTTCTTATATACTGGCAATATACAGTTGGATTTTTAAAAATAAATTTATTTTTATTTTTGGCTGTGTTGGGTCTTCATTGCTGTGCACAGGCTTTCTCTAGCTACAGCGAGCAGGGGCTACTCTTCATTGCAGTGCGCGGACTTCTCATTGCAGTGGCTTCTCTTGTCAGAGCATGGGCTCTAGGCATGTGGGCTTCAGTAGTTGTGGCTTGCGGGCTCTAGAGCGCAGGCTCAATAGTTGTGGCTCTTGGGCTTAGTTGCTCTGCGGCACGTGGGATCTTCCTGGACCAGGGATCGAACCTGTGTCCCCTGAATTGGATGGCAGATTCCTAACCACTGTGCCACCAGGGAAGTCCCTACAATTGGATTTTGATATTAAAAACACAATACAATTTATAGTAGTACCAAAAAAAGAGAACTACTTAGATGTAAATCTAACAAAATATGTATAAAATCTATATGAGGAAATGACAAAACTGATGAAAAAAATCAAAGTAGATCCAAATAAGTGTGGATATTCTGTGATCATAGGTAGGAAGGCTCAATATTGTTAAGATGTCCGTTATCTCCAATTTGATCTATAGATGACTATTTTGTAGATACCAACAAATTGATTTTAAGGTTTATATGGCAAAATACCTAGCATAGCCAGCACAATACTGTGGAAAAAAAACAATCAGAGGATTGACACCAATTGACTTCTATATGAACTATAAAGCTATGGTAATCAAGACAGTGGGGGTGTTGCCAAAAGAACAGACATAACATACATCAGTGGAACCAGGATAGAGAGCTTAGAAATAGACCCTACACATATAGTCAACTGATCTTTGAAAATGGAGCAAAGGCAATTCAATGGAGAAAGGACAGTCTTTTCAACAATTGGTGCTGGAACAACTGGACATCCACATGCAAAAAATGAATCTAGACACAGACTTTTAAAAATGCATCTTTATTGGAGTATAATTGCTTCACAATGCTGTGCTACTTTCTGTTGTACAACAAAGTGAATCAGCCATATGCATACATATATCCCCATATCTCCTCCCTCTTGAGCCTCCCTCCCACCCTCCCTATCCCCCACCTCCAAGCAGTCACAGAGCACCGATCTGATCTCCCTGTGCTATGCTGCTGCTTCCCACTAGCTATCTATTTTACATTTGGTAGTGTATATATGTCAATGCTACTCTCACTTCGCCCAGCTTCCCCTGCCCCACTGTGTCCTCAAGTCCGTTCTCTATGTCTGCGTCTGTATTCCTGCCCTGCCACTAGGTTCATCAGTACCACTTTTTAAATTTTTTGAAAAATTTTATTTATTTATGGCTGTGTTGGGTCTTAGTTTCTGTGCGAGGGCTTTCTCTAGTTGTGGCAAGTGGGGGCCACTCTTCATCGCGGTGCGCGGGCCTCTCATTATCGCGGCCTCTCTTGTTGCGGAGCACACGCTCCAGATGCGCAGGCTCAGTAGTTGTGGCTCACGGGCTTAGTTGCTCTGCGGCATGTGGGATCTTCCCAGACCAGGGCTCGAACCCGTGTCCCCTGCATTGGCAGGCAGGCTCTCAACTAATGCGCCACCAGGGAAGCCCCAGTACCACTTTTTTAGGATTCCATATATATGCGTTAGCATATGGTATTTGTTTTCTCTTCCTGACTTCACTCTGTATGACAGACTCTAGGTCCATCCACCTCTCTACAAATAACTCAATTTCATTTCTTTTTATAGCTAATATTCCATTGTATACACATGCCACATCTTCTTTATCCATTCATCTGTCGATGGACATTTAGGTTGCTTCCATGTCCTGGCTGTTGTAAACAGTGCTGCAATGAACACTGTTGTACATTAGACATAGACTTTACAGTTTTCACAAGAAGTAACTCAAAATGTGTCATAGACCTAAATGTAAAATGCAGAACTATTGAACTTCTAAAATATAACATAGGAGAAAATCTATGAAACATTGGTTTTGATGATGAGGCTTTTAGATATTGAACAGAAGCAAGATCTAAGAAAGAAAAATTGATAAGGTGAACTTCATTAAAATGAAAAACTTCCAAATTGAAAAAGATACTGTTAAGAGAATGGAAAGTTAAGCCACACCCTAGAAGAAAATGTCGGATAAAGGACTTGTATCCAGAATATAAAAAGAACTCTTAAAGCTAAACAGTAATGAAACAAACAATCCAATTAAAAAAATATGCAGTGGATTTCCCTGGTGGTCCAGTGGTTAGGACTCAGTGCTTTCACTGCCATGGCCGGGGTACAATTCCTGGTTGGGGAACTAAGATCCCGCAAGCCACATTGTGCGGCCAAAAAAAAAAAGAAAAAGATATATTAAAATTAGAGAAAATAAATGTTTAAAAAATATGTAAGAGATCTGAACAGACATCTCACCCAAGAAGATATACTGATGGCAAATCCAACATATGAAAAGTTGATCAACAGTATCATTAATGTCCTTAGGGAATAGCAAATTCGGGAATCTTTTGTGAGGAGCATATAGATTGATTGTTATGTCTTCTTGGAGAATTGGCCTTTTTATCACTATGTTATGTCCATGTTTATCCCTGCTGATTTTCTTTGTTCTGAAGTCTGCTTTCTGTGGAGTTAAATTCTTGGTCTGGTCCTTCAAAAATCTCTGCCATATCTGAGTTTTGTTTTAATACTTACTTTATCTCTTCAAATTGTTTCCCTTTCCTTTTTGCATGTCTTGTAATTTCTTGTGAAAACTGGACACGATAGATCAGGTAATAAGATTTGAGTTAGATAGGCTTTTAGTGTCAGACTTTATGTTTTCTTGAACAGGAGTTCAATTCCTGCATGCTGTAGCTATAGGTGTTACAGGCATCAGTATCCTTTAGGGTCCTTGTATTTTTCTCCCCTGTTGTGCTTGCGTTTCCCTAGAAACTCATCCCTTAGTAGAGCCTATGTCTTACCGCTCTCTCAGTTGTAATCTACTCTTACTATTAAACTGAAGTCCTATTAATACGGTGATAGGTATTTGGGAAGGCAAGGGTGTTCTATAACAATATGATTAAGCCTGTGATGATTTGGTGTGACAGATTCTTGGGGCTGTGACCTTCAGAACAGTTTCTTTGCCGCTATTTTTCCTCCCCTTTTGTCATACAGGAAAGCTGGAAGTGGCTATAGTTGGCTAATTGCCCTTCCTCAGGTCAGATAAGGCTTTGGTGAATTAGTTTTCTTTGAAGGGTGGCATAAATTACAGAGAACAGAATGCTCTGAGTGTATTTAAAAATCTTTTTCTTCTTTAACTGTATGAAGCACAAGGCTTGGGCTCTTGGAGGTAAAATTCATTGTGGGGGGGTACCCTATGACTGGGCCCCCCCAGGATACTTTCAAGCTAGTCCATACTGTGTCTCCAGCAGTCCGTCTATAGTAGTTCACGTGTTACCACAGTTTGCTTGCTCCAGTGGTTTCTGCTCCCAGCGACTGGTAATTCTCTATATTCACACATCCCTCCAGTTTTTTAAAAATATTTATTTATTTATTTATTTGGCTGCACCGGGTCTTAGTTGCGGCAGGAGGGATCTTTGTTGCGGCATGTGGGATCTCTTTTAGTTGCGGCATGGGGGGATCTTTTAGTTGTGGCATGTGGGATCTTTAGTTGTGGCACGTGGAATCTAATTCCCCGACCAGGGATCGAACCCGGGCCCCCTGCATTGGGATCGTGGAGGCTTAGCCACTGAATCACCAGGGAAGTCCCCCCCCCACCTCCAGTTTTTAGGGCAGTGGTTTACCCTATAATCTGAATTCTCTGATGGATTTAAGAACAATTGTTGATTTTCATTTTGTTCACCTTTTTTCTTATGATGTAACTGATGACTCCAAGCTCTTTTCATGTCAGAGCAGAAACCATTTATTCACTTCCGTTGCTGTGCGTTTTTCCCTTGTGAGACCATAGGATTTTCACTTGTTGATTTTATGGCTAGTGACCATTTGTGTAGTTTCAGAGTTTTTCTATAATAACCCATGGGTCCAAAAAGCTTATCATATGGGGAACTCTGCATTTGGATGTTTTATCCTCATATTCCTTTCAGAATTCCCCACTCTAAGCTCCTGTTCCTCACTGCAAAAACATTTCCCACAGGTGACCTTTGGTTTTATCTTTGACCCCTTTTGGGGAAGGATCAACCCCCTACCCAAAATGGGTTTGAGTGTCAAAACTGATGATGTCACACACAGCAAGTGAATACAAAAATGTTTATTACTCAGTGTGACCTTCTAAGGAAAGGAGGGCAAGTGCAAGATGGCTCAAGTAAAGCAGATAGGGTCAGCTGGATCTTTATTGTGTCTATAGGTTGAAGCTAGAGTTGTTCAAGGTTTGACAAATCTAGCCACTGGCACAAAAAGAAAAGGGACATTGTGAGCATTTTTAACTTAGTTATCTGTGTTGGGCCAGGCAGGGAGGATGGATAAGTATATAAAATCTGTTAATAGTCAAACAAGTCAAAAATGGAGTCAATGTCTTTATTAAAGTTTACTTCTGATGTTTGATGTTGACTGAAATATGCTATATCTCATTTACATGAATTTGGTTTTGAATATGCATTTTAAAAGCCAAGTGCAAAGCTCAGGCAACATTATAAATAAGATGAGGAAGGTTTGAAAAAGCAATTGAATCTAGTCATCCCAGTGTTGGAGAAACCCAGGAAAATATGTTAGTGGGGCTCGAGCTGTGTTCAGTTATGTTAGTCATGTTTTTGGTTCTTTCAATCTGTTGTCTCATTTGTTGAATTATTGGTGGTGCTTTGTCATTGTTGTCTGCCCACACGCAGCACAAAACCTTTTTTAAGGGAACAGAGCTCTCTCTGACTGGCCAATGAATAATCCAGAGCCACACTTTCACCAGCTACCATGGCTGCCAGAGAGAGTTTTCCTTCATGGAAAGCATCTAAGGCATTAGCTGTCTGCTGCATGAGTTAGGAGCCTTTTTGATATTTCCTGACTGGTGTCAATGATGTGAGTTTGTTGAGTGGTGTCATGTATGCCCAGGGCAGTCCTGGAGATTCCCACAACAGTGAGTGCATGAGTGCAATTGGTAGGAAAACAGCACATTTGTGTTGAGATGGGCCTGAGGGTAGGTATCCAAAAGGAAATACTGGCACCTTGAGGAAGGCCCAGGTGTAGGACATGAATGGTGGCTAGTGAGCACAAAACAACAAATCAAAGGCCTGTGGGAGTGACCATTCTGATAGAAGTGTCTGGTATAGGAATGACTTTATTTGTAAGATGTCCGTGCTCCTGATGATTAAGGCCCTACAGGCTGGGGGTTGAGTCCTCAAACAAGAGGGATACTCACTTAGAAGAACATGTTTAAAAGATATTTTGTGGGACTTCCCTGGTGGCACAGTGGTTAAGAATCCGCCTGCCAATGCAGGGGACACGGGTTCGAGCCCTGGTCCGGGAAGATCCTACATGCCGCGGAGCAATGAAGCCTGTGCACCACAACTACTGAGCCTGCGCTCTAGAGCCCGAGAGCCACAACTACGGGAGCCCGTGTGCCTAGAGCCCGTGCTCCACAACAAGAGAAGCCACTGCAATGAGAAGCCTGCACACTGCAACGAAGAGTAGCCCCCACTGGCTGCAACTAGAGAAAGCCCACACGCAGCAATAAAGACCCACCGCAGCCATAAATAAATAAATAAATAAATTTATTAAAAAAAAAGATATTTTGTAATCTTAGCAAGGTTTGTCTAAGTAAGTCATTATGGCATTTGATGAGGGCTGTCCTCTAATTCACTAGGTGGAGGTGTGATGTCACCTTATTGACTGAGACCATATTCCTGAGGGTTCTCCAGCATCACATCTCTGTAGAGTTTCTTCTGAGAAGGATCCAGCAGTGCCTACTCCTCCAGGGTGAAGTTCGCAGCCACGTTGTCAAAGGCCACTGAGTTCTGAAACTTCCCATGTATGAGTATAGGAGGATGGGTGAGGCTAAGGGCACTGGGTATCTACACTCAGTTCCTAAGAAAGTCACATGATTCTGTGGTCTTCAAACATTGATTCTAAGACTTAGCTGTCTGTGACTTGTCTGTCCATTTCACTTCCTTTGAAGGAACTAACAAAAACTACTGCAAACCTAATAGGAAGAACAGATGTCTAAAATTGGTCAAAATTTTCTGAATCACAACGTGAGGACTGGCATAATATATATCAAGGATTTTAATACTATAGTATTACAGACAGTATATTAGCAGAGTTGACAAATAGACCCCAAGGGAAAGGAAAACAGTCTTCAGTGGGCCGGCACGTTACGGAAATCTGATTAGATAGAGAAGGCATTACAGAGTAGTGGCAAAAATTGTGAACACTTTAATACATGGGGCAGGGACAAACTGTTATCTATGTTGGAAAAATACGTGGCATTCCCCTCCGTACTACGGACAGTGATCAATTTATTGTAGATTTCGATGTGAAAGAGAAAACTAAATACTTCAGAAGCCACAGGCAAATTTTTTTTCTTTTTAAATATCTGTTTGGTTGTTCAAGGTCTTAGTTGCTGCTCACCGGCTCCTTAGTTGTGGCACACGGGCTCCTTAGTTGCAGCATGCGGACTCTTAGTTGTGGCATGTATGTGGGATCTAGTTCCCTGGCCAGGGACCGAACCTGGGCCCCCTGCATTGGGACCATGGAGTCTTAACCACTGCACCACCCAGTAAGTCCCCAGGCAAATATTCTTTTGACACAGGAAAAGGGAAGAATTTTCTTATACAAGAAAAAAATGAGTAAGCCATAAAGGATTCAAATACATTAAATACATTAAAATTAAGGGAGTTAAAAAGATAAACCACAAAGACATACTGTATAGCACAGGGAACTATATTTAATGTCTTGTAATAACCTATGATGGAAAAGAATGTGAAAAAGGAATATATTTTATATTATAGAATATTCTATATTCTATATAGTATTCTATAATTTTATATATATATATATGTAAACTGAATCACTTTGCCATACACCTGAAACTAACACAACATTGTAAATCAACTATACTTCAATGAAAAAAATTTAAGGGAGTTAAAAGATACACAAACTGGGAGAAATTTTTCTGCATTGCATGCAATATAAAAGGATTAGTGCAGAGAGTAAAACTGAATGAGCGAGTAATTTAAAAAGGAGAATATGACCAGAACATATTTCACAAAGGGTGAAAGATCACATATCAAAAAAAGGTGAACCTCCTTGGTAATGAAAAAGTATCCAAATACAATCTCAAGTAGTCCCATTTCACATTTATTAGAGGGGCAAGAATTCGTAAATAAAACAATCCCAAGTGTTGATGACCATACTGAGTAAATAGTTAGACAAAGAGTGGTAGGAGGGTCAGCTGATACATCCATTGCTACTTCCTGTAAATGTAGCCTTGACCATGGTCTACACCCCAACAGCCTTTCTCTAATACGCAAAGAATTTCTTGTACATTTACACCTGAGTCTGAAAAAGAAAGACAGCAGTGGTATTTTTCTCAACAGTAAAAAATAATTTTGATAAAACCCAGACGCCAAAAGCATTGGAAGGGATGAACAAATTGGATGACTGCAGCCTCAGATGCCACCAAGTGAAACTACCAAGGCAAAGAAACAACAAAAAACCCCTTTCAGTGTAATTGCTTTAATATTCATTTATGGAAAGTCCCAAACAGGCACAACTAAATGAAAACTGCTTAGTGAAAAAGAATACATGGTAAAGATATGAAGAATAAATGAAGAATTATAACGGTGGTCATCTATGGGCCATGTCAGAGATGGGTTCAGTGAGGGGAACGTCGGAGGACCCTAACAAGTGCCCAAGGCCCATTTATGAATCTTGATGAGTCCAGGAATGTTTATATTGTTATTATTACCAAAACTTACCACAAGACATTTTATGTATTCTTTCCGGAATATGTTTCAAAATAAAACTTCAAAGCACTATTTAAATTTGGAAAAGAAGAGAATTTTAATATACTTGTTTGCCTTGTAACATGACAACATGAGTTTTTGTTTGTTTGTTTTTTTGTTTTTGCCTTGCTGTGTGGCTTGTAGGATCTCAGTTCCCTGACCAGGGATCGAACCTGGGACCTCAGCAGTGAAAGTGTAGAGTCCTAACCAATGGACCACCAGGGAATTCCCACAATATGAGGTTTTTAAAAAATTAATTAATTAATATTTTTGGCTTTGTTGGGTCTTCGTTGCTGCACACGGGCTTTCTCTAGTTGCGGCGAGCGGGGGCTACTCTTCGTTGTGGTGTGTGGGTTTCTCATTGCGGTGGCTTCTCTTGTTGCAGAGCACGGGCTCTAGGTGTGCGGGCTTCAGTAGTTATGCCACACGGGCTCAATAGTTGTGGCTTGCAGGCTCTAGAGTGCAGGCTCAGTAGTTGTGGTGCACGGGCTTAGTTGCTCCGCGGCATGTGGGATCTTCCTGGACCAGGGCTCGAACCCGTGTCCCCTGCATTGGCAGGTGGATTCTTAACCACTGCACCACCAGGGAAGTCCCGACAATATGAGTTTTAATGAACAATTTTGGTAACAAAAGTTTAGAAACAAGCTCAGTGTCTATTTAGAAGAATTGATTACATAAGGTCATCATCATATATACCTGTAATTAAAATGAGAGGTGGCATGTATTGATATGAAAAGATCTTAGAAGATTTATCAATAGAACAAATAAAGTACTGCAATGTATAAACTATCTTACCTTTTCTGTAACTGTTGTGGTCAACTGATGATGCAGGTATATAATTTTATATATATATATATATATGTAAAGTGAATCACTTTGCCATACACCTGAAACTAACACAACATTGTAAATCAACTATACTTCAATGAAAAAAATTTAAGGGAGTTAAAAGATACACAAACTGGGAGAAATCCACCCAAAGTTTGGTCCCAGTGTTGAGACTGAGGACTGCACATACAGACCAAGAGGGTATGAAAATATTAATTACTCAAATAATTGAGGGCTCTAGGGGGAGGAGGGCACGCTTCTCAAGCAGGTGGGAAATGGCTTGAGAAAGCAAGGAAAGGAGACTGCCTGGTTTTTTATTGTGGTCAGTGTGGGGTCAGGGTGATAGTTTTCACGCACATGTACTCAGGTAGGAAAACCTGAACCGTAATTGACAAATTGCTGGAGGTCACGTGTGGACAAGTTTTAGTGTTAAAAACCCCACAGGACACAGTCTTAGGGTGTCCCCACCAATTTGTGAATTTTACATCCAGAAATCCCTACCAGGTTCTTAGAAAATCTGAGAAAAATCTCTTTGTGCTTCCAGCACAAGGAGGGGAAAAGTATCCATCTTGAAATATGTCCCAAGTATTCTGTACTTCTTAAGAAGGCCTGCCCTCAAAAGAAACTATTTCACAAAGCCTAACCAACTAGGATTTTACCAGAGCCTAACTGACCTGGAGAAAGGGAAACAACCAACTCCATCATTCTCTAGCCTTTCTGCCTCAACCAAATTGGGGGGCGGGGTACGGAAAAGCGCTTGTGAAAATCACAGCCCAGGGACACAGGGTATAGACTATAGAATGCTCCTCCCTTCCTCCACATAAGAGGGCTCCTGTAAAATAACAGGGGAACACAACTGAAGGAACTGCACGCCTCAGACCTTATTTAAGAGGTTTCTAGGGGTACAGCAACAAATACCTAGATGAAATGGACAAGTTCTATAAACACACAAACTACCAAGCCTGATTCATGAAGAAAGAGAAAATCTGATCAGACCTATAACTAGTAAGGAGATTGCTGCAGTATGAAAACAAAAAACCCCACAAATCCCTCCCAACAAAGAAAAGTCTAAAACCAGGTTACTTCCCTGATGAATTCCACCATTGAAAGAACTGCAACTGTCCTCCTCAAAGTCTTTTGAAAAAGTGTAGAGGGGGAAACACTTCAGAACTCATTCCATGAGGTGTGCATAAACTCTGCTTTCAAAGCCAAAGACAGTACAAGAAAACTCAGACAAATTTTGCTTATGAACATTGATGGAAAAATCCTCAAAATATGCCAGCAAACCATATTCAGCAGCACCTTAAAGGATTAGAAACCACAACTAAATGAGAGTTATTCCTGGAATGCAGAATTTTCAACATATGAAAATCAAATAACGTAATATACCATATTAGAATCACACACACACAAAATCATGATCATTTAATTGATGAAGAAAAAGCATTTGACAAAATTTAACACCTTTTTATGATAACAGCACTCAACAAACTAGGAATAGAAGGAAACTATCTCAACATAATATAAAGGCCATATATGAAAAACCCACAGCTAACCTCATACTCTATGATGAAAGACTGAAAGCTTTTCTTCTCACATCAGGAATAAAACAGGACGCCTGCTTTTAACACTTGTATTCAACATAATATTGGGAAATCTAGCCAGAGCAAATAGGCAAGAAAAAGAAATAAAAGACATCCAAATTAGCAAGGAGAAAATAAAATTACTTCTGTTTGCAGATGACATGATCTTACATGTAGAAAATACTAAATATCACACACACCCACACACACTCACACACACACCCCATTAGTATTCATAAAGTTATTCAGCCAAGGTGCAGGATACAAAATTAATATGCAAAAATTGATTGCATTTCTAACACTAACAGTGAATAATCTGAAAAATAAATTAAGAAAACAATTCCATTTACAATAGCATAATGTTTTCAAGGGGTACCCATGTTGTAGCATGAATCAGTATTTCATTCTTTTTTGCGGCCTAGTAATATTCCATTGTATGGATCTAGCACGTTGGGTGCTAGATTTATCCATTTATCCACTGATGGACATTTGGTTTGTTTCTACTTTTTGAGTATTATGAATAACATTGCTATAAACATTCATACACAGATTTTATATGGACATATGTTTTAATTTGTTTTGGGAATGGTATTCTTCACCGAGGAGTGGAATTGTTGAGTCACATGTTAAGTCTATGTTTAATCATTTGAGGAGCTGTCACACTGTTTTCCAAGGTGGTTGCATCATTTCACATTCCCATCAGCAGTGTATAAGGGTTCCAGTGTCTCCACATCCTCACCAACATTTAAAAATTCTAGCTATCCTAGTGGGTATGAAGTGGTATCTCTTTGTGGTTTTGACTTGCATTTCTCTGATGACTAGTGATGTTGAGCATCTTTTCATGTGCTTTTTACCCACTTGGACATGTCTTGCTTGGACAAATGTCTATTCAGATTCCTTGTCCATTAAAAAATTGTGTTTCTTAAAATTATTGAGTTGTAAGAGTTCTTTATATATTCTAAATAGAAGTCCCTTGCCAGATATATGATTTGCTAATTTTTCTTCCATTTTATGGGCTGTCTTTTCACTTCATGTGTCCTTTGAAACACAAAAGTTTTCAGTTTTGATGAAGTCCAACTTATCCTTTTTCTTTGTTGCTCATGCTTTTGGTGTGACTTCTAAGAATCCTTTCCCAAATCTAAGGTCATGAAGATTTTACTCGGTGTTTTCTTCTAAGAGTATTATAGTCTTACCTCTAACATTTAGGTCTTTGATCCAGTTTTGAGTAGTTTTTGTGGATGGTGTGAGGTCAGAGCCAAACTTCATTCTTTTACATGTGATTATCCAGTTGTCCTAGCACCATTTGTTGACACGAATATTATTTACCATTGAATGCTCTTGGCACCATTGTTGAAAATCATTTGACATATTTGTATGGGTTTATTTCTGAAATCAAAATTTTATTCCTTTGATAGTGCCAGCACCACCCTGTCTACTGTCTTGATTACCATTGCTTTGCAGTAAGTTTTGAAATTGGGAAATGTGGTTCCTTTGTTCTTCTCTTTCAAGATTGGTTTTGTTTTTCTGTGTCCCTTGCAATTCCATATGAATTTTTGAAACAGCTTTTCATTATCTACAGAGAAATCAGCCAGGATTCTGATAGGAATCGCAATGAATCTGTAGATAATTTGGGGGAGTACTGCTATCTCAAGTATATTAAGTCTTCAAATCCATAAATATGGGGTATTTTTCCATTTATTTATAATATTATTAATTTCTTTCAACTTTTTTTGTTGTTTTCAATGTGTTTTGTACCTCTTTTGTTAAATTCCTAAGTATTTTATACTTTTTTAAAAAATTAATTAATTATTTTTATTTTTGGCTGTGTTGGGTCTTCGTTTCTGTGCGAGGGCTCTCTAGTTGCGGCAAGCAGGGGCCACTCTTCATCGCGGTGCGCGGGCCTCTCAGTGTCGTGGCCTCTCTTGTTGCAGAGCACAGGCTCCAGACGCGCAGGCTCAGTAGTTGTGGCTCACGGGCTTTGTTGCTCCGCGGCATGTGGGATCTTCCCAGACCAGGGCTCGAACCCATGTCCCCTGCATTGGCAGGCAGACCCTCAACCACTGTGCCACCAGGGAAGCCCTATACTTCTTGATGTTATTGTAAATGAAATTGTCTTAATTTTACTTTCCCACCATTCACTGCAAGTATATCAAAATACAATTGATTTTTATATATTGATCTTGCCTCCTATAATCATGCTGAACTCAAGAACCAAAGGATCATCTCAATAGATGGAGAAAAAGCATTTGACAAAGCTCAACAACACTTTACATGGAAAACTCTCAATAAACTAAAGGGAACCTCTTCAACCTGATATAAGGCATCTAGAAAAACCAACAGCTAACATCATATTTGATGGTGAAACTCTGACTGCTTTCTCCCTAAGATCAGACACAGAGCAAGGATATTCAACTCTTGCCAGTTCTATTCAACATGGTAAGGGAGGGGCTACCATAGCAATTAGGCAAGAAAATGATATAAAAGCATTCCAAATTTTAAAGGACATGCACACATAGTCCCCCAGACAGACATACAAAATTACACAAAGGCACCGGCCCAGTCCCCCAGACTCCTCCCCTGCTCTATTTCTCTCCTTCTGAATAACCACTACCAGATACATTATGTATTTTACTTGTATCTCTCGTTTCTTATCTCCTGGAATGTCAGCTTCAAGGGGACAGGGATATTTGTTCGGCTTTGTTCACTTCAGCACCTACTAGAAGGCCTGTTACTACATAGGAGAGAATTGACACTTACTGAATAATTGAGCACTCTCACTCCCATGTACACTCCCCCCCTCCCCACACACAGGGGTTTTACACAAATCTCAGGCCTACAGCCACCTGATCTTCACAGAGTGAACTGTTCTCACCCCCAGGCCACATGGTAGAAGGGTGTGTCCTGGCCCCCAAAGCAATCCCCAAAGGAGGGTCCATCTGCCCCTCCTGATGAGGAAGGGATCTCACACTTCCTCAGCTCACTATACAAAAACATCGATCGTATCTACAGAAATGCAAAACAGGAGTTGAAGAGGTGAGAGTCAGGGCCAGAACATAATTCCAACCCCTCATGCTCCAGACTCACCTCCAGAAACGGACCGTAGTTGACTTGACCCTTTGTTCATTTTGGTTTTCCAAACACTACCAGTAAGGGTAGTAAAGGTCTGTAAAGGTTTGCATCTCCCCGCCCGGCCGCCGCATCCTCCATGTGGTCTCTTCAGTGGACAGCACTCCCACGGGGGTCTCATCTGTCCACAGAGGTTGCTCCCATCAGTCCTGCAGGGTCCAAGCATGGCGACTGCGCTCTGTAGTCACATCTGCTGCTGTTGGGGGAGGGAGGAGGCCTCCTGAGCTCAGACAACAAGTTTCCAGCACAAAAATTGCTTCTGGGACCCAGGAATGGGCTGGAAGCTGTTGCTAGTGCGCTTGGGAACGTGGCCTCCCTTATTTCTGCCGCTTCCCTCCCCCGCACTGTATATATAGTTGTCCGAAAAACCGTGGGCTCACTTCGGACAAAGGAGTTGCCACCTCCTGCGACTGCGCACTTCAGGGGAATGGGAAACTCTTTTGTTTCCAGGAGATGAGTGTACTTTGCATTCTGGGGTGCACGTGAAGCGAGGGGCCCTTGCAGGGCCTCCAAGGTCACCATTTCCAGCAGGCCACAGAGCTGGAGCGCTTGCGGGGTGGGGTGGGTGGAGGAGTGGTCCCATTCCAGGAAGAAGTAGGTATTGGTCTCAGCGGGTAGGGTCCAGGCCCACCCTGGATGAGTGTGAGTGAGGCAGGCTCTGAGGCAAGGGGTTGGGGGCAGGGTCAGCTCATGCGCCGCAGAACATCTGAGTGGACTTTGCAGAACTTGAGCCTTGTGATGTATGCACCTGAAATGTGAGAGGGCCTCCTATAGGTAGGATGTGGTAGGGCAAATATAAGTTCCTGATAGGACTTCTCCAACAATGTGGGGGCAAAATCTCTCCTGCTTCCCAGCTCCGTCCCGTCTGTGCTCCTTAGATAAGACCCTTGTTGAGCCTACCAGAAACCCCTGCTCCTTTTGGCTTGAAGCGACCAATCCCCATCTTCAGCCTGGGAACCCCAGAAACATCCAACCCATGGACCCTAATAAAGTCTTATGCCCCAGGTCATGGTGCTCTTAGTGTGCCTGCACCCTGCCTTGACTTCCCGTGTACCTCCTCCAGGATCTGTGAGTAATAAACTTCTCTATTTCACTTCCCCTTGTGGCCTTTGTTGAACTGTGGCTCACCATATGTCTCCCACCTGGGGTTCCACTTAACAAATGTTAATTTAACAAAATCATAATATTAGTATAGTTACATCTATAAATGTTTCTCTGAGTAGTATTTCAGAGGCAGCCCAGTAACTTTGCCCTGACTTTCATTCAACACACACTATTTTCTCATTTTTGTGTTAATTTCTTCTTTGATACATTGGTTATTTAGGGATGCATTAATTTACTTGTATTTGTAAATTTCCCCAATTTTCTTCAAGTTACTGATTTCTAATTTCATTCCATTCTCGTCACAGGCCATAGATTTTAAATTTAATGAGGATTGTCTTATGTCCAGCATTTGTTCTACCCTAGAGAAAGTTTCCTGTGCATTTGAGAAGAATATTCTGTTTTTGTTGGGCCCAGTGTTCTGTAGATATATTTAGGTGTACCTGGTTTATAATGTTTTTCAAGTCTTATTTCCTTACTGATCTTCAATTTAGTTGTTGCATATATTATACAAGGTGGGATATTGAAGTTTCCAATTATCGTTGATTGATTTCTTTCTCCCTTTATTTGTGTCATTTTTTTGCTTCCTGTGTTTTGGCACACTGTTATTGGATACATATATTTTCATAATTGTTATAGCTTCTTGATGGATTAATCCTTTTATCATGATATAATGTTCCTTTTTATCTTTAGTAATATTTTTTGTTTTAAAGTCTGTTTTGCCTGTTATTTGTGTAGTCTCTGTAGCTTTCTAGTGGGTGATGTTTACAGATGTATATTTTCCCATTCTTTTACTTTCAATATATTTGTATTTTAAATTTAACCTGCATCTCCTGTTGATAGCATGTATTTAGATTTAAAAAATTTAAAAAAATCTAGGGTGACAATCTCTGCCCCTTCATTGGATTATGTATTCCATTCATATTTGGTATTATTAATATAGTTGCAATTACATCTGCCATTGTACCTTTTGTTTTCTACAGTTCTCACGTCATTTTTAGTTCTTTTATTCTTCCTTCATTTCTTTATTTTGCATTAGGTGAATATTTTGTAATGTTGCATTTTAATTTTTTGAATGAATTTCTTACCATATTTTTGATGTTATTTTTTATTGGATGCTCTACTGTTTATAGTATTCTTCTTATTAGAAGCAGCTTCAGGTATATTCTAGTTTAATTCAAATGACATATAGAAAGGTTACTCCTATACAGCTCTATTCCCTTTTGCCATTTTGTAGTATTATTATCATACAGGTTATACCTATTAATGGTATAACCCAATAATACACTGTTATGCTTATTACTTTACCACTTGTGCTCATTTTGTCAGCCCAATACAGTTTTGCTTCTGCCTTTGTAGGATTCATTGGCAAACATATTACAAACATATATTATATTTCTTTATGCTATAGACCCAACATCACATTATATACATAATTACTTTATGTAATTCATTTGATATCAGTTAAGAAAATAAAGGATTAAATGTGTACTTATTCTTTCATAAATACATAATTACTTATACTAGCACTCTTTATTTTTTCATGTTGCTATGCATTACCATCTAGGGTCACTCACTTTCAGCCTGAAGAACCTCCTTCAGTATATCTTGTAAGTTGGATTGGCTATCAGTACATTTTCTCAGTTTTTGTTTATTTGGCAAAGTCTTTGCCTTCATTTTTAAAAGGTAGCTTCACTGAATATAGGTTGACCAAATGTCTTGGTTGACATTTTTTTTCTTAATGCACTTTGAATATGTCATCACTCTGCATTTTGGCCCCTCTTTTTTCTGCTGAGATGTCTGCTGTTAATTTTACTGAGGTTTCCTTGTAAACCTTGGTTCTTCTTCCAATTACTATTGATGTTTTGAAGATTTTGTCATCGACTGACTTTCAGCATTTTTATTATGATGTGTCTCTTTGTGGCTCTCTGTGTTTCTCCTGCTTGGAGTTTGATGAGCTCCTGGATGTGTAGGTTAGTGTTTCCATACATTCTGGAAAAGTTCAGCTATTATTTCTTCACATATCTTTTCTCATTTCCTCCTCTCTTCTCCTATTGATACTGCCATTATAATATATTGGTGTACTTAGTGGTATTCCACATTATTCTGAGGTTCTGTTCATTTTTCTGCATTCTTTTTTATCTCTTTTTGGATTACATAATCTCCATTGGTCTATCTTCTTTTTTTCCCGGGATCTTAGTTTCCTGACCAGGGATAGAACCTGGGCCCTTGGCAGTGAAAGTGCAGAGTCCTAACCACTGGACCACCAGGGAATTCCCCGTCAGTCTATCTTCAAGTCTGATCATTCTTCTGCAGTTCAAATCTACAGTTGAGACCCCCAGTGAAATTTTCATTTCAGTTGATGTACTTCTCAACTCCAGAATTTCCTTTTGATTCAATTCATAATTTCTATGTCTTGATTGGTAATTTTATTTGATCAAACATTTTCAACATCTTTTTAAAAAAAATAAATTTATTTATTTATTTTTGGCTGCGTGGGGTCTTGGTTGCTGCGCGCAGGCTTTCTCTAGTTGTGGTGAGTGGGGGGACTCTTTGTTGTGGGGGGCAGGCTTCTCATCGCGGTGGCTTCTTTTGTTGTGGAGCATGTGCTCTAGGCATGTGGGCTTCAGTAGTTGTGGCACGCGGACTCTAGAGCGCAGACTCAGTAGTTGTGGCGCACGGGCTTAGCTGCTCTGTGGCATGCGGGATCTTCCTGGACCAGGGCTCGAACCTGTGTCCCTTGCATTGGCAGGCGTATTCTTAACCACTGCGCCACCAGGGAAGTCCCTCAACATACTTCTTTAATCATGCTTTTTTCTTATTCCGTGAACATATTTATAATGGCTACTTTGAAGTCTTTTTCTGTTAAATCTGACATCTGATTGCTCACACATGCAGTTTTGATTGCCTGCTTCTTTTTTTTGTTGTTGTATGATTCACACTTTCCTATTTCTTTGTATGTCTCCTAATTTTATTGCAAAGGCATGTTATTTATTTATTTGGCTGCATCGGTTCTTCATTGCGGCACATGGGATCTTTGTTGCAGGCGTGTGGGATCCTTTTTTAGTTGTGGCATGTGGGATCTTTTAGTTGCGGCATGAGGGATCTTTAGTTGTGGCATGCGGGATCTAGTTCCCTGAACAGGGATGGAACCTGGGCCCCCTGCCCTGGGAGCACAGAGTCTTAACCACTGGACCGCCAGGGAAGTCCTGCAAAGGGACATTTTAGATGATACATTGTAGCGACTCTGTAGACTGGTTCCTTTCACTCTGGGGCTTGTTATTTTCACCAAAATTGTCATCCTGCCTGACTTGGTTGTTGTCTTGATAGTTTTCCATTGTCTTCAATCACAGGGCATGGTCATAATAAGAGATGCCCTAACGGATGTCCGGTAGATCAGACATACTCTTCCTTGCCTCATTTGTGGAATAGCAGACCAATTTCCACTTGGTAGGCAGGATCAGTAACCCTAGCCATCACAATAACTCCCTTCTTTGTTGATTCAGAGGCATGAGGCTCCTAAGGTGGCCAGATGGCTGTCTTAACTTCCAGTTCAGTGGAATCATTGTTGTATGTCCTGATGAATTCATCACTCTGTTTGGAACAAAGACCTCCGGGATGGTAGAGCATAAGGTCATAGTGGCAGGAAGCAAAAATTTTGCTGGGGGTCATCAGGAGAAATAGTGCCATCCCATTTTCACCCTTTGATTCCTTGACCTGTGCATCCTACAGGACAAACATTACTATATATTGGATGCTAAGTTAGAGCATATGCAGCCTCCTGGAAAACCTTGTCCCAGCCCTAAAAGTTATTGTCACCCAGCTGGTGCTATAACTCAGTCTTCAAATGGCCATTCTACAGTTCTGTCAAGCCAGCTGCTTTAGGATGGTGGGGAGCATGGTTAGACCAGTGAATTCCATGAGCATTTGTCTGTTGCTGCACTTCATTTGCTGTGAAGTGAGTTCCTTGATCAGACGAAATACTGTCTGGAATACCATAGTGGTGCATAAGGCATTGTGTAAGTCCATGGATGGTAGTTTATGCAAGAGCATTGCATATGAGTGCATGTGTGTAAATCTGTATCCAGAATAAATGTCTATTCCAGAAAGAACAAAATGCTGCCCCTTACATGATGGAAACAGTTCAATGAAATCAACTTGCCACTGAGTGGCTGGCTGATTATCCTAGAGAATGGTGCCTTATCGGGAATTCAGTGTTGGTCTCTGCTGATAGCAGATTGGGCACTCAGTGTGTACAGCTAGGTCATCCCTGGTGAGCGAAAGTCCATGTTGCTGAGCCCATGAATAACGTCTATTCCTGCCCCATAGTCACTTGTTCATGATCCCATTGGGTGAAGACAGGGTTGGCTGTGGAAAAGGGCTGACTGTTATCCACAGAATGGGTCATCCTATATATCTTGATGATTAAAATCCTCTTCTGTTGCAGTCACCCTTCGGTGAGCATTCACATGGGACACAAATATCTTCACTTTTTTCAACCATTCAGAGATATCTATCCACATAACACTTTCACCAACTCTCTTGTCATCCATTTTCCAATCATGTTTCTTCCTTGTCCATGACCATCCAGCCAATACCTTTGGTCACAGCCCATGATTCAGTGTATAATCATACTTGTGGCCATTTCTCCGTCCAAGGAAAGTGAACAAACAGGTGCACTGCTTGCGGTTTTGCCTGCTGAAGAGTATTGTCCTTCACCATCTCCTTTAGGGAGGTCCCAGAAAGGGGCTGTACTGCTGCAGCTGTCCATTTCAGGTGGTGCCTGCATCAGAACTTTCTGTTAACCAGGCCCTAGTCTCCTTTTCTCTGTCAACTGATTGCAGGGAACTCCCCATAGGTGCCATAGGTACAGGTTGGGAGGGAGAATGTAGTGTAGCAGAAGTGGAGACAATGGGCATTTGATCCACTTACTTACTTGCACCTTCACGGTCTGTACCTCTTCTTGTATATACTACTTCCTTTTTTTTTTTAAACAAATTATTTATTTATTTGGCTGCACCGGGTCTTAGTTATGGCACACTGGATCTTTGTTGCTGCGTGCAGGATCTTATTTTAGTTGCAGCATGCGGGATCTAGTTCCCCGACCAGGGATCGAACCCAGGCCCCCTGCATTGGGAGCGCGGAGTCTTAACCACTGGACCATCAGGGAAGTCCCTATACTACTTCCTTTTGATGCTACAGTGCTGCTCTGCATACCGAACTTCATGTCTTGGTCTGTCAGATAACACCCAGTTCATGACGGGTGGCTCAGTTAGCGTGGCAACCTGGGAGCCCCTGGTTAAATGTTTAGTTTCTACTAAGGATCACTAGCAAACCTTTTCTCAAAAGGAGGTGAATCATCGGCAGAGGATATCAGGGCTTTGGTCCAAAATCCTACAGGTCTTTGTCATGTTTCACCAATATGGGCCTGCCCAAGGCTGCAAAGAGTATCCTATCTGCCATTAACACTTCAAGCAACATTGGATCTTCTGGATCACATGGCCTAAGTGAAGGGCAGCTTGTAGGCAGCCTGGACCTGTTAAAAAGCCTTTTCTTGTTCCAGGCCCCACTCAAAACTAGCAGCTTTTTGGATCACCTGGTAAATAGGCTGGAGTGGCACACACAGATGAGGTTTATGTTGGCTACCAAAATCCAGAGAGGCCCACTAGGCGTTTTCCTCTCTTTGGTATATGAGGGGCCAGATGCAATAATATACCCTTCACCTTAGAAAGAATATTTTGGTATGTTCCACACCATCAGACCCCTAGAAATTTCACTGAGTTAGAAGGCCCCTGAAGTTTTGTTGCATTCATTTCTCATCCTCTGACATGCAAATGTCTTCTCAAGAAGTCTAGAATAGTTGCTACTACTTGCTCACTAGTTCCAGTCAGCAGAGTATCATCAATGTAATGTGATATCTTTTGGAATGAAGAGGTGATCAAGGCTGGAAAACTATATTATGGCTTAAGGCTGGAGAATTGATATACTCCTTAGGTAGGAAGGGAAGGTGAATTGCTAGCCTTGCCATGTGAAAGCAAATTACTTTTGGTGGTTTTTATTAAGAGTAATGGAGAAAAAAGCATTTGCTAGATCAACAGCTGCATAGCTGGCACCAGGGGTTGTGTTAATTTGTTCAAGCAATGAAACCACATCTGGTAAAACAGCTGCAATTAGAGTTAGCACCTGGTCAAGCTTATGGTAATCCACTGTCATTCTTCATGTTCCATCTGTTTTCTGCATAGGAGAAATAGGTGAGTTGAATGGGGATATGTTGGCCATAACCTTGCCTGCATCTTTCAAGTCCTTGATAGTGGCATTAATTCTGCATCCCTCCAGGAATGCTGAATTGGTTTGGGTTTACTATTTTTCTAAGTAGAGGCCATTCTAGTGGCTTTCACTTGGCTTTGCCCACCATAATAGCCCTCACTCCACAGGTCATGAAACCAATGGGAGATTCTGCCAGTTGCTGACTATGTCTATTTCAATTATGAATTCCAGAACTATGGAAGTAACCAAAGGATAAGTCCAGGGAATCACTGGGCCCACTCCGAGATGGATCTGAGCTAAATCTCCATAGATCACCTGACCTTCTTAAGCCCCTCTGAGTAGTGGATCATAGTGACATTTTGGGTCTCCTGGAATTAATGTAATTAATCTCCAGTAGGTCTGATTATTTCCTTTTCCCCATGTACTGTCGCCCTGACTATAAGGTCCTGTTGGGAAGGCTGGGAAAAAGATTAAATATATACATTTGGCAGTGTACCTGGGTCCTTCCTCATGGGGAATTATCCTCGTCTTAATTCAAGGGGTTCTGGAACTGTAAAGTGACTCAAGTCTGGGAATTGATTGAGGAACTATGACTCTCTTTTGATGATTCAAGTTAGAATTTTGTTCACTAACCTAGAACCTTTCTGCTTATACAGATCAAGTAAGAATTTATTAAGCTTCCTATGTATATCACTTCTAGGAACAACATTATCAACCAGACAATGCTGTAGGTCTCCCTGAGACAAACTTTTCTGATTCCTGCTTTGACTCTTATGTCCATGACGGTAACCATGTCCATCTTGCCTTTGGCGAATTCCATGCTACCACTTGGCCCTTGTTATCCCAGGATCTAATGACTCCTATTCCATTTAGATTTCCCAACTCAGTGTCAGGATTTCCCAGTGTAAGTTCTGGCCTAAGGAAAACAGTTATCACAGAGCTCATCAAGGAGGCCGAAGCGCCCCTCGTAAACTGGTTTCTCACAGTTGTGATAAAAGGTGTGTCCAACCTGTGAGCGAGTAGGTCTTTGGTGACAAATCTACTTTAATTCCATCCTCCATAAGTTTTTGAATCCCTTCTGCTACAGTAAACCAAGAGAGTCTTGGCATTGCAGGCTCATTTACTTTTAGTTGCCTTTTGGTCTGTGTTTCACCTACCTAACCAACAAAGCTGGCAGATAGCTACTCAGTTCCCTAAGGTGCAACATTAAATGCGGAATCTCTGCTAAGTAGGCCCATATTAATAAATTCAGCCTGAAGCAACATTCGGTTCCTTTCACCATTATCTTACATGTTTGATATCCATTCCCATGCATATACTCTGGATTTCTTTCTCTATAAATTAGAAAAAATAAGTATTTCTTTTGGAGTGTAATGCTTATCTTCATGGGTCACACTTCGTACTTCACCCTTAGGGGCTTGCTGGGAATTGAGTCTAGTTATAAGTCTAGAAGAAAAGAGGGCTAATAGGGGTAGTTCCTGAGGAGAATCAGCAGTGTCTTGTGTTATTATAGTTTCCTGAATAAATGCAGGGTTAATTTCCTTACGTGGGGGTGGAGAGGCTGCTGCTTCTGGCAAAGAAGACTCCTCACAATTTAGGGGTTCAAGGGCCCCTGCTTCATCAGGGTCTTTCCATACATCCCCACTCCAATTTTCAGGATCCCGCTCCTTCCCAGACAATACCCACCCTCACTTTAACAGTAGATGTCTTATGAATTGGGAATTCAATTTATCTTGTAATTCAGCCATTCGAAGCATGAGATTCTACGTTTTGGTTTTTAGAAGTCTCAGCTCTGCAGCTACAGGAGATAATGGGTCTTTTTCAGGGCAGATTTGTCAACTTTCATATCATTTATGCAGCACTTGATCTGGGACTTCCTATCTCTGAGCCTGTCCTCTTCTTCCCCTGCTTTGATGAATCATATTAGGAGCAACCAGCCAATCTCTTTATGCTCATTAGTTTCACAAAAATGTTCAAAGGTATCATATACATGAGCATACAGAACTTTGCCTCTTACGCTTGTTTGATTAGGAATATGCAGTGGTGGTATTTTGTATATCTCTGTTGCCACATCACATTATGCACCATCAGTGCTCTCTTTCCTACTGGAAATAGAGTCATTAGTGTCTTTAAATCTAATCATATTAGCCAATTCCAGAGACTCCAAAACCATTGTAGAAAACTAACCCTTAAGCTTATATTCCTCCAAAACTACTCTTGTTACCAAAATTTGTATTAGTCTGTGTACTCCAGAGAACCAGAACCAAGAACATGTGTATGCATATATATATATGGAGATGGAGAGACAGAGATTAATTAATTTAAGGAATGAGATCATGTGATGCTGAAGGTTTGAAAAGTCAAAAACATGCAGTGTAGGCAGGCAGGCTGGAAACCCAGGGAAGACTTGTGGTTCCGTTCCAAAGGCAGTCTGCTGGCAATATTCCTTCTTGCTCAGGGTAGGTCCGTCTTTGCTCTATTAATGCCTTTAATTTATTGGATGAGGTATATACACTGTGGAGGGTACTTTGCTTTACTCAACATCAGCTGATTTAAATGTTAATTTCATCCCCAAAACACCTTTCACCCCCAAAACACCTTTGACCAAATATCTGAGCACCATGTCCCAGCCAACGTGACTTGTAAAATTAAACATCACATATGATTAATACAAATTTTTGTTTGTTATGAATTAATAGCAAATGTCAAGTTTCAAACAATCAGCCTGACATTTTAACAGTATACCTGAGGACTTACTCTTAGTATGTCAACTCACACTTCTGTCTCCTTACCCCAAAGTACCTAGGTAATAATTTTATTAGTTTCTTGTACAAAAAAGTCAACAGTGGAGCAGTGTTTTAAAAAAGACAATGTAATTATGAACCAAGGATTTTACATGCTTTCCGTCAAGTATCAGGGCTATGTAAAGACAGCTTGCAACAGATAAGAACATAGAGTATTCAGCTACCATCAGCTTCTTGAGTCTACTTGATGATGAACATTTTCCACCGAAGTGACAATTGGGAAACTGCAGCAAAAGGACTGATGATGAGCACTTAAAATATGTAAATATAAGTCGCAGACTAAACCAAACATGGGAATGAGGGTGGAAGACAAAGGTACAAATATTCACATTCTGACAAGGTAGAAATAATGTAACTGTAAATGAGAGGAAAAGGGAGATACAAAAATGAAGCAGAGTAAAGCTCATTGATGTATAGGCAATAGGAGGGCATTAAAGGATATAAAAACAAACCTGACAATTACCCAGATAGTGAACAGTTAAATAAGCAAACAGAAATAGAGGTATTAAAAAGGAATAAGTACAAAGATAACAATTATGTATAGAACAAAAATTCAAGCCTTAAATTGCAAAAGGAGCGAAGAATACGTATGTCATAAAGAAACAGCATAGAAAACAAAATATGCGTAATTGTAAAACCTTATGATACTTAGAAAAAAAGGATACCCTAATAGCAAAAAGCTTACCTATACCCATGTCTTGGTTACTAAGACTATTATTGAATAAAAGAAACCAAAGCTTCTTGGAGAAATTGCTGATTTTAGGACTGGGAAGGAAATATAACAGATGAGCCTGGAGCATCGTATAATACCAGCAAATGCTTTTAAAACAGTACGACAAAAAGACACAGAGCCAACTGAAAGAGCTCCCAGTGGCCAAAGCTGGAACAATTTGAGCAACAAAGTAGATAATGTCATATTAGGATAGGACCCAAAGTTTAAAATAAATATCCATGATCCTTATTGATATGAATGAATGAATGCAGAGAAGAGTATATCTCCCATGCAGAAGAATTCCAAATAATGTACTTAGATACTCTTCCCTCGAGGAGGTAACTCCCCACTCTGTGTGACCTCTGCATAATGAATACTTTGCAAAGAGTACAGTATGCAACTGGGATGAGAAAAACTTTATAATGTAGGTACTCAAGAAACACAGCCTATGTCTGGTGATCAAGGTCAACATGAACAGTGGTAAGTCATGTTGAGGGTACGTACCTTTGATATGACATAATAAAAATGGCACTTTACCTATGGGCTTATCCTCCCCAAAACCCATGATCCTAGTCTAATGATGAGAAAGAACTTCAGAAAAATTCCAAAGTGAGACAATTTCAAAAATATCTGATCAGTACTCCTCAAAACCCTCAAGTTAATAAAAAACAAGGAAAGTGACATATGGACACAGTGAAGAAGAACCTGAGCGGATGAACGACCAAATGTAATGTGATATCCTGAATCTTCTCCTGGAACAGAAAAATGACATCAAGGAAAAACAAAACTGAAAAATATATGGAAATTATTAATAATTGTGGATACTGGTCCATTAAGTGTAACAAATTTCCCATACTAATGTTAAGATGTTAATAGTAGGAGAAATTGAGCACAAGTAAATAAGAACTCCCTTTACTATCTTTGAAATTTTTTTCTAAATCTAAAATTGTTAGAAAATGGCAAGTTTTATGAAAATTATTATGACAGGGTTGAGACCAAACATACCATTCATATACGAATATAAACGTATTAAAAATATTTTTGATTTAGTTTACAAAACAAGATGCAAGTGTATACTGTATTCAGAAGACATGCAGGACAGGAATAAAGACAGATGTAGAGAATGGGGTTGAGGACACGGGGAGGGGGAAGGGTAAGCTGGGACGAAGTGAGAGGGTGGCATTGACATATATACAATACCAAATGTAAAATAGATAGCTAGTGGGAAGCAGCCTCATAGCACAGGGAGATCAGCTCGGTGCTTTGTGACCACCTAGAGGGGAGGGATAAGGAGGGTGGGAGGGAGACACAAGAGGGAGGGGGTATGGGGATATATGTATATGTATAGCTGATTCACTTTGTTATACAGCAGCAACTAACACAACAATGTAAAACAATTATACTCCAATAAAGATGTTAAAAAAAAAATGAAAGCAGTCAGTATGGCCAAAAAAACCCAAAACCCAACAAACAAACAAACAAAAAAACCCAAGGGGATAGACAAGGTACACTGGGCAAATGTAAACAAAAAGAGAGCAGGGGTAATGTTCCAGTATCCGACAAAGTAGAAGTGAAGCCTGAAGCCTTAAAGGTGATAATGGACACTTTTGTTTTTTTTTAAGTTTTTAATCATTTATTTATTTATTTATTTTCGGCTGTGTTGGGTCTTCATTTCTGTGCGAGGGCTTTCTCTAGTTGCGGCGAGCGGGGGCCACTCTTCATCGCGGTGCGTGGGCCTCTCACTATCGCGGCCTCTCTTGTTGCGGAGCACAGGCTCCAGACGCGCAGGCTCAGTAATTGTGGCTCACGGGCCCAGTTGCTCCGCGGCATGTGGGATCTTCCCAGACCAGGGCTCGAACCCGTGTCCCCGGCATTGGCAGGCAGATTCTCAACCACTGCGCCACCAGGGAAGCCCGGACACTTTTTTAATCAAAATTTTTTTTTCTTTTTCTTGGTTTCTATTGTTTATTTATTTTGAATAACACTTTTTTGATGCTAAAAGCCACAGTTCATGATGAAAATATAACACTTCTGAATAGGATGTATCCAATGGATATATATGGAAGACAACATTCTAATAATAAGAATGTACATTTGTCTTAGGTGACAAGGCATTCACCAAAATATACATTAAAGCATAACAAAATATCAGTGTGTCCATAATGCAGAAATATGACTAAGATGGTCTCAGAAGACAAGGCAAAATAACACATTTAAAAATAGAAATTAACAAAAACAAAAGACAAGAAGGCTCTTCCACCTGGAAATGTACAAAACTTCCCATTAAATATCCTTGGGTAATATACATTGAAAGAATCTAACTCAAGACACCCAGGAGAGCAGAGGTGTGGGCTAAGGATGAAGATGATAGGATATTACTAGGCACAAGTACAAAGGGAGTCTGAACTACCTGCTAATTAAAAGTCAAACTTATAGAAACAGCAGAATGGTGGTTACCAGGGGGTGGGGGAATTGGGGAGATGTTTTACAAAGGTGCAGACTTGCAACTAGAAGATGAAAAGTTCTGGAGATCTAATGCACAGCACAGTAATTATAGTTAATAACACTGTATTATATACTTCAAAATTGCTAAGAGATGAGACCTTAAATGTTTTCACCACAAAAGAAGTAATAATTACGTGACATGTTAGAGGTGTTAGCTAAAGTTACAGTGGTAAACATATTACAGTATATAAATGTATCAAATCAACCCATTGTACACCTTAAGCCTCCACAATGTTATATACCAATTATATCTTAATTTTTTAAAAAAGGAACTTGTGTTATTTTATTTTTTTGATATGGACCATGTTTAAAGTCTTTATTGAATTTGTTACAATATTGCTTCTTTTATGTTTTGGTTTTTTGACCTCGAGGCATGCGGGATCTCAGCTCCCTGACCAGGGATCGAACCCCCAGCCTCTGCATTGGAAGGCAAAGTCTTAATCACTGGACTGCCAGGGGAGTCCTGGAACTTGTGTTCTGAAACATGCTCAGGCCCAGTCGTTTATGTATACCTTTCCCATATTATAATGAATGCTATTCTTAACGCAGTTTTATGGTTCAGTGCCCAGTGATGATGGGCATTAAAGGTCAACATTATATAGTCCCTTGTGGTCAGAAATTTAGTCTGTACCAGGACCCAGTAGGAAGCTAAGGTTAGTTTTCAAAGGTTGAAATGTTTTCAGGAGAAGAGGGTATGACTAGACTGTCAATGTCAGGGATCTACTCTGTGATTCTACTATTTGGGATTTCCATCAGTTCCACACAGCATATTCCAATCAGATCTGTGTAATAAGACCTAAATAGAAAGGCAGTTTCATCAAGGACATGATGCAGAACTTTTCCTGTTCTGGTTCCTGTGCAAAACTGGCACTCTTATGTGTGACCAGTAGATGAATCTGAGTGGCAAACTCAAATATGTATATGGTCTCCATAATCTAAACATTCCCACTGACCTTGCTACCTACCTGATGGAGGACAGTACAAGGTGCACCAGTTTATCTCCCATACTTCAGGTCATATTTCATCCTGTTCTCAGACAACTGAAACCCTAGAAAATCCACAAACATACATGGCCATGTATGTTCATGGCATTTATACCCTGATATCTGATATGCGTGTCTGTACTCTATTTTGATAAAGGTAAGGACTTACGACCTAGCCCTAAGACAAGACAGTAAAAATATACACTATTGTGATTGCCAAGAAAGGGAAAATTGATTCTGATGAACTCTACTGGCCGAGATGGGCAAAAAGCAGAAGCTGTATACCAGATGCCACAAAGCTTGTTCCTATGCTCCAGTAATGATACCATAGTTAGAAAACAGCTGTGATTAACATCCCAAACTATTTATGTATGTAATATTATAAACTCACTCTCCATAGTTTTGTATTGTAACAAACATGTGAATTAAAAAAGAAGGTGGTAAAAAAAAATGCTCCTGTATCTTTCAGGTCTTTGATGACAGAACTTATCTATGTAATTCTTCCATGGATAAGGTGTCACTTCTGAGTTATTATCTTGGTTGGGGAACAGATCAAGAAGCATCCATTTGGCCTTTCCTACCAGAATATGCCTCAACAAAAGTGTTAGAAACCAATAAAGGTTAATAAGTACATCTATTCTAACTATATTTCTTGGGCCTGAGAAGTTCACTTTGGAAGACAGTCTGATAGTTTCTTGCAAAACTACACCTAAGTCTTACCATATATATGATCCAGCAATTGTGCCTCTACATAGTTACCCAAATGACTTGAAAACCTATGGCCACACAAAAACATGCACACACACATGTATAGAAGCTTTATTCGTATATACCAAAAACTAGAAGCAATCTAGAGGCCCAATAGATGAATGGATAAACAAATCGTGGTATATCCAAACAATGGAATATTTATTCAGGGACTAAAAAGAAATGAACTGTCAGGAAAATATATGGGAACCCTAAATACATTTTGCTAAGTGAAAAAAACCTCCTACCCCCAAAGGCTACAATCTGTATGATTACAACTATATGATATTCTGGAAAGGGCGAAACTGTTGAGACAATAAAATATCACCAATGCCAAGGATCTGAAAAATGGGAGTGTGTGGTGATGTAAGTAAATAGGGATGAATAGGGGAAGTACAGGAGATTTTTTGGACAGTGAACTGTATCTGGAAAATATGGTAATGGTGAATGTATGACATCATGCATTTGTCAAAAGTCATAGAAGTGTACAAAACAAAGAATGAACTGTAATGTTATCTACAGATGTTAGTTAATGTTCCAATATTGGTTCATCCATTTTTACAAATGCACACTAATGCAAAATGTTAAAAATAGAGAAAACTGTAAGCAAGGGGGAAGGAGTATGTTTCCTTTTCTTGTCTTATTAGCTAGGATTTCTAGTATGAATAAGAGTGGTGAGAGAGGACAGCCTTATCTTGTTCCCAATTTTGGGGGTGGGGGGAGGAAGGGTTTAGTTTCTCACTATTAAGTATGATATTAGCTGAAAGGTTTCTTACGTGTTCATTGTGAAGTTGAGGAATTTCCATTCTGTTCCTAGAAGGCTGATAGTTTTGTTTTGTTTTTAATTTTTATTTATTTATTTATTTATTTATTTTTGGCTGTGTTGTGTCTTCGTTTCTGTGCATGGGCTTTCTCTAGTTGCGGCGAGTGGGGGCCACTCTTTGTTGCGGTGCGCGGGCCTCTCACTGTCGCGGCCTCTCTTGTTGCGGAGCACAAGCTCCAGACGCGCAGGCTCAGTAGTTGTAGCTCACGGGCCTAGTTGCTCCGCGGCATGTGGGATCTTCCTAGACCAGGGCTCGAACCCATGTCCCCTGCATTGGCAGGCAGATTCTCAACCACTGCACCACCAGGGAAGCCCTAGTTTTGTTTTTAAATCAGGAATGGGTGTTGGATTTTGTCAAATGCTTGTTCTTCATCTATTGATATGATTCTATGACTTCTCTTTTAGCCTGTTGATGTGATGGATTACTTTAATTGATTTTTGAATGTTGATCTACCCTTGCATACCTGGAATAAACTCCAGTTGGTCATGGTCTATAGTTGGTCATGGTCTATAGTTCTATTTATACATTGTTAGATTCAATTTGCTATTATTGTTGAGGATTTTGCGTCTATGTTCAGAGAGATAATAATCTGAATTTCTCCTTTTTTATGTCTTTTTCTGGTTTTGGTATTAAGGTAATGGTGGCCTTATAGAATGACTTAGGGAGTATTCCCTCTGTATCTGTTTTGTATAAAAGAATGAAGAGAATTGATATAATTCTTCCTTAAATGTTTGGTAGAATTCACCAGTGAATTCATCTGGGCCTGGTGCTTTCTTATTTTTAGAAGGTCATCAATTATTGATTCAATTACTTTAATAGATATAGGTCTATTCAGATTACCTGTTTCTTTTCAGGGGTTTTAGTAGATTGTGTCTTTCAATAAATTGGTTCAGTGGATCTACATTATCAAATTTGTGGGCATAGAATTGTTCATAATACTCCTTTGTTATCCCTTACTGCCAATGAGATCATTTGTGATGGCCTCACTTTCATTTATGATATTAATAATTTGTGTCTTCTCTTTTTTTCTTGGCTAGCCTGGTTAGAAGTTTATCAATTTCATTGATCTTTCCAAAGAATCAGCTTTGTTTTTTTTGACCTTTCCAAAGAATCAGCTTTGGTTTTTGTTGTTTTTCTCTATTAAAAACTCCCTGTTATTTTAATTTCATTGATTTATGTTCTGATCATCTTATTTCTTCTAATTTGTCTTACTCCAGTTTCCTAGAGTGGAAGATTACATTATTGATTTTCTTTCTCTTTTTAATTGAAGTATAGTTGATTTACAATATTAGTTTTATGTATACAGCATAGTGATTCAGTATTTTTAAAGATTATACTCCATTAAAAGTTATTACAAGGTAATAGCTATAATTCCTTGTGCTATACAATGTATCCTTGTTGCATATCAATTTTATATATAGCAGTTTGTACCTCTTGATTTCATACCCCTAACTGCCCCTCCCTGCTTCCCTCTACCTACTGATAACCACTGGTTTGTTTTCTATATCTGTGAGTCTGTTTTTGTTTTGCATATACATTCATTTCTATTATTTTTTAATTTTAATTTTATTTTTTATTGAAGTATAGTCGATTTACAAGGTTGTTTTAGTTTCAGGTGTACAGTATAGTGATTCAAGTTTTTTTCAGACTATATTCCATTATAGCTTATTACAAGATATTGGTAATAATACAGATCCCTGTGCTATACAGTAAATTCTTGTTGCTTATCTATTTTTACATATAGTAGTTTTTTATCTGTTAATCCCATATTCCTAATTTCTCCCTCCCTTCCTCCCTGCTCCCTTTGGTAACAGTAAGTTTGTTTTCTGTGTCTGTGAGTCTGTTTCTGTATTGTATATAGATTCATTTGTACTATGTTTTAGATTCCACCTATAAGTGATATCATATAGTATTTCTCTTTCTGTGTCTGACTTGTTTCACTTAGCATGATATTCTCTAGGTCCATCTATGTTGCTGCAAATGGCAATATCTCATTCTTTTTTTTTGTTTTTGTTTTTGTTTTTTAAACATCTTTATTGAAGTATAATTGCCTTACAATGGTGTGTTAGCTTCTGCTTTATAACAAAGTGAATCAGTTATTACATATACAATATGTTCCCATATCTCTTCCCTCTTGCATCTCCCTCCCTCCCACCCTCCCCATCCCACCCCTCTAGGTGGTCACAAAGCACCGAGCTGATCTCCCTGTGCTATGCGGCTGCTTCCCACTAGCTATCTATTTTACATTTGGTAGTGTATATATGTCCATGACACTCTCTCACCCTGTCACATCTCACCCCACCCCCTCCCCATATCCTCAAGTCCATTCTCTAGTAGGTCTGTGTCTTTATTCCCGTCTTGCCACTAGGTTCTTCATGGCTTTTTTTTCCCTTAGATTCCGTATATATGTGTTAGCATACTGTATTTGTTTTTCTCTTTCTGACTTACTTCACTCTGTATGACAGACTCTAACTCCATCCACCTCATTACAAATACCTCCATTTCATTTCTTTTTATGGCTGAGTAATATTCCATTGTATATATGTGCCACATCTTCTTTATCCATTCATCTGTCGATGGACATTTAGGTTGCTTCCATGTCCTGGCTATTGTAAATAGAGCTGCAATGAACATTTTGGTACATGACTCTTTTTGACCTATGGTTTTCTCAGGGTATATGCCCAGTAGTGGGATTGCTGGATCGTATGGTAGTTCTATTTGTAGTTTTTTAAGGAACCTCCATACTGTTCTCCATAGTGGCTGTATCAATTTACATTCCCACCAACAGTGCAAGAGAGTTCCCTTTCCTCCACACCCTCTCCAGCATTTATTGTTTCTAGATTTTTTGATGATGGCCATTCTGACTGGTGTGAGATGATATCTCATTGTAGTTTTGATTTGCATTTCTCTAATGATTAATGATGTTGAGCATTCTTTCATGTGTCTGTTGGCCATCTGTATATCTTCTTTGGAGAAATGTCTATTTAGGTCTTCTGCCCATTTTTGGATTGGGTTGTTCGTTTTTTTGTTATTGAGCTGCATGAGCTGCTTGTAAATCTTGGAGATTAATCCTTTGTCAGTTGCTTCATTTGCAAATATTTTCTCCCATTCTGATGGTTGTCTTTTGGTCTTGTTTATGGTTTCCTTTGCTGTGCAAAAGCTTTTAAGTTTCATTAGGTCCCATTTGTTTATTTGTGTTCTTATTTCCATTTCTCTGGGAGCTGGGTCAAAAAGAATCTTGCTGTGATGTATGTCATAGAATGTTCTGCCTATGTTTTCCTCTAAGAGTTTGATAGTGTCTGGTCTTACACTTAGGTCTTTAATCCATTTTGAGTTTATTTTTGTGCATGGTGTCAGGGAGTGTTCTAATTTCATACTTTTACATGTATCTGTCCAATTTTCCCAGCACCACTTATTGAAGAGGCTGTCTTTTCTCCACTGTATATGCTTGCCTCCTTTATCAAAGATAAGGTGACCATATGTGCGTGGGTTTATCTCTGGGCTTTCTATCCTGTTCCATTGATCTATATTTCTGTTTTTGTGCCAGTACCAAACTGTCTTGATTACTGTAGCTTTGTAATATAGTCTGAAGTCAGGGAGCCTGATTCCCCCAGCTCCATTTTTCGTTCTCAAGATTGCTTTGGCTATTCGGGGTCTTTTGTGTTTCCATACAAATTGTGAAAGTTTTTGTTCTAGTTCTGTGAAAAATGCCAGTGGTAGTTTGATAGGGATTGCATTGAATCTGTAGATTGCTTTGGGTAGTAGAGTCATTTTCACAATGTTGATTCTTCCAATCCAGGAACATGGTATATCTCTCCATCTATTTGTATCATCTTTAATTTCTTTCATCAGTGTCTTATAATTTTCTGCATACAGGTCTTTTGTCTCCTTAGGTAGGTTTATTCCTAGATATTTTATTCTTTTTGTTGCAGTGGTAAATGGGAGTGTTTTCTTAATTTCACTTTCAGATTTTTCGTCATTAGTGTATAGAAATGCAAGAGATTTCTGTGCATTAATTTTGTATCCTGCTACTTTACCAAATTCATTGATTAGCTCTAGGAGTTTTCTGGTAGCATCTTTAGGATTCTCTATGTATAGTATCATGTCATCTGCAAACAGTGACAGCTTTACTTCTTCTTTTCCGATTTGGATTCCTTTTATTTCTTTGTCTTCTCTGATTGCTGTGGCTAACACTTCCAAAACTATGTTGAATAATAGTGGTGAGAGTGGGCAACCTTGTCTTGTTCCTGATCTTAGTGGAAATGGTTTCAGTTTTTCACCATTGAGGACAATGTTGGCTGTGGGTTTGTCATATATGGCCTTTATTATGTTGAGGAAAGTTCCCTCTATGCCTACTTTCTGCAGGACTTTTATCATAAATGGGTGTTGAATTTTGTCGAAAGCTTTCTCTGCATCTATTGAGATGATCATATGGTTTTTCTCCTTCAATTTGTTAATATGGTGTATCACATTGATTGATTTACGTATATTGAAGAATCCTTGCATTCCTGGGATAAACCCCACTTGATCATGGTGTATGATCCTTTTAATGTGCTGTTGGATTCTGTTTGCGAGTATTTTGTTGAGGATTTTTGCATCTATGTTCATCAGTGATATTGGCCTGTAGTTTTCTTTCTTTGTGACATCTTTGTCTGGTTTTGGTATCAGGGTGATGGTGGCCTCGTAGAATGAGTTTGGGAGTGTTCCTCCCTCTGCAATATTTTGGAAGAGTTTGAGAAGGATAGGTGTTAGCTCTTCTCTAAATGTTTGATAGAATTCACCTGTGAAGCCATCTGGTCCTGGGCTTTTGTTTGTTGGAAGGTTTTTAATCACAGTTTCAATTTCAGTGCTTGTGATTGGTCTGTTCATATTTTCTATTTCTTCCTGGTTCAGTCTCGGCAGTTTGTGCATTTCTAAGAATCTGTCCATTTCTTCCAGGTTGTCCATTTTATTGGCGTAGAGTTGCTTGTAGTAATCTCTCATGATCTTTTGTATATCTGCAGTGTCAGTGGTTACTTCTCCTTTTTCATTTTCATTCTTTTTTATGGCTGAGTAATATTCCATTGTATATACCTACCACATCTTCTTTATCCATCTGTCTGTTGATGGGCACTTGGGTTGCATCCATATTTTGGCTATTGAAAATAGTGCTACTATGAACATGGGGTGCATATATCTTTTCAAATTAGAGTTTTCATTTTTTCCAGATATGCCCAGGAATGGAATTGCTGGATCATATGGTAGTTCTATTTTGAGTTTTTTAAGGAACCTCCATACTGTTTTCCATAGTGGCTGCACCAACTTATATTCCCACTAATGGTATATGAGGGTTCCCTTTTCTCCACATCCTCTTTAGCATTTATTATTTGTAGACTTTTTGATGACAGCCATTCTTTTTTTTTTAAATTGAAGTAGAGTTGATTTACAATGTTGTGTTAATTTCTGCTGCACAGCAAAGTGATTCAGTTACACATATGTGTGTGTGTGTGTGTATACACACACACACACACACACACACAGCATTCTTTTTTTTTTTTGGCCGCACCACACAGCATGCAGGATCATTGTTCCCCGACCAGGGACCCTGCAGTGGAAGCATGGAGTCCTAACCACTGGACCGCCAGCGAATTCCCTATACATTCTTTTTCATATTTGTTTCCATTATGGTTTATCACAGGATATTGAGTATAGTTCCCCATGCTATATAGTAGGACCTTTTTTTTAAAATTTAAATTTTTATTTATTTATTTATTTATGGCTGTGTTGGGTCTTCATTTCTGTGCGAGGGCTTTCTCTAGTTGTGGCAAGTGGGGGCCACTCTTCATCATGGTGCACTGGCCTCTCACTATCGCGTCCTCTCTTGTTGTGGAGCACAGGCTCCAGACGCGCAGGCTCAATATAGTAGGACCTTGTTTGTTTATTCATTCTGTATATAATAGTTTGCATCTGCTAACCCCAAACTCCCACTCCATTCCTCCCCCCCGGCCCCTCCCTTGGCAACTGCAAGTCTGTTCTCAATGTCTGTGAGTCTGTTTCTGTTTTGTGGATAAGTCCATTTGTGTCATATTTTAGATTCCACATATAAGCGATATCACATGGTATTTGTCTTTCTCTTTCTGACTTACCTCACTTAGTATGATAATTTCTAGTTGCACCCATGTTGCTGCAAATGCGTTATTTCATTCTTTTTTATGTCTGAGTAGTATTCCATTGTACATTTGTACCACATTTTCTTTATCCATTCATTCGCTGACAGACATTTAGGTTGTTTCCATGTCTTGGCTATTGTGAATAGTGCTGCTATGAGCATAGGGGTGAATGTATTTTTTTTTAAGCTTACAAAACAATAGTTCTTTAAATAGGCACTGGCAGTTTCACATCAGTCTGCTCAATAGTGTCTATGTAGCTTTTTTCTTTAAATCTTCTGGCCTGAAAGTATTTTAAAATCTACTATATTTATGCTATTATTTTATTTATTTATTTTTAAAATATTTATTTATTTATTTATTTGGTTGCGCTGGGTCTTAGTTGCACTTGCGGGCTCCTTAGTTGCAGCACATGGGCTCCTTAGTTGAGGCAGGCAGGCTCCTTAGTTGCAGCTCGTGGGCTCCTTAGTGGTGGCATGTGAACTCTTAGCTGCGGCATGCACGTGGGATCTAGTTCCCTGACCAGGGATCAAACCCGGGCCCCCTGCATTGGGAGCACAGAGTCTTATCCAGTGCGCCACCAGGGAGGTCCCCTATGCTGTTATTTTATTAAAAGCACATTTTTTTTTTGTAGAAATCCCTCAATCAAACAAATCATGAGCATTTATCTACGTTGTGGCTGCTTCTGAATCTCGGGGAATTAACTGTCTGTGAGCCTTCCCTTCCTGGAGAAGTACCACACCAAGTGTCAACCAGTAGGTGTAATGCACAAGAACAAAGCCTCAGGAGCAGGCCAGGCCTAGGTCCAGAATACTAAATGTCACAGTTGTGAGTCTGTTTTATAATTTTATAACAGCCTAACTCCAGATGTTTATTAGAAAAATATCCAATTAAAAATTAATATAGACTATTTCCATTGCAAAGCTGATTTTCTCTTTCACCCCCTAAACCATAGTGGAGGGTTAAAACTACTTAGGTACATCCTCTTTTCTACATGCATCCTGGGAACACAGACACTCATTATCATCATTATCATTAGATGCATCTGTTACATCAGATAGGAAAGACAGGAAATAAACTTAAATGAATGCATATGAAATCTGTAATGTAGTGAAAGATAGAAAAATATTTTTGTTGTGAAGGTGAGGTACCAATATATTGTGATATTCTGCATTGTCCTTTTTTCTTTTTTTTAACTCCACTGTGGTGAAGTAACTTTCAATCTTGATTTTAAACCCTTGTTGGGTTTTTATTTAAGAATGTTGTTTATTTATTTTAAATTAATTTTTAATTGAAGTATAGTTGATTTACAATGCTATGTTAATTTCTGCTGTACAGCAAAGTACTGCTGTACTCAGTTATACACATATACATATTTTTTAAATATTCTTTTCCATTATGGTTTATTCCAGGATGTTGACTATAGTTCCCTGTGCTATACAGTAGGACCTTGTTTATCCATTCTATATGTAATAGATTGCATCTACTAACCCCAAACTTCCAGTCCATCCCTCCCCCATTCCCCCTCCCCCTCGGCAACCATAAGTCTGTTCTCTGTGTCTGTCTGTTTCTGTTTCGTAGATAGGTACATTTGTGCCATATTTTAGATTCCACATATAAGTGATAACATATGGTATTTGTCTTTCTCTTTCTGACTTACTTCACTAGTATGATAATCCCAGCTGCATCCATGTTGCTGCAAATGGCATTATTTCATTCTTTTTTTTATGTCAATATATGCTATTTAAATTTATTTATTTATTTTTATATATTTTTACTTTTTGGCTGCGTTGGGTCTTCGTTTCTGTGTGAGGGCTTTCTCTAGTTGCAGCAAGCAGGGGCCACTCTTCATCACGGTGCGCGGGCCTCTCACTGTTGTGGCCTCTCTTGTTGCAGAGCACAGGCTCCAGACGCGCAGGCTCAGTAGTTGTGGCTCATGGGCCTAGTTGCTCCGCGGCATGTGGGACCCTCCCAGACCAGGGCTTGAACCCGTGTCCCCTGCATCAGCAGGCAGATTCTCAACCACTGCGCCACCAGGGAAGCCCCTCATTCTTTTTTTTAATGGCTGAGTAATATTCCATTGTATATATATGTACCACATCTTCTTTATCCATTCATCTGTTGATAGACATTTAGGTTGTTTCCATGTCTTGGCTATTGTGAATAGTCCTGCAATGAACATAGGGGTGGATGTATCTTTTTGAATTAGAGTTTTTTCTGGATATATGCCCAGGATTGCTGGATCATAAGATAATTGTTTTTTTTTTAAGATTTTTTTTGATGTGGACCATTTTTAAAGTCTTTACTGAATTTGTTACAATATTGCTTTTGTTTTATGTTTTGGTTTTTTGGCCACAAGGCATGTGGGATCTTAGCTCCCTGACCAGGGAACGAACCCACACCCCCTGCATTGGAAGGTGAAGTCTTAATCACTGTACCTCCAGAGAAGTCCCAAATTGTAAGTAACCCCCGAGGTAATTCTATTTTTAGTTTTCTGAGGAACCGCCATACTGTTTTCCACAGTGGCTGCAGATTGGCGTACATTTAATCAGTGGAAATGCACTGGTGCTCAAAACCTCATTACCGGACTTCCCTGGTTGTGCAGTGGTTAAGAATCCGTCTGCCAGTGCAGGGTACATGGGTTCGAGCCCTGGTCTGGGAAGATCCCACATGCCATGGAGCAACTAAGGCCGTGTGCCACAACTACTGAGCCTACGCTCTAGAGCCCACAAGCCACAACTACTGAGCCCACGTGCCACAACTACTGAAGCCTGCGTACCTAGAGCCTGTGCTCCGCAATGAGAGGCCACGCAATGAGAAGCGCGTGCACCGCAATGAAGAGTAGCCCCCGCTCGCCACAACTGGAGAAAGCCCGTGCACAGCAACGAAGACCCAATGCAGCCAAAAATAAATAAATAAAATGAACAAACAGACAAACACACACAAAAAAACCTCATTACCATTTGAAGTGACTATTCACAAATGCCGCTTTTTTTTTTTTTCCAGCCGCACAGCGCGGCTTGTGGGATCTTAGATCACTGACCAGGGATCAAACCCGGGCCCCAGCAGTGAAAGCACTGAGTCCTAATCACTGGACCGCCAGGGAATTCCTACAAATGCCACATTTTTAAATCATTGAAGCCTTTTCTGTCTTTCCAGCAGGGACTGTGTTTCATGATAACCAGATCGTGCCTGCTGATCAGAAGAAAGCTCTATTTCCAATAGAATGGCAATTAATAAATGTAGGTGAAAGAATAGACTGAGGTAATCATTTTGTAACCCTTAATGATCTAATTTATTCAGTCAAGAATCATGACTGAGATTTAAAAAAAATTTTAAGCCATCTTAACCATTTTTAAGCGTACAGTTCAATGGCATTAAGTAATTTCACATTGTGGAACTATCAGTAGCTTCCATCTCCAGAACTCTCTTCATCTTGTGAAACTGAAACTCTGTCCCTATTAAACACCAACTCCTAGGGTGGTGGAGGAGGGATGGATTGGGAGTTTGGTATTAACAGATGCAAACTACTATATAGAGAATGGATAAACAACAAGGTCCTACTATATAGCACAGGGAACTATAGTCAATATCCTGTGATAAACCATAAGGGAAAAGAATATGAAAAAGAATGTATATATATGTATAACTGAATCACTTTGTACAGCAGAAATTAATACATCATTGTAAATCAACTATACTTCAATAAAATAAAATTAAAAAAAAATATGTGCTATGTATATACAATGGAATATTACTCAGCCATAAAAAAGAGTGAAATAATGCCATTTCCAGCAACATGGATGGACCTAGAGATTATCATACTAAGCAAAGTCAGTCAGACTGAGAAAGACAAATACCATATGATATCACTTACGTGTGGAATCTAAAATATGACACAAATGAACTTACCTAAGAAACAGAAACAGACTCACAGACATAGAGAACAGACTTGTGGTCTCCAAGGAGGAGGGGGTGTGGGGGAGGGAAGGAATGGGAGTTTGGGATTAGCAGATGCAAGCTGTGATATATAGGATGGGTAAACAACAAGGTCCTACTGTATAGAACAGGGAACTGTATTCAGTATCCTGTGATAAACCATAATGGAAAAGACTATGAAAATGAATATGTATATGTATAACTGAGTCACTTTGCAGTATGGTAGAAATTAACACAACATTGCAAATGAACTATACTTCAATTAAGAACAAAAAACAAAAAAAACCCCCACTAACTCCTCATCCCTCCCCAACCTCAGCCCCTGGCACCCACCATTCTGCTTTCTGTCTCTCTGGATTTGACTCCTTTAGAGACCTCATACGAATGGAATCACACAGTATTTGCTCTTTGTGACTGACTTATTTCACTGAGCATGATGTCCTCAAGGTGCATCCACATTGTAGCAAGTGTCAGAAGTTCCTCCTCTCTCTTTTTTTAAAATATTCTCTTTAGCCTTTTTTTTTTTTTGGCTACACCACACAGCTTGTGGGATCTTAGTTTCCCGACCAGGGATTGAACCTGGGCCCTTAGTGGTGAGAGCACAGAGTCCTAACCACTAGACCGCCAGGGAATTCTCAGAAGTTCCTTCCTTTTTTTTTTTTTTAATAGTTTTAAAAATTATTTTAAAAATAAATTTATTTATTTTTGGTCTTCTTTGCTGTGCACAGGCTTTCTCTAGTTGTGACGAGCAGGGGTTACTCTTCGTTGAGGTGAGTGGGCTTCTCACTGTGGTGGCTTCTCTTGTTGCAGAGCACAGGCTCTAGGCACGCGGGCTTCAGTAGTTGTGGCATGTGGGCTCAGTAGTTGTGGCTTGCGGGCTCTAGAGTGCAGGCTCAGTAGTTGTGGTGCACGGGCTTAGTTGCTCCGCGGCATGTGGGATCTTCCCGGACCAGAGCTCGAACCTGTGTCCCCTGCATTGGCAGCCGGATTCTTAACCACTGCACCACCAGGAAAGTCCCTCGTTTTTAAGACTGAATAATATTCCGTTGTATGAATGGACCACATTTTGTTCATTCATCCGTTGATGGACACTGTGGTTTCTTCCACCTTTTGGCTAGTGTGAATCATGCTGCTGTGAATGTGGATGTACAAATATCTGTTTGAGAACCCCCCCTTTTTAAAAAAAATCTTTTGGCCATGCCGCATGGCATGTGGGATCTTAGTTCCCCGACCAGGGATCGAACCCGTGCCCCCTGCAATGGAAGCATGGAGTCTTAACCACTGGACTGCCAGGGAAGTCCCGAGAACACACTTTCAATTCCCAGTAGAATAGCTGGGTCATATTTCTATTCTACAGTAATTCTATTTCTAATTTTTTGTGGACCTGTCATACTGTTTTGCACAACAGCAGGGTTTTTTTTTTTTTGTCTTTATTTAATGAAATAAATATTCAAGGCACAGCGGAAGCCCATTTGTGTGCCTCTCGGATCCCCGTCTGCTGCTTCCCCAGACACAACCACTATGAAAGTGTTGATCTGTCTCCTTCCTGTCCAGGTTTTCCCACAGTTATCACACGTCCCTAAACTCAGTTATTCTGTGTCTTTAAAAACATTAGGTTAATCTATTCTACCACACATATCTGTCTGCAACCTGCTTTTCTCCCTCAAGCATGTTTGCAGTTTTTAAAAAGCAAGCTATAGCAAAAAAGACATTGAACCCCATGACAGTCAAAACGAATGGTCAGCACTTGTTTCCTCTTTTTGTGTCATGAGGAAGCCTTTCTAACACCCCATCATCACCACGGTGACCATAATCACGCACATGTGTAATGTGCCTGTCAGCTTTGTCCACACTGACATGCAGTCGTTTGCAACTACCAATCAAAAACTTACACAGACATCGTCACACAACCACTGATCTACCGCTGACTATTGCAGTCCTGGTTCTGGGGCTGGGCATGCACGTAGCAATAAGACAGACCAATGCCGCCCCTGCCTGTCTCAAGAACAAGGCAGGCAGGCAAACTCCACAATGAACAAGGGGATTTGAAAGAGTGAGAACTGCTACAATCAAAATAAAGCAGAGAATTGGGATGGAGGGACTCTGATCTTTGCTTTGTTCCTCTCCAGATTTTATTATTAAAATACACAGATCTTATATGTGTAGCTGGATTTTTTTAAGGGTCTGACTCTTTTTTTTAAGGGTAGCTGGATGTTTTACGTGTGTATTTGTCTGTGTCATCAACCGCCCAGATCAAGATGGAGAAAATTCCCATCACCTGCCTGGCACCCCTCGCAAGTGGGTCCCATCCCCATTAAGAGATGGTCACAGTTCTGATTTCTGTTACTAAGCATTAGTCTCGCCTGGTTGAGAACTTCACACCAATGGAATCATATGGTATCTATTGTTTTGTGTCTGTGACATGCATCCGTGTCACCGTGCATCAATGTCATTTGCTCCTCTTTATTGCTACGTGGTACTCCATTGTAGAGATGGAAGACAGTTTTTTGTCCATCCATTTGTTGATGGACTTTTGAGTTGTGTTATGACCTGAACTGTGTCCCCCGGAAATTCATATGTCGAAGCCCTAACCACCAGTACCTCCGAATGTGAGTGTATTTGGAGATAGAGTCTTTAAAGAAGTGATTGAATTAAAATGAGGTCATTAGGATTTGCAGCTGCATGGATGGACCTAGAGATTACCATACTAAGTGAAGAAAGAGAAAGAGAAATACCATAAGATATCACTTACATGTGGAATCTAAACTGTGATACAAATGAACTTAGGAAACAAAAACAGATTCACAGATATAGAAAACAAACTTACGGTTACCAAAGGGGAAAGGGGGTAGGGGAGGGATAAATTAGGAGTTTGGGATTAGCAGATACAAAATACTATATATAAAATAGATAAACAACAGGGTCCTATTGTATAGCACAGGGAACTATATTCAATATCTTATAATAAACCATATTATAGGATATAATAAACCCTCCCTCCCTCCCTCTCCCTCTCTCCCTCTCCCTCCCTCTCCATCCGTCTCTCCCTATTTGTAGGATTTATATTCTTTACTTTTCAGGCGTGTTTTATGGCCCAGAATGTGGTCTATCTGGTAAATGTTCCATGTTATCTTGAGAAGAATGGCTAGTCTGCTGTTGTTGGATGACGTATTTTATAAATATCAAATAAAACCAGTTGATTGATGGTACTGTTCTCTTCAAAAATATGTTTACTGACTTTCTGCCTGCAGGATTTGTCAGTTACTGACAGTGACATTGAAATGTTCAGTTAGAATTGTAGATTTGTCTACCTCATATTCCAGTTTTGTACATTTTTGCATCACTTATTCTGTCAATATGTTTCAGCACATGTATAATAAAGGCTTCTTATGTCTTCCTGGAGAGTTGGCGCTTTTTATCTGTATGTAATGCCCCTCTTTCTCCCTGATAATTTTCCTTGTTCTGAAATCAGCTTTGTGTGAAATTAATAGTTATTTTAAATTAATAGCCTGGTCATTCAAAAATCTCTCCTGTACTTGAGTATTGTTTTGATGATTGCTTTCTCTCTTCACAATGTGTTTTCTCTTACCTTTTAGTATGCCTTCTAATTTTTGGTTGAAAACCAGATGTATCAGGTAATTTGAGGCAAATAGGTCTTTAGTGTGAGGTTTTATGTGTTCTTGAACAGGAGGTTAGAGTATGTTTAATGCTTGACATAGCTGTAAGTATAAGGAGCTTCAATATCCTCTAGTGCCCTTGAATTTTTCTTCCTGGTGTTTGAGTAGTCCCAGAAGCTCATTCTTGAGTAGAGTCTATGTCTTGCAGCTCTCTGTTTTAATCCACTGTTACTGTATTGGGACCCTGATGATATATGGTGGTAAGGTATTTGGGATGGAATATGTTCTATTATATTACGATTAAGCCTGCAAAGTTTTGGTGGAACAGACTGTGCATAGGACTGTTTCTATGGACTGGACTATGAAAATCAGAGAAAGTTCTCAGCCTTTCTTTTTTTCTTTTAATCATAGAGGAAAGCTGAAAAGGGCTGGAGTTGCATAATTGCTCTTTCTCTAATCAGATAAAGCGTTGGCAAGCTAGTTTCCTTTGAGAAATAGCCTAAGATACAAAGAACAGAATGCATTGTGTATATATCAAAATATTTCCCTGTTTGCTGCATGAAGCATGAGGCAATTTTTTAAAGAAAAATCTTTATGGTAAGAACATGGTTTGGCTCCTGCAGGAAGAATTCGTGAATTGTGGGTGGCCCTCTAAGACTGGGTTCTGCAGACCTTTTAATTCTCAAGCGAGTTTACACTGTGTCTCCAGCAATTCATGTGTTCCTACAGTTTACTGGCTCGAGTGGCTTCTGGTCTTGGTTTATTCCACAAAGGCAATTTTTAGGAGAGTAGGGCAAGTGTTAAGTGGGTGCAGGTGGCTGCAGCAAAGAGGAGAGTGGGTTGGGCCTTTAATGTATCAAGGAGTTGAGTTTGGGTATTCAAGGTTTGACCCTCCTATCCACTGGCACAAAGAGAAAAGAGGCACGTGTCTACCTTTGTAACTTGATTGCCTATTGCAGACCAGGCAGGGTGAGTGGGTATCTAAAACCAATGAACAGTCACACATCAAAAATGGAATCAGTGCCTTTATTAAAAATTCACTCCTGATGACTGTTGACTGAATTATGCCACATCTCACAAGAATTTGAATAGCCATGTGAAAAGCACAAGCAACGTGTTATAATTAAGATGAGGAAGTCTTGAAAAAAGCATTCCAATTCCAGTCATCCTAAGGTGTTGGAGAAATCCAGGAAAATATGTCAGTGGGGTTCCAGAACTCAATTCAATTACCTTGGTAATGTTATTCGTTATTTTCATTTGTTTTCTCATGTGTTGAGTTCTTGGTGGCCCCTTGCCACGTTGTTTACCCACAGGCAGCAAGCAATCCTTTAGGGGAACAGAACTTTCCCTGGGTGGCCAATAAACAGTCTAAAGCCAACAAGTCAGCCACCCCTTCATGGAAAGCCTCTAAAACGTTAGTTGCCTGCTGCATGTGTTTAGAATGTTTCAGGCATTTCTTGACTGGGATCAGTGATGTGAGTTTGTTGAATGGCATCGTGTGTACCCTGGGCAATGCCAGTGACTCTCAGGACAGTGAGTGAAATTGGTAGGAAAACAGCACCTTTGTGTTGGGAAGGGCCACAGCGTGTTATGAAGGAGGATGCCCTAAAATAAAATATTGACATCCAGGGTACAGAGTATAGGTGGTGTTAGGAGGAAGGTCCGGTGGTGGGATATGAGTGTTTGCTACTGGAAACTCTTACGGTAAACAAAAGGATTGTTGAGAATGACCATTTGACAGAAATGTCTCGTGCAGAAAGGCCTCTGTTTATAAGGTGTCACTAAGCCTGAGGATCAGAACAAAGTAATGGGCTCATATACCGAGGTGGGGGGGGTGGGGGGTGGGAGGGTCTAACTAATGCCTCAAACAGTAGGAAGAGACTCATTTAGAAGTTAACACGGTTTGTCTAAAGAAGCCATTCTAGCTTCTATGAGGGCTGTATCCTGGGGTCATAAGAAGTAAAAGTGCCGCCGAATGCCTTTTTTTTAGAGCCCAGTGTCTTGAGGTTGTTTTTTTGTTTGTTTGTTTTTGAGAAATGAGTAGGTCACATCAGTGTCTTGGTGAGTCCTTCCGTTTTGGCTTCATCAGTGGCGTGTCTAATAGGATAAGTGAGGAATATAAGTATATACCATGGTCAGAGCATAGCAAGTAGTCCTGCTGATTGGATGAAGGGTCCTATTAAGTCTATTTTCCATCAGCTGTAGGGACCCCTTCCTCAGCCTGGAAATTATGTCCACTGATTATACTACTAGGGGCATTTCTTTCCTTATCAGGTAAGCTTGGCAGTTAGTACGTTAGCCATGGCAGAGGAGGGGAGTCCCTTGCATTTCTGCCTAGAGCTTTAGGGTAGAGGTCTCTCAACGGTTTCACACATCATGGGCCCACAGGGCCAAGATTAATACCATCAGGTCCGAGAGGTTTCATATGTGCAGAGTTAGGAGTGACCTTGATTGGGTAACTGTGAAGCAAGACATTCCCAGAGTTCTTTATTCCAGAGCGGTGATAAGGAGTTAGATAAGTTCTTGTCACTATTGGTGGGACTGGATAGCAAGATCATTGGCAACGGTCGAAGGGTCTGTGAAAATGTGCAGATGAGTTTGACTATTGGCCAGGGCATCCTGTAGTGCTAGCGTGCTTGCTGGAATTTGAGCGGATGCTTGGGTGCAGTTTTTATCAGGGATATCTTGTTTGATCGGGGGCAGAACCTGCCGTTCTCTCCAGTGGACTCCATCAGGTGTGGTGGTAGCACATGGTCTATAAAGTATATGAACTCTCATGGTCCTTCATGTGATCCTAAGCGACTCCCCAAATGGCCAATGAGTCTAGAAAAGGGGTGACCTCCTCCAGAACAACTGCATTACTCAGAAGGGAACACACTTCCTCCTGTAGTTGAGATGTGCCAGAGGTCCCATTTTTGGCTTTATCCTGTAGGTACCATTGTCTTTTCAATGAGGAAGCCTCTGTGGTGAAAAAAGCCTGAGGGATCCTGGCTTCACGACCCAAGACAAAATGGAAAGCTGGCTACACTGAATCATCAGCTTAGGGCCTCTGAGATCCTCCATTTCCAGACTGTGTCCATTACCAACAGTGGCTGTTCTGTGTTTAGCACTAGGCTGAGAATAGTTTCTTACACCAGAATGTCCTGGTTTATGGCCATCTTGGGTGGTTTAGAGACTTGAGAGGCATGAGGGGTGGCTGCTAGGGCCTTTGTGGTGTAGGAGTGTGGGGAGGGCAACGCTAACGTAGTGCCTGTTATTTGGTCAGAGTCTAGATCCTTTTGTTTTCTTGTTCAAAATCTGCAGATGTTTAAGTATTTTGTAAGTAAGCAAGTAGAGATGATAATTATGGGACACCTGGGATTGTTGCAGCTGAGAGGTATGTACCCATGACATGGGTTTGACCACTGTTTCTTCCACCATCTCAGCTCACAGCCCCCTGGTGTTGCCACAGAGAAATTTTCCAGAGTGGGGCAGGTGTGGATTTCTAAAGATGTTTGCCAGTAGGAGGTACAGAGTAGGCTTGAGCTGGGAAATGTAGAGCTGGAAATGGCCTTAAGATGACCCTGGAAAAGATATGATGCTGATGATCATGAATTAGGATGTTCCCAGGCAGGTTCCACTTGGGGAGACTATGGGATACACCTTTATGTTTCAGAACCATAGTACTTCCAAAGATCTGACCATGGAACCTAACTTAAACTCAAAAGATCTGGGAACCCTCTTACTCCACTCCTGTTATGAGATGAGGGCCAGTGCAGCCCTAGAGGGTGTTTTCTAAATTAAGATGAGATTTCAAGAGAGGCTTGTTGAGGACTGAGTCCTTCCTCCCGGTCCTTCAATTCTTTGTAAGTAGTACCAAAAGGTGGTGGAAATAACTGTTGCACACGTGAAAATCAAGATTCAGCAAAGATTAACATTTTCCTAGCATGTGAAAGCATTGTTTTTTGTTAATTATTTTAAATATGTATATATACCATATTTTAAGTGTAGTTGTGAGTTTTCACAAATGTACAGTAACGCTACCACCAAAAGATGGGTTATACTCCATCACCCCAAAAGAACATTTTTGTGATGCCCCTTTCTACCAGACCCCTTCACCACTGACTGATGTTTTAGGTCCCTATGTATGCCTTTCCATAATGTAACATAAATAGAACATATTGCCACTTGAGTCATCTGTGAAATTTGATGCCATATTTTCTTTCATAGTGAGTAATTTCTTGCAGTGTTATTCTTCTTTTTTAAAAAATTTATTTATTTGGCTGTGTCAGGTCTTAGTTGCAGCATATGGGCTTTTCAGTTGCAGCATGCAGGATCTTTAGTTGTGGCACGTGGGATCTAGTTCCCTGACCAGGGATTGAACCTGGGCCCCTTGCATTAGGATCGCAGAGTCTTAGCCACTGGACCACCAGGGAAGTCCCTGGCAGTGTTCTTCTGAGTTTAAAATTTTGACAAGTGTTAAGTTGGTGGCATACGCTAGGCTTTCAAAACTGAGATTCCATTACTGTGAGCTCTGTACGTTTGGGTAATAACCTCTTCTACCATGGTTAACCTTCTCGTTAAGATGTTAGGAATGATGGAAGGAATGATTTGCAGGGATGTCAAAAGGGAGACTAATAATTATGAAATGACAATCTTTACAGTGCTAAGAAAATGTAAGTTAGCACTAAAAATGGACAGAATTTGGCTTTCCTTTGCTCTTTAATAAAACTCAGAGCTGTTACTTTTGTATCCTCCTACTCTAGAATACGTGCTTGAAGTCTAAGCATATAGAAATGATACCTGTGAACAGTAAGATGGGATACGAGGCTTTGTGGGTCACTGAAAAAAAAAGCTTTCAACTAATTCTCTTATAGAAAGGCATTAAAATTTTCCACTATCTCCTTTCACATTAAATTAGGATATTACTCAAAATGATACCCTCTCTCTGTAGCTCACCTCAGTTATTCCTTGGATAATTGCCTTCTAAACATAGATAGCTCTTTTTGTTGTTTCCACCAGGAAATCACAGTAGACTTAAATAAATATCACTCTACTCACAGTATAAACTCAGGATGGGCTAGAACAGTGCAGATGAACATAACCTTTTCTCAGACTGGGGGGAACTCCAGGGTTTAACAGAGTGTATACTGTGTCAGTCAGTATACAAGCAAAATGAAAATGCCAAATATAAAACCTGAAATAGTTAAAGTGAATAGTTTCTTAAAGGATGTTAAACAAAAAGATGCCACAAATATCTGTGGCCAGATCAAAGGAAAGTCTCAAGTCCCAGAAACCTATGTCCAAACTCATGATCACATGTTGTATACAGGAAACTGCAAAAATGAAGATGAACCATATCTATATCTTTACCTTTATGGGGAATCTTTACTGTTAATCAAAGAAAGCAAGACTTTCTACACTGCTGCCCTCTATTTACTTCCACACCCAAGCAGTTCCTGTAAGTTAATAGAAATGCAAGTGATCAGTAATGACATCCTCACTCACTTGAGGCTCCTACCCTCGTAAGAAAGATATACACACACTCCCAGCCTCTCTATTATCTGACATGTCATAATTTACTTTCCTTCAAAGCTCTCATTTCCATCTTATAAACCAAAGCTTTATCATTTGTTAACTATCATCTCCCTTTTCCCACAAAAATATGAGCACCAGGACTGTAAGAACTTGTTTCATGCCTCTATATCCAAATCCTAGAGTGCCTTATTTGTGCTAAACTGGGTATGTGTTGAATCTAGTGCCAGGCATGTTGAAACAGCATCAAGAGTATAGTCCCTCTGAGCAAGGAATGCTTAACTGGAACAGTGATCCTGTCTCTCTCTCTTGCTAGGTTTGTGTTCTCTCACAATTTACCTGAACATATAGGTCTCAGCTGAGTTATAAAGGAGATATTAAAAGGTATCGTATACTTTACTAAGAAGTGAATTTATATATTTTCACTGAGGTACTTTATGGTAAACACTATCCATCCAGTATACCACAGGAAGTATAAGAGTGTTTAGATAACGGGTAGGAAAGGCAAAAAGCAACACCAGGGGACTGGATGCTGGCCTTGTGTTCTTTTTTTTTTTTTTTTTTTAATTTTTATTTATTATTTGTTTATTATTATTTTTTTTGGCTGTGTTGGGTCTTCGTTTCTGTGCGAGGGCTTTCTCTAGTTGTGGCAAGCGGGGGCCACTCTTCATCGCGATGCGCGGGCCTCTCACTATCGCGGCCTCTCTTGTTGCGGAGCACAGGCTCCAGACGCGCAGGCTCAGTAGTTGTGGCTCACGGGCCTAGCTGCTCCGCGGCATGTGGGATCTTCCCAGACCAGGGCTCGAACCTGTGTCCCCTGCATTGGCAGGCAGATTCTCAACCACTGTGCCACCAGGGAAGCCCGCCTTGTGTTCTTTTATCATGTTGAAGAGAAAAATGTCAAACACTTCCATCATCAGACAAAGCTGTTCAGTGATCACAAATGGATCAAGACAAAAATAAGGGTATTTTGTTACCATATCACTAAAAATGATGAGACAATTCCAAATCATAAAAATGACCAAGATTCTGCTCTTCTTAATAATATGACTGAATGTGGAGCTTCCTGTGAATTAGATTTAGCTTCACTACACTGTTTTTGTCTTCTAGAAAACATTGATTGTGATTACCTATGATAGAATTAAGTTCACCTTCTTGCAGCATCCAGTACATCCAGAAACATCTTGCTTCCCTGAAGAGTAATCAAATCACCTAGCAAAAGCCCAAATTGTAAATCCTTTTGAGCACCTCTTACTGATAAATCCAGTCATTTAGGGTTTGTGGTCATTCTGAGTACTACAATTTATGACACCACTCTTGTTGACTGCTGGTGTGATCCCAGTGGGTTCTGGCCACATGACGCTGAAGAAACAAATGAGAAATTCGTTTCAAGACAAAAATCGTAACTATGTAGAAATAAAAATAAAATTTACCCAAGGAAAGAAATACCCGAACATGTATACACAAGGGATTATTGAATGAGAATGTGTAGCAATTAACTTGACCAAATTACAAAATTCACCTGAAAATCCATAGTCACAACAGAATATTTTAATATACGTGTTCAGGAAATGAAAAACACATTTATTAGTATGCAAATTGTATGAAAACAGTTAATGAAAATATTTCTAAGAAACAACAGAAGATTTTGTTCAACAAAAATGTATTGTTTGTAGTCACAATGAAACATAATTGAAAATGTACTGAGGAACTGCATACAGCTGTGAGCAATGGGAAGCACCCACAATCTGCCTGATATGAGGAAGGTGCCAATTCTCACTTGGAGGGACGGGGTCAGGGCAGTCACTGAACAGTGCAGCAGAGGAACAAACTCCAATGTGGTTCTTTTGGACTGTGCAACTATAGCTGTCATAGTGGAATCAGGAACACATGGTCACTAGCAGTATTACCAGAATTAGGTGTTTACTACACAAATTAGACCTTATATGAATATGATCTAGAGAAGATGGAAGTCCAAGCATCAGAGAATACTCTAAACCATGAAAGTTAGAATTAGTTGCCTGGTGGACTCATGGAAACTTGCAGGAAAATCCAAAATATGATGGATCTTTGATGTGGAACTTGTGAAGATGTGTAGAAACCTACACGTCTTCCAATGGAAGTCAACCAGCTGATTGTGGTTTCCAGGATACTCTGGATTGACAGGGTAAGGAATCAGGACAACAGGCTAGAACAAGTGTCCTCAAAGTTCCTACACATGTCTGTCTCCCTGCACGGTGCTGAAATCTGACTAATGCCTCCTGTACTTCTGAATTCCAAATCTCATGCGAGTGAGGCTACATGTGAATTCTCACATGGAACCATAAGAGAAATGGATTATAGAAAATGTCACATTACCCAGGTGACAAAACAATGTAGGAGAGCCAACTCCAATTCTACATTTTATTGTTCAGTGACAGGTCTGTCTTAACAATTATTTTTTTTTAGTAGTTATTTATTTATTTGGCTGCATTGGGTCTTAGTTGCAGCATGTGGAATTTTTTTTTTTTTAGTTGTAGCATGTGAACTCTTAGTTGCAGCATGTGGGATCTAGTTCCCTGACCAGGGATCGAACCTGGCCCCCCGGCATTGGGAGTGCGGAGTCTTGGCCACTGGATCACCAGGGAAGTCCCTCTTAACACATTATTGACAGGAGATGTATTAATACATCTTTTGTTACCTGAATGTTATTGACCAGAGATGTACCAATACGTTTTTAGAGAGTGATACAATTAACATCACTGTGCAAAGTTGTTAGAGCTTAAAATTGATCAAGGTTCATTATACAATGATTGTCATTATCATTCACATTTTGCTTTGTTAGGTTTTTGTTCCAACCTTGTATCTATTATAAACGCAAGTTTATGACCATACAATTTTCAAAAATGATGCATCGTGAAATTTTGAGTGAAGAATTTTTTGGTGAATTTTATGCAGATACTTTCTCTGATTGTCCACGTGACGTATATACTAGTGTCTCAGAATATAGTTCTGATTCAGACGATGTGAATATTAGACCAACAAAAAGACAAAAAACCTTAGTGATTGATTCTGATACAGGAAATGAAAATGAAACTCACAGTGCTGGAGAATGCTCCTTTGCTTCTACAGAAGAGTGGACTGAAGACAACATTTCATGAAAATCAGAAGACTTTACAGTGTGCCAGGTGCAAATAACCCACAAAGTGTTAGTGAAATAACAATTTTTGGTAACAACTTTCTTGAGTTGGTTCCTTCTCAAACAAACTTGTATCACCAACAGAATGAAAAATCATATAAAAAGTATGGTAAGGCTTTAAAATGGACTGATGTAACCAGTAGTGACACGAAGAAGTTTCTTGGGTTAATACTTTTGATGGGACAAATAAGAAAGTCACACTGGAAAGAATATTGGTCAACTGATCCCTTAATTGAAACACCTATCTTTCGAAAGATTATGACGAGAAGAAGGTTCGAACAAATAGACATTTCTTCACTTTAATGATAACTCAGAAAACTCCACTTCCTGCAGAATTTCAGAAGTTAAACCTCTTTTGGATTATTTTCTACCAAAATTTCAATCAATCTGTATACCCAAACAAGAGCTATCACTTGACGAGAGAATGATAAAGTGGAGAGGACAACTCAGATTCAAATCCTGGAAAACTTACAAAATAAGGAATTTTGGTCAGGATTGTTAGCGAAAGTGAAACTGGGTATATATGCAACCTTGAGATTTACACAGGTGAACTAAAGAAACTGCAAGAAACAATATTATCAGTCCTACAACCTTATCTTGGTTCATGGCACCATATTTACCAAGACAATTATTATAACAGTGTGTCCACATCTGAAATACTGTTGAAAAATAAAACCAGAGTTTGTGGGACTATAAGAGAATCATGGTCTACCAAACCAATTAAAGGAGAAATCTAAAAATCTACAGGGGGGAGAAATAACATTCTTATGGAAGGGAGAAGTGATTCTTCTTATATGGAAAGACAAGAGGCTAGTCCGCAGGGTGACAACTATTCATGACGCCTCCATAGCATCTACAGGAAAGGAAGACAGGAGGACTGGCCATCAGATAACTAAGCCCACTTGTATATTAGAGTATAATAAATACATGAAAGTAGTTGATCGATTTGATCAGTATCTGGCAAACTTCAATATCCTCTGGAAAACTTGAAAATGGTATGAGAAAATGGGTTTCCATTTGAGTAATTGCAGTTTATTCAATGCATTTAAAATTTATTGTAGCCTTAATGCACAGAATAAAATGACTTACAAGCAATTTTTGTTAGCAGTAGCTAGAGAATGGGTAACTGAGCATTCTGGTGAATGTAGTCCCACACCTGGTCCTCCTTGTGGTGTTTTTAAAAGAGTCCCCCGCAAAGATCCACCTTGTCGACTATCAGGTAAAATAAACGAACATACTCTAGAGGAAATAATACCCACAGGACCAAAAAAAAAAATGCCGCCAGAAAGTCTGCTTTTCCAGGGGAAAGCGTGGTGAAACACGGTATGTTTGTAATAGATGTTCTGTTCCCCTGCACAGAGGTGCTTGCTATACTGCCTATCACACTATAAAGAAATATTAGAATGCTTTAGTAAGACATGTACAAAGTTTCAAATAAATACATTAAGTGCAAAAAAAGTTGTTGATATTTACTCAAACATGGGTGTTTCAATATTCATTTACATAACAAATCACTGGCCACAGGTGTTAGTTTCTGCAAAAATCCCCTGGTCAATAATGTGTTAATGCAAACTCTTTATTATTCAAATCCTAGCCAGAAGGAATGACAAAGAGCAAAGGGCAAAACATAGAAATAATTCACATGAGACTATATACACTATGATATTTACAAATTTATGCCATCTTTTACTAGCAAGGAAAATGAAATAAGGCTCTTCTGGCCAAAACAAGAGTAGATTTTCTCATAAGAAGGATGGACTATATAATGGGTAAGGAATATCCAATACCTGGCACTACAGGAGGCCAGTAGGAAAATCCCAACAAATACCAAAATGTCATTTATCAATAGCCCCACACAAAACGATCAAAACATAAAAATTAAACCAACCTGCATATTAGAAATACATGTCAATTCAACCATGGATCAAACAAGCTCCAAAATGAAAAGAGAAAAATGTTAATTGATTTAAGGGCAAAACAGTACCTGTTAATCATTATGTAGTATTGCTTACAGAGTACTTACAGAATTATCTCACTTCAGTGTTCATTTTTGAACGTAAGTAGTAAATATCCAGTCGAGAGATCCCCTTTAAGAATGAGGCACTGATAAAGATGATATAACTCTAAAAATTATTCTTTCATGTTATTTTTTTCTGGAACATTATACATGGATTAATTTGTATCAGGCTTTCTCAGATTTCTTACACATATAGGGTTTCTTTCCAGTGGGAATTTTCACATGTAAGAATGAAGGCCAACTGATGTTTTCCCCACATTGCTTACATTCAAGAGGTTTCTTTTTTTTTTTTTAATTTTATAGCTACTTTATTTATTTATTTATTTTTGGCTGTGTTGGGTCTTCGGTTCGTGCGAGGGCTTTCTCTAGTTGTGGCAAGTGGGGGCCACTCTTCATCACGGTGCGGGGACCGCTCTTCATCGCGGTGCGTGGGCCTTTCACTATCGCGGCCCCTCCCGTTGCGGGGCACAGGCTCCAGACGCGCAGGCTCAGTAGTTGTGGCTCACGGGCCCAGCTGCTCCGTGGCATGTGGGATCTTCCCAGACCAGGGCTCGAACCCGTGTCCCCTGCATTAGCAGGCAGATTCTCAACCACTGCACCACCAGGGAAGGCCCAGAGGTTTCTATTAAGTATGAGATCTTTCATGCCTTTGAAAGGAACTGGGTCAACTGAAGGCTTTCCCACCTTCTCTACATTTGTAGGGTTTCTTGCCAGTGTGTATTCTCATGTGCCCTTGAAAGGTAGTGCAATAAATGAAGGCTTTCCCACATTCTGTACATTCATAAGGTTTCTCTCCAGTGAGTTTTTTCATGTGTTTGAAAGTATGTGTAACAACTGAAGGCTCTGCCACATTGTTTACATTAGTAGGGTTTCTCTCCTGTGTGAGTTCTTTGAAGTATTCGAAATGAACTGGGAAAACTGCTTTCTCACATTCCTTACACTTACAAGGTCCATCTCCAGTGCGTGTTATCATGTGTGTTCGAACACTTGAGGGAGAAATGAAGGCTTTCCCACATTCTTTACATTTATAGTTTCTCTCCAGTGTGGTTTCTTATGTGTCCTTGAAAGGTGGTGCGATAAATGAAGGTTTTCCCACATTCTGTACATTCATAGGGTTTCTCTCCAGTGTGAATTATTTCATGTATTCGCAAACCTAGAGGAGAACTGAAGGTTTTCTCACATTGTTTACATTCGTATTGTTTCTCTGCAGTGTGAATCCTTTCATGTCTTCGAAAGGAACTGGGACAACTGAGGGCTTTACCACACTGCTTACATTCATAGGGTTTTTCTCCAGTGTGATTTCTTTCATGTATTTGCAAACCTAGAGGAGACCTGAGGGATTTACCACACTGTTTACATATGAAGGGTTTCTCTCCAGTGTGAGTTCTTTCGTGTGCTTGAAATGAAGTGGAACAACTAAAGGCTTTCCCACATTCCTTCCATTTATAGGGTCCTTCTCCAGTGTGTGTTATCATGTGTCTTTGAAAGGTTGTGAGCCATGTGAAGGCTTTGCCACATTCCTTACATTCATAGGATTGCTCTCCAGTGTGAGTCCTTTCATGTCTGTGAACAGATTTGCGGTAACTGAAGGCTTCCCCACATTCCTTGCATTTATATGGCTTCTCCTCATATTCATGATACTCATATGGTTTGTGTCCACTGTGAGATCTGATGTGCCTATTAAGGAATGAATGACGCATGAAGACTTTCACACACATTACATTCACATGGTTTTACTCCAGAAAGCGTTTTCTGGTTCAGATTAGGATTTGGAATCTGGCTGACAGTTTCTCCATCTTGATTACCTTCTTCGCTTTCACAGAGTTTTTCTACCATATGACTTCTGTAAAAAATGAGAAATTATTAATGATTTCTTTAACAATTTCACATTTATTAGTAGGGTATTAGAATTACATTTTTATATTTTATAGCAAAAGTGAAGGTTTTTTGTCCTTTCTGAATTTTTTGAGGATGATTTATACTGAAAGCTCTATAAGAGGACTTGACATACCTATTATGAAAACAGTAATGTTAATATATTGGGTTTCTTAATATTGTTTCCAAAAACACTGGACATCTATGTCACGTTTAAGTAAATGTTTTCGGTGAAAAAAATTTAAGGATAACTTTGAAGCTGGGGTTGTTTTATTTGCTTATTTTAAAAAGTTTATGACATACCAGGATTCTCATGTGGCACACTGCTATCTACTGTGTGTATGACTCACCTTAGTTTTCTCCCTTGGGTTTTGTACCAATCTTCAATGTTATGATTGTCCCATTTTTTTCCTAAAATGCAGACCCAGAAAAATAATGCAAATTATTAGAAATTATAGAAAAATATTAGATTCTAGGTCCACAATGAGCTGTGACCATGCTTAGTTTATTTACCAATGTACAGCAGTCCCCCCTTACCCACAGTTTCACTTTCTGTGGTGTCAGTTACCTACGGTCAATTGCAGTCTGAAAATATTAATTTACACTGTGCACCCTTTCGAGTAGTACGATGAAATCTTGCAATGTCCCGCTCTGTCCAGGATGTGAATCATCCCTTTGTTCAGTGTATCCATGCTGTATATGCTACCTGCCCATCAGTCACTGAGTAGCCATCTCAGTTTTCAGATCACTGTGGTGGTATTGCAGTGCTTGTGGTCAAGTAATCCTTATTTTAATTAATGATGGCCCCAAAGTGCAAGAATAGTGATGTTGGTAATTAGGATATGCCAAAGAGAAGTTATAAAGTGCTTCCTTTCAGTGAAAAGATGAAAGTTCTTGATTTAAGGGAAGAAAAAAATCATACACTGATGTTGCTAAGATCTGTAGGAAAAATGAATCTTCTATTGTGAAATTGTGAAGAAGGAAAAAGAAATTGATCTTAGTTTTGCTGTCTCATCTCAAACTGCAAAAGTTACGGACACTTAACACTTACACGTTAAGTTCATGTCTATTATACGTGTTCTATTCTTAGTTATTGTTATCAATCTCTTACTGTGCACCGAACTTCTGAATTAAACTTATTATCATAGGTATGTATGTATAGGATTCAGTACTGTCTGCAGTTTCAGGCATCCACTGGTGGTCTTGGAATGTATCCCCTGCAGATAAGGGGGGATTACTGTATTACTTTTCCATATTCCACATCTTGGAACAGTGTTGATAGGCAAGAAATACTTGTTCTCTAACTGAAGAAGTGAAGGAATGTTGTCATGCTTACCTATTGAGGCCAGGTTCCTCAAGGTTTCCTGCATCACATCTCTGTAAAGTTTCTTCTGCAAAGGATTCAGTAAAGACCACTCCTCCTGGGTGAAGTTCACAGCCACATCCTCAAAGGTCACTGGGTCCTAAAACAGACCAAATATGTTTCCAGTAAGATGTGTGAGTCTGACAGAACTGGGGATTTATACTCAATTTACAGGAAGATTACATATGATTCTGTCACCTTCAAACATTTATTTTATGTCTTGGTCATCAGAAACTGACTCTATGTCCTTACTTACTTCTTCATGAATTTAACAGCATAATGAACACATGCAAATTATTTATTCATTTTCACTGTGATCACTTTAAATGTTACTGCTCTCTGATGTCAGGGTCTAGAGCACCTTGGAGAAATGAGAGAAATGCTACACAAATGAATCAAATATCATTTTAAACACATCAGTCTCTTGTGAGAAAAACTCATCTCCTTTGTTATTACACACCATTTAACTCAGTACACTCCATGATGTATGAGGTCAAATCTGCAGGAGCTTTTAATGAATAAAACACAGTGAAGAACTGGAAGCTTTTTCTTCTATTCTCATCACCAAACATGAGAGTCCAGGAGGCCTGTGGAAATCCGACTTGTGACAAGGATCAGTTTGCCATACTGGCCTGAGAATTACTCCAGGTGATTAGAAATAGCCAGGTGCAACTGGCTAGATTAAAATATTCTTGTAAAGAAGTAGTACTTTTAGCTTGTGTAAAATTTATTGCAGGCTCAGTCTCTCCATTCTCTCTCTGTCCCATTCATGGAGCTAGTTAGTTATTCAGAAGTTAAGGCTCAGACAACTTTGCATGATATGACATGCTAAAAAGACACAACTACTTAGACCTCCACAAAACCCTATACACAGTGAGCCTCAGGGCTGCTTCTCACTAGTTTTTAGCACACATAGGCACATATAATGAAATGATAAAGTACTAAAACATTTCTTTTTGGTCAAAGCCCTTGCTAAATAACCTTGAGGAACAGGTTAAGAGCTGCATATTGCACAGGAATTCACAACACTCCACAAAGGTCTGATGCTGAATCTGCCCATGATTATATAATACATAAAGGATTCACAGCGCTTTCCTCCAAAGAATGTAAAACCTCCATTCTCTAATTTCAGGTGGAAGTTTCCTGGCCAGCCACTCCAGAGGCAATCCTCCCAACATCTCTCACTTCTGAGCTCCCATATGGTGCACAGAAGCATAACAGCCCAGCCCCAAGTATAGGAATATGTAAGTTGATGACACCACACACTGCCAATAGTGTACAAAAGGGTTTATTACTTCCATAACTGAGGTCTCTGGGGAGTAAGGCAGGCCTCTCAAGAAGGCATGAAATGGCTTGAGAGTGCAAGGAAAAGTACATGGACTTATATTTTAGCTGAGGTTGTGGGTGGACTGAAGAGAGAGTTCACATACAAGGGCAAGAGCAGGCATGAATTGAATCTCTTGTCACTGCCAAAGGAAGGAAACTAAGGCTTTCCTATCATCATGGATACATGTGGGTCACAAGAGGAGGAAAGAGGGATGAGGCTTCAAAGCTGTCAGCAGTCAAACATAAAAAACTGGAGTCAGAGACTTCTCTTTTCTTGTTCTTTGTATAATGAACTTGGAAACCATCCTTCCTAACCTCACAAGAAAAAAAGCAAAGAACTGAAGACACAGAGCAAACCACTGTTTCCAAAATTGGAAAGACAGAAAGAAGCTATTTTGAAATAGCTATTCTTAACAAGGCCTATCCTCAAAAGAGACTGTTTCAGCAGGGCCTAATGCAAAGACAACAAAGAATACAACATCTAAGAACTTTGGGACAATTACAGCAGGTGTAAAATACACACAATGAGAATACCTGATAGAAAAGCAGAAAGGAACAAAAAAAATAAGTGAAGCAATCATCACTGAGATTTTCCTAACATTAGTGATACACAGCAAACTGCAGAGCCAGGAAGCTAAGAAAAACACAAAACATAAAAAAAAAAAAAAGAACACCAAAAACTGCACTGCCAAGCACATCATTTTCAACTGGAGAAAAATCAAAGACAAAGGGAACATTCTGAAAGAAGCCAGAGGGAAAAAACAAACCTTAGTTTTACGTAAACAAGGATAAGAATTAAATCAGACCTCTTTTCGAAAACTATGCAAGCAAGAAATATAACTGGAATCACACTGTATTTATCCTTTGGAATCTGGGTTCTTTCACTTAGCAATAAATATGTATATATATATATACACATATATATATATATATGTGTATATATATATGATTTATCCATGTTGTTGCACATATTAACAGTTCATTACTTTTTATTGCTGAGTAGGATTGCATTGTACAGATGTACTATAATTTATTCATTCACCAAATGATATTTGAGTTGTTTCCAGGTTTTGGTGATTATGAATAAAGCTGCTGTAAACATTCACATCCCAGAAACAAACAAAACAACAACACCAAAAAACCCCAACTATGCAAGCAAGAAGAGTGTGGAATGAAATATTTAAAGTGCAGAAGGTAAAAAAACACCATCCTAAAACTCTGTGTCAAGCAAAATTATTCTTCAAAAGTGAGGGAGAATATTTTGTAATAACCTATATGGGAAAAGAATCTGGAAAATAATATATATATATATATATAAATAACTGAATATATATATAATAACTGAATAACTTTGCTGTATACCTGAAATGAACACACACTATAAATCAATTATACTTCAATAAAAAAATATAAAAAAGCAGATAAGCCTTTGTAATAAAAAAAATCTCTAGGACTGCTGCATCTCAGGAAAAAAAGTGACGGAGAAATACTTTCTGAGAAAAATTGAGGGACTCTGACATCAATACACCTGGTTTTACAAGAAACAGTAAAAGAAGTTCATTAGAAGGTACCGGCATACCTTGGAGACAATGAGGGTTCAGTTCCAGACTACCACAGTAAAGCAAATCACATGAATTTTTTGGTTTGCCAGTGCATGTAAAAGTTATATTTATACTATTCTGTACTCTTTTAAGTAAGTGTGCACTAGCATTATGTATAAAAATACAACATTGCTAAAAATGCTAACCATCATCAGAGCCTTCAGCAAGTGATGGCAGTAACATCAAAGATTACTGATCACAGACCACCATAACAAATGTAACAAAAATTTGAAATACTGTGAGAATTACCAAAGTGTGACAGACACACAAAGTGAGCAAATGCTATTGAAAAAAAGGTGCCAATAGATTTGCTTCACACAGGGTTTTAACCAACCTTCAACTTGCAAAAAATGCATTATCTGTAAAGTGCAATAAAGTGAATCGCAATAAAATAAGGTATGTCTGAAAATGATATAAACAGGTGGAACATTAGAAAAGAGGACCCTTTAAGAACTGTTCTCAGTTCACTATAGCCTTGTTGGTCTCATGGACACAAGCCCCACTGGTTTTCAAAGCTAGATGTTTTGGGACTTCCCTAGTGTCCAGTGGTTATAAGATTCTGCCCTTCCACTGCAGGGGGCGTGGGTTCCATCCCTGATCAGGGAACTAGGATCCCACATGCTGTGTGGTTGTGCCCCCCACCCCTGAAAGGCTAGATGTTTGGGGGGCTTGTCTTCATGTGTGACTCTTAAAAGCTGGGGTGCCTCTTAGAGGAAAACATAGGCAGAACACTCTATGACATAAATCACAGCAAGATCCTTTTTGACCCAGCTCCTAGAGAAATGGAAATAAAAACAAAAATAAACAAATGGGACCTAATGAAACTTAAAAGCTTTTGCACAGCAAAGCAAACCATAAACAAGACCAAAAGACCACCCTCAGAATGGGAGAAAATATTTGCAAATGAAGCAACTGACAAAGGATTAATCTCCAAGATTTACAAGCAGCTCATGCAGCTCAATAACAAAAAAACAAACAACCCAATCCAAAAATGGGCAGAAGACCTAAATAGACATTTCTCCAAAGAAGATATACAGATTGCCAACAGACACATGAAAGAATGCTCAACATCATTAATCATTAGAGAAATGCAAATCAAAACTACAAAGTAGAAACTAACACACCATTGTAAAGCAATTATACTTCAATAAAGATGTTTAAAAAAAAAAAAAACTACAATGAGATATCATCTCACACCAGCCAGAACAGCCATCACCAAAAAATCTAGAAACAATAAATGCTGGAGAGGGTGTGGAGAAAAGGGAACACTCTTGCACTGTTGGTGGGAATGTAAATTGATACAGCCACTATGGAGAACAGTATGGAGGTTCCTTAAAAAACTAAAAATAGAACTACCATACGACCCAGCAATCCCACTACTGGGCATATACCCTGAGAAAACCATAATTCAAAAAGAGTCATGTACCAAAATGTTCATTGCAGCTCTATCTACAATAGCCAGGACATGGAAGCAACCTAAGTGTCCATCATCGGATGAATGGATAAAGAAGATGTGGCACGTATATACAATGGAATATTACTCAGCCATAAAAAGAAATGAAATGGAGGTGTTTGTAGTGAGGTGGATGGAGTTAGATTCTGTCATACAGAGTGAAGTAAGTCAGAAAGAGAAAACCAAATACAGTATGCTAACACATATATATGGAATCTAAGGGGAAAAAAAAAAGGTCATGAAGAACCTAGTGGCAAGACGGGAATAAAGACAGACCTACTAGAGAATGGACTTGAGGATATGGGGAGGGGGAGGGGTAAGATGTGACAGGGTGAGAGAGTGGCATGGACATATATACACTACCAAATGTAAAATAGATAGCTAGTGGGAAGCAGCCGCATAGCACAGGGAGATCAGCTCGGTGCTTTGTGACCACCTAGAGGGGAGGGAGAGGCAAGAGGGAAGAGATATGGGAACATATGTATATGTATAACTGATTCACTTTGTTATAAAGCAGAAACTAACACACCATTGTAAAGAAATTATACTCCAATAAAGATGTTTAAAAAAAAAAAGTTTTGGGAAGATGGAATTATGAAGTTGCCTGAAAAATGGCAGAAGGTAGTGGAACAAAATGATGAATACGTTGTTCAATAAAGTTCTTGGTGAAAATGAAAAAAAAAAAAAAAGCTGGGGTGCCAAGTGTGGGGTCTAAACCCTTTGCTCCTCAAGGAGAAGCTTGGAGTTTTGAGTCCCTTCCTGAAGGTGGGGTGCCATGTGTGTGGGGGGGGTTGGTTATGGTAAGACTGTGCCTCAGCTTCTACCCACTTTCATGTGGGTATTCTCATTTGCCCTATGCATAGGGAATCACCAGTTATGGGCAACGAGAGATGAGCTGCTGCATGTTCCTGTACGCATGACAATGTCTGCTGCTGCCCTGCCGGATCACACCCCGGGCTCTCTGGGCTGTCTCTGCATAGCTAGACTGAGTCCTCTCCCAGGGCCTGTCTGCCCGGGATTCCTGGGGTGCTGTCCTGTGTGCGCAAGGACAATGGTTGCTTCCAGCTGCCTCACCAAGATCACACCCAAGACCCTTGGTCTGTCTTTGTGTCCAGACTGAGTCTTTTCCCAGGGCCCAGTTGGCCCAGATCTCCCACCAGGCTGTGGCGTGGAGTGTACAGGGCCAGGGTGTTTGCCCAATTCAGACTGGGGAGTGGCGAGGCAGCAGCTGCCAGTGCCAGGCTCTCTCTGCCCTGATTGTTGACAAGCCAGCATGTGCACACTCCTTGCGAGTAGCGTCTTGGCTTCTCCAGCCCTTATGACTGTCCCAGTGGTTCTCCAAGCAGCCAAGGGGGCTAGTCTCCTCTCTGCAGGATGCCAGGGCTGGGAGGCACAGATTGTGGCTCCACCTGCTTGCTCCCCAAGGTGAGGGGCTGCCCATGTGGACCTTCTCTTCCTTTCAGATCCCTCCCAAGGGCACAGATCCCAACCTGATGTCTTTTTTTCTGTCCTACCCAGTTACGTGGAGATCTTTCATGTGGCTTTGGTCGTACAGAAGTTCTTCTGGGGACCTCCCTGGTGGTCCAGTGGTTAAGACTCTGCACTGCCACTGTAGGGGCATGGGTTCGATTCCTGGTTGGGGAACTGAGATCCTGCAAGCTGTGCGGTGTGGGCCAAAAAAAAAAAAAAAAAAAAAGTTCTTCTGCCAGGTTCCAGTTAATTTTCTGTGAGAATTGTAGAAATATTTTTGATGTGTTGTACGGGTAGGTGAGTTCCACATCCTCCTACCCTGTCATCTTGATTCCCCTTTCTCCTTTCAAATTATTAAGTTATTATACTATTTGTTTTGGTGATCTGTGATCAATGATCTTTGATGTTACTACAGTGACTCATTGAAGGCTCAGATGATGGTTGGTATTTTTTAGCTCTAAAGTGTTTTAAAAGTAAGGTATGTACACTTTTTATACATAATGCTGTTATACACGTAATAGACCATAATACAGGGTAAACATAGATTTATATACACTAGGAAACCAAAATTCATGTGATAATTGCTTCATTGTGATAACTGCTTTATTGCAGTGGACTGAACCTGCAATATCTCTGAGGTATACCTGTGGTAGATACACAAAAGATAAAGGTAAAGGAATCTAAGCATACCAAAAAAGACAGGAATCTAAGCAAGCAAAGAAGACAGGAAAATAGGAATTACAAAACAGCCAGAAAACAGTGAACAAAATAGCAATAAGGACATACCTATCAATAATTACTTTAAATGTAAAAGAAATAATAAATTCTCCCATCAAAACACAGAGTGGCTGAATGGATTAAAAAAAAAAAAAGACTCACCTATATACTGCCTACAAAAACGTCACCTGAGGTACAAGTGCACACACAGACTGAAAGGATGGGAAAAAAATATTCCATGTAAATGGAAACCAGAAGAAAGCTGGGGCAGCTATACTTGTAACAGTCAAAATAGACTTAAGACAAAGACTGTTATAAGGGACAAAAAAGGTCATTATATAATGATAAAGGAGTAAATCCAAAAAGAGAATATAACATTTCTAAACATTTATGCACTCAAAATAGGAACATCTGAATATATAAAACAAAATTTAACAGATCTAAAGGGGGAAGTAGAAAGCCAGACAATAACAGAAAGGAACTTTAATACTCCAATTTCATCAGTGGATACATCATTCAGAAAGAAAATCAATAAAGAAACACTGGTCTTCAGTGACACATAAGGCCAGTCATTCCATCCAAAAGCAACAGAATACACAGTCTTCTCAAGGGCACATGGAACATTCTCCAGGAGAAGAGCATATGTTAGGCCACAAAACAAGTCTTAATAAATTTAAGAAGATTAAAGTCATATTAAGCATCTTTCCCGACCACAATGCAATACAACTAGAAATTGATTATGAGAAGATAACTGGAAAATTCACATGTGGAGATTAAAAATGATACTGAGGGCTTCCCTGGTGGCGCAGTGGTTGAGAATCTGCCTGCTAATGCAGGGGACACGGGTTCGAGCCCTGGTCTGGGAAGATCCCACATGCCGCAGAGCAACTAGGCCCGTGAGCAACAACTACTGAGCCTGCGCGTCTGGAGCCTGTGCTCAGCAACAAGAGAGGCCACGATAGTGAGAGGCCCGCGCACCGCGATGAAGAGTGGCCCCCGCTTGCCGCAACTAGAGAAAGCCCTCGCACAGAAACAAAGACCCAACACAGCCAAAAATAAATAAGTAAATAAATAAATAAATAATTTTTAAAAAAATGATACTGAACAACCAATAGGTTAAAAAAATCAAAAGAGAAATTTTAAAAAGTACCTTGAGACAAATGAAATGGAAATATAGTAGAACCGCATTATCTGTGAGGGATACATTCCAAGACACTGCGTGGATGCCTGAAACCATAAATAGTAATTAACCCCACAGATATTATGTTTTTTCCTATACATACACATGCACACACAGTGTGTATACAACGAACAAAGGGATGATTCATATCCCAGGCAAGATGGAGCAGGATGGCACAAAGTTTTATCACACTCCTCAGGACAATGCACAATTCAAAATTTTATTTTAAAAAATGTTTAAAGTATTTTTTAAATGTTTATTTCTGTAATTTTCCATTTAATATTTTCAGACCACAGTTGACTGCAGGTAACTGAAACTGTAGAAAGCAAAACTGCAGATAAAGGGGGACTATTGTGCAACATACTGAAACTTACAGGAGGCAGCAAAAGCATTTCCAAGAGGGAAGTTCATATTGATAGTGATAAATCAAGAAACAAAAAAGATCTCAAAAAACCTAACTTTACATATCAAGGAAGTAGAAAAAGAAGAAAAAGCAAATGCCAAAGTTAGTAAAATGAAGGAAATAACAAAGATCACAGTGGAAATAAATGAAAAAGACTAAAAAGGTAGTAGAAAAAAATCAATGAAACTAAGAGCTTTTGAAATATAAGATAGATATCCAGTAGAGATGGCGGAGGAATAAGACGTGGAGATCACCTTCCTCTGCACAAATACACTGCAAATACATCTACATGTGGAACAACTACAGAACACCTACTAAACACTGGCAGAAGACCTCAGACTTCCCAGAGGGCAAGAAACTCCCCACGTACCCGGCCGTGTGGCTGACAGGGTCTTGGTGCTCTGGCCTGGTGTCAGGCCTGAGTCTCTGAGGTGGGAGAGCTGAGATCAGTACACTGGACCACCAGAGACTTCCCGGCCCCATATAATATCAATCGGCGAGGGCTCTCCCAGAGAGCTCTGTCTCAACCCTAAGACCCAGCTCCACTCAATTGCCAGCAAGCTCCAGTGCTGGACATCCCATGCCAAACAACTAGCAAGACAGGAACACAACCTGACCCATTAGCAGAGAGACTGCCTAAAATCATACTAAGTTCACAGACACCCCAAATCACACCACTGGACATGGCCCTGCCCGCCAGAAAGACAAGATCCAGCCCCACCCACCAGAACACAGGCACCAGTCCTCTCTACCAGGCAGCCTACACAAGACCCTTAACCAACCTTACCCACCGGGGGCAGACACCAAAAACAACGGGAACTACGAACCTGTAGCCTGCGAAAAAGAGACACCAAACACAGTAAGTTAAATAAAATGAGAAGACAGAGAAATATGCAGCAGATGAAGGAGCAAGGTAAAAATCCACCAGTCCAAACAAATGAAGAGGAAATAGGCAGCCTACCTGAAAAAGAATTCAGAGTAATGATAGAAAAGATGATCCAAAAATCTTGGAAACAGAACAGAGAAAATACAAGAAATGTTTAACAAGGACGTAGAAGGACTAAACAGCAAACAAACGATGAACAACACAATAAATGAAATTAAAAATTCCCTAGAAAGAATCAATAGCAGAATAAATGAGGCAGAAAAAAGGATAAATGACCTGGAAGATAAAATAGTGGAAATAACTGCTGCAGAGCAGAATAAAGAAAAAAGAATGAAAAGAATTGAGGACAGTCTCAGAGAACGCTGGGACAACATCAAATGTACCAACATTTGAATTATAGAGGTCCCAGAAGAACAAGGAAAAAAGAAAGGGAGGAGCTTCAAGATGGCAGAAGAGTAAGACGTGGAGATCACCTTCCTCCCCACAGATACATCAGAAATACATCTACATGTAGAACAGCTCCTATAGAACACCTACTGAACGCTGGCAGAAGACCTCAGACATCCCAAAAGGCAAGAAACTCCCCACGTACCTGGGTAGGCCAAAAGAAAAAAGAAAAAACAGAGACAAAAGAATAGGTACGGGACTTGCACCAGTGGGAGGGAGCTGTGAAGGAGGAAAGGTTTCCACACACTAGGAAGCCCCTTTGCAGGCGGAGACTGCAGGTGGTGGAGGGGAGAAGCTTCGTTGCCATGGAGGAGAGTGCAGTAACAGGGGTGTGGAGGGCAAAGAAGAGAGATTCCCGCACAGAGGATCGGTGCTGACCAGCACTCAGCAGCCCCAGAGGCTTGTCTGCTCATCCGCTGGGGCTGGCGGGGGCTGGGAGCTGAGGCTCAGGCTCCTGTCAGATCCCAGGGAGAGGACTGGGGTTGGCTGTGTGAACACAGCCTGAAGGGACTAGTGTGCCACAGTTAGCCACGAGGGAGTCTGGGAAAAATTCTGGACCTGCCAAAGAGGCAAGAGACTTTTTCTTCCCTCTGTTTCCTGGTTCGCAAGAAGAGGGGATTAAGAGCGCCGCCTAAAGGAGCTCCAGAGACGGGCATGAGCCACGGCTATCACCACGGACCGCAGAGACGGGCATGGGATGCTAAGGCTGCTGCTGCTGCCACCAAGAAGCCTGTGTGCGAGCACAGGTCACTCTCCACACCTCCCCTCCCGGGAGCCTGTGTAGCCCGCCACTGCCAGGGTCCCGTGATCCAGGGACAACTTACATGGGAGAACGCAGAGCGTGCCTCAGGCTGTTGCAACGTCACACTGGCCTCTGCCAATGCCGGCTAGCCCCGCATTCCGTGCCCCTCCCTCCCCCTGGCCTGAGTGAGCCAGAGCCCCCGAATTAGGTGGTCCTTTAACCCCGTCCTGTCTGAGCGAAGAACAGATGCCTTCAGGCGACCTACACGCAGAGGCGGGTCCAAATCCAAAGCTGAACCCCAGGAGCTGTGCAAACAAAGAAGAGAAAGGGAAATCTCTCCCAGCAGCCTCAGGAGCAGCGGATTAAATCTCCACAATCAACTTGATGTACCCTGCATCTGTGGAATACCTGAATAGACAACGAATCATCCCAAATTGAGGAGGTGGACTTTGGGAGCAAAGATATTTACATTTTTCCCCTTTTTCTCTTTTTGTGAGTGTGTATGTGTATGCTTCTGTGTGTGATTTTGTCTGTATAGCTTTGCTTTTACCATTTGTCCTAGGGTTCTGTCCGTCCATTTTGTTTTTTTTTTACTTTAAAAAATTTTTTTCTTAATAATAAACTTTTATTTTTTATTTTAATAAATTTATTTTATCTTCTTTCTTTCCTTGTTTTCTTCTTTCCTTCTTTCTTTTCCTCTTCCTTTTTTTCTTTCTTATTTTTTCTCCCTTTTATTCTGAGCCATGTGAATGAAAGGCTCTAGGTGCTCAAGCCAGGAGTCAGGGCTGTGCCTCTGAGGTGGGAGAGCCAACTTCAGGACACTGGTCCACAAGAGACCTCCCAACTCCACGTAATGTCAAATGGCGAAAATCTCCCAGAGATCTCCATCTCAACGCCAAGACCCAGCTTCACTCAGCGACCAGCAAGCTACAGTGCTGGACACCCTATGCCAAACAACTAGCAAGACAAGAACACAACCCCTTCCATTAGCAGAGAGGCTGCCTAAAATCATAATAAGGCCACAGCCACCCCAAAACACACCACCAGATGTGGAACTGCCACCAGAAAGACAAGATCCAGCCTCATCCACCAGAAGACAGGCACTAGTCCCCTCCACTAGGAAGCCTACTCAACCCACTGAACCAACCTTAGCCACTGGGAAGAGACACCAAAACCAATGGGAACTATGAACCTGCAGCCTGGGAAAAGGAGACCCCAAACACAGTAAGTTAAGCAAAATGAGAAGACAGAGAAACACACAGCAGATGAAGGAGCAAGGTAAAAACCCAAGAGACCGAACAAATGAAGAGGAAATAGGCAGTCTACCTGAAAAAGAATTCAGAATAATGATAGTAAAGATGATCCAAAATCTTGGAAGTAGAATAGAGAAAAAACAAGAAACTTTTAACAAGGACTTAGAAGAACTAAAGAGCAACCAAACAATGATGAACAACACAACAAATGAAATTAAAAATTCTCTAGAAGGGATCAATAGCAGAATAACTCAGGCGGAAGAACGGATAAGTGACCTGGAAGATAAAATACTGGAAATAACTACTGCAGGGCAGAATAAAGAAAAAAGAATGAAAAGAACTTAGGACAGTCTCAGAGACCTCTAGGACAACCTTAAATGCACCAACGTTCGAATTATAGGGGTCCCAGAAGAAGAGAAAAAGAAAGGGACTGAGAAAATATTTGAAGACATTACAGTTGAAAACTTCCCTAATATGGGAAAGGAAATAGTTAATCAAGGCCAGGAAGCACAGAGAGTCCCATACAGGATAAATCCAAGGCGAAACACGTCAAGACACATATTAATCAAACTATCAAAAATTAAATACAAAGAAAAAATATTAAAAGCAGCAAGGGAAAAAAAACAAATAACACACAAGGGAATCCCCAAAAGGTTAACAGCTGATCTTTCAGCAGAAACTCTGCAAGCCAGAAGGAAGTGGCAGGACATATTTAAAGTGATGAAGGGGAAAAACCTACAACCAAGATTACTCTACCCAGCAAGGATCTCATTCAGATTTAATGGAGAAATTAAAACCTTCACAGACAAGCAAAAGCTAAGAGAATTCAGCACCACCAAACCAGCTTTACAACAAATGCTAAAGGAACTTTTCTAGGCAGGAAACACAAGAGAAGGAAAAGACCTACAATAACAAGCCCAAAACAATTAAGAAAATGGGAATAGGAACATACATATTGATAATTACCTTAAATGTAAATGGATTAAATGCTCCCACCAAAAGACATAGGCTGGCTGAATGGATACAAAAACAAGACCCGTATATGTGCTATCTACAAGAGACCCACTTCAGACCTAGGGACACATACAGACTGAAAGTGAGGGGATGGAAAAAGATATTCCATGCAAACAGAAATCAAAAGAAAGCTGAAGTAGCAATTCTCATGTCAGACAAAATAGACTTTAAAATAAAGACTATTATAAGAGACAGAGAAGGACACTACATAATGATCAAGGGATTGATCCAAGAAGAAGATTTAACAATTGTAAATATTTATGCACCCAACATAGGAGCACCTCAATACATAAGGCAAATACTAACAGCCATAAAAGGGGAAATCGACAGTAACACAATCATCGTAGGGGACTTTAACACCCCACTTTCACCAATGGACAGATCATCCAAAATGAAAATAAATAAGGAAACACAAGCTTTAAATGATACATTAAACAAGATGGACTTAATTGATATTTATAGGACATGCCATCCAAAAACAACAGAATACACATTCTTCTCAAGTGCTCATGGAATATGCTCCAGGATAGATCATATCTTGGGTCATAAATCAAGCCTTAGTAAATTTAAGAAAATGGAAATCGTATCAAGTATCTTTTCCAACCACAACGCTATGAGACTAGATATCAATTACAGGAAAAAAATCTGTAAAAAACACAAACACATGGAGGCTAAACAATACACTACTTAATAACCAAGAGATCACTGAAGAAATCAAAGAGGAAATAAAGAAAATACCTAAAAAGAAATGACAATGAAAATACGATGGCCCAAAACCTATGGGATGTAGCAAAAGCAGTTCTAAGAGGGAAGTTTATAGCAATACAAGCCTACCTCAAGAAACAGGAAACATCTCAAATAAACAACATAACCTGGCACCTAAAGCAATTAGAGAAACAAGAACAAAAAAAATCCCCAAAGTTAGCAGAAGAAAAGAAATCATAAAAATTATATCAGAAATAAATCAAAAAGAAATGAAGGAAACGATAGCAAAGATCAATAAAATTAAAAGCTGGGTCTTTGAGAAGATAAACAAAATTGATAAACGATTAGCCAGACTCATCAAGAATAAAAGGGAGAAGACTCAAATCAATAGAATTAGAAATGAAAAAGGAGTAGTAACAACTGACACTGCAGAAATACAAAGGACCATGAGAGATTACTACAAGCAACTCTATGCCAATAAAATGGACAACCTGGAAGAAATGGACAAATTCTTAGAAATGCACAACCTGCCGAGACTGAACCAGGAAGAAATAGAAAATATGAACAGACCAACCAGAAGCACTGAAATTGAAACTGTGATTAAAAGTCTTCCAACAAACAAGAGCCCAGGACCAGATGGCTTCACAGGCGAATTCTATCTAACATTTAGAGAAGAGCTAACACCTATCCTTCTCAAAGTCTTCCAAAATATTGCAGAGGGAGGAACACTCCCCAACTCATTCTACGAGGCCACCATCACCCTGATACCAAAACCAGACAAAGATGTCACAAAGAAAGAAAACTACAGGCCAATATCACTGATGAACATAGATGCAAAAATCCTCAACAAAATACTAGCAAACAGAATCCAACAGCACATTAAAGGGATCATACACCATGATCAAGTGGGGTTTATTCCAGGAATGCAAGGATTCTTCAATATATGCAAACCAATCAATGTGATACACCATATTAACAAATTGGAGAAAAACGATATGATCATCTCAATCAATGCAGAGAAAGCTTTTGACAAAATTCAACACCCATTTATGATAAAAACCCTGCAGAAAGTAGGCATAGAGGGAACTTTCCTCAACATAATAAAGGCCATATATGACAAACCCACAGCCAACATCGTCCTCAATGGTGAAAAACTGAAACCATTTCCACTAAGATCAGGAACAAGACAAGGTTGCCCACTCTCACCACTATTATTCAACACAGTTTTGGAAGTTTTAGCCACAGCAATCAGAGAAGAAAAAGACATAAAAGGAATCCAAATCGGAAAAAAAGAAGTAAAGCTGTCACTGTTTGCAGATGACATGACACTATACATAGAGAATCCTAAAGATGCTACCAGAAAACTACTAGAGCTAATCAATGAATTTGGTAAAGTAGCAGGATACAAAATTAATGCACAGAAATCTCTGGCATTCCTATACACTAATGATGAAAAATCTGAAAGGGAAATTAAGAAAACACTCCCATTTACCATTGCAACAAAAAGAATAAAATATCTATGACTAAACCTACCTAAGGAGACAAAAGACACATATGCAGAAAGTTATAAGACACTGATGAAAGAAATTAAAGATGATACAAATAGATGGAGAGATATACCATGTTCTTGGATTGGAAGAATCAACATTGTGAAAATGACTCTACTACCCAAAGCAATTTACAGATTTAATGCAATCCCTAACAAATAACCACTGGCATTTTTCACAGAACTAGAACAAAAAATTTCACAATTTGTATGGAAACACAAAAGACCCCGAATAGCCAAAGCAATCTTGAGAATGAAAAATGGAGCTGGAGGAATCAGACTCCCTGACTGCAGACTATACTACAAAGCTACCGTAATCAAGAGAGTATGGTACTGGCACAAAAACAGAAATATAGATCAATGGAACAGGATAGAAAGCCCAGAGATAAACCCACGCACATATGGTCACCTTATCTTTGATAAAGGAGGCAAGCATATACAGTGGAGAAAAGACAGCCTCTTCAATAAGTGGTGCTGGGAAAACTGGACAGGTACATGTAAAACTATGAACTTAGAACACTCCCTAACACCATACACAAAAATAAACTCAAAATGGATTAAAGACCTAAATGTAAGGTCAGACACTATCAAACTCTTAGAGGAAAACATAGGCAGAACACTCTATGACATAAATCACAGCAAGATCCTTTTTGACCCATCTCCTAGAGAAATGGAAAGAAAAACAAAAATAAACAAATGGGACCTAATGAAACTTAAAAGCTTTTGCACAGGGATTTCCTGGTGGCGCAGTGCTTGAGAATCTGCCTGCTAATGCAGGGGACACGGGTTCGAGCCCTGGTCTGGGAAGATCCCACATGCCGTGGAGCAACTAGGCCCGTGAGCCACAACTACTGAGCCTGCGCCTCTGGAGCCTGTGCCCCGCAACAAGAGAGGCCACTATACTGAGGCCCGCGCACCACGATGAAGAGTGGCCCCGTTTGCCACAACTAGAGAAGGAACCCGCAGAGAAACGAACACCCAACACAGCCAAAAATAAAATAAATAAAACAAATGTGGGGTTTAAAATGTTCTGATTTAAAAAAAAAAAAACCTTTTGCACAGCAAAGGAAACCATAAACAAGACCAAAAGACAACTCTCAGAATGGGAGAAAATATTTGCAAATTAAGCAACAGACAAAGGATTAATCTCCAAAATTTACAAGGAGCTCATGCAGCTCAATATTAAAAAAACAAACAACCCAATCCAAAAATGGGCAGAAAACCTAAATAGACATTTCTCCAAAGAAGATATACAGATTGCCAACAAACACATGAAAGAATGCTCAACATCTTTAATCATTAGAGAAATGCAAATCAAAATTACAATGAGATATCATCTCACACTGGTCAGAATGGCCATCATCAAAAAATGTACAAACAATAAATGCTGGAGAGGCTGTGGAGAAAAGGGTACCCTCTTGCACGGTTGGTGGGAATGCAAATTGATACAGCCACTATGGAGAACAGTATGGAGGTTCCTTTAAAAACTAAAAATAGAACTACCATATGACCCAGGAATCCCACTACTGGGCATATACCCTGAGAAAGCCATAATTCAAAATGGGTCATGTACCAAAATGTTCATTGCAGCTCTATTTACAATAGCCAGGACATGGAAGCAACCTAAGTGTCCATCAACAGATGGATGGATAAAGATGTGGCACATATAAACAATGGAATATTCCTCAGCCATAAAAAGAAACGAAATTGAGTTATTTGTAGTGAGGTGGATGGACCTAGAGTCTGTCACACAGAGTGAAGTGAGTCAGAAAGAGAAAAACAAATACAGTATGCTAACACGTATATATGGAATCTAAGGGGAAAAAAGGGTCATGAAGAACCTAGGGGCAAGACGGGAATAAAGACACAGACCTACTAGAGAGTGGAATTGAGGATATGGGGAGGGGGAAGGGTAAGCTGTGACAAAGTGAGAGAGTGGCATGGACATATATACACTACCAAACATAAAATAGCTAGTGGGAAGGAACTGCATAGCACAGGAAGATCAACTCGGTTCTTTGTGACCACCTAGAGGGGTGGGATAGGGAGGGTGGGAGGGAGGGAGATGCAAGAGGGAAGTGATATGGGAACATATGTATATGTATAACTGATTCACTTTGTTATAAAGCAGAAACTAACACACCATTGTAAAGCAATTATACTCCAAAAAAGATGTTTAAAAAAAAAAAAAAGCTTCTCAGAAAATATTTGAAGAGATTATAGTTGAAAACTTCCCTAACATGGGAGAGGAAATAATCAAGTCTAGGAAGTACAGAGTCCCATACAGGATACATGCAAGGAGAAACACGCCAAGACACATATTAATCAAATGATCAAAAACTAAATACAAAGAAAAAATATTAAAAGCAGGAAGGGAAAAACAACAAATAGCATACAAGGGAATCCCCATAAGGTAAACAGCTGATCTTTCAGCAGAAACTCTACAAGGCAGAAGGGAGTGGCAGGACATATTTAAAGTGATGAAAGGGAAAAAACTACAACCAAGATTACTCTGCCCAGCAAGGATCTCATTCAGATTCGAAAGAGAAATTAAAACCTTTACAGAGTAGCAAAAGCTAAGAGAATTCAGCACTACCAAACCAGCTTTACAGCAAATGTCACAGGAACTTCTCTAGGCCGGAAACACAAGAGAAGGAAAAGACCTAAAAAACAAACCTGAAACAGTTAAGAATATGGTAATAGAAACATACATATCGATAATTACTTTAAATGTAAATGGATTAAATGCTCCAACCAAAAGATACAGACTGGCTGAATGGATATGAAAACAACACCCATATATATGCTGTCTACAAGAGACCCACTTCAGATTTAAGGACACATACAGATGGAAAGTGAGGGGATGGAAAAAGATATTCCATGCAAATGGAAATCAAAAGAAAGCTGGAGTAACAATTCTCATATCAGACAAAAAAGACTTTAAAATAAAGACTATTACAAGAGACAAAGAAGGACACTACATAATGATCAAGGGATCAATCCAAGAAGAATATATAACAATTGTAAATATTTACACACCCAAAATAGAGGCACCTCAATATATAAGGCAAATGCTAACAGCCATAAAAGGGGAAATCGACAGTAACAATCATAGTAGGGGACTTTAACACGCCACTTTCACCAATGGACAGATCATCCAAAATGAAAATAAATAAGGAAACACGAGCTTTAAATGATACATTAAACAAGATGGACTTAATTGATATTTATAGGACATTCCATCCAAAGACAAAAGAATACACTTTCTTCTCAAGTGCTCATGGAACATTCTCCAAGATAGAGCATATCTTGGGTCACAAATCAAGCCTTGGTAAATATAAGAAAACTGAAATCATATCAATTTTCTTTTCCGACCACCATGCTATGAGACTAGATATTACAGGAAAAAAATCTGTAAAATATACAAACACATGGAGGCTAAACAATACACTACTTAATAACCAAGAGATCACTGAAGAAATCAGAGGAAATCAAAAAATACCTAGAAACAAATGACAATGTAAACACGATGACCCAAAACCTATGGGATGCAGAAAAGCAATTCTAAGAGGGAAGTTTATAGCAATACAATCGTACCTGAAGAAACAAGAAACATCTCAAACAACATAACCTTACACCTAAAGCAATTAGAGAAAGAAGAACAAAAAACCTCCAAAGTTAGCAGAAGGAAGGAAATCATAAAGATCAGATCAGAAATAAATGAAAAAGAAATGAAAGAAACAACTGCAAATATCAATAAAACTAAAAGCTTGTTCTTTGAAAAGATAAACAAAATTGATAAACCATTAGCCAGACTCATCAAGAAAAAAAGGGAGAAGACTCAACAGAATTAGAAATGAAAAAGGAGAAGTAACAACTGACACTGCAGAAATACAAAGGATCATGAGGGACTAGTACAAGCAACTATATACCAATAAAATTGACAACCTGGAAGAAATGGAAAAATTCCTAGAAAAGCACAACCTTCCGAGACTGAACCAGGAAGAAAGAGAAAATATAAACAGACCAATCACAAGCACTGAAATTGAAATTGTGACTAAAAATCTTCCAACAAACAAAAGCCCAGGACCAGATGGCTTCACAGGAGAATTCTATCAAATATTTAGAGAAGAGCTAACACCTCTCCTTCTCAAACTCTTCCAAACCATAGCAGAGAGAGGACCCCTGATACAAAAACCAGACAAAGATGTCACAGAAAAAGAAAACTACAGGCCAATATTACTGATGAACACAGAAGCAAAAATCCTCAACAAAATACTAGGAAACAGAATCCAACAGCACTTCAAAAGGATCATACACCATGATCAAGTGTGGTTTATCCCAGGAATGCAAGGATTTTTGACTATATGCAAATCAATCAATGTGATACACCATATTAACAAACTGAAGGATAAGAACCATATAATCTCAAAAGATTCAGAAAAAGCCTCAACAAAATTCAATACCCATTTATGATAAAAAATCTCTCCAGAACATAGGCATAGAGGGAACTTATTACCTCAACCTAATAGAGGCAATATATGACAAACCCACAGCCAACATCGTTCTCAGTGGTGAAAAACTGAATCCATTTCCTCTAAGATCAGTAACAAGACAAGGTTGCCCACTCTCACCACTATTATTCAACACAGATTTGGAAGTTTTAGCCACAGCAATTGGAGAAGTAAAAGAAATAAAAGGAATCCAAATTGGAAAAGAAGAAGTAAAACTGTCCCTGCTTGCAGATGACATGATACTATACATAGAGAATCCTAAAGATGCTACCAAAAAACTACTAGAGCTAATCAGTGAATTTGGTAAAGTACCAGGATGCAAAATTAATGCACAGAAATCTCTGGCATTCCTATACACTAAACGATGAAAAATGTGAAAGAGAAATTAAGGAAACACGCCCATTTACCACTGCAACAAAAAGAATAATATACCTAGGAATAAACCTACCTAAGGAGACAAAAGACCTGTATGCAGAAAATTATAAGACACTGATGAAATAAATTAAAGATGATACAAATAGATGGAGAGATATATACCATGTTCTTGGATTTGAAGAATCAACATTGTGAAAATGACTATACTACCCAAAGCAACCTACAGATTCAATGCAATCCCTATCAAACTACCACTGGCATTTTTCACAGAACTAGAACAAAAAATTTTACAATTACTATGGAAACACAAAAGACCCCGAATAGCCAAAGCAATCTTGAGAAAGAAAAACGGAGCTGGAGGAATCAGGCTCCCTGACTTCAGACTATACTACAAAGCTACAGTAATCAAGACAATATGGTACTGGCACAAAAACAGAAATACAGATCAATGGAACAGGATAGAAATCCCAGAGATAAACCCACACACCTATGGTCACCTTATCTTTGATAAAGCAAGAATATACAACAGAGAAAAGACAGCCCTCTTCAATAAGTGGAACTAGGGAAACTGGACAGCTACATGTAAAAGTATGAAATTAGAACACTCCCTAACACCATACACAAAAATAAACTCAAAATGGATTAAAGACCTAAATATAAGGCCAGACACTATCAAACTCTTAGAGGAAAACATAGGCAGAACACTCTATGACATAAATCACAGCAAGATCCTTTTTGACCCACCTCCTAGAGAAATGGAAATAAAAACAAAAATAAACAAATGGGACCTAATGAAACTTAAAAGCCTTTGCACAGCAAAGGAAACCATAAACAAGAGGAAAAGACAACCCTGAGAATGGGAGAAAATATTTGCAAACAAAGCAATGGACAAAGGATTTATCTCCAAAATATACAAGCAGCTCATGCAGCTCAACATCAAAATAACAAAAAACCCTATCCAAAAATGGGCAGAAGACCTAAATAGACATTTCTCCAAAGAAGATATACAGATTGCCAACAAACACATGAAAGGATTCTCAACGTCACTAATCATTAGAGAAATGCAAATCAAAACTACAGTGAGGTATCACCTCACACCGTTCAGAATAGCCATCATCAAAAAATCTACAAACAATAAATGCTGGAAAGGGTGTGGAGAAAAGGGAACCCTCTTGCACTGTTGGTGGGAATATAAATTGATACAGCCACTATGGAGAACTCTATGGAAGATCCTTAAAAAACTAAAAATAGAGCTACCATATGACCCAGCAATCCCACTACAGGGCATATACCCTGAGAAAAACAATTCAAAATGAGTCATGTAGCACAATGTTTACTGCAGCACTATTTACAATAGCCAGGACATGGAAGCAACCTAAGTGTCATCGACAGATGAATGGAAAAAGAAGATGTAGCACATATACACAATGGAATATTACTCAGCCATAAAAAGAAATGGAATTATTTGTCATGAGGTGGATGGACCTAGAGTTTGTCATAGAGTGAAGTAAGTCAGAAAAAGAAAAATACCGTATGCTAACACACATGTATGGAATCTAAAGAACAAAAAAGGTTCTGATGAACCTAGGGGCAGGACAGGAATAAAAGAGCAGACATAGAGAATGGACTTGAGGACACGGGGAGGGGGCAGGGTAAGCTGGGATGAAGTGAGAGAGTGGCATCGACATATATACACTACCAAATGTAAAACAGATAGCTGGGGGGAAGCAACCACATAGCACAGGGAGATCAGCTCCATGCTTTGTGTCCATCAAGAGGGGTGGGATAGGGAGGGTGGAAGGGAGGGAGATGCAAGAGGGAGGGGATATGGGAATATATGTTTACGTATAGCTGATTCACTTTGTTATACAGTAGAAACTAACATAACATTGTAAAGCAATTATACTCCAATAAAGATGTTAAAAAATATATAAAATAAACTGAAAAACCTTTAGCTAGACTCACGAAGACAAAAAAGAGAAGATCCAAATAAATAAAATCAGAAATGAGAGATGTTACAATAGGTACCACAGAAATACAAAGGATCAGAAGAGACTTCTATGAACAATTACACTCCCTCAAAATGGACAGCCTATAAGAAATTCCTAGAAACATACAACCTATCAAGACTGAATCATGAAGAAATAGAAAATGTGAACAGGCCAATTACTAGTAAGGTGATTCAATCGGTAATCTAAAACCTCCCATCAAAGAAAAGTCTAGGGCCAGCTGGCTTTACTGGTGAATTCTAACAAACATTTAGAGAAAAACTATGATCAATCCTTTGCAAACTCTTCCAAAAAACAGGACAGGACACTTCCAAACTCATTTTACAAGGCCAACATTCTGCTCGTACCAAAACCAGACAAGGACCCCACAAGAAAATTCAAGCCAGGAAGAACATAGATATAAAAATCCTGAAGAAACTATTATTATACAAAGTTCAACAACAAATTAAAGGGATCACACACCATGTTCATGTGGGATTTATTCCAGGGATGCAAGGATGGTTCAACAGCTGTGTATCAATCAATGTTATACACCACATTAACAAAATGAAGGATAATAATCACATGGTCATCTCGATAGATGCAGAAAAAGCGTTTGACAAAATCCAACATCTATATAGGGTATAGAGGGAATGTACCTCAACATAATAAAGACCATATATTACAAGACCACAGTTAACATCATACTCATCAGTGAAAAGCTGAAAGTATTCCCTCTAAGATCAGGAACAAGGCAAGGATGCCCACTCTTGCCACTTTTATTCAACATAGTATTGGAAGTCCTAGCCACAGCAATCAGAGAGAGAGAGAGAGAGAATCCAAATTGGAAAGGAAGAAGTAAAATTGTCACTTTTTGCAGATGACATAACACTATACATAGAAAATCCCACAGACATCACCAAAAAACTACTAGGGCTCATTAATGAATTTGATACAGTTGCAGGATACAAAATTAATATACAGAAAAGCTGAAAGCTTTTCCTCTAAGATTAGGAACAAGACAAAGATGCCCACTACATAGTATTGGATGATAAGCTACAACAATTAGGCAAGAAAAAGTAACAAAAGGCATCCAAATTGGAAAGAAAGAAGTAAAACTGTCACTATTTTCAGATGACATGACATTATATATAGAAAGCCCTAAAGACTCCATCATATCTGTTGGAACCAATAAACGAATTCAGTAAAGCTGCAGGATACAATATCAGTATACAAAAATCTATCTCTATGCACTAACAATGAATTATCAAAAAGAGAAATTAAGAAAACAATACTAATTAGGAGTTTGGTATTAACAGATACACACTAGTATATAGAAAATAGATAAATAAGGACCTATTATTTAGCACAAGGAGCTATATTCAATATCTTGTAATAACCTATGATGGGAAATAATCTGAAAAAGGATAATATATAATTGAGTCACTTTTGCTGTATACCTGAAACACAACATTGTAAATCAAGTATACTTCAATTTTTTTAAAAAAGCAAATTAGTAATTAGCAAATCAGATCATATTCTGATTAGATCAAACTCTTGAAAACCAGGAATTTCTGTCTGAGAGAAAAGAGATACACATTTACTAGAGAGACTAAAATCCTGTAGTCCTGTGGAAACATCAGTATAAACTTAAATTTTATCTTTTGCAAAAAAAAACAAAAAATTCTCTACTTCAGTGACAAAAAAAAAACAATCCTATTTACAACTGCATTAAAAAGAATAAAATAACTGAGAATAAATTTAACCAAGGACGTGAAAGATTTGTATACTGAAATTTATAAGGTGTTGATGAAAGAAATTGAAGATACAAATAAATGGAAAGATATTTTGCCCTCATGGATTGGAAAAATGTCCATACTACCCAAAGCAATGAACAATTCAGTGCAATCCCTATCAAAATTTCAGTGGCACTTTCCACAAAATAGAACAAACAATACTACTTGTATGGAACCACAAAGACCCTGAATAGCCAAAGCAATCTTGAGAAAGAACAAATCTGGTAGCATAATGCTTCCTGATTTCAAACTACATTACAAAGCTAAAGTAATCAAAACAGTACAGTATTGGCATAAAACAGACATATATAGATCAGTGGAACAGAATAAAGAGTCTAAGGAAAAACCCCATGCTCATATGGTCAATCAATTTTTGGCAAAGGAACCCAGAATTTACAATGGGGAAAGGACAGTTTCTTCAATAAACAGTGTGGGAAAACTGGACAGCTACATGCAAAAGAATGAAACTGGACGACTATCTTACACCATACACAAAAATCAACTTAAAATGGATTAACTAAATTGGAAGACTGGGATAGACATACACACAATAATGTATAAAAAATAGAGGACTTCTCTGGTGGTGCAGTGGATAAGAATCCACCTGCCAATGCAGGGGACACAGGTTCCATCCCTGGTCTGGGAAGATCCCACATGCCACGGAGCAACTAAGTCTATGCACCACAACTACTGAGCCTGCGCTCTAGAGCCCATGAGCCACAACTACTGAGCCCACGTGCCACAACTACTGAAGCCTGCACGCCTAGAGCCCATGCTCCACAACAGGAGAAGCCACTGCAATGAGAAGCCTGTGCACCACAACGAAGAGTAGCCCCTGCTCGCTGCAACTAGAGAAAGCCCACATGCAGCAACAAAGACCCAACACAGCCAAAAATAAATAAATAAATTTATTTTTTAAAAAAGATAATAAGGACCTACTGTATAGCACAGGCAACTCTACTCAATACTCTGAAATGACCTATATGGGAAAAGAATCTAAAGAAGAGTGGATATGTGTATAATTGATTTACTTTGCTGTACACCTGAAACTAACACAACATTGTAAATCAACTATACTCCAATAAAAAAATTTTTTTAAATGGCAGACTTGAACATAAGCCTCGATACCATAAGAATCCTAGAAGAAAACACAGGCAGTAACCTCTTTGACATCAGTCTTGGAGATGATTTTTTTGGTTTTGACACCAAAAACAAAGGCAAGAAAAGCAAAAGTGAACAAGTGGGACTACATCAAACTACAAAGCTTCTGCACAGCAGTGGAAACCATCAACGAAATGAAAAGGCAAACTACTGAGTGGGAGAAAATACTTGCAATCATATCTGATAAGGAATTACTATCCAAAATATATAAAGAACTCATACAACTCAACTGCACAAACACAATCTGATTAAAAAAAATGAACAGAGGATCTGAACTGATACTTATCCAAAGACATACAGATGACCAGTAGGTACACGAAATGTGCTCAACACTACTACCATGATGAGATATCACCTCACACCTGTTAGAATGACTATTATCAAAAAGACAAAAACTAACAAGTGTTGGTGAGGAAGTGCAGAGAAGGCAACTCTTGCGCATTGTTGGTGGGAATGTACATTGATGAAGCCACTATGGAAACCAGTGTGGAGGTTCCTCAAAAAATTAAAAAATCCAAACAAACTTTTTGGCCAACCCAGTATTTGCACCCCCATGTTCTCTGCAACACTATTTACAATAGCCAAGACATGGAAACAACCTAAGTGCCCAATGATGGACGAATGGATTTTAAAAATGTACACACACACACATATAATGGAATATTAGTCATAAAAAAGGAAATCTTGCCATTTGTGACATGGATGGACCTTAAGGGTATTATGCTAAGTGAAATAAGTCAGAGAGAAAAATACCATATGATCTCACCTATATATGGAATCTGAAACAAAGAAAGAAAACCCTGGGAATTCCCTGGCAGTCCAGTGATTAGGACGTGGTGCTTTCACGGCCGTGGGCCTGGGTTCAATCCCTGTTCAGGGAACTAAGATCCTGCAAGCCACGCAGCAAAACAAACAAACCAAAAAACCCAAGTTCACAGAAATGGAGAACAGATTGGTGGTTGCCAGAGGTGGGACGTGAAGGTGTTGGGGGGTGTGTGTGTGTCAAGGGGTGGGTGAAATAGGTGAAGGCAGATCAAAAGTTACAAACTTTCAGTTATAAAATAAGTCAGGGGATATAATGTGCAGCATTGTGATTATAATTAATAATACTTTATTGCATAGTGGAAAGTTGAAAAGAGAGGAAATTTCAAAATTTTTCATCACAAGAAAAAAAAACTGTAACTATGTGTGATGATGTTAGTCTAGTTAACTAGACTTATTGTGCTAATACTTCACAATGTATACAAATATCAAGTCGTTATGTTGTACACTTGAAAGTAATGTTATATGTCAATTATATCTCAATAAAAATAAGTAAAGTGACCAAAAAGGAAATAATTAGGGAAGACATAAAAATTGCAGGAATACAGACTGTCAACAAAACCAAAAGCTGGTGTGCTTTGAAATAATCAGTAAAATTGATAAAGGTCTAGTCAAGCTAACTGAGAAAAGAAGGTAGACAGAAGTTAGTAATATCAGGAATGAAAGGAGTGTAAGTAAAATGGAAAAGCATTTGATAGAATCTAACGTCCATTTATGGTAACACACTAGGAATAGAGGGGAGTTCAGGCTCTTGAGATAGAACATCTTCATGAAACTTGTAGGCAACATCACAATAGTGAGAAACTAGATGCTTCTTTTTTTGTAAGATAAGAAACTAGGTAAGGAAGTCTCCTCTCACCACTCCTATTCAACACTGTACTGGAAGACCTAGCTAATGCAGTAAGGCAAGAAAAGGAAATAAAATGTATACAGATTGGGAAGAAAGAAATAAAACTGTCTTTGTTGTGTATGACATGATTTTCTATGTAAAATATCTGAAAGAAACCATAACACCAGAGATCACTCCAGGAATTAATGAGAGTATAGAAAGACTGAGAATACAGAAGTCAACTGCTTTCTTATAGACCCAGAGAAATATAGCCAACTGATCTTTGATAAAGGACTAAAAGGCAATTCAATGGAAAAAAGAAAGTCTTTTCAACAAACAGTGCTGGAAATAGTGGATATCCACATGCAAAAAACAAAAAAGTAAACCTAGACACAGACCTTACACAAAACTTAAAATAGACCATAGCTCTAAATGTAAAATGCAAAAGTAAAAAACTTCTAGAAGATAACGTAGGAGAAAATCAAGGTTACCTTGTGTTAATTGATGAATTTTAAGATACAACACCAAAAGCAAGATCCAAGAAAGAAAACAATAAGCTTCACTTCATTAAAATCCCCTGTGCTACAAAAGACAGTGGTAAGAGAATATAAAGACAGTCACAGATTGGGAAAAAAATTTTTGCAGAACACTTATCTGACAAAGGACTGGTATCCAACATGTCTAAAGAACTCTTAAAATGCAACAGTAAGGTGACAAACAATCCAGTTAAAAAATGGGCAAAATTCGGGACACTTCCCTGGTGGTCCAGTGGTTAAGACTCCACGCTTCCAATGCAGGGGGCGCAGGTTTGATCCCTGGTTGGGGAACTAAGATCCCACATGCTGTGTGGCACAGCCAAAAACAAAAAAGGGGAAAAATTGAAAATAAAGCAAGAATCCCTGGGGAAAAAAAATAAAGTCCCAAACATGGGGGAAAAAATGGGCAAAAGATTTGCACACACATCAATAAAGAAGATATACAGATGTTAAATAAGCATATGAAAAGAAACTCAACATCAAATGTCATTAGGAAATTGCAAATAAAACAAATAGATACCACTAAACGCTTATTACAATGGGTAAAATTCAAAACACTCTGAATACCAAATATTGATGAAGATGTAAAGCTACAGGAATCCTTACTCATTGCTGATGGGAATGGAAAATGGTATGCCTACTTTGGAAGACAGGCAGTTTTTTCACAAAACTAAACATACCCTTATCATAGGATCTAGCTCCTAGATTATACTCCTTGTGTATTTATATTTACCCAAATGAGTTGAAAACTTGTCTTCACACAGAAATATGCAAATTAGTGTTTACAGGTGTTTTATGCATAATTGCCAAGACTTAGAGTTAAGCAAGATATCCTTCAATAGTAGAATGAATAAACAACCAGTGGTATAGCCATATGATGAAATATTGTTCAGTGATAAAAAGAAATGAGCTATCAAGCCATGAACAGACAAGGAGGAAACTGCTGTTCATTGGTTTGTTATAATTTTAAATTTACGCATTTATGGCTTAAGTGAAGTTGTTTTGATCTACTTGTTTATGGCTCAAGTAAAGATGTTTTGGTCCAAGAGTGAATTTGTTTACTTTGGGAGGCCATGTCAGGATGATGCCATCAAAATTGTGCTTATCATTATGATAAGGAGGAGTGACAATCATGTGATGGACATTTAAACGTTAAATAGCAAGAATTTGTGAGGACTTAATTTGAGTGTTCAGTCTGGGTAAGGCTACTCTTTGTTAATCTAAAAAGCTCTCAGAAGATCACGAGACACTTGCTCCTGCTGTGGCCAGGTTACTCTTGGATAGCAGTGGAGTTAAACCAAGCAGCAGTCTCAGGAAGAGAAGGGACATATTTGTTTCTGCCTTGGCGAGCCTACTCCTCATAGGCAGTGGTGCAAGCCATGAAATGGTCCCTAGACCAAGCAGCCTACCTTGCCTGCCAACACTAGTGCCTTTGTCCAGCAGGGAGGGACCTAAGCGGACATCTGATACCCAGCTTTTAGTTGGAAGGACTGACGCTATCAAGAACCAATTCATATAAAGGTGCAACTCAACTAAATTTGGACTTTATTTCTTTCATCTTCCCTTTGGCTGGAACAACGGTGTAATTAAACTATCATTGGTTTGGGGTATGTTATTTCTTTACTGGCTTATTAAGAGACATTATCCTATTTGCTACTGCCTTGTGAAATATTACAAATTATAATTCCCGCAGTGAACCTGTGTTAAATAAATTACTGGCAAAGACAATCTCAGTCTCTGAGCATAATTTGCCTGAACGAAACAGGAAACTTAGAAGCATATCGCTAAGTGAAAGAAGACACTCTGACAAGGCTACATACTGTATGATTCCAAGTATAGGATATTCTGGAAGAGATAAAACTATGAGCCAGTAAAACGATCTTTGCTTGGGAAAGATTTGGGGGTTTGAGGGAGGGATGAATGGATAGGTGAAGCACAGGGTATCCTTAGCAAAGTTAAACTATTCTATATGATATAGAAATGATGGACACATGTCATTCTACATTTGCCAAAACTCCTACATTGTATAACACAAAGAGTCAAGGCTAATATAAACAGTGGACTTTATAGCATCGATATTGATCCATCAATTGTAACAAATGTACCATAATAATGAGATGTAAAAAAAATGGTACAAACTGTGTGGATGCAGAGGGGTCAAGTGGGAACTCTCTGTACTTTCTGATCACTTTTTCTGTAAGCCTAAAATGTTCTAAAAAACCAGAAATCTCACTGTTTCATATCTTACAATTTTATAAATCCTTTATAAGCATTATTTAAAATTAAGAGAAATTTATATACACCATACTTTCCTACTACCTAGTAGTCTGTTTTTAATTAACTTTTGCTACTTTAAATTTATTTTTAAATTAATTTTAACTTTTCTACATAGGAAATCATTCTAAATTTAATTCTTTAAACACTATTGGGTATAAAACTGCAAACTGTAGAAAGTGAAAAACTTCAAATGTCTTTCTAACTAAAAGGACAAATGACATCATAGTTTGTCCCTCCGCTATATTTCACACTCAGGATATGGTCAGGAATGAGTACCATATTATAATGCATTAGGGGTTTGCATTTAATCCATGAAGAAACCTACTAGGATTTTCAAAGATTTCCCTAAGTTTGAGTAGTTTTTATCATATCAATTAAAACAGAAATTCAATAGTTTTTTTCACTCATCAATACAAATAGAAATTCACTTGCCTTAAGAATTGTACAGCCTTTTAAATATCAAAGTTCTCTAGGGACAAGCACATACAAAAACTGATCTAAAAATGAAAAGTGTGCCTGAGAACCTAAACATACCCATCTCACAGCTTAAGATTCTGTTGGCTAAAAGGAGCAGAAATTCTGTTTGGTTCCAGGATTTTCTTGCCTTACACACATATTTTTCAATCAACTTATATTTTTCAAAGCCTAAGAAATCAAAAATTATATACACTCACCAAGGAAATAAAATTTCAAACTGCTAAGGGAAACTAGAGTTAAAGGACTGAAATATCCAATAGATAAAGGCATCTAAAGAAAAGAAACACAGATATTCAAATCAGCTCAAATAAGAAGCCTGCTTGCCCACAGTAAAGAAAGAAAACCCACATTCAGAAAGTTAAACACATTTCCAAGCTTGGGGTCTAGATACCCAGGTTGAGATATAACCCCTAAGGTGGGTCAGTCCCTGATGAAGGAGGGTAGGGACACCTGAGCAGTCACTGGAGAGAACTCTACTCACATTCTCACAAGTGAGGAAACTCTCAGGCAGATTCAGTTTAAGGTCTGACTCAGACTCCCAAATTCGTAAACTTTTTGTCCAGGAGACAGAACTCCTGACCACAGACTTTTTTAATACACAAAATACACTCCGAGTGCACCTATATCATGGATGCAGAACTCAAACATAAAACATCTAGGCCAAAGAAACCCCCCCCACTGCCGGCTCCAGATGGGAACTTTAGTTTGGAGTCACTGGCCTCAGGCCTCTGCTCCAGTCACAATACTTTGGATCACCATTGATAATTTAAATGACATAAACCCAGTGTTTCAATAATCCAGAAAAATCACTCAACCCAGTGTTTATGTGTAAAGGAAGAGAGAAGACTGTAAGGCAATTTTATTTGTTCAACAGGAAAATCCCAAAACATCTATTCCTATCGGAAAATGAAGATGTCAATGACTTATTTCCAAAAAAAGAAACTGATTTGTAAACAATCGTATTGGAACACTTCTAGATTTTGCAAGTCTAAGTCCTGATATGCCATTGGAAATCACCCAAAAGACTTCAGAATATTACTACATCCGCTCAGGGTGAAAAAAAAGGGGGGAAACAAAAATTTTAATACACAGGATGTAATAATGAAATATTTTTCTGAAATTCACCTTTCTTGCCTCTTTGGAAAAACTTTATACTGTCTCCCCAGGTCTACTGAATAAATAAAATTTACATTTATTGAAAAACTGAGTCTCAAATAAGTGAATAAATCTTTTCAAAGAGAGAAACTCAGGAACAGAGGCAGTGCTGAAAAAAGATCACCCAGGAAAGTTTCTCAAGAGGACCCTTCACCCAAAGGTCTTCCCATAGGTTGTCCATGACCAAGAAAGATTTTGAGAGGAGAGGCACAAGCATTCCATATAACATACTCCAGGTGGTGGTTCTCTGCTTTCCTCTCAAGTAAAATAGCCATAAAAATAAATCTTTAAATTAAAGAGCCATCCATGGCTCTGTTGATAAATGAGTAAACAATTAAAGTACTGCATCGGTTTGAAACGCACCATGGAGAAAAACAGTTAATAGTGATACTATGAACTGCAGAGGGGAAGATGGCATTTGGGAATGCAGGGAAACATCTGTAAATTTAGGGATTTATTGCCAGCCCTAGGAAGAGCTAGGCTGGGGGGACAGGGTCGTGGATTTGAGATCTTGCTCCTCAAACATTTTAAAAAGTGAGAGTAAAATGATTCCCCTGGAGAGAAAGGGGGAACCAGACACCCCCAGACCAAAGCTGTTCCCACACGTGTACCCTGGAGACCTAGTCAGGATTGCCCCGAGTCCCTCCCTATGGCCACTGTGCCATATGGGGGTGACACAGGTTCACAGGGACAGGACAGGACACCCGGGGGTCCCGGCTGTCGACCCAGCCCCTAGGCTGTGTGGCGCACCACCGGCTGACTCGGGTCTGCAGACTCTGGAGTTGGCCACGTGGGAGGCCCGGTTCCATCAGTCCCACCGACCCCCTCTCCCAACAACCGACCCCGCACACTCACCATTTTTCGGTTTCTGGAGTTTCTGGTTGTCCACCCCATGACCGCCGCGGCAAGTGCCGGTCACAGTGACACAGAATGCAGCATAACCACCTGGAGCCTTAAAGGGCAGCAGGAGCTGATGTGGCCACTGCCAGAGCCAGTGGCACTGAGCATGCAGTCCACGCCTCCGCCGTCATTGGAGCAGCGCCGCCACATAAAATAATCGGCGACTCCCCTGATTGGACAGTTCACAGGGCCCCGCCCTCCCATGCCTGAGTGACAGGAGGTCGGAAGTCACATCTTTGAGCCGACCTTGTCCTGCCAGTGGGTGGGAAATGTTCTCTCAAAGGACCCAGCGTCAAACCATAAGGCCACTGAGGCCTGGCACAGAATTGTGACCCTTCACAAACATGGACACTTTTGTGTCCTCACTATTCGGTAATAATGAGGCTGTTCCAGGAATTCCCTGGCCGTCCAGTGGTTAGGGCTCCGTGCTTCCACTGCAGGGGGCACAGGTTGGATCCCTGGTCTGGCAACCAAGGTCCCGCAAGCCCCGCAGAGCAGCTCCCACCCTCCCCACCCCACCCCCAAAAAAGACTGTTCCACTTTCATCTTTCACCATTTCCTCCAGGAGAATTCTGTCCCTCCCTCCCCACCCCCACTCATTTGGTTCTTTAAAAAGTCCCCTTGCCTCAGGGGCACTTGGCTCTGGTGGGAGGATGAACCCCACAGTCCTAGGCCAGCCCTGAAGCTCCAGACACTAGCATGTGTGAAACACAGGCAGAGAAACCACCGGAAAACCGTTTCAGTGGAATTCCATTAATACTCGTTTGTTGAAAGGTCAAAGGAGGTAAAACTGAAAGAACACTGCTGAGTGAAAAATAATATTTAGATGGTAAGGGTATGTAGATAAACGAAATATCAGGACAGTGGTCATGAATGGGGCAGGATGGAGATGAGTCAGGGATGGGAAGGTCAGGACACTCTCATCACTGCCCACAGGCCATTTAAGAATCTTCAGGATGATTCTAAGGATGTGTATATTATTACTAAGTCTTACCACAAAACATTTTGTACAGTTTTTCCCTGAATATGTTTTATGATAAAAATTTTAAGAAGAAATTCAGGGGCTTCCCTGGTGGCACAGTGGTTGAGAATCTGCCTGCCAATGCAGAGGACATGGGTTCGAGCCCTGGTCTGGGAAGATTCCACATGCCGCGGAGCAACTAGGCCTGAGAGCCACAACTATTGAGCCTGCGTGTCTGGAGCCTGTGCTCCGCAACAAGAGAGGTCGCGATAGTGAGAGGCCCGCGCACCGCGATGAAGAGTGGCCCCCGCTTGCCACAACTAGAGAAAGCCCTTGCACAGAAAGGAAGACACAACACAGCAATAAAATAAATAAATTAATAAATTAATTAATTAATTAATTTTTAAAAAAGAAGAAATTCGGAGGAGGGACCAAGATGGCGGAGTAGAAGGACGTGCTCTCACTCCCTCTTGCGAGAACACCAGAATCACAACTAGCTGCTGGACAATTATCAACAGGAAGACACTGGAACTCACCAAAAACATACCCCACATCCAAAGACAAAGGAGAAGCCACAATGAGATGGTAGGAGGGGCGCAATCAGAGTAAAATGAAAACCCATAACTGGTGGGTGGGTGACTCACAGAATGGCAAACACTGATACCACAGAAGTCCACCCACTGGAGTGAAGGTTCTGAGCCCCACGTCAGGCTTCCCAACCTGGGGGTCCGGCAACGGGAGGAGGAATTCCTAGAGAATCAGACTTTGAAGCCTAGTGGGAATTGATTGCAGGACTTTGACAGGACTGGGGGAAACAGAGACCCCACTCTTGGAGGGCACACACAAAATAGTGTGTGCATTGGGACACAGGGGAAGGAGCAGTGACCCCAGGGGAGACTGAACCAGACCTACCTGCTAGTGTTGGAGGGTCTCCTGCAGAGGTGGGAGGTGGCTCTGTTTCACCGTGGGGACAAGGACACTGGCAGCAGAAGTTCTGGGAAGTACTCCTTGGCGTGAGCCCTCCCAGAGTCTGTCATTAGCCCCAACAAAGAGCCCAGGTAGGCTCCAGTGTGGGGTTGCCTCAGGCAAAACAACCAACAGGGAGGGAACCCAGCCCCACCCATCAACAGTCAAGTGGATTAACGTTTTACTGAGCACTGACCACCACAACAAAAGTCAGCTCTACCCACCACCAGAGACTCCCATCAAGCCTCTTAGATAGACTCAACCACCAGACGGCAGACAGCAGAAGCAAGAAAAACTACAATCCTGCCACCTGTGGAATAAAAACCACATTCACAGAAAGATAGACAAGACAAAAAGGCAGAGGGCTATATACCAGATGAAGGAACAAGAAAAAACCCCAGAAAAACAACTAAATGAAGTGGAGAAAGGCAACCTTCCAGAAAAATAATTCAGAATAATGATAGTGAAGATGATCCAGGACCTCGGAATAAGAATGGAGACAAAGACAGAGAAGATGCAAGAAATGTTTAACAAAGACCTAGAAGAATTAAAGAACAAACAAACAGAGATGAACAATACAATAACTGAAATGAAAACTACACTAGAAGGAATCAATAGCAGAATAACTGAGGCAGAAGAACGGATAAGGGACCTGGAAGACAGAATGGTGGAATTCACTGCTGCGGAACAGACTAAAGAAAAAAAAAGAAAAGAAATGAAGACGGCCTAAGAGACCTCTGGGACAACATTAAATGCAACAACATTCGCATTATAGGGGTCCCAGAAGGAGAAGAGAGAGAGAAAGGACCAGAGAAAATATTTGAAGAGATTATAGTCGAAAACTTCCCTAACATGGGAAAGGAAATAGCCACCCAAGTCCAGGAAGTGCAGAGAGTCCCATACAGGATAAACCCAAGGAGAAACACGTTGAGACACATAGTAATCAAATTGGCAAAAATTAAAGACAAAGAAAAATTATTGAAAACAGCAAGGGAAAAATGACAAATAACATACAAGGGAACTCCCATAAGGTTAACAGCTGATTTCTCAGCAGAAACTCTACAAGCCAGAAGGGAGTGGCATGATATACTTAAAGTGATGAAAGGGAAGAACCTACAACCAAGATTACTCTACCCAGCAAGGATCTCATTTAGATTTGATGGAGAAATCAAAAGCTTTACAGACAAGCAAAAGCTAAGAGAATTCAGCACCACCAAACCAGCTCTACAACAAATGCTAAAGGAACTTCTCTAAGTGGGAAACACAAGAGAAGAAAAGGACCTACAAAAACAAACCCAAAACAATTAAGAAAATGGTCATAGGAACATACATATCAATAATTACCTTAAACGTGAAAGGATTAAATGCTCCAACAAAGAGACACAGGCTTGCTGAATGGATACAAAAACAAGACCCATATATATGCTGTCTACAAGAGACCCACTTCAGACCTAGGAACACATACAGACTGAAAGTGAGGGGATGGAAAAAGATATTCCATGCAAATGGAAATCAAAAGAAAGCTGGAGTAGCTATACTCATATCAGACACAATAGACTTTAAAATAAAGAATGTTACAAGAGACAAGGAAGGACACTACATAATGATCAAGGGATCAATCCAAGAAGAAGATATAACAATTATAAATATATATGCACCCAACATAGGAGCACCTCAATACATAAGGTAACTGCTAACAGCTATAAAAGAGGAAATTGACAGTAACACAATAATACTGGGGGACTTTAACACCTCACTTACACCAATGGACAGATCATCCAAAATGAAAATAAATAAGGAAACAGAAGCTTTAAATGACACAATAGACCAGATAGATTTAATTGATATTTATAGGACATTCCATCCAAAAACAGCAGATTACACTTTCTTCTCAAGTGTGCACGGAACATTCTCCAGGATAGATCACATCTTGGGTCACAAATCAAGCCTCAGTAAATTTAAGAAAATTGAAATCATATCAAGCATCTTTTCTGACCACAATGCTATGAGATTAGAAATCAATTACAGGGAAAAAAATGTAAAAAACACAAACACATGGAGGCTAAACAATACGTTACTAAATAACCAAGAGATCACTGAAGAAATCAAAGAGGAAATCAAAAAATACCTAGAGAGGAATGACAATGAAAACACGACGGCCCAAAACCTATGGGATGCAGCAAAAGCAGTTCTAAGAGGGACGTTTATAGCTCTACAAGCCTACCTAAAGAAACAAGAAAAATCTCAAGTAAACAATCTAACCTTACACCTAAAGGAACTAGAGAAAGAAGAACAAACAAAACACAAAGTTTACAGAAGGAAAGAAATCATAAAGATCAGATCAGAAATAAATGAAAAAGAAACAAAGGAAACAAGAGCAAAGATCAATAAAACTAAAAGCTGGTTCTTTGAGAAGATAAACAAAATTGATAAGCCATTAGCCAGACTCATCAAGAAAAAGAGGGAGAGGACTCAAATCAATAAAATTAGAAATGAAAAAGGAGAAGTTACAACAGACACCACAGAAATACAAAGCATCCTAAGAGACTACTACAAGCAACCCTATGCCAATAAAATGGACAACCTGGAAGAAATGGACAAATTCTTAGAAAGGTATACCCTTCCAAGACTGAACCAGGAAGAAATAGAAAATATGAACAGACCAATCACAAGTAATGAAATTGAAACTGTGATTAAAAATCTTCCAACAAACAAAAGTCCAGGACCAGATGGCTTCACAGGTGAATTCTATCAAACATTTAGAGAAGAGCTAACACCTATCCTTCTCAAACTCTTCCAAAAAATTGCAGAGGAAGGAACACTCCCAAACTCATTCTATGAGGCCACCATCACCCTGATCCCAAAACCAGACAAAGATACTACAAAAAGAGAAAATTACAGACCAATATCACTCATGAATATAGATGCAAAAATCCTCAACAAAATACTAGCAAACAGAATCCAACAACACATTAAAACGATCATACACCACGATCAAGTGGGATTTATCCCAGGGATGCAAGGATTCTTCAATATACGCAAATCAGTCAATGTGATACACCATATTAACAAATTGAAGAATAAAAACCATATGATCATCTCAATAGATGCAGAAAATTCAATTCTTCCAATTCTCCCAAAATTCAACACCCAGTTATGATAAAAACTCTCCAGAAAGTGGGCATAGAGGGAACCTTCCTCAACATAATAAAGGCCATATATGACAAACCCACAGCAAACATCATTCTCAATGGTGAAAAAGTGAAAGCATTTCCTCTAAGATCGGGAACGAGACAAGGATGTCCACTCTCACCACTATTATTCAACATAGTTTTGGAAGTCCTAGCCACGGCAATCAGAAAAGAAAAAGAAATAAAAGGAATACAAATTGGAAAAGTAGAAGTAAAACTGTCACTGTTTGCAGATGACATGATACTATACACAGAGAATCCTAAAACTGCCACCAGAAAACTACTAGAGCTAATGAATGAATTTGGTAAAGTTGCAGGATACAAAATTAATGCACAGAAATCTCTTGCATTCCTATACACTAATGATGAAAAATCTGAAAGAGAAATTATGGAAACACTCCCATTTACCAATGCAACAAAAAGAATAAAATACCTAGGAATAAACCTACCTAGGGAGATAAAAGACCTGTATGCAGAAAACTATAAGACACTGATGAAAGAAATTAAAGATGATACCAACAGATGGAGAGATATACCATGTTCTTTGATTGGAAGATTCAACATTGTGAAAATGACTCTACTACCCAAAGCAATCTACAGATTCAATGCAATCCCTATCAAATTACCAATGGCATTTTTTACAGAACTAGAACAAATCATCTTAAAATCTGTATGGAGACACAAAAGACCCCGAATAGCCAAAGCAGTCTTGAGGGAAAAAAACGGAGCTGGAGGAATCAGACTCCCTGACTTCAGACTCTACTACAAAGGTACAGTAATCAAGACAATATAGTACTGGCACAAAAACAGAAACATAGATCAATGGAACAAGATAGAAAGCCCAGAGATAAACCCACGCACCTATGGTCAACTAATCTATGACAAAGGAGGCAAAGATATACAATGGAGAAAAGACAGTCTCTTCAATAAGTGGTGCTGGGAAAACTGGAGAGCTACATGGAAAAGAATGAAATTAGAATACTCCCTTACACCATACACAAAAATAAACTCAAAATGGATTCGAGACCTAAATGTAAGACTGGACACTATAAAACTCTTAGAGGAAAACATAGGAAGAACACTCTTTGACATAAATCACAGCAAGATCTTTTTTGATCCACCTCCTAGAGAAATGGAAATAAAAACAAAAATAAACAAATGGGACCTAATGAAACTTCAAAGCTTTTGCACAGCAAAGGAAACCATAAACAAGACCAAAAGACAACCCTCAGAATGGGAGAATATATTTGCAAACAAATCAACGGACAAAGGATTAATCTCCAAAATATATAAACAGCTCATTCAGCTCAATATTAAAGAAACAAACAACCCAATCCAAAAATGGGCAGGAGACCTAAATAGACACTTTTCCAAAGAAGACATATAGATGGCCAAGAAGCACATGAAAAGATGCTCAACATCACTAATTATTAGAGAAATGCAAATCAAAACTACAATGAGGTTTCACCTCACAGCAGTTAGAATGGGCATCATCAGAAAATCACCAAACAACAAATGCTGGAGAGGGTGTGGAGAAAAGGGAACCCTCTTGCACTGTTGGTGGGAATGTAAATTGATACAGCCACTATGGAGAACAATATGGAGGTTCCTTAAAAAACTAAAAATAGAATTACCATATGACCCAGCAATCCCACTACTGGGCATATACCCAGAGAAAACCATAATTCAAAAAGACACATGCACCCCAATGTTCATTGCAGCACTATTTACAATAGCCAGGTCATGGAAGCAACCTAAATGCCCATCGACAGATGAATGGATAAAGAAGTTGTGGTACATATATACAATGGAATATTACTCAGCCAAAAAAAGGAACAAAATTGAGTCATTTGTTGAGATGTGGATGGATCTAGAGACTGTCATACAGAGTGAAGTAAGTCAGAAAGAGAAAAACAAATATCGTATATTAACGCATGTATGTGAAACCTAGAAAAATGATACAGATGAACCGGTTTGCAGGGCAGAAGTTGAGACACAGATGTAGAGAACAAACGTGTGGACACCAAGGGGGGAAAACTGCGGTGGGGTGGGGATGGTGGTGTGCTGAATTGGGCGATTGGGATTGACATGTATACAGTGATGTGTATAAAATTGGTGACTGATTAAAAAGAAGAAGAAGAAGAAGAAATTCAGTTTGGAAAATAACATAATTTGTATATGTTTGTTTGCCCTGTAAGGTGGCAATCTGAGTTTTCATTCATGGTTTTGGCAGCAAAAATTAGTAATATCGACTGAAAAAAGTGCCCAATATAAAAGTTGAGAATTATGTTTTATTTGGCGGACTTTCTGAGGACTCAAGCTTGGGAGGCTGTCTCTCTGGTAGCTCTGAGGGACTGCTCCAAAGAGGTAAGGGAGAAGCCAGGATATACAGGAGTTTTGAGATAAAAACCAGGTAGTGGAACATCAAAAGATTACTGTTAATTAAAGAAAACCAGATATCTCAAGTTAATGAATTTAGCGCTTTTCTACACGTGGGAAGATGCGAGAATCTGGGCTCACTGAAAACATTCCTTTGATATGCACCTTAACTATCTAGGGCCAGTATCCTTTTTTCCACCCTGAATCCCCTCAGGGTGCACAGTTGGGGGTGGCTTGATGGCTGATGACTTGATGGCTGCACATCCTTTGTTTATTGATATGGCAGGCAGCATTTTTCATCCACAGTAACAAGCCATGTATCTATTGGGTTAGTCAAAAAGTTCGTTTGGGTTTTTCCACCTTATGGAAAAACCCAAACAAACATTTTGGCCAACCCAATATTTAGAAAAAATGGATTACATAAATTCATCATCATATGTACCTTTTAAAAATAAAGGGTGGCATGCATTGATACGTAAAAATCTGGAGTATTTATCAATAGAACAATTAAGCAAAGTGTATTGATAAAGATACTGAGAAATAAAATATTGCCTGCCATATCAGTAAGTAAAGGATGTCACAATCATCAGCAATTGCAGCATCGCAACAGAGAGCTGGTGAGCCCGGAGGAAACTCAGGATGTGAAAACACAGGATACTGGCCCCGAACAGCTGAGATGCATATCAAAGGAATGATTTCAAGTTGTTTGGCATAGTGTGTCCAGCACTGTAGCTTGCTGGTCGCTGAGTGAAGCTGGGTCTTGGTGTTGAGATAGAGATCTCTGGGAGATTTTCGCCGTTTGGTATTACGTGGAGCTGGGAGGTCTCTTGTGGACCAGTGTCCTGAAGTTGGCTGTCCCACCTCAGAGGCACAGCTCTGATGCCTGGCTGGAGCACCAAGAGCCTTTCATCCACATGACTCAGAATAAAAGGGAGAAAAAATAGAAAGAAAGAAAGAGGATAAAATAAAGTTATTAAAATAAAAAATAATTATTAAGAAAAAAATTTTTTAAGTAAAAAACAAAACAAAACAAAAAATGGATGGACAGAACCCTAGGACAAATGGTGAAAGCAAAGATATACAGACAAAATCTCACACAGAAGCATACACGTACACACTCACAAAAAGAGGAAAAGGGGAAAAAATAATATATCTTGCTCCCAAAGTCCACCTCTGCAATTTGGGATGATTTGTTGTCTATTCAGGTATTCCACAGATGCAGGGTACATCAAGTTGATTGTGAAGCTTTAATCTGCTGCTTCTGAGGCTACTGGGAGAAATTTCCCTTTCTCTTCTTTGCTCGCACAGCTCCCGGGGTTCAGCTTTGGATGTGGCCCCACCTCTGCGTGTAGGTCGCCTGAGGGCGTCCGTTCTTCACTCACACAGGACAGGGTTAAAGGAGCCGCTGTTTTGGGGGCTCTATGCCAAACAACTAGCAAGACAGGAACATAGCCCCATCCGTTAGCAGAGAGGCTGCCTAAAATCATAATAAGGCCACAGACACCCCAAAACACACCACCAGACGTGGACCTGCCCATCAGAAAGACAAGACCCAGCCCCATCCACCAGAACACAGGCACTAGTCCCCTCCACCAGGAAGCCTACACAACCCACTGAACCAACCTTAGCCACTAGGGACAGACACCAAAAACAACAGGAACTACGAACCTGCAGCCTGCAAAAAGGAGACCCCAAACACAGTAAGATAAGCAAAATGAGAAGACAGAAAAACACACAGAAGATGAAGGAGCAAGGTAAAAACACACCAGACCTAACAAATGAAGAGGAAATAGGCAGTCTACCTGAAAAAGAATTCAGAATAATGATAGTAAAGATGATCCAAAATCTTGGAAATAGAATAGACAAAATGCAAGAAACATTTAACAAGGACCTAGAAGAAATAAAGAGGAACCAAACAACGATGAACAACACAATAAATGAAGTTTAAAATACTCTAGAAGGGATCAATAGCAGAATAACTGAGGCAGAAGAATGGATAAGTGACCTGGAAGATAAAATAGTGGAAATAACTACTGCAGAGCAGAATAAAGAAAAAAGAATGAAAAGAACTGAGGACAGTCTCAGAGATCTCTGGGACAACATTAAACGCACCAACATTCGAATTATAGGGGTCCCAGAAGAAGAAGAGAAAAAGAAAGGGACTGAGAAAATATTTGAAGAGATTACAGTTGAAAACTTCCCTAATATGGGAAAGGAAATAGTTAATCAAGGCCAGGAAGCACAGAGAGTCCCATACAGGATAAATCCAAGGAGAAACATGCCAAGACACATATTAATCAAACTATCAAAAATTAAATATAAAGAAAACATATTAAAAGCAGCAAGGGAAAAACAACAAATAACACACCAGGGAATCTCCATAAGGTTAACAGCTGCTCTTTCAGCAGAAACTGTGCAAGCCAGAAGGGAGTGGCAGGACATATTTAAAGTGATGAAGGAGAAAAACCTACAACCAAGATTACTCTACCCAGCAAGGATCTCATTCAGATTTGATGGAGAAATTAAAACCCTTACAGACAAGCAAAAGCTGAGAGAGTTCAGCACCACCAAACCAGCTTTACAACAAATGCTAAAAGAACTTCTCTAGGCAAGAAACACAAGAGAAGGAAAACACCTACAATAACAAACCCAAAACATTTAAGAAAATGGGAATAGGAACATACATATTGATAATTACCTTAAATGTAAATGGATTAAATGCTCCCACCAAAAGACACAGACTGGCTGAATGGATACAGAAACAACACCGATATATATGCTGTCTACAAGAGACCCACTTCAGACCTAGGGACACATACAGACTGCAAGTGAGGGGATGGAAAAAGATATTCCATGCAAGTGGAAATCAAAAGAAATCTGGAGTAGCAATTCTCATATCAGACAAAATAGGCTTTAAAATAAAGACTGTTACAGGAGACAAACAAGGACACTACATAATGATCAAGGGATTGATCCAAGAAGAAGATTTAACAATTGTTAATATTTATGCACCCAACATAGGAGCACCTCAATACATAAGGCAAATACTAACAGCCATAAAAGGGGCAATTGACAGTAACACAATCATAGTAGGGGACCTTAACACCCCACTTTCACCAATGGACAGATCATCCAAAATGAAAATAAATAAGGGAACTCAAGCTTTAAATGATACTTTAAACAAGATGAACTTAATTGATATTTATAGGACATTCCACCCAAAAACAACATAATACACATTTTTCTCAAGTGCTCATGGAACATTCTCCAGGATAGATCTTATCTTGGGTCACAAATCAAGCCTTGGTAAATTTAAGAATATTGAAATCATATTCAAGTATATTTTCTGACCACAGCGCTACGAGACTAGATATCAATTACAGGAAAAGATCGGTAAAAAATACAAACACATGGAGGCTAAACAATACACTACTTAATAACGAAGTGATCACAGAAGAAATCAAAGGGGAAATCAAAAAATACCTAGAAACAAATGACAATGGAGACACGACGTCCCAAAACCTATGGGATGCAGCAAAAGCAGTTCTAAGAGGGAAGTTTATAGCAATACAGTCCTACCTTAAGAAACAAGAAACATCTCAAATAAACAACCTAACCTTGCACCTAAAGCAATTAGAGAAAGAAGAACCAAAAAACCCCGAAGTTAGCAGAAGGAAAGAAATCATAAAGATCAGATCAGAAAAAAATGAAAAAGAAATGAAGGAAACGATAGCAAAGATCAATAAAACTAAAAGCTGGTTCTTTGAGAAGATAAACAAAATTGATAAACCATTAGCCAGACTCATCAAGAAAAAAAGGGAGAAGACTCAAATCAATAGAATTAGAAATGAAAAAGGAGTAGTAACAACTGACACTGCAGAAATACAAACGATCATGAGAGTTTACCACAAGCAACTCTATGCCAATAAAATGGACAACCTGGAAGAAATGGACAAATTCTTAGAAATGCACAACCTGCCGAGACTGAACCAGGAAGAAATACAAAATATGAACAGACCAATCACAAGCACTGAAATTGAAACTGATTAAAAATCTTCCAACAAACAAAAGCCCAGGACCAGATGGCTTCACAGGTGAATTCTAACAAACATTTAGAGAAGAGCTAACACCTATCCTTCTCAAACGCTTCCAAAATATTGCAGAGGGAGGAACACTCCCCAACTCATTCTACGAAGCCACCATCACCCTGATACCAAAACCAGACAAAGATGTCACAAAGAAAGAAAACTACAGGCCAATATCACTGATGAACATAGATGCAAAAATCCTCAACAAAATACTAGCAAACAGAATCCAACAGCACATTAAAAGGATCATACACCATGATCAAGTGGGGTTTATTCCAGGAATGCAAGGATTCTTCAATATACGCCAATCAATCAACGTGATACACCATATTAACAAACTGAAGGAGAAAAACCATATGATCATCTCAATCGATGCAGAGAAAGCTTTTGACAAAATTCAACACCATTTATCATAAAAGCCCTGCAGAAAGTAGGCATAGAGGGAACTTTCCTCAACATAATAAAGGCCCTATATGACAAACCCACAGCCAACATCGTCCTCAATGGTGAAAAACTGAAACCATTTCCACTAAGATCATGAACAAGACAAGGTTGCCCACTCACACCACCATTATTCAATATACTTTTGAAAGTTTTAGCCACAGCAATCAGAGAAGAAAAAGAAATAAAAGGAATCCAAATCAGAAAAGAAGAAGGAAAGCTGTCATTGTTTGTAGATGACATGATACTATACATAGCGAATCCTTAAGATGCTACCAGAAAACTACTAGAGCTAATCAATGAATTTGGTAAAGTAGCAGGATACAAAATTAATGCAGAGAAATCTCTTGCATTCCTGTACACTAATGATGAAAAATCTGAAAGTGAAATTAAGAAAACACTCCCATTTACCATTGCAACAAAAAGAATAAAATATCTAGGAATAAACTTACCTAAGGAGACAGAAGACCTGTATGCAGAAAATTATAAGACACTGATGAAAGAAATTAAAGATGATACAAATAGATGGAGAGATATACCATGTTCTTGGATTGGAAGAATCAACATTGTGAAAATGACTCTACTACCCAAAGCAATCTACAGATTCAAGGCAGTCCCTATCAAATTACCAATGGCATTTCTTACGGAACTAGAACAAAAAAATCTTAAAATTTGTATGGAGACACAAAAGACCCCAAATAGCCAAAGCAGTCATGAGGGGAAAATACAGAGCTGGAGGAATCAGACTCTCTGACTTCAGACTATACTACAAAGCTACAGTAATCAAGATAGTATGGTACTGGCACAAAAACAGAAATATAGATCAATGGAACAGGATAGAAAGCCCAGAGATAAACCCACGCACATATGGTCACCTTATCTTTGATAAAGGAGGCAAGCATATACGGTGGAGAAAAGACAGCCTCTTCAATAAGTGGTGCTGGGAAAACTGGACAGGTACATGTAAAAGTATGAAATTAGAACACTCCCTAACACCATACACAAAAATAAACTTAAAATGGATTAAAGACCTAAATGTAAGGTCAGACACTATCAAACTCTTAGAGGAAAACAGAGGCAGAACACTCTATGACATAAATCACAGCAACATCCTTTTTGACCCAGCTCCTAGAGAAATGGAAATAAAAACAAAAATAAACAAATGGGACCTAATGAAACTTAAAAGCTTTTGCACAGCAAAGGAAACCATAAACAAGACGAAAAGACAACCCTCAGAATGGGAGAAAATATTTGCAAATAAAGCAACTGACAAAGGATTAATCTCCAAGATTTACAAGCAGCTCATGCAGCTCAATAACAAAAAAACAAACAACCCAATCCAAAAATGGGCAGAAGACCTAAATAGACATTTCTCCAAAGAAGATATACAGATTGCCAACAAACACATGAAAGAATGCTCAACATCATTAATCATTAGAGAAATGCAACTCAAAACTACAATGAGATATCATCTCACACCGGTCAGAATGGCCATCATCAAAAAATCTAGAAACAATAAATGCTGGAGAGGGTGTGGAGAGAAGGGAAAACTCTTGCACTGTTGGTGGGAATGTAAATTGATACAGCCACTATGGAGAACAGTATGGAGGTTCCTTAAAAAACTAAAATTAGAACTACCATACGACCCAGCAATCCCACTACTGGGCATATACCCTGAGAAAACCATAATTCAAAAAGTGTCATGTACCAAAATGTTCACTGCAGCTCTATTTACAATAGCCAGGACATGGAAGAAATCTAAGTGTCCATCATCGGATGAATGGATAAAGAAGATGTGGCACATATATACAATGGAATATTACTCAGCCATAAAAAGAAACGAAATGGAGGTATTTGTAGTGAGGTGGATGGAGTTAGAGTCTGTCATACAGAGTGAAGTAAGTCAGAAAGAGAAAAACAAATATAGTATGCTAACACGTATATATGGAATCTAAGGGAAAAAAACAAAAAGAGGTCATGAAGAACCTAGTGGCAAGACGGGAATAAAGACACAGACCTACTAGAGAATGGACTTGAGGATATGGGGAGGGGGAAGGGTAAGCTGTGATAAAGTGAGAGAGTGGCATGGACACATATACACTACCAAGCGTAAAATAGATAGCTAGTGGGAAGCAACCGCATAGCACAGGGAGATCAGCTCGGTGCTTTGTGACCACCTAGAGGGGTGGGATAGGGAGGGTGGGAGGGAGGGAGATGCAAGAGGGAAGAGATATGGGAACATATGTATATGTATAACTGATTCACTTTGTTATAAAGCAGAAACTAACACACCATTGTAAAGCAATTATACTCCAATAAAGATGTTAAAAAAAAAAAAGGAATGATTTCAGTGAGCCCAGACTCTTGCATCTTCCCATACATAGAAAAGCGCTAAATTCCTTAACTTGAGATACAGTAAGTCCCTGCAAACGACCCTTCAAGTTTCGAACTTTCAAAGATGCAAATGAGCGTTCCATCAACGTTAGGTGTGAGTGAAACTGCAGCTTGCTCTCCACCTCCTATTGCTGAGGATCCTTCAGCTCTACCATCTCCCACCTCCTCTCCCTCCTCCAGTCAATAACTCTTTTTGCCTGTTCACTCGATGCCAGCCCCTGTATGCCAGCTGTTGTACTGTACTACTGTACTTTTCAAGGTACTGCACTGTAAGATTAAAAATGTTTTATTTATTCTTTGTTTTTTTATGTATTATTTGTGTGAAAAGTATTATAAACCTGTTACAGTACAGTACTATTATAGCCGATTGTGTTAGTTGGATACCTAGACTAACTTTGTTGGACTTACAAACAAGTTGGACTGATAAACGTGCTCTCAGAATCAGAACTCATTCTTATGTAGGGGACTTACTGTACCTAGTTTTCTTTTATTAACAGTAATCTTTTGTTCCTACTACCTGCCCCTTGTTGCAAAACTCCTATATATCCTAGCTCCCCGCCTCGCCTCCTCAGAGCAGTTTTCTCAGGGTTACTTGAAATGCTGCCTCCCGGACTTGAAGTCCTCAGTATGTCCACTGAAGAAAACACAACTCTCAGTTTTCAGGCTGTGAATATTTTTTTTCAGTTGACAATACCTTACCCCTTCTATAACTGCTATGGTAACCTACTGTGTTAGGTGGGTCCCTACCCTAGGTTTGAATGACAACACATTACTGCCAGGAACGTATGAAAGAGTTTATTACTTCCATAATGGAAGTGTCTGGGGAGGGCAGGGAAGGCCTCTTAAGTAGGTGGGGAGTGCCTTGACAGAACAAGGAAAGGAGCCTGGCCTGAGTTTTTTGTTTTTTAAATTTTTATTGGAATATAGTTGATTTACAATGTTGTGTTAGTTTCTGCTGTACAGCAAAGTGAATCAATTATACATAAATATATATCCACTCTTTTTTAGATTCTTTTCCCATATAGGTCATTACAGAGTCCTGAGTAGGGTTCCCTGTGCTATATAGTAGGTCCCTATTAGTTATCTATTTTATTTAATTTAAAAAAAATTTTTGGCCGCACCACGCAGCACATGGGATCTTAGTTCCCAGACCAGGGATTGAACCTGTGCCTCCTGCATTGGAAGTGGAGAGTCTTCACCACTGGACCACCAGGGAAGTCCCTCTATTTTATATATGTTAGTGTGTATATGTCAATCCCAATCTCCCAATTTAACCTTCCCCACCCCCCTTTCCCCCCAGTAACTGTGTTTGTTCTTCACATCTGTGACTCTATTTCTGTTTTATAAATAAGTTCATTTGTGCCATTTTTTTAGATTCCACATATAAGCGATATATTTGTCTTTCTCTGTCTGACTTACTTCACTCAGTATGAGAATCTCTAGGTCCATCCATGTTGCTGCAAATTTTGGCCTGAGGTTTTTTCGTTTGTTTATTTGTTTGTTTTAATTGAGATTAGGAGGTGGGCTAGTGTGAGATTTTGCACACAAAGGCAGGGGCTACCAAGGATCTAATCTCTTACCAGCACCAAAGAAGTAAGCACCCAGGGCTTTTGTCATCTTGTACAGATGTGGGGCACCAGGAGAAGGAAGGATGAGGCTTTAAAAGTTGTCAGCAGTCAAACATTAAAAAATGGAGTCAGACTTCTAGATTCTCATCTGGCATGTAAAGAGCTTAGAAGGTGACATTCCTATAATCCTCACCAGAAAAAAGCAAACAAACTTAAAATTAACGACTCGGATCTACCAAACCATTCATCACAGGGCCGACTGCTGTCTCCAAAATTGGAGAGACAGTGAAATAGCAATTTTGAAATATGCCCACAATATTCTGCTCTTAACAATGCCTGTCCTCAAAAGATTCTGTTTTACCAGTGCCTAACTGACATGGTGGGAGGGTGAAGTAGGAGATAGATGGGCCCCTGGGCCAGACAGCTGGTGTTTGTCAAGTGGAGCAAAACTGAAGTTTTGTCCTCAGCCACACAAGAATGATGCCCGTTTCCCTTCCTCCACTGATACGGAGGGAATGAACTAGCAGTGGGGAATTTGTTGCAGCAAAAATAGAAATGAAGTTTTTCCTCTCCTGAGAACAAGGAAAGTAAAGGGAACAGTGATCAGCCTAGAGAAGAAACCAACAGGCCTGAAAGAGTTAATCACTCCTAGCTATATCTTAACTGTTACTAATCTGTAGTGTCTGTAACTAGATCTGTCCTTCACAAAGCTAACCTATCACTACCTGACACTATGTGAATTACATCCTGCACCTATCACCCCCTAACTCTGTGTGATGTAAATTACATCCTGCACCTGGTGTTTAAGCTCCCTGCACTCCCTTGTAACAAGTCACCCCTTGTCGCTTTTTGCGTTTCAGAAAGAAGGTCACAGGCCAATAAACCAGAGACAAACAGGCCCAGTTACCGGGTCGGGCCGCCGGACGCCAGATGTGACTGTTTTGAAATAATGCAAGAAGAAGAAAAATGCAAGACCTTCATGACTTCGATCCTTATCATACACCCCCGGACTTCGAGCCCCACCTATAAGATCTCCTCTGATTCCTCGGGAACTGAGGGCACAGTTCTTGAGGCGCTAGCCTGCTGTGTTTTCCCCTTTGCCTGGCAAAGAATTAAAAGCTATCTTTCTTTTCCTCCAAAAACTCTGTCTCCATATTTCTGTTCAGTATCAGTGCACAGAGAGCCAAGGTTTTTTTGGCAATAGGGGAAATTGCTAACTTGAGTCTCCTCTAGCCTTTCTGCTTGACCTAAGTTGAGGGAGAGAGGGACCTCAGAAAGAGTTGTGAGGTTGAGAGTTTTGTTTTGTTTTGTTTAAACCCCAACAGCAAACACGTGGTGTGTTTTCCGAAACCACTTCACCAGCTCTCCAATTCCAACTGGGTGTCTTACAACTCAATTCTACCACTAACCAAAGTTAACACCAGATTCCACAGTTGAAGGGCCCAGTCCTGTTGTTGGGGGAACCTCTGACCATAACTGCCCACCCTGGCCAGACACGATAGTAACCACCTGCATGAGTTATCTTACAACAGGAGGTTCTGGTAAGGAATGCAGAACTAACAAGCTACCACCAACCGTAAGAATGTGGGAAAGGTCAAAAGGAGAGAAGAGATGCCAGTCCGTATATCTTATCAGCCTCCCAGAATCCTTCTCACTGGAATCCATCTTGGCTGAGCGATGGGTGTGCCACCAGGAAGGACCCTGAGTCAGAATGATCGGCCAGAGACAACCCAGAAAGGAACCCCATTACTATAAAACGTGAGACTTTGAGCTATGTGGCAGAGCAGTTCTTCTGGGTTCCCTTACCCTGCTGCTCTCCACCTGGGCGCCCCTTCCCAATGAAATCCCTCGCTTTGTCAGTATGTGTGTCTCCTTGGACAATTCATTTCTGAGTGTTAGACAAGAGCCCATTCTCAGGCCCTGGAAGGGGTTACCCTTCCTGCAACACCACAAGACTGCCCCCATGTCAGATGCCAGCTGCAAATGCAAGGCCCAGGCCACACACATTTCTGGATGGCTGACTACAAATTCAGAAGTTCCCTATAACCCCTCATGTTTGTTCATTTGATAGAACGACTATTAGAACTAAGAAAAATGCTTTACTTCTTATTATCAGTTTATTTTAAAAGATACAAGTCAGGCACAGCCAGATGGAAAGGGTGCACAGGGCAAAGTAGGGGAACAGGGGTAGGAAGGTTCCATGCCCTCTCCTGGCATGACAGCCTCCCAGCACAGTGATGTGTTCACCAACCCAGATATCTCTGAATCCCGAAGTTTAGGGGTTTTGATAGAGTTTTCAACACTGGGGGCTTGAGGGTGGGCTGGGCTGAAAGTTCTAAGCCTCTAATCATAGCTTGTTCTTCCTGGTAACCGTCCCCCATCATGAAATCATCTATGGGTCTGGAAACAGTTGCCTCATTAGAACGTAAGATGCTACCATCACATGGGAAATTCCAAGGGCTTTAGGAGGTCTTTGCTAAGAACCATGGACAAAGACCAAATATCTTTCTTATACCATAGAAGGTCACAGTCTATGGTCACATACTGAGACCCAATCATGGGACTATAAAACATTTCCTTTCCACCCTCAACGTACCACCACATCAAGAAGACACCTAATAACAGTATAAAACACTGACAGAACTGTATGTTTCAGAACTTATTTACAAGTCTCTATAGTACTCCTAAAGATGACATGGGAGACAGAAGCAAGGACGCCTGAAGATATTTTAGCCTCTGACAGCCACAGCAAATAATAAACAACTCCAAACCCTAGTCAGATAAACCTAAAATCTCATACTACAGGCCTAAAAACCTCAGTTCCTTTTCATGGTACGTCATGTCTGGTATTCAACAAAAGATTAAAAGGCACAATAAAAGACTTAAAAAACACACCTCCTAAAAAAATAACCAAAAAAAGGAGGGGAAAAAAAGAGAAAAAAAAAAAAAAAAAACCCAACACATCTCTGGGATTAGGACAAGCAAAAGAACCTGATTCAGATGTAGCAGATATGCTGGAATTATCAGACCAGTCATTTAAAGCAACCATGATTCATATGCTAAGTGCTCTAATGGAAATAATGGATAACCTGCAAGAACAGACAGGTAACATGTGCAGAGCTGGAAACTCTAAAAAAGAACCAAAGGGAAAGCAAAGAAATTTAAAAAAAACCAAAAGAACAGAACAAAAATAAAGAATTCCTTTTTGGGGGGACCTTACCATTACAGTGGAAATGTGTGAGAAAAAAGAATCAGCAACCTTGAGGAGCCGTCACTAGAACCTTCTGAACTGAAATGCAAAGATAAGAAAAGGGTAAAAAGACAGAACAGAAATCCAAGAGCTCTGGGACAATTAAAAGAGGTGTAACATATACAAAATGGGAATACATGAAGGAGAAGAAATAGACAGGATACATAAAACAATAATGAGTGAGATTTTCCCCCAGATTAATAATGGATACCAAAATAGAGATGTAGGCAGCTCAGAGGTCACCAAACAGGATAAAAACCCTAAAAATGCACACCTAGAAATATATATTCAAACTCAAGAAAAATCAAAAACAAAAAAAATCTTGAAATGTCAGGGAAAAAAAACCTTAGTTACAGAGAAACAAGGATAAGAAGTAAATTGGACTTTTCTTTTCAGAAACCACGCAAGCAGGAAGAGAGTTTTGTGAAACACAGTGTTGAAAGAGAAACCACCCAACTAGAATTTTGTGTCAAGCAAAATTATCTTTCAAGTGAGGGAGAAATAAAGACTCCCCAAAAAATTGAGGGAATTTGTCACCAATACCCCTGCTTTGCAAGAAATGTTAAAAGAAATTCATCAGGAAGAAGGTAAATGATAAAGGTTAAGTGTTAGGGAAGGAACAAATGAAGGTAATAATAAAATCATTTGTTTTTGTTATTCTTAATTAATCTGACATAACATTTTGTTGAAAATAATAATAGCAGCAACATATTCAGTAATTATAGCTTTTGGATGAGTGAAATGAATGACAGAAATGTTACAACGGGCAAGGGAGAGAATTTGCACATCCAGTGAAATGCTATGGTATGAGTTGGGTTAGTTGTAAATGTATACTACAAACTCAAGGGCAATGACTAAAAATGTAAAAAAAAAAAAAAAAAAGTTATAATGATATGCTAAGAGAAGAGAAAAAATGGAATCAAGTAAAATGTCCCCTAAAAGGTAGAGAAGACAGAAGAAAAGTGGAAGACAAAAAAGAAACAAAGAACAAGGGCAACAAATAAAAAATGGTAAAAATATGGTAGATATTAATCCAGCTATATCAATAATCACTTTAAACACCTAAGATCCTAGATGTCATGAAGCAACTAAGCCCGTGTGCCACAACTACTGAGCCTGCACTCTAGAGCCCACGAGCCACAACTACTGAAGTCTGCGTGCCCTAGAGCCCGTGCTCCGCAACAAGAGAAGCCACCGCAATGAGAAGCTCACGCACCGCAATGAAGAGTAGCCCCCACTCGCCACAACTAGAGAAAGCCCGCATGCAGCAAAGAAGACCCAACGCAGCCAAAAATTAATTAATTAATTAAAAAAAAAAAGAATACCAAGGGGGTCAGCATGGATGAGTGGCTGGAAGGCTGGTACCAGGAAGTCATGAGGACTCTCACCAACCAGGGCTTGGAAATCCATAAAAGGGCTGCAGACCCTACTAATTGCTCGCTAAATCCATCAGGAGCCTTGTACACCAGCTGCTTTGGGATACTCTGCCTGCAGACACTTCCAACTGGCCCATGGGCACACCCAGTGCTCCATATACGTCAACCCACACCCTATGTCTGGCACTTCACATGACCCCCAGATGAGGAGCGCAAGACTGCACAGTAAACACACACATGTAGCTCATAAGCACACACATGTAGCTCATAAGCACACACATGTAGCTCATAAGCACACACATGTAGCTCATAAGCACACACATGTAGCCGGCTTGACTAGGTGGGATTGGGAAGACATACAAACGTGAGCATTTCAGGGGAAGCAAACACAGCACCCAGACTGGATGTGAGGGATCAAGGAAAGGCATAGAATCTTAAGACTTCTGTCCAAAAGAGGGAACAAGAGGCATGAAGTGGGCATCCACAGAAAAAGCCTGAAAGAAGCTCAGAATATCCATCTGGGTTGAATGGTGAAGGTGTTTCTCTCCCAAAGCCAGTCAGTAAAAACTGGAAGAGGTGACTGTTTCTTCAAATGCAAAGACAGCAACACAACACTTCGTGGAAAATGAAGAAGGAAAAAAAAAAAGAAGATTGTAAGGCATTCTGCTAGCTCAACAAGAAAAGCCACAACATGGACATATATACACTACCAAATGTAAAATAGATAGCTAGTGGGAAGCAGCCGCATAGCACAGGGAGATCGGCCCTGTGCTTTGTGACCGCCTGGCGGGGTGGGATGGGAAGGGTGGGAGGGAGGGAGACACAAGAGGGAAGAGATATGGGAACATATGTATATGTATAACTGATTCACTTTGTTATAAAGCAGAAACTAACATCATTGTAAAGCAATTATACTCCAATAAAGATGTTAAAAAAAAAAAGAGGAAGAAAAGCCACAAGTATCTATTGATTCCAGAAAATAATGATGCTGGTTATTATTTCCATGGCAAGAAACTGTTTTGTAAACAATCATACTTGAGCACTTCTGCTCTGCAAGCCTAAGCCCTGGAATTATTGATACATTCGAAAGCACCCAAAAGTAAGCAATAGACTTCAGAAACACCCGCTAAGGGCAGGAAAAAAGGGAAACAAATTTTAACACAGGCAATGTACTAATGTTATATTTTACTTTTCTGAAATTCACCTTTCTTTAATTTACAGTTACTGTAAAACGGTGACTAAAAAGTGAATAAAACTTTTTAGGGTGACAAACCCATGGAGGAGCAGGAACATTTCTCAAGGGGTAGCTACACCCAAGGGCTTCCCATAGAATACAGGATGTCTGTGCCCAGGAAAGACTCTGGGGGGAGACACCCAAGGATTTCATACAGCCTAGTTACAGGTGGTTATTCTCTGCTTTCCTCTCGTGGTAAAGTATCCACAAACCAAAAACTACACCTTTAAACATGAGCCATTCATTGGCTGTGGGAAAATGACAAAATTCCGCATCCCCCTCTGCCAAAGAGTAGCTGTGGGACCTTGGGTAAGAATTTAACTTCTTGGATCCTTGAATGTTTGCTTCTAAAAAGTGAGCTTAATATTTATTAGGTGTTAGGATTAAATGAGATCTGTGTAAGGTGTATGCACAGTCCCTGATATATGGTGAGCATTAAATAATTTTTATTTCCATTAATAATACTATTGATTTTATTATTAAATAAATGAACGCATAAATTTTCCACCCTGGAAAAAAAAAATACCGCGTCTGTTTGACATGCACCACGGAGGACAAATAGTTGATAATGATGCTGTGAATTAGAGACACAGTTGGCTTTGGGAAGGCGGGGAGGGACCTGGAATTTATGGACTTAATGCCAGCCCTAGGAAGAGCTAGGCTAGGGCGACAGGTTCGTGGATTTGAGACTCTGCTTCCCCAAACATTTGGAAAACTCCGGAGAAAACGGGTCCTCTTGGGGAGAAAGGTGGCACTGGGGTCCCCACAGACTAAAGCTCCACCCACACTTAAAGACCAGACACAGAGTCTGAAGACTCTACCCGAGGTCAATGCACAATCTGAGGAGAGACGGGCTGCGGGCGCAGAGCTGCCCAGAGAGGCTCCGGGGCCAAAGTCACCACGCACAGTGATGGGACAGGACGCCCGAAGTCTCGGCTGCTGGCCCAGCCCCCGCGCTGAGAGCTGGAGGGGGCTTAGGTCTGAGCTGAGCCCCGGGCGGACTTAGGTCTGCAGACTCCGGAGTTGACCGCAGCAGAGTTCGGGTCCCACAGTGGCAGGTTCCGACTCAACCCCTCCTCCCTGTCCTGGGACACCTGGCCCCTCAACTCACCATTTCCTGGCTTCTGGGGTCCCCCTGGGGTCCTCCCTTCCACTCCTGCCGCCTCTGCAGTTCACAGCATCATATACGCTGCAGAGAGACACCTGGGACCCGGGAGAGCAGATGAAACGCGACGCTGAGCACCTCCAGGAGCCCCTATGTGGTCGGCTAAGTGTTGCCCCACCCACCTTCCCGTGCTGCGCCCCTGATTGGACAATTCATGAGAACCCACCCCCTTTCCCTGAGTGACAGCAGGGCAGAAGGTCACGTGGTTGAACATAATGAGTTTCAGCCAGTGGGCTGGAACTTGCCCCCTCCAGGGAAGTTTGCTTTTAAACAAGACTTTTTCATAGGTGTTCCTAACCAATATTATGCATAATCACACAGGGAAAGCCACAGGGCTTATGGGAAAAATGGGATTGGGTGGGGTTCAACACTCAAAACTTGTCACTGACATTGAAAAAGAAAAGGAATCTAATAAAACAGCATCTTACCTATATTGAATGGTTAAGAAATACAAAAGCACTCCAAGAAACAGAGCACTTTACCTTGAAAGAGGCCTGTCCTTTGCTTGTAGAAGTGATCATCACAAGGATTGACACTTGTGAGTTATAATGAAGAGGTGGAAGGAGAGTTACCTAAAATCACACAGAAAGTCAGAACCCAGATGGATACAGGGATTCCCTCATAACACCTGAGAGGCACTGAATGAGCTGGCGGTGTCCTGAGCTGTGCGCATGTGTTCTGTGTATTTCTGAGCAGCTAGGTTCACCTGGGTGCAGTTTTCTGCAGTTAACTCCAGTTTCTCTTGTGTGCCTTGCAGATGAAATTGCACATAAGCAAACATAAAATTTACATTATGTTCAAATTGTTTCCAAATTTATCTATACCCAGAAAAATATCATGTTTTCAAACAAGCATTATAGCAGAACTGACTGCATGTAGATGTAGATATAATTTTTTTCTGAACCATTTGAAAGTTGAAAATATCATGACACTTCACCATTAAATATATCAGCATGAATCACCCAGAATCAGGACATTGTCCTGTGTAACCATAATACCAATACCATGCTTCAAAAGTTGAGACTATTTTGGTATCATCTAATATTCAGTCCATATCAAACCAAGCAGAACCCATGGGGACTTTACAGGGATACCCCTGTATCCCCCACCTGATGTTTATATTGTAGAAAATCTTTAGCCTCCTAGGCCTTCCCGGAGTTCCAAAGAGCAAATTTAATAAGAGAAGGGGGAGAATGCTGAAACAAAGGAAAAGGGTCAAGCAAGACAAAATAATAATAGTTTAGCCAGAAAACAAAGTCAAGGACCTGAGTTCCTCCTCAAGGGTATATTTACTAATCTGAGCTGTATCTTTGAGTTGTTTTTCTGATAATAAAACTCCCACCAGGTGGAAGAAGTTAACTGTATGCTGACCACAAACACATGGACCCCAGAGTGGCTGGAACCAGAAAGTTGATGCTGTTAACTCCTGAAATACCACCCTGTTACCTCACCATCCACCAATCAGAGAATTGTGCAGCGTGACCCTCTTCCTCACTTTATCTATAAAACACTTCCCTTAAAGCCACTGGGGAGTCCAATTTGTTGATAAGTCCAACAAAGTTAGCCTAAGTACCCAAGTAACACAATTGGCTATGTAGTACTGTACTGTAATAGATTTATAATACTTTTCACACAAATAATACATAAAAAACATCTTTTTGCCTCCACTCTCTCAATTATTTTCACTTTTTTTTTTCATTTTTATCCCTTGGTGCTTCTTTGCTGTACCAGCTACATCACCGCTGCTTTTACACTTGCTTCCAGACATCTGGGCTTGAAATAAAGATGCTGTGCTACTGTACTCGATATGGTACTGTACAGTAAAGTACACAAAACATAACCACTTGTAGAGGATGCACGCACGTGACAATGTATGCCAGACACGTAAACTAACTTACATGATTGGACATGCGAACCCATGTTCGTATCTTTGAAAGTACTCAACTTCAAGGTTCGTGTGTAGGGGACTTACCGTATTCCAACTGTCTTCAAATATTTCCTTTTTGTAGGTGGCTTTTTTCAAACTAGGATTCAATCCACCTTCCTATAACAATTAGGTTATTGACTTTTTAGTGTCTTTTGATTTAGTCCTACTCAGAACCTCACCTCCCCCCCACCGCCCCGCTGTTTTTTATTATGTCATTGACTCTTAAAGACGCCAGAACAGAATCTGGCTTTGTCCGCTTGCTTGAAATATACTCTTGAATAAAACTATACTTGAAAGGAATTATTCATAGAGTAAGTCTTATTAAATGAGAAAATTGGGTAAATTGGAAAAAAATGTTAGTGGGCAAATTGCTCCTCAGGCAAGTTCTCAAATGAGGCATTGAAGGATAAACGTGCCCAGGAGTGTCCTCAAAGGTGCCCTGGGAGGAGGAAGAAACGGGCTCAAGCCAAGACTAGTTGTTCTTCCTGACTACCTATTTCTCACATGTTCCCATGCCAATCCAACCCAGCATAAGGGTCTTGAAAGATTTCAGGGTTGAGCAAGAAAAAAGATATGACCACACACAAGGTGGCAGCAGCACACACAAGGTTTACTAGGCAATACTTGGACCAGTATGCATGCAGGGGAGGTACCTGGGAGCATGACATTTTGAAGAGGTTATGGCACGGAAATCACTACTCAGAAGGGTGGAAGGGCAAGGGAACTCTCCTAGAGAGAGGGGAGGTGGTCAGTGAGGAAACATACATGTCTAGTTGATGTCACTCAGCAGCCTCGTGGGGATCTCTGGCTTAGACAGCTCTAAAGGACATCAGGGATTAAGGCATTTTACAGCCACAGGGTTTATCTTTTTTATGGAATCACATGTTGTATGCAGTTTCACAGGGTATGCAAAGCAGGCAGATTCTAAACGAAATGGCAACTTTATCAAACAGTAAGCCTCTATATTAACAAGGGATTGATTCTAGAGCCTCTGTATTCTTATTCAGTATTTTGGTTTTTTCCTCTGATAATGAACTCTCGAGATTATTTTGGTATATTACTATTTTCCATATTCTCTCTCATGTTCCCCCACCTAAAATGTCTTAGTTCTCCTTGAAAAATTCCCTTCCTTGTGAATTTGAGAATCTACATCTTTACTTTCTAAAAATTACATTATGGTTTTAACTATATTACATTAAATCAAATATTTTGGGTGAAAATCAGCTCTTTCCAATATTGTAACCATTGATAAAGATGGTATGTCTCTACTTAATCAGGGATTTTATTTCCTGTCATATTACTTCATCATAATGTGTTCTCTTTTCTCTATTGTATTTGTTAATTTATTTAAAAATATTTATTTATTTGGTTGCTGGGTCTTAGTTGCAGCAGGTGGGCTCCTTAGTTGCAGCTCCAGGTCTCCTTAGTTGCAGCTCCAAGGCTCCTTAGTTGCAGCACATGGGCTCCCCAGTTGCAGCATGCAAACTCTTAGCTGTGGCATGCATGTGGGATCTAGTTCCTTGACCAGGGATTGAACCCGGGCTCCCTGCATTGGGAGCACGGAGTCTTTATCCGTTGTGCCACCAGGGAAGTCCCTGTTGTATTTGTTTAGAATTCATTGATTTGTCATTATTTTTATGATTACCTTCCTTCCAATCCTCAAAATTTACTCTTCTCTTCTTTTTAAAATTTCCTAAGGCGGAGCTCAGATTATTGATTTCAGACATTTCTTCTCTTCTAACATAAGCATATAGTGCAATAAGTTTCCCTCTTGGCACTATTTTATTTCCATTCTACAAACTTTGAAGTGCTGTATTTTCGTGTTCATTACTTTTGTCTATTTAAAAAATTTTTTTGAGGGTTTCAATTTTTACCATAGGTTATTTATAAGTGTGTTGAATAATTTCCAATTATTTGGAGATTTTCTAGTCATTTTTATGTTATTGCTTTGAAATTGGTTCCATCATGGTCAGTGAACATCCTCTGTATGATTTCAATTCTTTTATATTTCTTGAGTGCTTTTTTAATGGCCCATAATATGTTCTATTTTGGTGGATGTTTTATGGGGGCTTGACAGTAACGTGTATTCTGATGTTGTTGAATGGAGTGTACTATAAATTTCAACCCAGTGTTCTATAAATGTCAACATGATACTGATGTTTGATAGTTGCTCAGTTTTCCTATATTCTTGCTGACTTTTTGTTGAGTAACACTGTCACTTCCTGAGGGGGGGTACTGAAGTCCCTAGTTATAATTTTGGATTACTCTATTTTTACTTTCAGTTATGTCAGTTATTTTTTTAGATTTTGATTTTATCGTGAATATTTTCAAAAGTACAGAAAACCTCAAAGAATTTTAGGTGAACACCTGCATACTCACAACATAGATTTTACCATTTTTAATACTTGCTTTGTCTCATAGCTATGAACAATATATCAATGAAACCATGTTATGTTTTGATGTGTCTCACTCTTTTTTTCCAGCTTTATTAAGGTAGGATTGACAAATTCAAATTATGTTACTTAGGTTGTACAATGTGGTTTCTTTTCTTTTTAAGATACACAATATCATGATATATCTTTTTTTGTTTCGTGTATTGGGTTGGCCGTTCGTTCGGGTTTTTCTATAAGAGCTTACAGAAACCCAAAGGAACTTTTTGGCCAACCCAATATTTTGATTCTCTGTTGTAATCACTATGTTCTTGGTGGATTGACTTTTTATCATCAGGTAATGTGCTTTTTTGTTCCTAGTAATTTTTTTTGATACAAAATATACTTTATTTCACGGATACAGATACTCGGGATTTTATTATTACTATTGGGTTGACCAAAAAGTGACTTTGGTTTTTAAGTAAAAATAAAAGACACATTTTTCATTTTCACCAAGGACTTTATTGAACAATGTATTCACCTTTTTGTTCCACTACCCTCTGCCATTTTCAGGCAACTTCATAATTCCATCTTCCCAAAACTTTTTATCTTTTTGAGCAAAGAATGTTCCAGGTGCCTTTTACAGTCTTCCAGGGAATTGAAATTTTTTCCATTAAGAGAATTTTCTAAAGATCGAAATAAATGGAAATCCAAAGGTGTAATGTCTGGTGAATACGGTGGATGAATCAGAACTTCCCAGCCAAGCTGTAACAGTTTTTGCCTGGTCATCAAAAAAACATGCGGTCTTGCGTTATCCTGATGGAAGATTATGCGTTTTCTGTTGACTAATTCTGGACGATTTTCGACAAGTGCTGCTTTAAGTTGGTCTACTTGGGAGCAGTACTTGTTGGAATTAATCATTTGGTTTTCCAGAAGGAGCTCATAATAGCGGACTCCCTTACAATCCCACCCTATGCACAACATCACCTTCTTTGGATGAAGACCGGCTTCTGGTGTGGTTGGTTCATTTCGCTTGCTCCATGATCTCTTCCATTCCATGTTATTGTACAGTATCCACTTTTCATCACCTGTCACAATTTGTTTTAAAAACGGAACATTTTCATTATGTTTAAGTAGAGAATCGCATGTGGAAATACAGTCAAGGAGGTTTTTTTCGATTAACTAATGTGGAACCCAAACATCAAAGTGATGAACATAACCAAGCTGGTGCAAATGATTTTCAACACGTAATTTGGATATTTTGAGTATGTCGGCTATCTCCTGCATGGTATAACATTAATTGTTCTCAATTAATGTCTTGATTTGATCGCTATCAACTTCAACAGGTCTACCCAGCCGTGGAGCATCATCCAGCGAGAAATCTCCAGCACGAAACTTTGCAAACCACTTTTGACATGTTTGATCAGTCACAACACCTTCTCCATACACTGCACAAATCTTTTTTTTTGCATTTCAGTTGCTTTTTTACCTTTCTTGAAATATTAAAGCGTAATATGCCAAAAATGTTGCTTTTTTCTTCCATCTTTAATATTAAAATGGCTACACAAAAATTCACCAATTTTGATAAGTTTTTTTTGAATGCACACTGATATAACAGCTGTCACAATACAATCTAACAAAACTGTTTCGAATGAAGTTAAAGACAACCAAGTGCTACTAGAGCCATCTTATGGAAAAAACAGAATGAACATATGGCCAATCCAATATTATTATTGTTTACATGTTATAACTTTTCCAATACATACAGTAAATTTATACTTGTTAAAATTGAAATTAGATTTGAAGAAAACCACGTTCCATTTATTTTTGAGGGGTATCCCACTGTAGTAATGGGTCCTGTTGATTATCCATTCATGCAGTGAAGGATGTTGGAGTACCATCCAGGTTTTGGCAATTATAAATTGAGCTTCTAAGAAGCATTTCTACCTGCAGTTTTTCATGAATGTAAGTTTTTATTCCTGAAAAGCAACTATCTTGAGTGGGAAAGTTGCATCAATTGTTGTGTGATATAATAGTATAAAAGAAAATACTGCACCGATATCTCAAGTGATTGTACTATTTTGCACTCCCACCAGCAGTGGATGAGAGATCCAGTTGCTCCATGGCTTAAACAGCTTTTAGTATCGTCAGCAATTTTCATTGTGGCCATTTTTATGGGTATGTATTATGCAATTAATGTGCTTCTAATATGGAAGTTTGAAGGCATAAATAATATAATGATTCCATCCAGTAATCCCACTCCTGGGCATATATCTGGACAAAACTATAATTCAAAAAGACACATGTACCCCAATTATCATAGCAGCACTATTCACAATAGCCAAGTCATGGAAGTAACCTAAATGTCCATTCACAGACAAATGGATAAAGAAGATGTGGTACATATATACAATGGAATACTTCTCAACCATAAAAAGGAATGAAATAATGCCATTTGCAGCAACATGGATGGACCTAGAGATTATCATACTAAGTGAAGTCAGTCAGAAAGAGAAAGACAAATACCATATGATATCACTTATATGTGGAATCTAAAATATGACACAAATGAACTTATCTGGGAAACAGAAACAGGCTCACAGACATAGAAAACAGACTTGCAGACTTGTGGTTGCCGAGGGGAAGTGGATGTGGGGGAGAGATGGATTGGGAGTTGCAGATTAGCAGATACAAACTATCATGTAGAGAATGGATAAACAATAAGGTCCTACTGTATAACACAGGGAACTATTGAATATATTCAATATCCTATAAAAAACCATAAGGAAAAGAATGTGAAAAAGAATATATATATGTATAACTGAACCACTTTGCTTTACAGCAGAAATTAACAGAATATTATAAATCAAATGTACTTCAATAAAATAAATTAAAAAGAACATAATGATTCTACATTAAAAAGGAAGATAGGATAATATATTTTGAATGTTTCTATTTGTGAACAGCAAGGAACTGTAAAACTGTCAGAAATTCCTAAAATTTAAAAACTGCAATGAAGGTAGAAGGACGTGCTCTCACTCCCTCTTGCGAGAACACCAGAATCACAAATAACTGCTGGACAATCATCAACAGGAAGACACTGGAACTCACCAAAAAAGATACCCCACATCCAAAGACAAAGGAGAAGCTATAATGAGGCTGTAGGAGGGGCGCAATCAGAGTAAAATCAAATCCCATAACTGGTGGGTGGGTGACTCACAGACTGGAGAACACTTATACCACAGAAGTCCACCCACTGGAGTGAAGGTTCTGAGCCCCACGTCAAGCTTCCCAACCTGGGGGTCCGGCAACGGGAGGAGGAATTCCTAGAGAATCAGACTTTGAAGCCTAGTGGGAATTGATTGCAGGACTTCGACAGGACTGGGGGAAACAGAGACTCCACTCTTGGAGGGCACACACAAAGTAGTGTGTGCATCCGGAACCAGGGGAAGGAGCAGTGACCCCGGGGGAGACTGAACCAGACCTACCTGCTAGTGTTGGAGGGTCTCCTGCAGAGGCGGGGGGTGGCTGTGGCTCACCATGGAGACAAGGACACTGGCAGCAGAAGTTCTAGGAAGTAATCCTTGGCGTGAGCCCTCCCAGAGTCTGTCATTAGCCCCACCAAAGAGCCCAGGTAGGCTCCAGTGTTGGGTTGCCTCAGGCAAAACAACAAACAGGGAGGGAACCCAGCCCCACCCATCAACAGTCAAGTGGATTAAAGTTTTACTGAGCTCTGACCACCACAGCAACAGCCAGCTCTACCCACCACCAGTCCCTCCCATCAAGCCTCTTAGATAGCCTCCTCCACCAGAGGGCAGAGAGCAGAAGCAAGAAGAACTACAATCCTGCAGCCTGTGGAACAAAAACCACATTCACAGAAAGATAGACAAGACAAAAAGGCAGAGGGCTATATACCAGATGAAGGAACAAGATAAAACCCCAGAAAAACAACTAAATGAAGTGGAGATAGGCAACCTTCCAGAAAAAGAATTCAGAATAATGATAGTGAAGATGATCCAGGATCTTGGAAAAAGAATGGAGGCAAAGATCGAGAAGAAGCAAGAAATGTTTAACAAAGACCTAGAAGAATTAAAGAACAAACAAACAGAGATGACCAATACAATAACAAATGAAAAATACACTAGAAGGAATCAATAGCAGAATAACTGAGGCAGAAGAATGGATAAGTGACCTGGAAGACAGAATGGTGGAATTCACTGCTGTGGAACAGACTAAAGAAAAAAGAATGAAAAGAAATGAAGACAGCCTAAGAGACCTCTGGGACAACATTAAACGCAACAACATTTGCATTATAGGGGTCTCAGAAGGAGAAGGGAGAGAGAAAGGACCAGAGAAAATATTTGAGGAGATTATAGTCGAAAACTTCCCTAACATGGGAACAGAAATAGCCACCCAAGTCCAGGAAGCGCAGTGAGTCCCATACAGGAGAACCCAAGGAGAAACACGTCGAGACACATAGTAATCAAATTGGCAAAAATTAAAGACAAAAATTCTTGAAAGCAGCAAGGGAAAAACGACAAATAATATACAAGGGAACTCCCATAAGGTTAACAGCTGACTTTTCAGCAGACACTCTACAAGCCAGAAGGAAGTGGCATGATATACTTAAAGTGATGAAAGGGAAGAATCTACAACCAAGATTACTCCAACCGGCAAGGATCTCATTCAGATTCGATGGAGAAATCAAAAGCTTTACAGACAAGCAAAAGCTAAGAGAATTCAGCACCACCAAACCAGCTCTACAACAAATGCTAAAGGAACTTCTTTAAGTGGGAAACACAAGAGAAGAAAAGGATCTACAAAAACAAACCCAAAACAATTAAGAAAATGGTCATAGGAACATACATATCGATAATTACTATAAACGTGAATGGATTAAATGCTCCAACCAAAAGACACAGGCTTGTTGAATGGATATCAAAACAAGACCCATATATATGCTGTCTACAAGAGACCCACTTCAGACCTAGGGACACATACAGACTGAAAGTGAGGGGATGGAAAAAGATATTCCATGCAAATGAAAATCAAAAGAAAGCTGGAGTACCTATACTCATATCAGATAAAATAGACTTTAAAAGAAAGAATGTTACAAGAGACAAGGAAGGACACTACATAATGATCAAGGGATCAATCCAAGAAGAAGATATAACAATTATAAATATATATGCACCCAACATAGGAGCACCTCATAACATAAGGCAACTGCTAACAGCTATAAAAGAGGAAATCGACAGTAACACAATAATACTGGGGGACTTTAACACCTCACTTACACCAATGGACAGATCATCCAAAATGAAAATAAATAAGGAAACAGAAGCTTTAAATGACACAATAGACCAGATAGATTTAATTGATATTTATAGGACATTCCATCCAAAAACAGCAGATTACACTTTCTTCTCAAGTGTGCATGGAACATTCTCCAAGATAGATCACATCTTAGGTCACAAATCAAGCCTCACTAAATTTAAGAAAATTGAAATCATATCAAGCATCTTTTCTGACCACAACCCTATGAGATTAGAAATGAATTACAAGGAAAAAAATGTAAAAAAAACAAACACATGGAGGCTAAACAATACATTACTAAATAACCAAGAGATCACTGAAGAAATCAAAGAGGAAATCAAAAAATACCTAGAGACAAATGACAATGAAAACACGATGGCCCAAAACCTATGGGATGCTGCAAAAGCAGTTCTAAGAGGGAAGTTTATAGCTATTCAAGCCTACCTTAAGAAACAAGAAAAATCTCAAATAAACAATCTAACCTTACACCTAAAGGAACTAGAGAAAGAAGAACAAACAAAACCCAAAGTTAGCAGAAGGAAAGAAATCATAAAGATCAGAGCGGAAATAAATGAAACAGAAACAAAGAAAACAATAGCAAAGATCAATAAAACTAAAAGCTGGTTCTTTGAGAAGATAAACAAGATTGATAAGCCATTAGCCAGACTCATCAAGAAAAAGAGGGAGAGGACTCAAATCAATAAAATTAGAAATGAAAAAGGAGAAGTTACAACAGACACCGCAGAAATACAAAGCATCCTAAGAGACTACTACGAGCAACACTATGCCAATAAAATGGACAACCTGGAAGAAATGGACACATTCTTAGAAAAGGTATAACCTTCCAAGACTGAACCAGGAAGAAATGGAAGATATGAACAGACCAATCACAAGTAATGAAATTGAAACTGTGATTAAAAATCTTCCAACAAACCAAAGCCCAGAACCAGATGGCTTCACAGGCGAATTCGATCAAACATTTAGAGAAGAGTTAACACCTATCCTTCTCAAACTCTTCCAAAATATAGCAGAGGGAGGAACACTCCCAAATTCATTCTATGAGGCCACCATCACCCTGATAACAAAGATAAAGATTTATTCCTCAGATAAAGATTTAACAAAAAAAAGAAAACTACAGGACAATATCACTGATGAACATAGATGCAAAAATCCTCAACAAAATACTAGCAAACAGAATCCAACAGCACATTAAAAGGATTGTACACCATGATCAAGTGGGGTTTATCCCAGGAATGCAAGGATTCTTCAATATACGCAAATCAATCCGTGTGATACACCATATTAACAAATTGAAGGATAAAAACCATATGGTCATCTCAATAGGTGCAGAAAAAGCTTTCAACAAAATCCAACACCCATTAATGATAAAAACTCTCCAGAAAGTAGGCATAGAGGGAACCTACCTCAACAGAATAAAAGCCATATATGACAAACCCACAGCCAACATCGTTGTCAATGGTGAAAAACTGAAACCATTTCCTCTAAGATCAGGAACAAGGCAAGCTTGCCCACTCTCACTACTATTATTCAACATAGTTTTGGAGGTTTTAGCCACAGCAATCAGAGAGGAAAAAGAAACAAAAGGAATCCAAATCGGAAAAGAAGTAAAGCTGTCACTGTTTGCAGATAACATGATACTATACACAGAGAAGCCTAAAGATGCTACCAGAAAACTACTAGAGCTAATCAATGAATTTGGTAAAGTAGAAGGATACAAAATTAAGGCACAGAAATCTCTTGCATTCGTATACACTAATGATGAAAAATCTGAAAGAGAAATTAAGGAAACACTCCCATTTACCACTGTAACAAAAAGAATAAAATACCTAGGAATAAACCTACCTAAGGAGACAAAAGACCTGTATGCAGAAAACTATAAGACACTGAAGAAAGAAATTAAGGATGATACAAACAGATGGAGAGATATACCATGTTCTTGGATTAGAAGAATCAACATTGTGAAGATGACTATACTACCCAAAGCAATCTACAGATTCAACGCAATCCCTATCAAACTACCAGTGGCATTTTTCCCAGAACTAGAACAAAAAGTTTCACAATTTGTATTGAGACACAAAAGACCCCAAATAGCCAAAGCAATCTTGAGAAAAAAAAAAAAAAAAAAACGGAGCTGGCGGAATCAGTGCCCTGACTTCAGACTCTACTACAAAGCTCCAATTAAGACAATAAGTCATTAAGACAACATGGTACTGGCACAGAAATAGAAATATACATCAATGTAAAAGGATAGCAACCCCAGAGATAAACCCACGCACATATGGTCACCTTATCTTTGATAAAGGAGGCAAGCATATACAATAGAGAAAAGACAGCGTCTTCAATAAGTGGTGCTGGGAAAACTGGACAGCTACATGTAAATGTATGAAATTAGAACACTCCCTAACACCATATACAAAAATAAACTCAAAATGGATTAAAGACCTAAAATGTAAGGCCAGACACTATAAAACTCTTAGAGGAAAACATAGGCAGAACAATCAATGAAATAAATCACAGCAAGATCCTTTTGACCCACCTCCTAGAGAAATGGAAAGAAAAACAAAAATAAACAAATGGGACCTAATGAAACTTCAAAGCTCTTGCACAGCAAAGGAAACCATAAACAAGACAAAAAGACAACCCTCAGAATGGGAGAAAATATTTGCAAATGAAGCAACTGACAAAAGATTAATCTCCAAAATATACAAGCAAGTCATGCAGCTCAATATCAAAAAAACAACCCAATCCAAAATATGGGCAGAAGACCTAAATAGACATTTCTCCAAGAAGATATACAGATTGCCAATAAACACATGAAAGGATGCTCAACATCACTAATCATCAGAGAAATGCAAATCAAAACTGCAATGTGGTATCACCTCACACCAGTCAGAATGGCCATTATCAAATTTTACTTAATTTTTAACTACTACAAAACTATATATTTTTTTAAAAAGGCATATTGAAGTTTTTCACATACAAATATTACTACAGAAGAGGCCAACAACATGCTTACTGGCCTCGCCAGGTTAACTCTCTTGGTACAGCCCTCAGAACAAATGAAGCTCCCCCTTGTTACTTAGAAATGGAATGGTATCCTTAGATCACAAGGCAACTTGTTTAAAAACTCTATTTTTTACCATTTCCAACAGTTTATCATTGTAATCAAGAAAAATCTTGATAATATGCAAGAAGTAAGAAATCACAGAAATAAATTGGTTGCTGAAGCTCACGTAAGATAATTGTCATTAATCCCCTAATTTTAATTTTTGGCGTTCATCAAAACAGGCTTGTTTTTTCATTGAATTTGAATAAATATGATAAATCTGAACTAATACAATGTTTACTAAAAATATTCTTCCTATCTGTTTTATATATTTGTGATTCTTCATAAGATTCCTTCTGAAAAGAGGGTTCTACTCCTAAAAAAAGTCTTTTAAAAAACTGAATGTGAAGTGTTATACTCCTTCTTTTTCTACTGACTTTTGTTTCTGAGATTGTTAAGCAAGTCTTCAATTTATTGGACTCATTTAAGATTCTAAAACCATCTTTTCTCTCTTCTCACACACATCCATCTTTTTCTCCCTGCTCCCCACTTCTCCCTCTGAGCTTGGTGTTTGTGTAAGACAATAACAGGAACAATCTGATTTGGCAGGATAATAATCAACCAAAATGTGTCTCTTCTGTTTCTCATTTTGCTTGATTACAACATCAAAATGCTAGAATGGGTGAACTATTTTGAAGTCTGGGCTTTGAAAACACCTGTTTAGTGATGTGGATGTGTGAATTTTTCTATTGAACAATAATAGCAGCTTACTCTGTCACTTTCACACTTTGATTACAAAAACAGTGGTCTGGACATATCCTGGCAAAATATATTCGGAGGTTATGGTAGCAGTTGAAATTCTCATGGAAGAATAAAAATGTGCATTAGGACAATTTACACTTATTTTATTTGTTATACAACCATATATAAGCAACGATCAACTCCTCTGTCCTAAGTAACTTTTTAATGTGTTATGTGAACTTCATCAGCAGCTTCTTGATTGGGTCTCAAGCACTAATCAGGCCCCTCACAAGTACATTGGATGCTTAGACATCTTGCCTCCATCATGAAGAGTAAGTAGGATCATAGTGACTAATCACATTAGCATGATTTAAAAATGCAGAGCGTGAATAGATTTCCCCCCCCAAGATTTGTAGTAAAAACATATGCACAATAAGACTGCAATAATTCATTACACCATTGGCTTGTTTATATTATAACATATTTATGTGCCCAGAAGAATGAAACCAGAAAACCACCATTAACAAGCAGAGGAAAGAGATTGTTTTTTTAACTGAATTCAGGATGAACATATAAAAAAAATATTTCAAAGAAGGGAAACTGCTATCTTGTTATGTCCTCTAAGACATTACAAAACCCAGTCTCACTAAAGATCTTTTTAGTAACCTATATTTTGTACTTGCCACTAAGAACCACTTTCTGCCCATAAAGCCAAACAGTGAGTTCCAGGTGAAGTCACTGCAAATCACAGAAGCATGTCACTAAGGGAAAATTCATTCCCGTGAATTTTCATGGGAAAATTCCCATGTTTCCCATGAAAGCAAAACCCCTTACCTTCGGGGGAAGATATCCCATTTACAAATAGTATCTTGCCACCCAAATGGATGTAAATTCACTGACTCCCTCTCAGGACTTGGGGTGTATGCTTTAGGGCTGAATTGGTCTGCTAAATATTAGCTAGGTACTGAGCAAGGTGCCTTAGATGCAACTATGAAAAATGACAAACGGTTCTTGCCTTCTACAAGCTTACCATCTAGTGAGGAAGGCACTAGATACTAATGATAGTATCAAGAGTTCTGTCCTGGAGGGTGTAATGACAGTGTTGATACCTGGAAGGTAAGCAGGAGTTCAGGGGAAAGGACATAATGATGCAAAGTATTCCAGGCAAAGTATTCCATTACAAGGAATGTTTAAGGAAATGAGAATAGTTTGTGATCAAATGATTATTGAATATTTGTTGAGTGCATACAGCTAACCTATAGATTACAAGGGAGAAAGTGGTGAAAAACAAAGCCAAAAGGGATTCAGAGGCCAGATTTATCAACTTAAACATTCAGGGGCCAGGGGCCTATCAGTGCAAAAGATAGACATGGTATCTGCCCTCAGGGAGCTAATAGTTTAGTAGGAGAAAAAGATTTTTAAAACTCAACACTAATGTCAAATTGGGATCAATACAATGAAAACAAATGGGTGTGAGGAGAGAGTAACAGGAAGAATCTGCTTAAGATGGGCTCAGAGGAGACATCTCTGAGGAGGTGAGATTTGAAGGATGAAAAAGGGTCAGATCATGAAGGGCCTGGTGAGCCTGATTAGTGAGTTGTGGGTTTTGTGGGGTTTTTTTTGAATTTTGTTTTCTTTTATACAGCAGGTTCTTATTAGTTATCTATTTTATACCTATTAGTGTATATATGTCAATCCCAGCCTCCCAATTCATCCAACCACCCCCTCCCACTTTCCCCTGTGAGTCCATACGTTTGTTCTCTACCTCTGTGTCTATTTTTGCCTTGAAGACTGGTTCATCTGTACCATTTTTCTAGGTTCCACATATATGCGTTAATTTACGATCTTTGCTTTTCTCTTTCTGACATACTTCACTCTGTATGACAGTCTCCAGGTCCATCCACGTCTCTACAAGTGACCCAGTTTCATTCCTTTTTATGGCTGAGTAATACCCATTGTATATATGTAGCACATCTTCTTTATCCGTTAGTCTGTCGATGGGCATTTAGGTTGCTTCCGTGACCCGGCTATTGTAACTAGTGCTGCAATGAACATTGGGGTGCATGTGTCTTTTTGAATTATGGTTTTCTCTGGGTATATGCCCAGTAGAGGGATTGCTGGGCCATATGTTAATTCTATTTTTAGTTTTTTAAGGAACCTCCGTACTGTTCTCCATAGTGGCTGTACCAATTTACATTCCCACCAACAGTGCAAGAGGGTTCCCTTTTCTCCACACCCTCTCCAGCATTTGTTGTTTGTAGATTTTCTGATGATGCCCTTTCTGACTGGTGTGAAGTGATAGCTCATTGTAGTTTTGATTTGCATTTCTCTAATAACGAGTGATGCTGAACAGCTTTTCCCGTGCCTCTTGGCCATCTGCATGTCTTCTTTGGAGAGATGTCTATTTAGGTCTGGGAGTTGGGATTTTACCTTGATGGCTATCCATGTTTAAAGGTTTTAAGTAGAGGAGAGATGCAATCAACTTGTACTTTAGACAAATCATTCGGGCTGCTATGCAGAGTCTGGAGATGAACAAGGCAGAAGGAAGAGGTAGGGAGATCAGCTGGATGGCTTTTCCAGTGAACTGGGTGAGAAAGAATTTCCTAGTGCCAGAATATTTTAGTAACAGTGCTATTAGGTAGAGGTAATATTAAACTATTTAACAATCAGTTTGGCATGAGCACTAACTCATCAGGATGGATGGTAGCTTCAGCACTGAGCAGGGTCTGCAGACGTCTCTCTGCTGGGCCAGGCTGGATAGACAGGTGGAACCCAGGGGTGAGGCCAACACAACTGGGGCTTAGACTAGCAGCTCTTTGCAACCAGTATGGAAGTATTTCAATATTTCAGCACCAGACGCAACTGTAGTAGTCTGGGAATTTGGTATAGAGAGCCAGGGAAAGATTCAGGGGATGGGTCAGGAAAGAGAAGGCTTACATGTGGGGAATGCGTGAGGTGAGCAAAAGGGAGGGGTTAGCGATTAGCCTCTGGGCTCTGCTTGGGCAACCAGGGAAACTCATTCATTTATTCAGCACTTTATGTTTAAGACACCTGAGAGATTTGAAATGTCAAGAGGGCCGTTGGATATGTGAGGCAGGAACGCGGGAAAGATCTGGGCTGCAGAAATAAATGTGGGAGTTTTCAGTACATCATTTGAAGCTAAAGAGTGGATGAATCCCCAAAGGAGAGACAATAGAACCCAGGATGGAGGCCTGAGCAACTCTGCCATTTAGAGTTTGTCAAGAGGAAAAGGAGCCTTTGATGGCAGAAAGAGTGGCTACTATTGTACAAGGAAAACGAATCCTGTGAGGTTTCGGAAGCTGAGCGGAGAGTGTTTCCAGGAGGAGGGAGTGGCCGGCTGTGTTCTAAGCTGCGGAGAGAGTGAGTAAGAAAGAGAGGACTAGAGACTCTCAGGGATTTAGCAGCACAGAGATTGTTGGTGACCTTGATAAGAGCAATTTCAGTGGGCGGTGAGCACAGAGGTCAGACTGTCTAGCACTGGAGGTGAATGAGAGGTGGGGAGGTAGAGATGGTGTGTCCAAGACAACTACTTGCAGTGATGTGGGACTTGGATTTTTTTTTTTTTAAAGGGAAGAGGCTTAAGCAAGTTTAATTGCTAGTAGGAGAAGCAGTAAGGTATTTTAATAGATTCCAGGGGTCAGCAAACTAGGGCTACTGCCTGTTTTTATAAATAAAATTGTATTGGAACCCAGCCACTCCCATTCATTTATGTGTTATCGATGACTGTTTTTATGCTGTAACAGCTTACTTACATTAGTACTTGTGAAAGACACCCTGTGACACAAAACCAAAAATATCTACTCTCTGACCCCCTTACAGAAAAAGTTTGTTAGCCCCTGGTTTAAACTAAAGTATTACATGCCCTTTTAATTTCCACAGAAATGCAAATAAATACAGACCATATATAAATGCATACATAATGACATACACTAACAATTTCCCAAGTCAAAAGTGCTATGGAAATTCTCCTTCATTCATTTACAAATTCATCAATTAAAAAAAAAAAGACAAAAAGACGTAGCTACTGCTCTTCTGCGCATACTACAGTTCTGTTGTTGACAATATAAAGTAAACACGTTTTATTCACTACAGCACACCTAGTACCTGGCGCTGAGCCTGACATGTGGTAAGTGCCCAATAAACACTGGTTGAAGCAAAGAAGAGAAGGAACCAGGTGCTGTACTGGGGAATTGTCTGGGGCAAGGGGTAGGGGAGCTTTTGAGATTGGGGTAAATAGCAGAGGATTCCCTGTGTACATGAACTTAGAACCATCCCAGTGAGGTTTGTGGGGGCTGGAATAGATCACATTCCTCTAGAATTAATCTGGAAAGTGAGGGGGAAATGGTCTGGGGAGATCTGGCTAAAGCTGAAGAGTATCCTTGATGTGAAAACAAAATCACAAAGTGGCAGTTTGTAGTTTGGCAGCAGGAAAGGGCAGTCTGCACAGTTCTTTATTTGTTGTGATGAAACAGAAAGTAGAGATGAGCTGAATTTATGTACAGTTCAAGCCAACTTATTCCTCAGGAGCATGTGTTGCTCTGTTAAAAAGTAGGTTAAAGTAACAAGTCAAAAAATGAAAATTTCCAAAAACATTTTGTTTAACTGAAAACAAGCATATATAAGTTGCCCAATCTTTTGACACAGGAGCAAGGCTTTTGAGCACAGGGCATCACTCTTGAATAAAGAACATCCATAACATTAACTGAGATTTAAAGTATGGGTGTCTTTAAAGGAGAATGAAAACTTATAGATAAAGGGGAAGCGATCTGAGTGCAGAATTCTTCTAGAGTTTTTCCCACAATCTTTTGCAACTATATTGCTCACACTTTATGAAGCTTTTGACTTGTTCACTAGAAACAACTCTTTTCTTTGTCTTCATATTTCATCTATTTATGTAATATTTAATGATATCACATCATTAAAATAACAAAATGCAAGTGTCCTAAACAGACGTAGGAAACAACTGCTTCACAGGGAGGATACAATTCATAACAGAAGGTAACCTACTAACCTTGTTCTGTGGTGGGAACGCTGGGGTACAAAGGGAATAGGCGGTGATTCTGGTGACTCCAGGAAAAAGAGGAAAGTTAAGAGGGTTTCTCAGGACTTCCCTGGTGGCGCAGTTGTTGAGAATCCGCCTACCAATGCAGGGGACACGGGTTTGAGCCCTAGTCTGGGAAGATCCCACATGCCGCAGAGCAACTAAGCCCATGTGCCACAACTACTGAGCCCATGTGCCACAACTACTGAAGCCCGCATGGCTAAAGCCTGGGCTCCACAACAAAAGAAGCCACCACAATGAGAAGACCATGCACCACAACGAAGAGTAGCCCCCGCTCTCCACAGCTAGAGAAAGCTCACGCGTAGCAACGAAGACCCCACGCAGCCAAAAATAAATAATAAATAAATTTATTTTAATAAAAAAAGACTGTTTCTCTGTGAGTGTGGTACAAGCATGTTACAGGGCTCCAGCTGGTGCTCCTTGAGTCACTGACAAGCTGCCAGCATGGCTGGGTCCCCTGAATATTGACTTGGGGCAGCTGTCCCAAGTCATCACACTCTAGGGACTGTGCAGTATTGTGCCCTGGAAAGCATGCATTAAATACTTGCTTTAGCTTCTTCTGGAATGTAGTATGTGGAATAATAGATGACTCCCCTTAACAATGCAACTACCAGAGAATTACAACTGATGAGAGACCAGCCTTATATATCCCATAGCAGATTTAGCTTTGCAAGGCACATTTAACGTTCTCAAACTGCTGAATCTAGAGAGAGACAGTAGAATCTCTGTAAGCATATTCTGGCAGCAAGTCACCGGGTAACTAACAAAGAACACCCAAAATAGCAGGCAAAGATGACTGAACAATATAAAAGTCGAGAATCAAAGCACTGGTTAATATATTACCATGAACTGAGACTGGGGAGCCCACGTTTTGCAGCAAAGGCCCAGCCAGCTTTCTAATTTATTTTATGCTAAAATTGGGTTGATAAAAAATGACCCTATTCTCTGCTGTCAATACTTTGGAAACATTTTCCCATAGTTTGGAAAGGAGGGAAATAAGATTTCCCTGTGAGAGTTAACTGTAAAACCAAGAATGTCATTGATTACATATAGATATGCAGTCACTCAAGAGATCGAGTATTTCCAATATGAAACCTTTTCATATTGTTCTCTATCAAGGCCTTAATTAATGGTAGAACTTGAAGGGGCCTAAAAGGTTCAAATGTTAGGACTCAGAAAGGTTACATGATATGTTCAAGGTCCTAAGGTCAATTATGAGTTAATCCAGCCTATGACCTAGGTCTCCCAGGTCCTAGTCTCATGTTTTTCTCATTATAACACCCACCTTCTAGTTGGAATTTTCTGATTAGCTGGGGTCACTGTATCCTTAGAGATACGGTTACTATAGCTGAGGACCAAATTACCCTACAAATCAATGAGGTAAAACAACTGTTTATAATGCTTATTGGGTCTGTGGGTCACAATTCAGACAGGGGCTGTGGAGATGACTTGGGGCTAAGATCCCCTGAAGACTCACTCACTCACACGTCTGCTGACTGATGGTGGCTCTCGCTGGGACCTCAGCACCTACAAGCAGCCTCTCTATGTAGCCTGAGCTTCCGCACAACATGGGGACTGGCTTCCAAGAGTGGGCATCACGAGACAGTCAGGCAGAGGCTCTATTGCCATTGATGACCCAGCTGGGAAGTCATGCAACATGACATCCACCCCATCCTCTTTTTGTTGGGGCAGTCATAAAGTTCTACTCCAGTTCAAGGGGAAGGGAATAGACTTCACCTCTTGATGGGAAGTGGCAAGGTCCTGGAACAGCGTGTGGGGTCAGAAATATTGCTGTGGCCACTTATGGAAATGACAATCTGCTACAACTAGAATTAAATGCCTGCTTTACAAGAAAAAAATTAGAGGGAGAAAAGAGGCAGCAGAAGAACAACTAACCAATCACACCTGAAGTCTGAGTATGCCTGCTCCCATTTCTCTCCCTCTGGGGAACTTTGCAATGTGTGCTTACTGCAAATTGAATGGGAATAAAGCATGTTAACTCAACATGATTGACGCTTTTATTTCATTTAACTGTCTAGTTTTGTGTGTTGGAAAGTATGTTTCCAGCTTTTATGCTAGGGATAAGACGTATCCTTCACAATGAGGAAAAGGGGAAAAACTATTTTAATTGAAGAACTTATTTTTTAAAATAGATCATGTACTAGACTATAAAGAAAACATCAACAAATCTCCTAAAGCACAAAGTGCACAGACATTCTCTGACCACAGAGCAATAAAACTATAAATTAGGAACATTTAAACAAAAATTTCCCACCTACTTGGAAATTCAAAAATACCCTTCTGTATATCTCTTGGGCATAAAAGGGGAAATATGATTGCAATCATAGAATATTTAGAAAATAAAAATAATGAAAACACTACAAAACAAAACTCATGGGATACGGCTAAAGCTATATTTTAAGAGGCACATAAATCAGTAAGGAATGAATAATGACAATGCCAGCAGCAGCAGCAACGGCTAACACTTTCTATTCTAGGAGCTTTATATGTATGGACTCATTTAATCCTCACAGCAACCTACAGGTAGATGCTATTATTTTCATTCTCATTTTACAGAGGAACAAATTGCGACACAGAAGGGATGAGTGATTTGCGCGAGATCATGCAACTAGCCCCTGTCATTCCAGGCACTGGGGTTACACAGTGACCTAGAAGGCAAAGTCTACGCTCTCTTACAGCTGTGAGCTCCTCATTACTGCTGGGCAGATGTGGGAGTGCCAGCTTCTCACGAGGCCTTCACGGATGCCTTCCTGGATGGGAGGGGCAGAAGTGCCTCGTTACCGCCGGGTGGTGGCAAAAGCCCTGAAGCTCCCCTAGGCCTTCTCTGGCAGTACCCCATCTGGGATGGGGAGAGAGGCCTTGTTACTGCCAGTGGGGGTGGAAGTCCAGGCTCCCCGTGTGGTCTCCACTGGTACTGTGGAGAGGGGAGGGAGGAGAGTGTGTATCATTCATGCCTGGTGGGGATGAAACTCCCAGCTCCCTAGGGATCCTTCTCTGCCGCCACCTTGGCAGGTGTGTTGGGGTGCCTTGGTACAGCCTAGCGGAAGGCTGAAGTCTAGTCTCCCCTCTAGGACTTGGCTGGCATGGGTGGGAGTGGGGCCACAGTTTTGTTTTGTTTTCTTTCTGTGGTTTTTGGCTGGAGTAGAGCTGCTTAGATAATTCTAAAAGTTTTCTATTTCACTAGGCTGACCTATTCCTGGTTCTCTGGCTAAGCAGAGCACGCTTTGGTTGAAGGTTTTTTTGTTTTTTTTTTTTGTCTGTGCCTGTTGGCGTTTGCACGTTGCTAGCTTCTTCAGCTCCAAGTCTGGGATATATGAGGTAAACAAACAAACAAGGTAGGAACTAACCATGTGTCATTCCTCAGGTCTCAAAGTCCCTAGCTGATCTGCCTTCCTCTCTCTACCTTTCAGCCTTCTTATGTTTCTTTTATATGTAATGTCCAAGGGTGTTAGTGTCACTTAGCTGGAGGAATATGGGAAACTACATCAACTTCATCTTCCCAGAAGAAGTTGTCTCTTATGTTAAGAAAAAAAAAAATCTGACAGGATGTGTTCATTCTCAGAGCAGGAGGAGAGTCAGAATGACAGAGAACCACTGATAGTGAGGGGTGGAGGGGAGAGAAAGGGGGTGGGATCCTGTGCACAAGCGGAAAGGATGGCCCTAGATGTGAACATGGAGAGTTCATCTGAAGTCACAAGAGGAAAAGATGAGCATCTATTAAAAATGAAGGGAGTTTGGTGGTGAGTGGATGAGGATGTCTCCATGGAATAAGGGAAGCCACCAACTGAGAAAGGGGGCCAGGGTCAGGGAAGGCTGGGGATTTGCAGAGAGAAGTTGCTTTGAAAGGTGGTGGAGAGAACTGACTAAAGAAATACAGAAGGATTTCTCTACATCCTGAAGCCACATAAATTTAGAAGGGAACCAGTTAGCCTAGTTGCTTGTTTTCCTCCAGAACTAGGTACAGAGTAGGCAGATAAATGTGGGTTTAATCAATAACTGTGCCAGATCAGATGAGAGAAGCAGGAAGAAAAAAAAAAAAACACACATGGAGGGTGAGAGGGCAGACAGCAGAAGCAAGAAAAACTACAATCCTGCAGCCTGTGGAACAAAAACCACATTTACAGAAAGATAGACAAGATGAAAAGGCAGAGGGCTATATACCAGATGAAGGAACAAGAAAAAACCCCAGAAACACAACTAAATGAAGTGGAGATAGGCAACCTTCCAGAAAAAGAATTCAGAATAATGATAGTGAAGATGATCCAGGACCTCGGAATAAGAATGGAGACAAAGACCGAGAAGATGCAAGAAATGTTTAACAAAGACCTAGAAGAATTAAAGAACAAACAAACAGAGATGACCAATACAATAACTGAAATGAAAACTACACTAGAAGGAATCAATAGCAGAATAACTGAGGCAGAAGAACGGATAAGTGACCTGGAAGACAGAATGGTGGAATTCACTGCTGTGGAACAGACTAAAGAAAAAAGAATGAAAAGAAATGAAGACAGCCTAAGAGACCTCTGGGACAACATTAAATGCAACAACATTCGCATTATAGGGGTCCCAGAAGGAGAAGAGAGAGAGAAAAGACCAGAGAAAATATTTGAGGAGATTATAGTCGAAAACTTCCCTACAATGGGAAAGGAAATAGCCACCCAAGTTCAGGAAGCGCAGAGAGTCCCATACAGGATAATTCCAAGGAGAAACACGCCGAGACACATAGTAATCAAAGTGGCAAAAATTAAAGACAAAGAAAAATTATTGAAAGCAGCAAGGGAAAAATGACAAATAACATACAAGGGAACTCCCATAAGGTTAACAGCTGATTTCTCAGCAGAAACTCTACAAGCCAGAAGGGAGTGGCATGATATACTTAAAGTGATGAAAGGGAAGAACCTACAACCAAGATTACTCTACCCGGCAAGGATCTCATTTAGATTTGATGGAGAAATCAAAAGCTTTACAGACAAGCAAAAGCTAAGAGAATTCAGCACCACCAAACCAGCTCTACAACAAGTGCTAAAGGAACTTCTCTAAGTGGGAAACACAAGAGAAGAAAAGGACCTACAAAAACAAACCCAAAACAATTAAGAAAATGGTCATAGGAACATACATATCGATAATTACCATAAATGTGAATGGATTAAATGCTCCAACCAAAAGACACAGGCTTGCCGAATGGATACAAAAACAAGACCCATATATATGCTGTCTACAAGAGACCCACTTCAGACCTAGGGACACATACAGACTGAAAGTGAGGAGATGGAAAAAGATATTCCATGCAAATGGAAATTAAAAGAAAGCTGGAGTAGCTATACTCATATCAGATACAATAGACGTTAAAATAAAGAATGTTACAAGAGACAAGGAAGGACACTACATAATGATCAAGGGATCAATCCAAGAAGAAGATATAACAATTATAAATATATATGCACCCAACATAGGAGCACCTCAGTACATAAGGCGACTGCTAACAGCTATAAAAGAGGAAATTGACAGTAACACAATCATAGTGGGGGACTTTAAATATATTTATTTATTTATTTATTTTGGCTGTGTTGGGTCTTCGTTTCTGTGCGAGGGCTTTCTCCAGTTGCGGCGAGCGGGGGCCACTCTTCATCGCGGTGCGCGGGCCTCTCACTGTCGCGGCCTCTCCCATTGCACAGCACAGGCTCCAGACGCGCAGGCTCAGTAGTTGTGGCTCACGGGCCTAGCCGCTCCGCGGCATGTGGGATCTTCCCGGACCGGGACACGAACCTGTGTCCCCTGCATTGGCAGGCGGACTCCCAACCACTGTGCCACCAGGGAAGCCCAATAGTGGGGGACTTTAACACCTCACTTACACCAATGGACAGATCATCCAAAATGAAAATAAATAAGGAAACAGAAGCTTTAAATGACACAATAGACCAGATAGATTTAATTGATATTTATAGGACATTCCATCCAAAAACAGCAGATTACACGTTCTTCTCAAGTGCACATGGAACATTCTCCAGGATAGATCACATCTTGGGTCACAAATCAAGCCTCAGTAAATTTAAGAAAATTGAAATCATATCAAACATCTTTTCTGACCACAATGCTATGAGATTAGAAATGAATTACAGGGAAAAAAACGTAAAAAACACAAAGACATGGAGGCTAAACAATACGTTACTAAATAACCAAGAGATCACTGAAGAAATCAAAGAGGAAATCAAAAAATACCTAGAGTCAAATGCCAATGAAAACATGACGACCCAAAACCTATGGGATGCAGCAAAAGCAGTTCTAAGAGGGAAGTTTATAGCTATACAAGCCTAACAAAAGAAACAAGAAAAATCTCAAGTAAACAATCTAACCTTACACCTAAAGAAACTAGAGAAAGAAGAACAAACAAAACCCAAAGTTAGCAGAAGGAAAGAAATCATAAAGATCAGAGCGGAAATAAATGAAATAGAAACAAAGAAAACAATAGCAAAGATCAATAAAACTAAAAGCTGGTTCTTTGAGAAGATAAACAAAATTGATAAGCCATTAGCCAGACTCATCAAGAAAAAGAGGGAGAGGACTCAAATCAATAAAATCAGAAATGAAAATGGAGAAGTTACAACAGACACCGCAGAAATACAAAGCATCCTAAGAGACTACTACAAGCAACTTTATGCCAATAAAATGGACAACCTGGAAGAAATGGACAAATTCTTACAAAGGTATAACCTTCCAAGACTGAACCAGGAAGAAACAGAAAATATGAACAGACCAATCACAAGTAATGAAATTGAAACTGTGATTAAAAATCTTCCAACAAACAAAAGTCCAGGACCAGATGGCTTCACAGGTGAATTCTATCAAACATTTAGAGAAGAGCTAACACCTATCCTTCTCAAACTCTTCCAAAAAATTGCAGAGGAAGGAACACTCCCAAACTCATTCTATGAGGCCACCATCACCCTGATCCCAAAACCAGACAAAGATACTACAAAAAGAGAAAATTACAGACCAATATCACTGATGAATATAGATGCAAAAATCCTCAACAAAATACTAGCAAACAGAAGCCAACAACACATTAAAACGATCATACACCACGATCAAGTGGGATTTATCCCAGGGATGCAAGGATTCTTCAATATATGCAAATCAGTCAATGTGATACACCATATTAACAAATTGAAGGATAAAAACCATATGATCATCTCAATAGGTGCAGAAAATTCAATTCTTCCAATTCTCCCAAAATTCAACACCCAGTTATGATAAAAACTCTCCAAAAAGTGGGCATAGAGGGAACCTACCTCAACATAATAAAGGCCATATATGACGAACCCACAGCAAACATCATTCTCAATGGTGAAAAACTGAAAGCATTTCCTCTAAGATCAGGAACGAGACAAGGATGTCCACTCTCACCACTATTATTCAACATAGTTCTGGAAGTCCTAGCCACGGCAATCAGAGAAGAAAAAGAAATAAAACGAATACAAATTGGAAAAGAAGAAGTAAAACTGTCACTGTTTGCAGATGACATGATACTATACATAGAGAATCCTAAAACTGCCACCAGAAAACTGCTAGAGCTAATTAATGAATATGGTAAAGTTGCAGGATACAAAATTAATGCACAGAAATCTCTTGCATTCCTATACACTGATGATGAAAAATCTGAAAGAGAAATTATGGAAACACTCCCATTTACCATTGCAACAAAAAGAATAAAATACCTAGGGATACACCTACCTAGGGAGACAAAAGACCTGTATGCAGAAAACTATAAGACACTGATGAAAGAAATTAAAGATGATACCAACAGATGGAGAGATATACCTTGTTCTTGGATTGGAAGAATCAACATTGTGAAAATGACTATACTACCCAAAGCAATCTACAGATTCAATGCAATCCCTATCAAATCACCAATGGCATTTTTTACGGAGCTAGAACAAATCATCTTAAAATTTGTATGGAGACACAAAAGACCCCGAATAGCCAAAGCAGTCTTGGAAAAAAACGGAGCTGGAGGAATCAGACTCCCTGACTTCAGACTCTACTACAAAACTACAGTAATCAAGACAATATGGTACTGGCACAAAAACAGAAACATAGATCAATGGAACAAGATAGAAAGCCCAGAGATAAACCCACGCACCTATGGTCAACTAATCTATGACAAAGGAGGCAAAGATATACAATGGAGAAAAGACAGTCTCTTCAATAAGTGGTGCTGGGAAAACTGGACAGCTACATGGAAAAGAATGAAATTAGAATACTCCCTAACACCATACACAAAAATAAACTCAAAATGGCTTCAAGACCTAAATGTAAGACTGGACACTATAAAACTCTTAGAGGAAAACATAGGAAGAACACTCTTTGACATAAATCACAGCAAGATCTTTTTTGATCCACCTCCTAGAGAAATGGAAATAAAAACAAAAATAAACAAATGGGACCTAATGAAACTTAAAAAAAAAAAAGGCATGGAGGGTGTGTATAAAGGAGTGATGATGATGATGAAACACAAAGTCAGTACCATAGAATGGCACAACTACAGAAGGCACTATTTTTATTGTATTTTGCAACACAGAGACCCAGCGTAGACTCTAATATGGATGGGGAAGAACCTGAGTAAATGGCCAGTGAATATTTGGGGGTGATTGAATTGGGAGTCCTAATAGGGCTGGAGAATTGTTAAGGTGGGACTGGTAAATTAGAGGCACCCAAAGATAGGAGATGATGGCCATAGAGAAGATATTTGAAATTGAGATTTAGGAGGTGAAATAGATATTGGAAATGAAAGATCTAGGATAAAAGAAGGTGTAGCTGAAGTGAGGTGGGGGGTGCTTAGCAAACTACATGCCCTTAACAAACTTCCCATTGAGAATAACTAAAAACAATGAATAAAATATAGAAATATATATATTTTTAAATGCATCAGGGACCTGCTAATAAAGTAAGGCCAAAAGGAATTCAAAGCAAGGCCCAAGTGAGATGACCCAGGCACTGATAATGGCCTTTGCACTGAGGACTTTTGACAAATCAGGGGATCTTGAGATCCAGTGTTCACAGCCTTGTGAAATATGGATGATAGTTGACAAAGCCTAGGTCCAGCCCAAAGAGGGCAGCATACAAGACAATCCTACATAAAGCTCGAAAGGGTATACTAGAAATGAAATTGCCCCCATTGCAGACAACAAGGACATTTGCTTATGTTAAAATTTGGCGCTGGCAAAGGAGAAGAAAAATCTTTCCTGAAAGTTTCTAAGTACAAGCTAGCCCTCACGTGTGAGTTTTGTTGCCAGAGTTGCACTACCTGGGTGGTCTGGAAAACCTTCAAGCTGAGAATTTAGTTTAAAGTGGCCCTCCTTCAGTAGTACCCATGAGCATCTGGCAGAAACACATGCAAATCCTTTTAAAATGAACTCCCTTCTATCGAGGCTTCAAAGAATTCCCATAGAAATATGAATTCACAATGAAAAAAGAAAAGCATCATGAGCGAGACCCAACAAAATAACAAGCAACTCACATCACCCACCAAAAGTCAATCAGGTGTTGGAAATATCAGATAGTATAAAATTTATATACAATTTATAATGATTAGAGAGCAGAAACTAGGGAGTCATCTGCAGGAGATAAGATTTTTACTTATACATAAAAATACATATTAAAGATGGGGACTTTGCTGGTGTAGTTTTTTTATAGGTTTTATAAACCACTTGAGCCTATATCAGTCATTTTAGTGTCTGACATGTTTGGAACTATCAGTGCTTTGTTGGTTTATGGCTTAAATTCTTTTTCTGGTCCGTTTCCTTCTTCCCTTCCCCCCACTTTTAAAATTTTCCTATACATAAAAATAGAATTAAGATTTTTTTTTAGTAAAATTGATACTTATAAGGTCAATATTTTAAAAATGCATTTCTATATACCAGCAACAAAAAATTAGAACGTGTAATAAAAAGACAGATGCCATTTACAGTAGTATCAAAAATATGAATTACCTAGGAAGAGATTTAACAAAATATGAGTAAGACCTGTATACAGAAAATCATAAAATGACTGAGAGAAGTCAAAGGAAATTTAAATAAATGGAAAGAGATACTATGTTTATGGGTAGGAAGATTCAGTATTATAAAGTTGTCATTGCTTTTCAAATTGATCCATAGATTTCTTTTATTACATTTAAAATCCCAACAAAGTATTTATTTTGACTGGTGGGCATTGAGGAATGGATAGTGGAACTTGGCAAGTTGATTCTCAAGTGTATCAGAACGGACACTGAAAATCAGTTGAGAAAGTATGAGCTTTAAATAACTGATGCTGAGACAACTGGGTATTCATATAGAAAAAAAGGTATCTGAACCCCTACCTCACACCACATGCCAAAAATCAATTCTAGGTGTCTAAAAGACTCAAAATTAGGTAGAGTTTTTAAGCTTTTTGAAAGTAATAAAAGAAAATGCCCTTTTCAATTAAAGGATGAGAAGAATCTCTGAAGCAAGACAGAAAAGCATAGGGAGTAAAGTAAATTACTATTAAAGTCAACTACATTAAAATGAAGAACTTCTGTTCATCAAGATATACCATAACAGAAGTGAAAAGATGAGCCACACACTGGGAGAGGGTATTTGCTATACCCATATGACAAAGGGTTAGTATCCAGACCATATAAAAACTATAAGCCATTCAGAAAACTACAACCTAATTTATTTTAAAGGGGAAAAAGATTTGACTGGGCATATCACTGAAGAGAGAACACAAATGGTAAAATAACATATGAAAATATGTTCAACTTCATTTGTAATCAGGGAAATGCAAATTAAAACCACAGTGGCATATTATTTCAATCTCATCAGCCTGACAGAAAATTTTAAATGTGGAATACCAAGAATTAGAGATGTGGAACCACTGAATTCTTATACAGTGTTTGTGGGAGAGTCAATTTATTTCAACCATTTTGGAAGATAATTTGCATTATCTAGTAGGTTGAAGGTATGCATGCCTTTTGACTCAGCAATTCTACTCTCTGATGTTTGGTCCCTAGAGAAACTCTTGTACACATGTAGTGGGCGGTAGGTACAAGATGTTCATAGTAGCATATCTGTAAGAGCAAAAACTAGAAATAACCAAGATATTCACCAAGAGTAGAATGGAGTAAAATTCTGGTATATTCATATAATTGAATACTATACAGAAATAAACATGAATAAACCGTAGTTATTTGCAACAACGTGGATGCATCTCAGGAACATGTTATTAAGTGGAAAAAGTATGTCCCAGAAAGACCCATATGGTAAATTCCAATTATATGACGTTCAAAAGCATGCAAACATCATATATACATACATATATAGGTATATATACATACACACACAGATGTATATATAGAATGATTAGGAAGGATGGGATTGGAGAGGGACACATAGGGTCTTAAATGTTCTATGTCTTAAATGGGACAGTAGATGCACAAGTGATCATGTCATTGTTACTTTTTTTATCCTTAAACATTTATTTTATAAATGTTCTTTTGTATATATCCGATACTTAATAAAATGTCAAGGCTCTTTGGAATTGAGGAGGTAAAAAGAGCTTTATCACAGAATGATTTCATGCTGGAAAGTTAGAAACAACAACAAAGGTCCCCAGTAAAGGTCTGGTTAAATAAATTAAGGTACATCTGTATAACAGAATAGCATCCAGCAATGAAGTGCATACACTGACATGAGATGTTCCTTGTATAGTAGATGAAAGAAGTTACAGAACGGTATGATATCTCATTTACATAAGAAATATAAAAATACACATACATAAGAATATAAAAAGCGTTGAGTGAGTACACCAGAAAGTTAACTGTATTGGAATCTGGGTGTTGACTATTAGAATTATATTTAGGTTTTTTTTTCTTGATTTCTTCTCATTTTTTTCTACCAGAAACATATATTACTATTATACCAAAAAAAGTCAGAGAAAGAGTAGCAAAGAATATCTAAGAAACATCAGAAAGAAGAATGTAAATATAAAGTATTTGGAAACGACCGTCACAAAATATATTAACATATTATTTGAAGAAAATGGTTACACTTTTATTAGAGTTAAAAATGAGATTTGAAGATAAATGGATTTATCTATCTATCAAGTTTCTGGCTAAAAGGCAATATAATAAAGATTTAACTACTTCCTAATTTAATTTACAGGATTAAAATAATCCCAAACAAAATCACAATGAAGTTTTTTTGTTTTTTGTTTTTAAGGGCAAATCATTCATTTATTGTTTAAAGATTGCAAGACAACATCTGAATTTCTGTAGCACAATGTAAATGTTTTACTTTTTTGATGAAGAGTATAATAGAAAAAACAATTAGTTTCCAGTAATATCTATATCTCTGTTCAGAATTAAGTCTTCCACAGACATGTTACCTGGAAACAAAAGCCTGTTACAATAAGCAAAGCTTCAACCAGAGCGGCTACTTTTCGGGCAGGGAAAGGTTCATCCCTCTAGGGGGATGCTGTGCTATGTAAAATGGCTGCAAGGTCACAGCCTTGAGGGCGCTGGAAGTCTATTCTCCTATTCCACATGAAGTAGTTTGGTGAACTTCAAACGTCCGTTCATCTGCAACCAAGCTGGCAACCTTTAACTGATTATTTCAAGCAGGTAAAAAATAAATTAAAAGAAATCCCTACACTGATGTTCCTTGATTTACACTGTTAAATCGTTCATTAACATGTAATTCTGGCTAAGAATTACATTTGAGACTCCTTGCTCAGATTTTGGTTAACAGTACAAATCTTTCAGAAATTCAAGTTCTTATTAATCAATCATTTGTCAGCTAGGATACATTCAGGCATCAGCTGCAACTACAGAATAGGCGCACTGCCTCAGCGCTTTGGAAAGGCAGAATCTAGAACCCTACTAGCAGACAAAATATCTGTTACTAGACAGCATATGTGCAGTACAGCAAGACAAAAACATATATTCATATGTTGGCTTGTTTAAGCCTCAAGCCCTCAATCCTTTGTTGAAATACAATAATTTCATTCCTATGGTTTTCAATACCAAAAACTCAACCTCCAGGAGGGCTTAAGTCTAATTTATACTCCAAACCAAGTAGCAGTGCAGTTCGCTACTACTGAGGCTGAATCCATAAAGACTTCAAGACCACGTCCAGAAGACAAGTTATTATATATAACACCCTAGAAGGTCTGAAACATAATAATCATATACATAGCTGGTCCTCCAGAGCTTTTTACCTATAACATGTTTTTTGATGAAAGTTATTTAATGTACTGGAGATAACTGTGACTTACTGATCAAATATTTGAGTACTTGTACTTACCTGGGATTTCATTTCTGCTGAAAGAAACAGGAAGAACAGGACTCACTTTAAAAAAACACACAAACTTTAGAAGTAAAAGTAAAAATCTTATCACACACTATCACTTTTGGAAGCAGCATAGAGGGGCAGTCAATGGTAAAACACTGGTGAAGTAGGTCAAAACTCTAGGCCAAAAATCCATTATTATTATCATCAGTGACAGTACCACAACTGTGCCCTTCCTAATTAATAATCACTCCTAAGAATCTTCATTTGGCACCAGATGATGTGTTTAAGAGAAACACTCTGGGAGGTTTTGAATCAGACTTGGTTTTTTGTTAGCCAGGTTACAGGAAAATGTTTAAAGTGGGGGGAAGGGAAGAAGGAAACGGACCAGAAAAAGAATTTAAGCCATAAACCAACAAAGCACTGATAGTTCCAAACATGTCAGACACTAAAATGACTGATATAGGCTCAAGTGGTGTATTAAACCTATAAAAAGACTACACCAGCAAAGTCCCCATTTATCTGTAGAGTTCAGAAACTAAAACAAGGAATATTTTAGCTTAAAACCTTATCTCAAGAGAATCACATACACTTCACAAGAATAAAAACACCTGAAAGCAAACATTTTTAATTGCTCCAATACCCCAAATATAAAGAAAAACTTAATTCAGAAGACTGGGCAATCTCCATCTCCCCTCCACACTAACCACCCATCCCATGGAAGACCAAGGGCGATCAGACCTTCCAGACTTAGGCAACACTTGGCTGCCGCAAAATTCTACGGAGACTCCTTGTGGAACAGCAGTCTCCCATCTCTTGTGTCTCTCCCTGTCATGATCATGCAGGAAGCAAGTCTGGCTGTTCTATTTGTTATCACTGTCTGTCACCCATCTGCCACATGATATTGCTACAAAGGTAAGTACAAAGTAACGTATCTAGTTCCCTTTCCCCCAGAAGGTTGAGGCTCAGGTACAGGGGTAATTCTCCTGTGCACACAAGTCATTATTTAGGCCGACTCAGTGACTTCAACAGGCTTCATCATGTGATCAGGTTTGTTGCCAGCTGCATAATGCTCCCACATCTGTAGATAGAGGCGCTCTAGTTCCATTGTGTATTGTTTGGTGTTGAACAGAGGGCTAGATGTTCTCTGCTTCCAGACTTTGCCACGAATTCTCTTCAGGTATTCTAGATCAGTTCCCAGTTTCACAGCTATGTCTTCATACTCTTGTCTATTTTTAGCAATAAGCTCAAGACAGCCTAAACAAGTGAGCTGGGAAGCTGCAACTCGGGAAGCAAGAGTCTCTCCTGGCATAGTCACCATGGGTGTCCCCGACCAAAGGACATCCATCCCTGTGGTGTGTCCATTACAGAGTGGAGTGTCCAAGCAGACATCAGCCAGCTGGCCTCTCCGAACATGTTCCTCTTTAGGAGCAACAGGTGAAAAAATGATACGGTTCTGGGGAAGGCCCATATTTTGCGCGTACTGTTGAATATTAGGTTCTCCTACTGCTGGGAAACGCAACAGCCACAGTACGCTATTGGGAACACGCTTCAGAATATTTGCCCACATCTGCAAAGTAGATGGGTCAATTTTATATAACTGATTAAAGTTACAGTACACAATGGCATCTTCCGGTAACCCGTACTGAGAACGTGTGGTTACAAGAATGGTACGGGGAACCTCCTCTCCAGTGGCAGCCTTATTGTTGATCTGGGTAGTTGCCAGTCCATTGCTAATACGGAATCCGTTCATTGTTATCTGAATTTGTCCTCTGTTAATCATTTCAATAACTGCTTCTGCAGTCGTATTCATAGGAATGACAGGCATATTAAGAGCTATATTACTGCTGTCTGCTTTGTCTCCTCCATCAGGACATTTCATCTTGACAATTTTCACATCTGGTAGACTATCAAGAAATGCTTTGAGGTCGATGCCATTCAGCACAATTCGATTGTCATAAATGTGCCCATTGGACTTAAAATCGATGACTGCTTTTTCCTTCAGGTGAGGGAACATATTAGCATGATCACCAATAAAGAAAGTATGGGGCATATAAGCCAGTTTCTCAGAATACTGCTCAGCAACTTCAGCAGGTGAAGTTTCCTGATCAGTGATGATATAATCCATGAAAAGCGCGCCACTAGTCCCAGGGTACCCCAGCCACATTGCCTGAATAGGAGCTGGCCTGAGAGCAAAGAGTTCATTTCGAGCACCCCTGGTATAACCATTCAGATTTACGAGGATGTGTATACCATCTTGATGGATGCGATCAGCTGCTTTTCCATCGCATGGAATCTGAGAAAGATCAACGAAATGATCGGCTTCTGCCATCACCTTCGCTCGGAAGTTTGTGCCATCATCTGGGCTCAGGGCATAACAGAATACCTCAAATTTATCACGATTGTGCATGCCTGGAATAGACTGCATAAGATGAGAAGTAGGATGGTTCCCAAAGTCAGAACTCACGTATCCTACACGCAGTCGACCATCACTGAGCTTCAAGTCCTTTGGATGTTCATATGGTGGTTTGTGAAGGACACTGATGTTATTCAGGCAGAGGTACCCATGCCTCTCGGCAATAGCCTTCCTGAAGCTGTGAGGAAGAGGATATAACATGCTGTGATGAGGCTGCACCGAAGGCAACCTGTTCTTCTCTAACTGGTCAGCCACAACGCTGACCAACCTCTTCATGCGCTCATCATAGTCTGTCCAGTCACAGACAGTCTGCAGGCAATGAGCCAGATTACAATAAGCGTCAGGAAAATCAGGTTGAAGCTTCAGAGCAGTGCGATAAGAAGCAATTGCTTCTGGAATATTCCCTGAATCCTTGTGAATGGAAGCCAGATTGTTGTGGGCATCCGCAAATGCAGGGTTAATCTGAATGGCACGAGTATAACAGTGCAAGGCTCCCTGAACATCCTGCATCCCCGTTAGAGTGTTTCCCATATTACAGTAGGCCTCGGCAAAGGTAGGACTGATTCGAATAGCCTCCTTATAATGCATCAGAGCTTCCTGCACTTTTCCCTGCCGCTGCAATACACTTGCTAAATTTGAATGGGCAGCAGCAAACTCTGGGAAGACTTCTAATGCTTTACCATACAAGCGAACTGCCTCTTCAGTGTTTCCCTGTTCTCGCTTGATATTGGCTAGGTTATTCAGAGAGTCTGCATGGGTGGGACACAGCCAGAGAGCTGTATTATAACAATCTTCTGCTTCGGCAACCCTGCCCTTCTCTTTGAGAGCGTTGGCTAGGTTGCAGTAAGCGTCCGGGAAATTTGGTTGCAATTCAATAGCTCGCCTGTACGTGTCTATTGCCAGATCTATCAGGCCTTGCTCATAGTATACACAAGCCAGGTTGCCATGTACCACTGCATGATTTGGACTCAAGCTTAGGGCACGAAGGTAAGCTGCCACAGCTCGTTCAAAAATCCGTGCGTCTTTGAAGACATTTCCTAAATTGATATAAGCATCCAGAAAATTGGGGTCATGGGTGACAGCCTTTTCAAAGTGATGAATTGCAAGCCAAATCTCCCCTTGTGCATTGAAAACACAGCCAAGGTTACTCCAAGCTACTGCAAAGTTCGGTTGCGTCTCAATTGCTTTCAAATAACATGCCTTGGCTTCTTCCAAGCGACCCAGGGCTTTGAGCAGGTTCCCCAGGTCACTGCAAACACAGTACAGATCAGGATTGTACTGAAGAGCAGAGGCGTAAGCTTGTACTGCCCCTTCCATGTCGCCTGCTGCTACCAAAGCGGCTGCCAGGTTAATATAACCATCGATGAAATCTGGTTTGAGACGCAACGCATGCCGGTAATGCTCGATTGCTTCCTGCAACTGCCCGCTTTCCTTGTACACATTCCCCAAATTCGAATAGGCTTCTGCCAGAAGAGGGTTCTTTTTAATTGCCAGAGTACTAAAGTGGGCAGATCCGTCCAGCCTTCGACACCGGAAGTGTATAGATGAAAGTAATAAAAGGACACCAGTATTGTCTGGCTCTTGTCTCCAGAGCTGCATGCAGTGTCTCTCAGCTGCCTCAAAATCTCCCGCCTGATAGGCTCGATGTGTCAACTCTGCTAACCCTTGGAAGGAAAGCATACGTTTCGTTGGGTCTGTGCTGTCGGCCACGTTGCCCACGGAAGACGCCATCTGGAGCTTCTGGAGGGAGTGCGAAAAGAGGGTAATTGAGTCCTGCTGCCGCCACTACTGGCAAGAATGTTTCTAGAGGTAGCAAATACAAGGGCAGCAGCCGTACCACTGCTTTGGCAGGCTTAAGCGGCGGCAACAGTTACATACACGGAACCTTAGGAACTCTGGTTGGCCATCTATCTCTCACGGTCTTGAAAAAATCACAATGAAGTCTTCTTTAATTGATAAAATGGTTCTAAAGTTTATCTGGAGATGCAAGAGGGAAGAGATGTGGGGACATATGTATATGTATAACTGATTCACTTTGTTATAAAGCAGAAACTAACACACCATAGTCAAGCAATTATAGTCCAATAAAGATGTTAAAAAAATATAAAGTTTATCTGGAAGAATAAATGGGGCTACTGATAATAGAATTCTGAAAATTAAAATTAAGAGGTTAGACTTGTTCTAATGGATACATTTTTAAATGAATGCTAAAGCGACAACCGTTGAACCACTATGATACAGTCAAATAGAAAGCTCTTAAACATCTAGTAGAAAGTGCTCAAACATCTCTTTATATTTTTAGAAACAGTGAATGTGGGAGGAAATAATGGTAATAGAGAAAGTATAAAATAAATAATGTTGGAATAATGCTTAAGGAAGGGTAGTTAATTTTTTACCTTAAAATACGTTCTAAAACAAATTTGACTGTATTTACCTAAGATAAATTATAGATAAGTTAATGTAAGAAAATTTAAATCATTATTCAGAGGGAGCACAGAAAATATGTAACAGATTCACGATGGTATAAGTCACTAAATCCAATGACTTTGCAGGACCAACTGATAATCTTGACTACCAACACTCTTTTTCTTCCCTTTGCCTCCTTTGACTTCTGTGACACACACTGCCCTGATTTTTCACCTCACTTTGGTTGCTACTTCTACAATTCCTTTGCAAGATTATCCTCCTCTGAAAGCCATTACATGTTTGAGTTCCTCAGGGCCCCTTCCTTCTCTACACTGTCTCCCAAGATATTCACATTTATACCCACAGCTCCAATTACCACCTCTACTCAGGTGACTCAAATTTAACTCTCCCCCAGGCATTTCTTACCTATCAGTATAAGTCAGAATCCCTGAAAGAGAAAGGTGGCACACTCAAATGTACCGTAATTAAGGAGACTGTAGTCAAGAGATCATTTGCAAAGGGTTTGGGGAAAACAACAGAGGACAGTAGTCCAGCATCTCAGGGAGCTTTTACTGCCTAGGCTTAAAGGAGGAGGTTAGGGACTTCCCTGGTGGATCAGTGGTTAAGAATCCACCTGCCAGTGCAGGGGTTCAAGCCCTGGTCCGGAAAGATCCCACATGCCACGGAGCAACTGAGCCTGTGCGCCACAACTACTGAGCCCGCGGGCCGCAACTACTGAAGCCCGTGTGCCGCAACTACTGAAGACTAAGTGTGAAAACAAGGATCCCTTACAGAGTATACAAGAGCGTCGCACTTTGAAGGCATTTAATAAGTGACTTGATGAGGAGTCACTAAGGCCTGATGCTAGTATTATTGCTATTAAGTCCTCATGTAGGCCTATTAAATATATTAATATGAACCTTTTCAATAGGATGCTTGGTAGGACACTGGAAACCTTTTCAATAGGATACTTGGTAGGACACTGTGCTATAAAAAGTGTAAAATAATTTTAATAACTTCTCTAGTCAAGCGCTGCTGATGAGTTGACTGCACCTTAACAACAGTCACTCAACACACTTATGTGGTAAAAAGTAAAATTCAGTCACAGAGGAGGAAATTAATCAACACATTTTAATCACTCCAAACTCTCACTTAAAAAAAAAATAGTATTATGATAATCAAGCACAGTCTCTTCATAGGACCACTACTGCTCTCATGTACTGTTGACACCATGTTTGGAACTAAAACAAATGAAATGTCACAGCAAAGAGAGAATATTTGCAGGTTTCTGGTCCCCAAATCTTTATTTAGCCTCTGAATGTGTTGGCTTTGTTCAATATAGTCTTTTAGTTAAATGATAAAACTCTACTTATGTATCAGCTTAGGGGATGTGCCCCTGGCATCATATTTGGCAATAGGAATTGCTGTGGAGATGAAAGCTGAAAAATTGGTGGTCCTCATCACTATTTTCTATCCAGGTAGGAATAATTGCATACATACTCTTTTGATATTTATCAGTTAAAAAACAAGATACCCCCTCTTTCTCTTGCCTCTTCTGAACTTCTTTTAAAAACAAAGCATAGGGACTTCCCTGGTGGCGCAGTGGATAAGAATCTGCCTGTCAATGCAGGGGACACGGGTTCGATTCCTGGTCCGGGAAGATCCCAAGTGCCGCGGAGCAACTAAGCCCGTGCAACACAACTACTGAGCCTGCGCTCTAGAGCCTGTGTGCCACAACTACCGAGCCCACACGCCGCAACTACTGAAGCCCACACACCTAGAGCCTGTGCTCCTCAACAAGAGAAGCCACCACAAGGAGAAGCCCGTGCACTGCAATGAGGAATAGCCCCTGCTCGCCACAGCTAGAGAAAGCCCGTGCACAGCAACAAAGACCCAGCGCAGCCAAAAATAAAGTTAAATCTTTAAAAAAAAAAAAAAAACATAGGGAAAAGCTCCTTGACATTAGTCTTATCAAGGATTTTATGGTTATGACACCCAAAGCATCACAACAAAAGCAAAAATCAACAAGTGAAACTATATCAAACTAAAAAGCCTTCTGCACAGCAAAAGAAACAATCAACAAAACCGAAAAGACAACCCACAGAATGGGAGAAATATTTGCAAACAACATATTTGATAAGGGTTTCATATCCAAAATATATAAGCAACTCATGCAATAGCAGAAAACCCAAACAATCCCATTAAACATGGGCAAAGGATCTGAGTAGACATTTTTTCCAAAGAAGATATTCAAACGGTCAACAGGTATATGAAAAGGGGCTCAACATCACTAATCATCAGAGAAATACAAATTAAAACCGAAATGAGATACCACCTCACACTTGTTAGAATGGCTATTATCAAAAAGTTAAGCAATAATAAGTACTGGTGAGGCTATAGAGACATGGGAACCCTTGTGCACTGTTGACGGGATTGTAAACTGGTGCAGCCACTATGTAGAACATTATGGAGGTTCCTCAAAAACTTAAAAATAGAACTACCATATGATCCAGCAATCCCACTTCTGGGTATATATCTGAAGGAAATGAAATCAATAACTCAAAGAGATATGTGCATTCCCATGTTCATTGCAGCACTATTTACAACAGCCAAGATATGAAAATAACCCAAGTGTCCACTGATGGATGAATGGAAAAAAATTGTGGTATATATACACAATGGAATATTATTCAGCCATAAAAAGAATGAAATCCTGCCATTTGTGATGACATGGATGAACCTTGAGGACATTATGACACGTGAAGTAAGTCAGATGGAGAAAGACAAATACTATATGATCTCACTTACATGTGGAATCGAAAAAAATCCAAACTCATATAAACAGAGAATAGGAGCAGGGGCTGGGGAGTGGGGGAAATGGGTGAGGGTGGTCAATGGTATAAACTTCAAGTTATAAGATGAATAAGTTCAGGGGACGTAATGTACAGCATGGTGACTATAGTTAACGACAGTATATTGTATATTTAAAAGCTACTAAGAGAATAGATTTTAAAAGTTCTCATCATAAAAAACGTTTATAACTATGTGAGGTGATGGATGTGTTAAGTAAGCTTATCGTGTTAATCATTTTGCACTAAATACCCGTATCAAATCATTACATTACACGCCTTCAACTTACACAATCTTTTATGTCAATTATATCTCAATAAAGCTGGGGGGGAAAGAAACAAGGTAAAATATTTATTACTTACATTAAATGTCCCTTTCTACTTAATTAAATATATATATTTTTCAGTTTCCTTACACAGGCCTCTTGAGAACTGCTCCTAACAGAGAGATAGAACTAACTACATACCAGCAGATGTCACTCTCTAAGGGATCCTCAACTGTCCTTCTCTGTCAGTTTCAGTTGGTTATTTTTTTTTCCTGCAAATTTCAACTGCCTTTTCTCCATTACCAATTTCAGTTTCCATTTTCAACATCTGATGAGCCTCCAAGAGCCACTAGGACCAGTATTTTTTTTTTAAACATCTTTATTGGAGTATAATTGCTTTACAATGGTGTTAGTTTCTGCTTTATAACAAAGTGAATCAGTTATACAGATACATATGTTCCCATATCTCCTCCCTCTCGCGTCACCCTCCCTCCCGCCCTCCTTATCCCACCCCTCTTAGGACTAGTATTTTTCACTTTGCCTGTATAAGGATCATAATACAAGATATGCTTCCCTTTTGAATGCTGGCCCCAGTGCGAATATCTGTTTAGTTTAAAAAGCCACATGGAACATTTTTCTACTCTGTGGCTATGTCTTTGCAACAGTGATATACTTCTTATTATCAATTTTTTTTTTTCTGATGAAAGGCACAGTTTAGTTCATGGGACAAACACTGGTTAAAATTTGCTACTCTTTTCAACAACATTGAGCAAATATTGTCTAACAGGTACCAAGCACTATTGTGGAGAGTCAGCAGGAATAAAACAGATAAAAAGTCTTGCCTTCATGGCTCTTACATTCTACATGGACAGAACAAAAAATAATTAAAATATACAATAGGTAGGTGGTGATGTGTGCTCTGGGGAAAAAAAAAGGAAGAGAGTAGGGAACATCTAGGGGGTGCTTGCAATTTTAAAATAGAGTTTTCAGAAAAGCTTTTATTGGGAAGGTGATGACATCTGAGTGAAGACCTGGAGGAAATGAGGGAGCAAGCCATGTGGGTAACTGGGGTAGGAACTGCTCAGGCAGAGGGAACACCTAGTGCAAAGGTGCACGTAGCCTGTCACAAGGAGTAAGGAGTTTTACTGTAAGCATCTGCCAGGGACAAAAATTCAGGCAAGGCTCTTTTTGTTGCTGCTATAAAGAATCCACCTACAAGAGAGTTTAATCAGCTGAAGATGAACATCAGTGCAGATCTGTTTAGTGTTCTCTCTCAGCTGTGACCTCATTTCTGATACTGACAGCCTGGACTGCCTCTTAGATTTGGTTGGGGCTTGGATGCATCCCCTGGCAAACCTGGATGAAACTAGAAGAGGGAGGTTTTGGTAGCTCTGTAGGCCCGTTAGTTATCTCATTCTCTCTTCACATGGGGCTACATATTCATCAGAGGTAGCCAATGATTCCAAGTTTTAATGGAACCTAAAGTATAGTCCATTACCATATATGAAGCAAGAAGTAAGTGTCATAGTTCTACTTCAGATTAGCTAACGGTGGAATCTTGTTCCACAAACAGCCAAGACACGGGTTACTGAGAACAAAGGTATTTCCCATGCTACCAAATTGCTCTTTCAGTGTTGTCTTCTTCTAGGCAGGTCAACATAGTAAAGAGGTCATTACCAACATTAACATATATAGAACTTCCAGGGATTGTTACACTTATATTCAACAAATAGAGATAATCTGCACGGGACCTAACCATCCCTTAGCTAGCACAGTCGGGTAACAATGCTCTTCTCGCCCAGCAATCCGCACTTCCTTCTAAGGGGGGGGGGCGGTCCCAATTTACTGAGGGGTATGTTTTCCTAAAGCTTCTTTTCATACCCTTGGAGCCCACTCCCAAACTCACTGAGAATAAAATACTGTTAAGAACTCAACAAATGGACATTGGAAAGCCGATACTGGCTTTAGTTGATTTTAGCCCACCTTTGATTTGTTTGGAGACTGAATTCCTTACACACAAAGATCAGTATTTATTTCATGAGAACAAAGGTTTAAGAGGCAACCAAGATATATTTAGTAAAGAGAAGGTGATTGAACCTCCAGATAGGTCATGGTGACTTATCAGCAACCGAAAATAGTATTTTAAGATCATACTAGTTCTCTGTGTGTGTCATTTAGATTTGTTTTGGTTGTCTGATTTAAGTTGGCGTTGGCAGTTTGGAACAAACACAGAAAGACTTTAACATATGGCTAGGTAGGTGGTTTTAGATCCAAATCAGGTATTGATCATTAGGACTGTGGCTTGGTATAAATTTAGAATTACTGTAATCTAAAGTGTTGGGGTCGTTACATACTTATATTTAGGAGTGGCCAGAGATAACATTTCTATTATGAAACCATGCTATAATCAAATCGACAACTTGGAAATTTACCAGCATTTTTAAACACTTCACATATTTTAATCCGTCAATTTTTGTTCTTGATATTCTGAAAAAGTCATCAGAAAGAAGCCATTTATCATTCTTTTTCCCCATGAAGGAAGGCAATTTCCTAATGAATGAGGAAATCTTTCATTTTAGATGGGAAAAATAACACAATAGGTCAATTATACTAAATTGAAAAGAGTAAAGTTTTTACTACATTTATATTTAATATATGTTATTCTGGAAAGCAAATACATGTGAACACAATGGGGATAATAGTAGTATCGTACCTTGTGGATTATAGGAGGATTGACGGAATTAACACATAAAACATTCTTAGAACAGTGGCTGACACATGAAATGCTCAGTAAATGTTAGCTGTTATTCTACTATGTGATAAAGTGAGGAACTGTCACTAGTATTCATGGGTGCAATTCTTGCATTTTACAGAGAAAGTGGTTTCATCCAGTTTTTACAGAACCTACTATGCTTTCTGTTCTGAGGGCACAATGAAGCTGAGAGGGATGGCTCCTCTAAGTGAAACTGACCCCTGCATTTAGTGCCTGAAATCAGAGGCAGCTTGTCAGTGTGGGCAGACACCAAGAGTAGACCAATCTGATCTCCCACTTCTTTTTTCTCTCATGGAAACGAATGGAGGGTATCTGATATGGACCCTTCAATCAATTGTTCCTGCTTAATGTTTAACACCTTGGTTTACTGTGGGGTAAACTTCGGTTCCTGACAGTCATCCAAAATCTTAGTTTCTCTTCAGTTCCACTGCAGAATAAAAACTAAATTTGCCCCAGTGGATTGTTACATCAAGTCTGGTATTATTTCTCCCAAGAGGCCATCTGCTTCTGGGAAAAGACAACAGGGTGTGCCCTCCATTACACCTCCATTTAACTGACGGTGCAATGATGGACAATTCCTTGTTGACCCCTGCAATTCAGAGTTATTGTCTTGGAACAGAAGATTTGATGATCTCTTTTCACTCCATAGGATAACTGTAAAAGTATCCACCCAGTGTTCATTCCAACCCCCAGACATTGCTTCTGATGGCCTTACATTCTTTTGATTAGTCTACTCAACACAAAAACTCAGATTACTAAAATTAGTGGGGAAGGGATGGATTCTTCTCAAACATCCCACCACCAGAACGGGTGTACTTGCAAAGTCAAGTTTGCCTGACGTATCCTCTGTCTCAAGTGGTACAAACGGCCCTGGAGGGTGGAGCCCTCACAACCTGCTTCCCTGGGCGTGCGCGTCTGTGGGTGTCGGGGTACGCGCAGGACACACACGGACCCACTCTCCCAGGGCAGCCCAATCACTGTCCCTCTCTCACCTCAAAGCCTGTCAACTCTCACGCCCCTCCTTCAACGCACAGCCCCCTTCTCCGCCTTCTCTCCTTCGTATCCCGCCTCCAAAGTAGGACGCCCACTTTCGTTGGCAGGTGCTCCTCTCACTCCTACCCGGAAACCAATCACTCGCGTTCTGGTGGAGAGTGACGGAGACAATGGGAATTCTCGTTGCGTCACCTGCCCGCCCCGAGCGCCGGGAGGCGGTGCAGGGGGCGGGCTACGGGTTGGGAGGTTAGGTGCCTTATGGAGTGAGGAGCGGGCAGAGGAGCCGGCGGCGGGGGCGTTTGCGGTGGCGCGGCTCCGCGTTCAGCCAGGCACCTCGAGGCCCTTTCCCCCTACCAGGTCCCCAGAAGCAGGGATCCCGGCCCTCCCTGCAGCTGCCGGGCTCTCCTGCGCGTGCAGCCCCGCGAGTCTGCGTGATGCCGGCGGCTGCCCCTTTGCCCTGTCAGCGCGATGCCCGAGTCGGCGGCGGCGGCGGCGGCTCCGTGCTCCTCGCGGCCCCGGCCGTAACCGCCACAGCGAGCCCGGTCGGGTGGTTGGGGCCGTTGGACGTTAGTTTTCGCAGCCTTCCCCTCCCCCCCTCGCTGAGGCGGCGGGGGTGCGCGTTGCGAAAGGGGAGCCGAGAGACTCCTCCCCCTCCACGATCCCCCCGCCCCTCCCCCTTACACACTCGCACGCACTAGCGCGCCGGCTCCCACACGCTCGCGCGCCTCCCGCTCCGCGCCTCGGTGTTGGCCGGCATCGTCCAGGGCCCGCGGAGCCACCATGTGCACTGCCTCCTCCTCTTCCAGTTCCTCTCAGACTCCTCATCCCCCGCCGCAGAGGATGCGGCGCAGCGCCGCGGGTTCCCCGCCCGCCACCCCCGCCGCCGGGAGCGGGAACGGTGCGGGCGGCGGCGGCGTGAGCTGCGCCCCGGTTGCGGGAGCCGGCCGGCTGCTGCAGCCCATCCGCGCCACGGTGCCCTACCAGCTCCTGCGGGGCAGCCGACACAGTCCCACGCGCCCGCCCGCCGCCGCCGCCTCGCTGGGCAGCCTCCCGGGGCCCGGCGCGGCTCGCGGCCCCAGCCCGCCCAGCCCGACGCCGCCGCCGACCGCGGCCCCGACCGAGCAGGCGCCGCGGGCCAAGGGCCGCCCGAGACGGTCCCCAGAGAGCCACCGGAGGAGCCACTCACCTGAGCGCCGGAGCCCCCGCTCGCCCGTGTGCAGAGGTAGCGAGCCCAACCCTTGCGTCCTCCCGGGCTGCGTCTCCCCGACGGCGCCCTCCGTGGAAACTTCAGCCTCTCCGGGCTTCTCTTTGCTAGTGCATTCTCGAAGGTGTGAAAGTGGCTTTGGGAACCTCACCCCCCTGCGGTCGCTGCGGGGCTTGGATGAGCGAACTGCGGAGCAACTTTTATTTGACCCTCCTGCCGCCCCTCAGCTTTTATCTTCCATCACTCGCCTGGATCGAAAGGTTTTTCACTTTAAGAGCTGATTAGCTCACTCATGTGTTTGCTGTTTGTAGTGGGGGAAGGAGGAGCTGGACGAAACACTTAAAAACAACACGCACACAAACTCTCCGGCAGCAGGTAAGGTGGTGGTTGTAATCAATACAGCCTCTTTGTGCTTTCCTACAAAGTTCCTATAACGTGTCTGTGCCTACCGGGATAATTTTTTTTTTTCTTTTTTGGGGGTGGGGAGGTGGAGGCGCCAGTTATGATGTAAGGATATCCTGTTGGGTGTGTAGACGGGACAGTTTTGGATGTGCAATTGAAGCGTATAGTGTTTGGTTTGGCTTTTTTTTGGGGGGGGCTCCCTCTTTTCTCTAATTTTATATAGTCATATGCATCAGGGCGGTACTGCACTGGAAACAGTTTATGCCCAACGCAAGACTTTCATGGTAAATTTCTAAGGACCTATTTGTGGAGTGTGCTCACCTTTTCCCTTCTATTTTTAAGTACACTTAACAGTTCAGTTGAGCTGTTAAAGGATCTCAAGTTTCGTGTTTCTTAGGTGTCACAGGTAATGGTGAGCTGGTGGATGCTGTCGGCTTCCCTTAATGTTTTGTGTTTTGGTGTGGTTTACTTTATGTTTAGGGACACGGTGAATGATGTAGTTTAGTCCTGGGGGAGAAAAGGAAGTTTAGCCAAAACAGGGATGTAAAGCTCCTAAGGGAGGGAGGAGTAGCTCATGTTATTAGATGCCACGCTAGGGCTACAGATGCTGCTGCTGCGTTGTGGAGAGAACGGATCACACCGAGGGGAAATCCCTGCTTGGAAGGGAATCACAGTGGAGCCTGTGCAATGTTTATGTGGTGTGTGTAATTTTTTTAATGGCGTTTTCTTGCTGAAGGTCTTAGACTTGGAGAAAGTGATTGTGTTAAGATAGATTGCAGTTTTGGTGTTTTGTTTGAATATTTCTGACCTGTAATTAGCATGTTGCTAAGGCCCTTGTTTTCAGAGCACTTGGTGGTGAGGCAGGGTAGGATGTAGTGCGGTGGTGTGTGTACGGGAGCACGGAGAAATGCATCCTGTAATCAGTATGCACCAGAAGGAATTTGCTCCCCCGCTCCTCCCCCAGGTCAAGCCAGCTGCAGAAACTGACATCCTCCAGCAAATCCTGAATGAATGAATGAAAACAACGTGATCGCCCTAATAATGACCACAACTGAACACACATCTTTGGCTGTATTTTATAGAAAAGGCCACCATTTTCTAACAGATTAATGCCATATGCAACTCCTTTGCACGTTTTCTAGAACTGTATGAAATGAGAGGTAACAGAATGAAAAGAAGGCAGCAGTTACATAAATTTTTGAGTGATTTAGTTTCAACAGTACATAGATTGAGTTTGGGGATTTTCTTTTAGGGACTAATGTAAGAGCCATAATATAAGCACTGCAGAAAGACTGTGTTCCGAGGGTTTTGTGGGCATAGTGAGTAGTTTCAGCAATTGCTGCAACAATATATTGGTCATCTAGTACCTCCTCCCCTTTTGTTGATAAACACATCTTACAACAGATCGTAGTACAACTTGTTTTTCTGCATTCTTAATTGCTTAGGAATTACAAGGTCCATCATCAAGTAGTTTTAATGAAATTTGTGACCAGGCTCAAACTGTCCTCTTTGTCGTAGTATGTCACATCTGAGTTGAATGCAATTTTAACGCGATCATGATGAAAACACTTCTCTGAGTCTGGTTGTTCAGGAGACAGATCTGCGTCAGAGAGCTTGTATTGGGAATAGAAGAGGCCTTTCTGCTGTTTTTAACACCAGGTGGTTTTGTCCGTTTCTTACATTGAAATGATTTTGAATGTAGGCTCTTCTGCCCCCGGTTCCCTGATGATATTACCTTTCTGTTACTTCTCCACATCCCACCTTGCTCCTCTCTACCTAAGTTAAAACGATACAACTAATCTATTCTTTTTACTTATCTATTTAAAATTCATGCTATGAACAGTTGAACAATTTTGCAAACAATTATCTACTCAGTTTCTTTTGAATTCTGCAAGGTTCTGACTTCAGTGGATTGTAGCCTCCACAGGTCAAGTCTCCTGCCACTGCTGCTGCTGCAGACACTGACATCACTAAACTGCATGAATGAAAAACAGCAACGTGCTCCATTTCTGGCTCTCCACCTCCTTCCTTTTCTGCACACTCCGTGTGTGTGTGTGTGTTTAAGATGGTATTACGCTGCATTTGAAACTACATTTAAAACTGTTAAATTAGGTGGGTGGTGGCTCAGGGATATGTGTTTAGTATAGAAGCATATTGCTTACAAAAAGCTTCAAGTGCTATGAGCATTTGGACTAGAGGTGACATAACAGCATTCAGTATTTTTTTGATCTGGACTGGTGGTTATGGAAGAAAATAGAGAAGATGTAAACAATTTTCTTTGTAATTGCTTTACCAAGAAGAAGTTATGAGACAATTGTAATTTCTTAACATGTTAGATCATTATTATCTCCCTCCGAAACATTGTTAATATGCACATTTATAGGGTTAAGTCTAGAATAATAAAGAAATGATACTCAGATTATTTCACAAGGCTGAGGAATAGCTGAATTATGTAAATAGGCACAATTTTAATATATTTATAAAATCTAGCAAGAAGATGGTAATTTTCTTTATTTTTGTAGCACAGTTTTATATAATTTCAATGGGTATCATAATAGAAGATACTTAAATCTCCAAACACCTTGCTCTGTATAGAGAACATGGAGTTTTAAAAACTGAAATTATCTTGTTTATGCATATGATCATATTTTTGTTTGCATTTTAAAAATTTTCTTTTGTATTTTTAAAACTACAAAGTTTGTTATTTATATTCATTTCTTCTGCCTTTAGCAACATGTCCCCCTCCCCCTTGTTCAGTTCTGAAGGGTCTTGAAGTGGTGAATGACAAGCTACTGAATGCATCCTCAGGCTCCCTGTGATGTGTTTTTAATAGATGTAAAATCATGAAGTATTATGCAAATAGTTATTTTTTTGTAATGGTAATACATAAGTCTACCTTTGAGATAAATAGAACAACCCAAATGAGAATATAGCAGGATGTTGTGTTAAAATTAATGATCTTTAAGCTAAAATCATGAGTAACAAAATATAATAAAGTTGCTTCTTTCTGAAAACTTCATAAAGCAAAACCTATGAATTCAAAAACAGAACAAATACAATTTTATTGTGCAAGACAGTAAATAGCAATTGCAGGTCCTTTTTTGGTTTTTTGTAAGGATAGAGCACTGAGATGAATTATAAATTCTAAAAGATATAAAAAGAGTTGCGTTAGAGCACTCGATGTAGAATACCGCTTATTTTTAAGTGTACCAAACCTAATAACAAAAACGTGGAAGAGCTTGTAATTTATATAGTTCCTGCTATGGAAAATAGCATGTGTTGATTCCTGATTTAACATGCCTAATATCATTAACTCTAGAGTGAAATTTGATAAGAATTTTTCATGAGTACCTTGAGAGCCTTATTGTTTTATACATTAAGAAGTTATGATTATATTTTAAAAGAAAGTACAAAGCCAGCTAGCATATAATGCTGAATGACTGCCTGCAGTGTGTGTGCATGTATGTGTGTGTGTGTGTGTCTGTGTTTTGATCAAATAATTTGCTTTCAGTTTTTTATTTTTCATTAAATTTTCCCTCGAGTCCTTTTTACTGCTATGCTCAGTTTGTGGACTTCCAGCATTTTAAATTACTTTTTTTCTCTCTCTTTTTAAAGATACTCAGACATTCTCTTATAAAGTTACTTCTCAGGCCGATATTGTTGAAAATTAAGGTCCTCCTCTTGTCCCCCCCCTTTTAAAAATAGTTTTCCTTGAGTGCTTAGAGTTAACTTGTTTCAAAGCTTTCTTATACTAGACTGAAAACAGTTAAAGCTTTGACTGTTCTTCCTAAAGAGACAGGTTTCAGATACTGATTTTTGGGAAAGGTTTTCAGCCTTTGAGAACTACACTAAGTATCAGCAGCGTTCATTAACTAAGTTTTCCCATTAATTATGGTATGTAAAATTTCCACATCAGTGGGTCAATAGCCAAATAGATAAGTGAATTTATAGAAGTTTTTTAATTCTTAAACTGTTTTATGTTCAAAGATTATATTCCTTTCAAATAACGATTATTCTAAGCATATTGAATATTGTATACCTAGGGTGTATAAAAGCACCTTGGTCAGTTTAACTGTATGTAAAGTCGTGTATATATATTGAGCTAAAAATTCTTTCATTATTTACAGTACTTTTTACAGAAGGACATTTCAGTCGCTGCAATGTATGTTGCTTCAAGGATTTAATGCAAATTAGGATTTATACATCGGGGAAGTGTTGAAGGGTAATGGTATCCTTGTGATTTTTATTTGTGATAATGTGGACTAAATGTGAATAAGAAAAAGGAGTAATTGGGCTCCATGGCAATGAATAGCAATGGAAATAAACGGCAGTGTTCAACAAATGGCGAGTAGGAGAGGATTTTTCTTAAATCTGAAATCTAAAACATTGCTAAAAGCCTGTTTTATCAAAGCTTCCACATACAGCTAATAATCTGCCAAGAAGTATATACTAATGACTTTGTTATTCTTAATTTTAGTCTTTTCTCCAGAGTTTCAATCCCCAGACACCACCACGATAGGCTTTTTCACAGCACCTGTCCTGGGTCTGTGCCTGGCACTGTTGTCTTTTGTCTTCAATATATAATTTTGTTCTCTCATTAAATGTCAAAGAAACCAAATCACTGATGCTGTTTCTGTCCTATATTCTATTTATTTTAACAAGAGGTTGAGCTTCTCTGATGCTGTTCTCTAACTGGGTTTGCCAAAAGTCAGTGGAGGAAAGAGAGAACACTGCTCACCTATTGATGTGAAACACCTGAGTGAGAAGCTGATGGAAGAGCCAGAAGCCAATCTCTTTCCCTTTCTACCTCTCATCTGAACCCTAGACCTGACCATGACTCCATGGGTCATCCAGTTGATTTTAGAAGGATAATACTTGTGCTTGTTCTGCAAAACAAATTATAATGGATTTATAGTAATTCTAAAGAAAACAGGATTATACTTAATTATGAACAAATTGTGGAAAAATACTTTGCTAGTATTTCATTTTTGTAAGAACAAACACGGCAGATCCCTTTAAGCAGTGTTGTTTACCTCAGGTGAATGTTATTGTGGCAGCTTGCAGGACGAGGCAAGTTCATGAGTACCTGAATAACCTCCCCAATATTACGTTGTATGTCTAATTGTTGTAGGTACAAAGGAAGAAAACATCTGAGTGCTTTGCTATATATAAGGCAGTATATACTTTCATTCATCAAGAAAGTGGATTTCAAATCCTATCTTCCGATTCCAGATCCAGCGTTCATTCCACAGGATTATCCTATTTCTCCTAATTAAAAAGAGACTGATATTGGTCATCAGCTGTGATTTCTGAGCTCTAAGAATTACTGAAGAATAGGTTTTCTATTGGTTCCACAGCATTATTACAGTGTGCTGGGGTATGCTTTGACATTTTCAGAATGTCTAAGAATGTGTCAGAGAGAGAGAGGGAGAGAGACGGAGAGGGGGGTATGAGCAACAGTGTGTGTGAGAGAAATCCTGGTTCCTGAGGGGTCAAGGATACGGACTTGGTTGTACCTGGCCCTGTGTACTTCTAGAATCTGTGCTGTTCTTGAATCGTATTATAGTGAGAAGTATGTTTCTCCATGATTATTAAAACTTAGCTATACATGGTGGTAAACTGGTAAATGCTTCAGGAATGACTAAGCAGAGATTCTGGTCTCAAGTGATTGTCCTGGCAACTGGTACTAGGTTAATTTAGCCCCACCAAGAGCTAATAGATATCACTGCAATTTGTGGGTTTGAACTCTGTATATTTGTAAATTAATGCAATGCAACTATGGTGCACCTTAATAATGGCTCACCAAAAATAAGGATGAGTTAAAGAAACTAGTGAGATCCATTATTGTGTGGGAAGGTTGACGTCCAAAATTGTCTTCCAAGTTATTAGAATTCAGAAATCCATCAAACTTTTGGATGTTGCATAACAAGAAGGCAAAAACTGCTAAAACTTGCTGCCTAGTGTCTAAAGATAAAATACCTATCAACTACTGACAGTAATATCCCCTTATTTAGCCAGTATGGCCACAGGGTGAACTTCCGTTAGTAGTCCCTATAGCTAATTTTAACTTTTATATTACTAAAATATCAATTATTTAGTGAAGCATTTTCTAAAATTATTATGCAGTTGTTTTCTTGAGCAAAACAAACAAGACATGAGTGAACTCTTTGTGGCTTAATGAGCTTTGTTAATACCTATGATATACCTAATAAAGTGATTGCTGTTGATACTATTGAATATAGGATTGAATGAGCACTGACTGACAACTAGAGTTGCCCTATAACTGATTCTATACATTTGCTTTGGGGATTGTCTTATTTCTGGTAAAGGTGGAATGAAGCAGTGAGTGGCTACATTTATTCCTTAATGGAATAACCTGGCTTTTTTCTCTAGAATTAATTATCAAGTTAAAGACCAAAGAAATGATTTTCCAAATGGTTCCATAAAAGAGGCTTAGAAACAGAAAGGTATACTGAAAAATATTAGATTTGGAGTCAAGAGACTTGGGTTCTATTTCCACTTCTAACATTTGACTTATAGTAAGTTCTTAACTCTTTGCATCTTATTTTCTCTATCTTTAAAATGATACAGGTGGGCTTTTTAAGAGTTTGGTTGGGTAGGGAAAAGATTCCGCTATGAAAAGGAAAAGTAAGTTTATTAAAGGAAAAGTAAGTTTATTATTTACTGAGGTATAACTGACAAAAGTTCTATATATTTTAAGGTATACAGTGTGATGATTTGGTACACATTTACAATGTGAGATGATTACCACAATCAAGATACTTAACATATCCATCAGCTCGCATAGATGCCTTTTTTTTTTTTTTTGATGTGTGCTGAGAACACTTAAGATGTATTCTTAGCAAATTCCAAGTATACAATACAGTATTATCGACTGTAGTCACCATCTGTACATTAGATTCCCAGAACTTACTCCTAACTGAAAGTTTGTACCCTTTGACCTCCCCACTTTTCCCACTTCCCGGTCCCTGGCAACCATCATTCTACTCTCTGCTTCCATGAATTAGACATTTTTAGATTATGCACATAAGTGAGATCATATTTGTTTTTGTTTTTCCCTGTGTATTTGTTTTTCTGTCTGGCTTATTTCACTCAGCAAAATGTTCTCCAGGTTCATCTATGTTGTTATGAATGGCAGGATTTCCTTCTTTAAAAGACTGTATAATATTGCATTTTATATGTATACCACATTTTCTTTATCCATTCCTCCGTGAGTGGACACATAGGTTCTCCACACCTTAGCTATCGTGGATAATGCTGCAAAGAACATGGGAGGGCAGATATCTTTTCAAGATACTGATTTTACTTCCTGTGGGTATATACTCAGAAGTGAGATTGCTGGATCATATGATAGGTCTATGTTTAAGTTTTGGAGGAACCTCCATACTGTTTTCCATTCCCACCAATTTATATTCCCACCAATGTTATACAAGGGTTCTCTTTTCTCCACATCCTCACCAACACTTCTTATTTTCTTGTCTTTTTGACAATAGCCATTCTAACAAGTGTGAGGTGGTATCTCATTGTGGTTTTAATTTGCATTTCACTGGTGATTAGTGATGTTGAGCACTTTTTCGTGTACCCTCATTAGCCATTTATATGTCATCTTTGGAAAATGTCTATTCAGATCCTTTGCCTATTACTTAATAAGGTTATTTGTGTTTTTTGCTATTGAGTTATATGAATTCCATATATATTTTGGACATAGCAAATGTATATATCCAAACAACCATACGCTTATCAGATGTATGGTTTGCAGATATTTTCTCCCATTCCATAACTTGCCTTTTTATTTTGTTGATTGTTTCCTTTACTGTGCAGAAGCTTTTTAGTTGCTTGTTTATTTTTGCTTTTGTTGCTTGTGCTTTTGGTATCATATCCAAAATATCATTGCCAAGACTGATGTCAAGGAGCTTTTTCCCTATGTTTTCTTCTAGGCGTTTTATAGTTCCAGGTCTTAAATTTAAGTCTTTAATCCATTTCAAGTTAACTTTGTGCATGATGTAAGATAAGGGTCCAGTTTCATTCTTTTGCATGTGGATATCCAGTTTTCCCAGCACCATGTATAGAAGAGACTGTCCTTTTCCCATTGTATATTCTTGGCACCCTTGTCAAAGATTAGTTGACCATATATGCGTGGATTTATTTCTGGGTCCTCTGTTCCATTGGTCTATGTGTCTGTTTCTATTGCCAGTACCATATTGTTTCTATAGCATTATGTAGACTAGATGATTCTTAGTAAAATTAGTTATTTACTGAGCTTTTATGTCAGCAACTAGTCTTCACCGGAATTCAATATAGAAAACTTTTATAATTTCTCTTTCTCTCTTGAGAAGTTAAGTAATCTGCCCAAGATCGGGTGGCATGCACGGAAGACCCAAAGGGCCGTGTAACTCTCTACGTCCCGACCTCAGGTCAGGTGAGAGTTGCTTTTGGAACCCAATTAATTATGGGGCAGGAAAGCATGCACAATGGGTTATCCCATTGCTTATACAGTTAAGTCACAGAAAGGCCAAAAATCGCTTTGGTGGGGTGTGAAGAGAAAGCTAAATGGAACTCAACTCTAGGGTCCATAGAACTGAAAATAGCTGCAGGTATTCCCAGTGATTCAGGCCTCAGATATGTATATAAATATGTCCTAGCACTTCAAAACCTTATTATGTCATTAGTAAGCCTTCCCCTTGGTCCTTAAAGTACTTACCACTTTGTTAAGACAGAGTTTAGATTTAATTTTTAAAATTAAAATTTCACATGAAATCTTAAAATCTGGGTAGAATGAGTCTTTAGCATTTTCCTATTTGATAAGGTAAGCTTTACATTTATAATAAAGCATCATAAGGCTCCATTCAACCATAGCATTGTGATTCATAACTTTTACCATTCTTTGATAATTTAGCAGCATTCAAAATAGTATCTTTTTATGTTTCACTCTCATGGCAAAGCAGCAAGGTGCAGTATCTTCTCAATTTATGCCTCCTTGGGCTCTTTTCCATTTTCTAGGTTTGCTGATGTGATGTATAATAGAAAAGATATTTCAATCTCCATTTTAACAATTTCTTTCAGGATGTTGTGGCGTTTTTCAGTGTCACTTGTGCTTACTCTAAGCCCTCTTTGATAGTGTGGAACATGAATCCTTTCATAAGTAACATTAGAAATGGTATTTTTATTGTTATTGTTATGATACTGCAAGTGTTATATAGAGTCTATGTGATGAAGTTTCTCATGACTTTTCTTGTGTAATTACTTTACTAGTTAAATACATCAGTTTATAAGTTGGATTAATGAAGTAATATTTGTATCTTAGAAGATAACAAAAACTAGTAGAGCTCAGTTGCTCAGTTACCTTAAAGAACTTTGCTATACTTATGTAAACCTGTCAAATGATCTTCCCACGAATGTGTAAAAGGATCATAGTAAAATACTGATTTGTTTATATATTAGCTGGTAGTCTATAAACAAATTATGATATTTTTGAGTGTTCTGTGACTGTGTCATTTTCTTTCTTCCAAAGTGTTCTGGAGGTACTCTGGTGCATCTCCCTGAAAAGAATCAACTGTCCTTTTCCTGCTTAAAGTCAGGTTATTTCATTTAAGTGTCTACTACTTACTAAACAAGGATTAGCAAACATTGCTAAATGCAGTTTCATTAGCATTGTAAATTAGGGAGTTAGACTGTGCTCAGAAATCAGGTTTTGGAAAAAAGCTACAATATTCTGCAATATTTTGATCCGATAGCTTTAAAAAACTTATTTTAAAATTCTGTTCTTTCTTTGCATATTGAAGTGACCTGTTATTGAAAAACACCTGGTCAGTTGATTGCATTTGCCCACTCTTTGTCTTTTTGGTTAACACATGGCCAAAGATGAGTGTCGCTTTAATGTAATTTCAGTGATAACTGTTCATTCAAGAAATTTTTGTTTTCAGGTATTGTAGTTGTTGGCAGTATGTTGATGAGTAAAAGGAATGCATTTTCTCCCTGTTTTACACAATAAATATTTATTGAGTCCCCGCTATGTCTGAGGAGCTCTGTTTAACCCTCACAGAATACGTATTCTAGGTGCAATTGGGGTGCTCACATTCATTTTTCTCAACAAGGTCAAGACATTTAAAATCTGCCAAGAATTTGACCCACTATTTTCTCTGAGGTTTGGACTTCATATGGGAATTATTATATTCTATGCTTATCTTTCAAGATTAGGTTGCACTTCTTGGTATTCTTTTTTGAATACCGAATACTTGTTTATATGTGTTTTTTCCTTATTAGATGAAGCTTAGGAGAGCATTACCTTGTGGCTTCTATATTATATCTAGGTCTAAGCTATATTGCTGCCTGGACATATTATAATATTCCGCTAAAGTTTGGCCTAGCATGGTGGGATTAACATGGAATCAGCTTCTGAAGCTGTTATATTTGGAGAAATTCAAAAAACCATCATGCCAAAAATTTGGTGGGCATTTTCAATTAAAAATCTCAATGTTTTTAGATCTGTCATAAAGATCATGATTATAGTAAGCAAGCAATGAGAATATAAATTACATATTAATTTGTTCTTTATTGCAATGTAAAAATTTTAAAGTGTAGAGCAGATTTTGGGGTGGTTGTTTGCTTTCGAGAATATCTAATTTACGTGCAAGTAAAATTATTCAATTTAGCAAAGTGTTATTTACACAAGCTTTTTAGGAAGTCAGTTACACAAGATTGAGGTTCATCTGAGGTTGTAAAAATATATTAGAGAATAGTGTAATTTCTCATTGCTACATAAAATGTTCTACTGACATTTAGCAGGATTAACTAATATCCTAAGAAGTTGTTATAAATGAACATGAATAGATCTTTTCCATTTCCTTTCTAGTCTGAGTTTTAAAATTCTAAGAAATTTTGTGTTCAGTTAACCCCTAAAAGGGAAAGAATTCGTATGTACTAATGATTTTATTTCTCACATTTCTCTGTGGAAAGGTATGCTTTTAAATTAGATAAATATTCCAAGTTTTTTTCTGGATTATTTTGTCCTCATAAAAAAAAAGTTATTACTTGAGTTATAATTTCCTACCACACTGTTCCTAACCAGCTTAATGGAGGAAATATTTCTTCTTTCATGAAAAACTTTCACCAAACCTTCTACTGTTATCAGTGTCAGGAGGACAAGGCAATAAGTAAGCATAATTAGACTAGAAATATGATTAGTACTGTGGATTATGATTTTATTTATAATTGTATAATCCTACAGTCTGATTTTCACTTAAAGTTTCTGTATATACTTAAGGACGAAGAAATTAATTGGTCACCCATATACACACTACTGTATATAAAATAGATGACTAATAAAGACCTACTGTATAGCACAGGGAACTCTACTCAATACTCTGTAATGGCCTATATGGGAAAAGAATCTAATAAAGAGTAGATATATATATATGTATAACAGATTCACTTTGCTGTATACCTGAAACTAACACAACATTGTAAATAAACTCTACCCCAATAAAAATTTAAAAGTCAATAAATAAGTATACATTCACAGGAAGTTGCAAAGACAATACAGAGAGCTCCCACGTATCCTTCACCCACTTTTCCTTTAACGGTTATATTTTACAAAATTATAGTATGACATCAAACCAGGATTTTTATATTGGTGTGTGTGACTGTGTGTGTGTGTGTGTGTGTGTGTGTCATTTCATCACATGTGTAGATCTGTGTAGCCACCAGTATAATCAAGATACAGACCTGTTCTATCACAGATGTCAGATGCCACTCAGATCTCCCTCGTGCTGCCCGTTGTAGTCACACCACTCCCTCCCCCTACCACCCTGACCCCTGGCAATCACTGATCTGTTCTCCATCTCTATAATTTTGTCATTTTGAGAATGTTAGATAAAAGGAATCATACACTATGTGACCTTTTGAACTTGGCTCTTTTTCACTCAACATAATGCCCTTGAGATCTATCACAGTTGTTCAGAGTATCAATAGTCTGTTACCCTTTATTGCTGAGCAATATTCCACAGTATGGATGTACCACAGTTTCCTTACCCATCACTTAGTGGAGGACATTTTGGTTAAGGTTGGGTCTGTTACAAATAAAAATGTTAAAAAAATTTGTGTACAGATTAAGAAAAAATTAATTGGTCACCTAATTTGATTATACCTAAGGGCTACACAATATCTTTGTGCGTGTGTGTGTGGGGTGTGTATGTATGTGTAAAAAGAGAGAATGCAGTAAAGTTTGCATTCCTTTCTCAGCAATCACTGGATAATCACTGGCTCCTGATACTTTCTCCATATAGAGTAGAAATTCATGGTCATCTTTTCATAATGCTATAAGTAATTTTAATATACTAAGTGGTAGTGATTTAGGGACTTTACTTATCTCATGTAAGATAAAACCAATGGACAACTAACTAGATGAGAATTCTGAACATCTTCCTTGTGGTTATGGGGAAATTTGCTATTTATAATACAATTATATTTCCTTCGGGAGGCATGTCTTAAATGCTGAACTCTTTGAAGTATTTACTTAAGGATTATTTGGTAAAAAGTTTTTGGATGGGTTTGGAGAAACAAATTAATCAGTTTACATATAAATTCCCTTTTGTGAATCATCTAACATAATTTAGAATGACAATCCAGTTATCTACAGTTTAATTTTCTTAGTAAGTGTATGATCATTTTCTCTGCTGGAGTTGGCTTTGTGATTTTTGAGCAGAATATTATGTTGGTATTTAAATTCAAAGTTGAAAGAAGTGTTGAAAGCTGTCGTTACTGCATTTCTACTGACTGGAGTGGGTATTCTTATAGGTGGTAACTGTATGTAGCAAATTAAAACAGACATGATGCTTACATCCTGCAAGTCTACATATCCAAATATTTTAAAATATCATTATAATTGTCTTTGGATGTTTTGCTCATGCTCTTTACCTTCTTGCTGATCTTGTTACCATCTGTATAAAAAGTTTCAATTTAAAGTATAGTCCACCGATGTTTCACATAGAATATATCATACTCCCTTAGGTAACATGCTTTGAAAAAGTGGCCTAGTGTATTTTTCTATGCTACTAACAGAAAATCAATAATTTATTAATAAGACTTTCAGACCCAGAGCATCATTGGGTTGGGTTCTTAACTTCCTTGAAGCATAATTATTAACTTTTCCTCCTCCCTCATTTCTCTCATCCTACTGATCACCATATCTTATCCCATCTCCTTAGAATTATGTCCTGAATCTGGTAGCTTCTTTCCATCCCCTCACGGCTCCATTATTACTTATTGCTTGATTTGTTAGAACTGCTGCCTCTTAAGTGGTTCCCCCGCCATTAGTCTCCCCTCTCTAATTTACCCATTGCACAGTCTTTCTTTATAAACATAGTCTTTCTTTAAAAAAAAAAAAAAAATTCTGAAGTTCACAATCCTTTGCTTGAAATAAAAGACTCATCTCAGCATCCTCGATGGTGTACCTCAAGTTCTTTGTAAACTGAACTCACTTTGTATTGAAAATGCTATTATCTTCCAATAGCTCCATACTTGTTCCTTGTCAGGCAAGGATTCCGTGTCAGTGTAAGGTAATCTACTGATTACTGTAAATTAGATTAAGTTAGATCATTCTATTTATGGTGACAATTGTAATAATTTAGCAAGACTTCCTCTAAAATTTGGCTCAAACCATCTCCAAGGTAATTCAGACAAAGGGAGTTGAGCCCTTCTATAGTAGAGACTTCTAAGTATTCACCAAACCCTGTTTTGTCTCCCTCTTGGCCCACATCAAGACTCTTTTTCCTACCCCTCCTTACAGTTAGATAAGGCTTTGTGATATACAACATTTTCATCTGTGTTCAATAAAAAAGCACTAGTTTGATCCTCATCATTCATTCTCTTCCCTCATCTGCCAGCTGGAAGCAGAGAATCTAGCAGAGGACTCCAACCAAGGCCCTGGGGGAATGGTGGAGCCATAAGATGAAGGAAGTCTGAATCCCTGAATGATCATATAGAAGGCCATCCGTCAGCCAGGAAGATACACATTGGGTTTTTATTGTGATAAGCCACGAATTTTAAAAAATTTTAGCTGTTAGCATTAACAACTTTACTGCACCTCACAGTTTAAAGAAAGGTGGTCTACCAGCTGCTACTACTGGAGCCACTTTGAAAATTCGCCTTGGGAGTCTCACTCTTACCTCGTGTGATCCATCACATAGGCAAGTGTGGTTCATTGTTCTCAGTGCTTCTGTCAGTATGCAAGAGATCCTTCATCAAGTTGGATTGTGTGGTCTTGGTGGAATGTATTTAGTTTTATATAATTTGCTATTTCGTTAACTGAAGATGCTATAACCACTCTTTGATTAATAATTTAAGAGGCTGTTTTCAAAAAAATTTGGAGACATAATAAGAATTGATAGCCATGTGGAAATAAATCCATTGTCTCCCAGAGTGCCTGGCAGGACACGAGGTTTAGTGGTCTTATTAAGTGGTCTTGTTATTTTATATAAATATGTTATTTTTCTTGGATATGCACTATATGAAGAGTTATTTATTATATGAACCTGTTTAATGAGCTGTTTGTGAAATACCTAAGCATGGAAATCATAGCCTTTTATGTAAATGTGGAAAATGGGATGATAGAGATCTGAATTCAAGTTATTTTTGTCACTGTCTTGCACTTTATTCACAATGATTTTAGATGAGCCTCACGTACAGAAGATTAAAAAGAAACGTGGAGCCATTCTATTTGAGGCTCTTCCAGAAAGCCTCCTTTGCTAATGAGTTCCATAATATATGCCAGGTGATTTCTAGTTTTTGAGTATTAATTTATTTAAAAGTAAGGAAAGGATGGATAACTGATATCCACAGGTTCAACAAAACTTGAGTAGTTGTGCTAGGTGTTAGAGAAACAAACAGAAAAAGACAAGAGCTTTACTTTTAGGAAGGAGCCTACCCTCTGGTAGATAAGCTTTACATTTATCATTTAAGTATAAGCAAAATAGTGAATCATATTAGGTTTCACTTTCTTATTTCATTCTTAAATGAAAGTAAAATAGCTAAAATATGGGGCAGGGGAAGAGACAGATAAATGAGTGATTTGACATATCCATGAAAAAGAAGTTAACTGTATTATTCATAATGTTTGAATATATATTGTTCGTACTTGTCCTGTCTCAAACACTACATAGAAAGGATTTAAAAAATTCTGGTCAGAGGTGAAGAAGGAAAGAATGGAGAAAAAAGGCAGACAAAAATCCAGTTGACCCATCTCTTTTCTATAGTGTGGTTTTGTTTTCTTCCCATGTTGAGATGAGTCTTTTTAGTACATCTGGAAGTGTTGTTCCGGTTTTTATTACAAATGCCCTAGCTATTGTAGGTATTGTTAATGATTCAAGCTATATCTAAAAGTGTAGTCTGATATTTGTTCGCTCATTTCTTGGGCTCTTGGATTGAACAATGTTCTATCATCATTTAAGGGAAAAAATTAACTTAGATGCTAATAACAAACTCTGGAACTTTGTGACTTCAGTCCATTTGTAGCTCCTGGGCAGTGCCATTTTGATTGAAGTCCAGTTCAATCAGTAATATCAATAGACTGTTTTTGGCTAAGATTATAATGGCCAGTTTTATGCCTGTTCTGGAGGCATAAAATATGATGCTCTTCTAAAATATTTTATGACACTTTTCCCCTACACTTAGTCATGCCACTAGTAGTTTTATTTTATTTTTTCTGAAGTTGATCCCAGTCCTTGGCAGTGTTTCCTGGCAACCTTTTATGCACAATATTTGTAGAATTGTTGAGGTGGAAGGTGTTCTGTGTATGCAAACACGGAACTGGTTTTTACCATGTTCTGTTTTACTCCATGGCCTCTACAAAGGTATCATTTGTATAAGACCTTTTCCTTCAGGATGTTTTCCTGCAGCTTTGAGCCATATCCAGCTTTAATGAAGCATCCAATTTTGGATACATTACTGCTTCACAGCTACATATTTGATTCTTTGCTGTCAATATTTATGAAAGTAAATGCTAGAATAAACATCTGGGTTTCCTTATTTCTGAAGCCTTCATTCTGTTGAGCCTATTGATTTTGGGTTTATTCTACAGAAGCGTAGTTATATATTTCCCAGTCAACAACATATTCACCATTGCTGGATTTGGGGACACAATGTGGGGGAAAATACAGCTAGTCGGCTAGATTTAATTAACTAGATTCTTTTGCATGAAGCAAATCCGTGGTATCCAGATGTATTTTCAGTTCAGAGTTCTGTTTATCATTTGCCTACCATCAGTAAATTAGCTTGACTAGCAGTCATATCTTCTTGAGGTTAAGCAGTTACTCTTTTCCTAAGCCTTTCTCCTTAATCTTTTCTACTTAACCATAGAGTTAACTGTTTACCCTATTATTATGCTATTATGACCTAATCTGTAGGTTTTATTACCTACACAAAATGTTTATAACTTAGACTTAAATGCTTGAATCTTATTTTCATTATAAATTGTATGTTGTTAAAAGGTATTTGGATTTAGAATTCTACAAATTTTCAGTCTAGATTTAAGAAGAGATATTTACTTGTCTAGGAGACTGTTGTGCTTTCTCTGCCATATTAAGTCATTATTCTTTATTCAAATAAGAGATGAGAAAGCTGATAATTTTCAGATTCTTTTTCAGGATGAGAGGAACTATAGTCATCATACAGATTTCATCATAAAGATCTTGTATTACATGGTAAAATTTGGTTGTCCTTTTGTAATAGTGGTAAGACCCTGATTCCATAATGTTAATAGTCAATCAGTTCTTTCTTGGTCTTGAAAATTATTTTAGGACTTTTTGTTCTTTATTGACCTGTCCCATAGATACTGGGATGATGTGGACAGAGGCTGCTTACTTTTGTTCCTTCAAAAAGCAGATCCTTATAGATTTAGCTCCTTGCAAGGTGAAGGTACTCTTCAAGGCTTCTTTCCATCTTGTTTTTTTCCAAATGACTCTCTCTTCAAGCCCCTCAGCCCATTATTCTACCTTTTCCCGTGGTAAACTCCACCTTTCCCCGTAAGAGGAATTCCCGTTCCTTGATCCATTCCTGGTTCTTGCTGCAGGCTTCTGTAGGATTGACTTTCAAACTTTACTCTGTAATTGCCAGCTGTAGAGGAAGGGGATGGGCAAAAATTCTATTAATGGAGTGACTATGGATGCCCCATTTCAATTAGTTTCTTCACTAGGTTGGGCAGGAGCTAATTTCTCTACTAGGTTACCTAGGAAGAAAGTATACCTCTCTAAGACTAACATTAATTTTTCTCAGAGTCAACACAATAAAATATTGGAGGAATATTAAAATGTTTAAAAATATATGTATATATATATCTGGTTCTTTAAGAAATTTAATAACTACATTTGGTTATCAGATATTCTGGAAATTCTTAGTCTTACAGCTGTGCTGAGAGAATAACTATATGAATTTCCAATCCTTCTCTGGTCATTTCTTTCATGGAATGATGGAGGACTTACCTTAGAGATATTGATCATTCTGCTACTCTCTTCCCCTTTGAAAGTTACTACCTGAATGGCTCACACATTCCAGGAGCCCTTATGTTAATTCCTTTCCAAGCTGTTGGTTGTTTGAAGCTTATTCTCTGGTAGATTCTTCAGGACAGACTTATGGGAACAATATTCCTTGAGTTCTCATGTATTATGTGGCAAGAATATACAAGACTATAAGAAGTTTTCATCTATGGGTTTTTATACTTGAAGGTCACTTTAGCTTCATTAAAATGTGTTTGATTTGGGCTGTATCATTTTCTCAGATACATGTATAGTCTTTCAATATGTAGTTTGAAGTTATCTTTTATTCCAGGAGAGTTTTATTATAGTTTTTAGTATGTTTTGCTTTGTTGCTTTGGTCTTCTTCAGGGACTCCTACTAAACATATATTGGACAGTCTTGCTTATGTTACATATTAATTATTGTCTCTTAAAATCTTTTTACCTCTTCTTTTTTTTTAATTCTAAAATTTGTCTTATGTTCCATTTTCTACTTTTGTAAGGCATTAACCCACTGTGCTTCTTGTTAACTTAGTCTTCATTCCTGAAATAAGTTTTTCTTTTCTTTCTAAATCTTTCCTGAGTTTGATCACCTCTCTTTTCACATCTTCCTTGCTCTCAAACACAACATTTTTCAGTTTTTCTAATTCTGAGGTTTTTCGTTGCTTCTGTCATTTAAAGAATATTTTTAGCTTGTTTTGAACTATTAGATCACAGTTTTCCCTACTTTAAAAATCAAGGGGTTTGATCAGTAATATTGGTTGTCATACTGTGGTAAAGATATAGCCCATTCTGTAGCCTTTATTATAGTCTTTTTTGTTAGTTTTTTTTTTTTTTTAAGTGGGATATAATAGTGGATCTGTCTCATTTGGTTAAAAATTTTCTAAGCTCTACCACTGCTTTAACTGGAAGTTAAGTGCTTTGAAACAAAATTTTGTTAAACATTTTGTCTTCTGGTTAAGGAATATTTGCTTTCCTTTCACTTACTGTATTAATATCCATTTTTGGTCATCATATTTTGGTTGTTTTATAGTTGCTAATACTTTGTGGTTATTTCTTTAACATTTGAGACCATTAGTTATGTAAGATTTCAGATGTTTGGAAGCTCTATTAATCGAATTCATTGGAAGTTCATAAAGTTTATAGAATGTTCTTCTACTAATTATGACTTTGCCAGGGTTCCTTAAAGAAATACCATTTTCCACCAGAAAAAAAAATGAACTTAAAAATCTTTAGCATCTCAGCTGCCATATATGTAATTTCTATATAGATATATTCCAGATGTCAGAACTCCATCTTAATTTGTTGTGTATTCCTCCAGTGCTTGTCACCAGCCTTCATGGCCGTCTTGGTGAAGTTTTCTTTTACAGCCTTGATACAAGAAGATACTCTCTTGGGTTTTCTTTGAAAACAGGCTGAAGGCCTTCCTCCAAATGTCGTATCTCAATTTATGTATCATTTGACACAAATTTGAGTGAGCTATATCCTAGAGAAGAATCATTCCTAAATGGCTGCTTGACTACATTTTTCTGTTTGCTTTTCTTGACAGACCTCAGGTTCCAGGCTGTGTCAGGCCTCATTTGGTGAGAAGCATGTTTGTTTCTCTTGTCAGCTTCTTGACTGGTTCCTTTCCAGATTTCTGCAGGACAGCCATATGGTCATTTCGGCATGTTTTCTAGATTGCTTCTGTGGCAGGATTCCAGGTCTTGATTAGTGTTTCAGAATCTGCTCACACTGAGAGGGCTTTAGTTTTTGCCCTTTAGTTTTATTTCAGATAGCGTATTCAGATCTGGTGTCCTTCCTGTCTCATCTGAAGTTCATTTGATTTTGATGATTTTATTTTATGTGGCCCATGTATTTGGCTAACTTTTTATCTTCTTATATTTTAAGCAAGAAAGGCCCATAAAGGCCGTTGGTGAGGTGCCTAGACTGTGCTGATTTTGGAAAACTGAATGTAACAATAATTCTATTAGATGATCAGTATTAATGTGCATTAGATTGGCTAGAGATGTATACCAGTCTCCTCCTTTCTACTTTTTTTTATTCTTAGTTACATAGTTCTTTAAATTTGTTTTTTTCCTGGTGGGGGTGGGAGGGATTTATTTTGAAAATTTCTCTCTGTGACCGTGAGGCAAGGAGAAAATTACTCATTATGTTGGTAGTGATGTTTAAGAAAAAATTGTTCATGACACTTATAAAGATTAGTAAAGCAGACTTGATTCAGGGAGACTATCACGATAGTTGTAGGGACCACTGCAATGTGGTTTTGCAGTGGGGGAGAGAGATTGGGCTCAAACTTGGAATACAACTAGGAGAACTGGGGATGTATAGCCAAGTAGAAGGGTGGGGTAAACATTACTCAGAGGAAAGAAACATCAAAATAAGGGGGATTCTGGCTAAACAGACCTAAACAGGATTGTTGATGAAGGCAGGCCAGGTGGTCAGATATTACATGGGGGATGGTAGAGATGAGGAACCTAATCAGATATCCAGCGTGATCAATATTGAGGGTGGGGGATTCTGGTTAAACTGACATAGTAGGATTCTTGCTAAAATTGGACAACGCAGAGATGAGCACAGAAGCCCAAAAGTTAGGGCCTAATTGGAAAGAGTTCAGAGGAGCCTGACTAAAGTTTGGTCAAGGAGAGACTCTTCAACAGTGATAATAAATTTAAAACTACAACTTTCAAGGAAGTAACTCTCAATACAGAAATACTGAAGCAAATCTCTATGAACAAAACAGACCTTTAGGAGCTTCCCTGGTGGCACAGTGGTTAAGAATCCGCCTGCCAATGCAGGGGACACGGGTTCGATCCCTGGCCCGGGAAGATCCCACATGCTGCGGAGCAACTAAGCCCGTGCCCCACAACTACTTAGCCTGTGCTCTAGAGCCCGCGAGCCACAACTACTGAGCCCGCGTGCCACAACTACTGAAGCCTGCGTGCCTGGAGCCCGTGCTCCTCAACAAGAGAAGACACTGCAGTGAGAAGCCCGTGCACTGCAATGAAGAGTAGACCCCGCTCACCGCAACCAGAGAAAGCCCGCACACAGCAACAAAGACCCAACGCAGCCAAAATAAAAATAAAAAATAAATAGATTTATAAAAATACAAAACAAAACAGACCTTTAGTTAAGTTCATGCTTAACCTCAGTGAACCAATAGCAAGATATTCTCTACCCGTATTTACTTTTGGTTATTTTTGATCACTAAATTAGGAACTATATCATTTCAGGTTTTTTTGAAGTTGAAGAAAAGCAACTTAATGCCTTATATTCAGTCTCTGCTCCATGAATTTGTTATTTTGATTTCAGTGATAAGGATTGAAATTATAATATGAAGGAGCAAATTCAGACATCATGAAACACTTATTTTCTCTTAAAAGATAAAGGTTTTAAATAAACAGGCTATAAAATATTGTAATATTTGGAGACTCAGGCTTAAATTCTTTAAACAAATTAATTATTAAAATCTAAATTTTACTCTGCTTATATATTTTATTTAATTTTTCTTTGACACTTTGGTTTTATAAAAAGGAATGTACTTAATGTATTTTTTCAGAATTTCCTGTATTTTTTAGGAAGCAAATTTTATTGTAGTTAACTTTTGTGTGCAAAATGCCCTGTTTGGGTGGGAGGGAATCTTTCCAAAGAAGCTGTATTGAACTTTTTGTCTGTTATCTCATCTTTCTAAGAAAGCATTCCTAAGCATTCTGTCTAGAGTGCTTTGTATTTAGGTTTGAAGGTTCTTATTGTCATGGCTGGCACTCAGTTTAGAAAGGGACCTTTTTGAAGGAGATGACTAGAAGTTTAAATTTACTAGATTCTAGAAGGTTAGCTGCTAAGTGCAGATTTCGAAGAATTGTTTGACTTTTTTGCAGCAGGATATTTTCTTGGATTTATATTCAAACTTTCAGTGCCTCTAAATGGAGTAGATTATAATCAACAAAATGATTTTATTTTTGAGCACCTGCAGCTCTAAAGGATCTAGTCCCAATCCTGTAGACATAGGTTCTGAAGCTTTTAGTACCAGTAGATTCACTTGAGATACGTATTTAAAATTCACATTGTTTGGTCCCACTAGCAGAGAGTCTCACATTGTTGATGAGAAATTGGGCCCAGTATTGAGCATATTTAACAAATGTCTAACACTTTGAGAAACATTGCTTTAGGACCTCAGTGGTTCCCAAGGATGATGATGCATCTGAATCAATTTGGTCTGGTTTAAGAAATATGTTGAGGGCTTCCCTGGTGACGCAGTGGTTGGGAATCCGCCTGCCAGTGCAGGGGACACGGGTTCGAGCCCTGATCCAGGAGGATCCCACATGACGTGGAGCAACTAAGCCCGCACGCCACAACTGCGGAGCCTGTGCTCTAGAGCCCGTGAGCCACAACTCCTGAAGCACGTGCGCCTAGAGCCCCGTGCTCCCGAACAAGAGAAGCTACCGCAATGAGAAGCCGGCGCACTGCAACAAAGAGTATCCCCCGCTCTCTGAAGCTAGAGAAAGCCCGCGTGCAACGACGAAGACCCAACGCAGCCAAAAATAAATTAATTAATTTTTTTAAAAAAGAGAGAAAAGAAAACTTAAAATATGTTGATACCTGGTTCCACCCTATAGCTACTAAATTAGAATCTCTGGGAGTGTGGCCCAGTAACGTGCATTTTTAACAAGCTGCCTGGTGATGCTTATACCGAGAGCCACATCTCAGGATCCCATCTTTGAGATCCATTGCTTAGTTCCACCTATGCCTGAGGGCCTTGAGCCTTTTTGTTCTAGGATCTCCCAAGATCTAACTTCTGGGTGATACACTGTATTAGAAAGCTTTTGCTATTACTTCTCAGACATGCCCAGATGTTGACACTGTACTGACCAAAAAGTATTGCCTTTTTTTTTTTTAACCATTCTTTAACATTTTTCTAATCAATACTAGGTGATTTAAGGCATACATACACACGTACATATTATGGGATTTAATGGCTGCTGCTTTTTGAACATAACTGTTAAAACATAAAAAGATTTTACACACTTTAGGAACTTAAATTCAAGACAAAATATTATTATCTATGTGTGTTTTGATACTACTGACTAACATTGTTAATGTGATATTTTTATGTAAAACTAGTTACTTAATGTGAGTTCTATGTAGAAAGGTCTGGAAAAATTGGTATTTGTTACTTAGTTATCTTAAGCATTCAGCTGAATTGTATGGCTTGAGGATTCTTTAGAGTTGTAATAAATGTATGGCTTGAGGATTCTTCAGAGTGGTAATAAACTTTGAATAAAGTAAGAAGCAGTTTATTCTTGGTGGTGGTGTTACAATGGCTAAGTTTCATGCAGTTATAGTCTTTACACAGTAGTTGAAGGAATAATAGCTCTTTTTCAAAAGGTTTAAATGCTTTCTTAAGTTTCGATGTGCTTTGCTTGTATAATCAGTGTTTAATGGAAAGCTTTGGCGAATAAACTTTCTTGAGAGAAACAAGCTAAACACAGAGAATCAACAATTTTTACTTTTTTAGTTACTTATGCACACTGAACCTATGAAAAAGGTTGGAGTGTGTTAAAGTCCAAGAAAAGAATGTGAGCACTTTTTATTACGTGTGTTAGTTTACATTCTGTATGGCTACATTATGTCACTCAAAAATATTGCATCCTCTTTACCACCTGGTAAGGTTGGTTTAGAAGGTGTAGTGGCTTGTTTCATATTTCTCTGTAGCTAAAGTTCTTAAAGTTTCTAATAATAACTTTTTTTTAATTTGCAGAAATTCCACTTAACTTTGTTAATTTTCTCCTTCAGGTTAGCTTCTTAATACGTCAGATTTCCAAACTCACTAACCAGTCAATCTTCAGTCACTGCTACTAAAGTAAAAATTGTTGGGAACAATTAGTTTAACATCATATTACAGTGCTCTGGCAGTTAGATATTAAGCAGTTTTGCCTATTTAGAATAATGCCTTGTATGCTATTCAGATGCAGAGTTATCTAATGCAGCTCCTTGTTTTTAAACCTATTATACTATTATCACTTTAAGATTAAATTTCCAATTGGCTGTTAGAAAGCAATAATTATTTTGTATAGTCCTCAGTAGGAACCCCAGAGGAACCCCAGGCCTACCACTGTTCCCTCATCAGGGAGGGGAATTGGAGGGGGAAAGTACAACCTGTAGATGGATATAATGAGCAAGTCTTTTTACAGAATGCGACATGAGGAGTCATTTTCTGGTCCTAACAATGATGATAGTACTGGAAAGAGATGTGATTTTTTTCTAACCATCATATTTTATTGCTGAATTTAGGTATTCTCTATTTTATCCTCAAATATTTAAGTAGGCGATGTTAGCAACAGGATTATAAGTGGCATGGGAAGAGTCTTATTACTTGAAAGTTTCCCTTGATGTAGTTGGAGTACATCATTCTAGCTATCTGCTGCCTCATTTATTTTTTGCATTATTTGCTTCCTGTCCTTCATTGGTGTGCATGTGCCATAATATACCACTTTATATTATAGTTTAATTATACATATTATATCTCCCTCAACCAGAATGTAAATTCCTTGAGGAGAGTCTGAAACTTATTTTGTAATTCCTCTTGGTACACGGCACAGTGCTTTTCATGTGTAGTAGTAGACATTCAGCAAGTTTTATTTACTGGTAGTGGTTACCTGGTTTCACTACATATGAAATTACTATTTTCCTGATGCCTGTTTAGCTTAAGTAATGATGATAAGTATTTATTTAATTGATTTTCTTTCATACTTTAGAATATTTATTTTAGCAATTTTATTGCTAATATTAATTTTTTATTAAATGTTATTATTTAAGCTCTTATAAATTCAAAGATTGTTTGAGTATACTAATGTATGTTTCTAATTGATAAGGTATCCTCTTGTTTGATCTACTTGAATTGAGGTAATTTTGTAATAATTAGTAGAGAAATACTGTGATCAGTTAAAAACTAAATACATATTCTAATCACAACTGTAATCATGAAATAAGAAACAATTTATTGTGTTGAATATATAAATAGTGTAGACCTCCCTTATCCACAGGAGATATGTTTCAAGACCTCCAGTTGAATGCCTAAACCTGCAGATAGTATTATACCCTGTGCATCCTATGTTTTTCTTATACATACATACTTATGATAAAGTTTATTTTATAAATTAGGCACATTAAGAGATTAGCAACAATTAATAACAAAATAAAAGTTATAAGTATATGCTGTAATAAAAGTTATGTGAACATGGTCTCTTTCAAAATATCTTATACAAATATAATGCCTTTTCCATTTTAACTTAGTACTTATCACACACTGTGGCCCTAACTTTTGCAGTTTGAGGTGCAACAGCAAAGCAAGCCAAATTTCTTTTTCCTTCTTCACAATTTCACAGATAAAAGATTTGTTCTTACCATAGATCTTAGCAACCAGAGCATTTAATTTTTTTTCTTCCTTTATTAAGTTGAGAACTTTGACATTTTCACTTCAAGGGAACACTTTACAGCTTCGCTTTGGCATATCCAGATTGCCAGCATCACTAGTCTGGTGCTTTTATTTAAGTAAAATAGTTGTTTTTTACACACAAACACTATGATACCAAGACAGTCAATTCAATAACTGAGACAGCTAGTTAAGTGACTTAACAGGTGGGATATGCTGGAGAAAGGGATGATTCACGTCCTGGGCTGGATGAAGCAGGATGGTTCTCATCACACTACTCAGAATGGTGCACAACTTTAAACTTCTTATTTTTTAACATCTTTATTGGAGTATAAATGCTTTACAATGTTGTGTTAGTTTATGCTGTACCACAAACTGAATCAGCTATATGTATACATATATCCCCATATCCCCTCCCTCTTGAGCCACCCTCCCTATCCCATCCCTCTAGGTGATCACAGAGCACTGAGCTGATCTCCCTGTGCTATGTAGCAGCTTCCCACTAGCCATCCATTTTACATTTGGTAGGGTATATACGTCAATGCTACTCTCTCACTTCATCCCAGCTTCCCCTTCCCCATCCCCATGCCCTCAAGTCTGTTCTCTACGTCTGCGTCTTTATTCCTGCCCTGCCACTAGGTTCATCAGTACTGCTTTGATAAATTCCATACATATACGTTAGCATGCAGTATTTGTTTTTCTCTTTCTGACTTACTTCACTCTGTATGACAGATTCTAGGTCCATCCACCTCACTACAAATAACTCAATTTCGTTCCTTTTTATGGCTAATCTTCCATTGTATATATGTGCCATATCTTCTTTATCCAGTCATCTGTTGATGGACATTTAGGTTGCTTCCATGTCCTGGCTATTGTAAATAGTGCTGCAGTGAACATTGTGGTACGTGTATCTTTTTGAATTATGGTTTTCTCAGGGCATATGCCCAACAGTGGGATTGCTGGGTCATATGGTAGTTCTATTTTTAGTTTTTTAAGGAACCTCCATACTGTTCTCCATAGTGGCTGTATCAATTTACATTCCCACCAACAGTGCAGGAGGGTTCCCTTTTCTCCACACCCTCTCCAGCATTTATTGTTTGTAGATTTTTTGATGGCCATTCTGACAGGTGTGAGGTGATACCTCACTGTGGTTTTGATTTGCATTTCTCTAATGATTAATGATGTTGAGCATTCTTTCATGTGTTTGTTGGCAATCTGTATATCTTCTTTGGAGAAATGTCTATTTAGGTCTTCTGCCCATTTTTGGATTGGGTTGTTTGTTTTTTTTGATATTGAGCTGCATGAGCTGTTTGTAAATTTGGGGCATTAATCCTTTCTCAGTTGCTTCATTTGCAAATATTTTCTCCCATTCTGAGGGTTGTCTTTTCGTCTTGTTTATGGTTTCCTTTGCTGTGCAAAACTTTTTAAGTTTCATTAGGTGCCATTTGTTTATTTTTGTTTTTATTTCCATTTCTCTAGGAGGTGGGTCAAAAAGGATCTTGCTGTGATTTATGTCATAGAGTGTTCTGCCTATGTTTTCCTCTAAGAGTTTTATAGTGTGTGGCCTTACATTTAGGTCTTTAATTCATTTGGAGTTTATTTTCACCACTATTATTCTACATAGTTTTGGAAGTTTTACCACAGCAATCAGAGAAGAAAAAGAAATAAAAGGAATCCAAATCAGAAAAGAAGAAGTAAAGCTGTCACTGTTTGCAGATGACATGATACTATACATAGAGAATCCTAAAGATGCCACCAGAAAACTACTAGAGCTAATCAATGAATTTGGTAAAGTTGCAGGATACAAAATTAATGCACAGAAGTCTCTTGCATTCCTATACACTAACAATGAAAGACCAGAAAGATAAATTAAGGAAACAATCCCATTTACCATTGCAGCAAAAAGAATAAAATACCTAGGAATAAACCTACCTAAGGAGGTAAAAGATCTGTACTCAGAAAACTATAAGACACTGATGAAAGAAATCAAAGCTGACACAAACAGATGGAGAGATATACCATGTTCTTGGATTGGAAGAATCAATATTGTGAAAATGACTATACTACCCAAAGCAATCTACAGATTCAATGCAATCCCTATCAAATTACCAATGGCATTTTTTACAGAACTAGAACAAGAAATCTTAAGATTGGTATGGAGACACAGAAGACCCCTGAATAGCCAAAGCAACCTTGAGAAAAAAAAAAAACAGAGCTGAGGAATCAGACTCCCTGACTTCAGACTATACTACAAAGCGACAGTAATCAAGACAGTATGGTACTGGCACAAAAACAGAAATATAGATCAATGGAACAGGATTGAAAGCCCAGAAAGAAACCCACGCACATATGGTCACCTTATTTTTGATAAAGGAGGCAAGAATATACAATAAAGAAAAGACAGCCTCTTCAATAAGTGTTGCTGGGAAAACTGGACAGCTACATGTAAAAGAATGAAATTAGGACACTCCCTAACACCATACACCCTAGTAATTTTGAGTGACTCTAAGTTTCTATGCTTGGCAATGTACACCTATCAGAGAGCGACTGTAGGATTAAAACCCTCATTAAGCAAAGCACTTGTCTCCTGGGTGTAGGTTATTTCCACTCAGGCTTTTCTAGTGTTCATGGAGATACACTGGAGGCACTATTTCTTTTTTCATGTAGATTGTGGTAAAAGCCTCATTTCCCAGAGCCGTCTATCACTACCCTACAGGTCGGAGACCACTGGGCTTGCCACCTTTGTTGTGCCAGAGGCCAGCAGATGCCATATCCTTCGGCCCAGGCCTGCTTTGTGACACTTGTTACGTACGAAATGCCAGAAATATACCCAGCATTTGACAAAACATAAAACACAAGAGGCTCTATTGTTACCACTTTTCATTCCAGAGTATAAAATAGCCAGTAGCAATCACAGTATCAGCTGGAGCACCAGTGACAGGTTAGATCATCAGGAAATGCCAGGTAAGTGAGCCAATTTAAATGAAAATCATGTAAAGATATGACTGGGAGGGTGTGTGGTAGTTACTCAGAGGAGCCCGAGAAAATTTGTTGGGAGCTAGTTTATTTTTTTGAAACATGAATATTTTTCCCCTTGCCTAGAGTGTGTGAGATGAAATACAACAAGATATGAAAAAAGTGGTCAGGGGAGGGACTAGTGAAACGGAATGAGAATCTCCAGCACCTAGAAATGAAGCCATATTATCTTGTGACTGACCTGAAACTAATGAGCTACTTAGTGCCTGTCTCTTTCTGGGCACCACTCTCCCATGAAGCCTTATTTCTCGTGGTGGTCCAGTCAGGCCAACCTCTTACTGCCTAGTCAGCCCACCACCTCCTTTCTAGTGGTCTGTCATTCCTCTATTGGTGGTATTTCCTTTCTTTCCTTCATGCCAACCACTACTCAGTGCAGTTCAGTTTCTATCTCCCTCATGAATGTTCTCTAAGCGTGGAGTTCTCGTACCATCTCAGACCCCCACGGCATTCTTATTTCCTCACTATTTCTTCCACTTGCTTTCTGAAGATATTGTGTGGGTGGATTTTCACTAAATAAATTGTAAGATACACCAGGGCAAGCTGATAATTATCTTATGTTTTAAAACACATTGCACATAGCAAATGCTCCTTGAATACCTCACTTTCAAACATTCCAGTAGTTGATCTTAAATGTTGACCATCCACACTCATCTAAAAGGTCTTGTATGCCAAAGTAAGATTGGCTATCACCACTGACATCAGATTTACTATCATTTCCTCCTCCACACTTTTTTCCTACTCCTTGTTTTAATGTGCTCGTCAGTATAAGCCCCCTCCCTACACCAGAGTCTCTCCCAAAAAATTTATCTCTCGCCAGCTAAAAAGTTGGCCTGCTGTGCACACATCTCTACTCTCTGCCTATCCCTGTTACTTGGAGGTAGAAGTTTTTCTCACTTAGGCAATGGCATTCTTCCTGGCACCAGTCATGACAGTCACTATACCAAGCTTGTATTTTGTACCTTGAGACATTAGGTGTAAAGGATGAAAGTCAACAATATTTATGAATCTTTAAAAAGTACTTAGCAGGATGAGGACTTCATAAGGCAGGCGCCTGGTTCATTGATAACTCTGAAGAAATAACACAGTCCTTGAGACATTTTTGAAGCTCATGACTGAGTGTAGAACTATTCCATAATCACCAAAAATGTTTATTAAGGACCTCCTTTTCTTCTTTGTCTTTTTTAACAAATCAATTGTGTGTCACTTCAGCTTAGGTTTGAAGCATAGGATTTCTCCCGTAGGAGGTGCTCAATAAATTCTGAATGGATAGATGTATGGAAGGATGAATGGATAAATGAGTGTGGGTTGCTGTCCGTCACATCTGCACATGGTCACAGATCCATGAGAGTATCATTTGCTTTGAATTGTACAGTAGGTTCTGATCACAGTTTTATGCCAGTGCACATACATACTAGTACATTCCCCCTTGGAACAAAAGACAGTTGACAGGGTGGATGTGACAGGCTGGTGTTTAGTGATAGCAGTAATAATTTTAGCTTACATTTGCTAAGTTCTTCTTAGGTACCAAGCACTGTTCTAAGTGCTTTAGGTATATTATTTCATTTAATCTTTTAAAACCCTGTCATTGCCAAAAGGTGGAAACAACCAAAGTTCCCATCAACAGGTGAATGGATAAACAAAATGAGGAATACTTTGGAATATCATTCAGCCATGAAAAGGAATGAAGTTCTGATATGTGCTACAACATGGGTGAACCTTGTGAACATTATACTAAGTGAAATAAGCCTTGTGGATCAATATGGTATTATTACACTTATATGAACTGTCTAGAATAGACAAATTCATAAAAACAGTAAGTGGGGGACTTCCCTGGTGGTCCAGTGGTTGGGACTCTGCACTCCCAATGCAGGGGGCCCGGGTTCGATCCCTGGTCAGGGAAATAAATCCCACATGCCGCAACTAAGACCGGGAGCAGCCAAATAAATAAATAAATATTAAAAAAAAAAAAAGAAAGAAAGAAAAACAGTAAGTGGATTAGAGGTTAACAGGGATTTCAGGTTGGGGAGAAGGTGTATGACAGTTATTACTTAATGAGCACAGAGTTTTTGTTTGGGGTGTTGAAAAAAATTGTAAATAGTGGTGATGGTTGCACAACATTGCAAATGTATTGTAATTGATGCCACTGAATTGTACATTTAAAATGGTTAAAATGGCATATTATGTATTTTACCTCAATAAAAATTAGTGAAAAAACCCTATTATTATCCTAATTTTACATTTGAGTATATCAGGAATGTTTAAACAAATAGGAGTTATATATTCTAACATAACAAGAAGTACAGGAGGGTGATATGGCATTGGTTCATGGCCTCAGCAATATCTAGGTCATCCTCTCTTTGAATCTCTTGCCTTTCCCTAACGATAGTAAGAAGATGGCTGCAACTCTATATATTACTTCCACATTTGAGATAGAAAGCAGCTAAGAAGGAGATGACACCAGTCTGATCTGTTTCTTGTCTCAGGAAAAAAACAAAACTTTCCTTATGCCTCTAATAGATTTCCACTTATCTCTCACTGGGCAGAACTGCGCCTCCGGGCTATCCCTAGCTGCAAGGCAAGGGAGGCTGGCAAAATGAGTATTTAGTGTTTGCAACCTCTTCAGTGGAGGCAACAAGGAGATGGATTGAAAATGTCCGCTAAGGAATGAACGCCATCTGGCACAATGACAAAAATGAGCAGCAGAGAAGTTAAATCAAAGTTTCTCAACCTGGCAGTTGACATTTTGGACTGGATGATTCCCTTTTGTGAGAGGCTGACCTGTGCATTGGGGGACGTTTAGCAGCGTCCCTGGCCTCTACCCATTAGGTAACAGTAGTCTCCTTCCCCCCAGTTTTGATCATCAAAACTGTCTCCAGACATTGCCAAATGTCTTCGGGGGAGGGTGCACAAAGTTGCCCCCAGTTGAGGACCACTAGGTTAGATGATGGGCCAAAGTCTCATTGCTGAGAAGTGGAGGAGCTGAGGTTTGAACCCGAACATCTGACTTCACAGCCTTTCTTCTTCTGAGCAGCCTATGCAGTTGAACAAATGGCCTTGTAGTTAACAGGAGCTATGGATCAACTGGACTAACTTGCTATACACTGAGTTAATGAGACACCCATGAAATGCTATGCTGACCATCCATATGCTTTTCCTGGGCGCTTGTTATTTAGCCAGAACCCCTTACGGTTTAGAAGTAATAGCAGATCTAGGATGTAGGAGAAGGGATCAAGTAGCTTTATAACCCAAACATTCTCAACAGGGCAACTTGTTTCTTGGGAAGCAAATATGTCTTAGATATTAAATGGTCTGTGGCCCTCCTTACCCAACAGACCTTATCCCAGTATTTCATTTCTGTATAAGGGAGCATTTAAATTATTTTTTTTCTCTCTGAGGTAGCAAAATTAAAAAAAAAAAAAAAAAAGGTTGAGAAATATTGTAATAGCCTAAGCAACTAGGTGGAACAAGGAGTATTTTTCAGAAAAGGTGAGAAATACTATTACCTAAAATAAGATAATGTGAGATCTCTAGATTGTGAATGGTGAGTGAATTTTAGGCATCCTGCTGAGTGTTTCCATTAGATGCATCCCTTTGACTATGGTTGCAGTCACTAGTCATCCCAGTTAACTCACTTTCATGTCTCTCTATTCCTGAATGTAATACCTTTTTATGTTTGTCTCTTTTTCATCACACTAGTTTCACTGGAATATGCCTTTCAAACAAGTAAGTTCCCCCCTCCCCTTTTCTTCATGTCTGCATTATTCAAAGAGACATCTCTCTAATGTTTTCTTTAAGAAATAAGGTCTAGAAATACACCCACAGTATTAAAATGTGTCTGGATCAGCAGCTGATTACTCACATCATAAAATCATAAGTAAAGATAGTGAGGCAAACAAGTTTATGAGCCATGAAATTCAATAGGTCTAAGTTTGATTCCTTGACGTTGGACAAGTTATATGACCATTTTCTTATGAAATGGGCATAATGTTTACTTCACAGTGTTGAGGTAAGAATTAAAGGAGATATTATATGTCAACTGCTTAGCAGAGAAACTAGCCAGTAGTTAAGTGGCAAATATGTGGCAACTACTGGCAATAGTGTCTGTAAACAACATTTAGTAAAGCAAATTTTTTCTGATAGAAAAAAATAGATAGTAGTATGAGAATGGACTGGCTCCAATCAAAGTGATCTAAAAGGTTCCTCTTCACTCAGTGGTTGCCTCAGGACTGTACGCCAGGACTGACTCTACCTGTTCTGAATCTAACCATGGTTCCTGCCAAGCACAAAGACAAGATGCCTAATGTCCACGTAGAAAAGAGGCAACACTGGAATCTGTCTCCCTTGTACTCCTCCCTAGAGCTGATGCTGTCCACCACTTTCGGCAAGTCACTTAACATCTGTTTATCAGCATCCTCCTTTAACAAATTAGGAGGATGGTACCTGCCTTTCTCTCCTCATGAGATTGTTTGTGGAGAGCAAATGAACTCATTCATGTATATCTATTCTGTTTAAGGCAGAATAAGGCACAGTCCCTACTCACACAGAGTTTACATTTGATCCACTGGCCAGAGGATCTTTCTTATTTATTTAAAATCCTTTGCTTAGTGCTTAACACATAGTAAACCATCAGAAAAAAATGACAATTGTTTATTTGTTGTTTTGTTATTCTCCAAAACATTATCAATTTAAAATACACCTTAGCACTGTCATGCTGACTGATGGCCTGAGGGAAGTGGGTGCCCATTGTTGCCTGGGTGCCTGAAGTAGTGGTTTGTATGAAGAACTAGCTATGCTCCTGGGTACACAATTCAGTTGCCTATTGATTTTGTATAATAAAGTGTTCAGAGAATAGATGCCTTTTATAACAGATCACTTTAGCAGTCACTTTTACACTGACCATACTCGTTTAAAATCACTATAACAACTACAGACCACTTTATTTGCTAGAAAGGCACATATTCTAGACTAAATTTTGGCTTAGGGAACTGCTATTAATTCCAACACATGAAGAGTCAGAGGATAATCTTACAAAATATTCATACCTAAGCACTGGATTTATCTTCTTTGACACTGTACCAGTCCTTAAAGAATTTCTTCTGGCTTAGAGGTGGCTGGTACAAATACTCCCAGCTTTTGACGTGAAACTGTTGCTGGTCCCAACTCTGGGACTTGGAAATCTTATTGCCTTTTAGCCATCATCTCAAAAAATATAACTGAGTATGTGTATTCATCTCTTCTGAAACATTTTCCTACAAATCAACCTAATTCACCTCTTCTCTCATCTCCTTGTAGTATTAATTTTATCACATACCAGCTTTTTTTTTTTTTTTTTTAACTGCAGGAGTGGAATTGTCTGACTACAAAGTTGAAAGCACAGAAGTCATGAAATGCTAGGCGAAAGCTCTCCCAACAACAGTAAATCCTCCTTATGGCCCTTTCTGCATCCTTCCGTACTCATTTAATAGCCCAACTCATCATCTTCCATCCTTTATAGGAAAACATTAATTTTTGGCTTCCTGGCTTTTGCATAATTGTGTTCAACCATTTCTTTTACTTTGGAATTTCTGGTTCATTTTTTTTCTTTCTGCATTATCTCTTTTATTCTAACATGCAGTGGGGTTGGAGATGATTTATATTGAAGAAGAAAAATATACAGCCCCAAACAGGAATTTCACAAAATTTGAGGTAGGTTTCTTTAGACCCAGATGGAACTCTTTGTCTAGATTTATCCATCCCTTTTTGGTTTCTTGGATATGGTAAGGAATTCTAACATTTCTGCCTTTGGGATGGAGTAAAATGAATAGAGGTGCTCAGGAAATATCTCTTAATATAATAATAAATGCTCCTTTAACTGTTTACTTTATTCCCATACCTTATATCATTTGACACACCATGCAGTTTGAGTGCTGCCTGGTGGATGCCTGTGCCTTGGTGCTGCACGGTATCATTCTGCTTAGGACATCCTACAGCACGGTAACAACCTAGCCAAAGAACAATTATTATTTTCTCCTATAAAATAAAACCTTATTGTATCACATAAATACAAATGGAAAGGAACATTCTGTTTAATTAAAAGCCACACAATAAAACCTACACTCTACATTTTAAACATACTTTTTATAAAAGTCATATATAGTGCTAAGACTAAAGAAATACATGTATCCCAGGTACCAATAAGTACCTCACTAACATTTAGCTATTCTCAGTCACTGTAATCTAAACTCACTGTTTCTCTGGGCTTATGTAGATCCCAATTTAAATAGAGAGCCTTCCAGGGCTTCTCCATCTGAACCTCTTTGAGGAAGTTTCTAGAAAGCCTTACATTTCTCTCTAGTAACAATGATCTTTGCCTGCTGGTTCTCAGTTTAAAAGAGGGGAGAAGCATCTTTGCCATTCCAAGAATAAAGACCCATTTGCCTTCCTAGGCTGCTACTTTCTCATCTAACCTAAAACATATAGAAAGTCCAGAAACAGCTAGTACCACTAAACTTAATCAAAAGGAATCTCATTGCCACTTCTCAAATCCCCACAACTTCCCTGTACCTACGTTGGCCTCAGTCTGCCTTATTTTTAAGATTAATCTCTTACCTCAGAACCTTTTTCTTAAATTCACGAAGGTACAACATTACATAGTATTAAAGTTGAAATATTAGTATGGAGGTTCCTTAGGAAACTAAAAATAGAGCTACCATATGATCTGGCGATCCCACTCCTACACATATATCCAGAGAAAAACATGATTCAAAAGGACACATGGACCCCAGTGTTCACTGCAACACTGTCTACAACAGCCAAGGCATGGAAGCAACCCAAATGTCCATAAACACATGAATGAATAAAGAAGATGTGGTACATATATACAATGGAATATTACTCAGCCATTAAAAAGAATGAAATAGAGATAGCCTCATCCACCAGAGGGCAGACAGCAGAAGCAAGAAGAACTAAAATCATGCAGCCTGTGAAACAAAAACCACATTCACAGAAATATAGACAAGATAAAAAGGCAGAGGGCTATGCACCAGATGAAGGAACAAGATAAAACCCAGAAAAACAATGAAATGAAACAGAGATAGGCAACCTTCCAGAAAAAGAATTCAGAATAATGAAATGAATAGTGAAGATGATCCAGGACCTCGGAAAAAGAATGGAGGCAAAGAACGAGAAGATGCAAGAAATGTTTAACAAAGACCTAGAAGAATTAAAGAACAAACAAACAGAGATGAACAATACAATAACTGAAATGAAAAATACACTAGAAGGAGTCAATAGCAGAATAACTGAGGCAGAAGAATGGATAACTGACCTGGAAGACAGAATGGTGGAATTCACGGCTGCGAAACAGAATAAAGAAAAAAGAATGAAAAGAAATGAAGACAGCCTAAGAGACCCCTGGGACAATATTAAGCACAACAACATTTGCATTATAGGGGTCCCAGAAGGAGAAGAGAGAGAGAAAGGACCAGAGAAAATATTTGAAGAGATTATAGTCGAAAACTTCCCTAACATGGGAAAGGAAATAGCCACCCAAGTCCAGGAAGCGCAGAGAGTCCCATACAGGATAAACCCAAGGAGAAACACGCCAAGACACAAAGTAATCAAATTGGCAAAAATTGAAGATGAAAAATTATTGAAAGCACCAACGGAAAAATGACAACATACAAGGGAACCCCCATAAGGTTAACAGCTGATTTCTCAGCAGAAACTCTGCAAGCCAGAAGGGAGTGGCATGACATATTTAAAGTGATGAAAGGGAAGAACCTACAACCAAGATTACTCTACCCAGCAAGGATCTCATTCAGATTTAATGGAGAAATTAAAACCTTTACAGACAAGCAAAAGCTAAGAGAATTCAGCACCACCAAACCAGCTCTACAACAAATGCTAAAGGAACTTCTTTAAGTGGGAAACACAAGAGAAGAAAAGGACCTACAAAAACAAACCCAAAACAATTAAGAAAATGGTCATAGGAACATACATATCGATAATTACGTTAAACGTGAATGGATTAAATGCTCCAACCAAAAGACACAGGCTTGCTGAATGGATATAAAAACAAGACCCATATATATGCTGTCTACAAGAGACCCACTTCAGACCTAGGGACACATACAGACTGAAAGTGAGGGGATGGAAAAAGATATTCCATGCAAATGAAAATCAAAAGAAAGGTGGAGTAGCTATACTCATATCAGATAAAATAGACTTTAAAATAAAGAATGTTACAAGAGACCAGGAAGGGCAGTACATAATGATCAAGGCATCAATCCAAGAAGAAGATATAACAATTATAAATATATATGCACCCAACATAGGAGCACCTCAATACATAAGGCAACTGCTAACAGCTATAAAAGAGGAAATCGACAGTTACACAATAATACTGGGGGACTTTAACACCTCACTTACACCAATGGACAGATCATCCAAAATGAAAATAAATAAGGAAACAGAAGCTTTAAATGACACAATAGACCAGATAGATTTAATGGATATTTATAGGACATTCCATCCAAAAACAGCAGATTACACTTTCTTCTCAAGTGTGCATGGAACATTCTCCAGGATAGATCACATCTTAGGTCACAAATCAAGCCTCACTAAATTTAAGAAAATTGAAATCATATCAAGCATCTTTTCTGACCACAACCCTATGAGATTAGAAATGAATTACAGGGAAAAAAACGTAAAAAAAACAAACACATGGAGGCTAAACAATACGTTACTAAATAACCAAGACACCACTGAAGAAATCAAAGAGGAAATAAAAAAATACCTAGAGACAAATGACAATGAAAACACGATGACCCAAAACCTATGGGATGCTCCAAAAGCAGTTCTAAGAGGGAAGTTTATAGCTATACAAGCCTACCTAAAGAAACAAGAAAAATCTCATATAAACAATCTAACCTTACACCTAAAGGAACTAGAGAAAGAAGAACAAACAAAACCCAAAGTTAGCAGAAGGAAAGAAATCATAAAGATCAGAGCAGAGATAAATGAAATAGAAACAAAGTAAACAATAGCAAAGATCAATAAAACTAAAAGCTGGTTCTTTGAGAAGATAAACAAAATTGATAAACCATTAGCCAGACTCATCAAGAGAAAGAGGGAGAGGACTCAAATCAATAAAATTAGAAATGAAAAAGGAGAAGTTACAACAGACACCGCAGAAATACAAAGCATCCTAAGAGACTACTACAAGCAACTCTATGCCAATAAAATGGACAACCTGGAAGAAATGGACAAATTCTTAGAAAAGGTATAACCTTCCAAGACTGAACCAGGAAGAAATGGAAAATATGAACAGACCAATCACAAGTAATGAAATTGAAACTGTGATTAAAAATCTTCCAACAAACCAAAGCCCAGAACCTGATGGCTTCACAGGCGAATTCGATCAAACATTTAGAGAAGAGTTAACACCTATCCTTCTCAAACTCTTCCAAAATATAGCAGAGGGAGGAACACTCCCAAACTCATTCTATGAGGCCACCAGCACCCTGATACCAAACCCAGATAAAGATTTTTTTTTAAAAAAACTACAGGACAATATCACTGATGAACATAGATGCAAAAATCCTCAACAAAATACTAGCAAACAGAATCCAACAGCACATTAAAAGGATTGTACACCATGATCAAGTGGGGTTTAACCCAGGAATGCACGGATTCTTCAATATACGCAAATCAATCCGTGTGATACACCATATTAACAAATTGAAGGATAAAAACCATATGATCATCTCAATAGGTGCAGGAAAAGCTTTTGACAAAATCCAACACCAATTTATGATAAAAACTCTCCAGAAAGTAGGCACAGACAACCCAATCCAAAATATGGGCAGAAGACCTAAATAGACATTTCTCCAAGAAGATATACAGATTGCCAATAAACACATGAAAGGATGCTCAACATCACTAATCATTAGAGAAATGCAAATCAAAACTGCAATGAGGTATCACCTCACACCAGTCAGAATGGCCATTATCAAAAAATCTACAAACAATAAATGCTAGAGAGAGTGTGGAGAAAAGGGAACCCTCTTGTACTGTTGGTGGGAATGTAGATTGATACAGCCACTATGGAGAACAGTATGGAGGTTCCTTTAAAAACTATAAATAGAACTACCATATGACCCAGCAATCCCACTACTGGGCATATACCCTGAGAAAACCATAATTCAAAAAGAGACATGTACCACAATGTTCATTGCAGCACTGTTTACAATAGCCAGGACATGGAAGCAACCTAAGTGTCGATCTACAGATGAATGGATCAAAAAGATGTGGCACATATGTACAATGGAATTTTACTCAGCTGTAAAAAGAAATGAAATTGAGTTATTTTTAGTGAGGGGGATGGACCTACAGTCTGTCATACAGAGTGAAGTAAGTCAAAAAAAGAAAACAAATACCGTATGCTAACACATACATATGGAATCTAAAAAAAAAAAAAAAAAAAAAAAAGTTTCTGATGAACCTAGGAGCAGGACAGGAATAAAGACACAGATGTAGAGAATGGACTTGTGGACACAGGGAAGGGGAAGCATAAGCTGGGACGAAGTGCGAGAGTAGCATTGACATATATACACTACCAAATGTTAAATAGATAGCTAGTGGGAAACAGCTGCATAGCACAGGGAGATCAGCTCGGTGCTTTGTGACCACCTAGAGGGGTGGGATAGGGAGGGTGGGCGGGAGACGCAAGCGAGAGGGGATATGGGGATAAATGTATACATACAGCTGATTCACTTTGTTATACAGTAGAATCTAATACAACATTGTAAAGCAATTATACTCCAATAAAGATGTAAAAAAATAAAATTGAAAAAAAAAGAATAAACTGCTGATAATGTGACAAAGATAAATTTTATGGGCACTATATTAAGTGAAAACACCAGACACAAGAGGACATACTGTGTGGTGCTATTTCTCTGAACAGGAAAAACAGATTTATGGTGACAGAAGTCAGAATACTGGTTACCTCTGATGATGGGGCTTATTGACTGGGGTAGGGCCCAAGGGAAACTTACGGGGAGATAAAGTATTTTACATTTGATGTGGGTGGTATAGACATATATAAAATTCATTAAGGTATACACTAAAACTTATGAAATTTTACCTAAGTTATGCCTCAATTAAAGAACTTTAAAACACAAAAATAGAATCATGTGAGTACAGGTTAAAATGGAGAATGGCCCCCTGGGGTGAAGCTCTGTAGAGAGAGCCAGACTCCGTCACTTACCACCTTGCATACCTCTGTAAACTCACCTCAACTTTCCAGGCCTCAGTTTCCTCATCTGTGAATTGGGGATAATAACCAGTACCTTCCTGAAAGTCTCACTGTGAGGACTAAATAACCTAAAAGATGCAAAGTTTAGGGTAGTAGCTACTATCTAGTAATAGTAAGCACTAAATAATTATTTGCTAGTATGATGATGAATGGTTGAATATTCATTGCTAGGGAGAAAGATGGTCACTATAAGAATAAAAGGAACAATTATCTGGAAACTTATAAAATGTCAAAAATCTTTTCATTTAATTCCATTTCTTCAAAATATATGAAACTTAAAATTGACAGAATTACAAGACTTATTCAGTAATCCATACTTATGGTGGGAGAGTTTAATGTAGCTTTCTCAGTACATGATAGATCAGAAACTGCTAAGGACTGAATGTTTGTGCTCCCCAAAATTCACATGCTTAAGCCTCAGCCCCAAGAGGATGGTATTAAGAGGTGGGGCCCTTGGGAGGTAACTAGGTCATGTGGATGGAGCCTTCATGAATGGGATCAGTGCCCTTATAAAACAGACCCCAGAGAGCTCTCTTGCTCCCCTTCTGTCACATGAGGACACAGCGAGAATATGGCCATCTATGAACCAGGAAGTGGGCCCTCACCAGACGTCAAATCTACCAGCCTTGATCTTCGACTTCCAGCCTCCAGAACTGTGAGAAATAAATTTCTGATGTTTATAAGTTACTCAGTCAACAGTATTTTTGTTATAGTAGCCTGAGCTAAGACAGAGACCAATATTTTAAAATGTGTAAAAGACTTTTAAACACACATAATATGCTCCATCTAGTGGATATATGAAAAATACATTGATTTCAACTACCCACCAAGCATTTATAAAAATTGACCATATACTAAGTGCATCAGTTAGAGACTGCATTCAGCCATAATAAACCCATCCCTGCCTTCCCCCAGACTCTCCCCAAAAAAGACAATGTCACGTACCAGTAAGAAGTACATCTTATTCGTGTAACAGAATGACCAGAAATAAACAATCCAGGGCTGGTACAGCCATACAAGGACACCAACTGGGGAACCAGGATGGTTGTGACTTCTGGTCACACTCTATTTAGCCTGTGGCTTTTGCCCTCATGGTCACAGGATGGCTCCTGTAGCCCTGGACACGGTGTCTGCTTGTACAGAAGGCAAGAAGGAGAGGGATCTGGCTAAATGAAACCACTCCTTTGCAACATCTTTCCCAGGACTCACACCCAGCGATGTCTCATACTGGCCAGGACTGGAGGATGTGGCCTTGCCTGGCAGCAAGAAGGACAGGAAGATGGAGGTGTTTTAATAGTGCACATTCCCTGATGGTGCTGTGGTTTGAATGATGCCCCCACAAAAGATATGTCCACCTGGAAACTATGGATGTGATCTGATTTGGAAAAGGGTCTTTGCAGATGTAATTAAAGATCTCAAGATGAGACCATGCTGGATATCTGGGTGGACCCTAAATCCAATGACAAGTGTCCTTATAAGAGACAGAAGAGGAGAAGACACAGAAACACAGAGGAGAAGGCCATTTGAAAACGGAGGCAGAGATGGGAGTGATGCTGCCACAAGCCAAGGAACACCTGGAGCCATCAAAAGTTGGAAGAGGCAAGGAAGGATCCTCCCCTAGAGCATTTAGAGGGAGTGTGGCCCTGCAGACACCTTGATTTCAACTTCTGCCCTCCGGAACTGTGAGAGAATAAAATTCTGTTGTTTTAAGCCACAAAAATATATATATATAGTGCACAGTCCCAATCTGAACAAAAAAAACCTAAGTGCTTTTGTAAGCAAGAAGGGGCAATTTTGGTAGGCAATTAACAGGACATGCCACACTAGACCTAAAAGCAAATCTCCACAAATACTTAACATTCAACAACATAAAGACCACACACCCTGCTAAGAGTGTAATTACATTAGAAACCAACAACAAAAAGGCAACTAAAAAGAAACACCCATATATCTGCAGGAAATTTTCAGAACGACAGAAACAGTCTATATCCTGCCTGGAGTATTGATTACATACAAGTATACATCTGTCAAACTCATCCAACTGTACACTTAAGATTTATGCATTTCACTACAATTATACCTCTATAAAAATATACCCATGTACTTTTATTTGAAAACCTAATTCCATTTAACTCGTGTGTCAAAGAATAAGTGGTAAAAGAAGCTAAGACAATATGAAGAATTAAACCAAAATGAAAATATTATACATTGAAACATGGGATGTCACTTAACGAGTACTATGAGAGATGATCACAGCCTTGGATGTTTATGTTTTTACAAATTGGAAGTTAATCAGCATGGGGCCCACCATACGCAAGAGACACTGATAAAGGCAGGCCGCCAGTCCTGACGTTTTCTCTCCCGGCGTGAGTCCTTTTATGCACGGTAAGTGAAGAGCTGTGCCTGAAGGCTTTCTCACACTGATTACATTCGTACGGTCTCCCTGCAGTGTGGGTTCTCACATGTACGATAAGGTGTGAAGACTGGCCAAAGGCTCGCCCACACTCCTGACACGCATAGGGCTTCTTGCCGGTGTGGGTCCTCGAGTGTTTCCTGAGGGATGAGGGCTCACTGAAGGCTCGCCCACACTCCTGACACGCGTAGGGCTTCTCTCCCGTGTGGGTCCGCATGTGACTCTTAAGGGTTGAGAGACGACTCAAGACCTGTCCGCAGGTGGCGCACTCATAAAGCTTCTCCCCTGTGTGGATCCTCTTATGTACATTCAGGTGAGTGCTCGTCCGGAAGGGCTTCCCACACTGGTTACATTCGTACGGTTTCTCTCTGGTGTGGGTCCGCAGGTGTGTCTTCAGTGATGAGTGTTCCCTGAAGGCTTTCCCGCACTGGCCACATTCAAAAGGCTTCTCTCCAGTGTGAGTTCTCACGTGGCTCCTCAGAGAGGACGGCTGGTTGAAAGCTTTCCCACAGTCCTTACATTCGTAGGGCTTCTCGCCTGTGTGGTTTCTCTGATGCAAGATCAGGTTAAAGTTCCTCGTGAAGGTTTTCCCACACTGACTGCACTCGAAGGGTTTCTCTCCAGTGTGAGTTCTCATGTGCCGCCGCAGATTCGAGGAATACTTGAAGGCCTGCCTGCACTCCTGACACTCGAAGCACTTCTCCGCAGTGTGAGTCTTCTCGTGCCTGATGAGATCGGAGCTGTATCTGAACGATTTTTCACATTTGTTACACGCATAGGTTTTATCCCCGCTGTGGATTTTCTCAGGCATGATTAGGTGAGCGGTCTGGAAGAAGGATTTTCCACTCTCTCGGCATTCACATGGGTTCCCTCCTGCAGGAATTCTCTGGTACTGAAAAAGTGGTTTGATGCTTTTAAAAGGCTTCCCTAGTACATTGCATTTATAGAGTTTTTCTCCAGTCTGAGGTTGCTCCTGTCAATTGAGGAAAATGGAAAGACCAGAGGCTTTATTGCATTCACAGATATTCTCCCCGAAGTGAACTGAGTATAGGAAAGAGACATTCCTATAGCTGAAGCTTTTACCATTTTAGTGTATCTATACCATTTCTACCCTGAGTTCCTTCAAGCAGATACTCTGCCACAAAGAGTATCATTTTCATTACTTTCATGGGGCTTCTTAGATGTAGACTTTTTCTGAATTGTGTAAGGCTAAATTAAGTTTTAAATGCTCTACATCTGTGTCAGATTTACGAAAATGGTTAGCTTTGGGAACTCTGTAAAGCCACTTCTTGATCTACATTTAGAGTTTTTCCCCAATTCATGACATTCACAGACTCTCTCCCAAGAAACTGCTTTCTCCTAGGTGAGTACCACTTGTCTTGAATCTCTCTCTGGGTTTCTTGTGTTTCTAACCTACAGCAACCCCAGACATTTCCTACTGTAGAGGAACAAGAATAATCCCTTTATGCCTTACCCTTTTCGTGCCAATGGATGGAATCTCTGCAAAAATATCTTGGTTAGGAATTGAGTCTTGGGGTTGAAGTTGAGGTTCTGGAATGAATGAAGGGGAGGAAGTATTAAGCACACAGAGAAGGAAACTGTGGGATCAAGATGACAAAAAAAGCTAGGCATGTGCAGATTTTTTTTTAATACTGATCCTAAATATGGGAAGAAACTATGAATAAGAGGAACGTATCAGAGAGTAAAGGAAAATTTTAAGGTGTTTGGCTATGTGAGGAGTCACGTAATCATAGGAACAAGGAATGGACCTAATGAAACTTAAAAGCTTTTGCACAGCAAAGGAAACCATAAACAAGACCAAAAGACAACCCTCAGAATGGGAGAAAATATTTGCAAATGAAGCAACTGACAAAGGATTAATCCCCAAAATTTACAAGCAGCTCATGCAGCTCAATAACAAAAAAACAAACAACCCAATCCAAAAATGGGCAGAAGACCTAAATAGACATTTCTCCAAAGAAGATATACAGATTGCCAACAAACACATGAAAGAATGCTCAACATCATTAATCATTAGAGAAATGCAAATCAAAACTAGATGAGATATCATCTTACACTGATCAGAATGGCCATCATCAAAAAATCTAGAAACAATAAATGCTGGAGAGGGTGTGGAGGAAAGGGAACACTCTTGCACTGTTGGTGAGAATGTAAATTGATACAGCCACTATGGAGAACAGTATGGAGGTTCCTTAAAAAACTAAAAATAGAATTACCATACGACCCAGCAATCCCACTACTGGCCATATACCCTGAGACAACCATAATTCAAAAAGAGTCATGTACCGGGCTTCCCTGGTGGCGCAGTGGTTGAGAGTCTGCCTGCCAATGCAGGGGACACGGGTTCGAGCCCTGGTCTGGGAAGATCCCACATGCCACGGAGCGACTAGGCCCGTGAGCCACAATTACTGAGCCTGCGCGTCTGGAGCCTGTGCTCCGCAACAAGAGAGGCCGCGATAGAGGCCCGCGCACTGCAATGAAGAGTGGCCCCCATTTGCCGCAACTGGAGAAAGCCCTCGCACAGAAACGAAGACCCCACACAGCCATAAATAAATAAATAAATAAATAAAAATTAAAAAAAAAAAGAAAGAAAAGCCAGTCACAAAAGACCACATATCGTGATTCCATTTAGAAAAAAAAAAAGAGTCATGTACCAAAATGTTCATTGCAGCTCTATTTACAATAGCCAGGACATGGAAGCAACCTAAGTGTCCATCATCGGATGAATGGATAAAGAAGATGTGGCACATATATACAATGGAATATTACTCAGCCATAAAAAGAAACGAAACTGATATATTTGTAGTGAGGTGGATGGACCTAGAGTCTGTCATACAGAGTGAAGTAAGTCAGAAAGAGAAAAACAGGGCTTCCCTGGTGGCGCAGTGGTTGAGAATCTGCCTGCCAATGCAGGGCACACGGGTTCGAGCCCTGGTCTGGGAAGATCCCACATGCCGCGGAGCAACTGGGCCCGTGAGCCACAATTACTGAGCCTGCACGTCTGGAGCCTGTGCTCCGCAACAAGAGAGGCCGCGATAGTGAGAGGCCTGCGCACCGCGATGAAGAGTGGCCCCCACTTGCCACAACTAGAGAAAGCCCTCACACAGAAGCGAAGACCCAACACAGCCAAAAATAAATTAATTAATTAAAAAAAAAAAAAAGAGAAAAACAAATACCGTATGCTAACACATATATATGGAATTTAAGGGGAAAAAAAAGGAATGGAAACAGTAGATAATTTACTAAGAAGGGATTCTATGAAGATTGGGACTGATGTTGAGAGAAAGTATTAGTAAGAACATACAGTGGGGAGGAACTGGATGAAATATACACATGGAAGTGCTAAATGTGAAAAGGAGGTAGGATAAATCTTTCTATGAAGCCAGAGTAAAGCATTAGAGATAAAAAGGGAAGGGAAAGAGGAAAGAAAGTGGAATTTACTGAGGGAGCTCAACCCAACATCCTTCCCCATCAAGGGCACTAAGCACCCCTAATCTGCCTGGTGCTCACCTAAGTGGGTTCCTGGGAAGATCCCTCTCTCAGTGACGCACAGCTCTTCTCTTTGCTCCAAATGGGAAAACGTACTGGCTTTGCAGAGTGGATCTCCTGCTCGTGGGAAAAGATGCAGGGTATGAGCAACTGTGCCTGCCATGCAACAGGAGCCGATATTCCGAAGTCTTTAGGGTCACTGGAGATGGGAATAGCAAAATGGGCGCACCTATATTCTGATGGCACGGCCGAGCTCTTTCACTAAGGAACCAAAGTACAAGCTCTCTCACTGGGTCCCGAAGGACAGTGGGACTCTCCAGTCCCCAAAACCCGGCGCCTGGCTCAGGGACACACTTGAGAAGACGAGAAACAATGGACAGATCTTCATTTCCAAGAGGAAACCACTAGACTATAAGCACCATGAAGGCAGGACCTGCCTGTCTCTTCACCTCTCGATTTCCGAAACCAGCACAGTTCTGGGAAACCACAGTAGCTGCGCAAGCGTGTGGATGAAGCGGCGAGGCTGGCCTTACCCACAGAGGCCAGGTTCCTATAGTTCTCCAGCATCACGTCTCTGTACAGGCTTCTCTGAGCAGAGTCTAGAAACAGCCATTCTTCCGGTGTGAACAGCACGGCCACATCCGCAAAGGTGACTGGTTCCTAAAATGCACACCCGTCCCTGCTCAGCCAGGGGCCACCCCGACCAATACTCAAGAGGACAGTGGGGGGCTTGCAGGCCTGGGGAAGGGACACCTCCATGTAGAGGATGTTCAGACACAGTTCTGAGGTCTCTCAGCTCAGGCCTCAGAACTAGACCTCTTCTCCATCTACTCTTCCCTCCCTAAATGACAGCATCCCAAGGGGGGGCAGCAAAGGACCTCAACTTCATGACAGGAGTTAGTTATTAACAACTAGCTGGGAAGCCCTTCCCCTCTAGCCCCAGGGTCCAGCAGACCTGATCGCGTTACAGGCAAGAGAAAAATGTTTGGTAAATGACAGCTGTTTGCTCTTGGGAGACCATGATGACTATAAGACAAGGACAGCTCACGTCCTCGCCCTGCTTTCCCTCCTGACATTCAGCTGAACATGGCCCTTGATAACCGGGGCAAGGCCTGAATGAGGGAGTGGGGTCACTGCCCACCCACTGCTAGAGGCCCAGTGCCTGGAAGCCTGGAGACCAGTCCTCTGGGGTCAAGAAACTCCCAGACAGGGTAAGGGGACAAGGAGGCAAAGCAAGAAGAAGAACAAGTATTTGTTACTTACCTGCAGACAAATGTTCAGTGTCCCAGGAGCCACGGCTTCTTCCTCTGTGCTCTCCTCCCGGAGCCAGGCGGGGTCCTGAGCAGGCACTGCTGCAGGAGAAGAGGGGAGCTGTGAGGGTCTGGGCCTGGCCCAGTGACCCCACTTGCAGGGCCAAGGGCTGCCCACCCTGTGAATGACCGCATGTGCACACACATGTGCACACACTCCCAGGGACACACACATGTAATGCACACAGAGAGATGCATGCACATATGCTTGCACACACTCCCAGCTGCTTGGGCACACATGTACACTCACACACACCAGTGCACACGCATGCATACACTCACACAAATGTTTATATACACACAGACACACCACGCATACACAGTATGTGCATATCCACACTGACAAGCATACACACACACAGAAATATACATACACACAGACACACATGCACGCACGCACGCACACACACGTTTCCTCTGTTCCAAATCTCTGGAGCCACAGTCTCAATTCACCAACAGACTCTGAAGTTTCTGGGGCACCCCTTTCTCCCCCTTGATTCAGCCCTGGGTCAGCTGTTCTGCCCTAGCTGCTGGGCCCCTTCCTCTGCCCCGACTCTGCAGGGCCGGTAGCACCCCAGGACTTACCACAAGCAGGGGACAGAGAAACCGCCACCTCCCTGTGAGTGTGCCTGAGGAGGAAGCGTCCTTCCTTTCCTGCCTTCAAATCGATAACATCCCTCATCCGCACCAGGCCTCCTCACTCTGGCCTGTTACAGAGGAGCAAGTGATTCCCCAGCCAACCCTTGTCTCCCTGCACCCTCACCTCCCCTCTCGATGGGACCTTTCCCCTTGGTAATTAAACCTGAATCACGTCCGATCCCTGACTCCATGTTATTAGTTTCCCGGGGCTGCTGTAACAAAATACCACAACTGGGTGGCTTAAAGCAACAGAAATGTATTCTCTCAGAGTTCTGGAGGCCAGAAGCCCAAAATCAAGGTGTGGGCAGGGTCACACTCTCTCTGAGACTCTGGGTAGAGTCCTTCCTTGCCTCTTCTTGGCTTCTGGTGGTGAAGGTCAATCCTGGGCTTGTAACTGCGTGTCTCTCCAATCTCTGCCTCTGTCATCATATGGCTGTCCTCCCCCGTGTGTCCCTGTCTTCACATGGCATTTTCCCCTTCTTACGAGGGCACCATTCATATTAGATTAGGGCCCACCATCATGACCTCATCTTAACTTGATGGCATCTACAAAGACCCTATTTCCAAATAAGGTCACATTCACAGGTACTGAGGGTTAGGACTTCAGTATAGCTTTTTATGGGGGGGGGGTCACAATTCAAGCTGTAATACTCCACCCTTCCCTCTAGCTACTGTTCTATCTCTCTGTTCCCCATCGTGGGCAATCTCTGTATCCATTTTCTCACCTCCTACTCACTTCCCAACATCACCATTCCAAGGACCAGCACCTCACTAGGATCACCCGTGACCTCCATCCAGAGTGGGGATCTAGTTGAAATGTTCAGCCATCCAATCCCTCCATCTTAAAACCCACCCCCCTGGGCTTCAGTGCCCACCCCCCCAGCCTCCCTCCCGGTTTCCTGTATAGGCTCCTCCTCCATCACTTACTGGCGTCCCCATGGCGCACACCTTCCTCCTCTCACCTTGTAGTCTCCGCCTTGGAAGGCACCGTCCCCGGCTCTGGGCGTCAATTTCCAACTACCTGACAAGGCCCAAATCTCCAGGCTGACTCTCACATCTGCACTCCAGACCCATATACCCAACCCTTGGCTCCGATATCTCCACTCACCTACCTGGGGGAATATGAATGAAACATCCAAAATAAGCTAGAGGGGGGGCTGCTGCCCCAGCAGGCGGAGGACAGAGATTCAAGCCACAGAGGATCATTCTCAGGCTTTGAACTTGCCCTGCTGGGTTTCAAACTTACGTGGGACCTGGGACCCTTGTTTCCTCTCCCTTTGGAAACGGGAATGTCTATCCAATGCCTGCCCCACCATTGTATTTTGGAAGCAGAGAACCTGTTCTCTGGTTTTACCAATTTACAGATGGAGAGAAATTATGCCCCCAGGATGGATCACACCCCCAGTCTCACCATACCTGATTTAGATTATTTAGATGATAAAATTTGGGACATTTTGAGCCAATATCTAGATGAGATTTTAGACAGAGTTGATGCTGGAATGGGTAAAAACTTTGGGGATGTCAGGATCATGTGACTGTATTTTGCATGTAAGAAGGATATGAATTTGGGGGGGTCCAGAGAGCAGACTGTTATGAGTTGAACTGTGTCCCCCCAAAAAATAACAAGTCCTAACCCCCAGTACCTCAGAATATGACCTTACTTGGAAATAGGGTTTTTGCAGATGTTAAGATAAAGTTATGGTGGAGTAGAGGGCCCTTAATCCAATACAAATGGTGTCCTTATAAGAGGAGAAGAGATACCGAATCAGGGGAGAAAGCCATGTGGCAACGCAGGCAGAGATGGGAGTGATGCATCCACAAGCCAAGGAATACCGAGGCTTACAGCAACCGCCAGAAGCTAGGAAGAGGCAAGAAAGATTATTTCCCTACAGGTTTCACAGGAAGCATGGCCTTGCCAACACCTTGATTTCAGACTTCTGACCTCAGAACTGTGAGACAGAAATTTCTGTTGTTTCATCCACTCCACCCAAAAAAAAAAAAAATTCACTCATCACCTTCTTCTCAAAGCCTGTCCTTCTTCCAATGTCCCTGATCTCAGATGAGCAATCCCACCCCCTCTGACCCCAACAATCAGTCAAAAAAAAAAAAATCAGTGATGACATTTGTACACCTACCTCCCCACCTCCACCCACCCCATTCCCCTTCCTCCCATCCTGTCCCCGCTATGGGGAACGCCTATATCATACCTTCTCATTTGGACCCACTTAAATGTCACTCCTTCGGAGAGTCTCTCCTCCCCAATACCCTTCTTTTCTCTAAAAAGACCCTCTCCTTTCTCCACAGCCCTTATCTATCTATAACCAGCTACTTTTTTTTTTTTTTTTTTTTTGCTTCCTTAGGTGATTATCTTCCGTCTCCCCCAACTGACTGGCAGCTTCGGAAGAACAAGCCTGGGGTCCTTTTCCTTTTGCTACACCCTCACCCCCCAACCGTGCTTGGCACATAAAAATGCCCTGGAATGTCTGGTAAACGCATGCACACATGACTCACCAAACTATCTCAACTCGACCTCCTGTGTACATCTTACATGGTTCCTAGCTTCCCTGCTGTGCAGACAAGAGTTAACACAGCAGGCCTGACTGCTCTCCTCAGCAAGGCCTGCCAGCAAGGTTGACCCTTAGCTGGCCTCTGGGAACTTGGATTTCGAGAGGGTTCCCACCACCCTAACTGATAAGAGGGGCTCACTCTCTGCTTAAACTGTTTGTACAAACAGTGTGGTTTATGCTGAATGCCTGTTTTCCTTCTGGAAGCCCGGAATTTAGGTATGTGCTGGGCAGAGGGTGCCTACATGACCAGCCCCCAGGGAAAACCCTGGGCTCTGAGTCTCTAATGAACTTCCCTGTAGATAACACTGCACACGTGTTGTCACAGCTTGTTGCTGGAGGAATTAAGCGTGTCCCTTGCGACCCCCTTGGGAGAGGACTCCAGAAGCTTGTGCCTGAATTCCTCCAGACTTCACCCCATGAGCCTTTTCCCTTTGCTGATTTTGCTTTGCATCCCTTCACTGGAATAAATCATAGCCATGAGTACAACTGTAAGCTAAGTCCTGAGTCCTCCTAGCAAATCGTCAAACCTGGGAGTGGTCTTAGAGACCCCTGACACACCTACTCCACACTCACCCCCAAGTCTAGGCCACCACCATCCTTTTCCTAACTGCCTCCACCCACCACTCGTATCCTCCCGAGGCCCATCCTCCTCCCAGGTGCTGAAAGACCAGGCTCTTCTTCCCCAATCCCCAGTGGATTTTAGATATGCCATTCCTGGGCCTGAACTCTTCTCCCCAAACCTCCAAACAGCCCAACATCTAAACGATACAGTAATTATTATGGTCTTAAGCCAGCACTTGTCCCCAGGGGTCAGGTGGCAGTGTCTAGTATCTTAGCTCGGGCAGCTGTAACAAAATACCACAGACTGGGTGGCTTAAACAACAGAAATTTACTTTCTCACAGTTCTGGAGGCTGGAAGTCTGAGATCAGGGTGTCAGCATGGTCCAGCTCTGGTGAGAATGCTGTTCCTGGCTGGCAGACATCTGCCTTCTCACTGTGTCCTCACATGGTGGAGAACTCTGCTTTTCCTCTTCCTGTTCTTGTAAGGACACCAGTTCTATGGGATCAGGGCTCCACCCTTAAGACCTCATTTAACCCTAACAACCTCCTTAAAGGCCCTGTCTCCAATACAGCCACATGGGAGGTTACGGCGTTAACATATGCATTAGAGGGGGACAACCTATAGCACCTGAAGACGTCTTTGGTCGTCATGACTAGGGTGTTATGGGCTGAATTGTGTCCCTCCAAAAATTCATATGTTGAAGTCCTAACCCCTAGAATCTCAGAATATAACTTGTATTTGGACATAGGGTCTTTTCAGAGGTCATTAAATTAAAGTGAGGTCAGTAGGATGGGTCCTAATCCAATGTAATTGGTGGAAATTTGGACATGGACACATACAGGGGGAAAATGCAGGAAGAAGACGGACATCAACAAGCCAAAGAGAAGATGCCTGGAACAGATCACGGCCCTCAGGAGAAATCATCCCTGCCCGCATCTTGATCTTGGACCTCTGTCCTCCAAAACTGTGAGAAAAAGCGAAGCTCTGTTGTTTAAGCCACCCAGCCTGTGGTACTTTGTTATGGGAGCCCTAGCAAACGAATACAGGGGGAGGTGGTACTGTCAGCTAGTGAGTGGAGGCCAGGGATGCTGCTAAACATCCCACAGCACGCAGGCCGGCCCCCACCACACAGATCCCGCCCCTGTGTCAGGAGTGCTGCAGTTGAGACACTTGGTCTAAACTTAAACTTCCCAGAGCTCCTCTCTGCCCCCCAACATAAAGCCCTCTTGTTATATGCTTCCATTGCATTCCGGTCTCCATTTAAAAATCTGACCACCGAGCCAGACTGTGAACTCCACGGGGGAGGGCCTCAGGGTTTGGTCTGCAATTGTTTTCCAGTGCCCATCTCACCACAGGATGACAGTGGTGAGTACTTCAAGAGTACCTTCTGGAGTACTTCAGAAGCACAGAGCACACCAAGTACTTCAAGAGTACTTTATGGCACAGATGGCCAAAAAGCACATGAAAAGATGCTCAACATCACTAATTATTAGAGAAATGTAAATCTAAACTACAATGAGGTATCACTTCACACAGGTCAGAACGGCCATCATGAAAAAGTCTACAAACGATTAACGCTGGAGAGGGTGTGGAGAAAAGGGAACCCTCCTACACTGCTGGTGGGAATGTAAACTGGTACAGCCACTATGGAGAACAGTATGGAGGTTCCTTAAAAAACTAAAAATAGAGCTACCATATGATCCTGCAATCCTGCTCCTGGGCATATACCCGGAGAAAACTATAATTCGAAAAGATACATGCACCCCATTGTTCACTGCAGCACTATTTACAACAGCCAGGACATGGAACCAACCTAAATATCCATCGACAGAGGAATGGATAAAGAAGATGTGGTATATATATACAATGGAATATTACTCGGCCATAAAAAAAGAACGAAATAATGCCATTTGCAGCAACATGAACAGACCTAGAGATTGTCATACTAAGTGAAGTAAGTCAGACAGAGAAGGACAAATATCATATGATATCACTTGTATGTAGAATCTAAAAAAAATGGTACAAATGAAGTTATTGACAAAACAGAAATAGAGTCACAGATGTAGAAAACAATCTTATCTTTACCAGGAGGGAAAGGGGGGGAAGGGATAAATTGGGAGACTGGGATTGACATATACACACTACTATATATAAAATAGATAACTAATAAGGACCTACTGTATAGCACAGGGAACTCTATTCAATACTCTGTAATGACCTATAAGGGAAAAGAATCTAAAAAAGAGTGGATATATGGATATATGTAACTGATTCACTTTTCTGTACAGCAGAAAGTAAAACAACATTGTAAATTAACTATACTCTAATAAAATTTTTTTTAAAAAAACATAAAAAACAAGTACATTATGGCAGAGCCTGGCCCAGAAGGCATACCAAAAATATATAGAACAACATATAACCCAAATCTAAGAATTACTTCCTGTCAGTGCCATAATACAGATTCCAAATGCAAGACTGGATGATATGATTAATAAACAAAATTTATTATTCTTACAATAAGGCAAGATGGAAGGAAACAAATGCCTTGCAGTTCAAGCTACGATGTTATTTGTCCTCCAGAATTAATTTTTTCCCCCACTTCTCAGGAGATGTGGCTTTTAACCTCATTTTTTAAAAGCTCAGTTCAAACATGTGCCACTTATAGTAAATTCAACTGTAACCTTCAGCATCGACATGCTTGCGCAGTGGAGATTTTAACCATGCCCCAAAAGAGGTCTGGCCTTTGCCATAGTTGAGTGGGGACTGCTCTTCCATAATAGAAAGATCTGAGACCAAAAAAAACAAAAAAAGAATCCCAGCCCACAATCCCTAGAAAGTGCCTTTCCCCTTGCATATGTAAATAATAAGAGATAGCTTCATATATTCTCTCCCTATGGCAACGACTGCAGTCAGAGGAAAAGAAGGCGGATGCAAGTTCCCAGACACAACGCAGCAGAGCGGGGCCCTCTGGCCGTCAATTCCACCCAGCTCTCACTCACCAGAACCCCCAGCCCCCAACAGGTTGAGGAGGCGCGGCGCAGGCTCCGGCGTGGCCACCCTCTGAATCTGCACAGCCACCTTCAGCCCCTGGACAGAGTGACAGGAACATATTAGTCACACAGTCGGTGGGGTCCACTCACACCTGCTCACCCAGACGGAATTGGCATGACTGGCCCTGCTTTGGGGAACACACTGAACATACAGGGACAGGCCCTGTTCCCTTGTCCAGGTTTACAGTTCTTCAGTATAAAGCTAACCACTGTCGTGGAATTTCAACTCCAAGATGGGATGGAGAGAGGGGGCCTGGGTAGGGGAGGCCTTCTCTGAGCAGCCTCCGGTAGTGGGGGAGATGCTGGAGCAAAGAGGGGCAGTGGCTGGCCAGCAGATTGAGGGGTAGAGGGAGGATGCAGAGGTGGGCCCCTGCAAATGAGGGGACGTTAGCAAACTCTCCCGGAGGGGAAGCCCTGCTGTGGGAGAAAGGACCTGAACTCTCCTATACCGCCAGCCACTCCCTTGGGAAGGGTATTTGAACTGACTTGCATTTCTAAGGGATGCCTCCGGCCTCCGTGTCCAGGGTGATGCCCAGTGGCAGCAGGCGCCTGTCAGGAGCAGTTCCCGGGGGTCCAGGAGAACTAACGGTGGCTCTGGGCAGGGTGGTAGCACCAGGGACAGAAGGAGCAGTCAGAGGTAGGTTTATATTTTGGAGGAAAAGTTCGTAGGACTTGGTGGTGGATGGGAAGTAAATGTGGCAGGTCCCTCAGGGCAGGTGATGGGCAGGGACAGGTGAGAGGAGGCCCCTTCTCAGCGCGGGGCTCACAGCACACCTGAAAGTGTCCTTCTCTGTAACTCTCTCCACCTCAGTACCAAAACACAAGGCCCTGAGCCAAGAGCTTGGTTACCGGCCTGGACACCCTTCACACAGCCCTTGGACCCACTCATTCCTGTAGGTTTCCTGGCCATGGACACGGTGGGAATGAGGGTGGAAGGACTGGATGAAGAAAGGCTGGACCCAGAGAGGCAGGGCCTGGACGCTAGTTGCTAGCCCCTCCCCTAGGACTGCTCTGGGCCTGACATCACACTAGGGATGTTTACATTCAATGCAGAAACGCCACGGCGTGTCCAGTAGTTCCTACCAGGAGGTAAGCCTGGGCCTCCAGCATGTTCCCAATTCCCCCAACAGTTGGCAGTTGGCCCTAGATTCATCCCTCCCTCCTGCCTCCCCACCTAACAAAACTCCTGAACCCCAGGCTTTCCTGGCTGGGGCTGGGGCCCTCCCAGCAAACCACCTCCCAGGCTTACTGTGTCTTCAGAAGACCAAGGTGACTCCTGGAGAGCTGACCGGTCCCCTGGAGTCAGAGGTGTCCCCCTCTCTCCCATCATGGGCTTGATCTGCATCCTCAGGTCCAGCCCCAGCCCCTGGGAAAAGGCACGGAGGGTGCTGAGCAGGACAGAGGCGGTATGGAGGCCGTTCTCACCCTCAGAGACCCTAAGTTTGGGGCTAGTGCCATCAGAATTTGGGGAACGTGGACCTGGTAGTTTCAGACCTGGTGACTCCCCCTATTGCACTGTGGGCCCCTGCCACCAACGAGGACTGATCACGCCAGAGACTTGGAGACAGACCTGACCCCTTTCTGGTTCTGGAGAGGCCCTGTCTGGAGGTTAGGCCACAAGCCCTTGGAGGCGCTCCAAGATATTTTATTAGAAAGGTTTCTATAGAAAGGCTGGGAGCCCTTGGCTCTGAATATGAACTTCATTCTATGTTTTCTTAGATTCCATATTTGTCTATCTGGCATCCATCAATCACAGGGCCAAACTAATGGCCACAGTTGTTTACATCTCCCCTGTGAGCCACAGCTCGTACTCCGAACCACCTCCTTTATCTAGTTCTCACACACCAAGCCAACATTCCCCCTGCCCTAAATCACCAAGGCCAGATACCAGACAACTGGGGACAGCCCCTGTGCCTCAAGATCCCCCAGAATTATTACTCAAACTCACCAATCCTAAGCTGTTTACCCTGCCCTGCCTTGCCTTTCCTATAGAAAACCAATAAAGGCTCTGGCCTAGAGTCTCCCCTCACTCCTGTCAGCCTCCTGACTGATGCTGGTGCTTCCTCGTGTGGCCCTGTGTGGCGTGGCCAGCCCCCTCCTCTCAAGAAATGTAAGTCGCTGTCACTGGCCTCTCCATGTCATCACTCAGTCACCTCCGTAAATTGAAATCCCGGGGGTACCATTTTGAGACAAATGTTTTAATCAGAATAATTCTGACACAGATCACTCTTCTTGAAGGTTTTGAGGAGTTCCGCCTATTTGCTCAACACATACTTATTGAGCGCTGCTAGTACAGGCACTGTGGATCCAGCAGAAAACAAAAGCGGTGAAACCACAGCCTTGAGGAGCTGGGTGTTGTGCAGGAGAGGTGGCGTGGGTGGCCCTGGGACAGTAGGAAGGCTGAGCCTGGAGATGCCCATTCTTTGCGGCTACAGGGCCTTGGTCTGTCCCTGGCCACCAGCACTTATTCACACGTGACCTCAGAGCTGCCATAAGGGGCCCCAGTGATTGAGACAAGGGGTGACAGTGACACCCACATGGCCTAGAAGGGATAACCAAAGGTTCAGCCACATCGACCAAGTATCAGGATGTGCGATCCTCAAGCAGAAGACCCTGGTGGCTAAGACGGCAGTCTCTAGAGACAGGCCTGGATTTGACTCCCAGCCTCACATATGCTGGACCACTTAGGGGTATATTCAGGGATGAACTGCTTGATTCCTCTACACAGAGGGAACTGTAGTGGGATTCCTCTATATAGAAGGAAGTGGACCACTTATGCCCACTCAGAACATTCTGTGACTGCCTGTGTTTCCAGATGCAGCAGAAGCCCCTCCTCTCCCACACTCAGTACTCACTACTGAGCTGGCAGTGAAGTTCTGTGGAAAGTGCTGGAACCCCATACTGAGAGGAAAGAGCCCACAGAAACCACAGAGGACACCCGTCCCTCATGGCCCGTACTCCCTCCCTCACACAGTCCATCTGCTGATTGAGGCATGGTGCCGGTAGGGGCCTGGAGCCGTCTCTACCAGCACCCATCTGTTCACGCCTTCACTCAGCAGGCATCAATTGAGAGCTCTATAGTGGCGCACAGAACACTCTATAATGGGGTTGCTGCAACAACGACATCAGATGAGGCCCCTGGGATCCAGCAGCTCCAGTAAGACATCTGCAGATCTTAAGGTCTCAAAAAGCCAGCGCCCTTTCCCAAGCAGCTACTGGAGGACGTTCTCTTCTGAAACAAGAGTGTAAACCAAGGACAAGGAGGATCTGGGCACTAAGGAGAGGGCTCGGCCGCCCTGGGGTCTGATGCCAGCCACGCAGGGCGAGAGTTTCAGCTGCCTGGCAGCCCACTCCACACGAGGCTGTGCAGGGTTGAGGCTCCACGTGCTCAGGGCACAGGAATGGAAAAGGGGTCTCTGCTACCCCGGCCTCACCACCCCATGCACTGCGCCAGTGTCTCTGACACTCTGAGCCTGACACCATCCGTGATAGAGGTGGAGAGGCACATATTGAGGGAAGCTAGAGACCTCATTGGCTCTGGGACAAAGAGGCCCAGCCTGGGGGTGAAGCTGGGCTCTGTATGTCCCTCTATCCAAATCTTAGCCCTAACCCTAAGCTTCAAAACCCCAAGAATGGGAACTCAAACTTGGAGGCTTGGTAGTTTAGGAAGGCAGGAATTCAGGGTCAAAGGCGGGATGGCAGGACTCTGCATTTTCTCACGCACCATGCTGTGCAAGCTGGTTCTGAATGCCTATCCACTCTTTGACAAGGGCTTCCTTCCCGTGTGGGGTCTCAACTTGTCTCCCCAGGGGTGTGGGAGCCCTGACAACTTTCCCACGTTCTTTACAATCAGAGTGGCCCTCTCTCCTGCAGGTCCTCTTGTTCAGATCCAAGTTATAATTCCTCCAGGAGCCTTTCTCACCACGTTAAATCATCAGGGGGCTTCCCTCCAGGGGGAGTTTGCTCCTGACAAGCGGTGGACGATGACAAAAAGGTCACCCAGGGACGCTCCTCGTCAGGGGCACGTTTTCAGCATTTTCAACGGTGCGCCTTGTTCAGACAGGTCGAGTTCTTCCAGGATGTTGCAGGCTCCACCACTAGGCTTTCTCACGTCCTGAACTTACATGGGGCATCTCTAACACACAGCGTGTTTCTGATCGCTGTTGAAGAGTAAATCACACTGCATACAATCGATGTCTGACTCTCACTGATGGAAATGTTTACTCAGGGGAACTTTCTATGAAGAAAGAATCTTAAGTGATAGGTGGGATTTGCCCAAATTCGTGGGTCATGGATGCCCCCTCCGGACACTTCATGCCCTTGAGGAGACGCCCTGGCTCAAATATCTGCCTGGCCCTGGTGTGCGTGTCCAACTCACGTATTCCTCAACTTCTTCTATGACAGGGAGTAAAGAATCATCACCCGTGAGTCTTACCATTTGCAAATCATGGGATGAATTTTCCTCCAAAATATCCTGCAGAGGAGTAGACTCTTTGGGTTTAAGTTGAGATTCCCAGTCTAAAATGAATTGGAAAATAAAAATTACCTTCTTTCAGAAAGAAGTAGTGGCATGATACTGACACACACAACATGTTTTTTTTTTAATATTGACCCTAAACTTGGGTCAGTACTGAAATGGAAGAAGGTATCAGTGAGAAAGTGAGGCTCTAAAGAGTAGGAATTGGGCAGTGATGGGAATGAGGTGGAAGTGAGAGACTTTTTCCCAGCAAAGGAATCCGTGGACATTGAAAGTGACGTTATCAGACAGTGCTATCAGGCAAACAAGTAAGAAGCAATTAGACAAGGAACACACAAAGAAATGTTTGGTTTAAAGAGGAATTGGACAATAATTGTATGACATGGAGAAATTGGAACCCTCATGCACCGCTGGTGGGAAGGTAAAATAATGTGACTATTCTAGAAAGCAGTTTGGCAGTTCTTCAAAAAGCTTTAAAAATGACCCAGCAATTCCATACCTAAGTATATACCCAAGAGAAATGAAAACATATCCACATAAATTCTTTTTTTTTTGAATTTTTGAATTTTATTTTATTTATTTTTTTATACAGCAGGTTCTTATTAGTCATCAATTTTATACACATCAGTGTATACATGTCAATCCCAATTGCCCAATTCAGCACACCACCATCCCCACCTCCCGGCAGCGTGGGTGGTCCTGGGGAGAACCCTTGGTGTCCATATGTTTGTTCTCTACATCTGTGTCTCAACTTCTGCCCTGCAAACCCGTTCATCTGTACCATTTTTCTAGGTTCCACATACATGCGTTAATATACGATATTTGTTTTTCTCTTTCTGACTTACTTCACTCTGTATGACAGTCTCTAGATCCATCCACGTCTCAGCAAATGACTCAATTTCGTTCCTTTTTATGGCTGAGTAATATTCCATTGTATATATGTACCACATCTTCTTTATCCATTCGTCTGTCGATGGCCATTTAGGTTGCTTCCATGACCTGGCCATTGTAAATAGTGCTGCAATGAATATTGGGGTGCATGTGTCTTTTTGAACTATGATTTTCTCTGGGTATATGCCCAGTAGTGGGATTGCTGGATCATGTGGTAATTCTATTTTTAGTTTTTTAAGGAACCTCCATACTGTTCTCCATAGTGGCTGTATCAAATTATATTCCCACCAACAGTGCAAGAGGGTTCCCTTTTCTCCACACCCTCTCCAGCATTTGTTGTTTGTAGATTTTCTGATGATGCCCATTCTAACTGGTGTGAGGTGATACCTCATTGTAATCTTGATTTGCATTTCTCTAATAATTAGTGATGTTGAGCAGCTTTTCTTGTGCTTCTTGGCCATCTGTATGTCTTCTTTGGAGAAATGTCTATTTAGGTCTTCTGCCCATTTTTGGATTGGGTTGTTTGTTTCTTTAATATTGACCTGCATGAGCTGTTTATATATTTTGGAGATTAATCCTTTGTCCATTGATTCGTTTGCAAATATTTTCTCCCATTCTGAGGGTTGTCTTTTCGTCTTGTTTATGGTTTCCTTAGCTGTGCAAAAGCTTTGAGGTTTTACTAGGTCCCATTTGTTTATTTTTGTTTTTATTTCCATTACTCTAGGAGGTGGATCAAAAAAGATCTTCCTGTGATTTATGTCCAAGAGTGTTCTTCCTATGTTTTCCTCTAAGAGTTTTATAGTGTCCGGTCTTACATTTAGGTCTCGAATCCATTTTGAGTTTATTTTTGTGTATGGTGTTAAGGAGTGTTCTGATTTCATTCTTTTACATGTAGCTGTCCAGTTTTCCCAGCACCACTTATTGAAGAGACTGTCTTTTCTCCATTGTATACCCTTGCCTCCTTTGTCATAGATTAGTTGACCATAGGTGCGTGGGTTTATCTCTGGGCTATCTATCTTGTTCCATTGATCTATGTTTCTGTTTTTGTACCAGTACCATATTGTCTTGATTACTGTAGCTTTGTAGTATAGTCTGAAGTCAGGGAGTCTGATTCGTCCAGCTCCGTTTTTTTCCCTCATGACTGCTTTGGCTATTCGGGGTCTTTTGTGTCTCCATACAAATTTTAAGATTTTTTGTTTTAGTTCCATAAAAAATGCCATTGGTAATTTGATAGGGATTGCATTGAATCTGTAGATTGCTTTGGGTAGTATAGTCATTTTCACAATATTGATTCTTCCATTCCAAGAACATGGTATATCTGTCCATCTGTTGGTATCATCTTTAATTTATTTCATCAGTGTCTTATAGTTTTCTGCATACAGCTCTTTTGTCTCCTTAGGTAGGTTTATTCCTAGGTATTTTATTCTTTTTGTTGCAATGGTAAATGGGAGTGTTTCCTTAGTTTCTCTTTCAGATTTTTCATCATTCGTGTATAGGAATGCAAGAGATTTCTGTGCATTAATTTTGCATCCTGCAACTTTACCAAATTCATTGGTTAGCTCTAGTAGTTTTCTGGTGGCATCTTTAGGATTCTCTATGTATAGTATCATGTCATCTGCAAACAGTGACAGTTTTACTTTTTCTTTTCCAATTTGTATTCCTTTTATTTCTTTTTCTTCTCTGATTGCCGTGGCTAGGCCTTCCAAAACTATGTTGAATAACAGTGGCGAGAGTGGACATCCTTGTCTCGTTCCTGATCTTAGAGGAAATGCTTTCAGTTTTTCACCACTGAGAATGATGTTTGCTCCACATAAATTCTTATACATGAATGTTCAGAGTAGCACTACTCCCAATCACCAAAAAGTGGAAACAAGCCAATGGCCATCATCTGATGAATGGATGAACAGAATGTGGTGCATCCACACAGTGGAATATCACTCAGCCTTAAAAAGGAATGAAGCATTTCATGCTACTACATGGAAGAACCTCAAAAACATGATGCTGAGTGAAAGAAGACAGATACAGATGTATGATTCCATTTATATGAGATGTCCAGAACAGGCAAATCCACAGAGACAGAAAGTGAATTAGTGGTTGCTGGGGGCTGCAGGAAGGGGGATGGGGGGGACTGCTAATAAGTACAGGGTTTCTTTTTGAGGTGATAGAAGTGTTCTGGAACTAGATAGTGGTGATGGTTGCACAACTCTATGAATATACTAAAAACCTCTGAATTGTACACTTTAAAAGGGTGAATTTTATAGTACGTATCTTAAATTTTTTTTAAAAAAAAGAGAAATTGGAACAGATCTTTTTCTGAAACCAACAAAAAGTAAGAGAGCTAAAAAGTGAAAAAAGAAGAGCTAAAGGAACTCACCCCAAACCACCTTATTTCCCCTCAGAATAAAGAACCTTAAAAATGCTCTCAGACTGACACTTCCCAGCAGCACCCACCCTCCAACCCCGGTCTGGTTGGGTCACAATATGCTATGCCCCCTGGTACTCACCCACACCCGTGGCACAGAGAATGCCTCGTTCTGCTGTCCTCAGCTCTTCTCTTGGCCCCACCTGGGAGACCAGACAGGCTTTGCAGGGTGGAGTCCCTGCTGGTGGAGAAAAACGTACGTGCTGAGGAAAGGGTTTGCAGAGGAAAATGCATGCTTCCCCAGCCTGCCCGCCCTCCATCTGGACCTCAGCTCCTGACCCCGAGCCAGTACACGGGGTACCTAAGTGATCACATCCAGTTTTTAATGAACTCAGTGACGTTCTTTCACAAGGGCCCAAGCCACAAATGCTCCCCTCTCTGCCTCATGGAACTGAGGTTCTCTAAGTCCCGAAGTCCAAGGTCAAGGTCAGTGAGACCCACACGAGTGACTATGGAGAGAATTAAGTAAAAGCAATGCATGGAGCTGTTATCCTGTAGAAGCCCATGAACTGGAAACCCACACTACATCACTGTGGTCACGTGGCAGGCGCTTAAAAAGCATTTGCATACAGGAAGGACCGGAGTAGCACCAGCCTTACCCCGGGGGGCCAGGGTCCTGCAGTTGTCCAGCAGCACGTATCTGCACAGGTTCCTCCGAGCGTCATCCAGCAATGCCCACTCCTGGATGAGCCCCACTGCCACATCCTCCAAGGTGACTGATTCCTAAGACAGTACACAGATTCCGGCTCAGCAAGGACCACCCTCACCATTCTGCAGGACGAGGGGTTATCCCTGGGGAAGGTAGACCCGTTTGTTTATCTCTACGGCAGTTTTTGTGCTACAAGGGCAGAATTGAGGAGTTGCTGGGACAGAGCTCATATGGTACACCCAGCAGAAAATATCGACTTTCTTTCAACATTTGGACAGATCCAAAAGTATAAGCTTTGGCTGTCACTCCACTAACCAGTGATGGCAGAGCCTGTTCTTCTCAGCTTTACAGAGCTTTTCCTAAACTCTTTAAGACATCAAAAGTTTGGGTTTGATCTTTTAATTTTCATCAAGTCCCTAGGACGCCGCCCAAGACATAGATAAGCATTTAGTCATTTTTTATGCCTGTTAAAATAAGACTTCCATTGCATCTGAGAAGCTTGATGGTCTTTTAATCTCAGAATTCTCTAGAACAGCACTGACTGGTAAAGCTCACTGTGACGATGGGAATGTTCTATGTCTGCACTTTCCTAAAAGGCAGCCACTGGCACGTGCGGCTACTGAGCACTTGAGAAATGTGCTTTGGGTGACTGAGTAGTTGAGGTTTAATTTTGTTGGATTTTAATTAATTTTAATTTTACTGTATAGAGCCATGTGTTTTTGGTAGCTCTCACGAGCGATGGCAGGGATGGCCCTGGAGCTCTGCTGCTGCCGGCTCTAAATGAGCCCCACACTGCAGTCACACTCTGGAATTAGGCACAGAACCCCAGGGTCGCTTTGGGAACCCTCCACCCAAACCAGTTCCCTCCGGAGGTCATGTACTGAAAGAGGTTGCCAGGTCCTGGGGACGGGGCTAAAGATGTTCCACACTTCCCTCCTCTTTCTTCCTCAGTTGGGAGGCAGGCAGAGAGGAGACAGGGCCCAGAGTACATAATTATTCCCCCCCCCGGCCCCGCAACCATCCTAACCCCCCCTTCCCCCTCACCATGACACCAGCGCCAGGGTTTAAAGTTTCAGTAGGTGTCCTTCCTGCAATAAGAGAGACGGAGGTAAAAGAAGAAATGAGAGTGGAAGCAGAACACCAAGCACGGCTTTGGCCCAGGTAATTCCATTTCTGTGGACCACCAGCAGGGCGGCCAAGCGAAACATGCTTACCCGGAAATTATCTCAATAAGGAATATATTGGGCCCCGAGCCACCTTTCACACCACAGGCCCTGACCGTTTCTACTGGCTCCAGTCACCTAATAAAAGGATCATTTCTCCTCTTATCCTTCCTCAAAACACCTCTAACATCCTCTACTTTTCCTCCACTGCCCTTATCAACTTGCGATTTTTTTAATATGTATTTGTATAGGTAAGTTTGCCTCTCTCCAACCATGATGTAAATTCTCGAAGTATAGACCTGTGTCCACTTTTTTCAGGACTCCAAATCCTGCCACCAGAACAGCACTTGATAAGTACTAAGTACTTTATGTACTAGGGGTTGGCAAACTTTCTGTAAAAGGCCAGACAGTAAATATCTTAAAATTTGTGGCCCACATGTATGGCAACTATTTAACTGTGGTTATAGCACAGAAACAGCCACAGGGAACACATAAACACATGTTCCAATAAAACCTTATTAATAGAAAACAGCACTGGGGCAGATTTGCCCACAGGCCACAGTTTGCCAAGCCCTACTCTATATAATGTGGTAGAGAGAATACATCGATCACCAAATTCTCTCAGTTCTACCTCTTATGCATCTCAAACATTCCAACTTTTTCAATTCCACGATCACCACCAAGCCCCAACTTTTCCAACTCCACAATCATCTGAGTCCTGAACTAACCCAAGCTGCTATATGTGTGGACTTTGCATTCATTCTTGTCCATCCTAAACACCATGCTCAACCCAGGAGTTGGTGTTTTGTTTAAATCACAAACAAAATCATATTACTCCCTACTTAAAACTCTGATTCAGTGGCTTCCCATTGGCCTTAGAACAAGGTCCATAGTTTACCATGGCCTTCAGGGCCCTGCCCTCCTCTCCTCCTGGCTCATCCATTCCGTACTTTGTCTTCTGTGTTTTAGCTTTCCCTATCTTTTCTCAGCTCCTGGAATACACCAGGCTTTGTACTGCCTGAGGGATTACGCATCCACCATTCTTTCAAATCTCCTCCCCCCTCCGCCTCCACAGCCTGACCCATGTCTAGCTACATACAACTCATCTTTTAAGTTCAAACATTTGTCCCATTTAAGATATTTTTGCTGATCTCCTCCTCAAGTTCCCCTGTTCTGTGTTTCTACATCACCCTTGTCATGATTAATTTAAAATCTGTCTTCCCAGCTAGAATAAAACCTCCACAGGGGCAAGCACTAAATCTATTTCAGTCATATTGTTTCCCCTGTACAGGGCCCGGTTCATTGAGGGCACCCCCAATGAAAATGTGCCAAACAATCAACACTCCTCAAAAATAATTCAATATAGTTAGACTAAGAAGGCATGTGCCCGCATGCACACTCACACACACACACACACACACAAACACATTAGACAACACAAGTCAAAAATAAAAATGACTTTAAATGCCTGTTCATATAACAAAAATCACAACACTAGATTTCAGCTGTCTTTAAGAAACGTTAATTCTTTCTAAAAAGACAAGGCGGGACATGAATTCTCTCTAAAAACAAACACCACACTCATCAAATTGATATCTGATGCTTAATTTTCCTCCAGAATTCATTTTTTCCCCATTTCTCATTAGAAGTGAGTCTTAATCCTATGATTTAAAAAAGACATCCCATTTACTGCCAACTCAATTTCAATTCCCAGTACTAACAAAGCTTATGTTCTTTTTCCTGGAGTCCCATCTTTTGAAGCCTTTTGGCAATTTACAGGCTGGAACCAACTTGAAAAGAACTGAATAGTCTTACTTTTCTTTGATGTTAATAAGACTTGTGACATAAGTGAGAAATAGCTTTTATTAGGACACGCTCCCCTTACAGTTAAGAAAACTGATACAAAGTAAAAGTTAGAAGGGAGGGAGGGAGGGAGGGGAAAGGAAAGGAAAAGAAAAAGCTAAGTTAACAGGTCCTAAGTTAAGCAAGTGCAAATTGTCAGTCACCAACTAATTCATCCCTTGATAGAGGGTACATTTCATTTTTTAAATTCACATGCCAAGTCACTCAAACCAGTTTGCACATGTAGACTCAGACCTAAATTTCCATTTGCAGAGCTAGATAACCTGAAACGTAATATGAAATAAAACGTGATTTATTAATAAACAGGTATCCTGCATATGGGAGATACGGTAGGCCTACAAATCGGGGAAGACGGGTGAGTGTTGGGGCCGGCTGATGTCACCACTTCTTCGCTGCGGGACCTGGGCTGTACTTCGTGACTTCCCCTTCAATAGGCGGATGACAGTCCTGTTGGCCCGAACAAGGGGTACCTGAGGGCGACAGACCGGACAGGGGGAGCCCGGCTGCAGAGCCGAGCTGTGCGGGCCCCATCCCGGCTCGGGGGTTACCGCGGGGAGGAAGCACCTCGGCCCGGGCGGTCGTCCTAGGCCCTCCGGCCCCTCCCCGCGCCCGCCGAGCCCTCCCCGCCCTCCCGAAGGGCCTGGCCGCACCTGCAGACCGGCCGGAGACACTCCCACCGCAGCGCGCCGTGCGCCCAGTACAGCCGCCACCATCCGCCGCCGCTGCGCACTTCTGCTTCCGGTGTCAGGCCCGCCGGGAGCGGAAGTGGTCGGGGCCCCGGCCCTCAGGGCCAGAGGACCTCCGGGCAGTGGCGGAAAGGTTGACTCCTTCATCCAACCTTGGAGGAAAAATTCTAGTTTCCTTCCCCAGGGCTGCGGGCGAGGTTAAGCTCTGGGGTGGGGTCTGACCGGACCTAAAGAGTGGGGTTGGGGCGGGTTGTATGCCGACTGGTCGGGGCTAAGCACGGAGCTGAAGCCCGATGGGCGGGGATTGGGGCAGGGCCTGGGATTGGTGGGCGGGATAGAGGCGGGGCCTCGCTGGCTCGTTGGCACGCTCGATGTTCTACTTTCCTCTCCCCCTTCCTTCCCCCCGACCCTGCCCCGCCCTGCCTTTCTCCTTTGCCTTAACCCAATGCCCTGCAAAAACATACCCGTAAGTAAGATTTTTTTGTTCAGAATTTCTGATTTCTTCTAAAAATAAGATTATATATTCTACTTCTACAATTTGCCTTTCTCACTAAAAATAAGATGTGAAAATCTATTCAAGACAATAGATAGATCTGACTGTTCTTTTTAAAATTATGTATTTGTTATGTCGTACAGATAATACATACATATAGGAAAAGTTCAATGGGGGATCTCCCTCCATCCCTAAGTTTTCCTCCCCAGAAACAACCACTGTGACCAGTTCCCTGATATCGTTTATATTTCAAGCACTGCGTGTATTATTTCTCTCAATAAGTAACCTACAGAGCATCGGTTGATTGCTACATGCTAAGGTTACAAAGCCCTTTCCTGCAAGGGTGCTACAAGTGGAGGATTGGAGGGAAGATGTGGAGAGAGAGATGAGGTTGATCCATTCCAATAAAACTAACTCAACACATTGTCATATTGATGTATTAGCAGAATTTTTTTAACTGATAAGGCGATGTGGAAGAGAAATCAAGAAATTTGGCATAGTTGGTTGAAAGTAGATCTTAAAGGATGAATATCAAGTCATGGAGAATGGTTAGTGCAGTGGGTGAGAAATGTTGCAACTTTGGGGTATAGTGTGAGCAAAAACACAGAGGCAAGGGGGAAATACATGTTCTGGGAACACTGAGTAATGAGTTATGGCTAGAGATTAAAGCTCTGTGTGTGTGTGTTACTGTCACAGGAATACACAAATAGATCAAAGAAACAATAGCTCAGAAGCAGACTCAGGCATGTATGGACTTTTAGTATGGGTTAGGGGGTAGTATTTCAAATCAATGGGGAAAGGAGGCAGTTGGGACAATTGGCTAAAGGATTAAGTTCTTAGATCCCCATTTCACATCATTCACAACAATAAATTCCAGGCAGACTGACTCAAACTTTAAAAAGAACTTTAAGATATTAGATGAAAGTATAGGAATAGTATTCCTAACAGATTTTGCTTTATATTTTTCAAAGGTATGGTATCAGTTGCATAGCCCAATGGTTAAGAGTACTGGTTTTTGATACTTACTAGCCAACCTGTGACCTACCTAATTTCTCTGTGCCTCAAGTTTCCTAAACTCTTGAGTGGGGGCAATAATGAGATTGCACTGAGGATTGGATGATATAATGTCTGTATGCAAAACACTTATCATAATGCCTGACATGTTATAAGTGCTCAATAAATATTGGCTGCTATCATTATAGTTTTTGATGACGCAACCTTATATCAGTATAAAATCTCCCCCTCTTCCCTTTCTAACATTGGCCTTGAATTTTAGTCTAATATTACCATAACATCTTCTTGCTCTTGTTGTGTTTGTCTGATATGTCTCTTGTTTTCAACCTCTTTGTCATTTTCTCTTAATTGATGTTTTTTAATAAATAATACATAGCTGAAGAAACAAAAGAAAAAGAAAAAAGAAATAGTACGTAGCTGGATTTTGTTTTTTAACGAAGTCTGAAAGTAACTCTCTTCTAACAGGGGAACTTAAACCACTTACATTTAATGTGATTATTGATATGTTTAATGTATTTTTGCCACCTCATTTTACATTTATCTTATGTTTTCTATTTATCATGTGTGTTTGTTGTATGTTGATTGAGCCAGTTCTCTTTTTTTAATTTTATTTATTTCTTTATACAGCAGGTCCTTATTAGTCATCAATTTTATACACATCAGTGTATACATGTCAATCCGAATTGCCCAATTCATCACACCACCACCACCACCCCCCCACCGTTTTTCCCCCTTGGTGTCTATATGTTTGTTCTCTATATCTGTGTCTTAATTTCTTCCCTGCAAACCGGTTCATCTGTACCATTTTTCTAGGTTGCACATATATGCGTTAATATACGATATTTGTTTTTCTCTTTCTGACTTACTTCACTCTGTATGACAGTCTCTAGATCCATCCACACCTCTACAAATGACCCAATTTCGTTCATTTTTATGGCTTAGTAATATTCCACTGTATATATTTACCACATCTTCTTTATCCATTCGTCTGTCGATGGGCATTTAGATTGCTTCCATGACCTGGCTATTGTAAATAGTGCCGCAATGAATATTGGGGTGCATGTGTCTTTTTGAATTATGGTTTTCTCTGGGTATATGCCCAGTAGTGGGATTGCTGGGTCATATGGTAATTCCATTTTTAGTTTTTTAAGGAACCTCCATACTGTTCTCCATAGTGGCTGTATCAATTTACATTCCTACCAACAGTGCAAGAGGGTTCCCTTTTCTCCACACCGTCTCCAGCATTTGTCGTTTGTAGATTTTCTGATGATGCCCATTCTAACTGGTGTGAGATGATACCTCGTTATAGTTTTCATTTGCATTTCTCTAATAATTAGTGATGTTGCGCAGCTTTTCATGTGCTTCTTGGCCATCTGTATGTCTTCTTTGGAGAAATGTCTATTTAGGTCTTCTGCCCATTTTTGGACTGGGTTGTTTGTTTTTTTAATATTGACCTGCATGGGCTGTTTATATGTTTTGGAAATTAATCCTTTGTCCATTGATTCATTTGCAAATATTTTCTCCCATTCTGAGGGTTGTCTTTTCGTCTTGTTTATGGTTTCCTTTGCTGTGCAAAAGCTTTGAAGTTTCATTAGGTCCCATTTGTTTATTTTTGTTTTTATTTCCATTACTCTAGGAGGTGGATCAAAAAAGATCTTGCTGTGATTTATGTCAAAGAGTGTTCTTCCTATGTTTTCCTCTAAGAGTTTTATAGTGTCCAGTCTTACATTTAGGTCTCGAGTCCATTTTGAGTTTATTTTTGTGTATGGTGTTAGGGAGTGTTCGGATTTCATTCTTTTACATGTAGCTGTCCAGTTTTCCCAGCACCACATATTGAAGAGACTGTCTTTTCTCCATTGTATACCCTTGCCTCCTTTGTCATAGATTAGTTGACCATAGGTGTGTGGATTTATCTCTGGGCTTTCTATCTTCCATTGATCTATTTTTCTGTTTTTGTGCCAGTACCATATTGTCTTGATTACTGTAGCTTTGTAGTATAGTCTGAAGTCAGGGAGTCTGATTCCTCCAGCTCCGTTTTTTTCCCTCATGACTGCTTTGGCTATTCGGGGTCTTTTGTGTCTCCATACAAATTTTAAGATTTTTTGTTCTAGTTCCGTAAAAAATGCCATTGGTAATTTGATAGGGATTGCATTGAATCTGTAGATTGCTTTGGGTAGTATAGTCATTTTCACAATATTGATTCTTCCAATCCAAGAACATGGTATATCTCTCCACTGTTGGTATCATCTTTAGTTTCTTTCAACAGTGTCTTATAGTTTTCTGCATACAGGTCTTTTGTCTCCCTAGGTAGGTTTAATCCTAGGTATTTTATTCTTTTTGTTGCAATGGTAAATGGGAGTGTTTCCTTAATTTCTCTTTCAGATTTTTCATCATTCGTGTATAGGAATGCAAGAGATTTCTGTGCATTAGTTTTGTATCCTGCAACTTTACCAAATTCATTGATTAGCTCTAGTAGTTTTCTGGTGGCATCTTTAGGATTCTCTATGTATAGTATCATGTCATCTGCAAACAGTGACAGTTTTACTTCTACTTTTCCAATTTGTATTCCTTTTATTTCTTTTTCTCCTCTGATTGCCGTGGCTAGGACTTCCAAAACTATGTTGAATAATAGTGGCGAGAGTGGACATCCTTGTCTTGTTCCTGATCTTAGAGGAAATGCTTTCAGTTTTTCACCACTGAGAATGATGTTTGCTGTGGCTTTGTCATATATGACCTTTGTTATGTTGAGGTAGGTTCCCTCTATGCCCACTTTCTGGAGAGTTTTTATCATAAATGGGTGTTGAATTTTGTCAAAAACTTTTTCTGCACCTATTGAGATGATCATATGGTTTTTATCCTTCAATTTGTTAATATGCTGTATCACACGGATTGATTTGCGTATATTGAAGAATCCATGCATCCCTGGGATAAATCCCACTTGATCATGGTGTATGATCCTTTTAATGTGTTGTTGGATTCTGTTTGCAAGTGTTTTGTTGAGGATATTTGCATCTATATTCAGCAGTGTTATTGGTCTGCAATTTTCTTTTTTTTGTAATATCGTTGTCTGGTTTTGGTATCAGGGTGATGGTGACCTCATGGAATGAGTTTGGGAGTGTTCCTTCCTCCGCAATTTTTTGGAAGAGTTTGAGAAGGATGCATGTTAGCTCTTCTCTAAATGTTTGATAGAATTCACCTGTGAAGCCATCTGGTCCTGGACTTTTGTTTGCTGGAAGATTTTAAATCACAGTTTCAATTTCATTACTTGTGATTGGTCTGTTCATATTTTCTATTTCTTCCTGGTTCAGTCTTGGGAGGTTATACCTTTCTAAGAATTTGTCCATTTCTTCCAGGTTGTCCATTTTCTTGGCATAAAGTTGCTTGTAGTAGTCTCTTAGGATGCTTTGTATTTCTGCGGTGTCTGTTGTAACTTCTCCTTTTTCATTTCTAATTTTATTGATTTGAGTCCTCTCCCTCTTTTTCTTGATGAGTCTGGCTAATGGTTTATCAATTTTGTTTATCTTCTCAAAGAACCAGCTTTTAGTTTTATTGATCTTTGCTATTGTTTTCTTTGTTTCTATTTCATTTATTTCTGCTCTGATCTTTATGATTTCTTTTATTCTGCTAACTTTGGGTTTTGTTTGTTCTTTCTCTAGTTCCTTTAGGTGTAAGGTTAGATTGTTTATTTGAGATTTTTCTTGTTTCTTGAGGTAGGCTTGTATAGCTATAAACTTCCCTCTTAGAACTGCTTTTGCTGCATCCCATAGCTTTTGGTCCATCGTGTTTTCATTGTCATTTCTCTCTAGGTATTTTTTGATTTCCTCTTTGATTTCTTCAGTGATCTCTTGGTTATTTAGTAACGTATTGTTTAGCCTCCATGTGTTTGTGTTTTTTACATTTTTTTCCCTGTAATTCATTTCTAATCTCATAGGGTTGTGGTCAGAAAAGATGCTAGATATGATTTCAATTTTCTTAAATTTACTGTGGCTTGATTTGTGACCCAAGATGTGATCTATCCTGGAGAATGTTCCATGTGCACTTGAGAAGAAATTGTAATCTGCTGTTTTTGTATGGAATGTCCTATAAATATCAATTAAATCTACCTGGTCTATTGTGTCATTTAAAGCTTCTGTTTCCTTATTTATTTTCATTTTGGATGATCTGTCCATTGGTGTAAGTGAGGTGTTAAAATCCCCCACTATTATTGTATAACTGTCGATTTCCTCTTTTATAGCTGTTAGCAGTTGCCTTATGTATTGAGGTGCTCCTATGTTGGGTGCATATATATTTATAATTGTTATATCTTCTTCTTGGATTGATCCCTTGATCATTATGTAGTGTCCTTCCTTGTCTCTTGTAACATTCTTTATTTTAAAGTCTATTTTATCTGATATGAGTATTGCTACTCCAGCTTTCTTTTGATTTTCATTTGCATAGAATTTCTTTTTCCATCCCCTCACTTTCAGTGTGTATGTGTCCCTAGGTCTAAAGTGGGTCTCTTGTAGACAGCATATAGATGGGTCTTGTTTTTGTATCCATTAAGCAAGCCTGTGTCTTTTGGTTGGAGCATTTAATCCAGTCACGTTTAAGGTAATTATCGATATGTATGTTCCTATGACCATTTTCTTAATTGTTCTGGATTTCTTTTTGTAGGTCCTTTTCTTCTCTTGTGTTTCCCTCTTAGAGAAGTTCCTTTAGCATTTGTTGTAGAGCTGGTTTGATGGTGCTGAATTCTCTTAGCTTTTGCTTGTCTGTAAAGCTTTTGATTTCTCCATCGAATCTGTATGAGACCCTTGCCAGGTAGAGTAATCTTGGTTGTAGTTTCTTCCCTTTCATCTCTTCAGATATTTTCTCGGGTCCTTTCTCTCTGTCTTCTCCTCTGGGACCCCTATAATGCGAATGTTGTTGCGTTCAGTGTTGTCCCAGAGGTCTCTTAGGCTGTCTTCATTTCTTTTCATTCTTTTTTCTTTATTCTGTTCTGCAGCAGTGAATTCCACCATTCTGTCTTCCAGGTCACTTATGCGTTCTTCTGCCTCAGTTATTCTGCTATTGATTCCTTTTAGTGTAATTTTCATTTCAGTATTGTTCATCTCTGTTTGTTTGTTCTTTAATTCTTCTAGGTCTTTGTTAAACATTTCTTGCATTTTCTCGATCTTTGCCTCCATTCTTTTTCCAAGATCCTGGATCATCTTCACTATCATTATTCTGAATTCTTTTTCTGGAAGGTTGCCTATCTCCACTTCATTTAGTTGTTTTTCTGGGGTTTTACCTTGTTCCTTCATCTGGTACATAGCCCTCTGCCTTTTCATCTTGTCTATCTTTCTATGAATGTGGTTTTTGTTCCACAGGCTGTAGGACTGTAGTTCTTCTTGATTCTGCTGTCTGCCCTGTGGTGGATGAGGCTATCTAAGAGGCTTGTGCAAGTTTCCTGATAGGAGGGACTGGTGGTGGGTGAGCCAGTTCTCTTTACTCTTCTCAGTTTGCTCCACCTTTTCTTCAGTATGTTAATTTGTAAAAGTACAAGTTATGGTCAAAATTAAGAGTATTATTTGATGTTGTTTCCTGATTATCAATTATTTTGTCCTTTTCTGCCTTGTTTTGTATTTATATTATTAAAATCATCCATGTTATTCAATACTTATTTTTTTAATGTATCACGAAGAAAAACACTGATGGATTTAATAGACTTAAATTATAACATTCTCTATATTAAACAAGAGTGAAGAGTAAATGATAAGTGATAAACTTGGAGATATATTCCTAATATAAAGAGAAGATTATATCCCCAGTAGAGTTCTTGCCACACCAACAATACAAACGCCCAACAGGAATTGACCCCAAAAAAATGCCCCATAGAACAGAAAGGGTTATGACAACTTAAAGTCATCCATGTTACTTATTTTAAAATGTTATATATTATGGGAAATATAAAGAAATAGAAAAAATAATTTCTTTATATACTACATGTTCCAAAATTTCACTGTGGTTTACTCAGTAGGCTTCTTTGATCTGGAAATTCGTGTCTTTCAGCTCTGGGAAAGTATTTTATATTATTTTCTTAGATAACATGCTCCTTTTGGATTTTTTTTTCCTTTTTGTTTCTTTCTTTCTAAAACTCCTCAGACTCTATCTTTTTGGTCTCCTTTCTTGCAGAGTGTCACCACTTTATATCTAATCCTTTTATTGAATTTTCATGTTGGCTTCCATAATTTTAACTTCTTAAAGCTCTGTCTTATTCTTTCTTTACTTGCAACTATTCTTGTTTTATCTGTTTGAAGATACAAATTAAAAGTGTTCTTAAGAGTTTACTTGTTCCCAGAGATTAATTTAGGACAGTTATGGAGTCTCCTTAACACAAACACTATCACAATTGGGAATCCACTGAGGCTGTGAGTTTATCTGTGGCTGTAATTCTGCTACCTGCAAGATAAAACTTTAAGGTTAGTTTTAGATTATTTCAGCCTGAGGATGTAGGAAATAAGACATTCTTTTAGTAAAGTAAGATAAAGTCCCTGATTCCCTGACAAGTGACTTGAGCAAATATTTTAGGACTTTGAGCTTGTCATTCTTTTTTTTTTAAGCTCCCCATCACATATAGAAGCAACCAACTGGCCTTGCAGTCCTCGAATTCCTCACTTGCTCCTTGGACTTCCATGCCAGTGGCCAAAAGCATATGTCATTGTGCAGGGCACCTTCTGGTTGGGGACCACTTGCTCAAACCTCAGCTCTGTCCTCAGCAGCAGCAGGGAAGCCTGACTGGGCAAAGGGAAGGAGACAAGACATACGAACATTTTGTACCCTAGAACTCAGCATGGTCTGTCCACTCACACACCTAAGTGTGTTACTCCATCTCTCCTCTTGTTCCTCACTGTGTTTTAAGTTGATTTAGTAAACCATGTGATTTAAGTATTTCAGTTTGGCCTGTGAACCCTTCTATGCTGTGACCTCCAACATGGCTTGCCTGGTGATATAGTTGGAACCTGTCATTGCATTAAGGTAATTTCCCACGTGGCAGGCACAGACACCAAAGCCCAGACACTGATGTGACCAACCCTGGGTGCTGGATGCTAACTCTTGATCCTCTGGCACTGGTAACCCCAGAAAACCTTGTATAGCTGCTGCTACTGTTACCAAAAGAGGAGGTCCAGCTGCTTGCTGTTCAAAAGCCAATAAAGAGGCAAGGTTGGTGGAAAGGAAAGTTTGCTTTATCCTGGACGACAGCAACCAGTGGGAGGGCAGACTCCTGTCCAAAGGCTGACTCCCTCTCCCACTGACAATCAGTGGGCAAGAGCTTTTATAGATGGAGGGAGGGGACTACATGCAGAAACAGCACAGTCAGCTCTGACAGTCATCTTGAAATTGGTCATGCAGTGGTCTGAGCAGCGTCATTTTGATTGTTTTAAGTACAGTTAATCTTCACTTCCAGGGTTGGTTTCTTCCCATTTCCTTGAGGCCAATTCTTGGAATTGGGGCAGCTTATGTCATTGCTACAGTCTGGTCATCATGTAGTTAACGTCTTCCACCTGGTGGGGGTTTCAGTATCTCTAAGACAGCTCAGAGGATCTGGCTCAGAATATTATCTATAGTCCTTGAGAAGGAACTAAAGGTCCTTGACTATGCTTAATGACTAATATTATTTGGTCTCCTTTGACGGTTTTCCTTTGTTTCTGCATCTTCTCACTTCTCTGATTAAACGTATTCTTTGGCTAAAGTTTTTCCACAGACAAAAGGCAGGCAGAGGACATGGCAGGGAAGGACCATAGGGTCCTCTCCATTTCACTACCCTCCCAGCATGGGTCCCCTGAAATTCTTGCCTTCTGCATTGCTAGCTTAGGATTCAAGTGATGCTGGATCTGCTTTGTGGAGCCTAGCCCTGTGCTAGAAGGGAGGCAAGGAAGTGCGGGATCTGACTTCTAGAGTGAGAAGCATAGGAGGTGTTGAATTGATCTGGGCAGTCAAAAAAGAATAACGAATATTCCCTACAGTTGACCTGGTCTGCCATCCTTCTCTCTGCAGGTATGCAGACAGGGATAGATGGAAGGCTGGTTGCAACTATTAATCCTGGTTGTGCCTGGGAGGTGAGCTTTTACATTATTCATTGTTTTATTCTTTAGACTTGACCTTATTGTTTGGGAGGTGTGGTGTAAGGCCTAAAATTAAGGTCCACTATTATGTGCTGCCTTGACATCTGGGGAAAACTGGGATGGTCTTGAATGGCCTACTGTAAGTTCACCTCCTCACTCTGCTCCCACAGAAATGATCCCCTAGCAAACAATCCTCCTTATCATGGGGACCAGGCGCAGTTCCTGCTGATCCCCGAGTAGCGGGCTTCAGTGCCCTGCCAACCTGCAGAATTATTCAAACAAGCCACTCACATCCACCCATGGGAACCAGAGGGCACTTCATCCTCTTATCACTACAAAGCCTGCCTCTGACAACGCCTGGCTATTCACTCTGTTGTTGAGTATAGCCCCATGGAACCCTGTGTGACACATGGCATCCTCCCACCCCCCAGGGCTATGAGTATATGTGACTAATAAAGTGCTATCTGTCCAGTATCAGATGTCATGTGTTCTACTATCCCCATAACAGTTGGGCAGGAATCCCTCTCTCATCCAAGAGGTGAAGAGGAGACAATCAAAGCAGGAGGGAATATAAATCATAAATCTTTTTAGAACACCATTTAGACAGAATAAGTCAGGATCTCAAATGTCTTTACCCTTTGACTCAGTTCCAACAAATTACTCTGTAGAAATATTTGCGCAAGATCTCAGTGATAAAACACATAAGGATGTTCATTGCAGCATTATTTGTTATAGGATGAAAATGGAAGCAGCCTAAGTGTCTTGTCTATCAGTAGGGAATTGAATAAATAATTCCACACCATGCAATGTGGTGAAGTCATTAAAATTGAAGTGGTATATAATTTACAATAGCTACTCAAAATATGTCAGTGTTATGAGTTAACTACATAGCAACATCTTTATTTTAATCCCCTATCATTTCTCTATTCCCAAACTTGCTCTGCACCAACTATCTGATTTTATTGCCTAGAACTATTTGCATGAAAAATGCATTTTTTGACAAATAAAAGAAAGAAAATAAAATTTTGTTAGTGCCATGAATGTATTTCTTTCCCCTAAAGAGTAAATGGATTGGCATGATTAACCCCACTTGAAATATGAGAAAATTGAGATTGAGTAAAATTAATAATCCTGACATAAAATCACTGAGCACAGAGAAAGTACATCTTAAACATTTGTTGGATGAATGAGTAGATGATGGGTGGGTGGATGGGTGGATGACGCGTGGGTAGGTGGAGGGATGAATAAAGTTCCTAACTCCCATTTTTATGCACGTGTTACAAAGTTAGCTTATTAACTTAATGAGTATCTTTGGACCTGAATTTTCAAATGCAATAAGAACATATTAATAGATTTAAGGTGATATAAAAAGGTGCTAGTTAATATTTCTGTGGGATTTGCTTCCGTTCCTTACATCCCAAAGATTTCGGCCTGTTTCGTAAACCCAGCACTTGAAGCTACTTTGAATTTCTTATTCCTTAGGTTCCCCGGAAGGTGGCAGTATGGTGTAAGGACTAAGTACTCTAAGTTCAAATAGGATTCAACCATCATCCTCATCATTATCAATAAAATAATATTAATAACAAGGGACCTTATTTGCATCCTGCCATGATCCAAGTACAGTGTTCATTGTTTTCCAAGCATAAATGTATATTTAAATGTTTACAGTAAACAAACATAAGAGAAGTTTTCCCCTATTTCCAAATAAGATAATGTTGAACATACTTTACAATGAATTTTACACTTGACCTTATTTTTTTGGTAAATACAGTTGTGAAAATTGAGTTACAGACTCTTTCTTTTAAAAAAATTCTCCCCTTAATATGCACCTTTTCTGAAATTGGTCAAGACAATCAGGCACACTAAGGCAGCACATCCAGAAAGATAACCTCCCCCACTTTTTTTCTTTAGTTTGAAGTTTTAATGTCAAAATAACCCTTTCACGCAGACGTAGAGAATGGACTTGAGGATATGGGGAGGGGGAAGGGTAAGCTGGGACGAAGTGAGAGAGTGACACGGTCATACATACACTACCAAACGTAAAATAGATAGCTAGTGGGAAGCAGCCGCATAGCACAGGGAGATCAGCTCGGTGCTTTGTGACCACCTAGAGGGGTGGGATAGGGAGGCTGGGAGGGAGGGAGACGCAAGAGGGAGGGGATATGGGGATGTATGTATACGTATAGCTGATTCACTTTGTTATACAGCAGAAACTAACACACCATTGTAAAGCAATTATACTCCAATAAAGATGTTTAAAAAAAATAGCCCTTTCACAAAAATAAGGCAGCTTTATGCAGTTAAAACATTTGTTCTTTGTCAAAGGTTATGTTCATCTGTCCTCATCTGCTGTCACCACCTACATCTTCTTTAAAGATCAGTTTTTTCATTGTAGCGACAGCTACATGAGGCTCCTTGGCTACCCAGTTATGATTTACTGCCTAAATGTATAACACTGTCAAGAAAGAGCTCCACTGTGGTTTCACTTACATGCTGAGCTGGTCCTAGCGTTTTACGCAAATCTTGGCAGATCTTGGAGGGACAACACTGGTACTCGTCATCACAGTCCTTTTTGCTTTTGCCACACGTCCCATAGCCCCTGTCACGTTGTTTGCAGCACTTCGTCAGGGAAGAGATGCCAATGTTCAGATGAACACCAAACGGTGAAGAGCCACATCCCGTCGGTGGGGATGGTTTTTCATCACAACGTGGGAAAGGCTTAGATCCAGCACTGCATTTACACTGGCAGAGCCAGTCCTCTCCTCCCAGGAGGTCCAAGACTGCATTCAGGCAGTTGTCTATCTTGTGAACACCCTTCCGGTTGGCCTGCAGGGTAGACCTCCAGTCGGTGGCCTGGGCCTGCTCCTGGCACCTGAAAGTAGCGGTCAGGAGGAAGAGGAGGGAGGGAGAAAAGTCATTGGCGCCGCATGGGACCCCACGGGTCCCTGGAGCCGCGTCATAGGTGCAACTCCACGGAGCCCCCAGGATGCCCTCGGCAGCCTTGCTGAACCCGGGCTGAGTGGCTGCAACCAGCCCCATACCCATGTGTCCTTCCTGGCTGCGAGGCTGGTCCTAGCCGCCTTCACTGGGCTTCCACCTGGGAGGCGGGCCCATGTACAGTATTTCTAAATCTTGTCTCAGAATAAAACCAGAAAGAGCTGGAAACCTTGAATTCTTTTTTCCTGTTTTGATGATACAGCCAAATAAGGGAGGGATTGTGTTAGGTCAAGTTCTGTAGGTGGGGGCTGGGTGCTCGTGATTTGTTGGGGATGCTGCCAGGAGAGAGGGAGAGTGAGGAAAACAGGATAAGGCAGATGAAGGAGTTGAACAAAAATGTATATTCTTAGAACTTCCCTGGTGGTCCAATGGTTAAGACTCTGCGCTTCCACTGCAGGGGGCAGGGGGGGGATCTCTGGTCAGGGAACTGAGATCCCGCATGCCCTGCAGCATGGCCAAAAAATAAAAAATAAATTTAAAAAAAGAGGTAGGTTCAGCCAAAGTCAAACATCACCCTGATTCCAGGAGGAGCCCTGGAGCATAGGTGGTAACACAGAGTTGCTCCCACTCTGAGATAAGGGGCTGGCCTTTCGTACCCCCATCTCTAACAGTCATTAGCTGCAAGATGCTCCCTAAGGATGAGGATCATAACCTGCCAGAGCAGCTCTTGTTTAGATGAGGACAATTTTTTGAAGGAAAGGGCAGATGTGAGTGATAATGTAACAAAGCAGGGCCCCATGGGGCCTTCCCAGGACAGGCACCCTCACTTCATGTCCTCCACCCACCTCTTGTTTGTAGAAAAACTTTATCCTCCTAGGTCTTCCCTGAGTTCCAAAGTATATATTTAATCAGAGAAGTGAGAAAATGCAGAAAAAAAGGAAAAAAGTCAAGTGAGACAAAATAATAGTTTAGCCATTAAACAAAGCCAAGGACCTTTAGTTCCTCCTCAAGGGCTATAGATAATATTCTGTCCATGTCCTTTGAGCTGTTTTGCAGATACTGAAACCCCCACCAGATGGAAAGAAGTTAACTGTATGCTGCCCACAAGCATGTAGACCCCAGACCGGTTGGAACCAGAAGGTTGATGATGTTGACTCCCAATTACCTTTCACCACCAACCAATCAAAAGAATGTCCACAAGCTGATCACACCCTGCAACCTTCTCCCTCACCCTGTCTTTAAAAACCTTTCCCTGAAAGCCATCGTGGAGTTTAGGCCTTGGAGCTCTAGCTGCCTGGACTCCTTGCTTGGCGTCCTGCAATAAACCCTGCCTGCACTTTCCTTCACCACAACCTGGTGTCAGTAGATTGGCTTTACTACGAGTGGGCGAGCAGACCCAAGTTTGGTTCAGTAACAGTAAGAGCCATTGCACAACAGCTGGGAGATGAGTACATAAAGAAAAATCCTTGGGACTTCCCTGGTGGTCCAGTGGTTGAGACTTTGCCTTCCAATGCAGGGGGTGCAGGTTCAATCCCTGGTCAGGGACCTAAGATCCCACATGCCTCGCAGCCAGAAAACCAAAGCATAAAACAGAAGCAATGTTGTAACAAATTCTATAAAGACTTTAAAAATGGTCCACATCAAAAAAATCTTAAAAAAAAAAGAAAAATCCCTTAGTTCTTTGGGGGTGGGGGGAATACACTCATGACATTAACAAAATTTGATTTTTTTCCTTTATTTGTTTTATTTTAAAATATATTTTCATGGAACTAGTTCTATGTAGTAAGCCAGGAAATGGGGCCGGGGGAGGTACTAACATCATCCTGTACACCAACACTTAACATGAATTAAGCCTGAGTGACACCATAATCCTTGAGACTGTAAAGAATTAAGAATTACATGTAAGCTACTCACCCCTGGCTTTATCATGTGATGATGCAACATGGTTTATGGGAAATCATTATTTTGAACACTTTAAAATGAAGAGGAAGTGACATTCATATTCTGTATAGCAACTTTTGAGGCAGTGGGTAAACATAACCAGACAAAGTTTTGAGCACTGTAGTGAACACACCTGGTGCTCTGCCCAGATCCCATTCATCACTTTGCCTGTCAAGTTATGTACACACCCCACCCCCAGAGGCAACCCATAACCAATGACCGACTAAAACAGGGGGATGAAAGGCTTTGCCTCAAGATGGAGCATCTCCATGGTACCCACTCCAGAGCTCCCCCATGGAATTAGCTGAGACAACCCATATCCTCCCTAAAATAATCATGTGCATTCCAAACCCTTCTCCCCCTGCCCCCAATAAACCATGTACATCCCAACAATTACCCCCCAACAAATTATTTGCATGCTAACTGTTCCCCCCAACATATCATGTGCAGTCTAACTGTTACCCTCTAAAAAAATCATTTGCATGCCAACACTTACTCCTCCAACAAATTATGTCATCCCAACCCTTACTAACCCAACAAATCATGTGATCACAACCCTGCCTCTCAGACAAATCAAGTACATCCAAACCCTTACAAAAGCATGTGCATTCCCCAACAAAGCATGTGCATCTTAATTCCTACCTCAAGATCTGCTAAAAGGAGACTGGCCTAAGATAACCACATCATAAAGGAATTTCTATCCATTAGTAGAAGTTACTTTTGGAGCTATTGTGAAGGTTTCCTGGGAGGAAATATCTCTTCTCCATCTGGGAGTTGGAAGGGGAGCTAGAGTTAGAGAGAGAAAGGAAATTTCAGGTAGAGGGAACAGCGTGTGCAAAAACAAGACTCCATGAGAATGGGGACTTTTGTCTGTTCACTATTTTATCCCTTGGACCAAGAATGGAGCAGTGCCCTCTGGGGTGAGGCTGGAGATTGAGCCTGGACTCAGATGTGTAGATGCCCAGAGATTCCCATTGCGGAGAGCTGCTGGCCCCCACCACCAGGAGACCTCTCAGAAGCTAGTCTGTGACTTGAAGCAGTTGATAACTGCTCTAAGGGTTACCACAATGAATAAACAAAAAATCCTTGCCCTATGGATCTGGCATTCCAGTAGTGGAGAGAGACAATAAACAAAATGAAGTAAATAAGCAAACTGTTTTGTATATTAGAAGGTGGTGGGTACAATGAATAAAAATAATTGGGCAATGGGGATGGGGCGTGTGTGTGTGATTTTAGACAGGGCAGTCAGGGAAGGCCTCACTGACAAGGGGACACTTAGCCAATAACTTGAAATGAGGAAGTGAGCCATATGGTTACCTGAAGGTATCTGAGGAAAAGCATTTAGATACAGGGAACAGCAAGGGCAAAGGCCCAGAGGCAGGGCAGTGCCTGGCATCTCCAAGGAAAGACAAAGAGCCAATGTGGTCAAAGCAGAAAAAGTGAGGGGGAGTCTGGGAGGAAATGAGGGCAAGGATGTGACAGGAGCAGATCATGCAGGGCCCTACAGGCCACGGTGAGGAATTTGGCTTTTACTCTGAGTGATGTGGGAGTCACATGGGCTCTCAGCAGAGGAGGATCAGGATCCGACATGGATTTAACAGGATGACATGACCTCTGACCTCAGTAAAGCCTTGTTAAACATCACAACCTGGTTGAGATGAGCCAGGAGGAAGCAGAAGGAGTTTCTGAGTCTAGGGCATGAATGTCAGGGCTAGGAAGCAGCACAAGACAGTGACCTCATAGAGGTCAAAAGTAGCAAAGACAGCTACCTGGCAGTAAGGTGGAAGGTCTGGCATGTATGGATGGATGGATGGATTGGGGATGGACAGAAAGATAGGTGGGTGAGTGGATGGATGGAAAGGTAGGTGAGTGGGTGGGTGGATGGATGGATGGATGGATGGATGAATGGATGGATGGCTGGATAGAAAGGGCATCTGTAAGGTGGACCTGCAGGAAACTCTAAAAAAAATATTGAGGCACTTTTAGAGGGTCTGGTTTTCAGCAAGAAAGTCCCTTGAGTTTTATGCTGTAATAACTTGGTTATAAAAAGCTATTATAGGGGCTTCCTTGGTGGCACAGTGGTTAAGAATCCACCTTCCAATGTAGGAGACATGGGTTTGAGCCCTGGTCCAGGAAGATCCCACATGCCATGGAGCAACTAAGCCCTTGTGCCACAACTACTGAGCCTGCGCTCTAGAGCCCACGAGCCACAACTACTGAGCCCATGCACCACAACTACTGAAGCCCACGCATCTAGAGCCCGTGCTCCACAACAAGAGAAGCCACCACATTAGGAAGCCCGGGCACCACAACGAAGTTTAGCCCCCGCTCGCCGCAACTAGAGAAAGCCCACGTGTGGCAACGAAGACCCAATGCAGCCCCAAATAAATTAATTTTTTAAAAAAAGCTATTATAATCTCATCTTATCACAGGTAAAAAGCTAGGGATATTTGGTTTATACTTGTGTGCTCTACTGAGGAGTGTAAGGGTGGTAGAGAGCCAGCAATGGCTTCTGGTTCTCTTTTGGGTTCTTTTAATAAATGCTTCATCATCATACTGTTGGTAGACCAGAGAACAATACCGTGCAGATCTGGGTTCTCAGACTTGAGCATACATCAGAATCACCTGGAGAACCTGTTAAACACAACTTGCTGGGCCCCACCCCAGACCTTCTGGTTCATCAAATCTGGGGCAGAGCCTGAGAATCTGAATTTATAAGTTCCCAGGTGATGCTGAAGTTGCTGGTCCAGAGACCATACCTTGAGAACTAGTGATGTAGAGAAACATGGACACTGAAACATAAACTTTGATAGCTCTGTGTTGAAAGTAATTTTGAACATTCTGAATGTAAAGAAGATTCCAAAATATCTTAACTAACATATTTTCCACTTCTGTTTTCCTTTTCATATATGAGAAAGAGTGATATGTTGTAAAAGTTTTTCCCAAATAAATCTACAATAGCTTGTTCAATAAGGATAACATAAAAATTCTAAAGAATAAGAAGGCATTGTGTCATAGTTTGTTAGGTTCGGTGGTACATAAAATACGGGCGTACCTTAAAATTAATGATGCCTTAGGTTTGGTTACATACGGAATGCATAGAGAGGGGAGATGTTAACTCTACCTTGGGGTAGGGAAAGGGGCAGAGTAGGGCTCTGGGGGATCTACCTTGGGGGTCAAGCAGGGACATAGAAAAGAACGCACACATGGAGGACTTGGCCAGGGGCAGAGCAGTGGAGGAAAAAGGGAAATTCCTGGTGGAGGGGACCACACGGAGGCTGGACCATGCCTGAGCAAGTACTCAGGGCAGATGAGCAGCCTGAGGGAGAGGGGTGGGAGATGAGGCTGGTGAGGTGGACTGGGGCCAGAGTGAGTATGATTTATGTGCCTATGAAGCACATTTGGCCTGCAAAGTATCTGTGGGGCTGTGAGGCAGGTGTGTGCTGGGCTCAGATTCTTGTTTCAGAAAGTTTTCCCGGATGCAAGGTAGAGCATGGGATGTAAAGACAACCATTTAGGAGACTGTTGAAGTTATATCATATCAGAGATGCCTTAGGGACAGAAAAGTTGAATAATTTTCCCGAAGTCACACAGCTAATAAGTGCCCAAGCCAAGATCTGAAACTAGGCAGTCTGGTTCTAGAGCCAGGACTCTGCAATAACATTGGCCTGACCATTAGGTGGCACTGCCTGTCTTTCTTGATCAACTCTTGCCTCCAACTCTCACCCGCTCCCCACTTACCCCCTTCCCAGAGGGCCACTAGGAAGAAACAACAGGAAAGCCCAGTACATGGCTGCTGGGCCAGTGGGATGTTGAGAGCCCAACAGTCTTACTATGAAGGACTCATGGCCTTGTCCACCCCAATAAATGGCTAATTCCACCATGTTCCAACCACCCAAGGAGGTCCTTGTTCATCTTCTCTCATTCACACATTACTCTGCATCTCTCTCTGGAGTTGACTATACTTGGTGCCTCCACTTCTTCACCTCCCATTTTATCCTCGATCCACTTCATTCTGGCTTCCATCATCATCACCATCACCATCACCACCTTCACCACTATTATCACCACCATCATCACCTCCACTCCCATGATCTCTGCCACCACCTCCACTGTTTTCACCACCATCACCATCACCATAACCACCACCTTTATCACCACCAGCACCACCAGTACAATTGTCCCCACTGCCACCATCACCTCCACCACCACCTCTGCTAGCTTCACCAGCACCATCACCACCACCTACACCATCTTCATTACCACCATCATCCTCACCACTGGAACTACTCTTAGAATAGAACAACCTCCTTACTGCTCTGTCCTGTGAATATTTTTCAGTCTTAATTCAAGGTCTCTTTCCTTGGTCTTCCATGACACCATACTCTACTCATTTCCCCCCATCTGTCTGACCACGCTTGACCTGTCTCATCTATTAGCTGCTCCTCCACTCCCTGATTTTATTTTTATTTTTTTATATAAATTTATTGATTGATTTATGGCTGGGTTGGGTCTTCATTGCTGCACATGGGATTTCTCTAGTTGCGGTGAGCAGGCTTCTCATTGCAGTGGCTTCTCTTGTTGCAGAGCACGGGCTCTAGGTGCGTGGGCTTCAGTAGTTGTGGTGCGTGGGCTCAGTAGTTGTGGCGCATGAGCTTAGTTGCTCCACAGCATGTGGGATCTTCCTGGACCAGGGCTTGAACCCATGTCCCCTGCATTGGCAGGTGGATTCTTAACCACTGTGCCACCAGGGAAGTCCCTCCACTCCCTGATTTTAAATTACTTACTCAGGACTCTATTCTCACTCTATAATCTCTCTCTAAATGATTTAATCCATTATCATGGCTATAACTACCATCTATTGGCTGGAGGTGGGAGGGAAAAGACCTCTTTTTTATGATCTAGATTACATATACAATGTATATTGAAATCACCATACCTCAAAATCAACTTACCCAAAACTTAGTTTTATCTTTCCCCCAAAACCTGCTTTTCCTCCAATGTTCCCTTTCTCTGTAGTTCTACATAGAAAAGATTGTGTTAATTTTGTTCACTGCTATATCCCTAGAAAGTAGCACAGATCTTGTCACTCAATGAGATTTGTCTTAATAAATATTTGTTGACAGAGGCAATGACTCCCAAATCCTGCAATTGGTCTAGATAGCTCCAAATGACCAAATAATACATCACCTTCTACCAGACTTTGAGACTCCAGTCAGATCTGGTGAGTGCCATATTTTGAGGGGGAAGGGGGATCACAGATGTGTAAAAAATGACACTTTCAGAAACTTTAGATAACGATAGAGACACCGTAAATTCTGGCTTACCCAGCTCCAAACCACAGGGTTATTTAAAGTTTATTTTGATCCCACAGTCACTTCCTGCTCCTCAGACAATGTTCTGTAATTAAAGGGCATTCCTTTCCTAGGGTCAATTGATTCTGTGATCCCAAAGGCGATCAACAATAGCTAGGAAAACCTACTACCAAGGAAGCATCTGAAAACAAGTGAAGAAAAGGTAAAGAAAATAAACTAATGAAAAGCAGAACCATGGGTCTGATGGTGAAAGATGGAAGAAGTTCACTTTTCTGATAGTGGTTTCCTATGTCAGCTGACCTAAGATACATGTCAAGTCTCATGAGATTTCCTTGAGATAAGAAAAGTAGTCGAGAGGGAGCAGAGTAGGGAGCTTTGAGAGCTGACTGGCAAGGGTTACCTGCACACAGGAATGCAAGGGTCATCGCTTCTTCCGGGTATGTGTAACCTTAACCTACCCCATATCAGGGGCTACTTGGTTCAACAATTCGCTGTCTTTTCCTTCTCCTCTTTCTTCTGCTCTGCTTTGAACACTCTCCTTTCACCCTTGGGTTATGGTTTCCTTCCTCACCACCCTATTCGAAATACGCTCTCAAATATCCCTAAAATTGTCCTTATGGTCGAATCCAATGAGTTGTTCATCTCCCTCTTCACAGGTCTTGTTTTCTAACTGATATTCTCTCCTCCTTGATAACTTCTGTGACCTAGCACTGCCCTGATTTTCCTCTGCCTCTCTTGCTATTCTTTCTTTCTCCTCCTTTTGCCTTTTCCTGAATGTTAATAATAATAACCAAAATTTTCGAGCGCTCACTATGCACCTTGCATATTAATCCATTTAATCCTCATAATGGGCTCATAAGGTGGGTACTAATATTATTTCCACCTTACAGATGAGAAAACTGGAGCACAGAGATGTTATGTTACTCGTCCAAGGTCACACAGATTGTAAATGGCAGAACCAGGATTTGAATCCAAGCCTCCTGGCTTCAGATCTTTGTTAATATGCCTTTGGGTTTTTTCCTTCTCTTTTTCTGCTCTCTCTCCCTAGAGGAATCTTAAGATCCCGTGGCTTCAACAACCACCTCTGTGCAGGTGGCTCTCCAACTCTGAAATCCCTTCCATTCTCTGGCTCCAGATCAAATAACAATATCAATAGCCACAATATCAACCAAAGCTAACATATGTTGAGCACCTGGTATCAGGCTAAGATGTTCTATATTCATTATCGCACAGTACCTCCACATTACAGATGCAAAATGGCATCACAGAAATGGTGCTCAAAACCTCACAGTTATTTAGTTGCAGAGGTAGGTAATAGATCATAAAGTCTATCAAAATAATATAAGCTACTTGAAGGCAAACATCCCCTCACTTTTGCAGCCCCTTCTGCAACATCTTACATATAAGAGGTATCCAGTATATATCTGTGGAGTCAAATTTAAGTGAGAGAGCGTGCAATTTTTTATATATCAATTATGCCTCAGTAAAGCTAAAAAATTCTTGTAACGAGAGAAGCTCAAAAAAGATGTTTCCTGCTTTTGGGCAACTGCAGGCAGAGTCCTGGAAACTTCTGAGTTGGATTATTTGTGAATTTCGGTTATCCATGACCTCTCTGACCGCATCACTAGATGGAACAGACAGTGTAGAAGAATGAGTATCAGGTGAAGAATTTAAAAATAGAATTCTAGTGCAAATAAAATGATAATAGAGGCAGCTAGCATTTATGGAGTGATTTCAGCCAGACATTGTGCTTTACTCAATTCCCTCATTTATGTCATCACTCCAATCCCAGGAGGCAGGCAACGCTGTCACCCTGTTTCATATATGGAAACTTAGAGTAGTTTCCTGCTCAAATTTGCACAACTGGTGTCTGAGGTACTTTACCCCTGGTGACCTCTTTTCTCATTAACAAAAAGAGTCAGCTGATGATTTCTATAGCCTCTTAGAACTCTGGGATTCTGGCATGCCAATGACTCTTCGAGAACTCTAACTTAAGACTCATGCCCGTATTATTATTTTTTTTTTTTGACAAAGAAAACTTAATCATTTATTTGAAGATATTTATTACTTTATTTTAAACATTGCTAGGATTACAATCACTTTTTTTTTTCATCTCTTATGCAACTTCTTTTTTTCTTTTCATCTCTTATGCAACTTTTTTTTTTAAACATCTTTATTGAAGTATAATTGCTTTACAATGGTGTGTTAGTTTCTGCTTTATGACAAAGTGAATCAGTTATACATATACATATGTTCCCATATCTCTTCCCTCTTGCATCTCCCTCCCTCCCACCCTCCCTATCCCACTAGGTGGTCACAAAGCACCGAGCTGATCTCCCTGTGCTATCCGGCTGCTTCCCACTAGCTATCTATTTTACATTTGGTAGTGTATATATGTCCATGACACTCTCTCACCCTGTCACATCTCACCCCTCCCCCTCCCCATATCCTCAAGTCCATTCTCTAGTAGGTCTGTGTCTTTATTCCCGTCTTGCCACTAGGTTCTTCATGGCCTTTTTTTTTTTTTTTTCCTTAGATTCCATATATATGTGTTAGCATACTGTATTTGTTTTTCTCTTTCTGACTTACTTCACTCTGTATGACAGACTCTAACTCCATCCACCTCATTACAAATACCTCCATTTCATTTCTTTTTATGGCTGAGTAATATTCCATTGTATATATGTGCCACATCTTCTTTATCCATTCATCTGTCGATGGACATTTAGGTTGCTTCCATGTCCTGGCTATTGTAAATAGAGCTGCAATGAACATTTTGGTACATGACTCTTTTTGAACTATGGTTTTCTCAGGGTATATGCCCAGTAGTGGGATTGCTGGGTTGTATGGTAGTTCTATTTTTAGTTTTTTAAGGAACCTCCATACTGTTCTCCATAGTGGCTGTATCAATTTACATTCCCACCAACAGTGCAAGAGGGTTCCCTTTTCTCCACACCCTCTCCAGCATTTATTGTTTCTAGATTTTTTGATGATGGCCATTCTGACCAGTGTGAGATGACATCTCATTGTAGTTTTGATTTGCATTTCTCTAATGATTAATGATGTTGAGCATTCTTTCATGTGTCTGTTGGCAATGTGTATATCTTCTTTGGAGAAATGTCTATTTAGGTCTTCTGCCCATTTTTGGATTGGGTTGTTCGTTTTTTTGTTATTGAGCTGCATGAGCTGCTTGTAAATCTTGGAGATTAATCCTTTGTCAGTTGCTTCATTTGCAAATATTTTCTCCCATTCTGATGGTTGTCTTTTGGTCTTGTTTATGGTTTCCTTTGCTGTGCAAAAGCTTTTAAGTTTCATTAGGTCCCATTTGTTTATTTGTGTTCTTATTTCCATTTCTCTAGGAGCTGGGTCAAAAAGAATCTTGCTGTGATGTATGTCATAGAGTGTTCTGCCTATGTTTTCCTCTAAGAGTTTGATAGTGTCTGGCCTTACACTTAGGTCTTTAATCCATTTTGAGTTTATTTTTGTGCATGGTGTCAGGGAGTGTTCTAATTTCATACTTTTACATGTATCTGTCCAATTTTCCCAGCACCACTTATTGAAGAGGCTGTCTTTTCTCCACTGTATATGCTTGCCTCCTTTATCAAAGATAAGGTGACCATATGTGCATGGGTTTATCTCTGGGCTTTCTATCCTGTTCCATTTATCTATATTTCTGTTTTTGTGCCAGTACCAAACTGTCTTGATTACTGTAGCTTTGTAATATAGTCTGAAGTCAGGGAGCCTGATTCCCCCAGCTCCATTTTTCATTCTCAAGATTGCTTTGGCTATTCGGGGTCTTTTGTGTTTCCATACAAATTGGGAAATTTTTTATTCTAGTTCTGTGAAAAATGCCAGTGGTAGTTTGATAGGGATTGCATTGAATCTGTAGATTGCTTTGGGTAGTAGAGTCATTTTCACAATGTTGATTCTTCCAATCCAAGAACATGGTATATCTCTCCATCTATTTGTATCATCTTTAATTTCTTTCATCAGTGTCTTATAATTTTCTGCATACAGGTCTTTTGTCTCCTTAGATAGGTTTATTCCTAGATATTTTATTCTTTTTGTTGTCATGCCCGTATTATTGAGCACAAGATTGCTGGCTGGGCTGGAAGGACACCTTGAAGACTAGTCTTGAGGAAATGTGATGGTACCCAGACTGCCTGAGTTTTAGGAACCAGGAAGTACCTTTCAGCCATATGTTTTACTAGCTGCCTCTGCAAGCTATAGTCATCATTGGGGCAGCTGTAATGTTAGAGTAGCTGCTACAAATTAATCATTATACAAAAGTAAGAAAAAGGGAAATTTAAATGTATTAAGAAATATTCCAGGATTCTGCCATTAAGCGTTTCACATCCCAGCTGAGAATATATTCATTTGACCACCAAAAATATTCAAAATGCTCCATGAAAGCAGTTGCATAAGTAATTGATCACGGGACAGACCTGGCAACTTCTTTGGAGAAGAATAATAGCCTGGGAGGAGGAATAACAGCCCTCACCAAAGATGTCAACATCCCCCGAAACGTGTGGGTATGTTACCTCACATATACAGGGGAGGTAAAAATTCTCCTCTACCATCTTACAGTCTCTAGCTGGGAATAAGAATTAAATTGACATAAGACAGATTAATAGGAGAGAAGCATACACATTTAATTAAATTTTAACATGTACATGGGAGCCTTCACAAGAAAATGAAGACCCAAAGAAGTGACTAGAGCACAAAATTTTTTACCTTTTAGACAAAGAAATGATAAATGTGTGAGGAAACAAGACAGACAAAGGGATTGGGGCTAGATGCAATAAATTGTGAGGAAGTGACTAGGAGATACAGAGGAGGGGAAAGTATTGGAAGATAGAGTTATTTTAGTAAGTTTGTTTGTACATATCTGTTTCAAGGTCCATTCACAGTCTCTGGGAGTAAAGATGCTCTTCTCATCCTGGTACAGGGAGGGCATCTTTCTTGTGGGAAATTATGGCCAGTTTTTAGGTAGAAAAGGGTAGGTCATAAAGCTCTTCCTGCATCTTCTGCCTCTCAATTGCCTCCAGCTCAAAATAAAGAATATGCCAAAGTGGAATATTTTGGGGTGGCATGTCCTGAACCCCATCACATGGTCAAAGGGACTTTGCAGATGTGCTAAAGATCTTGAGATGAGCAGATTATCCTGGATTATACTGGTGGGTCCAATATAATCACAAGGGTCCTCATCAGAGGGAGGCAAGAGACCAGAAAGGAGAGAAGATGCTATGCCACTGGCTTTGAAGATGGACCAAGGGGCCGTGAGCCAAGGAAGGTGGGCAGCCTCTAAAAGCTGCAAAAAGCAAGGAGATGGATTCTCCCCTAGAGCTTCCAAATCAGCCCTACTAACACCTTGATTTTAGCCCAATTAGAGTGATTTTTATTTTATTTTATTTATTTATTTATTTATTTATTTATTTATTTATTTATTTATTTGGCTGTGTTGGGTCTTCGCTTCCATGCAAGGGCCTTCTCCAGTTGCGGCAAGTGGGGGCCACTCTTCATCGCGGTGCGCGGGCCTCTCACTATCGTGGCCTCTCTTGTTGCGGAGCACAGTCTCCAGACGCGCAGGCTCAGTAGCTGTGGCTCACGGGCCCAGTTGCTCCGCGGCATGTGGGATCTTCCCAGACCAGGGCTCGAACCCGTGTCCCCTGCATTAGCAGGCAGATTCTCAACCACTGCGCCACCAGGGAAGCCAATGAGAGTGATTTTTGACAGAACTGAATTTTCTACGGAATTGTAAGGGAATATATTTCTGTTATTTTAAGCCACTAAATTCACTTAATTTTTTACAGCAGCAATCAGAAACTCATACAGGGAGGGAGACCCAGTAAGTGTTAGTACTGCCCTCCCTTCCACTCTAAAAGGGCCACTGCTAGCCCATAGGATTTTCTCCCAAATCCTGCAATTAGTCTGGATTGCCCCAAATGACCAAGTTAGCATATCACACCCTCTACTGAACTTTGAGACCCTAATCAAATCTAGGGAGCAGCATCTTCTGGAGAAAGGGCACCCCTTCCTCAAGTCACTATCACAATAAACTGCCAACTTAGGGTGTACAATCTGAACACCTCCACTTTGCATGCAGCACTGTGTGGGATTTCTGAAAGGGAGATCATGTGGGGTGGTAGGTTAGCAGCAGGAACCCAGAGCCTGGTTTAATCTCAGCTCTGCCACTGGACTAGCTCTGGGAAATGGAGCAAGTTACTCAACCTCTCTGTGCCTCTGTTTCTTAACCTGCACAATGAGGTTAATGCTAATGGTATTCACCTTTTTTTTTTTTAACATCTTTGTTGGAGTAGAATTGCTTTACAAGAGTGTGTTAGCTTCTGCTTACAACAAAGTGAATCAGTTATACATATATATATATCCCCATATCTCTTCCCCCTTGGGTCTCCCTCCCTCCCACCCTCCCTATCCCACCCCTCTAGGTGGTCACATAGCACCGAGCTGATCTCCCTGTGCTATACGCTGCTTCCCACTAGCTATCTATTTTACATTTGGTAGTGTATATATGTCCATGCCACTCTCTGACTTCGTCCCAGCTTACCCTTCCCCCTCCCTGTGTCCTCAAGTCCATTCTCTAGTAGGTCTGCATCTTTATTCCTGTTTTGCCCCTAGGTTCTTCATGACCTTTTTTTTTTTTAGATTCCATATATATATGCTAGCATACGGTATTTGTTTTTCTCTTTCTTACTTACTTCACTCTGTATGACAGACTCTAGGTCCATCCATCTCACTACAAATAACTTAATTTCGTTTCTTTTTATGGCTGAGTAATATTCCATTGTATATATGCGCCACATCTTCTTTATCCATCCATCTGTCGATGGACACTTAGGTTGCTTCCATGTCCTGGCTATTGTAAATAGAGCCACAGTGAACATTGTGGTACATGACTCTTTTTGAACTATGGTTTTCTCAGGGTATATGCCCAGTAGTGGGATTGCTGGGTTGTATGGTAGTTCTATTTTTAGTTTTTTAAGGAACCTCCATACTGTTCTCCATAGTGGCTGTATCAATTTACATTCCCACCAACAGTGCAAGAGGGTTCCCTTTTCTCCACACCCTCTCCAGCATTTATTGTTTGTAGATTTTTTGATGATGGCCATTCAGACCAGTGTGAGATGATATCTCATTGTAGTTTTGATTTGCATTTCTCTAATGCTTAATGATGTTGAGTATTCTTTCATGTGTTTGTTGGCAATGTATATATCTTCTTTGGAGAAATGTCTATTTAGGTCTTCTGCCCATTTTTGGATTGGGTTGTTTGTTTTTTTGATATTGAGCTGCATGAGCTGCTTGTAAATTTTGGAGATTAATCCTTTGTCAGTTGCGTTATTTGCAAATATTTTCTCCCATTCTGATGGTTGTCTTTTTGTCTTGTTTATGGTTTCCTTTGCTGTGCAAAAGCTTTTAAGTTTCAATAGGTCCCATTTGTTTATTTTTGTTTTTGTTTCCATTTCTCTAGGAGGTGGGTCAAAAAGGATCTTGCTGTGATTTATGTCATAGAGTGTTCTGCCTATGTTTTCCTCTAAGAGTTTGATAGTGTCTGGCCTCCAATTTGAGTTTATTTTTGTGTACGGTGTTAGGGAGTAATGATGAAAAAACTGCAAGTGAGATTAAGAAAACACTCCCATTTACCATTGTAACAAAAAGAATAAAATACCTAGGAATAAACCTACCAAAGGAGACAAAAGACCTGTATGCAGAAAATTATAAGACACTGATGAAAGGAATTAAAGATGGTACAAAAAGATGGAGAGATATACCATGTTCTTGGATTGGAAGAATCAACATTGTGAAAATAACTCTACTACCCAAAGCAATCTACAGACTCAATGCAATCCCTATCAAACTACCACTGGCATTTTTCACAGAACTAAAACAAAAAATTTCACAATTTGTATGGAAACACAAAAGACGCTGAATAGCCAAAGCAATCTTGAGAATGAAAAATGGAGCTGGAGGAATCAGGCTCCCTGACTTCAGACTATACTACAAAGCTACAGTAATCAAGACAGTATGGTACTGGCACAAAAACAGAAATATAGATCAATAGAACAGGAGAGAAAGCCCAGAGATAAACCCACGCACATATGGTCATCTTATCTTTAATAATGGAGGCAAGAATATACTATGGAGAAAAGACAGCCTCTTCAATAAGTGGTGCTGGAAAAACTGGACAGCTACATGTAAAAGAATGAAATTAGAGCACCTTCTTTTTTTTTTATTCCACATGTTTTTATTTTAAAATAAAGGACAAAAAATACATCATATTATTTTACATATACTTACAAAATAGTTTTCTGCAGATATTATTGCTTTTATTGTTTGATTGAGTGTGATTCATTTTTAAAAGTTCTCACATTTCTGCCCAAGGCAGTGTTTGGCTCACAGCAGTCACTCTTTCTATATATTTGAAATATTTTATGGGAATTAAAAACTTAAGAATTTATGTCATTTGAGTTCTCTTTCTCATGAATATTTTAATGATCTGATTTAGTAACCCCTTGACACTAAGATCACTCATTTTTTTAAAAGCTATATATTAGATTTTTCTAGTTTATAATATAAAATAATTTAGATTAGAATGTGTAAATCATTGTATAATTTCAATATTTCCAACTATAGATACTATGGAAATAGCAGTCACAATCAGCTTTCTGGTTTTGTTTTTCTTTGTTTTGTTTACCCTTTAAACTTTTTATCTTATATTGGAGTATAGTCGATTAACAATGTTGTGATAGTTTCAAGTGCACAGCAAAGCGACTCAGCCATTCATAAACATGTATCCATTCTCCCCCTAACTCTCCTAGTTTATAATATAAATTCAACTAAAATATCATTAAAACAAGCAGAAGCCATAATTTGGTGGCTCAGAAAAAAATAATTTTGAAGTTGAAGTTAATAAATGCCAAACATAAATTTTTCCCTGCTAAAAATAACACTAGAGACAGTACAAAGAATATTATAGGATGACGGCTGAATGACTTTTAAGCTTTTAAAAGAGTCTCAGTGATGCAATTTTAGTTATGTTGGAAAGTATTTTTATTCTTTATAAACCAGCTATTATTCCTTATGTCTAAATTCCTGGTTGAGAGAAGAAAACATTTGTATATGTCTCTAAACTGGGTCATTTCTATATTTTGCAATTCTCTGTTTTAAAAAATTGCAATTAAAAGGAAAAGTCAGAAATATAACCTGAAGAGCAGGAAAGATGAAATGTTTAATGCTGTTCCCTAGAGTTTGTCTTCCCAAATTGTCCCTCCAGTTCATAATTCTTTCATGAGGATTTTGAACGTTCATATGTTTATTATTAAACATTATTTCAGGGGACAGTAATTTAATTACTATCATGAGTATAATTTTTCAATATACTATTTTTTATTTCAGAATCTTTTGCAAAGCATTGTTTAAAACGGTGCACGCCAACGAAGTCTCCCACCTCCTTAGCAACTAGATACTCTCAAAATTACTTCCAAAAGCCAAAATCTGCCAGTAGATATTTGCTAAACATTAATTTTTCTAGTATTCACCTTCTAAAGTTGTTAGAAAGCTGAAGTATGTTCATGTACCTAAAATGTTTAGAACAATGCCTGACATGTGGTAAGAGCTCAATTGCTCTTGGATATTGTGGAGGCTGCCCTTAGAACCTTGCCCAATTTCCCCCACCCAGGAAATCCTCTCCCCAAGACCGGAGTCTCTCTCTTCAAGAGAAATTTCACTGGTGTGTTCATAGGCAGGATGGAGGGGTGTTTGCATCACAGGGCGTGCCGCATTTTAATCCAAAAATTCCCATCTCCTCCAAGTCTTGCTTCACAGACACCAGCCACCACATCTTCTGAACCTCCCCAAGGAAGCCAAGACATTCCCCCCCCCACACTTCACCAAACTCTCAGCCTCGAGCCCTCCAATCCCAGTCCTTTACCCACAGGAATCAAAGTTTACCAGCTCCACCAAACTAGTCCACCCTCCCCCAACCTGTCATCCAACTTGGTAAACAGAGACCTTCCATGACCAGGACCCACTTTCTTTTTTTATTTTGGCTTTATTGAGGTGTAATTGATATACCAAAAAATTGCACACATTTAATGCATACATCTTGATGAGTTTGGACATAAGCATACACCATACACCCATGATATCATCCCCACAATCAAGATATTAAGCATATTTATCACTTCCAAAGTGTTCATTATTTGTGGAAATGTTTCTCTTTTTCTTCTTTCTTTTTTTGTAAAATGATTAACATGAGATCTATCCTTTTAACGTATTTTGAAGTATACAACACCAAGTTGTTAAACGTATTTGCTATGTTTTACAGCAGATCTCTAGGACGTATTAATCTTGTATAGCAAAAACTGTATACCCATTGGAAAAGAATGCCCTGGTACCACCATTCTAGTCTCTTCTTCTGTGAGTTTGACTACTTTTCATGCAAGAGAAATCATACAGTATTTGTCCTTCTGTGTCTGGTTTAATTTCACTTAGCATAATGTCCTCTAGATTCATCTATGTTGCTGTAAATGGCAAGACTGCCTTATTTTTTAAGGTTGAATAACATTCCATTGTGTATATATATATATACCACATTTTTTATCCATTCATCTGCAGGACCCACTTTCTTAGGGGGTAACAAATGTTGCAAATAAGATTACTAGTCACTGGACCTGTGCACACTAGAAGAGCCACATTGGTTGTTCATATTGAAATGTTTCCACACCATGTGTAAATAATTGTTTCCCAGAATCAGCTCCCAGGACACTACTGCCAGCCCAGACCCTTCCCTGGGACCCCATCGACTGCCTCACAATTCAGCGGCTGAAAGATTAACACCTGCTGCCTCAGAGAGGGTCTCCAATGTCCATTCTGATTGGCTGGTTCCTGAACATACCAGTTGTTAAATATTTTGTATATTGTATTTGCAAGTGGCAAACTATTCTAGACATTAGTATGTTATAAGAGAATGAAAAGAAGGTAAGGAGAGAACTAACAATCAGAGTGGTGTAAGATTTATTAAGAAAGGAAGAGAAAAGCCACCCATCTATCCAGCACCTTCAGGTCTTTGCAGAAGCAGGAACATGGCTGATGATACCACCAGATGTTAGAAAGGTTTGGGGAAGAAAAAAATAGCACTTTAGCAGCCACAGTAGAAGTAGCCTTCACATAGAGGCAGTCTTCATTTTTCAAAAAGGCAGAAACAATACTTCCCCTCCAAGACTGTTTCTGGAATTTTGCCTATCCTCCATCAAGAGGAAGACTCTGGTTCTGGTCCACTTGAATCTGGGTGGACATGTGACTTGCTTGTAACCAAGAGAATACGGTGGAATGGAGCTGCATGACCTCCTGGACTGGATCTTGAGAGGAGATATAGCCTGGTTGGCCAGAACACTCATGCTTAGAGCTCTGAAGTGTCATGGAAGCTGCCTGACCAAGGCTGACATGATGGGAGGAAGCCCAAACTGCCCTAGGCCCTGAGACTACATGAAGCCATGTCCAGCCAGTTCCCAGATGCTCCAGCCCCATCACTGTCTAACAACAACTGTATAAGAAGCTCCAAGTCAGAACTATTCAGCTGAGCCTTTCCCAGATTCCCAAATGATAGAAACCACAAGAGGTAATAAAATGAATGTCTACATTTTGTGATAGTTGTTATTTAGCAATAGATAACTGATACCCGGCCCTTGGAGAACATCCTAGAATCTTTCCTCAATCATTTCATGTCTCCCTTCTGCTTCCCTGTTCCAGGACTCTGCTTTCTGCTAAGCTTGTCAGGAGTCATGGCTCAGAAAACCAAAGGTGAGTGCTTAAAGCCTGACTTTTTCATAGCCAGAGATCAGGGAGGGTGTAGACCAATAATGCACCTGGGACCACTCACATCCTCCAACAAGACAGAGGAAGGGGGCTACTTCTGGGAACAGAAATGGGGCAGGTTTACTCCTGTAATTCTTTTTAAGTCATCATTTCATCAAATTTGGGTATATTTTAAGTTTTCTTTTTTTTTTATTTTACTGTTGTCTATTTATTTGTTTTTAGTAACCACAGCATGAACAAGATAGAGGTAGAACAGTGAATAAAACACACCAAGTCTCATGAAGTAAACATTCTGGTGGGGAGAGACAGAGCATGATGATAATCATTTCATTCCAGTCACAAGCAAGTCAACAAAAAATGAGCAAGTTCATTTCAGGTTAACTTTAATCCCTTGGCGATCTCACTAGATTCTGAATCAGCAAGCCTAGGGTGGAGCCTGAGATTCTACATTTCTAGCTAAAAGCTAGGGATGCATTCTGAGTTGCCAGGCTCTGCACATTTTCCCCCCATCACGTTCCCTGCCTCCACTCTGTGTGAACCCTGGACAGCTCCCAGATTTCTCCACTAGACTTAAGCTTGAGATATTTCCTCAGTCCCCGTTATTTCTATTCATTTTCAAGGGGCCTCAGATTAAGATCCTTAGTGATCTCCATCTACATGAAATTTTACATAGTGTTACAAAGACAACATGTACCCTTATCACAATATACCTTCTGTGGTACCCTACGAATTCAAATTTTTGTAATCATAGCTGACATTTAATATGTTCCAGGCACTGCCTGAAGAACTTTATATGTATTAATTCACTTACTCCTCACATTAACCCATTTTACAGATGAGGAAGTTGAGGCACAGAGAGGTTAGGACACTTGTGCAAAGACACACGGGTAGTAAGTGGTGGAGTCAGAATCAAACACAGTGTCCCAGGTCTTAACCAACTCGTTCCCCTTTTATATATTCTGCAATGATCTTCCGAATAGCACAGTTATATTGCATTGAAATATTTGTGTTAAAATTAACTTGTTTAATGCCAACCTCAGTTCTTTATCATGCATAAGGATCATACTTTTTTCTGTAGCTTGGGTTTGGTATCTTTAACTTTTTAATGTACTGACGTCTCACAAAAGGAAAAAGGTGCAGCTTCCTCAGCCTTGAGAGGCCCTTGCTCAGAGCCAAACCAAATGATAACAGGAGAGATTTTGACTCTGGTGACATCTGACCTGCTTCTCTTCTCCTTGCAGGGACCTGTCGTCAGTGCCCCCAAGATGCTTCCTGTGTCAATGCCACTCACTGTAGCTGCCACCGTGGATACATTTCTGAATCCAGGCAGCAATACTTCACATACCCCTTGGAGATATGTGAAGGTAAAGGGGTAATTTTCAAATCACCTAGAGGTAGATGTGGAAAGAAGGCAGGATAAGGGCTTTGAGGAGGTAACAATAATATGCAATACTGAAAACTCTGCCAACTCAACCTTCACCAAGAAAGAAATTCTTCCATGAAGTCAGAAAAGTGGGCTCTTCCAGAACCTAGTTAGGTCTCAATTTTCTCCTCCATAATGTAAGGGTAATAATGCTGACCTCATGATAGCAGTAAGGGGTTTGAATAAGGTAATAATAAATGTAACCGTACTTCATGAATCATAAAGCATTGTGCAATTTTTTGTACAATTTTTTAAGGAGAGAGATTATGTACTGAAGTCATGGCAAAGAAAGAATAAAAGCTTGGGCAGAAACTTTTTTTAATATAAAGTCCTGTGGTCACCTAAGACGCAAGATGCTGCCTCAACTCAATAATTTAAATGTCCAATTCTATGGAAGAATAAACACTCTAGAGTTGAGTAAATATTAGGTTTTTCTCCTTTCCTACTTTTCAACCTCCCTCCTGGTTGGAAGCCTACAGTTGGGAGTAAGGTGTATAATTGGCTTCTCTCCTCTTTCCCCACGTAACATTCTACTTTCCTTCACCCAATCTTGCAAGAGTTGTAACCTGGCAGGGAGATGAGGAAAGGGGAGCAGGGAAGTTTTTCCTTGATGATACTATTGTTGCTATTTAGTCTCTATGTTCCTGAGATACAGCACTTTCAATCGTGACAGCTTTTGTGGGTTATTTGAGGACAATTCCCCAATCACTCCCCTGAAATTCCCCTGATAACAGCAAATTCCTCCCTACACCTTACTCATCCTGGAGGAATCCTGTGTCTTCTTCAGCTTCTTCCTGATAAAGTCCGTTTGCCACTCCATGTGGCCCTCTCTGAAAGAAACTAAGCAACCCCACACCCAAAACTTCTCACACATGACTTACATCTAGCTCTTGGGAAATATACATTCACCCTTTGCCCAAGAAACTTGAGATAAGCAGGTGCAGCAGATCTTTCTTTTCTGCCCAAGTGGCTCGCTCACTATTTAGATTTTTCAGGAGGAAACAGGCACCAATCAACTGGGTCCCCATAAAATGCAAAGACAGTGTAATTAGCTGAATGAATTCCTTAAAATCCCTCTCTTGGATTAAGATGAAGAGAAAAGCACTCACACACACTTCTCCTCTTGGGTGGAAGTAGAAGGGCTCACAGGACAGCATCAGTTCTCTCCAGATAAATCCTTTCTCTCTTACTTACCAACTCTTTTTAAACCCTCATATGAACAAAGGCTATAAAAATCATATGGCCAGATCCCAGACATCTCCTTCTTTGCAAATATTGCATCATAGCTTGTTCCTCACTTGAAATGCTCGCCTTGTGCTTTTTCTAATGGTAGATCATGAATCATCTTTCCAGTTCCTACTGATTCAATGGGCTTATTCTAATTTTCTATTTCTTCTTGGAATAATTTTTATTATTTATAAGAAATCACTTATTTTCCCTAATTTTTAAATCTGTGACCATAAAGTTGCATACAGCATTCTCTTATGGTTATTTTAATCACCTCCTTGAAACTGTGGTATGTTCCCCTTCTTGCTATTTTCCATCAGGTTTTTTCATCAAACTTGTGTGGGTTTATCTGTCTTATTGGTCTTTTGAATTTTTTATCCTTTCTACTATGTTTTTTGTTTTGTATTTTATTGATTTCAGATTTAATCTCTTCTTAATTTCTTTTTTCTGGGTTCTTAAAATGAATACTTAGATGCTTTATTTTTTCACCTTTCTTTCTTAAAAATAAAGACATATAAGGTTATACATTTTCCTCTGAGAACAGGCTTAGATATATTCTACAGGATGAAGTATTCTTCTTATTGATCTGTGGATGGTTTGTAATTTCCTTTTGATGTTTTTCTACTCCAAGAATTATGTGGGAGGGTGCTTCCTCATTTCCAAAAAGTTAAGATTTTTTGTACATTTTTGCATTATATATTCCTAATTTTATTAGATAATTAAAGAATCATTTCTACTTTTAAAAAATTTATTAGGATTTTTAAACTAATGGCTGAAAATCTCTACTTTTTAAGTTTTTATTAGAGATATCTTTGTGGAAGCATATGATTGATTTTATGAAAGAAAATATATATTTTATTTTCAAGGAATATAAAATTCTCTCTCTCTGCATAGGCTTCTATCTCTTTCAATTTCTATTTCTCTGTGTGTGTGTGTGTGTGTGTGTGTGTGTGTGTGTGTGTGTGTGCACATGCGAGTGACTTTGTCTGTCTCTCTGACTTTCTGTATATGTGTATTTATTGATTTTATTTACTCATTAATTTCCCCATATCTTTACTTTTTATCCACTAGATCTTTCCTCTGTTTGTATGTGCTTATTGATTGTGATATCCAGTTCTTCTCTACTCTTATTTATTTTTTATCTACTAGTTCCGAGAGAAGTGAATTGAATATCCCAGTATAATTGTATTTTGATTTGTTCTTGCTTCTTACATTTCTACTTGTTTGTGCTTTCTGTATTTATCTATGTTGTTTGGTGCATACATATTTGTGAATGGAATATAATTTTCTTCATAAAATATGTTAAGTATCAATACATAGTTTCCCTCTTTACCTTGTTTAGAACTTTGAACCTTAAATTCCACTGAGTCTGATATTAATATTATACATTGTTTTATTTCTGTTTGAATTCTCCTAGTATCTCTTTGTGCACCTCTTTATTTCCAATATTATCAATCTCCTGAAAACAGTATATAGTTGGGTGTCATTTTTTAGCCCATTGTTCCACTTATCTACTGCTGCATAATAAAACCCAAACTCATTGGCATAAAACAACCATTTTATTATGCTCATATGAGTCAGGAATTCAGACAAGCAAAACAGTGATGGCTCTTCTCTGCCCCATGATATCTTAGGCCTCAGATAAAAGGCTCAACTGGCTGGTGGTGACTCAAACAGTTGAGGGTTAGAATTATCTGAAAGCACCTCTCCTCACATGTCTGTGCCTGGGATGGGATAACTCAAAGACTGAAATCATCTAGGATTGTCAACTGGAGCCCCTATGCTAGATCCCTCCATGTAGCTTCAGCTTCTCACAGTTGATGGTTGAATTCTGAGAGGTAATGTCTCAGCATGGAGATTCCAGAGAGTGAGGCTTCCAAGAGACTCAGGCGGAATTTCACGTTTTTTTATGACCTTGTCTCAAAGTCCTATTGTAACACTTCTGCAATAGTCTGTTGACTAAAGTAGCCCTGAGCACACTTGGACACAAAAGGATAAGACAATGTGCCCACATCTCAATGGAAAGAGTGTCAAATAATTTGGAAGCCACGTTTTGAAACAGCCGCACTCAATATTCTAGTCTCTATTTTTTTCTCTTTTTTTCCTAGTCTCTATTTTAATAGAAGATTTCCATTTATACTTAGTGTATATTAGTCCATTTATATTTAGTGTAATGGCTGACACAGTTACTCCCACGGTCTTACTTTACATTTATTATTAATTTTATATTATTATGATTTCCTCATTTGCCTTTTTCTTTTTTTTTTGCATAGGATTTTTTTAACATCTTTATTGGAGTATAATTGCTTTACAATTGTGTGTTAGTTTCTGCTTTATAAAAAAGTGAATCAGCTATACATATACATACATCCCCATATCTCTTCCCTCTTGCATCTCCCTCCCTCCCACCCTCCCTATCCCACCCCTCTAGGTGGTCACAAAGCACCGAGTTGATCTCCCTGTGCGGCTGCTTCCCACTAGCCTTTTTCTTATTTGTGTTTGTTTTATCAAGTTGCTATTAGTTCCATTTTTCCCTTTATTTATTTAGAATTTCTACTATACTTTTTCATACTATTAATGGTTACTTTCTCTTTTCTTAATTTCATAATCAAACACATATTTCTCTCCTAATATTTGAAACACTCATCAATTATTTTTCCCACCAGGTTGCATTGTTTTCCCTATCAAGATGCTTAATTTTACCCTTACTTCCCCTCTCCCAGTAAAGAGACGACATCCTTAAAATACTCTTATTTTACTCCTCTCCTTTCCTCCTCTTCCTTCCAATCCCCCCCCATGAATGTTAATTTTATTTCAACGTTCATTGTAAAACCCTGCTTCCTCTTCCCTTCATCTTCCTCCAAGTTGAGGTTTCTGTACTTGCTAATTTAATACTTGTTAACTTGTTTGCTTGGAGCATTTCTTCACATGTTTTCTTCAAATTGGGTACATGGGTAATATCTCTGTCAATTATTGTATAACCTCACCTTTCTTTTACTCCAACAAGTAAATTCTATCTTGCCTGTGTAGAGAATTTTTAAACTCCATCCTCTTACCCCAGTAATCCATCAATACATATCCCAGTAATCACAGAAACTGTCTTCAAGTTTACAGGTTTGCAGTTGGGAATTCCAATACCAGACTGAGTCTCATTCCTTTGTAGTGAATTGTAACTACTTTCTATCTCACATTTTGTAAAGTTTTTCTCAGGAGACCATCTTTACTTTTCATTGGTTAAGGGTATGTCACAGGACAACCCTATCTGAAAGGGAGGTTGAGAAAGAGAGCACCTGAGAAACGGGAACAAGATTGCCATGCTTGGCCTCCCAAACAAGGAATAGCTATTGAGTAAGCAACAGCATCAGCCACACTATGTCACACTCTGAAAATCCCAAATTCCGTGTTTCCTGTAACAGACAGGGAAATCACACATTTTTACTTCCCACTTGACATCGTTGTAAAGGGGCTACAGTGACCCTGAGGACTGGAGACATATTGATTTAACAAAAACATTCTAACTCAATTAGTTAGTTTAGCAGATGTATTAATCTGCTCAGGTTCCTATAACAAAATACCACCGGCTGGTGGCTTAAACCACAGAAATTTACTTTATAACAGTTTTGGAGGCTGGAAGTAGTCCATGATCAAAGTTCTGGCAGATTCTATTTCTAGTGAGACCTGCCTTCTCACTGTACCTTCACATGGTCTTTCCTCACTGGGCATAAGGGCAGAAGCAATGGTTTGGAGTAGCACTCCTGTGTCTCTTCTTATAAGGATGCTAATCCTATCAGATCAGGGCCCCATTCTTATGATCTCATTTAATGTCAATTACCTCCTAAGAGGCCCCATCTCCAAAAACAGCCACACTAGGAGTTAGGGCTTCAACATATGAACTGGGGGTAGGGGAGAGATACAAACGTGGTCAGTATCCCATCTATATGCCCTTGGCATTTTTCATTCCTTCGTACACCAAGTCTGAGGCTTTCTCTGGCCACTGAAGACCACTCAGTCCACGCTCAGGACAAATGGAAGTACTGGAGAGTTTACATCCCCTGGGAACATTCCTCCACCAATAAATGATAAGATTTTGTGGATAAATACCCCAGCTCCCTCACCCCTCAGGTAGGCTTACCTGAAGTGCATGCTCTACACTGCCTCTCAGAGGTTCCCAGAGGAATTGAGCCTCAGTCGCCCACAGTAGAAATTTCCTGGATAATACCCCCTTTATTTTCTGCCTTCCCCTCCCTGTTTCATTTCACCATTTCCGTTGCAGTGTTTTCTGGGACCATCTCCCAAATAAGGTACTTGAACTTGAATCCTTGTCTCAATGTCTGCTTCTTGGAGAACCCAACCAAAATCAACGAAGAAAGGAAAGAACAAAGACAACTATTACCTTAACTGAGTTGTTTTGGAAAGCCAGGATAGACCCTGGTGGAAAGGATATAGCTTCTGGCACATATTTAGATGTTCAATAAATCTTTGTCAAATGAATGACCAAATTTCTCCTTTGTGTTCCAGATATTGATGAATGTAAACCACGCATTAGTATATATTGTGGTGTGAATGCTAAATGTCAGAATACGAAAGGAAGTTTCTACTGTCACTGTAACGCTGGATATAAACTCCTCTCTGGGAAAACACAATTCAGTAATTCCAGCGAGAACACTTGTCAGAGTAAGAAAATTCTTGTCTTCTTGTCTCCTTTTCTAATTTTTAATTGAGTCTAACACCAGAAAATATATACTTGTGGTGGGGCCAAGACATGTCTATTTTCTGGAGGGAAACAGGTAATGGAAAGAGCAAGGGGAAAGGAAAGAAGGAAGTTTAGAGAAATAATGGGGTTAAGAAGCCAAGTGAGGGTGTTCCCTGGTGGTCCAATGGTTAGGACTGGGCACTTTCACTACCATGTCCCCGGGTTCAATCCCTGGTCGGGGAACTAAATCCCACAAGCAGTGCAGTGCAGTGCGGCAAAAACAAAAAAAGGAGAAGAAGAAGGCAAGTTGGAGATGGAGGTGACAGGGTTGTGACTGAGACAAGATTCTTTGAATTGCAAAGTAAAGAAACCCACTCAGGCTAATTTAAGCAGAAAAGATGAGTTTATGATAAAGATGCGTGGAAACGTCTTGGAACTCAAGGGCAAGAATACAGCTGGGATTCTGGAATGAACTGAAGCTGGGGACCAAACACTGTCAGGGCACCCCAGTCTCTCATACTCTGGGCCTGCTCCTTTCTTCTCTTTCATTGCAAACTGCCTTTTCTGACTCCTAGTCCACAGGACAGGAAATATGGCCACCAACAGCTCCAAATCTTACCATTGTTAATGATCCAACCACCCAAAGAAGGATCAATTGATTCTCTCTTGGACATAATTGCATATTACTTGGAAATGTACAAAGTGGCCCAATTTGAGTCATATGCCCACCCTCAGATCTGTGACCTTGGATAAACATGATCACTGTCATAGAAATCATATAGATGGAGAAGATCTATACATAAGAAACATGGGACTTGGCAGACTATCCATGAGGTATTGACTACAGTTGAAATCATAAGAGAGAGAGTCTTTAAAGCTAAATTCTAGGAACCTGATTTGTGGAGAAACAATAATACTGATAGATAATATTTATTTCATTTGTACTATGTGCCAAGTACAACACTAAGTGCTTTACATTCATTATTTCATTTATTACATGAGGTAAGCACTGTTATTACAGATAAAGAAACTGAAGCACCCAAAAGTTAAGTAACTTGTTCAAGGTCTGCCAACTAATAAGATGATTTTTAACTTAGGTCAGCTTATACTGAGAGTCCACACTCAGCCACTTGCAACACTGCAACATGGGTCTCAGGGAAGCCATAAAAGGGACAAAGCATGCTTTTTTTGGTGCAATAATAATAATAATAGTAATAATCAGTTATTCCTCTTTATCAGTCAAGATCAAGCCTGGAAAACAGAAACACACTAGGTCTTTTAAACATAAGTAATTTCATATAGAGAATTGGTGCTGGTGAAGGAAGAGCTGAGAAGTCAAAAGGACAGTGAAGCAACCCAGGAATTAGCAATAGCAGAAATCTGTAGCCATCCTACACCTAGGGGAACAGAAGAGGAAGTGGTATTACCAGGACCCAAAAGCTGGGTCCATCTGATGAGAGCTGGAAATTTAGAAGATATACAGCCCTCAGAGGGCTATTGCAAGGATTAAATGAGATAGTACCATTTAAAGCATTTAGTGCAGTACCTATAAGTATTTGCTAATATTGCTAGCTTTTCATCTGATTCTCAGGAAAACCAAACTAGGTTAACACTCCTGCTCCAGATAGAAAGGTCTGGGAAAGTTCAGGTTGCTCTTTAATATCAAGAGTATGGGGCTTCCCTGGTGGCGCAGTGGTTGAGAATCTGCCTACCAATGCAGGGGACACGGGTTCGAGCCCTGGTCTGGGAAGATCCCACATGCCACGGAGCAACTAGGCCCGTGAGCCACAATTACTGAGCCTGCACGTCTGGAGCCTGTGCTCTGCAGCAACAGAGGCCGCGATAGTGAGAGGCCCGCACACCGCGATGAAGAGTGGCCCCCACTTGCCACAACTAGAGAAAGCCCTCGCACAGAAACGAAGACCCAACACAGCCATAAATAAATAAATAAATAAATAAATAAATAAATAGACTTTCTCTCTCTAAAAAAAAAAAAAAAGGAGTATGTTGTCCACCAATGGGAGGTGCTCCTGCAAGATTCAAGCCCAGGTTACCCTATTTCCCCAAGTCTCAAGCTGGAGCCCACACCAGGGTCTTGGAGCTGCATGTGCTCCAAATGTGAGACTGAGGTCCAGGTGGGGAAGGTGACAGAAATGAGCACGGGGCGTGTAGGAAGGGGTTGCTGTGCCGTTAAGTCCACCACTAACTTAGACAATCAATAAATAGTTGTTAAATGAATTAATGAGTAAATGAATGAAAGAATATGATTGAACCCAAAGTGAATTAGTGTTTTACTAGGCAGCAGGCACCTCTGTTGACAACGTATAAACAGGCTGAGATTTTGCCTGGGTTATGATGTTAATCTGTTAAACTCACCTGATCTTACAAGAAAGAGAAATGCCTTAGTTATTTTCCTAATTTTAAGACATTTTCTAATTTTAAGAGCTCTTTTATATGGATTGAGTCCATCTAGGGTTCGTTATCGCCAAGGTTGGTAGGTCCAAGAAAGCCCTCACAAAAAAAGTATGCCACTTTCTGCCAAAAGCATGTTTTTCTACAATGAATGTGGTTTCCAATAACAAACATTTTCAGACTCAGGCTGTAAGTAAAAGTTCTTGAACTCTTAAGACAAAGCCTTCAATGTACAGGAAAACTCTTTGCTCTTTTTAGCAAATAGACTCAGCTGAAAACCAAGACACAGAATAAGTATAAATTTAACCTCAGTATGATGGTAACGGATATGTAAACATTTGCTAGACTTTCCTCGTCTTTCTAAAATAGAGATGATTATCCTCACAACGTACAATACAAGAAGCAATATACAAAGGTCCCATTAACAGATGAAGATCATAAACTGACATTCTAGTCTCAGTTATAATTCCCAGCCAGGATGAATTTTAAAACCTGAAGCACCTAATTTTCTGTTTCCTCAGCCATTTCAGTTATAATGTTCAGCCAGGTCTGAATGAAAGAATTTGGAGCTTACAATTTTCCACTTCCTCTATGCCAAGGTATCTCTACCACAGCAGTATTGACATTTGGGGCCCCATAATTCTTTGCGGTCAGAAACCATTCTGTGCATTGTAGGGCGTTGAGCAGCATCCCAAGCCTCGACCCACTAGATGCCAGTAGCATTCCCCACCCCAAGTCATGGGTGACCACCAAAAATATCTCCAGCCATTGCCAGTGTCCCCTGGAGGCAAAATCACTCTAAGTTGAAAAACATTGTTCTATGCCACAACAGGGATTTGGACTCTGATCCCCCAAAAGAGCAAGGTCTTGGAGCTGCAAGGTCTTGGACCTTGTTTCCTTGTCAGGAAATATAAAGTGTATGAGTTCAGACCTTCTAGATGCAAAGTTACCCACCTTACCTGCCAACCTCTCCACACTTTTACTTTCAATTCCTACAATAACATCCTCTGTTGTCTTTTTCAGAAATCACCCCCTCAGAGACAACCAATAGCACAAAAGAGGTGAGTGGAAGCTGAATCCTGGAACCTAGCCGGGTAACAAATATTTACAAATCTCAAAGCTAGCAAATGGAGGTGAATACTATATATTATATGTGTGCTATATGTCATATACTATACATATGATAATATAGAATATATGATATATATTAAGACGACATATTTTGATATATGTTAATTATAATATGTGTTAATTATATTATTATGTTATCTAATATGTATTATATATAACTATGATGTATACATGTATATCACTATGTTTATTGCTACATATCTCACTATAGAGATAAATAGATACAGTGTGTATGTATATAAGGGTGTGTGTGTATGTATATATAGGTATGTGTGTGTCTGCCCCCTAAAGAGAAGATCTATCCCAAACCAAGAAAGACAGACTAAGCAAGACTGTATTAGGATATGCTGAGCTGTTGTAACAAAGAGACCCAAATATCCAGTGGCTTTAAAAAAATGGATCTTTATTACTTTCTGACTTATCAGTCCAGAGGCAAGGAATCCAGACTGGTGAAGGGATTCTGCTCCATGAGGCCATTAAGTGTACCCATGGTCTTTCCATACTGTTACTCCATCATCCCCTGGCATCTTGTCCTCAACTGCATAGCCAAAGCTGGGTTGCTGCAATGCTGCATTCGTACTGGTGGATAGAGGGAAGAGGGGGTCCAGGGCAAGTTCTCTGGAGTACAAGGTGAAGAGAGGAGAGTAGAGAGAGGGCCTCGCTCCTCATCTACTCACTATATGATATGCTAATAATGTCAGGATAACTTCCTTGAGACATGTCTTTTTTCTTTCTTTCTTTCTTTCTTTGGATGCGTTGGGTCTTCATTGCTGTGCGCAGGCTTTCTCTAGTTGTGGCGAGCAGGGGCTGCTCTTGGTTGTGGTGCGCAGGCTTCTTATTGCAGTGGCTTCTCTTGCTGCAGAGCACAGGCTCTAGGCACACGGGCTCAGTAGTTGTGGCTCATAGGCTCTAGAGTGCAGGCTCAGTAGTTGTGGCACGTGGGCTTAGTTGCTCCGCAGCATGTGGGATCTTCCCAGACCAGGGCTCAGACCCATGTCCCCTGCATTGGCAGGCAGAGTCTTAACCACTGCGCCACCAGGGAAGTCCCTAGAGACATGTCTTAAGGTGACAACCCAGAAGTCGCATATATCATAGCCAAACCTAGCACAAGGGAGGCTGGGACAATATGGTCTGTGGTTGGGTAGCATGGCCCACATAAAATTTGAGGAATTCATTCAATTATTAAAAGTAGGAGGGGGAAATGGATACTGTAGGACAAGTAAGAGAGAGAAACCAAAAACTTCCTGATAGGTAGTAATTTAGTGTCTGTAAGCTGACTCTGAATTTTAACAAAGAGAACGATCCATGTCTCTGAGAATCTATAGTCTAGCAGAATGGACTTGTCCCTTATTTGCCCTACTCCCCACCCTCACCCTGCTCTACTCCAGAGAAACTGTTCATGCCTTGCCCTCCCAAGCTCCAGGCCTCCAAGTACATGCTGTTCTCTCAACCTGAAACTCCTTTTCCTAGTTCCTCACCTGGCTGGTTCCTCCCACTCTTCCTTACTCAAGACTCAATTCAGGGGACTTCGCTGGTGGTGCAGTGGTTAAGAATCCACCTGCCAATGCAGGGGACACAGGTTCGAGCCCTGGTCTGGGAACTAAGATCCCACACGCCTCAAGGCAACTAAGCCCGTGCACCACATCTACTGAGCCTGTGCTCTAGAGCCCGTGCACCACAACTACTGAAGCCCATGCACCTAGAGCCCGTGCTCTGCAACAAGAGAAGCCACCACAGTGAGAAGCACACACACTGCAACGAAGAGTAACCCCCGTTCGCCACAACTAGGGAAACCCCGCACGCAGCAATGAAGAACCAACGCAGCCCAAAATTAATTAATTAATTAATTTTTTAAAAAAAGACTCAATTCAGGTGTCGTGTCCTCCTGGATGACCTCCCTAAACTCCTCCATCTTAGTTAATATCCCCCCAGTATGTTCTCACAGTAGGGGATGTGGGGTTTAGAAGTGTAGACAGAGGTTTGAATCCCAGCACCACAATGGCAAGTGACATGGACAAAATGATGACCTCTCTGTATTAGGGTTCTCCAGAGAAACAGAACCAATAGGAGAAAAGATATAAAGAGATTTGTTATAAGGAATTGGCTGACAGGCCCCGAAATCTGCAGTCGACAAGCTGAAGACCCAGAAGAGTTGACTGTGTAGTTCCAGTTTGAATCCAGAGGTCTGAGACCCAGGAAGAGCCGATGTTTCAGTTTGAGTCTGAAGGAAAAAAATGATGTCCCAGCTCAAGGCTGGAACTGTCAGGGAGGCAGGAGGAAAGTCCCTTCCTCAGAGTTCTTATTCTAGTCAGGCCTCCAACTGACTGGATGATCCCCAGCCACATCAGGAAGGACAATCTGCTTTACTTCATCTCTCCATTCAGATGTTAATTTCATCCAGAAACACCCTCACAGACACACCCAGAATGATGCTTGACCAATATCTGTGTAACCCATTACCCAGTTAAGTTGAAACATAAAATTAACCATCACGCTCTTCAAGATCAATTTACTCATCTGTAAGACGGGGGTGGTAATGGCACCCTTGGATAGATGAGCAGGTTAGATGAGATAATATATGTGTAGTATTTAGCACAGTGCCTGATCCAGAATACATGTTCCATCTATGTTATCCATCGTTATCTCCATCAGACTGATAACATTCACATGGTGTGCTGTCACCCTCTAGACAGTGAGCTTCTTGAGGGCAGGAATCAGACCAAGCCCACATTGGGAGTTCAGCAACTGTTCATTGAAGTAATGAACAAATAATCATGTTATCAACAGGAGCATTTCATTATAAAATGTCATTGCCAGGTTCCTCAAAAAATTAAACATAGAATTACCAGGTGACACGGCAATTCCAGTCCTAGGAATATACCCAAGAGAACTGAAAGCAGGGACCCAAACATATACCCGGACAAAAGTATGCTTCAAAAAGATACATACACCCCTATTTCATAGCAGCACTATTCACAATAGCCAAGATATGGAAACAACCTAAATGTCCATTGACAGATGAGTGGATAAAGAAGATGTGGTATATATATACAATGGAATACTACTCGGTCATAAAAAGAATGAAATAATGCCATTTGCAGCAACATGCCTGGACCTAGAGATTATCATACTAAGTGAAGTCAGTCAGAAAGAGAAAGACACATACCATATGATATCACTTGCTTGTAGAATCTAAAGTATGACACAAATGAACTTATTTACAAAACAGAAACAGACTCACAGACATAGAGAACAGACTTCTGATTGCCAAAGAGGGGGGAGGGCAGTAAGGGAGGTATGGAAGGAGAGTTTGGGATTAGCAGATGCAGACTATTATATATATTGTAGAATGGATAAACGACAAGGTCCTACTTTATAGCACAGGGAACTATATTCAGTATCCTGTGATAAACCATAATGGAAAGGAATATGAAAAAGAATGTATATAAAACTAAATCGGGGCTTCCCTGGTGGCGCAGTGGTTGAGAATCCGCCTGCTAATGCAGGGGACACGGGTTCGAGCCCTGGTCTGGGAAGATCCCACATGCCACGGAGCAGCTGGGCCCGTGAGCCACAACTACTGAGCCTGCGCGTCTGGAGCCTGTGCCCCGCGACGGGAGGGGCCGCGATAGTGAAAGGCCCGCGCACCGCGATGAAGAGCGGTCCCCGCACCGCGATGAAGAGTGGCCCCCACTTGCCTCAACTAGAGAAAGCCCTCGCATGAACCGAAGACCCAACACAGCCAAAAATAAAATAAAATAAATAAATAAAGTAGCTATAAAAAAGAAAAGTGCTTTAAAAAAAAAAAAAAAACTAAATCACTTTGCTGTACAGCAGAAATTAACACATTGTAAATCAACTATACTTCAATAAAATAAATTTTAAAAAGAAGAAAGCAGGGACCCAAATAGATACTTGCACACCTATGTTCTTAGCAGCACTATTCACAATAGCCAAAAGGCAGAAATGGCCCAAATGTCCATCAACAGATGAATGGATGAATAAAATGTGGTATATCCATACAGTGGAATATTATTCAGCCATAAAAAATGAAGTTCTGATTCCCACTATGACATGGATGACCTTAAAAACATTATGTTTAGTGAAAGAAGTCAGACACAAAAGATCACATAGTGTATGATTCCATTTGTATGAAATGTCCAGAATAGGCAAATCCATGGAAACAGAAAGCAGATTCGTGCTTTCCAGAGGCTTGGGGAAGGGAGAATGGGGAGTAACTCTTTAATGGGTTTTATTTGGAGATGATGGAAATGTTTTAGAACTACATAGAGGTGATGATTCCACATCATGAATGTACTAAATTGTCACTAACTTGATCCCCTGGGGATCAAAGTCGCCCCCAGTTAAGAACCACTGGTCTATTTCTAGAAACCTTACCACTTCCTTGTTGGTAAAAGATGTTCATAATAACTAACACTTATATGGTGTTTACTAGGCACAGACACTGTTCTAAAAACGTAGCATCTCTTCACTTATTTAATCTTCCCCAAAACTCTATGGGGTCTTAGTTCTGTCCTCATTCTAAACAGGGTACCTGAGGCACAGAGCAATTGAGTGACTTTCCCAAGGTTGCTCAGCAGGTGAATGGTGGGGTCAGGATTTAAACTAGTTGTCTGGCTCCAGCACCTGTTTTTTTGTGTTTTCTTCTGACCCTCTGGACGTGGGACCTATCAGATTGGATTTTTTTTTTAATTCTTTATCTCTTCAAAGCTGCAACAGGTTGTTGAGAATATCGAGTCACTTCTCACCAATAAGACTGTATGGGGAATGGAAGAGGGGAGAAACATCACAGCCATGTTCACATCTATTCTCCAGAAAATTGAATCGGTTGTTCTAGAAACTGCCTTGAAAACCCCAGACCAAAAACTCCAGAAAGTCCAAAACCGTACTGTGGGTAAGAAGACAATAAGGCATGATATACACAGGGTATGGTTACTAACTGGGGTCTGGATTGAGCAATTAGAAAAGTAAATAAGTACTGCATGAGTCCATTAATATAAAATTCTAGAAAATGCAAACTAATCCATAGTGACAGGGAGGAGAGGGCAGGTGAAGGGAGGAAAAAAGGACATGAGAAAAATTTGGAGAAATTGTTGAGAGTGATAGAAATGCTCTCTACCTTGATTGTGGTGGTGGTTTTACAGATGTATACACTCAGTGAAACTCATCCAGTTGTACACTTTAATACATGCAATTTTTTGTACATCAATTACACCTCCACAGAGCTGTTTTTAAAAATTGCCAGTGGGGGAATTCCCTGGTGGTCCAGTGGTTAGTACTCGGTGCTTTCACTGCCAGGACCCAGGTGGATCTGGAAACTAATATCCCACAAGCCGCCCGGCGTGGCCAAAAATTTTTTTTAATAAAAATAATTTTTAAAAATTAAAAAAAATTTTTAAATAAATAAAAATTGTCAGTGGTTTCTAATCCTGAGTCTGGGATTCTGGCTTGAAGTTAGGTTTTTGGTTTTTTTTCAACCAGTGCTTACTGGTTACAGCACACGTCACAGTGATGCTACTTAAACCATCCCAGAAGGAACATCTTACTACATATTTTTTAAATAAAAATACTTTTATTAGGGAATTCTCTGGTGGTCCAGTGGTTAGGACTCGGCACTTTCACTGCCGGGACCCGAGTTCGGGGAACTAAGATCCCGCAAGCCACGCGGCACAGCCAAAAAAAAAAAAAATACTTTTATTATACTAGTCATACATATTCATTATATATCTATGTGATGAGATGATATGTCAATTAGCTTGACCTTGGTAATCGTTTCACTATGTATATGTGTGTGTCAAGTCTTCATACTGTACACCGTAAATATATACAATTTTTGTTTTTGAAAATAAAAATAAATAAGATACCATAACAAAGCCAAGTATTAAATTTTTAAAAAATTAGGAAAAAACATGTACACAAAACTAAATTGAACCCACAACCCAATCCTCCAATCTGATACCCATGTAGGTACATGTCTGATGAAGAGACACATGTTGGTTGTGTATGTTACAATTTACATACGGTTGCACAACCTGCTTTCTCACTCACTACATTACTAACATCTTTCCGTGTAAATCATATACATCATCATTACCTATGTTACTGTCTTCAATGGTTTATAGAGTTACATTGTATATATAATTTATTTATACTATAATTTATTTATTTCCCTATTCTGGTAAGTGCAGGTTGTTACCAAACAACCCTGTGACAAAGACCATTGAAAATTTATCTGTGTGTATTTGTTTGATGTTTTCTTAGGATCAATTCATAGAAGAGGAATTGTTAGGTCAAAAGGAAAAAAACATTTTATAGACTTTTGATATATATCACTATATTGGCCTCCAGAAATGCTGTTTGCGGTGCTTTTTATTCAGCTCAGAGATGTCAGTGTATTTGTGTATGCCTAACTAACAATTTTGTTTTACCAACTTGCATGATAAAGTACTTTATACTCTATAAAAATAGTAATCTTTTAAATTGTTTTAATAAAATAAAATTCAGTGCCTAACCTTCCTGGAAAACCAGAATCTGGACAATTTCATTCAAAATTAAACCAGATTACAAGTAACTCTCATCTTTCCTGATTTGGCCAGTTCCTAATTGTTTAATCGATGACCAGTACCCTTACCTCAGGGGCTTTTTAGTCTCCTCATCTATAAAACAAGATAATAATGCTGCATATAATACACTTACAACTAGGGCTGGTAATTGCTATAATTTTCATTATTCTACTTTCCACTCTTTAGTATTATAAAGTTCCATTTAAATAGTATCATTTTTTATATTCCTATCTACTTTATAATAGTATCATTCTTTAAGTGCTATTTTGTTACTTGCTTTTTTTTAACTTTTTAAACATATACAAAAGGAGACATAATTAGCCTACTGCACTCAACATCCAGATTGAATAATTTCCAACTCATGACCAGTCTCAGACTGTCTGATTTTTAAGATAAATATTTTCATGAACTTATTTCCTGCTCTTTTTTTTTTTTTTTCTTTTGTCCACGCCATGTGACTTGCAGGATCTTAGTTCCCCCCACCAGGGATCAAACCCGTGCCCCCTGCAGTGGAAGCGTGGAGTCCTAACCACTGGACCACCGGGGAATTCCCTTATTTCCTGCTTTTCTGTGACTTCATTTTTATTGGAAGCGTGGTTCCCCATTAAAGAGATAAGCCATAAATTATTTAATCAATTCCTTCTTAAACGTTTAGGTCACTTCCCATTTTTCACCGTTATCATCTTTGCTGCTGTGAAATTAGCTACATCTTTCTTGTAGCTAATTCTGCCCTCTTATCCATGACTGATTTCCTAGAATAAATTCCTAGAAACAGAATTGTTGCTTCAAAGACAATATGCTAGAGAATATTATTTAAGAACTTGATTTCAGGAGTTAAGAGTCCTACTTAAATTCTGAACTTCAGTTTCCTCATCTGAACAATGGTTCCTCATGGCGTTATATGATGCTGTTATAAGATGATGATGTATAAGGATCTTAGTCCAGTGCCTGGCACATCCTAGACATTCAGTAAATTTGAGCTGTTTGTGTAGCTATGCACATTTTTAAAACTTATAATAATGGTAAGCTTGCCCGTTGTTTTTCTTACCAGCTGTTGAAACTCGAGTTGTTACAGACAATTGCTCCAAGGCAGTCATCTTCAACTTGAACGCCCAAATGAACTCCATGGATATCCATTGCAGTGACGTCATCCAGGGAAACACACAAGGTACAGGTGGTAGCTGCATGCAGAATCCCTAAGACACGCAGAGCCGTGTCACTGTGTGAGTAGTAAGGAAAGGTCAACAATAGGCTCCTCCCTAATGGGTCTGTTACCCTAAAGCTGTGTCATTTGAGTCTTTTCCTTAAAAAAAAAAAAAATCTTCTTAAAGTAGAGGCTTTCTATTCTTCAGCATGAAAGGGACTTCTTTGCAGTTGAGGGGCTGCTCTACCTGGGTCTCAGTTTAGGTTCACTCAGAAGCAGTCCATGGACAAGTATAAGGAGTTCAATTGTAATGATTTTATTTGGGAGATGATCCCAGGAAGCATTAGTAGGTGTATCAGTCAGGGTTCTCCAGAGAAACAGAACCAGTGGAGGGGGGGTGTGTGTGTGGAGAGAGAGACAGAGAGAAACAGGGACAAAGACAGAGATTTTAAGGAATTAGCTCCTGTGATTGTGGAGGGTAGCAAGTCTAAAACCTAGCCAGCAGGGTGAAGACCCAGGGAAGAGTTGTTGCAGCTTGAGTTGCTCCTCAACAAGAGAAGCCACCTCAATGAGAAGCCCGCGCACCGCGTACCGCGACGAAGAGTAGCCCCCACTCACCAAAACTACAGAAAGCCCGCACGCAGCAACGAAGACCCAAGGCAGACAAAAATAAAATAAATAAAATAATTTTTAAAAAAAAGAATACCCAATGTGGGATACCATTAATGTGAATTTTTAAACACAGAAAACAATACTGTATATTATAATGGAAACATGCTTATGTCGTAAAATTACAAATGTATTCACGGAAAGGCCACGCTTCCACTTCAAGTTCGTGGTTATTTCTCGAGAAGGAAGAAAGAGAATGAAATAATAGTGGGATCTTTAGCCATATCTAAAACATTTTATTTCTTAAAAAATACATAATTCTGAAGCCAATACGACAAAACTATAATATATTTTAAATCTGAGTGTAAATGTCTGTTATGTCTTTTTTATAGTTTTCTAAGTGTTTGAAATATAAGCTGCACTTTTTTAGAAAATAAAGATGTTTTAAAAGAATTCATCATTTACCACATTCTTGGCACTGTGCTAGGAGCCCTGTGGTTTCCAAATGAAGTATCCGGTATTAGTTACTCAGTAAGTTTAGTGCCTGTTGGAAAAATGGGATTAATCCACAGGAAATAATTAATGGACAGATGAATTCTCTTTGGCACGGCAGGGACTGCACTTGAAATACGAATTTGGAGAAGGACACATCAAGCTGCCTGAGGAGCTAGGGAAGACTTCCCGAGCCAGAGGCTGGGTTGGAGCTGGGTCTTTGAGGAGGAGTTGTGAATATTTGGGTAGGAAGAGCAGGAGAGGAAAAGTAAACTTCCTAGGCACAGCTGAGCACAGGTGTGGCAATCATGGGAGTCTGGCAGGTATGGAGTGGGAAAGGGCAACAGAAGGAATGGTGGCACTTTTTAAGACTCCATTATTCTGTCTCCTCAGGTCCCAGTGCAGTTGCCTTTGTTTCATACTCTTCTTTTGGAAACATCATAAATGCAACATTTTTTGAAGAGGCGAATGAGACAGATCAAGTTTACCTGAACTCCCAGGTTGTGAGTGCTGCTATTGGACCCAAAAGGAACACACCTCTCTCCCAGGCTGTGAGTCTAAGTTTTCAGCACGTGAAGGTGGGTCAAAGCCGCAATTTGTACTCGCTTAGGTTTCATGGATGTTAGACCAAACAATTTTCAAATACTCCCAAGTCAATGATTCTGGACCTGCACTGTGCAATATCATAGCCAGGAGACAACTATAGTTATTGAGCATTTGAAATATGGTGAGTCTGAACTGAGATTTTGAAGACTTAGTATTTCCAGGTTTAGATTCAGTATTTCCAGACTTTGAAGACTTGGTAAGAAAAACAATGTGTTAAGCATCTCAATAATGTTACACTGATTACATGTATTGATTTATATTGACATATTAAAAGATATTATTCTGAATATAGTGCTTTAAATAGCATATTTTATTAAAATTAATTTGACCTGTTTCTTTTCCTTTTTTAATGTGGTAGTAGAAATTTTCAAATTACATAAGTGACTCACATGATATTTCTCTTGGGCAGCAAGCATCATTCTAGTTCGTGGAATTTTTTTAATTGCAGGTACCTCCTACATCTGTGAAATTTGAACTGAGACATACTATTTATTCTTGTACAAAAGCCTGGAATTAATTATTAAGACTACATAATTCAATCAGAAGAAAAACTTTTATATAATTCATTGCCTTTTCCCATTCTCTGCCCAAACTCTTAAAGGCAGGAGGGCTAATAGGCAGACATAGTCAACTGTTTAGAAAGTAAGAGTTGAAAGAAATCTTGCCGTTTTTTTGACAACATGGATGAACCTTGAAGGCATTATGACTAAGTGAAATAAGTCAGACAGAGAAAGACAAATACTGACTGATCTCATATATATGTGGAATCTGAAAAAACAAACTCATAGAAACAAAGGACAGATTGGTGGTTGCCAGCGACAGAAGGTGGGGGAAAGAGGTAATCGTGATCAAATGTTACAAACTTCCAGTTATAAGATGAATAAGTTCTGGGGATGTAATGGAGAGAATAGTGACTCTAGTTAACTCTAGTTAACAATACTGTATGGTATATTTGAAAGTTGCTAAGAGAGTAGCTTTGAAAAGTTTTCACCACAAAATAAAAATTGTAAATATGTGAAGTGATGGATGTTAACTAACCTTGTTGTAATAATCACTTGGCAATATATACATATATCGAATCATTACATCATACACCTTAAACTTACACAATGTTATATGTCAATTAAATCTAAATAAGGCTGGAAAAAATAAATCAAATTTTTTTTAATTTTTAAGAAAATAAGAATTAAGTGGGGGAAGGTGAGGAAAGGTAGGTTTTCTCCATCTGATGCATAAAATCTAGGAATGGAATTTTTCACGTATGGCATGGAGCAACGGAAGTGAAGCAAGGTATCTGGGGATGGTCTGGTGGATTATCAAAGGAGATACAGCCCCCAAATAGGAGAGCATCCAACTCACATCCTTGGCCAGATCAAGTGATGCTACAGACATCTTTGGGACAAAAAAAAAAGAGATTGAAAACTAACTTTACTCTCTCCTGGTGATGTTTCTTCCCTACACTACCCCTGTCATTGTACGAGCAATTATTGTGTGGTAAGCGGTCAGGGCAGAATTGATGTGAAGAGATGAGGGAAATTTGGCTTAGAGAGTATTTGGGAGAAAAATTTAAGTGAGCCTTATACTCTATTTTTATTTGACTCCCATGTTGGAGGATAAAGTCCTGAAACCAATGACATCTTGTAAAATTCTGGCTCCCAGAGAGAGGTGGGCTCATTTTCTGTTATGCGGAATCCCAATAGAGTTGGGACTACGCGGACAGGTTCCTGGTGGTCATCGTCTTCACTTAAAATAGAAATCACCTGATCTCTCCTAACCCATGGTGTCACCTCTTTGCACCCCACCAGCATAGACTGACACTCTGAGAGCCGTCCCTCCCAAGGAAGGACATGATGAACCTGTTCTATTTTCAGGTAAAGCCCAGTATCAAAAAGGTCTTCTGCGTCTACTGGAAAGGTACAAAGGAGGGCGGCCACTGGTCCATGGAGGGCTGTTTCCTGATACAAGCAAACAAGACTCACAGTATATGCAGTTGTACTCACCTGTCCAGTTTCGCCATCCTCATGGCCTTCCACAGAGAGGTATGATGTAAACATTGAATTCCTCAAGCTAATCCTTTTTGAGGCCCTGCTTAGGTGGCCATAAATGCTATAAGGAAAATTTTTAAAGAGCGTGTGTCTGGAGTGATTGCAGAAGTGTGTTACTTTAGATAACATGGTTAGAGGAGAATTAACTATTCAAGCTGAAATCTGAATATTAAGTCAGTGGGGTTACAATGTGGATGAATCTCAGAATTACCATGCTGAGTGAAAGAAGTTAGACACAAAGGACCACATATTGTAGGATTCCAGTTATATGAAATGTCTAGAAAAGGCAAATCCATAGAGACAGAACAAATTGATGGTTTCTAGGGGCTGGGAGAAGGAGAGAATAGGGGGTAACTTCTTAATGGGCATGGGGTTTTATTTTGGGGTGATTAAAATGTTTTGGAACTAGAGAGAGGTGGTGGTTGCACAACACTGTGAATGTACTAAAAGTCACTAAATTGTACAGTGTAAAATGGTTAGTTTTATATTATTTGGATTTTACCTCAATGAAAAAAGGTTTCAGGGAAGAGCATCCCAAAAAGAGATACATGTATGTGTAAAGGTCCTGAGAGAGAACAAACTTGGTGTGTTCCAGAAATAAATGTGGTTGGAGCAGAGTGAATGAGAGGGAAGTGGAAAAGTTCAGGTTGGAGAAAAGGGCACAGGGAAAATGCATCAGACTTCAAATGCTATGGTCAGGAGTTTAGATTTCACTCCAATTACAATGGAAAGGCAATAGCGAATTTGCATCAGGGATGCTGCATACTTATGTTATTAGAAGAAATCTCTGGCCCCTGGGTCAAGAATGGATGGTGGTGCAGCAGGAGTGGACTGGTAGAGAGGTGATGGTGGTCAGGATTTGGGTGGCAGCAGCAAAGGTGGTGGGAGAAGGTCAGACGGGACACATATCCTAGACGAGGGGTCAGAGTACTGATGACAGAGACTGGGTGACAGCACACAGGAAGTCCTGCATCCCTCCCCTCCTTGCAGAGATGAAGGTGATCTGCCTATGTTGGGATGCCACATTCCAAGGGGTGGGGGAGTATAATCCCAGAGCAGGAAAGCCTGACTGTGAGCTCCTCTCTGCTCACTCCCAGGAGGAGGATCCCGCACTGACTATGATCACCTACGTGGGGCTGAGCTTCTCTCTGCTGTGCCTCCTCCTGGCAGCCCTCACCTTCCTGCTGTGCAAAGCCATCCAGAACACCAGCACCTCGCTCCATCTGCAGCTCTCACTCTGCCTCTTCCTGGCCCACCTGCTCTTCCTAACAGCTGTTGATAGAACTGAGATCAAGGTACTTATGCTGTCCCAAAATACCCCTGCCCTGCCCCCAGTGTATGCTGATGAGTTCACGGAGCCGTGCTGCATTGGACACCTTAATAAAATAGGCTTGGGCCCCAGAGGGAGGTTGGGGGAGAGGTGCCAAGGTGAGGTGTGCTGCCGTTGATTATCAACCACCTTTACCTTCAATGACCTTGGTCTAATACCAGGTGTTCTGAACTCAGTGTCAGTATAAAAGAGAGGTCCTGGGGCCATGCTCCACCCTGACAATCCCTCCTGGTGACACCTTCCTCCTTCCCCAGGTGCTGTGTGCCATCATTGCAGGTGCCTTACACTACCTCTACCTGGCCTCCTTTGTCTGGATGCTGCTGGAGGGGCTGCATCTCTTCCTCACTGCACGCAACCTGACGGTGGTCAACCACTCCAGTATCAACACGTTCATGAAGAAGCTCATGTTCCCAGTGGGCTATGGAGTCCCGGCTGTGATCGTGGCCATTTCTGCAGCATCCAGGCCTCATCTTTATGGAACACCTGACTAGTGAGCTTGACTCTAACCTTGTGCCATGGACATATTTGAGGGCAGTGTTAATAGTGATGATTGGGATATTCACATCAAATGCACTCTACTTTCCCCTTGAGTATAAGGGCTCTAATCTCTTTCCCAGGGAGCCAGGGAAGAATGATGTAAAAGGCTCTGGAAGGGGAGAATTTTGCAGTTAGGTTCCCAGCTTTATCTCTCCCATAATTTGTGACCTCAAGTCCTTAATTCTCAGTCCCCTCATTAGTGAAATGGGGATAATGGTCATCTCCATGGTCCCACCTTCAGAATACTAGTGTGAAAATTCAACAGGACTGTGCCTGTAAAATGTTTAATGTAGCAGTAACACATGGTAGTGAACAATTAAAGCCTTCATTGTCAGCTGACATTTTCAGGAGACATTGGAAAATTCTCTGTTAGGAAAAGGTGTCATTTCATATCCATTTCATGTGCTTTCTCTGATCTCTCTTTGTGTCCCTTTTCCCATTTTTCCCAGCTGCTGGCTCCACCTGGACCAGAAATTCATCTGGGCTTTCCTCGGCCCCGTCTGTGCCATTATCTGTGTGAGTGAATATGTGGCTCTGATGTTCCTGACATAAGAAGAAGCACCAGACATGGGTGCAAGATAGCACAAGGGACATATATTTTCCCGGTTGTATGATTTGATTTTTCAACCTGCTACCAATTCAAACCCATGTGCAGGGAGGTAGGAGCTGTGTACAATTTACAGTGGACATAGTACATTTTAACTTGTATTCTACATGGTCTGTGTCATTCTTGCAGGTGAATTTTGTATTTTTTCTCTTGGTTCTTTGGATTTTGAAAAGAAAACTTTCCTCCCTCAACAGTGAAGTGTCAACCATCAAGAATATAAAGTAAGATGAAGCAAGTGGTATTTTCTAACCCCCTTTTCCTCTACTCACTTCCTACTGGTCCCTCCTACATATTGACACAGACATACACCCCACAACCAGGCTCTAAGGACTAGCAAGACCACTACCATCTTCCACTATCACAATTAATGAGAAGCTGGATTCACTAGAGTACAGGCTAAATTTCTGTGACCCAAAAAAGGGAGTGAAATAGAAGTTTATTTTATTCTCACGCCACAGACCAGAGGTAAACAGTCCAGGGCTAATGGGAAGCTCTGCTCCACAGAGTGATCCAAGGACTCACTTTCTTTCTATTGTGTTGCCCCACCATCCCCTAGGATGTTGTCTTTATCAGTATCCCATATGTGGGAAGGAGTTGACATGGAAGTTGCAAGTTCCACATTTGCTCATAGCCCATTGGCTAGACCTTGGTCACATGGTGACACCTAGCTGCAAGGGAGGCTGGGAAATGAAGTCTCTAACTGGGTAGCCATATGTCCTTGATAAATCTCAAAAAGCGAAGAGATCTAACACTAAATGGAAGAAAAGGAGAATGGAAGAATACAGCTTTGGCCACACAGCACAAGAGGCAATAGGTTCAGGAAGGATTTAGGTTAAAATATATTTTGTATAATACTATTTCAAAAAATTGAAACTATGAGTATTTCTTTTATTTTTCAGCATCCGTCTTAATTTGAACATGTAATTTGTTGAGGTTTTCATTGTAATCACAAAAATAACACATTTGTTATTTGTTTATTATTTGTCAAAAGTTTTCAAAATATATAAAGTTAAAAGTGAAAGTTGCTTACTCCCTCTTTTCCTGCTACTTTTACCTCCCAGGGAATCCAGGGGTAACAAACTGCATGATATGATATGTCTGATATTTTCCCAGACCTTTTTCTGTGCATTTTCTGTAGAACAGACAGGCTCACATACAATAGTGCCACTACACAAATTGTTCCTCAACTAGCTTTTATCACTTATGTAATACGATATTTTAAAATTAGGAATATATAGATACAAAAGTAGGGTGACCTTACATCTCAGTTTGCCTGGGATGGTCCCAGTTTATGTTTGTTGATGCATTGTAATTATTAACAACACTCCTTTTTCATTGAAGCATAGTTGATTTACAACGTTCTGTTAGTTTCAGGTGTACAAAAAAGTGATTCAGTTACACACATATATATGTATATTCTTTTTCAGATTCTTTTCCATTATAGGTTATTACAACATATTGAATATAGTTCCCCTGAATAGCACCACTTTTGATCTCAAAAGCCTCCCTGTTTGAATAACAAATTATGACCCCCTCCATCTATAAATGATATATAGAGAGAGAGATAAAGAGCTTTATCTTTGCAGTTTTAGAATGCTTTACATATGTATGGTACTAATTTTGTTCTATATACTGTCCTAAATACTTTACATATGTTAAGGTCTCATTTAATCTTTGCAGCAACCCTATGAAATAGGACTATTACAAAGATTAGGGAACTGAGTTACAGAAAAGTAGGGATTCCCTGGTGGTGCTGTGGTTAGGACTCAACGCCTTCACTCCCATGGCCCAGGTTCGATCCCTAGTCAGGGAAATAAGATCTCCCAAGCCACGTGGAGTGATAAAAAAAAAAAAAAAAAAAAAACGCCAGACAGTAATTTGCCCAAGGTCACACAGTTAATTAGTGCTGCCTTGGATTTAAACCCAGGCATTCTAGCTCCAGAGTCTTCACCATTAACAACAATGCTGTAGGAGTATTCATGTCCATCATTAGCTTTCTTACATTATTGATTACTACTCCCCTCAGGATGCTGACACTCAAAGCAACAGCTCAGCTCTTCATCCTGGGATGCTCATGGTTTCTGGGCTTCTTGCAGATAGGCCCAGCTGCCCATGTCATGGCCTACCTCTTCACCATCATCAACAGCCTTCAGGGTTTCTTCATTTTCCTGGTCTACTGCCTCCTCAGCCAGCAGGTAAACTGTGATCTCTTTCTTTATTGTTTTAAAGTTAAGAAAAATTTGGAGATATGTAGTTTAATGAACATTCAAATCCACGTTCTCTAAATTTTCATAGGCTCTTGTGAGTAGTGTGTAAACACTCCCTATATTTTCTCTACTGTGAGATGCTATTGATTGTAACATCAATTGATTAATGGCTTTCAGAAAGTAAATAATTGCTACATCAAGGAAATATCATGTTTTTCTTCAACTTCCCCATGCGTAATAGTCATCTATTGCCGTGTAACAAACAACCTCAAAAATCTCAGTGGCTTAAACACAAATATTTACTTTTCTCATTCTGGAGTCTGCAGGTTGATTGGGGTTCAGCTGATCTTGGCTGGGCTCAGCTTGGCCTGGCTCTAGGATGCAGATCATGTTCAGATCTGCCCTTTGTGACCCTGAGGCTTGGGAGAAAGGGGAGCATCTACCTAACATAATTTCTTCTTATAACAATGGCAAAATCACAAGAAGGCAAGCTCTACTGAGCAAGGCCATTTCAAGGTGATTCTGCTTGCATCACCTCCACCAATATTTCATTGGCCAAATAAGATCCCATGTCCAAGCCCAAAGTCAATGGGAGAAAAACACTCCATTCACCACGAAGCTAAGACAGGGTGTAATACTACTACAGAGGAGTGAATAACTGAGATCAATAAAGCAATCTACCACACCCCTTAACATGAACTCTTAAACACATTTCCATGTGATGTATAGCCTCTCTACTAATGTTTTAATAGCTCTATAATGAAATTACATAATAATATAGTTTTTCTAACATTTGATCATAAACATTTTCAAATATACGAAAAAGTTGAAAGAATTATGTAGTGAACACGCACATACCAATCACCTAGATTCTGTAAGTAACGTTGTGCTATGTTTGCTTAATCACATATCTGTCCATATACCTACGCTTCTATTCATCTACCCATCCATCTACATGTACAGCCAAAGAAAACTGTAAGCAACTCTTCTCGGCGGATGTATGCACCTGAGTGAGCACAGTGCAAAAGACTTATTTGTACTCTTCCACCAGTTCATCTCAGTGCCTGAGGCAGCTCACAGTGTGAGCTTCCAGTTTTTCAAGATATATATTTTGTATTCAATATGGCTACTAAACACAAGCCAATTCATGTGTCTGCAGCTGAACAAAAGAAACAGTGTGCGTCTGACACTTGGGAAATACTGGCTGCTTGGGCTTGTTGAGATAAATCTCTAAGATGGTTCCTTACTAAGGGGTGCTCAGGGGTAATGTGAACTGCATGCTGGCTCTAGAATTGAACCCCAGGCAAGATGCTACTGTGCTGTATACTACTGAACCATGTTGACATACTTCTACTTAGATTTAGTTAAGTTATACTCATCTATAGAACAGGATACTATGCAACTATTAAATATAATGTAAAAGACTGAAACCCCAATGAAACTTGGATCCACATGGTCCAGGCCAGGAGGTGCAATGGCCAAATAAAGATATTCCAGCAGCCAGAAGAAATACAAAATCACCCAAGTTCTTTATTTGTACTTCTCAAATACCATGAAGAAGACACATAGTCCAGCTGAGCTTTGTTGAGCTCGGCCACTAAGATTTTGAGGTCGTTTGTTACTGCAGCAAAACATGTCCTGACTGATACTCTTTCTTTCCTGATACTCTTCTTCCTCTTCCTCCTCCTCCTCCTCCTCCTCTTTCTCCCTCCTTCTCCTCCTCTTCCTCTTCTCTCTCTCTCTCTCTCTCTCTCGCTCCTTCCTCTCTCCCTCTTTTCATCACTCTGCATCTACACGCCCAAAGAACCAAACTAGGAAAGGAAGAACAGCTCCTCTGAGGATAGGAGAGAGGAAGAAACTGAGCTGACAGAGCAGACACTCCCTAGAGAACAAAGGATGAGCTAGGCATAGACCATTCAAATGTTAATTTTTGTCTGGGCACAAGAATATTTTATGACTGGAAGGATATTCAAAATATATTAGTGAATATATGTGGAATCTAAAATATGATACAAACGAACTTATTTACAAAACTGAAAGAGACTCACAGACATAGAAAACAAACATTTTTACCAAAAGGGAAAGGAGGGGGAGGGAGGGATAAGTTAGGAGTTTGGTATTAGCAGACACAAACTATCATATATAAAATATATAAACAATGAGGACCTACTGTATAGCACAGGGAACTATATTCAACATCTTGTAATAAACCATAATGGAAAAAATATGTAAAAGAATATATACATATGTATGTATAAATGAATCAATTTGCTATACACCAGAAACTAACACAACATTGTAAATCAAATATACATCAATAAAATAAATAATTTTAAAAAAATTTTTTAATATATTAGTGAAAGAACAAGTTTCAAAACATTGCTCCAGAAGGGTTCTATTTTGTTTATATAACGTATATAAATATTCATTGCTTATGCTATGTTATATATTTATTTACATGTGGGTAATGGTGGATATGGAAAAACACCACTTATTCTCAAGCAATTTTGCCACCCCCAGGGGGGACATTTATCAATGTCTGGGGACACTTTTGATTGTCACAACTAAGGGAAAGGGTACTACTGACAACTAGTTGGTAGAGGCCAGAGATATTGCTAAACATCCTATGGTGCATAGGATAGTCCCCACTACAAAGGATGATCCAACTCAAAATGTCAGTAGTGCCAAAGTTGGAAACCTTGGTGTAGCAGATGTTGTTGATGGCTCTCTCATATCACTTTGGCATTATATTCTACATGCCCAGGGTTGCTTATTGTAAACACCTGTGACTCTGTGCCTGTGGGCTTCTTACTGCCCACAGGACATGCCTGCTTTACACACAGGGCAAGCTGGTGGTGCCAGAGAGTAATGGCCCTTTAGAGCAGCCATCAACCAATGACTGACGGGAGCTGGTAGATAGATGCCCCAGCTCCCTTGTCCCTGGGGTGGGATGACTCTGAGGTGTGTCCTCTGTTGTCTTCAGAGCCCCCGAGTGGCACTGAACCCCAGATGTCCACAGTGGGAAGGATTATGCATCCTTTACTAGCTGCCTTCCCTTCCCAATCTCACTTCCCCACTGATCTACTGGTGTTTGCTGGGATCACCCCTCAAATGAACTCTTTGCACTTGAACCCTTGTCTCAGGGTCTGCCTCTGGGGGACCCCAAACCAAGACACATGGAAGGATACCACCAAAACATGATCAGTGATTTTTCGCTAGATTGAGGAACTATGTGTGACTTCTATTTTCTTCCTTTGCATATGCATATTTTGTTAATTTTCTACAACAAATGAAAAAATTATTGTGATAAAGTATATATAATAAAATTTATCATTTTAACCATGCTTAAGTGTACAGATCAGTGGCATTAAATACATTCACATTGTCATGCAACGATCACCACCATCCATTCTAGAACTTTTTGATCATCCCAAACTGTATCCCTTAAACAATAATGCCCCATTCTCCCCTGCCAAGCCCCTGGTAACCACTATTCTACTTTGTCTCAATTAATTTGACTATTATAAGGATCTCATTCATGTGGAATCATACAATATTTGTCCTTTTGTGTCTGGTTCATATATTTCACTCAGTGTAATGTCTTCAAGGTTCACCCATGTTATAACATGTGTCAGAATTTTATTCCTTTTTAAGGAATAAATAACATTCCACTGTATGCATATACCACATTTTGTAGGAAAAGTTTTTCATAATATCTCTATCGTCTTTCTAACTCACTGACTTTTCTCTTCTCCATTGTTAACAAAAACAATCCTAGCATTTCCTTTGATGTTCCAGGTCCGAAAGTGGTTTGGCGAGATCATCAAATCTAAATCTGAGCCTGAGACTCAAACACTTTCCAGCAGGTTTGGTCCTGACTCAAAACCCAGTGAGGTAAGAAGACTTGTGACTTATTCTAATGTTTTACCCCTTGACACCCTGAACTTCCTCTCCATGTCTTAGTACAAGCTCCCTTTCTTGCAGGGTATGGAGAAGAGTTCTTTTCCTGATGGCCTGGTTTGCATTCCTCATTCCCATCGTATTGTTTCTCAGTGACTCTTCCTTGCCCACTAACAGTGCCTAATCTGGCTGTTCTGTATATTCCTGTCATTTAAAGTATGGGTAAAACATCACCAGCACCACTACCATCTAATGTAGAATCCTTTAGCAGGAGACTTACAATCATAGACATAGCAGAGCGGCCATCATCCCCTGAAATCTCACTGTCTAAAGAGAGGTGGACTTGAGCCCCACGGAGTTAGTGGATACCACAGAAAGGATCCAGGAGAGGAACCCCGCCCCAGATGCTCCACATACCTATAGAGGAGGAGTGCATGTGATAATGGGACCTTCCTGGGAGAGGAAATGGTCCTGTTAGAAAGGGAACCTCTCTGGAACTTGGTTGCTGGTTTTCGTCTGTTCTTCCATTGAGCTAACTCAGGACCAATGCACCAAGGAATAAGCTCCCAGTACTATCTGAGACTTCTCTCCACAGTTGTCCCCTAATTGCTCTTTTAGAAAAATGAGAGAATATACTTGTAAGCAACCATGTCACTAGATGAGCCAGATGGGCTCCAAAGCTCAAAATCCATAAAAATTCTCCCCATCTCATTTGGTTTTAAGCCTTCCATGTACGTGCCTACCACATCTGCTCGCCAAAGAGCCTTAGAATATGTTGTTTTTAAGCTAAACAAAACTGAGAAATTTCTGATACATTGTCTTCTACATTTCTTGAGAAAATATGGGATTTTCTTCAGCCGTGGAAATATTGAGGTCACTGAAGAAACATCTATTCCTTATTGGAGGGAGGGAAAGGGAATTCATTCTAAATCTTTCCAAAAGAACTAAGAGGAAAATGGAACCAGCTAAAAAGTTTTAGGACAGTCACGTCAGCTGATTGGAAATTTTTCTTATATATATTAAGCTTAATCATTCTCAATAAGAGTAAAATTGTGGTAGGTGCTAACCATTGGCTGTGACCTTTGAAACGTTTCCCAGATAATCCAAAATAATAAAGCTGCCAGCACTCCAGCTACTGGTTTCCCACAATGAATAAGAAAGCTATTATTATTATTATTATTATTATTATTATTGCTTAACATTGTGGAAATTGAATGAGTATATCTTTTAAAAGGGAATTATATATCATATATTTATATATGATATATTATATATTTATAATATATTTTATATGTAGCTGCATTTAAGAAATACATTTGCTTTAATTAAAAGAATTTCTGAAGCTTTTATTTTTTTATGCACAGAGTATGAGTAAAAAGCTAACAAAACCCTCTGTCCTTTATGGACAACTTTGATCTTGGGTTAACATTCTAGCTCTGTTCCCCAGGCATTTGATAACATTGGAAGGTCAGCTGTATAACCAGGGAATACTGTTTATGGGAAAAGTCATATGCTTGACTGGGCGGGAACTTCTGTGAATGAACCATAAATACCAGGAAAGAAGGCATAGCTTTGGACTTCCTGCATACAGTGACTCTTATAACTGAGTCAGAAATTCCTATCCTCATGGGCTGCTGTATGAGATATTTGTTCCTCTGTGGGGCCTGAGGCATCTAAACCAAGCTGGAGCCTGTAGGGGGCAAAGAGAGTATTTGTTGAGTTCTACAATGTGTAAGACACTATGGTAGGCGGTGGACATACAAAAAGCAATAAGACCAACACAGTACCTGCCTTCAAGGAGCTTAGAGTCTAGCCTTTCTTTATGGACAAAACCCAACATCCAGGGGGCTGAAACTCTAGAGTAGGATACTATATCCAAACTTTTTTTCAAAAAAAGAATTCTTCAACCTGGATTTTTGAGAAGTCTTCCCACTGTAAGCTAAAGAAGGCCACACCTTTCCTAGGATTCCAAAATGCTAGGATATCATGCCATCATTGCCTGCTGGATGGATCTTTCTGGCTTTAACCCACTCCTGCTGTTTCTTTCTGTTTTGTTGTCATTCATTCGTTCATTCATTTGTTTGTTTGTTTGTTTTATCCTTACATCTACCTTTAATCTAAACGTCTTGGATGGGGGGGGCATGTTTTCCAGGACAAGTGAAGAGAAAATACTAAAACTAGAACATTCAGCTCCTCATGGAAAGTCATACATGTGGATCTGGTTGGCATCAAAAAGAATGAAGGTGGAGACAAGGAGAATCATTATACATGTCATTCCTGGAGAGGAAATGCTTAACCTTTACTTCCTGAAGTGTTTGTTCTGCATAATGGGCTCTCAATAAATGTGTATTCAATTGGATTTCTCTTCACTGATGTGTTCAATCAATGCTTGTTCCTGGATACACAAATCATGACCGTTGCAAATATTCCCTGGACTTTTTGTAAATGAAGAAGCCCTTTTCAAGGCCTTTTTTCAGGTTCTTACTCTCTGTCCTCCTAAACTTGCTCTAAACTATGAGTTTCAACTAAATGAGTTTAAACTCATTTAGTCCCTCAAACCATCAGCTTCTTCCAAACCATCATCTTTACCTCCTCTCTTATCCAGGCTAAATCTCATGCTCAAGCATGTCAAACGATTCTCTCCCATGCTTTCAACACCATTGCTTCCTCATTCTGATTCTATACCTAGCTGGGAAAACCCAAATCCAGGACTGATCCAATCATGGCAGGCACTGTGGATTGTCTACTCAACAGCCATCACCACCATCACATGTTCCTTATCGACAGAACCTTGATTGTTTTCATATTTGGGACAGCACTGTACCTGGGTGCAGAGGTCAATTGAGATTGGTCTAAGCCCAGTGATTCTCAACTGGAGGTGATTTATCCCCACCATTAGGGACATTTGGCAATGTCTAGAGACATTTTTGGTTGTCATGACTGGGGCAAGTGGGGTTGCTACTGACACCTAAGTGACAGATGCCAGGGATGCTGTTAAATATCTTACAATACACAAGACAGACCCCACATATACAGCAAAGAATTGTCCATCCCTAAATATCAGTAGTGCTGAGGTTGAGAAACCCTGGTATAAACTAACCATAGTGATCTTATTCTTATTTGCTAGCAAATGGTTTGGGGTGGGCATTTGGGTCAATTCTAGCCACTGAGATATGAGAAACACCTACTGGAACATACATTTTCTCCTTAATAAAAACAAATACAAATTCAAGGAGAACTTGCCGATTGCTTCCTAGTTTTAGCTGCTATCATATAATAATATGAGGCTTGAAGAGAAGATATCATGGAAATACTAAGGGTGGAAGAGTGAAAAGACAGAAATAACCTGGGCTTTTATGACATTGTTGGGTTGCTGAACCAACCCCTGAACTTTTTCATATGTAAGACAAATAAACTCCTTTTGTTAAGCCAGTTGGGTCAGGTTATCTATTACTTGCAGTCCAAAGCATCCTTCCTTATGAACCAACCATGTCTCTTCTCTGCTCTCCATCAAGGCAGTGAGATCTCAGAATCACTCAGCTAGGAGCCAATACAAATGTGTGTTTTCTGGTCTAAACAAGACCTTCCAGGCTACCTGGAACTCACTCTTCCTATCCCTGGTCAACTTCCCCACATGGGGAGTTCTAGTTTTTCAGTTCCTTCCTCAATCTGCATCCCCTTTCTCTATATAAGGTAGAAGACTTTGTCTCCTACTTCACAGAGAAAATAAACACCAGCTTATGAAAACTCCCTCAACTTTCTGACATCGCTTACAATTATACCCACATCCACACTCATCCTTGATTCCTTCCCCCATTGATTCTCATCATCTCCTCCATTCTTCCACAGTGGCAGAGAGGGTTCCTCTTCTTGTTTGAAACTAACCTCCACCACTGTGCTTTGGATCTTGTCTCCTCCTGCCTCTTTGGGGACCTTTCTCCATTGATTATCTCCTCTCTCTCCTGAGTCTTCCATCTCTCTCACATCCTCACATTCCTCAGTGGCATTTAAATATGCTAAAGATGGATGAGCGGGACTTCCCTGGTGGTCCAGTGGTTAAGAATCCACCTTCCAATGCAGGGGACACGGGTTCGATCCCTGGTCGGGGAACTGAGATCCCACATGCCGCGGGGCAACTAAGCCCGTGTGCGCAACTACTGAGCCTGCGCACTCTGGAGCCCAGGCACCACAACTAGAGAGCTTGCACGCTGCAACTACTGAGACTGCGCACTCTAGAGCCCGTGCACCACAACTAGAGAGAAGAGCCCGTGCGGCAACAAAGAGCCCGTGCACTGCAATGAAAGATCCCTCATGCCACAACTAAGACCCAACACAGCCAAATAAATAAATAAATAAATACTTTTTTTTTTTAATTGATGAGCAAACTTTTTCTGTAAAGGGCCAGATATTTTAGACTTTTCAGGCTAGATATAGTGATAGATAGATAGATAGATAGATAGATAGATAGATAGATAGATGATAGATGATAGATAGATAGATAGATAAGTGACAGATAGACAGACAGACATAAATACATTTGTGTGACGTGTGTAAAGGGATATATGTGTATATCACTTTAGAAATACAAAAACCATCCCTAGCTCACTGGCCGTACAAAAACAGGCTGCAGGAAGGATTTGACACCCCCACACACAACGCTATAGTTTGCTGGCCCCCATGATAAAGAAAGAGAGATGGCAGATTCTAGGAAAATGGCCATCTGCACACATCTCACTTCCCCTCCACTCTCTACCTTAATATATCTGCCTCTCTGAACCAAAAGTCTGCTGGGACCCATGGCAGCTGGGTGGGCATGAGAGTGATATCTCTGGGGGGAATCCCCAAAGGGAAATCTGGGGTTGAAATGTCTCCCCTATGCACCAGGTGGAAAGTTCCAAGGTAAGCTGAAGAATGCTCTGGGTGGAAATCAGACACAGTTCATCCTATGAAGAGTCTGACCCACCAGGGTCCACAGACATCCTGGGATAAGGTCAGCATCACTCCTGTGTGTGTGTGTCTGATCCATCTGGCTCCCAAAGACTCCAAAAGGAGGTCTGCTCCTGAATCTAGAAGAAAGCAAGGAGATTGGGGAACAAGGAGGCACCCCTGCACACCTGCCTAGTGCACACATAGACCCCCTGCAGTGAAGAATCCATCTCCTTTCATCACTTGGGAAACTGTCACCACTTAGAGTTCTCAACCCCCACATCTGAGCCCCAAAGGAAAATGACAGCCCGTGAGAGGCCCCCAACAGCCAAAAAGAGGATGGTCCAACATAATTGTCACCCAGGAAAATCGAGCTGCTGGAGTAGACAGACAACAACTTTAAACAAGAATAATAAAAAAGAAGAATGCAAGGAGGTTCAAGTACAGCACCAAAATGTTCTATGGAACCAAATAAAAAGGGAATAAATAAAAAGATGAATTTTACTGGATGAATTAAAGAAGAGGATGACCACTATCAAGAGCCAAATTAGTGGGTTAGAAGACCACGTGGAAGAAATATCTCAAAAAAAAAAAAAACAGAGCAAAATGCCAAAAGATGAAAATCATGAAGGAAAACAATCAGTCTTGGAGACCCAGGAGATCTACTATGGGAGTAATTGGGGGTAGAGGTTGGAAGAGTAGGGAGGAAGTATGTTCAAGTCTCTTCCACCCCAGAAGTTCCCCCTGCTACAATAACCATTCTAACTACTTCTCTTCATAGCCAAAATTCTAGAAAAGTTGTTTACACCCTGCTGTCCCCACTTCCTCCCACCCTTCACTGCTCAGCCCACTGCAGTCTAATTTCTGCTTCCAATACACCCAAGAATGACTCAATGTCCCAAATGCTTCCTCAGTGCTAAGTTCACTGACGGCTTCTCAGTCTTTTCTAACTTGACCTTTAGTTCACATTTCACTCTGTTGGTCTTCTTTTCTTCTCTTTTTTGACAATCAAGTATTTTTAGGGTTTTTTTCCAGCTTTATTGAGATATAATTAACAAACAAAATTTGTATATATTTAAGGTGTACAACATGATATTTTTATCTATGTATGCATTATCCCCTTTCCTTCTTGAAGCATTCTCTTCTCCTGGCTTCTCTAACACCACACTATCCTCCTATAAGGGTGGTCAACTCATCCCAGTTTGCCCTGGACTTTCCCAGATTTGACACTAAAAGTCCTGCATCCCAGAAACCCCTCCGTCCCAGGAAAACCAGAATCATATTGCAATCTCATCTTCTCCTGTCCCATAGTGTCTTAGTTTGGGCTCCCCCAGGAGCAAACTCTGAAACAAGGATTCTAATGCAAGTAGTTTATTTTGGAGGTGATCCCGGTGAACACCAGCAGGGGTGCAAAGAAGTGAATCAGGGGAAGAAAGGAAGCCAATACAAGATGGGAGCTTAATCCCAGCAGGGACCTCTGGGCAATCACTTGGGACATGCATCTCAGACTCATCTCACCTGAGGGATGAGGGAGCTGGGGCATGTGTATACCAAGTTCAGGCTTTGGTTGAGGATTGTTCCAGGAAGCATTTTCCCCCTGATGCTTCTCACCTGCCATCTGCCAGATAAGGTGGTTTCCAGTGGCAGCTGCTGGCCAACAGAAGTCACTGAAAATGTGAGGACTAAGGATATAAGCAGGGCATGACCACATCTGTTACATACAAGATTCTATCCTTGACCCAAGAGAAGTTCTTAGAACTTGGCAGGAGTTCATGAACCACCTAAATTTAACTGTGATGCTTGCATAAGTATTTTTTCTTCCCCATCTCTAGTAACGATAACTCCTTCTTTCCTACTACTTAAGCTGAAAACCTGGAGTCATTCTTTAGGCTTCTCTTTCTCTCACACCCAACATCCAATTCATCAGCAAATCTCACTAGCTGTATCTTCAAAATAGATCTAGAATTCTTCCTGCCTTCACAATTAGCTCCCTGGTCCCCATCATCCCTCACCTGCGTTGTTGTAATAGCCCCAGGAAAGCCACAGAGATGATTATCAACAGACCCAGAACCCAACTCCTGCTCTCCTACCTCAGTCCAGGATGTCTGTTCTATCATATCATGTTGTTCCTTTCCTATAACTGTGGGCTGAGGCAAGAGCTACAAGGTTAGAGTTTTCAGAGATAATTCAGGTTTATGGACAGTCCCTTGAATGGCAGCGGGTGCTACAGAGAGAGATCAACCACTGGAGGCACAGACTGAGTCCAAATACCAGCTCTGCCACTTATCCACTAAATGACAATGGACAAGCCATGAGACCCCTCTGGGCGTCAGTTTTCCCAGCTATAAAATGGGGTTGGTAATTATTCCAACCTCACAAAATCATCGTGAAGATTAAATGAGAGCTACTCCATCTATCTAGTGCACAATATATGCTTGATTAATCATGGCTTTTTTTTTTTAACTACCAAGAATGCCCAACCTTTGGTCCCCTAGACCCAAAGAGGTAAAGAGAGCTTTCCCTGGTGGCACAGTGGTTAAGAATCCACCTGCTAATGCAGGGGACACGGGTTCGAGCCCTGGTCTGGGAAGATCCCACATGCCGCGGAGCAGCTAAGCCCGTGCGCCACAACTACTGAAGCCTGCGCGCCTACAGCCCATGATCCACAACAAAAGAAGACACCGCAGTGAGAAGCCTCTGCACCGCAACAAAGAGTAGCCCCCGCTCGCCGCAATTAGAGAAAGCCCGTTGGCAGCAACGAAGACCCAACGCAGCCAAAAATAAATTAATTAAATAAGTAATTTTTTTTTAAAAAAGAGGTAGAGAGGACCTCCTTCATGGCTTCCTCTCTACTTGAAATTAGACAATCATGAGAGATGCAGAAGGGAGATAGGTTTGGACCAGCTCCACTGTGGACCATTCCCCCACAGCATGACTCAGAGATGTGACCACAGCCCCCCTGCTTCCCCATTTCTCAACACACATATTTGGGGAAACTGAAGTTTCCTCTTCTGAGATGGGGAAACTTCCCCTGACCCCAGATAAACAGTTGCTTGGGCCAAAGTTCCTCTGGGTGGAGGGCTTAGAACAGGTTGCCCACTCACTCTGCAGTCTATGGGCCATATGCAGGGTTAGTTTTGATACTGATGAGTTGGGGGGCAGGTGTGGAGGTGGGAGGAGACAAGTACAGAGGGAACAGGAAGTGAAGTGAATGCCAATCCCCTGCTCTCAGTCAAAACAGGAATTATTGTGCTATTAGTCAAGGGCACTTGTTGATCAATAAATTGGTTTGTACCCACCCCTGGACACAAATGCAGGGATTGTCTAAAGAGATTGATGTGTTGAGTTGTGCTCAGCTGGGGGTAGTACCAGCCCTCTAGGGAGTGTTTTTGTTTAGCACAATGACCAGGAAGGACACCTCTGGCATTTAGTGGGTTGAATTGTGCCCCCCTTCCCAAAATTCACATGTTAAAGCCTTAACCCCCAGCACCTCAGAATGTGAAGACTTTGGAGATAAAGTGTTCAAAGAGGTAATTAAATTAAATGAAGTCATCAGGGTGGGCTCTAATCCAATATGTCTGGTGTCCTTAAAAGAAGAAGACAATGGGAATTCCCTGGTTGTCCAGCGGTTAGGACTCCGCACTTTCACTACAGGGGCCCAGGTTCAATCCCTGGTCGGGGAACTAAGATCCCTCAAGCCGTGCCGTGTGGCCAAAAATAAATAAATAATTTTTTTTTAAAAAGAAGATGAGATTATGACACAGACACTTACAAAGGGAAAACCATGTGAAGACACAGAGAGAAGACAGCCCATCTACAAGCCAAGGAGAGAGAGCTCACCAGAAACCAACCACACCAACACCTTGAGCTCAGACTTCCATCTTCCAGAACTGTGAGACCATGCATTTCTGTTGTTTAAGCCAGTTTATGGCACTTTATTATGGCAGCCCCAGCAAACTGACACAGTGGGCAAGGACCACACAATGAACTGGCATTTTGAGAAGCTCTAACATTGCAAGAGCTAATAGCCCAAGAAGATCCACTCATAAGTAAAGTGAATTACTTCATCAAAGAGCTTTACAGACCAACAAACAGCCTAAAGGCACATGTGGGTAGATATCTCCATTGTCCTGAGGATCTGACCAAGACGTGGCCTGCCACACTGGATGATTCAGCTGGTCTGTCTTTCTAGAAGTTCCATGTCTTGGCAGAGGTCTGATTCCACCACTTAGCTTGGGCAGACCTCACCCAGGACATCAAAAAAGTTTCATGTCAGGAATAATTTTGCCCCATCTGCTTCCCAGAAGCTGGTCCACATCAAGTAGGCAGTAAGGGATCCCAGTCCCAGCACAACATGGTCCAGAGGAGCCAGGGTATTTTCCGTTCCAGCTCAATCAGTGCCAGACCTGGAGCTCCCAGAATCAGTATCATTTCCTAAGAGCCAGGGACTTGGTGACTTTCCTCCAGACCCCAGAACTGGGAGACCATTACCAAGACCTGGTGTCTCTCCAGCTCACCATCTGCTATGGAGTGAGTTTTATGTCCCCCCCCTCCAAAAAAACTCATATGTTAAATTCCAACCTCCAATGTGATGCTATTAGGAGGTAGGGACTTTGGGAGTGATTAGGTCATGGGGGTGGAGCCCTCATTAATGGGATTAGTGTCTTTATGAAAAGGACCCCAGAGAGCTCTCGCCCCTCCCAGGATGTGAGGACACGGCGAGAAGACGGCATCTATGAACCAGGAAGCAGGTCGTCACTAAACACTGAATCTCCCTGAGCCTTGATCCTGGGCTTACCAGCTTCCAGAACTTTGAGAAATAAATGTCTGTTATTTATAAGCCATCCACTCTACAGTATTCTGTTACAGCAGGCTGAACAGACTAAGACACCATCCAACTGAACAAGCCCCCAAGTCCTCGCCCTAGAAATGATCTGACTTGCACCCCAGGGAACTCGCTACATCCAGGCTGCTGGTTCCATCTTGGGCATGTCCACTTCAGTTCTCAGAGGGCAGGAGGTTCTCATGTCCAAAAGCCAAGGGGTACCGGGTACGGAACCCCACCCAACTTCAGCTCTTGGGTTCAACAGGAACATTTCCGCTCACAAATCCAATACGTAGTTTTGTCGCAAGAGAGGTCATTCCAGGTGCCACCTTTGTTCATGCTGGCACAGTCCTCATTATGGAGGTTGTTGGGTTCCTGTGGGTCCCAAAAGCTGGATAAAGGAAAAAGTGCATATAGGGAGGGATGAATAGGTGGAGCACAGGGGATTTTTCAGGGCAGTGAAACTATTGTTCTATATGATACTGTGATGGTAGATACATGACATCATGCATTTGTCAAAACCCATAGAATGTACAACACGAAGAGCAAACCCTAATGTAAACTATGGACTTTAGTCCATAATAATGTATCTATGTTGGTTCATCAATTATAACAAATGCACCACACTAATGCAAGGTGTTAATAATAGAAAAAAAGTGTGAGGGAGAGAAGGAATATGGGAAATACTTCTCTGTACCTTCTGTTCAATTTTTCTGTAAATCTAAAACTGCTCTAAAAAATAAAATCCTACTCAGACATAAAAAAGAATGAAATTTTGCCATTTGCAGCAACATGGATGGACTTGGAGGGTATTGTGCTGAGTGAAATAAGTCAGACAAGAAAAGGCAAATACTATATGATATCACTTATATGTGGACTCTAATAAATACAACTAACTAGTGAATACAACAACAAAGAAACAGACTCACAGATATAAAGAACAAACTAGTGGTTACAAGTGGGGAGAGGAAAGTGGGGAGGGGCAATACAGGGGTAGGAGAGAAAGAGGTACGAGTTATATATAAATAAGCTACAAGGATATATTTTACAACACAGGGAATATAGCCAATATTTTATAATAACTATAAGTGGAGTATAACCTTTAAAAATTGTGAATCACTATATTATATACCTGTGACTTATATAATACTGTACATCAACTATACTTCAATTAAAAAATAATAATAAAAGAAAACAGAAAAAAAGAATAAAGTTTATTAATTTTTAAAAAAAGACTATCAGGAAAAAAAAAGAAAAAGAAAGACCTTCGTGGTTCAGGGCTCTTTCTTCCATCCGAATCATTTCTCAGCCTTTCAGAATTACCTAAAAATGCTGCATTATCCCCTTCACCCCAGCAGCTTGTCTATTCTAACTCAGCCCCACCTCCCTGTTCACCAGAGATTCTCCCAGCTCCTGAATCAGTTTCCTGATTCAGGAAACTGGGTTCAGCATCTGGTCAGTTTCTGCTTCCTCTTCCAAAGAACACTTCTGTCACACCACGTTCCTCCCAACCTTCCAGGTATTGTAATGTCTTAGGTCATGTTCCCTTAAAGCAGAGCCAGATTTGGCAATTCGGGTGCATAGGATTTATTAAGGGCTGTTCTCAGGAGATAGGGAGTGAGAGAAGCAGGATGGGGCAGGGGATAGAATTGAGCAAGGATGTGGGTTCAGCCTGATCTAGCCTCAGCCTGATCCCACAGGAAGCTCTGGAATTTGAATAGCACCACAGAGTTATTCCAACTTGAAACAAGGGGTCCAGGCTTCTCTTAACCGGTCACTGTCTGTGGCATGACCCCAATGGGAGTGGAGTAACCTCCTAGCTGAACAGGCTTCCATTCAGCTGAAGTCAACTCTCTGGAGAAAGCATAACTGTGAACCTTTAGCAGTCAATGCCCCCTGCTGGTGGGAGCCCTCACCAGCCCCATGAAGGGATATGAGCTGAGCAACTGCAGTGCCACACCATGCCATGACATCTCAATTTGCAGAGCTCTGCCTCCCTCCAGGAATCTTTAATAAAAAATAAAATCCCCAGACAAAACACTAATATCTCTAATATAGAAAGAGCTCCTAGAAATCAGTAAGAAAAAGACCAAAACCGCAATATAAAAAATACAGAAAAGTTAATACATATGGCTATTAAACATATGACAATACACCCAACCTCAGGGATAAGAGAAATGCAAATTCATACTACACTGGGATTCCATTTTTCACCTACATTTAAACCAACAAAATTCCAAAAGTTTGATAAATGTGTGGGGGGAAAAAAATTGTAGTCAAGCTGGTGAGAGAATAAATTGGTATAACCAGCATGGTGGACAATTTGTTAATATTTATTTAAAATACAAATACATACACTCCTTGAGAAAGTAAAGCATAATGGCTAAGAGCATAGAGTTTTAAGCCAGGTTGGGTGGCACTGCCACCTGCTAGCTGTCTGACCTTGGGAAGGTTGCTTAAGCTCTCTGTGCCTCATTTTCCATATCTTCAAAATGGAGATAATAATGGTACTCACCTTACAGAATTATTAAGAAGCTTAAATAAATGAGTTAATATAAAGAGTGCCCAAAAAATGAGATCCTGTTCATCCTTTTGGCAAATCCAAATCTTCCTCTTCCTCTTGCCCTATAGCCATGCCTCCTTTTCCTTTTTCTCCCCCCTCCAACCATTGGTCTGGGGACTTGATATGTTTGAGCAGTTGTGCTAAAGGTTGAGATGTTTCAATGGAGGAAAAATTAAAGTACAGGCACCAGAAGCCCTATCAGAAAAAAAAGCACCCTTGTGCCTCCCAGTCTAGCTCAGCCTGGAATTCTAAAGAATCTGCTGGTTTGGACTTACAAGGAAGAGAGATCCCAAGAGCCCTGGATACTTGCCTCAAAGTGATGGGTGACCCATCCAGCCACCTCCAGTCCCCTTCACGGTTTCTGTCATTCAGCCCCAACCAGTATACCCGAGGAGAGCCATGAGCCTTGGCCACAAAGTTCTGCAAGTACAAACTTCATTCAGCCATCAGTTCTTCTACACACCCTCTGCTCTCTCCCACACACATTTAGGGCTTGTGAGTGCCACCCCAATACCCTTCCCAGTCCCCACGGCATGCAGAACAAGATCAACGCATTCCTCCCACTTGAGCATGTTCAGTGGTAATAGTCATGCCACTTTCTTGCAAAACCTATGGAACACTTTGTGCCTCAGTTTCCGCCTCTGTAAAATGGGATAATAGTAGCTACCTCCTCACAGAGTTATTGAGAGGATTGAATGAATTAGTATGCATAAAGAGCTTGAAACAGTGTCTGACATGCAGTAAGTACTATGACATCTTAACATTTAACATTATATAATTTAAGGAACATGTTAATAATAATAAGTGATATCTTGATTTCCCTGGTACTTTCACCCCACCCTGCAGTCTTCATCTGCATCCAGGCAGAAGAACTTGGGTGGGGGGAGAAGGAGAGGAATGGGGATTCCTGGTTTTTATATTTCCAAAGCCCAGGCCTTTGGGAGAAAAGAAAGGACTTGGGCAAAAGACAAAAGATTAGGAAGAATATGAAAATATCATGATTTAAAGCAACTCCTCTCCAGGCAAACTGATCTATGGTAAGGGAAACCAGATAAGTAGTTCCCTAGGGTGGGGGTGGGGTGACTGGAAAAGGGGCATGAAAGAACTCCCTGGGTGGTAGAAACATTGTAAATCTTGACTGGGTTGACAGTTACACAGGTGTATACATATGCCAAACCTCAGTGAATGTACACTTAAAATCTGTACATTTTACTCTATGCAAATCATATCTCATTCACTCAACCTTATTCAAGACCAAGATTCCTTAAAAGGTAGAGAGGAAAGATTGCAATGTGAAGGAAATTATGGAGATGTAGACATGGTGGGTGCCAGAAAGAGGGCTCTGCATTTCTTTCCCTTGTAGAGTCCGAGGTGATGGCCAAAACCCCAGATGGGTATGAAAACTCGAAAAAGTAGAGTGTACCTCGACCCTGTTTCCTGGGAAAACCCCAGAGAAGTATTAGGAAGCCAGAAAGAGAAAAGAGCTGCTTGGCCCATCAAATTAGAATAGTGCCTAGCGTATAGTAGGTGCTCAAAAAGTGTTCGTTGAATTAATAAGTTAATAAGTGACCTACACACTTTGCACAGATTGTCTCATTTGATCTTCATTGTGACCTACTGAAGCAAGGATTGTTAACCCCATTTTATAGATGGGAAAATTGAGGCAGAGAGAAGTTAAGTAATTTGTCCAGGATCATTCATCCAGTGGATGTCCCAGGTTAAAAATAAAAGGATGGGAAAAGATAAACCATGCAAACACTAATCAAATAGTGCTATGAAGCTTATGGCCAAGAACATGGACTTTGAAACCAGCTTCCTGGGCTCAGATCCCAGCTCTGACACTTACTAGTTGTAACAAGCAAGTTGCTTAAGTGAAATATGCCTCAGTTTCCTCATCTGTGAAGTACTGATATGTAATGATATGTACTGTGTACAAATGGTCTTACCACTTAGCTTTGGTAGTATTAAGTCATTAAAGTTATTTACACATATTCCAATTCTCCTTCTACATAAACATAGATGAAACCATCCTTCCCTGCACCTTAAAACATAGGAGTGCCCATGTGACTTTCTTTGTGAGTGCACATAGGTAGAAGTTTTAAAAGTCAATGTATGACTTGCCTCATACACTTCCATCATTGAGCTATAGGGACTGTCTGTTACTTCAGCATAACATAACCTCTCCTGACTCACACACTAATTTATAGAGCTGTTGTTAGAATTACGTGAATGCATATAAGATGTTTAGAATACAGCCTAGAGAATAGAAAGTGCTACCTAAGAGATAGCCATTATATTATATTTCCATGTTAGAGAGAAAACTGAGACTCAGAGAGGATAAGTAAACACAATCAGGATTTGAACTCAAGCAAAGCATACCCCCTTAACCTTGATATTAAAAGTTTTAGTGGGGACTTCCCTGGTGGTGCAGTGGTTAAGAATCCGCCTGCCAATGCAGGGGACATGGGTTCAATCCCTGGTACGGGAAGATCCCACATGCCGTGGAGCAACTAAGGCCGTGCACCACAACTACTGAGCCTGTGCTCTAGAGCACATGAGCCACAACTACTGAGCCCATGTGCCGCAACTACTGAAGCCCACGTGCTCTAGGGTCCACATGCCACAATTACTGAAGCCCGTGCGCCTAGAGGCCGTGCTCCACAAGGGAAGCCACTGCAATGAGAAGCCTGTACACCACAATGAAGAATAGCCCCCGTTTGCCGCAACTAAAGAAACCCCGCGCACAGCAACGAAGACCCAACACAGCCAAAAATAATTTTTTTACAAAAATTAAAAATAAATTAATTAATAAAACATATTATTAAAAAAAAAGTTTTAGTGACTCAAAAGCAATTCCAACTTCTCTACATCCAGGCCTGGGAAGGATATGTAAATCCTAGAAGAGAGGCAGGCTGGCCCTGCTGGTTCTCAAGGGCTTGGTAGGGAGAGCTCACCTGCTCAGCAAAGTTACTGATGATGACCAAGTGAGAGTAATTCTCCTGGCAGAACTTCCGGGCTTCATCCCATGACTTGGTGCTTGGAGAGAAGTAGTAACACTTACCCTGAAAAGGGAGCCAGCCCTCAGGGCAGGTGACCCTGGTACAGTCTGGGGACAGGATAGGATTCTGTCAGAGTGGCCCCAGAACCAGAGTAAGGTACATGGTATGCCATGTACAGTTGTGCAGGCTATGCACTGCTCCACTCCAGGTGGGCACCACTCACATAGATTACACTGAGAATCACTCCGATGGATTTATGCAGTGTAGCAGCTCTGCCATGTCCCCCATCTCAGGGAAGTTCCCCAAGTCCCACTCACCTAATAAGCCCCGAAGTTCCAGTAGGGACTGGTTGGTGTCAGCTCTTACTCGGTCAATGTCCTTCTTCAGGCCGGCTAGCCCCGCCATGCCAGTCACTGTCAGCAGGGATGGGATGTAGGGTTAGAGACCCAAACCCCCATCTACCCACCTACCCATCACTGACTGCAGACACACCACTGTGTTCCCCCACTGCACCCATGTTCTAGTGGGTGGTGGTAAAACTCAAAAACACATGCTCAGTGCCCAAGAAGACTCTAGTGTGGCTCCAAGGAGAGATTAATCCCTGAGGCATGGGGAAGAGTAAAGATGGTGGGCTTCTTGCAGGAGGTGGGTTTTAAAGAAAAATGGTGATTCCGTATCTCTAAGGGGATGGGGAGGCTCAGTAGGCAGGAGCCACCTTGGAAGCAAAGGTCCAGAGGCCAGCATGTTGGGAAAGACTGGTGCAGTAGAGGTCAAGTGGAACCTCACAGGAGCTTGAGCTCAAAGTGGGAAGAGGTCTGGTGTCTGGGTCCTTAAATGCAAAGCTAAAGGTTTTGTGTTGGACTCTGGGCAGTGAGAAACCATTGATGGGTTTTGAGTGGAAGAGTGGCTTGGTCTGAAGTTTGGGGTGAAGGAGTGTGGAATGGAGCAATTTTCAGACTTCAGGAATCATAGTGAAGGCCTCTTCTACAACTAATGTATGTGTTCCCACTACTTTCACACAAATGTGCCCTCTCCCAATACTCCCCAGGGCCATCACTAGATGGCCCTTCAGTTGGACAAGACGGAAATACTAGATAGATAGATGATAGACAGATAGATAGATGATAGATAGATAGATGATGATAGATAGATAGATAGATAGATAGATAACACATATATGTTATCCTTGACACTCTTCCTTCTCACTCACCACCATTCTCTCTCACTCATCCCCAGTCTGGTCAATTTTACCTCTTAAATCTTTCCACTCCACCTACTACTCTTCATCCCCACAACCACAACCCTCATCCAAGCATCCATCATCTCTCAATTACCCAATTTCACCATTCTCCTCTCTTGTACTTACGTCGCCTCCTACCACAGGGCCTTTGCACATGCCTGAGACCCTGAACTCCTTACCAAGTTAATTCCTTCTCTTCCTTCACACAGCTATAGTACCATTTCCCTAGCAAAACTCTATATGACACTCCCAAAGATAAGGTCAAGACCACTTGTTAGATTTTTTCATAGAATTGCCTTCCTCTTCCTTTGGACTATTCATCAAAACTTGGAATTTTACCCACATTTGGATGATAATTGGGTAAATGGCTGTCTATGCTTGTACTGTCCAACAGAAACAAGATGTGAACCACATAGGTAAGTTTAAATTTTCTAGTAGCCACGTGCTTTAAAAGTCAAAAGAAAGTAAAATTAATTTGAATGCCATTTTTATTTATCTCAACATATCCAAAATATTAGCATTTCAGTGTATAATCAATATTAAAGATTATCATTATTAATATTATTGATATAGTTGACATTATTTTTGTAGCAAATCTTTGAAATATGTATTTTTTGGTTGGGTTTTTTTGTTTGCTTGTTTTGTGTTTTTGGTTTTCTGTTTTTTTGTTTTGGCCATGCCACGTGGCTTGCAGGATCTTAGTTCCCCGAGCAGGATCAAACCCGGACCCAAGGCAGTGAAAGCACCGAGTCCTAATCACTGGATCTCCAGGGAATTCCCATGAAATCTGTATGTATTTTTTTTAAAGATTTTTTCGATGTGGACCATTTTTAAAGTATTGAATTTTTTACAATATTGCTTCTGTTTTACATTTTTGTTTTTTTGGCTGCGAAGCATGTGGAATCTTAGTTCCCCAACCAGGGATGGAACCCGCACCCCCCGCACTAGAAGGCGAAGTCTTAACCACTGGACCGCCAGGGAAGCCCCCCGTATCTATTTTAGACTTACAGTATATCTCAATCCAAAATGACCACATTTCAAGTGCTCAACAACCACAGTGACTCATGGTCGCCATATTGGACAGTGGCGGTCTAGACACACACACACACACACACACACACTCCACAGGGACAGGGACTATGTCTGATGTGTTCACCATCCTACCCACCCATCCCCCACCCTGCTACCTAACACAGTGCCTAGCAAAGATGGCACTGGGGTTGGTCATGAAGCTGGATTTGAGGATCATGTTCGAGCTCGACACGCATGGTTTGAAGGGATGATTGAAAGCACTCACCATTCGCTCGCCATGCCATCTGCTGAAAGGTTAACATCCGCAGCTCTTCCACCACCTCCTGGTCTATGAGAAGGAGTCCAGCTTGAGCCCAAGTCCTCCCATACCCCTTCCCCAATTTCTCTGCACGCCCCATCCTCACCTTACTCACATTTAATCAGGGTAACAGCCAGACAAGTGCAGCCCATGAGCAGTGACACCACCACCAGCAGACACACGTACACCATCAGTCTCTCCTCCTGGTAACACCTAGGACCTCCGGACTTCTGACTGATCCAGGGCACTGGAGTTGCTGGGAGGCAGAGATGGGGACAGAGAGACTGATGCTGGTGCTTCAGATAGCGAGGAAGGGACCCTTGAGCTTTCCGCCAAGAGCAGGGGGGCAAATGACTACGGTCATGACTATATCACCAGGTGGGGTCAGCAAGAGAATATCAGGGAGAGCAAACCCTAAAGAAGCCCAGAGCATTTGTGGAATACATACAATATGCCACACATTCTGTCACACCCTTATTATCTTATTGGCTCCTCACCCTTATGACGTAGATTTAAATAGTATTCCCATTTTGCAAATAAGTGAACTGAGGACTTGGAGACGTCATGCATAACTTGGACCCAGCTCTTCTCTTAACATTTAGGATGCATTATCTTCTACACTCCAGCAGCCCCTGCCCAAGCTGCTCCCCGGTGGCCCAAGCTGTGGACCCTTGCATCTGGGGCAGAGAACATTTCCCATAACTTATAGGCAAGCAGGAGGTAGGGCTTGAAGAGTACCTGGTAGATATCCTGGGTCCCTGGGGGTCTGGTTTAGACTCAGAAAGGAGGAGCTTCTGAAAGGAAATGTTTCTCTACCAGGGTCTCACTCCAGAGCTGTAGGTCTCAAATACACTGGCCACCATGAGAGGGGAGATAGAGGTAAACCTAAAGGACTTACTGGCTATAGGCAGCTGGGATGGAGGAGGTACAAGATCAGTGCCTGGGAGAAAGGCAAGAGAGGTTTATTCAGAAGTCACTGAAAGACTTTGTCTTCCAAGATCAACAACCTCCCCCCAAGCCCTCTGATTTGTTCTTTGGTCAGAATTGGGGGACGGGAGGGAGGTCTTCCAAGTGTCCCCTCTCAGGCTTCGTAATGGGAATTCCCACTGCTCACCCAGTTGAGGAGTTGTGCAGGTGACAGGGGTGAGGTTCAGGCCTGGAAGGGGTCAGAAAGACAACAGTCATGCAGAGCAGGGCTTCAGCCAAGTGAACAGGAAGGTCCCAGCCCTAGACACTCACCTGTGTTCTTCGGGAGCTTGCAGGGAAGTGGGGGGCTCTCTGTTTTCTTTCCTGAGGAGGGAGGAATGGTTGCTCAGGTCCAGATCAGGACAAAGCCAGCCCTGGGTCTCCTGTACCCCCAGCCCCAGCTCACCTGCCCTTGGAGGCCTTGGTGGAGCCATCCAGCCTGGCGAAGAGAAGCTCAGCATTAGAGCTGGTCCAAGGATGGGAATGAGGTGGAAAGGCAGTGATGGAAACAGGATTGACCTGTACGCGCTGTTATATTTAAAATAGATGACTGGGACTTCCCTGGTGGTGCAGTGGTTAAGAATCCACCTTCCAATGCAGGGGGCGCTGGTTTGATCCCTGGTCTGGGAACTAAGATCCCACATGCCGTGGGGCAACTAAGCCTGCGCACTGCAACTACTGAGCCCACGTGCTCTGGCGCCTGCACGCCACAACTAGAGAGAAACCTGCACGCCGCATTGAAGAGCCCACACACCACAAGGAAGATCCCGCATGCCGCAACTAAGACCCAATGCAGCCAAATAAATAAATAAATATTTTTAAATAAATAAATAAATAAAAATAAAATAGATGACCGACAAGGACCTACTGTAAAATTAATTAATTTTTTTTTTTTTTTTAAAAAGAGGGACTTTCCTGGCGGTCCAGTGGTTAGGACTTCACACTTCCACTGCTGGGGGCACAGGTTCAATCCCTGGTCAGGGAACTAAGATCCCGCATGCCGCACAGTGTGGTCAAAAAAAAGAAAAAAGAAACAGGATTGAGATTGCAATGCAGGGTTAGGGATGGGGTTGTGCATGAGAGCGGAATTGGGCTTAGGGATAGGGACAGGATTAAGATATAGTGACCAACCATCCTGAATTACCCAGGACTTTCTTAATTTTAAAACAGGAAGTCCCACATTCCAAGAAATCTTTCATCCCTGCACAAACTGGGACAGTTGATCACCCTAAGTTAAAGACACAAGTGAGTTTGGGTATGGGAATAGAGTCAAGGTTAAGGTTGGGATGAGGGTTTGGATTGAGATGATAGGGTTGAAGAAGGGTCAGGGATAGTGGTGGACATGGGAGTAGGTTTGTGATTCAGGGTGTAGTTGGGATGAAGAATGGGTTGTAGCTGCATTGGGGAATGGGGGAGAAGTTGAGGTTGGGTTGTAGTTGTGTTGGGGCTTGGTCATAACTTTGATTTGGACATGGAGATGGGTTGGAGATGGGGCTGCATTTGGAGATGGGGATGGGATCTAAATTTGGGGAAGGGGTGGCCTTGAAGACAGCGATGGGGTGGGTCTCCGGGTTGGGCTTGGGGATCATGTTGGGATCAAGTGGGATTTGGAGACGGACAGTCAAAAAGCAGAGCCCCGTGTACCTCCTTAACTCATATTGAGCCCCATGGTGCCCCGGGACCTCCCAGATTGACTCCACTCTGGACTCAGAAGTGGGGGGCGTGGATCCACATGGAATGGCCCCTGTCCAAGGACATTCAGGGGTCCTGGTGGGAGCTGACTCAGGGAAACCTCAAAGCCTCCACTTTTTTTTTTTCTTTTGGCGCTGCCATGCACCTTGCGAGATCTCAGTTCCCCAACCAGGGGTGAAACCCAAGCCACGGCAGTAAAGTCACCCAGTCCCAACCACTGGACCCAAAGACTCCACTTTTATATACACTCATTGGACTCTTGTTGAGTCCCTGGCCAGGCATGGGCCACCCAAGTTTAAAGGCAAATTTGGGCCCTGGGTGTGAATGCGAAGAGGTTGGAGAGACAACAGTCCACTCACAGCTTCTGAAATACTGGCTTTCATGTCTCGGGGTCTTTGCATCCACCAGTTCTTTTCTGGGCTTCTCTTCTTAACAAACTCCTGTTCATCCCTCAAGTCTCACTCCAATGTCCCCTCATCTGACCCCAAATCCTCCCACTATTGCAGGCAGACCCCTCAGTTACCCTCAGGATTTCCCCAGTTTCGTAGTCCCTCCCCTCTCAGACCTGCTCACCCAAGACTATGTCCAGAACTGCCTCCCCCATCAGACTGAGAGACCCTCAGGGTGGACACATGGATACTCCCACCATCATGGTGCCCAGTATGGGCAGGCTGACCATGTATGTCTGCAGTGTCCAGCTAGTTCCCCCTGGGAAATCTGTTCCCCAACCTCATCCCTCAAATCACACATCTCTTCACTTGGCCTCTGAGAGTTCCTCTTACCTGGCTTGGGAGGAAGGTCCTTGTACAGTGGTGCTGTGTTCTCATAATCATCATCGTCATCCTCTTCTCCGGGCCCTTCCAGAGGAAAGGCAAATGAGAGCCCAGCCCATTTCCTCCTCTGTCCCTCACACCCTGATCTCTGGCCCCAAGGTGGGAATACTGTAACCTGGGTCCTGACCACCCCTGGCCCCCAGCCCATGCCTGGCCAGGGCCATACCTGGCAGGTCCCTGCACCCAGAGTTAGTATACAGGGTGCACATGACTGCAGATAACACAGGAGCCTGAGAAGGAGCAGGCAGAGCTCGACAGCTTCTTCTCCTTGTGTCCTCAACTCAAGTGACTAGGGCTTTTCTCGGTTCCTTTTTTCTTTAAAAGTCAAGAACATGCAAATCTATCTTGAGGGGAACACCACAGACCACACACACACACACACACACACACACACACACACACACACACACTTATTCTTCTCCCCAGTTTGGATTCATGCATAGAAGTAACAATGACAACAGCCCCTGCATTTGAGTTCCTACACAGCACCAAGCCCTGGGTGAAAAATAGATAAGCTCCTTCCTTCATGAAACTTCAATCGAGACAGGAGAGACAATAAACCTATAAAGAAATATAGAAATAAGCAATATGGTTTGGTTTTTTATTTTATTTCCAATAGTAACTAAGTATTATTTTAAAATAAAATAAAACAGGGTAAAGGGATAGGATGGGGGCTAATGTAGAGAGGTGGTCAGGGGAGGCCTCCCGGAGGGGGTGACATTTACAACAAGACGTTAAAGTGATCGGTGCTAAGTACTCCCACATTCCCACAGTGAAGTTTTAGGCTCACTGTGGCTACATAACAAATTACCCCAAAACTTCATGACTTAAAAAAACAGTAGGCACGTATTATCTCACAGTCTCTGAGGCTCAGGGATTCAAGAGCAGCTGTGTGGTTCTGGCTCGGGATCTCTCATAAGGTTTCAGTCAAGATGTTGCCCAGGGCTGCAGTCATCAGAAAGCTGGCCTGGGGCTAGAGGATCTGCTCCATGATGGCACACTCCCATGGCTGTTGGCAGGAGGCCTCAGTTCCTTGCCATGTGAGCCTCTCCCAAGGGCTGATTGAGTATCCTCACAACATGGCATAGGCCAAAATGGAAGCCACAAAGCCTTGTATGATCTAGCCTCACAAATCACAAACTATGATCTCCACTATATTTATCACACGGACCAGCTTTGAGTCACTGTGGGAGGATACCACACGAGGACATAAATACCAAGAGGTAGGGATCATTTGGAGGCCATCTTGAAGGCTGCCTACCACAGTCATATACAGAGAACTTGCAAAGGAGTGTTTTTCATCCTGAACGTGACATCGACTGGAGGGTATTTAAAAAGTGAAAGTTAAAGAGAGAGAGAGAGAGAGAGGTCTGTCTACCCTATGGGGAAACCAAGGGATGAGGTTTTGATTCACACCCAAAACAGCATGAAGTGAAATGATGGACACAGGGGAAAGGGCTGCAATAGGAGTGGCTGCGTCTTTTGGTACCTCAAGGATGTGGGTGTTTCCTGTGAGCCTCGTGGAAGCAGTGGAATAAGCAGACTGAGGCCCAAGCAAGCAGCCTGCCTATGTTTCTCAAAACGACCACCATCCGCCTTTGGGGCAAACAGCCCTAGAATCAACCATGACGCCTCCCTTCTCTCTCATTCCATGGCTATGGCACATTACGTTTTCAAAAGATGGCTGCAACAATATCTCATGTCCTACATGTTCTTATGCAATGTGACCATGCCACTCCATCAAGAAGTAGAGTCTAACTATCCTCCCTTTAAATCTGGGCTTGCCTTAGTGACTCTCTTATAACCAACAAAATGTGGCACAAGGGACAGTTGCCGTGCTGCTTCCACCTGGCTCTGTCAGAACATGTGCTCCCTTGCCCCCTTTATGGTCAAACTCATAGAAGCAGGGAGATGGTTGCCCATGGCTGGAGGAAGGGAAAAAATGGGTAGATGTTGGTCAATGGGTACAAAGTTTCAGTTGTGCAAGATGAATACATTTTAGAAAACGACAATGTGACTATAGTTGACAACATTGTACTGTGTACTTGAAACTTGCTAAGAGGGTAGATCTTGGGTGTTCTTAACACAAAAAAAGAAAAAAGAAAAGGAAAATGTTAACTCTGAAGTGACGGATATGTTGACTGGCTTGGTTGTGGTGAATATTTCACAATATACATGTATATTGGGTTATCAGGTTGTACACCTTAAATACATACAATTTTGACTGTCAAGAATAGCTCAGAAGGACTTTCCCTGGTGGTGCAGTGGTTAAGAATCCTCCTGCCAAGGCAGGGGACACAGGTTCAAGCCCTGGTCCGGGAAGACCCCACATGCCGCGGAGCAAATAAGCCCACGCGCCACAACTACTGAGCCTGCGCTCTAGAGCCCACAAACCACAACTACCGAGCCCGTGTGCCACAACTACTGAAGCCCACTCACCTAGAGCCCGTGATCCGCAACAAGAGAAGCCACTGCAATGAGAAGCCCACGCACCGCAATGAAGAGCAGCCCCCCACTCGCCGCAACTAGAGAGAAAAGCCCGCGCGTGGCAACAAACAAACGCAGCCAAATTAATTAATTTATTTATTTATTTATTCAATTTGAAAAAAAGAATACCTCAGTAAAGCTGGAAGAAAAACAACCATAACTGTTTTTATTTAAACTTTTGATAATTTCTTTACCACAATTTTCTGTCACTTTTTTTTTTTAACATTGCATTAATACATAATTTTTCTTGGGGAAAAAAGGAGTCTGAAATCAAGGTGTGGGCAGGGCCAGGCTCCCTCCACAGGTACTAGGAGAGCATCCTTTTTGCCTCTCCAGCTTCTAGGGTTTCCTGCCACTCTTTGGCTTGTGGCCACATCACTCCAATCTCCACCTCAGTCTTCACGTGCCTTTTTCTCTGTACATCTCTGTGTCTCAACTCCAGATGCTATGCTGGTGGTTTTGAAGATGCAGGTAGGGGCCATGAGCCAAGGAAGGCAGCTCTACAAGCTGGAAAAGGCTAGAAAACAGATTCTCCCATTCTCGAAGCCTCTGAGGGAGAGTGGTCCTGCTGACACCTTGGTTTCAGCCACATGAAACAACGTTGAACTTCTGACCTCCAGAACTATAAAAGAATTAATTAATTTCCATTGTTTTAAACCACTAAATTTGCGGTAATTTGTTACAGTAAGCATAGCATATTACATACCCCAAAGGGCAAAATCCCAATTCCTCTTTTGAGGGGTTTTCCATTAAAGTAAAAGGAAATGCAACTCAGATTGGCTTAAACTACAAGGAAACCCCGTCAGGCCCATGCATGTACAAGTTAGAATATTGGGCGGGGTCGCTGTAACGGAGATTCAGAACAAGAGTGGCTTAAATGAGATGGAATTTATTTCTCACCTCACAGTCTCAATATAAGCAATCCAGTCTCCGCCAGTGGAAACTCTTCCCCAGCACGTGTGGAGGGGGGTGGCCCCAGCCCTACTTGAGATGGGAGGGCAGCAGCAGACCAGCCTCCCTCTCCAGAAAAAGCTCACCCCAGGGGCTGGGCTTCCCCGCCCCCCACCCCCCGTTCCCATGATGTAACATGCTGAACCTCTCCCACCTGCATGAGGTGTGGGTGTGCTTTTCCCATTCTACAGATGGGGAAATGGAGACTTGTCTGAGAAGGAAGAGTCTGTCTGCCCAGCAAATACCCACTGAGCATACACAACAAGTATCAGATTCCAGATGGATATGGGGGGGGGGTCAGAGTGGAGGGATAGGGAAGGGATGGGGGGATACACCAACCAAGAGGACTGATAGCATCTCTGGCCATCACGGGCATCCTTTAAGGTGGGTGGGCCTGGGGCAAGGTAAGTGTGGTGAGGGTTGGATGGTCTCACTATGTGAGGGTGATTGCCACATGGCCAAGGCCATGCCTCGAGGCTTGGCACACAGTAGGTGTGCAGGAACTGGTAGTGAAATCCAGTCCCATCAACTGGGTATAATAACATAAAGCCATGGGCCCAGGCTGACCCGGCTCTGCCCCATTCTTTCTATGTGACCTCAGGGGAGTAGAACAACATCTCTGAGCAGAGGTCTCCTGATATGTCCAATGGAGATTGGGGATCCAGTTGTTCATTCATCTATTCAACAGATATGTACTGACCACCTACTATGTGTTAGGCTCTGTTCTAGGTACTAGGGAGACATTGGTGAATAACAACAAAAATCCCTACCCTTGGGATTAGAAACAGGGAGAGATATAATGAATAAAATAAATAAATACCTTACATAGAGAACAAACTAGTGGTTACCAGTGGGGAGAGGGAAAGGGGGGAGGGGCAAAATAGGGGTAGAGGATTAAGAGATACAAACTACTATGAGTAAAATAAATAAGCAACAGGATATATTGTACAGCACAGGGAAATATAGCAATTATTTTGTAATAACTTTAAATGGAGTATAATCTATAAAAACATTGAATCACTATGTTGTACACTTGAAACTAATATAATATTGTAAATCAACTACACTTCAATAAAAAAACATATCTTAGAAATGTTGTTAGATAGGCATAAGCAGAAAAAAGAAGAAAAATAAAGCAGACAAGAGGAATCAGGTGTGCATGGGGCGGGAATGTTGCAATAGTACGGAAGATCACAGAATGGAAATGATACAAAGCATGGTCTTGGACCAGAACCAAAGCATACTAGAAATCACAGAATGATATCTGGGAAATCCGTAAGTATTTGGAAATTAAATCATGGGTCAAACAGGAAGTCAAAACTAAAAATATTTTTGATTGAAAGAAAGTGAAAACGTACCATATCAAAATATGTGGGGTGCAGCTAAAGCAGTGCTAAGAGGGAATTGTAGGGCATTAAACACTTATGTTTAAGAAGGTGATGGAGGGAGTTCCCTGGCGGTCCAGTGGTTAGGACTCGGCACTTTCACTGCCGTGGCTCTGGCGGGGGAACTAAGATCCCACAAGCCGCAAAGCACTACGCGCCACGGCCAAAAATAAATAAATAAAAAAGAAGGTGATTGGGTATATTTGAAAGTTGCAAATAGAGTTTTTTTCTTTCTTTCTTTCTTTTTCAAGTAACAGTTTTGGGAACATCTTTCTTATCTGTGTTTCTAGACACTTCTCTACATGCATTACAGAACTGTCTGCACATCCATTCACTAAAGTAATACTGTTCACAACTGGATGATCAAGGAACACTCAAAAAACATGTTTTTATACGTGAGCTGTTAAATACACCTCTACATGCAATAAAAAAATGGTCAGCACGTTATTTACTGATGTAAGACCCATCTAATCTTGCTGAGCAATTAGCACTCTTAGAACCACCTTGTGTGTCTATAAACACTTCCTTATATGCATTACAGAACATATACCTGACCCACGCCCTGAAATAACACTGCTTTCACAGAGTAAGTAGCTCTTGAAAGTTCTCATTACGAGAAAAAAAAAAAAGGGTAACTGTGCGGTGATGGATGGATGTTAATAAGACTTAATGTGGTGACCATTTCACAATATATACAGATATTGTATCATTATGTTGTACACCTGAAACTAATATAATGTTATATGTCAATTAAATCTCAATTTAAAAAGGAGGAGGGGGGAGGAAGTGGGGGGAGGAGGAAGAGGTGATCAGGAAAGACCTGACAGTTGAAATCAACTGAAGGAGGTGGGGGGAAGGCCCTGTAAATATCTGGAAGGAAAGCATTCCAGTCTGTGCAAAGGCCCTGAGGACAGCAAGCTCCTGGTGTCTTCGAGAAACAGGAAGTCTGAGATCCAATGTCCCCTTCTCAGTGAAACTTTCTAAAACTGAAGTTCCAAGCCCACCCTTCTCCATACACTCCATTCATTACGTTTGTCCTTAACAGTTATCACCACCTTGTCGCACACATTGTGTCCAATAGGATGCTTGTTGAATGAATGAGTGACGGTCCTGCCCACCAAGCCCTGACTAAGGCCAGGCCACTCCAGGCTCGCTGGTCCCTCCACCACCAGCCAGCAGCCCGCCACGCAGGCAGCAGAATCCCGGGGCAGCTCCTGGATTACAGGCGCGCCTCTGGTCAGTATCACAGACCTAGGCCAGGTCTTCCCCAGGGACTGTCTAGGCCAAGCTAATTTATTTTTCCTCCTCTCCGGAACTAAATTACCCAGAGCTTCCGATCTCCCATGCAGCGGACCGAGGCGAGGCGCAGACTCCGCCCAGAATGTTCTTCTCCATCCCCGGCCCCACCTGGGGCCTCTGAGGCTGTTCCGCCCACAAAATACTAATGCAGCCCCTACCCGGGGCAGAGCAGAAGCCGCGGCACGGACGGCAGTGGCAAGGGAAAGAGGAAGGAGGGGCGGGGAAGCTGTGGGCAGCGATGCAAGGCACCTGGGGACGCGGGCGGGGAACACAGTAAGGTCTCCTCATCAGATGGTTGGTAGAGAAAAAAAAACAGGAAGACTGTGGGGCACGGGTGACTGAAACCCGGCCCCTCCCTCACCCCTTAATACCACCCTCACTCTAATATTATCCCCCTCCAGATCTCCAACTCTGAGTATGGACAGACCAAGCTGAAGCATCTGAGACCAGGGACCTCAGGACAGATGTGGGTCCACATCCCCACCCACCCAGAGTCATCCCTGGCTTGGACCTCTTCATCCTCTAGTGAAACGACTGGTCGTGGGGGGTCCCCTCTGGTGGACCTTCTAGTTAGAGAGTGCCACCCAGATGAAAGTGATAATAGGGCGTACTGGACGCCTCCTAGGTGCCAGGCAGGAAGCGCTTTTCAGGCAACCATCAACTGGTTGATCAACTGACTCCTCCAAACCACGCTGTTTATTTATTCATTTGTTGATTTTTGACAAGTATTTACTAAGCCCCTGCTGTGTGCCAGTACCCTTCTAGGTGCAGGAACAGAGCGGTGAACAAGACAGATAAAATTCCCTGCTCTGCAGAGCTGACATTCAAGAGGAGAGACCAACAGTAAACAAGTTAAATACTAAGTCAAATATATAGATCTCAGGTTAGAGGGTGGTAAGTGCTAATAAGGAATATAAAACCATGAAGGGGGTGGGAGCTGTTTAGTAGGGACCCATTTTACAGGTGAGTAAACTGCATCTCTGAAAGGGAAGTCACTTCCCAAGGTCACACAGGGAGAGTGAGCTGGCACCGTGATTTGCCACTCTGGGTCTCCTCCCAGCTCTGGCCTCTAGGTGAGCAGCTGACACACAGAAAAAGAGAGGCAGAGGAGAGACACACAGAACAGGGTAGGGCTGCCTGGTACAGCTGTGCAGGTTGGGCACTGCACAACTCCAGGAGTGCCATTCACGAAGACAAGAATGTGAATGTTGTCCCCTGGAGTCAGGAAGTGCGCAAGAATCACAAATCTATGCCATGTTCTGGGGACAGAACTTCCTGGAAAGGAAGTCTCAATCACCATTGGTCTATCCTCTATGGCTTGCGTTACTGAACTGGGTTTGCTTGCCTGATGCCCAGCAAGCCAAACCTGAGACACCAATTTTGCAGCAGAGAAAGGGTTTACTCACAAGGCAGCCAAGCAAGATGGGAGAACAAATCTCAAATCCACCTCCCTGAAGGTGAGGGGCTCGGGATATTTATGGAATAAAGCTGAGGCTTGGGGAGCATGGGGAAAGGTGATTAGAGATTTTTTTTTTTTTAAGTGAGGTAATCATCATTCTACTCAGGCCAAGCTAAGCTACATGCTTCTCCACGGGATGCAAGTCCAGAAAATGGCAGGGTTAGCAGGCTCTGAGGGTGGAGTTCCGAGTCCTCTGACGTCAAAAGGACACTGATTGGACACCTGTGCAGACCCAGTTGGAGGGTGGGTGGTCCCAACCAGTCTTAACTGGCTTGAGCTCAGACTGGACACAGCTGACTCCAAGTTCCTGAAAAACAACTCTGGTAAACCTCTTATTGTTTAGGCTACGTGACACTTGGAGGACATGCAAGTTTTTATAAAAACAATTAAAGCAAGCTTGATCCATGAAGGCATGTTACGGTTCACTACTTATTAAGCAAGTTACAGTTTAATGGATCTAACTGATGACTTTCGGTTTCACTTGCCTTTTTGAGTTACCAGTATATCATGGCCACTTCCCCGTGTCAGCACATGAAAATCTAGCTCAGTAGTTCTCCCAAGGTTGGTCCCCAAACCAGCAATATCTCTGTCACCTGGGAACTTGTTAGAAATGCAGATTCTGGGGCCCCAGACCTCCTGAGTCAAATGCTTTCAGGCTGGGTGTGGCTCTTGCTCCACCTAAATGGGGAGCCCCGGGAGGATTTCAGCAGAGGAAGGACATGATCCAATTTCTGTTTTGACAGGTGCAACCCGAGGGTGAGAGATTAAGGAAGGTGGGGACCAGGAGAAGCCTACTGCAGTTGTACCGGACATACGGCCATGACTTGGATGGGGCTGGTGGCCATGGAGGGGGTAGGAATGGGTTGTGTTCTTGATTGGTTTCTACAGTGCAACCAAAGAAATTTGCCACTGATTTAGATGCCTAGAGTGAGAGGCCTAGAGCTGAGTATGACCAAAAGGTTTGGGGCCTGACCACCTGGAAAAAACGGAGCAGACATTGCCCAAGACAGGAAGACGGAGGGAGGAACAGATTTAGGAGAGAGCAGAGAGAAATCAGGAGTGTCGTTTGAGGGTGTGTTATAGACTGTTTGTGTCTCCCCACCACCACCACCACCAAAAAAAAAAAAAAATTCATATGTTGAAATCTAATCCCCAACGTGATAGTATTAGGAGGTGAGGCCTCTGGGAGGTGATTAAGTCATGGGGGTGAAGCCTCACAAATGGGATTAGTGCCCTTAGAAGAAGAGACATGGGAGCAAGCTCACCCCCTTTCCACCATGTGAGGACACAATGAGAAGCTGGCCTTCTGCAACCCAGAAGAGGGCCCTTGCTGGAACCCAACCATGCTGGCACCCTGATCTTGGATTTCCCACCTCCAGAACTGTGAGAAATAAATTTCTATTGTTTATAAGCCTTTATTATAGCAGCTCAAACGGACTAAGCATGTGAAGGTGCCCAGTCGGTGGCTGGATATATTCATGTGTCTGCATTTCAGGGGAGAAGACATATCTAGAGACAAATTTGGGGGTTATCCACCTATAAGGTGGTGTATTCATTTCCTAAGGCTGCTCAACAAATGACCGCAAACTGGGTGACTTAACTCAACAGAAATTTATTCTCTCACAGTTCTGGAGGCCAGATGTCTGAAATCATGTTATCGGCAGGGCTGTGCTCCCTCCAAAGGCTCTAGGGGAGATTCTGCTCCTTGCCTCCTTCAGCCTCTGGTGGCTCCAGGTGTTCCTTGGTTTGTGGCCGCATCACTCCAATTTCTGCCTCTGTCTTCACAGAACCTTCTCTCTTTCTCTGTCTCCTCTTCTGTTGATGTCAAATCTCCCTCCATCTTTCTCTTATAAGAACACTTGTCATTGCATTGGGGGCCTACTTGGCCTACGATCTCATCTCAAGACCCTTCATTACATTTGCAAAGGCACGTTTTCCAAATAAAGTCACATTCACAGGTTCCCAGGATTAGGGTATGGACATACCTTTTTAAGGGGGCGGCACTATTTAACCCGCTACAGATTGTATTTAAAGCCCTTCGTAGGACGAGTGTGAGTGGAGGGAGATACCCTCCACCCCCATTCTTATCTTGTTCACCTCTGTGTCCTCAAGGTCTGACACGGCCATTCATAATAGAGGAATGTAGTAGTAACAATAAGTAACACTTATCTAATGCTATGTGCTAAGCACTGCTATAAGTACTTCATATAATTAACACATTTAATGCTTAAAACATTAAAATTGAGATCTCGATTTTACAAAGAGCTAAAGGTACTCACCCAGGCCACACAAATAGGGTTCTAATCCAGGACATCTGTTCTCTCAAATAGCAGGAAACCCCCTTGGCCCAAGTAGAGGAATCTGGCTTGCTTTAGAGAATCTCACATATTACAAACACAAAATAAATTTACTGAAGAACACCGGATGCTGCTGTCACCTGAGATCCTGTGATTGGCGCTGGCATGGAACAACCGTAACTCTAAACATGACATCTCTTGGTATCAATGCCACTCAGGCCTCCAGGGAACACTTCCCCGCCTCTCTGGCTGATGCCGTCCTGTGTCTGAGTGTGATTCTGGTTGTGCCGCTGCTGGAAACAGATGCTGCTTTGGGGTGTGTAGAGGATTTGAGCACCAGACAAGTTTAGGTAGGAGAAAAGACAAATTATCTTGTGTATTCGTTTCCTAGGGCTGCCATAACAAGGTACCACAAACTAGGTGGCTTAAAACAAGAAAACTTTATAGTCTCACGGTTCTGGAGGCTGCAAGTCCAAAACAAGGTGTGAGCAGGGCCATGCTTACTCCCAAGGCTCTGGGGGAGGATCCTTCCTGGCCTGGGATCCTTGGTGTTCATATGCTTGTAGATGCGTCACTCCAGTCTCTGCCTCCAGCATCATGTGATGTTCTGTGTGCACGTCTGTGTCCAAATTTCCCTCTTATCAGGACATCAGTCATTGGATTAGGACCCACCCGAGTCCATCATGACCTCATCTTAACTTGATTACATCTGCAAAGACCCTACTTTCAAATAAGATCACATTCACAGGTTCCCAGGGGTTAGGATTTCAACTTATCTGGGGGAGGGGTGGTGGACACAATTCAACCCGCAACACCTTGTCAAATGAAATCGAATCATGCAGCATCCAAGTATCATTTCCCAGCACTGCCAAGCACCCAGTGAAAGGCTTCTCTTTTGTGTTCCAATGTGCAGGATTCCAGAGAGAGTAACAAACTAACACAGCATTTGTTACAGCTGCACATTGGGCCAAGAAGTATTTGGCAGTATTAAACAATGTATTATACTTTTAAATATACATGTGTAGAAGCTCTAATGTAACAGGTGTGAAATGTAATACCCATTCTTTACAGGGGCAACCACAGGGATACTAGAATCACAACTCGTTTTATTTTTACAGAGTATTCAATTGGATTTATTTAAAATCTCAGCTTATAAATAGTTTATAAATAACTTTTATTTGCTTATTTAAATTAAACTTAATTAAAATATTTATTTTAAATTATTTTATTTAAACTTTTGATATTTGCTAATTATATCAGCTCTGTGCAGGGTTTTTTATGACAAATTCGAAAGTTTTAGAATAAAGACTTTTTTGAAATACGACATAAGAATAATTTTCATTTGCGCTCTAGCTTCGGGAGACCAGAGGCGCCCAGGGAGGGTGGGAGGAAGCCCCAGGCTCGCATCTTCCACCCTCTCCTGCCCAGATGGATTTCCAGAAGCAGGGAGGCCCCCTCTGGCGATCACCAGAGTAGGAGGCGCGCACCTTACTATCTCAGCCCAACCGCCAGGTGGCGCCAGAGGCACCTGAAGTCCTCCGGAGTCGTTCATCTCTATGATACCCGCTGCGGCCTGAGCAACCCGGAAGCCGTCGCCGGCCAAGTAGTGCTTCCGGGTAGGAGCTGGGTGACCCCGGCTGCTGCCGGAACCTGCAGGGAAAGCAGTCATGGGGGCGCACCTGGCGCGGCGCTACCTGGGCGATGCATCGGTGGAGCCCGACCCCCTGCGGATGCCCACCTTCCCGCCAGACTACGGCTTCCCCGGGCGCAAAGAACGCGGTGAGTCCCAGTGCGCAGGCGCGGCCGGCGGGAGTTTGGGGTGGGCGCCGGAACCCCTGAACGCTGGGGTCGGCTGGGCTCGAGCGTCATGCACTGTGTCTGGGTTCAGCCCTGACTTCGGCCCGGAGGAGTCCAGAGGGCGCGCGTGACCCTGCCTGAGTGTGGAGGCATTCCAGGCAGAGGGCACTGTTTGAACAAAAAGCCTGGGGGCAAAAGAGAGTGGCGGTACAGGACCTAATGAGGCGATAGAAGTTGGACTTAGTGCTGGAGTGAGTGGGGAACGAACTATGGGAGCGTTTATCACGGAAGGGATGTGCTTATTGTACCTCTGTCCAGATGTCACTGCTATTTTTAGGTATGCTAGAGAAAACACAAGGGGGGGTTCACGCCGCACATACTGTCCTGCACGTTGCTTTTTTTATTTGTTAATATCACAAGCATATCGAGCGCCAGCCCTGGACCAAATCCCAAGTTGGGCACCGAGGATACAGCAGGCACTGACTAAGGGGGAACTCACAGCCCTGTAGGGAAGACAAAGGAACCTGGCGGATCTTGATGATGGCCCCTGGGAGTATCAAGGCGGGCTTTCAGGAGACGATGACTGGAAGCGAGGCCTGCGGGAGATGCGGAGGAGTTGGCCACACCGAGACCAAGGAGAGGGGAGAGCTAGTGCTTCAAAGCAGAGGAGGGACACGATCAGATTTGCTTTATCAAAAGGTCACGCTGGCTGCCAGGTGGGCGACGACTTGGAGACAGGGAGACCTCTAAGGGAATGGGATGGTGCAGAGAGGTGTGGATTTAGGAGAATGTTGGGAGGTACAGTCCTATGGTGTCTCGACTCCTGGTAGTTCCTTCAGCCCCACTGGAACCTGCAGTCCATCAGTACCCCCACCTCCTTATCATGTCAGTCCTTCCCACTGCCCCTCACACCCTGCTTTCCCATTAATGTTTTGCAAACACTCAGAGCTGCCCCACCCCATCCCCTCCTCTGTCTTGCTTAACCAGAACCCTGATTAAAGCCAGCTCTCCTCCGTGGCTCCTGTCCCTGTGCAGCTGAACATCGTGGGAGAAAAACACCCAACTTCCCTGACTGGTCTCCCAATTGCTCCCCCAGTTGACTCTTCATGCTGCTGTTTTCCTGTCACATTCCCTGGCCCTTCGCTCTCTCCTGCTCCTTCCTAGACCATGGTCTCACGCCTTCTCTCTCAGACTTCAGCACCTCCTTTCAGCTAGTCACTTTGCATCCTTTTAAGAAAATAGAAGCAGCCAAAAGAGCTCTCGCAGGCTCCCGTCATCCCTGCTTCCTACACACCCTGGACTCCACCTTCTCTCCTGTTAGCCCAGATGATCTGCCCCGGCTTTAGCTAAGCCTCTGCTCCAGGTGAGCCCTCTGATGCCCTCCATCCCATCCGCTCACCTACCCAAGGACTGCCCCAACCATTCTCCCTCTCTTGCAAGGTTGGTTTTCCCATCAACATGCAAATACACTGTTATTTCTGCTGTTTTAAAATCCTCTCCTGGGGCTTCCCTGGTGGCGCAGTGGTTAAGAATCTGCCTGCCAATGCAGGGGACACGGGTTCGAGCGCTGGTCCGGGAAGATCCCACATGCCACGGAGCAACTAAGCCCGTGCACCACAGCTACTGAGCCTGCGCTCTAAAGCCCGCGCGCCACAACTACTGGAGCCCGCGTGCCTAGAGCCCGTGCTCCGCAACAAGAGAAGCCCCCTCAATGAGAAGCCCACGCGCAGCAACGAAGACCTGACACAGCCCATTAATTAATTAATTAATTTAATTTTTTAAAAAATAAAAATAAAAAAATAAAATCCTCTCCTGGCCCCACCTCCCCCTCCAGCTACCTCCCCACCACTTCACTGACAGGGCTGTGGTCAAGCTTCCTCCCCACCCTCACTACGTCTGTATTGCAAAGCCCCAAAGCCCCGTTGTCAGATTCTCAGGTCTAACTCCACTACAGCAGCAGCAGGCACGGCCGGTCGCTGCCACTTCCTGGGAGCCCCTCTTTACGTGGTTCCAAGACCCCACAGCTCCCGCCCACCTCCCTGCCTTGTAAATGCCAAGGCGCCCCACTGCGTGGGTCTCTCCTGTCTCCACCCACTCCCACCATTCCCTGGGGGTGTCTGCTAGTCCTCTGGTTTCAAATGGCTGCTGTGCACCAGTGCTGGAGTTTTTATCTCCAGCTGGGCCTTGACCCTGAACCCCAGACTCGTGGACCTCACTGCCTGCTTGGCATCTCCACTCCAAATTTAACGGGCATCTTGCACTCAGCAGGCCTGAAACAGAGCTCCTGACCTCCCCTACCAACCCTGTGCCTCCCTCCAGCGCTGACCACCACATGCTCAGGCCGAAACCCCTGGGGCATCCCGCCTGTCCTCCCACTTCAAGGCCTTTGCACCTGCTGTTCCGCTCTTGGGGATGGCTTACCCGGGTGTCTATGTGACCCACTCCCTCACCTTCGTATGCCACCTTTTGAGGGACCCCTCCATCTAAAGTTGTGACCCACCTCCCCACACTGCCTCTCTCTCCCTTGTTTTATTTTCCTAATACTTAGCATTGTCAGGCATCCTATAACATCTAGCTCTACCTGTTTGTTCTGTGTCTCCCTCCAAGAACAGGGAGGGATCCTTGCCTGGCATGTCCCCTTGTATACCCCCAGCACCTAGCACACAGTAGGTGCTCCATAAATCCTGGCTACTGACTCATCATGCTGGAGCGTCAGGTGTGAAGTGCCACCTTGACATGGAAACCATCAGGGGCTGCAGGTGGACACAAGGCCTGGGGCTCAACGATCTACGGGGTGGAGACCGAAGCCATGAATTAGAATGAGCAGAGGGCTTTTAGCAAGAACCACCAGAAGCCAAGGCTTAATGTTTGGGCAGCTTAATGTTTGGACAGCCATAGAGACGGGAGGAAACCTGGGGAGGGTGTGGCGGAGAGGGGGGCCACGGGAAGAGAATGTTCGAGAAAGGAGCAAGCGGAAGGCTGAGAAAGCGCGGCGTCCTGGGGTCCTGAGTGGCTCTGGAAAGAGCCAGCGCGTGGGCAGTGCTAGGGTGGAGCGTGGAAGCTGGCGGGATGCAGGGGCAGGAGTGAGGACCTGGGCCAGAGTGAGAGAAAAACGAGGCTGGGAAGCAGAGGGGAGAGGAGCCAGCAGGGGAGGATTGCAGGTGAGCGGTGGACACTTCTTAATGCTAATTGTGAGGAGCATCTAGGACCAAGAAAGATGGGGTAAGTTGGGGGGGTCGGTGGTTCCCTTGAGGATGCAGGAAGGCTAGGTCCTGCGTGCCCCATGCTGGGTGGGGACAGAGCTCAGGATCGCCAGCACAGCGGGCGCGGGCTGGGGTGTGTGCCCACGATTTCTGACGGCCCCCACGTGGGTCCCAGTTGAAGTGAAGGTTGATTTCATCCCCGTGGGGTTTACCAGGTGGGTGGGGCAGCAGGACCGAGGATTATTAGTTCAGCTTTCTATGAGGTGGGCAGAAGCTACGCCTCCACTGAGAGGACAGAGCTGGGATCCAGGTCCCCCAGGCAGACACACAGACAGACGCACACACACCTCTGCAGGGTGGGGCTGTCTGGGGAGTGACCCCAGGGGGAGGGGAGGCAAGAATCTAGCATGGATTTTGAGGTGCTCGGTGATAGCGGGAGAGGGGCCCTGCCCATCTGGGCTTCAGCGTTGGGGGTTGCTTTCGTGCAAATTAGAAAGATAGTCCTGGTCCTGGCTGAGCCCCACCCGTACCCCACAGAGATGGTGGCCACTCAGCAGGAGATGAACGACGCACAGCTGGTGCTGCAGCAGCGGGACTACTGCGCCCACTACCTCATCCGGCTCCTCAGGTGCAAGCGTGACAGCTTCCCCAACTTCCTGGCCTGCAAGCACGAGCAGCACGACTGGGACTCCTGCGAGCACCTCGAGTGAGCCCCGCCCCCGCGCCCGCCCTCGGCCCTCGGCCCTCGGCCCTCGCCTGGCCGGGCCCTGTGAGCCCCGCGCCCGCCCTCGGCCCTCGCCCCTCGCCTGGCCGGGCCCTGTGAGCCCCACGCCCGTCCTCGCCCCTCGCCTGGCCGGGCCCTGTGAGCCCCGCGCCTGCCCTCGGCCCTCGCCCCTCGGCCCTCGCCTGGCCGGGCCCTGTGAGCCCCGCGCCCGCCCTCGGCCCTCGCCCCTCACCTGGCCGGGCCCTGTGAGCCCCGCGCCCGCCCTCGGCCCTCGCCCCTCGCCTGGCCGGGCCCTGTGAGCCCCGCGCCTGCCCTCGCCCCTCGCCTGGCCAGGCCCTGGGCGCGCAGCTCCAGGGACAAGGGACAGCAAGCTAACTGAGTTCCTAGCCAGGCCCCACCTCGGTAGAAAGAGGAACCCCAAAGGGGCTGTTGGGTGGGGCGGGCTGCTTTGAGGTGCCTAGAGGCGCTCAGCTCAGGTGGGAGGCCCAGCTCTTGCTCTGGGCTCACTGGTGTCCACCCCAGGGGAGGGGGCAGACCCCAGAGTTACATCACAGGCACACAGGTCTTCCCTACTTGCGTGTCCTGACACCCCCTCCCTCCTCCTACTCTGCCTGCAGCTACGTGAAGCGCATGAAGGAGTTTGAGCGGGAGCGGCGGCTGCTCCAGCGGAAGAAGAGGCGGCAGCAGAGGGAGGCGGACGTGGCCAGAGGCCAGGGGTCCGGTGAGGTGGGCCCCGGGGTGGCCCTGTAGTGGCCCCGCCTACCACCCTGTGGACCAGTCAAAAGAATAAAAGCCTCCAGGGCCCTCAGCCCAAGCTCCGCCTCTTTCTTTGGTGTGCTGATCCCCAAGCCGACCCCCAAAAAGAAACACCGCTGAGTCTGAGTCCAGCTGGGCAGGCAGGTTTTATTCCAGACGCTGGAGAGCAGTGGTTCCCACTCCTCGCCCAGAATGACACTGGGGCGGGGGGGACACGAGCCTGGCTTGGCTGAGCCCGGGTGAGGGGGAGCCATTCAGAGCAGGAAGGGGATGATGGGCATGCGCAGGGGCGGGTAGTCTCGGAACTCCTTCAGGTAGCTGCGGTGCTTGCCCTTGGCCCAGATGGTCATCTGGGTGAAGCCCACCAGGGAGAAGAGGGCCACTGTGGGGTGGAGCAGGGGAGTCAGGGAGGGCTGCACACAGCAGGGACGGGCAGGGCCCCCTGGGGAAGGGGCAGCGGGCTCACCTGGGACACACTGTGTCATGATGGCAAAGCCAATCCAGGACCCCACCTGTGGGCAGAGCAGGCAGGGTGAGGGCGGGCAGGGCTGGGCAGCCCCAGCTGTTCTAGTAAGGGGATGGGACCCACACTCCAGTGCTAGAGGGGCCTGGAGTAAAGGGGGGACTACACGATGAAGCTGCCCCTCAGTCCCCAACAGCCACAAGCCCAGCTGGACACCTCCCAGGCCCCATAGAGGCCACAGTCTCTCCATTTCCAAATATTCCAAGTTCAAACTGCAGAAGCAGCTACGGAGCCAGGAACCGCCCCCTCCTAGAAGCTAGACCTCCACGTGGGACCCCAAGCCCCAGGAGGGAGAGGAGAGGAGAGGAGGGCAGACCCTCACCTCGTAGGTGTAATTGGGGCAGGACACCAGCAGGAAGAGCCACGTGAAGGGGTTCTTGGTGGGGTATGGGATCTTCCTGGTCTTAGACCCTGGGAGGACAGGACAGGAGTGAGACCCGCTGGCTCAGCCTGCCCAGGTGGCCATCCCCCCTGCCCGGAGCAGGCCACTCACCAGCTGGCCGCAGGTCCCGCAGGGCCATGTGGATGGAGAAGTTGCCGAGCTGGCAGATCTGTTAGAGAAGCAGGGTCAGCTCAGAGCACCCCCCACCCCTGCCGCCCGAACTCCCCGCACCCTGTCATCCGTCCCAGCCTGCTTACCACGAAGATGGCGAGCGCCAGTTTAACCTGCTGAGCTCCGTAAGCTGAAGAGGAAGCAGAGGGGAAGCCCGTGAGGGGAGAGCCTGAGTGAGGGGTGTTCACAGGGGGAGCAAGGTCCAAGGCCACTTACTGGGGGGCGTGTAGAGAGGGTGGTTGATGTAATAGGCCATCCACGCGGCGAAGCCCCAGTAGTAGGTGCAGTTCTGAAAGGGAGCAGGGCCGGGATGGAGCCTGGCCCAGTGGAGGGCAGGACCCAGGTGAGGGGGACGAGGGAGGGTAGGGCCGGGGGTGAAGGGCCTGGACGGGCAGCTGGGGGCTCACCTTGAAGATGTTGCGCAAGGGCATGGTGCCGTGGGAGAAGCGGTGCACGAAGAGCGTCTCCAGCAGGCGCTTGATGTAATGGAATGAGTGGCAGATGCAGGCGAGGCTGGGGGTGAGGGAGCCAGTTCAGCGGGGGCATGTCCAGCAGGCCTTCCCCTCCCCCTGCCACCTCCTCCCACCCGGCCCCACTCACTGTACCACCGTGTGCCGACTGGACGTGAAGTCGTATTTGTGGCCATAGATGAAGGGCACCCGGAAGTAGAAGAGCAGATAGATGAAAAGGGGCCCGGCGTACTCTGTCAGGAAGACCTGGGGAGGGGAGAGGTGAGTCACCCCCACGCGGCAGATGGGAGACGAGGCTGCTGGGAGAGGGGGTCTGCACGCACCGTTACCCAGCTGATCTGGGCCCCCAGGTCCCGGAAGTAGAGAGTGGCCGTGGTGCCCACGGGCAGCTTCTGCAGAATGTCCTCATCCTTCAGGGACTTGCCCTCTGCGGAGAGTCGGGCCAGGGCTCAGGGCCTGCCTGGGCCTTCGCCCAGGGCCACCCAGGAGCCCGGGGGCAGCCAAGCAGACAGCTGTACTCACTGGGGTCCAGGCGGAGCGACTGGCGGGCGGGGTACCACTGTGGGTCTGTAGGGAGAGTAGGGTGTCACAGCGCACAGCCTGGCGGGGCCCAGGGTCCCTACAGCTCCTCCGGCCCCCAGGCGAGATCTCTGAAGGCTCCAGGAAGAGCAGGCAAAGCGGGATGTTGTCCTTCCCAAAGCCCAGCAAGGGCGTTCCTGCTGATGGCCACACGGGGGCGGGTGCCCCAGGCAAGCCCAGAGAAGCCTGGGCCACCCTGGGGGCATCTCTGCAGGCCCTTGAGGGAGAGGCATGTAGGACGGGGTCCTACCTAGAGGGCCCTGCCCAGAGGGGTCACGGGGGCAGTGTGGCTGGGCCCTGGACTTACGGGTCTTGGTGAAAAGGTTCTTGATCTCGGCAATGGTGGCTTGGGGCTCCACCTGGGGGAAACAAAGGTCAGGGACAGGTAAGCCGTGGGCGGGGAGCCCGGGACCCAGGGTCCCTCTTGGTGAGGCGGGATGGACTGGGGTCCTAGGCAACTGCTATGGGAGGGGGGAGGGTTGGGGACCAGGCCCCCCAACCCATGTAGCGGACAAGGCAGCCATGGGCCTGAGGGCCATTTTAACCAGGAAGCCAGGTCACCCCCGGACTGGCTGGGAGATGGCGTGAGCATGGGAAGCCAGGCCCACGTCGCCTCTCCTCTCCACCCCCAGTCACAACTCCCCCCAGAGTAAAGGCCCTCAGCCTGTTCCAGACCTCCCTGGGATGGGACAAACCTCTTCCCCTGGCCTGGCCTCGGAGTGGGGCCAGTCTCAGGACTCCACCTCCTTCCCAGGCCCCAGAGCCGTGCAGGGTCCACCGAGGCTGCTTCACCTCCTCACACACTGGGAGGCCAGCTCCCGACCACACCCAAGGGCCAGGGTGCTCTACCCTGAGGGGCAAGCTGGCTGGGGCAGGCCCAGGGACAGTACCCCTCCTGCACACACTGAAGGGCAGGGGCTGGGCGTCAGGACCCAGGTGGAGGGGCACTCCCATCTCCCTGGGGGCCAGGAGCCCAGCAAGGGGTGGGTCGTAGGCCCAGCACCCTCGGGCCAGCACAGTCTGCACCACGGTCCTACCTTGTCCAGGAAGCACAGCTTCTCCCGCGTCTTTGCGTCCAGAATCTCCACCTCAAAGAAGAGAACGGCCTTTTTAGGTTTCTTGATCGTCTTGGGGGGCATGGGCCGGGGGAGTCCATTGAGACCAAAGACGGGGCCAAGGCCCTGGCTGGTCTCGCGGGCCACCACGCTCACGCTCAGGTCCATGCCTGCCCCGCTCTGCCCGCTGCAGCCCGAGGCCCCAGCTGCCGGCCGTCAGCCCCCACCACAGACCTCCCCGCGCGAAGTGCTCTGGGCCAGGCCAGCGAGATCAAATTCTGCCGCGGTGCTGGAAGGGAGCCCGTGCCTGCCTTGGCTCCGCCAGCTTCTGTGCAGATGTAACCTGAGTGGCCCAACAGCCACGGCCCGGCTAAATATAAAAACTGCTCCACACTGAGCCCCCCAGGAGCCACGCCACAGACCTCCTGGGAGGCGGGACCTGGGGGCAGCCCTCCAAGGCCTGAGTTGCCCTGACTGTAAGGCTTTCGAGTGGACACGGACCCCCAACGGCACGGGGGGAAGGGAGATCCCCAGAACAGGCATGGAGGTGCCTCCTGGCCTCCCTGCCCAGTGCAGAGCAAGGGCCAGTCACCAGGAGCAGGGTGAGAGGCCAACGGGCCGCCCAGGCCCCAGCTCAGGCCCGCAGTGCTCACTGGGCTTGGAGAAATCCCAGCTATTTCGAGAATCCGCAAGATAGATCATCCATTTCCCCTTCTGAGCTGTAAGAGACACTCTGGATTATTTTCCTTGTGCATTTGTGTTCCCAGGGAGGTGACAGATTCCGGCGTTACTGATGCAGAGAGCCTCTCTCTAAGTGTGGAAAGGGTCAGGAAACCAGGAAGTTTCCAGCAAGCACCCCCAGCCTAGGCCAAGACCTTGGTTCCCACCTCCCCGGCCTCCCTCTCCACCCAATTCTCACTAGGTCCACCCAGACCTTGTTCAAGGCCACCTCCAGGGCAGTCTTCTCACCATGTCAGCCCAACATAGCACCCTCGCCCAGGCCCTGAGCCCCCCAAAGCCCAGGGCAGACAGCCTGGGCACCCCCACACACTCCGCTCTCCCTGAGCCCCAGGCAGTGGTGGGACTGGTGGTGCAAAGGGGCAGTGCTGGGAGGGAAGGAGCCCCCAGGGGGATGTGACCCACCCATCCTATGCGGGTTCGAGAAGGCACCCGGGCCAGCTGTGAATGGTGCAAACTGCTGGTGGAGCTGGAGTGAGGCCCAGTAGGGCCCGAGCCCATCACGTGGGCCTGAGGGCCCCAGTGTAGGGCTTGATGCAGATCTTGCTAGACATGGCGACGTGGCAGGCAGGGCTGGGTCTGACCCCAAGTCAGCCACTGGGCAGCAAGTGCTGAGGACCCTTCCCGCCTGGCAGGCCCTCAGTCAGAGGCAGCATGGAGAAAAGGAGCAGATCTTAGAAGAACCCCAGGGCAGGGCCCCAGACAGGGCTCTCTGAGAGCACGCCCACCCACCTAGGGCCCCCCCCCCGCCAGGAGGAAAGGGCTCCCCTCACACACTCCACCACCAGTGGGAGAGGCAGGGGGCGTGGTGGGCAGCACACAGGACTGAATCCGGCCCTGCCACGCTGTCACTGGGTGACTCCGGGGCTGTCACTTCTGTCTGAGCCTCAGGCCGGAGGCAGGTAGCAAAGTGTGTACCTCGAGGGGCTGGCGTGGTACCTGACAGATGGGAAGTGCCCCCAGACCTCAGGCTGTGAGGACAGGCTTGAGGAGACCCCGAGGGCCTGCGATGAAGGGAAGGGGATGGGCCTGGGTTCAGATCCCGGCTCCCCTACTGGCCAGGGGGTCGCTGCAGCACACTGGCCTGTTTGCCCACCTATGCTCCACCCACCCCACGTCATGGACGGAGGGCAGGAGAGAGCCCGGAGCCCAAGAATTCCTGGCTGATGTTACTGTTACCGCGCTAGAGAGCGCGCCTGCTGTCAACCGGGGGCTCTGCATGGCCACGTGGCCTTGGGGGGCAGGTTACTGAACCCCTCTGAGTCACGGGGATAACAAGACCAGACAGAAGGGCCAGAAGCAGGGCGCTGCTCACGCTGCCCCGAGCGTCTGGCCCCAAGGGGACTCTTGGAAGAGGGAAGCGGTACAGGCAGAATGTGCCCGAAAGGGCGAGGAGAGCACGGCCCCGAGCAGGCAAAGGGCCTGCTGCCCTGTGGCTGCAGGTATATTAATAGTTCCTGGGTCCCAGGCGGGCAGTGCCCACATGCCTTCGGAGCTCGTGTGGTCCGCAGGAAGGCTGCACCACGTCTACTGGGAGAGCAGGCCTCCGAGTTCCTGCTGAACCACTCAACAGCTTAAAATACAACCAGCCCCTCTCCCTGCCGGCCAGCTGCTGGGGGAGGGCTGAAACCCTACCCTCTCCCCCCAACCTGGGCACCAGACCAGGACCCAGGAGGAGAGTATGGGCCGTCGGGGCCCCGACTGGCTGCTGGGAAAGGAAGCTGGGCAGCGAGAGGGGGCGGCTGGGACAGGGGCCACCCTCCCAGCAGCCGCCGCTGCAGCTGCTACCGCCGCCACCGCCACCAACGCACCCAGGCCAGCCTGAGGCCGCAGAGGAGCAGCGGCGCCCTCACAGAGGTAAGCCCGGCCCGTGGGGCAGCACTCAAGGCCCCGGGGCCACTGGGGAGTGGGTTGCCCCAGCTCAAGGCCACTGTGACGGGTTTGGTCCTCATTTCCCATTTCCTGTTCCCAAATCTCCACCGCAGGAGAGGTCCGAAAGGCCCTGGGCAGGGCAGGGGGGTGGGGATGCAGTGTGGGGGGAGCCGCAGGACCTCTCTACCATCGTACAACTGCCTGTGCCTCTCTAAATATTTCAGAAAAGTTAAATTTTTAAATTTTAAAAGCCAAGTGGGAAGAAAAAAAAAAATTAAAAATTTTAAAATTTTAAAAAATAAAAAATAAAAAATAAAATATATATATATATATATATTAGGTAAGAGAAGTCAGGTACAAAGGGGTCACATGTTTATGTGAAATGCCCAGAATAGGTAAATGGAAGGAGACAGAAGGCAGACTGGTGGTTGCCAAGGACGGGGGGAGGGGAAATGGGAGTGTCAACTAACGGGGACCGGGTCTCCTTTTGGGGTGATGAAAAAGTTGTGCAACTAGACAGAGACGGTGGCTGCACAACACTGTGAATTAAATTCACTTTTAAATGGTTAATTTTACGTCATGTGAATTTTACCTCAATAAATCATTTTCTTAAAGGGTGGGGCTAGCAAACCGGTCCCGATTACCCATAAAAAGAAAAGGTCCAGGGGCAGGGAGCAGCAGAGGCTACCCACGCCTCCACCCCACCCGGATGAGGGCCTAAATATGGGGGAGCCCATCATGCACTTCCCAATCTTCAGTCCCTGAGCTTACCCCCTACTCCCCCCTCCGCCCTGCTCTGTGCCCCAGCACACTCCCGTGCCCTACGCTTGTCACACACACTCACACACCCCTGAGCCTGCCCAGGCCTGAGGCCAGCCTGCGGTGGGGGCCCAGGATAGGCGCAGGACTGGGGTGAGGGGCACGGGTGGCTGCGGGGCAGAGCCCCAGGCAGGGGTCCCGAGCACAGAGGGGGAGGCAGCAGGCTCAGGCCCCACCCCGAAAGGCAGGCAAGGGACAGGGAGGAGGGAGTGGTGGGACTTTCTCAAGGAGCCGGGGGCAGCTCTTCCTGTCCCCATGGAGGGAAGGGGCTGGGGGGACAAGGGGGCGGTGATCTGTTCGAAGGATGAATGAAGCAAACCCCGTGAGGGTGTCACTGACCTGAAGTCCGGCCACTGGCCACAGGCAGGGGGTGTGGCCCCAAAGCCTCAGGCACAGTGGCCAGAGGACAAGGACAGGCAGGAGCCCTGGCCTGGGGCACAGGAGGGTGGCTCTACGATGACAGTTCCCCAGCCTGGGAGGAATTCTCACCCAGAGGCCCCAGATTCCGGGGCCCAGCCAAGGGCAACTCATGGCAGCACGAGGTCAGGGCTGGGGGGAGAGGGGAGGGCCGGACAAGGGGCAGGGCACAGCCCACCCTGCAGGCTGCAGCCCTGCCCCACCCAGAGCCACTGCCAGGCAGCAGGGCCCACAGGCTTCACTGCCTTCACGGAAATAAAGATGCTGCTGATCAAGGTAGCCATAGTAGAAGGAGGGGTGCCCACTTTCTGTGCACCTGTTTCAAGCTAGCATGGGTGCCCAGAGCCTCAGGTAGACAAGGCTCTTGGGATGGTCCCCACGTGGCAGATGAGAAAACCAGGGCTCAAGAGTAGGAGAGGCTCAGGGCCTTTGCACATGCTGTTCTCACTGCCTGAATCGCTCTCCCCCAGACCCCACAGGGCTCCTCCCTAACCTCGTCAGTGAGGCCCTTCCTGACTGTCAACTTAAAATAGCAACCCAGACATTTACCATCAGCCTCCCAGGGGATGGTCAGCTCCAGAGGGCAGGGACTGTCCTGTCCTCAGTCGCTTCCCAGCACCCGGAACAGAGCCTGGCAAGCTGTTCTCCATAAACACCAAACACCTGCGGGAGGCACCTTGCCCAAGGTCACGTAGGCACCTTGCCTCAAAGTCCCCTCCCCACCAGCCTCTGAGCCAAGGCCTCTCCCTCACTCCTCCTTCACCACACTTGGGGGGATGGGGGCCTGCCCACAACACCAGACCCCAGAGCAGAGGTGGGTGCCCCAGTGCAGGAGCTGCTGCAGGGGGGCTTTCCCTAGCCTGGGCCGGTGGCCTCGCTCCAGGGAAGCCTCTGTGAGGCCTGCAGACACACCCACCCAGCTCCGGTGACCCTGTGCAGCCCAGCATTCTGGCTGCCAGACCCTCCTCCAAGGAGGGGGGCACCGCTCACCCACGGAAAGGGTCAGTGATAGGCCAGCTCTGGCTCCTAGGGAACCCTTTCTTCACCAGCATCCCCAGCACAGCAGGGGCTCCACGCTGACAGGCTCCACACACCCTGGGCCCTTGGAGGCGGCAGCAACACAGGCACAGCGGCCCCTCACAAGGAGGCTCTGAGGTCAAAAAGACTCCCCTATTTCCTGGCTGTGTGGCCCTGGACGAGTAACCCAACCTCTCTGAGCCTCCATTTCCTTATCTACAAAGTGGGCTGCCCCCACCTGCTATCTCACAGGGTTACTGTAAGATTTACAGATAATAACAACCACCATTCCGGTCTGTGTGAGGTCCGGGGTGGGGTGCTAGTGCACAGGGGGTGCCGGAACAGAGAACAGTGGCATGTTCTGCACCAAGAATTATGGGGGGGGGGGGGGGCGGTCAGGAGTGGGGAGGATGGCCATTTTAGACACAGTGGTCAGGGAAGGCCTCCCTGAGAAAGTACACAGACATGTCCAGTCTAGAATAATTCTTATAAAGAATAAATGTTATCAGACCGATACTAGCAAAACAGAAGTGGCAGACGCACAGGGAGACAGGCCCCTCCTCCCCAAATCCTCACCACGATCGTGAAGGGGCCCAACCACACCAAGGTCAGAGAGGTGGTGCAAGGAGCTGATGACAGCGAGCCTGAACCCTAACAATAGCAAGACACGTGCGGATGGCAGAGGCTGGGCTGCGGCAAGCGTCCCTACTGTACTTCATCACCACCACAGCCGAGGCGGCAGCCGCCGAGACTGCTCCGCTCTCCACTGCCCCCTTGTGGCCGCGGCCTCTGCTCCCACCAGCTGGAAGGGTGTGCACAGCAGCTGGAGCTCCAGGTGAATGAACCGGGTACATCCGGTGCAGGATGGGATCAAGAGAGTGAACACTAACTCTGGCTCTACCACTCACCAGCCAAGAGGCCTCGGGGAGCCATTGCCTCACACTCCTTCCTTCATTCATTCATCCTTTCCTGCCTCCCCTCTTCCCCTGGGCACTGCAGTGAACAAACCGCTGCCTTCACAGAAGCTGCATTGCAGGCGTGGGCTGGGGGTGGGCAGGGACACACAATAAATAGTGGCATGTTTTGCACCAAGAGTTGTGGAGAAAAAAGAGAAAGGTGGCAGGGGTGGGGTGGGGGAGTATGGCCATTGTAGACAGAGTGGTCAAGGAAGGCCTCCCTGAGGAAGGGGCATCTAAACAAAGGCCAGTGGAACTGAGGGAACAAGTCATGCATACATCCAGGAGAAATGCGTTCCAGGCAGAGGGAACAGCCACTGCAAAGGCCCTGAGACTGGACTGTGCCTGGCGTGTTTAAGCAGCAGGCCAGTGTGGCAGGAGCAGAGTGTGGAGGGGGACAGCGGGAAGACACAAACAGGGAAGTGACGGGGCAGATCCTGCAGGGGGACTGTGGGCACAGGGAGGACTCTGGCTTTTACGCTCAGTGAGGTGGGAGCCATGGAGGGTTCTTGAGCAGAGGAAGGATGTGACCTGACTCAGCTGTTCCTAGGCAACCCCGTGGGAAGTGGGAGACCAGGGCAGAAGCAATGATGAGGGCAGGAGTAGGGAGATGGCCACGGAGGGGGTGAGAAGTGGACAGACTATGAAGATGGAAGTGACCAGATGTGCTGATGGTTTGGATGTGGGGATGGGGGGCGGGGGTGGGTCTGAGGTTCTGACCTGAGCCTCAGAAGGGAGGAGCACTAAGTAGGAGGGCGGCGGGAAGGGCAGGCACCGCCTGAGCCCAGGCTGGAAGTCTGCAACTGCTGCTCTACCCTGTGGGAGCCGCTGCACAGGCAGGGCACCCGGGGCCCAGGCACCAGTGCCCAGAAGGCCTCCCAAGCCAGGAGCCTGGGCCCCTCTCAAGCTTCAGTTTCCCCATTTTCATAAACACAGCCAGGCCCAGTGTTCCTCAGGCCCCTCCCACCTGTAAACAAGACACAGTGGCCTCATGGCAGAGTCTACATCCCAGGGCCTGGGACAGGGGCGGGCACAGGCCTGAGAGTCAGCTTGGACTCCTGGGCACCCTCATCACCTCCCGCTTCCGTGCGTCCTAAGATGGAACCTGCCCAGTGGGTATGGGTTAGAAGCGCAGCTGCTTCTCAAACGCCTCTCCTCACCCTCTCCTTTCAATCCCCACGGCAGCCGAGGGAGCTGGAGCCGTTAACTCCATTTCACAGATGGGGAAGCTGAGTTCCAAGGGGTGAGGAGTGCACCCAGCTCACGCAGCAGTAAACTCCTGAGCCCAGACCCCCACCACACACCGGCCTCTGGGGCGGCACCCCCAGCCAGCGCGCGCCCCGCAGAGGCCCCCGTGCAGTGAGGGTGCAGTACAGCACACCCGGCCTGGAGCAGGCTCGCTGGGACCCCACGAGGTCTGCCTGCCAGAAGAGGGCTCTTCAACCAGGGTGCCTTGTGCCGGACAGCCTGGCACAACCCAGTCAGTGCCTGCAGGGGAGTGTGGGCTCTGGTGGGTGACATCTCCCGAGGCGGGGGCACAAGAGGCCTAGGTGCGGGTAGAAGCCCGGCTCAGTGCAACCTAGAACTCCAGGCAAAGATGCAGAGGGCCCAGCAGGTCCTTCAGCCGGCCGACCTGGGCACTCTCGGCCCCCAGAGCGCCCACACGGGGCACAAGGGCTGCCGCACCCAGAGGATGGAGGCCTGGCCCTGAGCAGCACATGCCAGACTGGCTCACCCACTTCACAAATGCAGAGGCTTGAGCGTGTTCACCTACACTCAGCAGCTCAGCCCTTTCGGCTCCCTCTCCCTTCCACTTTCCAGAAATATCGAAGTCACACTACTCGTGCCAGGGCAGCTGAGAAGACCTTGGGCTCAGCTGCCAGGAAGCCAGCACAGGCCACACCTGCTCGGCCAGAAATACCTCCTTCCCCAGTGGCCTCACTCATGACCCCATTTCTCCTGGGGGGATTGCACAGCCTCCCTGAGGTACCACAGTGGTTGGGGGGGGGGGGAAAGTTGCCCAGGGTAGAAAGGGCAGAGAGAGACTGACCACCCACTCCCAGGTCCTCAACCAGCCGGCTCCTGCCTCCCGCCCCTGGTAGCCAGAGGAGAAGTGGCAGGGTCTGAATGCCAGTGTCCCTCGGCTCTGGGATCCGGGGTCAGGAGAAGCTGGCAGAGCTCCAGGCAGCCCAGTAGCATCCAGCCTTGAAGGACATTCTTCGGGTGCTCGGGTGCCCCGGCTGGTTGCTGCGACCACAGAAGGCCCAGGATGAAGGAGATGCTGGGCCAACACAGCAGGACTCTGGGTCTTGGGCCTGAGGGGGCCATGCTCTTTGACCAGCTGTTTGCTGGTGCCCACAGCCCACGCACCTCCCTGGGCAGTTACCGGCCTCTGGGGCCTCCAGGGGGCGCTGTCCTGGACAGAGCTGCGCTGCAAGGGCCTATTCCATTGGAAGTGCCGTCACTAGCATCGTCTATCAGATGCTTACTTTGTGCCAAGAACTGTGCTAAGACCTTTACCTGCACAAGTCACCTAGCCTCACCTGCGCCTGTAAGCTAAGGACTGTGACCCCAGTCAGGTGGCTCGGAAAACCAGGGCTCGGAGACTAGGGGGCCCTTGCCCAGGGCACGCAGCCCAGGGAAGCACCAGAGCCAGCACCGACCCCGCCTACCTGGGCCCAAAGACTCCACTGCTCAGCATCACAAAGCAATACCTCCTCCACTCTGGAGAACAGGGCCAAATGCTAACAGAAAAAAAAGCAGGAACAAACCCTGGACCCAATTATCTGGAAGGCAGCCCCTCCCCCACTTCCCTGCTGACATTACAACTCCAGCACACCTAGTCTCCAGAGGTCTGGACAATGCAGAACATGTCACCTCCACAAGGAGCGCCCTTGGGAGGCTAAGCCTGCTTGTCCCCCGGCCCCAGCCTCCCTTGGCCCCAGCAGAGTCAGGCCATACCAAGGGCGAAAGGCCTGTCACCCCGATACCACCCAGAGGGGCTCAGGCAAGATCAGGAGCTCTCTCGACACTTCCTGCATGGTTTCCTGCCCCAGGCTAAAGCCACCAATGAGCCTGGAAAACCAATGCCATGGGGGTGCGGGGGGTCCCCAACACTGAGCGAGAGGCAGTGCTGCAGAGGCCAAAGGCAGACCAACCTCCCTGCCTGAGCCCTGTCTTCTCCATCTGGTAAATGGGAATGTTTGTAAGAGGACCTGACAGATGATTCCCGTGGTGGATGTGGCTAAGAACCCCGCCTAGTGGTCCTGAACCCTGCCTGCTTATGAAACCCACCGGAAGAGCCCTGGCTTGGACAACTCAGACAAGGAAATCGGGATCTCTGATGGAGGGCCAGGCACCCACAGCTTCAAAAGCTCCCAGGTGACAGATGGAGGCAGCCAACTCAACCCGGACTGCCTTCCTCAAACAGGGTCCTGCCCTTTGCATGATGCCCAAAACCCTTACCACATCTGACTGACACTGACTGACGTGCCCTCCCAGACCCTTCCAGTGGAGCCTCAGCCAACCCCCTTGGTCGCTCTCTACCCCTTCCCTGCTCCCTTCCCCAGCACCAGCAAGCAGGGTGCCAGCAGCCAGCCTGCACCAGCTCATGCTGGCCTGTTAGGTTTGCATGGTTACCCCCCTTTACAGACGAGGCAGCCAAGGCTCAGGAGCCCCAAGGACACATGAGTTACAAGCTCCAGGGGCAGGGCCCTGCCTGCTTTTGCTCCTTAGAACTGAACGCTCTTCCTCCAGGGCTGCCCCTAGCCCCAGACCCCCGGAAGATGGCCCAGATCTGCACCCCTGCACCCCTGGCCGGGTCAAGGTTGGTGACCACATCTGGTCTCTCTCCATCTCTGGGCAGGAAGGCACTGTCAAAGCTGGAAGAGGTGGTGAGGCTGAGCTCTGCGGACACAGGCTGACCGAAGCAGCAGAAGGCGCTCATCCAGGCCGACCGACGCCCAGCGCGCCCAGCCCAGGTGCAGCAGGCAGGTCAGTCTACACCGGGGGAGTGCCACTTGCATGACAGCCCAGTCTGGGACCCAGGCGGCCAGCCTTATACCCGCAGCAGCAGCTACCAACTCCTGCATGCTCACAACGTGCAGGCAGGGAGGCAAGTCCTCGACACAAATTATCTCCTTTACTATTAATCCCCTTTTCCAGGTGAGGGCACTGAGGCTCACTCATTCACTGCATAAATAGTGACTGAATACCTACTACATGCCAGGCACTGTGAAGGACTCTGGGGGTTCAGCCCTAGAAGGAGAGAAAAAAATCCTTGCCCATATGGAACTGACAATTTCGCAGAGAACAAAGACGATAAAATAGTTACACGTGATATGTGCCATGGGAAAAACAAATCAGGAAAAGGGGACAGGGAGGGACAGGTGAAGGGAGCTGGCAGTTTCGTGTAAAGTGGTCAAGAAAGGCCTCCCTGAGGGGATGTTGAGCCAAGCCCTGAAGGCAGTTAAGGAAAGGGCAGTTGAGAGATCTGAGAGCATGTAGGCAGAGGAATGGCCTGTGCAAAGGCCCTGGGGTGCAGCATGCTTGGTGTGCTCAAGCAACAGAGCCAAGGCCCCCGTGGCTGGGGTCAGGGTGGGTAGGAAGAAAGAAGGAGGTGAGGGCAGGGAGGTGATGGGTCATACAGGGTCTCCTGGGCCAGGTGAGGACTGTGGCTTCTACTCTGAGTGAGGTGGGAGCCACAGAGGGTTCTGGGCAGAGGAGGGATGTGACCTGGCTTGGGTTCTTAAAGGATCCCTCTGGACTATAGGGGAATAAGGGTGGAAGCAGGAACACCAATAAGAAGTTACCAAGACAGGGGCTTCCCTGGTGGTACAGTGGTTGAGAATCCACCTGCCAATGCAGAAGACACAGGTTCGAGCCCTGGTCCGGGAAGATCCCACATGCCACGGAGCAACGAAGCCCGTGCGCCACAATTACTGAGCCTGCACTCTAGAGCCCGTGAGCCACAACTACTGAAGCCTGCGCTCCTAGAGCCTGTGCTCCGCAACAAGAGAAGCCACCACAATGAGAAGCCCGTGCACCGCAACGAAGAGTAGCCCCCACTCTCGCCGCAACTAGAGAAAAGCCCGCGCACAGCAACGAAGACCCAACGCAGCCATAAATAATTAAATAAATAAATTTATTTTTTTTAAAAGAAGTTATCAAGATAAAGGATGGCTTAGACCAAGGGGTCAGCAAACTGTGGCCTACAGGCCAAATCTGGGCCACCACCTGTTTTGGTACAAGCTAAGACGGTTTTTACATTTTTAAACAGTTGGAAAAAATCGGAAGCCTATTTTATGGCACATAGGAATCATACAGAATTCAAATTTCAGCATCCACAAAGTTGCACTGGAACACGGTCATGCTCTCTGGTTGACATATTGTCTAGGGCTGCTTTTGTGACAGCGGCAGAGTTGAGAAGCTGTCACAGAGATTGTATGGCCTGCAAAGCCTAAGATATTTATTATCTGGCCCTTCACGGGTCAAGCCTGCCAATCCCTGGCCCGGGCCAGGTGATGGCAGCAGTACTGATAAGAAGTGGTTGTATGCCACATGTATTTTGAAGGCAGAGATACAGGATTTGCTGACTTCTGGACATGAGGTGTGAGGGAAAGAGCTGAGTCAAACAGCCTGGGGCCTGGTGATGAGAAGACTGCAACTGCCATTAACTGGCAGGGGTTGGAGTGGGGGCGGCAGCACAGGTTGGTGGTGGGGAATCCAGCCTCAGTTTTGGACATGTTAAGTCTGAAATGCCCACTGAACATCCCCAAAGAGATCCAGCTCACTGAAAAACACCACTCCTCCTCCCTGGGATCACATCAAAATATCTGGAAGCGAGCAAACTCAGCACTCTTCGAACCCTTTTTGGTCATGTATCCCTAAAATAATTTTGCAAATTGCATGTCCCCCCCCCACCAAAAGATTTTTAAGTTGACACCTAATATTTTTTACCTGAGCTTGAAGAGTTGCAAAAGATGTCACTTCTGGCCAACTGTAGATATTGCAAATTTTATGTAAACATTTACAGGGCCCTGTTAAATCTCACCAGAGTCTAAATACTTGAGTAATATCATACCTACCATCATTCCTTTAAAAGGAAAAAGCTATAAACAAGCTCTTTAATATTTGCTCCTTTTTCACCTTGAAGTTGAATTCTGTTCCTGTTCCCCTCCCCCATGGAATTTTATCCAAATACACGCTTGTGATTGAGGGTTATTACTGAGTATCCTACCTATTCCTCAAATTGAAATTAAATTTCTTAAAAACATTTTCATGAGCTAAGGCTTTAAGTGTAAAGAGAAAATCCTTCAGGATGAGTTATCATTACAATATCAGCTAAACATACATCATAAACATAAATCATAAATCATCAACAACTGTTACTAAACATTAACCATAACAGTACAGTAAGTTACTGGCACTGCTTCTCTCAATGGCATGGAGGCACCCTTTTTCACAATTAGTTCATGGAGCCAAGGTGAATATTTCTTATTGCTAGAATGAGCTACAGCTTTTATTCTGACATTTCTTTATTTTCTAAGTAAACACTAAGAAACCCAGTTCACATAAATAAGCAGATGAGAATGGACAGAGTTTTGTTAAAGCAAAAAAAAAAAACAAAAAAAAAACAAATCCCAATTCTGGGAACTCCTTCCGAGTTACTGGCCCAAAGTCTCACAGCGGTCTAGTATCAAAAATATCTGTAAGGATCTTCCAGCTGCCTAGCCCATTAGGCACCACTCCACTGTTTTTCTGAAAGCAGTGACTTGTGACCTGGTCCCCAGGGCCTGGTGTTGCTCACTTGCTCACCCCCATGCAGGTCCCCAAGAGCATGAAGCGTGGCAGGCATTACCCAGTCAGGGTGGGAGACCCAGACCCCACCTCCCAGTCCAGTCTCGGGCCCAGGGGCCGCCTTCCAAGGCTCTACATGGCCCAGAGGAGCTTTGAGCAAGCCCATCAAACCTTCTAGGACATAAGCCAGAGGGCTCTACCCAAGGATGGCTGCGGCCACCTACTGCACAGCAATCCTGTTCCCTGTACTCCCTGAGACGCCAGGCCCAGGCCAGGGAACTCACAGAGCCCTGGAAACAGTGTCCGGGGCCCAAGCAGAGCTAGGATGTGCTTGCTACACAGAGACCTGCAAAGGACTCAACCACATGTGGAGGGCATCTGGAACCCCCCAAGAGCCTTTTCCGCTGACTGAGAAGTTCCTGTTCTTCATCTGCTGAGCAAACTGAGCCCTTGATATGCCAGGCCTGTGCTAGGGGCTGGGCTCGATGATGAACAGAAAGACCTAGGTGTGACAGCAGCATGCTGGGCGGTGATCCAGGTGCTGGGATACAATGGCCAAGCCCCCCCCTCCCCCGCGCCCGACTGGGCCTGCTCACGCTCAAGGGGAACATGGGCAAAGAATCTGTTACGTAACATGAGGTCAGGGTGTACCAGTTGCTGGAAGAAAAGAGCTGGGCAGGGAGCCCAGAGGGCCACAGGAGGTGGTCAGGAAAGGCCTCTCTAAGGAAATGCGATCTGAGCCAGCATGCGGCTCCCTGAGGAAAGTGCAGAAGCCCTGAGGCAGCACAAAGCTTGGCAGGGCTCAGGAACATCAAAAGACTGGAGCACAGCGTACTTGAGGGCACGCAGCTGTGGAGGAAGCCGGAGTGGAGGCCAAGACAAGTACTTTGGGTTTGCCCTGCCTGTATGTGTAGGTCTCTAACAGGCAAGCACACAATCACTAGATCCACGTCAGGGTGACAGAGGAGAACCTCACACAAACAGCTATCAGAAGGTACTAAGTGCTACGCGGAGAACCAAAACAGGAGGAGTGACAGGGTGACAAGTGTGGCCTGAGTGGGTCAGAGGGAGCCCTTCAGAGGAGGTGACATTCGAGCTGAGACCTGAATGACGGGATTCGCTGACAGGACGAGGAGAGCCACCTCTCCAGAAACTGTCCCAGCACTGGGATTTCCCCGGGCTCAACCCCAGCCCGTCCTCTGTGGATCCCACCTCCAGCCAGGGGATTCCGTGAGACCTGATCCTCTGCAGTGGAGAGGATTCAACAATACACTGTTTCAGACTCTACATATCTCCCCAAGAATTCTGCTATTACCCTCACGCACAAAGAGACACGCTCCCTCAACCCCACCTCCTGAGAAGCAGCAATTCGGCAACTCCCCCAGCCCACCCTTCTCCTTCTGAGTTACCTTCTTGAGGCGTCCTGGGAGACAGCTTCTCCTCACAAGACTGCAAGCTGCAGCTCTTGGACCCCCTCAAGTTCAGCCTGCTTCCTGCTGCTCTATAAAGCCCCAAATGCTAGGGTTAAATTGCCCTCCCTGCCAGCTTGAGAGATCCACTCCCACCCTGAGGACAGGCGCCGTTCCCTCAGGCCCAGTTCCCACACAACCAGCACGGTCCCCAGCCAGTGCTCCCTGGTCCTTTTAAAGAGGAAAAAAAGAATTCAGAAGGCCCTGGGGGATGGCACAAACCCTGCAGTCTCCCGGGCTGCCTGAATGGCCCATGAGTTCTGCTTACATAAGAGCCTCGTTCGAGCAGGGACAGGGCTGTGCCAGCCTGCCAATCCCCACAAGCTACTGAGAGGCCCTTTATCCCCCAGAGGGCTGGGAGACGCTCGTGGCCCATCTCTAACTAACCATGGGACTGGGGGGGTGGGTGAGCCCCAAACACCACCCACAGCGCACTTGTCGGTAATGAGCACTCCCCCTCATGTTTACATAACACACACCGTAGTGGGAGGGCCCCCCCCCCAAGGACTTAGCAATAAACTGCCCTCTGAAAGTTAAACTTTTAGGTAAAATAAACAGGAAAAAGAAACTTCCATCACCATTGGGACAAAGTCCACAGGTGTCTGGGTGTCTACAAAGGCTTGCCTTGGCCAGCCAACCACGGAGTCTGGCCTCCAGGCCTCTGCACAAGCTGTTCTCCTCCCTTCCCGGAAGACCTCCTCTTTCAGGCCTCGGCTCAGATGAAGACACCCTGAGGGCAGAGGCTGTGGTTCGTTCAGCCCAGTATTCCTGGCGTATGACAGGTATAGAGAAAAAAATATGTATATATGTTGGAAGGAATGAACTAATAAATAGACGATGGACTGGAAAATAGGTGAGCAGAGCCCACCACGGAAGAGTGCCCAGACCAGCAGAACCTGCCAGCAACCTGTGCAACAGTGACGGGCAGGCCCACGTGCAGTCTTGGAGGCTCCTGTCTCAGCATGCCCAGGTTCCAGAAAGGGGGGAACACGACACTTGTGGCCAGGGTGGACCCAGGGCTTACGACCACCCCGTAAAGCCAACTCCCCTAGGTTGGGACCACTAAGGACGGGTCGCACGGGGCCACCCGAGCCCAACACATGCAACACTGGACTCACCCGGGTCCCTGCAGCAGGCCCCCACTCACCCTTCTACTACTCCCTGTGAGCCTGACCACAGGGAGAAGATGCATTCATCTACCCATTCGGAAGCTGCAGGAACAAGACACCAAGAGCCCCTGCCCTCAGGGAGCTCACAATCTGTCCGGGTAGAAAGACCATCAAGTTCCCAAATGAAAACACAACCACAGCCCAAGGAGGGCCAGAGGAGAGGAACAGAGTGCAGGGGTCACGCTCCAGACAGGATGGTCAAGGAAGGCCTCTCTGAACGACGCTGAAGCTGAGCTCTCAATAACAAGAAGGGAGCAGGGACTTCCCTGGTGGTCCAGTGGTTGAGAATCCGCCTTCCAATGCAGGCAGCGCGGGTTCGATCCTTGGTCAGGGAACTAAGATCCCACGTGCCACAGGGCAACTAAGCCTGCACGTCGCAACTACTGAGCCCGCACACTCTGGAGCCCATGGGCCACAACTAGAGAGAAGCGCACGCACCGCAATAAAAGATCCCACGTCCCACAAATGAGACCCAGTGCGGCCAAAAATAATAAATAAATAAATATTTTTTTTAAAAAGACAAAAAAACAAGAAGGGAGCAGGCATGGGAAAAAACAGAGGGAAGATCACTTCTGGCTGAGGGAAGAGCCTATGCATAGGGCAGGGATGTAGATGTGGATGTCTGAGACAAAAGCAGTACAGCAACGAGTGAGCAGAGCAGGGGGCAGAGGAGGACCAGAAGACTCTGAGGGGAGTGTTTTCAGGCGCGGAGTGCTAAGATCCTCCCCCCTACACGGGAGAGACCCTCTGGCTGCTGCTGGGTGGGGAACATAGCCAGGAGGGGCAAGAACTGAAGCGGTGCACTGGTGAGTACGAAGGCTGTGACAGGCATCAGAAGACCAGGCCCACTTTGAGCACCTGCCTCTTGGAACGGTTCTTTGTCACAAAAGTTAAAAAGTGGGTTCTGGGGAGTTCCCTGGTGGCCTAGTGATTAGGATTCGGCACTCTCACTGCGGAGGCCCGGGTTCGATGTCTGGTTGAGGAACCATCCCGCATGCCACACAGCACAGCCAAAATACAAAAAAGAAAAAGGTGGGTTCTGACTGGGGTTTGACTTCGCTGAGGGTCATCCCATAGAGGAGGACGGAGCAGATCATCCCAAAATGTGACTTTAGTGTATGTGATGTTATATCAGAACTGATCTTTGGCATCTGGGTTTCTTCCTCCATCTTCTGGGCATACTGTTTAGCAAGAATCCATCTCCGTGGGCCTTGTTCACTGACAAGTCATGATGCGTTCAAAACAGGCCACATGCAGGGCTTCCCTGGTGGCTCAGGGGTTAAGAATCCACCTGCCAATGCACAGGACATGGGTTTGAGCCCTGGTCTGGGATGATCCCACATGCCGCACAGCAAATAAGCCCGTGCACCACAACTACTGAGCCTACGCTCTACGGCCCGCGAGCTACAACTACTGAGCCTGCACTCCACAACTACCGAAGCCCACGCGCCTAGAGCCCGTGCTCTGCAACAAGAGAAGCCACCACGATGAGAAGCCCGTGCACCGCAACAAAGAGTAGTCCCGGCTCACTGCAACTAGAGGAAGCCCGCACACAGCAATGAAGACCCAACGCAGCCAAAAATAAAATAAATTAATTAATTAAAAAAAAAAAAAAGAGGACACATGCAGAAAGCATTTCAGGTGGCATCACTGATGCAGATCTGTTTTTATCCACCTAACCATTTGTCCTTATCCGCCTAATGATTTGTACCTTGACTATGGGCCAGGAAGTGTGCTGGGCACTTCACACTCCCCAGTGGCCCTCCAAGACAGGTGTCTTTATCCTGGCTTCATGGATGAGAAAACTGAACTGTCCCGAGACAGTTAAGAAACTGTCCCAAGAGCAGACCCGGTGGCTTCCAAAGGCCAAGGCCACTCGGCCACACTTCATTCCTTCCTCAGGGCATGAATGCCTGGGCCAACCCACAGTGAAGCCCACTTTGAATCTAGCAGAACCCAGGCTCTGCCGCTCACTAGCTGTGTGACCTTGGGTACATCTCTTCACTCCTCTGGGCCCTGGTTTCCCCATCTGTCAAATAGGGATAAGAGGACTTTCCCTGGTGGTGCAGTGGTTGAGAATCCGCCTGCCAATGCAGGGGACACGGGTTCGATCCCTGGTCCGGGAAGATCCCACATGCCAGGGAGCAACTAAGCCCGTGCGCCACAACTACTGAAGCCTGCGCTCTAGAGCCTGCGAGCCACGACTACTGAGCCCACGCGCCTAGAGCCCGTGCTCCGCAACAAGAGAAGCCACCACAATGAGAAGCCCGCGCGCCGCAACGAAGAGCAGCCCCCGCTCGCCGCAACTAGAGAAAGCCCATGCGCAGCGACGAAGACCCAATGCAGCCAAAAATAAATAAATAAGTTTAAAATTAAAACAAAAAAATAGGGATAAGAATAGTACCAACTTCATAGGTTTACTGTGAGGGGTAAATGAGTTAATTGATAAAAAGCACTTAGAGTGAGCACTGTATCAGTAGTGGCTTTCATCATGATGCTCTGGCTGTGCCCAGGTATTAAAACATCCTCAGCTGCCACTGTCCGTATCAGCAAGAGGGTGTTAAGACCTCGCCTGAACTTGACCAACCAGCCCAAGGTCTCGGGCTTTTCTCACCCTCATCCAGCCAAGCCTGTCAGTGAAAGTACAGGGTTTCCCAACCAAACTCAACTGCGTTAACAAGAGAGGTAGTCTTTGGGGAGCACGGTCCCCACCCCCCCACGCAGGGCTGTCAACTCTCCACCTTTTTCACTCCTCAGGAACCAGTTATTCAAGAGGCTCCGCTAGGCTCAGGGTTCCCCGTCCCCACCCCAGTGCCCCACCAGTGGGCTCCAACAGCTGCCCCGCCCCGCACCCGCCCAGCCACACCCAGCACTCAGTTTCTCCCGCCCACCTCCTCCACCCAGGCCCCGCCAGCCACTGGAGTCAGGCAAACCGGAGGCCAAGGCCCAGCTCCACTGCTTCCTGGCTCTGTGACCTTGAGCAGCTTAACCGACTTCTCTGAGCCTCAGCTGCCTTACCTGTCAAGTAGGAGTTAACACTGGTGCCCACCGGATCCGGTGTTCACAGGACTCAATAAACTCTGGTCGCTGTTATTACCAGCACCGCCAGCATCACCAGCAATGCCGCGGCTCTGGCTCTTCTACGGATGAGGAATCAGACAGACCTGGGTCTGGATCCTGTCTCCACTATGATGTAATCTTGGACACGTTCCTTCACCATTCTGAGCCTCCGGCTCTTTATCCACAAAACAGAGAGACAAGGAGTACCCCACCTCTCAGGGTTTTCGGAAGGACACGAGAAATGTGACCTGTCGCTGGTATTATTATCCAGCAACAAAAAGTAACCCAGAAAGAGGGGGATCAAAACCGGGCCCCCATCCTGCCTGCAAATGCAAAACCAATCTCAAAAGCGTTTTCTGAAGGCCTGTTGGATGCAGCCTGCAGAAAGGTGTGAGTGAAGAGATCAAGCAAGCCCCATCTCAGAGCACAACACTTTCCTGCAAACAGGCACCAAATTTAAGTGCAAAAGTCAGAAAAGTCAGAGACCAGCATATTAAAACAGCGCTTGATGGCCAAAAAAACAATCCAAATTATCCCTCACCTTCTACTTCAGAAGGACACAAGAATTCAGAAGAAAAAAGTATAGGAAACAGCAGACACTTAGGATGCCACCTCCCAGGTTAAACAGATATTTATATTTTACTCTATTTACATCAGATTCCTTTAAAAAAAAAAAAAATAGCTGAAGCCTTCCCTATGCCTTTTCCTCCCCCTCCATCTCTCCCCAAGCAACGGTTCCTCTAACTACTGTGTAATTCCCATACATTTCTCATCTCATATTACAATGTATCCTTTAAATAGGTATACGTCCATAAACAACACACATAAGTCTCATTTGGTATGTTTTTTAAATTTATAAAATCTTTTGCTATTTGCTTTTTTTCCACTCTATGGGATGCTTGGAGACTTATTAAAGGACCAGGTAAATCAAACTAGATTGTTTTTCATATAATGGAATCGTGCACAACAGTTAAAATAAATGAAACAGAGCTACATGTAGCACCTCTCCTTTTATGCATACCCCTTGATGATGTATTTCCAGCAATTTCATAATGTTCTTTATTGCTGGCCTTTGCTGTCACAATTAAACAGATTTTGCTCCAAGGAGCTCAGAGAGATTAAGTAACCTGCCCTGGGTCACAGTTATTTAGTGAGTGGCAGAGCCAGGCCTGTCCAAAGCCCATGCACCTATGGCACCATTACACATGAGTCTACGTTCTCCTTAATTTTCACCTTCCACCCAGTTTTCCGGCTCTGAACAATTGCCTCTTGACCAGAACTCTTGCTTCCAGAACTTTCGCATACTTATTCCTGTGGAGAAAACTGAAGCAAGAACCATATTGGTCGAGGATTATTCACAAGATGAGAACCAATAGAGCTACCCTTTTTTGGGGGGGGAGGGGGTGGAAGATCCTAAATGGGGCAGTGGGGACCCCATGAGGATGAGGCTGCCTTGCCTTGGGAACCCAGCTGTGGGAAATGGGCAGTGACCTGGGCCCAAGGAGGCTGAGAGGGACTGATCATTCCAGGAATTAACAGACTCACAAGATACAGCAACTATTCTTGAGCTGCTACTGGGATCGTTACTTTGACCTCTCATCTGCAATGGCAAAACAAAATTTAAAAAAAAAAAAAAAATCCTACAGCCTCGGATAAGCAGTTTCCTTATCGACCTTGCTCTGATCCCAAGACAATCCCAAGGCCTGGTCTGCCTTCCAAGGAACTGCTTCAGCCAAGGCCCGAGAGCGACATGTTCTACCTGCTTTGTCTCAATTAGGCCACTGAAGGGACACATCGTCCTCTCAGACCATAGAAGGGAGAATGGCAGTGTCAGCAAACTTATCACAGCAGCAGCAAATCTCCCCTCCAGCTGGAATCCTACCTGCCAAAAACATCAGACATCAACCCTCACTAACTCACTGTGTCCCTGAGCAAGTCCTGCACTGTTCTCAGCAGCATCTCTATCGCCTGTAAATTACACGTCATAATCTCCAAGGTCTCTCTCAGAGTCAAAAGGGTCTTTTTGGTGGGTGTTAATCACTCAGTGGATAGGGGGTCGCTTGGGGGTGGAAGGATGGACTTAGTCCCAAACAGAAATACATTCTTTGCTATGGATAACTGAAACCTTTTCTCCAACTGTTAAATGTGAGGGAAAGAATCTCTGCTATTTTTATTAATCTGCAACAAACATCCAGAGCTGATCGGCCTTAACACAACACTGTAAGACAACTATACCCCAATAATAATTTAAAAAAAAAAAAAAAAGCTGATCGGCGTGCTGTGCAAAGTGGTCTGGGAGACAACTGCTCCTCCTGTACAGAAATTCTATAGCTATCACCTCAGTGCTTACTTGGCAAATGTTAGCAGAGAATGATAACAGAGAACACAGCAAATTAACAATTTTATTTTCTTTCTCCAAGGTCACTTTGAACAGTGGGTTGGAAGCGCCTCCCTCCTTCTGGGAGGGAAAGGGTTTGAGTAAGGTAGAGCATGTCCTCCAATCCAAGCCATGGGCCTCAGGCTGTGCCCAGCTTCCCGGAACAAAAGTGCCCACCCCAAGGGTCCTCTGGGGCCTACTTTATCTGCCTGCCAACTAGCAAAACTAACTCCATTTTGTAAAAGGCCACACGTATCTTCCATCCTGCATCTTTCAAACTGAATGTGGCTTTTTCTCCAGGGTTACACAGAGGCTTTGAGAGGGAAAACTGTATTAGGAGAACGTTATTAGAAGAACTTCGATCTAAAATCATAAAGTTGAATGAAGTATGAGATTATTGAATGCTACCTCCTCATTTTTGAGCCATGTCAAAAATGATTAAGGACTTCTGGGTTAAAGGTTTCAAAATATTCTGGGTAAATTACCGCCAAAAGTAATAACAATAATAGTAGTAGTAGTAGTAGTAGTAGTAGTAGTAGTAGTAGTAGTAGTAAAGGGGGTGGGCAGAAGCAGTGGTATTCCACTCGTGAATAAAAACAAGAAATCTCTCCTTGTACTTACATGAGCCACCTAACATGATCAAATTCACAGAGACAGAAAGTAGAATGACAGTTGCCAGAGGCTGGGCAGAGAAGAGAAGGGGGGGTAGTGTTTAACAAGTACAGAGTTTCAGTTATGCAAGATGAAAAGAACAGAGTTCTGGAGATGGATGGTGGTTACAGCTGCACAACAATGTGAACGTACTTAATGCCACTGAACTGTACTTTTAAAAATGGTTAAGGTAAATTTTATGTGTATTTTACCACAATTTTTTTAATTGGGGAAGGGAAAAAAAAGAAACAAGAAACCTCTCAACCTGCTCATTCTCATTTGGGGACCGGCATGGCATAATGGTTAGCAACTGAGACTCTGGAGTCCTGAGTTTCTCTCTCTGTTCTGCATTTACTAGCTCAGGACCTTTGAGCAAGTAATCTGACATCTCTGAGACTGTTTCTCCATCTACAAAAACAAGAATAATTAATAGTCTCCTACCTCACAGGGGTGTGAAGATAAGAAAACAAGGTAACAGGATCTCACGAGCACAAAAGTAAGCACTCTTTACATTATCCTTATTAATTTATTAATAAATTAGTTTATTATTTAATGTTGCTTATAAGTCAGCAATAATTAATTAAATTATTAACACTATATTATCAGCTAGGTCGATAAGTGCATCAGAACACTTCGTTTTAAGGGAAAGAGGCCCGAGTTAGGAGTCAGAAGACCTAGACTTCAAGACTGGCTGTGGGTGTGAGATTTCTCCTCGGTGACACGCAGGGGTTGACTGAGATGATCTCTTATATTAACAGAAAACAAAGATCAGCTTTGCTGGTCGGCGGGAGCCAGCACTGGAGCTACACCTTCACCGCCTAAGCCCCTCAGGGAGACGTCCCGGGCGAGGACGGGATCCAAAGGTCAAGCCTCTCCGGGCTGATTGCAAAGCCCCTTCCAAAGCCCGAGGCAGAGGCAGGGTGCAAGGTTTGTGCAAGACACCCTCAGACTGGAAGCAAGGGTTCCACACCCTCGCTCCTCCCCTGCCAAAGTCTGCAACTCATCCCGCAGGGGGAGCTGCAAGGAACCTGTAAGCTTCCCAGGTCCTGCAGAAACCCCAAGAAAAGGCAACCCCAAACCAGCCTGGGTTGCAGAATTAGAAGTACCTCCCCCGCATATGCGCACTGCGATTTACGAGTGGCTCCGGGGCACAACGCGCGCCTACTGCGCCTGCGCCTCCCGGCTCGGCACAGGGCGAGAAAGCGGGTTGGGGGGGGGGGGTCCCGTCGTCTCACGAAGAAAAAAATGGGTCTGCAGCGGTCGCTCGGCACCCGTTTCTTCGTTTCTTACCTCAGAGTGCTTCATGGCTCCCTCACACGGCGGCTACTGCTCCTGCTGCTGCAGCTACCTGCGCGCGACACTGCAAGGGATACCTCACGCGCTCACGACCTCCCCGCGAGACTAACCACGGCTCCGCGTCCGCCCCGCTCCTCCCTGCGGCGCGCGCCCCTCCAGCCAATCAGCGCACGGGGCGCCCACTTCGCCCTCGCCCGGCAGGGCAGGTCTGAACGAGAAATAGCCGCTCTCGCCACGGGGTTAGCCAATCAGCTTGCGGGACCCACCGAGGGGGCGGAGCGCGGGCAAGAGGGAGGGGGGACGGTAGAAAGAAGGGACTTGGCTACCCACCAATCAAAGGGGGCCTCCGCGCCGCGAGCCCCCCCTTGCCCCGCCCCTTGGTGGCGTCGCTGTGGAAACCAAGGGAAGCGAATGTTACTGCAAGGCGGGGGGGAGGGAGCTAGAAGTTGAGTGACAGAGAAGGCAGCATCCACGTGGTGGGCAGCTCGACAGGATGAATTCCGAGGTGGGCGGCCCCCGGGGGATACCGGGGAGCAACGGGAGAGGGATAGGGGTTGGAGGCATGGGCTGGGGCACCTGGATGGAGAGACCTTTCTGGCTAGGGGACCCGTATCTGTCATGAATGGGAGGAAAGGAAAGGGGAAATGGATGGTGAAAAGCCTTCTGGAACCGCCCCCAACCTGTAACCATTCTGGGGCTGTCTTCACTCCCCTTTCAATGCAAGCCCCTGCCCCACCTTGCTCGACTCGATGGGCATGGAGGCCACATTTGTCTCTACCTACCTGCGCTGTCCAGTATGGTCACCGCTGGCCACATGTGTCTAGTGAGCCCTTGAAATGTGGCTGGTCGAAACTGAGATGTGCTGTAAACATAAAACACAAACCAATTTCAAAGACTTAGTACGAAAAGGAAAATGTAAAAAACAAACCCAAAAAACCTCATTAATCACCTTTTATGTTGATTACATGTTGAAATGATATTATTTTGGATACATTGGATTAAAATGCATTATTAAAATTAAATTCCCCTGTTTCTTTTTACTTCTTTAATGTGCCTGTTGGAACATTTAAAATCAAACACAGCTTGCATGTGGCTGGCGGTTGTGCCTCTCACACTAGCTCTACTGGACAGTGCTGGTTTGGGGCCATGCCATGCTTTTGCTCCATTGATAGTCATCAACAGGCTGGGGAGGCTGGTTTCCACCACACACAAACACACACACACACACACACACACACAGACTCATGCACACTTAAGACAGGACCTGGCACACTCCCTCACCTTATCTCCTTTCTCCTGATTCCAGACCCTGCCCCTGAGCCTTCATCAACTGTTGAACCCTTCAGAACTCAGAGGCCTGGCATCAGGGACATGGTGAGAAGTCCTCAAAGATAGATCGCTGATTCACAGGAGAGCAGGGCAGGGAGAAGGTGAGTCAATGCTCAGCACTTAGTCATCCAGGTTAGGCTCTAGAGACTTCTGAAGCTACAGCTTTTGGGGACCCCTGTCTCCAAGTAAAGGAAGCTAAGGCTGTGGTCTTCAGAAATTCATTACCTTTTTCATCGGGCCTATCTGGGCAAAACAGATGAAAACATAGTGTTTTATACTTGTACTTTCTCTTGTACAGATCTCTTCCTGTTAGCAGCTGTGGGGCTCACAGTATCTTGAGATCCTTTATGTACCGACAGGCCTCATCCCCTGGCCTCATGGAGGGGGATGGGGGACTACTCGCTCAGAGGCCACAAGTTTAAATCGTACGAAGTTGAGTTATTTGAGGTGTCTACTTCTGAGATGCTGAGGGGGCAGGGTTGAACCCCTAAAACCGAGCCATGTTTTGCTACTTTGCCAGTTCTGCCAATTTCCAGCTTCTCCAATGTGGTCTGAGTAGGCATGTCTTCCCTATCACTGGGTTCCAGCTAGGTAAGGCGTGTGGTGTCCAAATAGATGTCATTTTGGAGATTCCACACACATTCCTACAGACTCAGAACATTCTGGAATTTCCCTCTCGAGACTGCTTCCCTGAGCCCTGAACTCACTCAACAGGCACCAAATAATTTTGTGAACCTACTATGCTGTGTGCCAGCCGAGGCATAAAAATAATTTCCGCCCCTCTCCTCACCTACAAGAAATGCATAGAAAGGCATGATCCGGCCTGCAAAGAAGTCCTTTATTTTTGATGGGTATTACAGGTGTGAGGACCCCTTGTTGGCCTCACCTGGCTTCCAGTAATCAGTCTGCCAGCAGAAACCAAATCCACCCTCAGAATGAAGACTGGCCACTTTGTTCAAGCCATTCATGACACTGTACCACGGCTCTGACTATACCTGTTGGTAGGGACAGCTAGATTGTCCAGCACAGTGGCTGATTCATAATGGTGACCAGTAAATACATTTGGTATTTGCTGAGCCAAATGTGATAAGTCCCTTAGAACAGTTTCCAAAGGGGAAATTCTATTTCCCACATGCAAGATAGGATCTTGATTCTTCCAGGAACCTGGCTTGGCTTGTTTTTGGGTGTGTGATCAAGCTGATTCAGAGCTGTGTGAGGGAAGGTAAAGCCTGTAGCAGACAAGCCAGGGCTAGTTAGCAACTTTCCACTGTGTCAGGAGCCCCAGAGAGAGGTTTCCCAAGTTCTATCTTGTCTGCCTTTTTAATTTTTATTTTTAAGTCCATGGGATTTATTTTCTTTCTTTTTATTTACGTATAATTTACATACAGTAAAATTCACCTTTTTTAGTGTACAGTTCTGAATAAATACAGACATGTAACCATCACCACAGTCAAGATATAGAACATTTCCATCATCCCCCCCAAATTCCCCTGTATCCCTTTGCAGCAGATCCCAGCCCCTGGCAACCACTGATCCAATTTCTGCATCAATACTCTTGCCTTTTCCAGAGGTCCTTTCAAATGGAATCACACAGTAAATAGACTTTTGAATCTGGCTTCTTTCATTAACATAATGCATTTGAGGTTCCTCTGCATTGTTTCCTGTGTCAGTAGCTCGGTCTTTTTTTATGGCCAAATAGTATTCCATCATGTTGCCAGATCACAGTTTATTCATTCACCCACTGAAGGATATTTAGGTTTTAATGGCTGTTGGTAATGACAGATAAAGCGTTGATAACTATTTGCTCATGGGTTTTTATGTGAACATAGGTTTTTATTTCACATGGGTATTCCACCAGGGGAAGATTGTTAGCTTGTATGGCTGTAATGCTTTTGAAATTCTTTTTCATGAAAAGAAGAGTTGAAAAAAATGGCGATGCTTTTTTTTAAAAAATTAAGTATCATCATCTGAATCACATCTTAACATAAGCTGAGTGCTTACCATAAATACTCAGTATGCTAAACACTTTACACCTCAGCATTTTATTCATTGGGTGACCTCAGGCAAGTCACATGACCTCTCAGAGCCTCAGTTTCCCTACCGGTAAAACGGAGGTAATGACAGTCCAACCTCATAGGATTATTGTCAGGATTAAATGAGTTAATACACATCAAGTGCTTGGAACCGGCCTGACACAGAGTAGGACCATGTCAGTGTTAGCTATTATTATGATGTTCATTTCCTGGCCCCTCTCAAATTCATCCACATAGCAACCCTGGGAGGTAAGATCTACCCTTATCCCATTTTATGGAGGACATACCTAGCAATTCGAGAGGTAAAGCAAGTTGTGCAAGATCACACAGGCAGTAAATAAGTAAATAGTGGGTCCAGGATTTCAACGGAGGCTGACCGACTCCAGACTCACCTGCTTAGTTCTTTTTATTTTTTATTTTTTTATTTATTTTTGGCTGCGTTGGGTCTTCGTTGCTGCGCGCGGGCTTTCTCTGGTTGCAGTGAGCGGGGGCTGCTCTTCGTTGCGGTGCGCGGGCTTCTCATTGCGGTGGCTTCTCTTGTTGCGGCGTGCGGGCTCTAGGGCATGCTGGCTTCAGTAGTTGTGGCTCGTGGGCTCTAAGATAGCAGGCTCAGTAGTAGTAGTTGCTCCGCGGCATGTGGGAGCTTCCTGGACCAGGGATCGAACCTGTGTCCCCTGCATTGGCAGGCGGATTCTCAACCATTGCGCCACCAGGGAAGTCCTGCTTAGTTCTTATATTAGGGTTCTATTGGATACCAAAGAAACAGAACCAGTAGGATATATGTGTTTGTGAGTGTGTCTGTGTATTAAGAGATTTATTTCAGGCATTGGCTCACACGATTGTGGGGGCTGGCAAGGCAAGTCTGAAATCTGTAGGGCAGACCAGCAGGCTGGAAACTCTTGGCCAGGAATTGATGCTTCATCCTCAGGGAAACCTCAGTATTTGCTTTTAAGACCTTTCACTGTTTGCTTTTTTTTTTTTTTTTTTGGCCTCGTGGCTTGTGGGATCTTAGTTCCCCAACCCAGGATTGAACCCCAGCCTTCGGCAGTGACAGCGCAGAACCCTAACCCCTGTACCGCCAGGGAATTCCCTCCCTTTGCTTTTAAAGCCTTTCAACTGATTGGATGAGGTCCACCCACAATACCAATGGTCATCTCCTGTACTTAGAGTCAACTGATTATAGATGTTAACCTAACCACATCTACAAAACACCTTCACAGCAGCACTTAGTGTTTAATTGAATAACTGGGTACAATTGCCTAGCCAAGTCTATGCATACAACTACCCATCACATCTTCTCTTCTTCTCTGAGTTGAGAGCGCAAACCTCTGCTGAGATTTCTGCAGAGGCCACTTTTCCAATAACATTCCAAAGTACCCAGTGAGTGTCCAGGTCAAAGAATCATAGCCATAAGAAGAGATGTTGAGTTTGGTTTTTGTTTTTTTCTTTTGCGGGGGGGGGGGGGGGGGTTAAACAATTAAAACTTCCTGAACATGACCCCAGGCTTACTCAAGGAAGGGAGAGTTCCCAGCTCTCAGGTTGCCCCTAAACACAAGGACACCCTTCGCATGTTGTTTTTGGCCCACTCAGAGCTAATGTGAAGACCCTTGGAGGCTGCCACATCTGTTAACTCTTAAATTTATAAGTGTGAGGAAATCCACAAGCTCTGAGTTTTTCCCCATGGTGACTCTCCCGCTATCTGTTTATGTAGCTTTTTAAAAAAATCAAACTCTGTCCCCTCCATGATTGGTTCAGGAACCCTGCAGTGCTGTGCCCCTGGGCACCCAGCCCAGACTCATCCTCCCAGGTCAGCTGGTGTGTGTCCTAGTCCAGAGTCCTTACTGACACAGTTACCCTGGGGTCGGGGGTGGCCAGGGATGGCCGGAATCCCCCTGCTAGACAGCAGGCGAAGGCCATGGCATGTTTCTCAGGAGTTCCAGCCTGCACAAGGGCAGTAGTTACCAAAAGCTTTTTGCCAGGAAGCGGGTGGCTCAGCAGCCCACCATTCAACCAGACGGCTAGTCACCCCTTTGACAGCACTTTCTCTAGGCCAGGCCTGTCCTGGGCACTTCACAAATGTTGAATCAACGTCAACTTCAAAGCCCTATGAGGCAGGTACAACTACTACCCCCATTGTACAGATGAGGACGCTAAAGGCCCTGGAAGGCTCAGTAACCAGCCCAAGGTCACACAGCCAGGAAGAGCTGGAACCAAGAATGAAACCGGGCTGTCTGGCTCCAGAGCCAGTGTCACACCGCCCAGACCTCCCAAGCAGTTCTTCCAGGAACCTCTCCCCTTCACAGGGCACCACCACCTACCCCCCCTCTTCCCTTCTCAGGTGGTACCCCTTTCTGAGCCTTCTTACCCCATCAGCCCTACCCTTGACCACAGACACCCCAGACTCTCAGAGCCGAAAGGGATCATGTTGCCCACATATGAGGAAACAGAGGTCCTGAGAGGTGTATGACACGCCCATGTCTCCCCCCAAATCATAAAGGTAGTGGGGAGGGGAAAAAGAAGCAGGTGTATTAAAAACAGCCAGGAATATTTACGAAGCGTCGGTTCCAGACACGTTTCTGGCACTGGAGACCCAGCACTGATAAGACTCAGTCCCTGCCCTCGTGGTGATCGCAGGCTGGGAGGAGGGTGACATTTAGCATGAAAACCAAGAAACAGGGTAATTTCAAATTTCAGTGGCAGGGGTTCTTGAGAATACGGTAAACTGAAAGGCTTGAGGAGCTGGACTGAAAAGACCTCTCCAGGGAGATGAACTTTGGTCCCGGGTGCTCACCTCGCTTTACAGGGTACTGTATGGATGAGGACAGGGACAGTACCGGGGCTCCCAAGTGCATTCTCCCCACAGCCGGTAGCAGAGGGCGGGTGGGTAATTTTAGTCCCAGAAGGAGGGTGGGTGTCTGGGGCAAGGAAAGATTAGGTAACTCCCCCCGCCCCGAGACTCCTGGCAGGAACTGAGTCCCATGCCATGTGAGATAGGAGCGGGCACGTTTGCTTCTGCTACGGAAAGGGTCTTCCCCGACCCCGCCCCTTCCCGCAGCAGCGCGTCGTAACCTATTGACCCAGGCAGAGGGCGGGCTGCGCGGCCGGCCGGGTCATCAGGAGCAGTAAAGCAAGATCGCTATTGGTTCCCGCGGGGGGTGGGCGGGGCCTCCGTCTCCCGGGGGGCACGCTCCACGGGAAGGCGTTGCCGAGGACGGAGCGGGAAGGGGCGTGGCCGCGCGCAGGGGGCTGTTGGCGGCGCGGCCCCTCCCCGGATGTTGCGTATAGCAGCCTGGGCGGCGGCGATTGGTCGAAACTGTGTAGGGGGCGGGGCGGAAGGTTCTGGAGGGGGCTGGCGGGCTCTGGAAGCTTCCGCCGGGCGGGTATATAGACTCCGGGAGCGGGGGGGGCGGCGGAGCTGGGGGACGGGTACAGCTGGGCGGTGGGCCGCAGGCGCGGGCAATGGGCAAGGACTATTACCAGACGCTGGGCCTGGCCCGCGGTGCGTCGGATGAGGAGATCAAGAGGGCCTACCGTCGCCAGGCGCTGCGTTACCACCCGGACAAGAACAAGGAGCCCGGCGCCGAGGAGAAGTTCAAGGAGATCGCCGAGGCCTACGACGTGCTCAGCGACCCGCGCAAGCGCGAGATCTTCGACCGCTATGGAGAGGAAGGTAGTGTGCGCGCGCGCGGCCGGGGGCGCGGCCCCGCCGTTTGACAGGCGGAGAAACCGAGGCACAGCGGCCACGCTGCGGCGTCCCGGGGAGTGTGGGGCGCTCCGGCCCCCGGGGGCGAGCAGCCCCCGCCCTCTGGCCACACGGGTCTCCGCTCTCGGATAGGCGGCCGCCCGATGGGAGGAGCAGCCCTGGCTGCGCTGCTCGCCCAGAAGCTTCTAGTATGTCTGGGGCTGCCCCTCCCTGGGCGCCCGCCTCCGCCCAAGGCCCCGATCGGTCCGGGGGGTGCGGGTGCAGGAGGAGAGGGTTCGAAGGTCTAGCTTGACTGGTGGCATTGTGGCCCCGCGGGCCCTATGCTCACCTGGGCGAGGTGGGAGGCTCTGCCGCCCTGGGGTGCAGGGCGGGGCCTCTGGCTAAGCGCCGGGCATAGCCTGCGTGTAGTGAGCCTGCAAACGAGAGTGACAGTTAACGCCGAGCGACCTCCCGGGGCTCTCTGAGAGTGGAGTGAGGTAATCCCTGTAAAGTGCTTACCTGGCTCCGTGCCGTGCCGGGCACGTAGTCGGCCGTCAAGGTACATGGAGCAATGGGGCGTGTCTCTGCCCAGCCTCCCCGGGGTAGCCCTCTTCAGGGAAAAAGGAAGCTTTCTTGTTGTCCAGTTGCCCGTTGATGACTCAGGCTGGCTTCTGGGCTTGGTGTTCAGAAAGAAGTGACTTTTTATGTAAGAATGGTGGCCGTAAGTACCAGGGTGTGAGAATTTGAAAGTCTCCGTTTACAGTTTCACCTTCATCTGTACTCTCCCACACGTCTCTAGCCCTAAAGTATTTAAGAGTAAACATTTAGTGACAATTGGTCCTGGGTTGTGCTTTTTTAATCGGATAGGTTAGTGAATTCTTTGTACTCCTTGTAACATTACAGGAAGGATGGGTTACTCAGGTGTGAGGACCTGGGTGACCCCAAGAGATATGGCCATCTCAGAGCTTGAGCCTTTCACCCCTGTCATGCCACAATGAACTACCTACTTTGGGGAGTAAGGGTTCTGTTTTTGCCGCTGCAAGTGGGAGGTGAAAGCTTGGGGTTCTTCCTTATTCTTCCCAGACAGGCTAAAAAAATTCCTCCCGCAATGGCTCCTAAGCTTTTTTCCTTAAGGAAAGCTCCTGGAGAGCTAAGCTCCTAGCCAGCCATCTGATTTCTTCTGCTTTTGCTTTTCAGGCCTAAAGGGCAGTGGCCCCAGTGGCGGGAGCAGCGGTGGTGCTAACGGTACCTCTTTCAGCTACACATTCCATGGAGACCCTCACGCCATGTTTGCTGAGTTCTTCGGTGGCCGAAATCCCTTTGACACCTTTTTTGGGCAGCGCAACGGGGAGGAAGGCATGGACATCGATGACCCATTCTCAGGCTTCCCCATGGGCATGGGTGGCTTCACCAACATGAACTTTGGCCGCTCCCGCCCTGCCCAAGAGCCCACCCGAAGGAAGCAAGATCCCCCCGTCACCCATGACCTTAGGGTATCACTTGAAGAGATCTATAGCGGCTGTACCAAGAAAATGAAAATCTCTCATAAGCGGCTGAACCCTGATGGAAAGAGCATTCGCAACGAAGACAAAATCTTGACCATTGAAGTGAAGCGGGGGTGGAAAGAAGGGACCAAAATCACCTTCCCCAAGGAAGGAGACCAGACCTCCAACAACATTCCAGCCGACATCGTCTTTGTTTTAAAGGACAAGCCACACAATATCTTTAAGAGAGATGGCTCTGATGTCATTTACCCAGCCAGGATCACCCTTCGGGAGGTAAGGCACTAGGCAGGGCAACGTCTGTGGAGGGAGAAGGCTGCTTTTTGACACAGTTCAGTATTTGCTTGACACATATTTCTGAGCTCTTGGTGCGTGCCAGGCTTGGGAGGTGCAGTAGCAACAAGACTTTCCAGAGCTCTCTTTTCCCAGAGCTTCTGTGCTGGTGACCTGGGTGGATCTGGGGGCAGGGTCTTAGCTACAAAGGCCTCATGGTGCTTACCCTACATTAAACAGCCTCTGGGCAGGATGTGAGCTTCCGAAGCTACTCTCTATCTAATGCTGTCCATTTGCTTTCCAAGGCTCTGTGTGGCTGTACAGTGAATGTCCCAACTCTGGACGGCAGGACCATACCTGTTGTATTCAAGGATGTCATCAGGCCTGGCATGCGGCGAAAAGTTCCTGGCGAAGGACTTCCTCTCCCCAAAATGCCCGAGAAACGTGGGGACCTCATTATTGAGTTTGAAGTGATCTTCCCCGAAAGGATTCCCCAGACATCAAGAACCGTTCTTGAGCAGGTTCTTCCGATATAGTCAACTATGTTCCCCAAGGACTGACCAGGGACCTTTCCAGAGCTCAAGGATTTCCAGACTGTTCCACCAGCTGTGGACCCGTGAGAGGGCGGGAGGGCCCAGGGCGGGCTTTCATACTGCTGAATGTTTTCCAGAGAATATACTACAATCTTTTAAAGTCGTGCACTAGACTTAAGTGGTTTTTCGAGTGATAGGGTGGCAGGTGGTGGGGACAGCAGGAAAAGGCAGTCCAGTCTGCCCCACTGGGTCCTGCCGCCCTCCAGGATGGGCCCACACCCTCCTCCTCCAGGCCCTGCCCAGGGGGAGAGGCAGACCCACAGCTGGACTTGATCCCTCTGTAGTCCCTTTGCTTGCAGATGTTAGACGTGGTATGGACCTGCCTTCTTGTTTACCAGACCCTGTACACTCCTCAGTTTCTGTTGTGTAATCAGTTCATGTTTTATTCTGTATTTGTCTCCCACGTCTTACTCTTCCCCTGAAGAATCCCGTCTTTTCTCTTGTCATCTCAAATTGAGAACCTAGACTATTTTTGCCGAACTGCCTGGCCGGCTCCTACAAGCAATACCTCTCTCGTTCCAGCAAGACCAAGGGAGCCGGCCTCCAGTGAGCGAGTAACTTGTGCAGCTGCCTCTTCTCGAGCGTCTGGGGCCCTGGCCGGAGCAGGGGGTCCTCTCGACCCCTGGCTCCAAGGCTGAATGCGCTCACTTTCCTTTTCTGTAAGGCAATCTTTTGGCACACCTGGGATTTACCAGTGGCCCAGGTAATTTTTTGTTTAATGGACTCTGGACTCTCAAAAGGATCTGATCCTTTTGAATTTTGCACAGCCCTAGGTATAATCCCTTTTGATAAAAGGGTCTTTGCTTCTGATTACAGGAGCACTGTGGAACGTCTGTAAATATGTTTTTATAATTCCGTGTAAAGTTGGTGTGCACTCAGATGAAACCAGTCCACAGCAGCTGCTGCTCTGTAAGGGGCCAGGATGGAATTCGGAAGGAACCTGGTGGGGGCGGGGGGAGGCATGTAGGAACAAGTATCTGTTCCTTGCAGGCCAGTCTGGTGCTCAGACCTTTAGACTCATTGTAAGTTGCCACTGCCAACACAAGACCAAAGTGCGTGACTTGTCAATGTGCAGCGTGACAGCATTAAAGACTGATGCTAAACCTCAGGGGAGCGGTCCTGTGACTCTGTTTGAGGGCTCTGCTGAGGGGCTGGGGTGGGGTCTGGGCAACCCTCCAAAGGCAGCCAGGGTGGGTGGGAGGGAGGGGTGAGCAGAAAGCAGGAGTCCTCTGCAAGGGAGAGAGAAGTCACCCTCCTCGAGCTGGATGTGGGGTAGATAACAGCAACCCACAGGACTCGATCCAGGCATCTGGAGAGCCCAGTGGATTCAGAGCTTGTTTTTTGTGAAGGTTGGGGCCAAAGTTTAGCAGGTCCCCTCCCAGTCTTCCAAGGTCTGGTTGCTGGGGCCAAGGGGAGTTGTATGTTCTACCCTCTTAATCTCCCCCCACTCCTTACTTGGTAGAACAGGCTGGTGTCAGGCAGACCCTGGCCAAACCAGACTAGGATTCCAGCCCAGGGCTGGCCCTGCCCTGGTGAAGACCTATTTCCTGCCCTCCCTTTATTTGCAGGCCACTGAAACTGCTTTGACTTTGTAATTTTTTTTAAGGAACTGGTTTTATTTTAAGGTAAGTAATTACACAGGCGGAAAACAATGTATTGCTATTTTGCTACGAAATGTCTTGATGTAAAAACTTAAATAACACCATGTTTAACATCAACCTAGGAGTGGCTTTCCCTTCCCACTGAAAGAATTTAACCACTGAAAACAGCCTTAAGAGCAGTGCTGTCCAAGAGAACTTTTCTTCAGTGATGGGAATGTTTTATGTCTTTTAAAACAAATTCTTTAAGATTCAATAGAAGTTGCTTGGTAGCTCCAGCCACATTTCAAGTGCTCGGTAGCCACACATGGTTGGCGGTGACTCGGGTAAGACATGGGTGTCTTAGAAGGGCAGCCATGTGGAGCCCAGAGAGGCCATCCTAGTTGGGAGGTGACCCCTGGAGTATCAGAGCCAAAAGGGACCTTATCACAAGATTTGTTTACCGAACCAGGGACCAAGATGACATTTGCTGCAGAATTGGCCCTGGCCTCGGTTGGGGTCACAGACCCCCAGGGCTGCCAATCCCCCCGCCCCCGTCTCCCTCATTACGTAGCAGGTCCCTGTGAACTTCATATCCAAGGGCCACCAGCACAAACGTGCACAAAGCCTCAATGTGTCACAGTTCTGGTAACTTAGAGCAATAACCTAACCAGGGCGGTGAATGGGGCAGTGTGAGTCTAGGAAAATGTTCAAAGTGAAAAAGACAGAAAGGACCCTAGTGGACGGAAAGCCTGCCCCTCAGATGTACAGCTTTTGCCCACACTGGACGCAGTTGTGTGTGTCAAGCGTCTGGTTGTCTGCAAGTGGGCCTCTCCTCCTCCTTAGCTTCCCTTTAACGGATCTATTTTACTTTCCCATGCTGCCTATCTGACCACGTTTCAGAGTTCCTTCCATATCAGTGCATGTGGAGCTGCCTCTTTTTTGGGCCCACTTCATCTTTATCCATTGCACCAGGAGTGTCGCGTTGATTCAAACAGTAGAAAACTCAAAGTTTACATTCGGCCTGTGGTGAAAAGTCGAGTGCCCTCCCTCCTCAGGACCACTGTAGACAAGCCATGGCATTAGAAAATTTTTCCTTTTTTAAAAAATGTTTTTTGTGCATCCTCCTAGAGGGAGTCTGCTTATATAAGCATAAGCATAATTTCTAAATATTCAGTTTCAATTTTTGGCTGTGTAATCGCAGTACCAAATTTACAAGGGCACATAGAGTTAAAAATTCTCCCTCCCACCCTGCTTTTGAGTCCACCCCCAGTGAATGTTCCCACTGTCTCATGTGCATTTCCTTCTGAGATGCTGCACGAATATATTTTTCTTTTTTTATACAAGTGGTACATACTGTATGCCATGTTGTGTTTTTTTTTTTTCTTCCTCACATGTCATGGAAATAGCTTCCTCACTTCTGTTTTTCTACACACTGATTCTGCCAGGCCTGCTCAGGTGGGTGTGAAGATCTAGTTCAATGTTTGATGGCCCCTACCTCTCCTCTATCATTGCTCCTGCTTCTAGGTTTGAATCTCAGCTCAATCACTTTCTAGCTGTGTGACCTTGAGCAAGTGACTTAACCTCTCTGTGCCTCAGTTTCTTCAAGTGTAAAATAGGCATAATAATAGTACTTCTAGGGTTGTAAGGATTTTCAGGTATAGATATTTAAGCACACAACAGGGCCTGGCACAGAACAAGCACTGTGTGTCAGTTATCTTTGTATCCCAATGTGAAAGTTTCTCAGCCACAACTGGTAACTCCAAAGACTGAGGTGAGTTCAAGGTCTTCTGGGTCAGTGCTCTTGGCTCAGGTCCAGGAACCAGATCCCCAGGCAAGCCCCTGAGACCCACAGCTCCACCCCAACCCTCACCCAACTTGAGGAAACTGTACCTAAAGCAGGCTCACTCCCATGCTGTCTTGTCACCACCTGCTCACTCGACAGCAGCAGCGGCGCATCAGGCTCTAGGACTGAGCAGCCCTGGGTTTGATTCCCAGCTCTGCCACTCTGCAGCTGTGTGTTCTTGGGCAAGTGACTTCACTTCTCTGAGTGTCAGTGGCCTCCTTTAAAAACAGGGCTAATGAAGGTACAGACTTCATAGAGGTGTGAAAACTGGGCAAGGTATGGCGTTGGGGAGGCAAAAGAACGTGGTATTAAGAACCTGGCTTCTGGAGAGTGACTGTGCTGAGTTCGAATTCTGCTCACTGAATTCCCCTGGACAAATAACAAACCTCTCAGAGCCTCAGTTTCCTCCCATGTGAAACAGGACTAATCATAGCCACTCCCAACTTTCTCACTCCCCCAGAGCCAGAACTCAGACAGCTAACCCCTGAGAAGAACTTCACACAGGCCTGGCGTGGAGCAATGTGCAGTTAACACAAACACATATTTCTAAGGCACTTGGGGTAAACCTGCCTCAGGTCTCCTTAAATATTAGTTATTCTCATTAGTTGTTAATCATTGAAGGACCCAACATAGTGCCGGACACGTAATAAGCATTGTCCATTCAATAAATATTTATTGAATACCTACAGTGTTCCCAGTCCTGTTCTTGATGCTGGGGACACAGCAGTGAACAAAACTGGCCGAAACTCCTGCCTTTGCAGAGCTGACAGTCTAGTGAGTGGAGTGAGAAAGAAAAAAATTAAGAATAAATAAATAAATCCTCTAATATGCTAGATTGTGATGAGAGTGATGGAGAAATATAAAACAAGTGGGTAGAGAGTGTTGGGTGCAGTTTTAAGTAACATGGTCAGTGAATGCCTCACGGGGAAGGTGACATTTGAACAAAGAGTTGAAGGAGGTAAGGGGAGAGCCATGTGAATACTGAGGGAAGGGCCTTCCAGGCAGAAGGAACAGCCTGTGAAAAGGCCCTGAAGCAGGAGCGTGCCTGAGTTTAAGGAACAGCCAGGAGAGCAAGGGGTGAGTGGGAGGTGAAGGCAGGGCAGATGGTGCAAGGCCTGGTGGGCCACTGGAGAACTTTGGCTTTTCCTGAGTGAGGCAGGAGCTTGCAAAGGTTTTGGGTTTTGCTTTGTCTTAATTTTCCTTTGTTTAGGGGGTGGGTGGGGAAGGCGGAGACTGTCATTTGATTGTATAACTTCAAGTACCTGAGCTATATCATCAGTCTCTCGAAATTTCAACGCACCAACCTTCCATTTCCAAATAGCACAAAGCAAACAATAAGCAGCTATTTTCTATTAAAATCTAGTCCTTAAAGTACAGAAACTCATGCTCCCTCCCACGAACCTGAGAATGCTTTCACGGCCTGCTGATTCCATGCTTGGTGGCGGAGGGGGGACGTGGTGGTGTCTGATTTCTTCTGAGTTCTCAAACTCTATGATTATTCAGTGAGACAACTTCCCTCTTTGTCATGAAGAGAGGAGCGATAGCCTCTGGAACACTCCAGAAGGTCCTCCTTCTGAGCAACCTGAGTTTCCTTGAGGTCGCCAACCATGCCCTAATAATCTTTGCATCACCAGCACCCAGGGCTGCCCTTGGCCCAGAACTGACACTCTGAGTGTTTGTTGAATGAGTAATCGAGTGACAAAGTGATGCAGACAAGATAACCTGCAACACTTGCCGTATCACTGCTCATGTCAGAGAGTGTGCAGAGGAATACACCCAGCCCTGAGGTCTGCTGGTGGGTACCCCCAGCAAGGGGTCCCCCATGCCCTACTGCTTCCAGCTCCCACCTGGAAGCAGTGGATATTCTGTCTGGCTCCAGGAAAGCCCCTATTTCCTAGGATCCTGTTTCTACTTCAGGCTTCATGTATTAGTCATTGGGCACAGTTCCTGAAGGCCAGCTCAACACTAGGCCCCAGGGGACCCAGTGAGAGGCAAACAAAGCCACTGGGGAGGCGGGGGGGGGGGGGGGGGGGGGGGGAGGGATGGCGCGCGGGGGGAAACTCGTGGAGCTCACAGTCTTCCAGGAAACACAGACCTCTGTTTTAGTTTCCTGCGGCTGCTGTAACAAAGTGCAACAAACTGGGTGGCCTGAAACAACAGGAATTTATTCTCTTGCAGTTCAGGCAGCCAGAAGGCCAAAACTAAGATGTCAACAGGGTTGGTTCCTTCTGGAGGCTCCGAAGGAGAATCTGTTCCATGCACCTCTCCTGGCTTCTGGTGGTTGCCAACGATCCTTGGGGTTCCTTGGATTGTGGCTAATCACTCCAATCCCTGCCTCTGTCTTCACGAGGCCATCTCCCCTTCCTGTCTCTGTGTCTTCTTTTCTGTCTCTTATAAGGACACATGGGATTCAGGGCCCATTTAAAGCCAGGATGATCTCACCTTGAGATCCTTCATTTAGTTACTTCTGCAAGACCCTCATGCCAAATAAGGTCACATTCCCAGGTTCAGGCACACGGGCATATATATCTTCTGGGGGTCCACCATTCGGCCTATGATAGCAGGCAAAGTAAATACTTCCCATGACCGGAGAGCTTGGAGAGAGGATGCATGGTGGGCCCCGGGCACACAGGCCAAGGGATAGGAGCTTGTCAGTTTGCAGAGATGGGCCATTGGAGCTGCGGCCCTGTGGATGAGGCTCCTAGACAGACCAGGGGCGTGGACCAAGCAAGGCTGAGCTGAGGAACACGAGGCCCTTGAGGCCCGGTGTGGGCGAAACAGAGAGAGCAGGAGAGAGTAAAGTGGGGCGTGCCCAGGAATGAGACAGGCCCAGAGTCAGGGCCCTGCTGAGACTGGCCCCCATGCTTGAGGCAGAGGAGAAGCCAGTTGAAAGAGCTTGAGTCAGGAGGGACACGGCATGATTTGCTTTTGCCCGGAAGTTGGAGTTGACGTCTGGGTGGTTTGCCTCAGTGGGGGCTCAACTTTCCTTGGGAAGATTATGCTGGGCATCAATGTGGCCAGGCCTGACTCCAGATGAAATAGTTCATCAAAGTATTTTAAGGGCACATGGCCTTTTTGTGGGGGTCATCAGCAGAGGAAGGGTGGGAACTGACTTAGGTGCTCACAGGTACCTTCTGGGTACTGTGGGCCCGGGGGTGGGGGGGTGGGGAATAGACCTGGGGGTGATCCAGGGTGGAGCTGGGAGATCAGGGAGAAATTGGCTGTGGGAGGTGATGGGGCTGGACCAGGTGGTGGCCAAGGAGGTGGTAGGAAATGACTGGAGATGTATTTTGAAAGGAGATCTACCCATTAGCCCTCCAGAAAGCAGCACTATTGTTGGGTTTTATGGTGACTTCCTGAAATCCAGCAGCCAAAGGCAGCTGCTGGCACTGGGGCTGAGCCTTGGGGCCACAGGACCTAGCCCAGTCAAGCCCACCTCCTCTGCTTCCCCTCAAGGCCCATCCCGCTGAGTCAGTCCAGTCCTGCCAAGCTAATAGGGGAAGTCAAACCACAGGCCACAAAGAGCCAGGCAATCAAACTCTGAGATCACTCTGGCCAAGGCAATGTCCCTCAGCAATGTCCCTCCTGGGTCTAACCTGTCCCGCACATCTCGGGAGCAGGCCTCGCGTGCAACCTACACCTCCAGAGGGATGTCACAGGTGCTGGGGGAGGAGCTAAAGCATCACGCCCATGAGTTGCCGTGCAACTTGGAACCCAGTGGCTCCCCTTCTTTGAGCCTCAGACACCTCCTCTGTAGAATGGGGGAGATATCCAGTGGAATTACTCCTGAAAAGCAGCCAGCACATGGCCTGGCACACAGTAAGGGATTAATAAATGTATCTATTTCTATCATGTTTCTATTATGAATACTGTGTTATTCACCACAACAGTTTAATAATAGCAGCTGATGTTCACTGAGCACTTACTATCTGCCCAGCACCATTGTAGGCATTTGACACAGAATAGTTCATTTATCCTAGTATAATCGTAATGACTTTAGGAAGTGGGTCCTATTATGATCACCATTTTACAGATGAGGCGACTGGGTATACGGAGGGAAGGGGCTCACCCTGGGTCACACAGCTGGTGAGCAGTGCAGGTTATGGAGAAATATGACTGTATCATACCCCACAACCTGAGATGACCTAGAGGTGGAAAAAAGACAAAGGAAAAGAAAAATCATAGAATGGGTTAAAAAAAAAAAAACACTTTGTGATTTAAGGGGACAAAGGGCCTCCTGAATGAAATGTCGCAGGCACAAACCACAAAATGTATATGTTCTATTACAGTGAAATTTAAAATTTCTTTCCAACGGGACTTCCCTGGTGGTACACTGGCTAAGACTCCCCGCTCCCAATGCAGGGTGCCTGGGTTTGATCCCTGGTCAGGGAACTAGATCCCACATGCTGCAGCTAAAAGATCCCTCATGCCACTACTGAAGATCCCGCATGCCGCAACGATCCCAGATCCGGCAACGAAAACCCCGCGCGCCACAACTAAGACTCAGCACAACCAAATAAATAAATGAATATTTTTTTTAAAATTTCTTTCCAACAAAGGATAACATGGACAAAGTGAATCGTCACATGACACAGTGGTAGACCACATCTGCAATGTCTAACACTGTATCCACCTCACATGGTTGTTAGGAGAGTTAAATGGTTTAATAAATATAAAGTTCTTAGATCAGTGCCTGGCACATAGGAAACTCTGCCTAAACATTATCTATCATTATTGAAACTGACAAGGGTTCAATAACCCAGTGCTATCCAATAGAACTATGCAAGCCCATATGTGACTTTAAATTTTCTAGTAGCCACATTAACAAAGCAAAAAGAAACAGGTAAAAATAATTATAATAATACTTTTTATTTAGCCCAGTATACCCAAGTTATCGTCATCTTGACATGTAATCAGTATAGAAACTAATTAACGAGATGCGCTATCTTACATCCTCTTTTCATTCTACTAAATCTTAGAAATCCAGAGTGTATTTTACACTTACAGCACATCTCAATTGGTATGAACCATATTTCAAGTGCTCAATAACCACATGTGGATAGCGGAGTGTCACCTTAGACAGATCACATTGGACAGTGCAGATCTAGACTCTGTGAGGAACACGTGCAAATCAACAAGAAAAGATAGCAACCCAAAGTGCAAAATGGGCAAAGAGTATGAACAGGCAATTTACAGAAGAGGAGAACCTGAAGGCCATCATGCAAATAAGATGCTCAAAGTGATCAGAAATCAGAGGAATTGTAAAATAAAGCAATGGTGATGTCACTTGACAGTGAGTCAGAGTGGCAAGAATTAGAAGTTGGGTAATGCCAACGGCTGGTGGAGATGTGGGGACATGGGACCCTCCTGCAAAGCCAGTGGATGTGATGGGGCTACTTAGTCCGGAAGGCCACATAGCAAAACTGAGTATGCCCAGAGACCCGGTATCTCTGCATCCATTACTCTCCCCTGGGGAGATTCTCATCAGGTCCCTAAGGGGGCGTGTCCAAGGCTGTTCACTGTGGTGTGGGGAGATGGAGGCTGCTTGGTTTCCACCCTTGGGGGACAGAGGAGTAAGATGTGAGGGATGCACCCCGTGAGACACCAAGCAGAAGTTAGTAGAAGAAAAGAGATTCAAGAGGTTAGCAATACAGATGGATCTTCAAGGCAGAATGCAGAACAAACAAACAAGCAGTACAGTACTGAGTGGGTGAAAAAAGTAAAAAACCAATTATAATAGAACACCCATATAAAACAATGCACATTTTCAAGGAAAGACACAAGCAAGGGGGCCTATTAAACCTACTGGAGGGTTGCCGCTGGGGATGGGAGGGGAATAGGGGTATTTTTTTCAAGTGTTTATTTTAAAAATTTCAAAGCTATAGAAAACTTACAAGAATAGTAAAATGAGAGACTTCCCTGGTGGTCCAGTGGGTAAGACTCTGAGCTCCCAATGCAGGGGGCCAGGGTTCGATCCCTGGTGAGGGAACTAGATCCCCACATGCATGCCACAACTAAGAAGTCCTCACACCACAAGTAAAGATTCCCACAGGCTGCAGTGAAGATCCCACATGCTGCAACTAAGACCAGGTGCAACCAAAATAAATAAATAAAATTAAAAAAAAAAAAGAGAATAGTAAAATGAATACCCATATACCACTCTCCTGGATTCAGTGGCAGTTGTTACTATTTTGCCATATTTGCTTTCTCTATCTCCCTATATGTTAATAGGAATGTATACCATCTTATAATATTGTATATAAAATGTTGTATATATATATATATAATTTTTTTCTGAAACATGTGACAGTTGCAGGCATCATGAATTTAACACTAAATAATTCAGTATGTCCTAAGAATAAGAACATTCTCTTGTCTAACCACAGTACAACAATCACACTCAGGAAATTTAACATGGATATGATATTATCTATTGGGTTGGCCAAAAATTTCGTTCGGTTTTTTCCGTAAGATGGCTCTAAGTGGCACTTAGTTGTCTTTAACTTCATTCGAAATAATTTTTTCAGATTGTATTGTGACAGCTGTCACATCAGCGTGCATTAAAAAAAAAAATCAAAATTGGTGAATTTTTGTGTAGTAGCCATTTTAATCTTGAAGATGGAAGGAAAAAAAGCAACATTTTCGGCATATTATGCTCTATTATTTCAAGAAAGGTAAAAACGCAACTGAAACGCAAAACAAAGATTTGCGCTGTGTATGGAGAAGATTCTGTGACTGATCGAATGTGTCAAAAGTGGTTTGCGAAGTTCTGTGCAAGAGATTTCTTGCTGGATGTTGCTTCACGGTTGGGTAGACCAGTTGAAGTTGACAGAGGTCAAATCGAGACATTAATTGAGAGCAATCAAAGTTATACCAGATAGCAGGCATACTCAAAATATTCAAATCAAGCACTGAAAATCATTTGCACCAGCTTGATGTTTGGGTTCCATGTAAGTTAAGCGAAAAAAACCTTCTTGACCCTATTTCTGCATGTGATTCTCCACTGAAAAGTAACAAAAACATTCCACTTTTAAAACAAATTGTGACGGGCAATGAAAAGTGGATACTGTACAATAACGTGGAACGGAAGAGATCATTGGGCAAGCGAAATGAACCACCACCAACCACACCAAAGGCTGGTCTTCATCCAAAGAAGGTGACGTTGTGTATATGGTGGGATTGGAAGGGAGTCCTCTATTATGAGCTCCTTCCAGAAAACCAAATGATTAATTCCAACAAGTACCGTTCCCAAGTAGACCAACTGAAAGCAGCACTCGACAAAAAGCGTCCGGAATTAGTCAAAGGAAACACATAATCTTCCATCAGGATAATGCAAGACTGCATGTTTCTTTGATGACCAGGCAAAAACTGTTACACCTTGGCTGGGAAGTTCTGATTCATCCGCTGTATTCACCAGACATTGCACCTTCAGATTTCCATTTATTTCGGTCTTTACAAAATTCTTTTAATGAGAAAATTTCCATTCCCCGTAAGACTGTAAAAGGCACCTGTAACAGTTCTTTGCTCAAAAAGATAAAAAGTTTTGGGAAGATGGAATTATGAAGTTGCCTGAAAAATGGCAGAAGGTAGTGGAACAAAACTGTGAATACACTGTTCAATAAAGTTCTTTGTGAAAATGAAAAATGTGTCTTTATTTTTAACTTAAAAGCCGAAGGAACTTTTTGGCCAACCCAATATTGTCCAGTTAACATTCAAATATCCTAGGTTGTCCCTAGAATATCCTTCATTGCTGATTTACCTTTTTTTTGAAATTTTTATCAAGGACCCAATCAAGGATCAAACATTGATTTTGGTTGTCTTCTCTCTCTCTCTCACTTTATTTTTTTTTTAATATTTATTTATTTGGTTGCATTGGGTCTTAGTGCAGCACGTGGGATCTTCGGTGCAGCATGAAGAATCTTTCACTGCGGCACACAGGCTTCTCTCTCTAGTTGTGGCACGCGGGCTCTAGAGCACATCGGCTCAGTAGTTGCGGCGCTCAGGCTTAGGTGTCCCACGGCACGTGGGATCTTAATTCCCCAACCAGGGATCGAACCCACGTCCCCTGCATTGGAAGGCAGATTCTTAACCACTGGACCACCAGTGAAGTCCCTGTCTTTTCTCTTTTGTCTCCTTCAATCTAGAACTGTTTCCCAGTCATTCATTTCTTTAATTAATGGATTGGTTTTGCCTTTCATGACATAGATCTGTTTGAAGAGTCCAGACCATTTTGTTTTTGTTTGTGTTTTTGTTTTTTAAAGAATGTCCCTCCATCAGGATGTGTCTGGGTTTTTCCTAGTTATTAGATTCAGGTTAAACACTATGGGAAGGACCAAGTTCTTTGAAAGTGATGTTGTGCCCTTCTCAGTAATACATCACAGCAGGGAACACAGTGAGGACAGCCTGTTCCAGCAGTGGTGAAGTTTTTTGATCACTTGGTTGAGGTGGTGACTGCCAGCTTTCTCCGCTGTGCCTTTTCCAAGGTACCTTTTTGCCATTGAAATTAACAAGTAATCTGTGGGCTGGTTCTTTGAGACTGAATATCCGCTTCCCCATTGACAAAGCACAGCCTGAATCAATCATTCATCTTGTGGCTGCACAATGGTGCTTTTCTAACTCAAACTTTCCTTCTGTATGTATTCGCTGGCATTCCAGAACTCTCTCCCTCCATCCCCCAAAAGGGACAGAGGTAGCACTAAAATCTGAGCTCCTCACCAGCTGAGGCTTCCAGCCTCTTGAGCTATAAAATCAAGTAGGAAGGAGGCGTCCGGTGTTGCTCTGTGCCCGTGGGCAACCCCTCCCCCCTCCCTGGGCACTTCCTCATCAGTCAACAGGTGGATTCAGGTGGATTCTGCTCAGGACTCTGCTGTCCCCATGTCCCACATACTGTCCTCTCCAGGTGTGTAGGAGGCAGCTCAGACGCCAGGCACAAGCAGGGCAGTGGACACAGTCCCACAGAGGGCACTAGCCTAGCCAGAGGCAACCGATCACTCAATGGGGGTGGCAGAGGTCAGCAGAACAGGAAGAGAAGGACAATAGCTGTGCCTGTTGCCACAGCAGTTTCAGTATTTGCCAGCTGGGTGGGGCCGGCCGGGCAGCCCTCAGCAACTAAGCCCAGGGCCCACTCTCCCCTCTCATTTTGTCCCTCTGCAAGCCCTAGCGAGGCCTGGAAAACGCAGCAGCTCACCCAGGGAACTGCAAAGACCCAATCGTTCATTGAGGTTTGAACAGTTAGAGGTCTCCAAGAACTACAATTCCCAGAACACACAGCGAACTCCTGGTCCGGCCCCAGCTGTCTGAGTGGCTGGCTTGTTCCTAGAACAAGGAAATCTCACCTGTCCTAGGAACTGAGTCTCCCCGCCTGGGTAAGGTGTGTTTGGGTCTTTGTTTCTTGGACCTGCTCCTGCCGGAGAAATCCCGGTTTCAAGCCAAACCTGGAGATGGTGAGATTACCTAGTTCTTTCATTCACACATGTGTACTGAGACCCTGCTCTGTGCCAGTCTCGGAAGTGGAACGGGAGGAGAGAGGTTGCGGGGAGCGGGAACAGAGATGTAGTAGACAGACTCATGAAAGTCAGCTCCCTGAGGGCAGAGGCTGGGGTTGGCTGGGTACCCTTTGTAATCTAGCACTTAGTATGTGCTCAATAAATATTCGCTGGTCAGCCAGCAAGAGAACAGGCCATCTTGCCCTTGTTTTCCGTTCCATTGCACCCGAAAGGTGCTTTGCTAGCTGCTTTGCTAGTTCCTACGATATTGTACTCTCCTAAAGTGTGCTGTATCTCTCTGTCCGACCTCCAAGCCTTTAAACGCCCTGTTCCCTTTACCAGGAGCACATTCATTCAGCTTATTCGTCTATGTGTCTGTAGAGATAGGACAGAGCCTGGCACGGAGCAGGGGCACATTAAATATTTGATGAGCGAATGAATGAATGAATGCCCTTGTCCATTGTCCATCCAGGACGCAGGGACACTCGGGACCCTCCCTATTCATCTCAGTCCCCCGCCCGCCCAGAATGAATGCATCTTTTTACCCGCCCCGAGGACGGCCGGGCTGGGGCATGTGCAGGCCAGGCAGAGGACTGGATTGGGGGCTGCCCTTGGCCCCCTCCAGGGTCTCCTAAAGGGTCCGCTTTTCTGGACTTCGGGAGTTTGCATTCTCTCCCCGAAACTCAGCCTCGGTCAGCTGACTCCCACGACCAGCCCCCCGCCCTCTTACCACCCAGGGCACCCCACACGGACACTCAGCCAACAGCACGTGGTCAAGGGGCCCCAGCTTCCCATTGGCCGCTGGCCTCCTTCCTTCCCCGAGATTGGCCCGGCCCCAGCCGCAGCTCCCCCCTCCGCAGCCTTGCGGTGGTACAGCCCGCCGCGGCTTAGGAGGGGCGGGAAGGTCCAACGCCCCGCGGCGCGGGGGAGGTGTCGCGAAGAGCAGGGATCCCTCTGGAATGTTTCCTTCGGGTCCCCCGGGGCGGGGCGGCGCGGCGTGGAGCGGATTGGCCGCGAGCGCCGGGCGGCCGCTCCTGATTGACCGGACGCGGGCCCTGGCCCCGCCCCCCTGGTCGTGGCTGAGGGAGAGGCCCTGGCCTGAGTTTGCCGAGGGCCGAACCCGGCGCACACTGGGAGGCAGCGGCGGCGCCGCAGGTGAGTGTCACCCGCGGGCGGGGCGCATCGCGGCCGCTTGGGGGATCCCGGCGCGGACGCGCGGGATCGCGGACCCGCGGGGATCTGGCCGATTCTGCGGTATGGGGCGGCCCCATGGACGCGGCTGGACGTCTAGGCTGAGCGGGGGGATGCCCGAGGCCCCTTCCCAGAGGGCCGCGTGCCTTCCCGCTGGGGGCAGGGGTAAACGCCTCCCGCCATCGGGATGGGGTCTCCAGCCGCACCCCAGCTCCCCGCTGCCGGGATGGGGTCTCCAGCCGCACCCCAGCCCCCTGCACCTCTGGACGGTTCCCATCCCGGCGGGGACAGGCGCAGGATCGGTATTTCTGAACCCTGCCCGGGCAGTTCCCCGAAGCTGGCCCAGTCCCAATCCTCCAGGGCCTAGGGGGACCTTGGGAGGACCGAGGTTCCGAAGATAATAATGAAAAAAATCACCCCGGCTAGCATTTATTGAACACTTCCGTATCAGGTATTTACCACATATTTATCGTTGATTCTCAATACCTCATGGAAGGTGCTGTTACTTATTTCAGAGCTGAAGCAGCAGACCCAGAGAGGTGGAGTGACTTGCCCAAGGTCCCACAGCGAGTAAGTGGCAGATCTGGGACTCAAACCCATGCCTCGGAGTCCAGAACTGGAGTCTCCACCACTATATGAGAAGCCCGGTGGCTCCAAAGCTCAGGTGTTTCTGACCAGCTCCTTCCACTCCACTCCCTCCAGCCAGACACGCCGTCTGGGGCACACCTGCTGGTCTTTGCTTTCACCAGCTGCTCAAACAGGAAGCTGTCCCCATGGCCCTTGTCCTCTGAGCTGGAAAGGCAAGGCCAGAATACCTGGGTCCTGAGAAGAGAGTGACATCTGCGGGAGAGATAGGCAGGGGTCCAACACCACTGGGGTTCTGTGCTTCTTGGGCCCCCCTGGTAAGCCTGGGCCCAGGACGGTAGGCGTTCTCCCTGGAAACACCCGGGAGCCGGTTTTTCAAGACTGATTCAGAGGCCCTCCCGCCCTCCTCTCTCAAGCAATACCCTGCTGAAAAGGGGAGCCTGGGTGTGGTGTCTCCCCCCCAGCTTTTGTGAGCTCCCAGGAACCCCCTTCCCCACTTCTTGCTCCGCTCACTGCAACTCTGTGTGGCTGTGAGCTTGTTGAGTTTCAGGCCCTTCCCAGGGAAGAGAGGGTGGGGATGCTGGGATTGCAGCCAACCTGCTCGATGCCCGGGGCTGAAACTCCTTTTCTCCGTACCTGTGTTGAGGTTTGAGGGGAGACTGGGAATGTGGTGGGGAGGTGGCAGTTAGCAGGTCTACAGTGGGCATGTTCTGAGGATAGGGGAACTCAGAGAGTAGTCAGAATGAGGGCATAAGACACATTCATTCATTCTACACATATTTATTAGGCACCAACTATGTGTCAGGTACTGTTCTTGGCACAGAGGATACAATAGTGAACACAACAAAAATCCCTGCTCTTGGGGAGCTGCCATTCTAATGGGGGGAAACAGGCAACAAACAAGTTAACAAGTAAATAAAGAAAATACTTGCAGAGGGTGATAAATGTTATGAATAAAATATGAGGGAGTGGCATGGTAGAATCTGTGGGCAAAGGGGGAATCTCAGAGGAGGTAACTTTGGAGCCGAGGTCTGAATGACAAAAAGAAGCCAGCCTTGTAAAGATCAGGCAGGGCTCACAGCCAGGGCAAAGGCTCTGAGGCTGGACCAATCTTGGCATGGTGTGCCTGGGGCAGGAGAGGACCCAAAGCGGTGATTCTGCAGGGGTCTGGGGGTCACATTAAGGAGTTTAGAGCTTTTCCTCCATCAGGTGGGAAACCGTTGTAAGATTTGAGGCTGGGGAGTGACGCGATCTGGTTTATGTTTTAAAATAGAGACATGAAGTTAAATAACAACCTAAGACTGGAAGACAAGAGTTCTGCCAGGGCAACATGTAATTAAGTTCGTGGGCCTGAGTAGTTTGGACCACAGGGCCGGTTCCAACAGGCTGGGGCAAGCTGGGGAGGCTTCCTGGATGAGGTGGCCTGAAGTAGGCCTTGGCAGGCAGAGAGGACTGGGATGTTCCTGGGCAGGGCAAGGGAAGAAGCAATAATGACAATAATAATAACAACTTCCTTAGATTGATGTCAGGCAAAGTGATAATTGAGTTACTTGCATAATCTCTTTGGATTGCCATAAGCACTCTGAGAGACAGGAATTCTGCCCGTTTTTCAGATGAGGAAACTGAGGCCCCATCAAGTGAAGTGACTTCCCCACAGCCACACAGCTGGTAAGTAACAGGGGTGGGAGTTGAACCCACACCACTGTGCCTCTTCTGGCCTGGAAAGCAAATTCATTAATCACCCACTTTCCTCACCACCATTATTACCCTCTCCTGGGTGAGGACACGAAGCCAGCCTGAACCAGGGCATCAAGTGTAGGCAGAGTAAGGATGTTGGGAATTGGTAATCAGGATGTAGTGACCCTGGGAAAAGGAGGGAGTTTGAATCTTGGCAACTGACTGAAAGATGATACAGATGGAAATAGTAGTAATTGTCACCAGCATTTATGGAACTCCTATTGTGTGCCAGGAACTGTTCCAAGCACATGTATGATTTCCTTGGAACTCAGAGAGGTTAAGACACTTGCCCAAGGTCACACAGCTAGTAAGTGGCGAATCCAGGTTTCAGATTTATGTTCTTAGCATTCTGCTAAGATGTATGGGGGGTGGTTGGAGGGGACCCAGGTGAGGTGCTGATGTGGGGGAGTTTTTTTGGGTGTTTTTGTTTTTGTTTTGGTAGTATCATTGAGTGTAGTAAAATAACTTGACAGAGCAGTACTGGTTTATTCATTCAGAATTTATTTTATTTCTAGTATCTAGAACATATAGATTGCATTGCAATTAAAAACAGATTCAGTCCCTGATCGGAGAACTAAGATTCCACAAGCCATGCGGCGTGGCAAAACAAAACAAAACAAAACAAAACAAAAAATGCAGTTTTTAAAAATGGGCAAAGACTTAAACAGGCAGTTCACAAAAGGGCAAATCCAAATGGCTAATAAATGTATTAAAAGTCATTTAGCATCGTTGATTAGGAGGGGAGTGAAAAACAAAACGGCAATATCTTCGTTGCTAAATGAAGCACTTATTCTGTCCAGAATTATGCTGGGAAGCAAGGGATAAGGGACCACAGAGGTAGGACTTGTACTTTTGCCAGGGAGACAAGACCCTACTGAGGGCAGGTGGTACAGCCTGTGCTTCTCTGGCTCCCCAGAGCTGCAGAGAAGCTGGGCACAGAGACTGGTGGGCTGGTGAATATTAGGATCATTCGTTTATCCATTCATTCATTCCACAAATATTTATTAAGCAGCTGCTATATGCCAAGCACTGTTCTCTGCACTAAGAAAAGAGGAATGAATAAGACAGGCAAAACAGACAATGAACAAGCTAAATGAATGAAATATGTTTTCCACCTGAAAGAGGTGAGAGAGTGAGTTGTGAGGATACCAGAGGGCACAGCCAGTGCAAAGGCCCTGAGGCTGAACTTCGCCTAGTGTGTTGAAGGAACAGGGAGGAGGCCCATGTGGCTGGAGGGAATGAGCTAGGGGGAAAGTGGGAGGAGATGAGAGCACACAGGTAATGTGGGCAGATCATTTGGAGCCTGTGGGCCAAGGGGAGGACATTGACTTTTACTCCAAGTGAGGCAGGAGCCCTGGGAGGGGTTGGAGCAGAGGACAGATGTGATATGAGTTATGTTTTACAGTATCACTCTGGCTGCTGGATTGACAAGAGACTGTTGGGGGCAAGGGCGGAAGCTGGGAGACACAGAGAAGGCAACTGCACTGATCTAGGTGAGTGCTGATGGGGCTGGACCAGTGATATTAGAGGAGGTGTTGGAGAACAGATGAATGAATGAATGAATGAGGAGAGGAGGTGTTGGAGAACAGATGAATGAATGAATAACTGAATGAGGATGGTGCAGCCCAGGGGCTCAACTGAATCCAGGATGGCCCCCTGGAAGAGGAGCAGAAAGTCCCCTTTACACAGAAAAATGTAATTTGGCATAATTTGATCCTCACCACAACCAGGCGGATGGAACGTCCCCATTTGCAGACCAGGCATCTGAGGCCCAGAGAGATTGAGTCACTTAGGGGACAGCGTCACAGTGATGAACTTGGGCTTGGGAATCAGACCTGAGGGTGCAGCCAGCTTCTGTGACTTTGGACATGTGACTTAAAAATTAAATCTGGGACTTCCCTGGTGGTGCGGTGGTTGGGAGTCCGCCTGCCAACGCAGGGGACATGGGTTCGGGCCCTGGTCCGGGAGGATCCCGCATGCCGCGGAGCAACTGGGCCCGTGTGCCACGGCTGCTGAGCCTGCGCTCTAGAGCCTGCAAGCCACAACTACTGAAGCCCGTGCGCCTAGAGCCCGTGCTCCTCAACAAGAGAAACCACCACAATGAGAAGCCCGCGCACCACAACGAAGAGTAGTCCCCGCTCGCCGCAACTAGAGAAAGCCCGCACGCAGCAACGAAGACCAAACGCAGCCAAAAATTAAAAATATAAATAAATTAATTAATTAAAAAAAAAATTAAATCTGAACTCTTTCCCAGCCTACAAGGCCCCCCCCCCACAGTCACCTCTTTTACCTGCCATCTTCGTGTTCTCCCATTGCTCACTTCACTCCAATCAACCACACTGGTCTCCAGCTGATCTGTGAGTCTGCTCAGAACCCCCCCCTGACTGCCACCTCACTCAGACCAAAAGCCCAAGTTCTCCCTCTGGCCTACAGGGCCCTGCACAGTCTGCCTGTTACTTCTCTGCCCTCACCTTTTCCTGTTGTCCCCCTTACTCGGATCCAACCACATATGCCTCCTTGCTGTTCCTCAAACATGCCAATCACATCCCCACCTCAGGGCCTTTGCACTGGCTGTTCTCTCTGCCCGAATGTTCTTGCCTCGTATCCTCCTATGGATATTTCTTCCTATCTTTCAAGTCTCAGATTCAGCCTCACCTTCTCAGGGAGGCCCTCCCTGACCTTGTCTGTAGAACTTGTCTTGTTTTATTGTCTTCATAGCATTCTTAGAAATTATATTAGATATTTACACGTTTGCTTGCTCACTGTATATCTTCTCCTCTGGACTATGCTTCTGGACAGCATGGACAGAGCCCCAGCTAGCTGGCCTTTTGCAGCACCTTAGGCATGAATTAGAAAAATGCAACCCTTCCTCCCATCAGACACCTCACCAGACCAGGGTCTGGTGCTTTTGCACAGTGAACAACCAGTGTAACTGCTCATGGTGGCCCTAGTCAGGGACCTTGTTGCTTGTCTTTTTTTTTTTCTTTTTTGTAATAATAGAAGTTGTTTGAATATTGCCAGCATACATTTTGTGCAGTGGTTCAATAATGAGCTTGAGTTATTCACAGAGATTTTTTCTCACCTTCATAGGTACATTTTGTAGCACACTTTTATGAAATTATTAATTATAGCTTTGAATTATAATTTTTTAAATTAATTGATTTATTTATTTTTGGCTGTGTTGGGTCTTCGTTGCTGCACGTGGGCTTTCTCTAGTTGTGGCGAGCAGGGCCTACTCTTCATTACAGTGTGCAGGCTTCTCATTGTGGTGGCTTCTCTTTTTGTGGAGCACAGGCTCTAGGCGCGCGGGCTTCAGTAGTTGTAGCTCATGGGCTCTAGAGCACAGGCTCAGTAGTTGCGGCGCATGGGCTTAGCTGCTCCACGGGATGTGGGATCTTCCCAGCCCAGGACTCGAATCCATGTCCCCTGCATTGGCAGGCAGATTCTTAACCAATGTGCCACCAGGGAAGTCTGAATTGTAATTAATTAAAGATTTTTTTTTTGGCTGTGCCATGCAGCTTGCAGGATCTTAGTTCCCCAACCAGGGATTAAACCCAGGCCCGGCAGTGAAAGGGCTGAGTCCTAACCACTGGATTGCCAGGGAATTCCCTAATTAAAGCTTTTTAAAACACATACACACACGTGTATGTATCTCCTTAAACACATACACATATTATGTATATACACATACGTATGTATGTGTATTTGTAAACTCTCAGGATTTATCCATATAGGGTTGTTTTCTTCATCCATTAACCATTCCTCAGAGGCTCCTTATTTACTCTGGGTAAGGAAATGTGGAACCTTGCTTGTCTTATTGAAGGCAATATCCATATTGGTGCATGGAATATAGTAAGTGCCCAAAACATTTGTTTGAAGGGTGGGAGGGAGAAAGACAGAAAGAGAGAGTAGAGGGAGAGTAAAGAAGAAAGTGTGTCAGTCAGGACAGGTTTTGCTGCAATAACAAACATCTCCAAAATCTTAGTGGCCAAACTCAACAAAGGTTTATTTTTTGTTCCTGCTACGTGTCCATTGCAGCTCAGTGGGGGGTTCCATTCATTGTCATCACTCAGAGCCTGGCCTGATGGGGCCACCACGACATCAAATGAGGCTGGTCACCCTACCAGGAGAAAGGGACTTCTGGAGGCTCTTGCTCCAGTAATTAAATGCTTCAGCCCAGAAATGTCATGTGTCACTCCCTCTCACAACTCACTGGCCAGTACTGGTCACATGCCTGTCCAGTCACAAGGAGGCCAGTAAGTGCCATCTGCCTACATGCTTTGAAGGGGGGAGTCAGAAATTTTTACCACACAGCATTAATGACTGTGACCAGTAGAAAAAAAAAGAGAAAATGTAGGCTGTGAGTTTCCATTTTCTCATCTGTTAAATGGGCATAATCACATATTATGGTATATCACATAATCACATCGTGGGGGTGATAATATAGTCCCCATGATGTGGTGTGAGGGTTAAGATACAGAGCAGTTAGCATGGGGTTATGATAGATATTAGCTGATATTATTACTTCTGTGCAAGTGTCTAAGTGCTGGGACCGGATTTTTTTTTTTTTTTTTTAGGTGAAACAAGTAAAGTGTTTATTAGGAAAAAGAGTACGTGTAAATAGGCACACACGGGCGGACTCAGAGAGAGTCGTGCCTTCGTGGTAGTTTGAATCGTTTATATGGGGCATTTCTTCTGGGTTTCCTTTGGCCAATCATCTTGCTTTGCCTGGCTCTGAGCTGGGACCGGATTTCGAACTGAGGCCAGTCTGTTCTCTAAATATTTCATTGGACCTGTAGGGGCGAGGTGGCCCGAGGCCACTGCCCAGGCCCTGAGCCCCTTTTCCTGTCCTGCAGATCTCCTGGGCGTGCCCCCTCTTCTCGCTGCTCATGCCGCTGGGACTGGGGCGGCGGAAAAAGGCGCCGCCTCTGGTGGAAAATGAGGAGGCGGAGCCAGGCCGTGGTGGGCTGGGCGTGGGGGAGCCGGGGCCCCTGGGCGGAGGTGGGGCAGGGGCCCCCCAAATGGGCTTGCCCCCCCCTCCCCCTGCCCTGCGGCCCCGCCTTGTGTTCCACACCCAGCTGGCCCATGGCAGTCCCACTGGCCGCATCGAGGGCTTCACCAACGTCAAGGAGCTGTACGGCAAGATTGCTGAGGCCTTCCGGCTGCCAGCTGCTGAGGTACCCACTGGGGAGCCGGGCACCGGGGTCCCTGATGGTGAGCTAGAGAGAGGCCTGAGCGTGCATCCTGTTTGTGAGCTGTGGCTCGGGTGGTGAAGCTGCAGATACTGAGGCCTTACCCCAGTGAATTATGGGGAACTGGAGGCCAGGGCTGGATGCTGAATTTCATCAGGCATTGGGAGGCCTGCACCCTATTGGCTTGTGGCAAACTGGAGGCCACAGGTGGAGGCGGCATTCCCATCAGGCATTGAGAGGCCTGTGCCGCAGGGGACTGTGGGGGCGGGTGGCCACAGCTGGATGCTACATTCCCATCATACATTGAGAGGTTTGCAGCCCAGCGGATTGTGGGGACTGGAGGTCAGATGCAACATTCACTTCTCCATGATTCACTGGGAGGTCCCACCCCAAGGACTTTGGGGGCCAAAGGAAGGGAAGCAAGGAAGGTGACAGTGGGACTGAGCAGGGAGTAGATGCAGGGGTCTCAGTAGGCAGGATGGGTATCTGTGCCCCTTCATTCATTCCACAAGCATTTTCTGAGCACCCACTGTGTGCCAGGCTCTGTACCCCGGAAACAGCAGGGAGTTTTTGCTAGGACAGAAACCCAGCCCTAGTGGGGCCCTGCCCTGACTCTGGGGGTGGTCAGGCACTGTGATGGGGACCCCCAGGCCTTTCCCAACTCTTCTCGCTTCCCCCTCAGGTGGTGATTAGCAAAGGGCACAGGAAGGAGGTGAGGGTTGAATATCTCCCACCCCTGTAGGTGATGTTCTGCACCCTCAACACCCACAAAGTGGACATGGACAAGCTCCTGGGGGGCCAGATCGGGCTGGAGGACTTCATCTTCGCCCACGTCAAGGGGCAGCGCAAGGAAGTGGAGGTGTTCAAGTCGGAGGAGGCGTTGGGGCTCACCATCACAGACAACGGGGCTGGCTATGCCTTCATCAAGGTGCCTGGGGGTGGGGCACCCAGAGTCCTGAGGGTAAGGCCTACCCATAGGACCCAACAGCAGAGCCACAGGGGCTGACAGCTCCTTTGCCCACAGCGCATTAAGGAGGGCAGCGTGATTGACCGCATCCGGCTCATCAGCGTGGGTGACATGATCGAGGCCATCAACGGACAGAGCCTGCTGGGCTGCCGGCACTACGAGGTGGCGCGGCTGCTCAAGGAGCTGCCCCGAGGCCGCACCTTCACGCTGAAGCTCACAGAGCCCCGAAAGGCCTTTGGTGAGGGGCTGCCTCCTGCCGCCTGGATGGTCCCCCTCACTTGGGCCCTGGCTGCAGTGCCAAGGGCCACCAACAGGTGGTGCCCAAGCCCAGCGGGTCACAGTGGAAAGGGGGTGGGGGCAGCTCCACCCTGCCCTGGGGAGGGGCTGCTGGCTCTCCGCCCAGCCTGGGAGGAGGATGGAGGCAAGGAGGAAGCTGCCCCCACACCCAGCTTCCAGGAGCCATTAGCCCAGCCAAGCGCCCCCAACCCTGGCCAGTTCCCCACCCCCCAAGAAGCCAGGCTTGGCTGCCCGGTGCCAACCGCCCCACTTTTTTGTCTGGCTTCATTAACTCTCAGGAATGGGCCCAAGGCCCCTGGGGTGGGGGTGGGGGACTCAGACACACTTCCCCAGGCAGATAGGGCTGGTCTGTGGCCCAGCAGCTATACCCCCTTGGCCTTGGGGAAAGCAGCTGGGGACCCAGGACCCACCCCGTTCCTGTCCCTCAGGCCCTGGGAACAGAAGTGGCCCCCTCCAGTCTCCCCTCCAGCCTTTTCCATTCCTAGCCCCTGGCTGCACCTCCTACACCCATGCCAAGCCTGAGTCAGGAGTCCTGCCCTCCTGGGGTCACCTCAGCCTCCAATTCCTCCAAAGCCTACAGAAGCTTGGAGAAGGTGGAGGGTTGTCTGAGGCCGGGATGCCTGGGTTCCTGCACAGAACATGCTGGAATTGGGCTTCTCCAGCCCTCACCCCTTCCCTGTCTCCCACAGACATGATCAGTGTGCGTTCAGGGGGTGGCCGCCCAGGCTCCGGTCCCCAGCTGGGCACTGGCCGAGGGACCCTCCGGCTCCGATCCCGGGGTCCTGCCACAGTAGAGGACCTGGTGAGTGTTCCAGCCGGGCCCCAGTCCCCCTTCCCTGTGAAATTCATAGGCAGCAGCATCACCTCTTAGTTGAGGGGCTCTGGGCACTGGATGCAAACCCACCTCTGCCACCTCCCAGCTCTGGGACCTTTCTTGGGCAAGTGGACCTCAGTTTCCTAATCTGTAAAATGGGGATAATGATACTGACACTTTCACGGTTGTCACGAGGATGAACTGTGGGTTTCTATACCGAAAGTGGTAAAAATTGTACACGTCACTTAGTAGGTACAATTACAATTATATTCACATTATTATGATGTTGTTGTCCCTCTTCCCGCCCCCCAGCCTTCAGCCTTTGAGGAGAAGGCCATTGAGAAGGTGGATGACCTGCTGGAGAGTTACATGGGCATCAGGGATACAGAGCTGGGTGAGTGGGGGGCACCTGGATCTGGGGATGGGTGGGAGTTTGGGGGAAGGAGCTTCTAGGTCCTGGGGGGCTGGGTCCTCCCTGAGCACCTCTGTCATCTGTGCCTCCATTCTGCCGCACCCCCCCACCCCCGCAGCGGCCACCATGGTAGAGCTTGGAAAGGACAAAAGGAACCCAGACGAGCTGGCTGAGGCCCTGGATGAACGGCTTGGTGACTTCGCCTTCCCGGATGAGTTTGTCTTTGACGTCTGGGGAGCCATTGGGGACGCCAAGGTTGGCCGCTACTAGGCCTCCCGCTGGACCTTGAGATGACTTGGGCCAGGCCTGGTGGGAGCCTCTGGGGTGGAGACACCACGGGCTGGACCCCGGTGTCCAGCTCGGGCCCAGCTCAGTAGCCCGAAGATGATGCGGAGCGGAAGTGGGGCCCGACCTCTGCCCCCCTCCAATCGGTACCACCCCCTCAACAGTTCCCAGCCTGGCTGGGGTCCCCAGCCCCCCACCCCAGCCCCGCCCTGTTCCCCACCTACCTCAGCCGGGTCAGGCGCGGGGAGGGACCAGCCAGATTGGGCGGCCACCCCCGCCCCCAGTACTTTCCGCCTCAGCTGCCAAACTGGTCCCTCTATCTCCCTGGGGCCTTGGGTTCTGTTTGGGGGTCGTGACTTCCCTAGTTTCCTGACGCAGGGCATGCAGAAGGGGGGTGTCCCCCCCTCAGCAAATGCAATAATACCCTCCCCCTGCGTCGCCTCTGTCGCCCCAGAGGAGCCCCCAGTGTGGAGTCTCTTACCTCTGCATTTGAAACACAAGTCTGCTGTGAAGCCCCCAGATGCCCTCCCTCTCCTGCCCTGCCCTGTGTCTCCCTCAGCTCAGCCCCGGACAGAAGGGGCAGGAGGGATGATGGCGGTGGGCTTTCGTATCTGAATTTGCTGTCTGGAAGATAAAGAATCTGCTGTTGGACCTGTGTGGTGGCTTTGGGGTGGGAGAGGAGGGTGGGCTGGGGCTGGGAAAGAATGCAGCAGCTGAAATCCATCCTCTTCGGGCTCCAAATTGAATTAGGAGCTGGCCCCAGCCGCCCGCCCCCTCCCACCCGTTCCGCCTGAGGAAGCTCTTGGCTGCAAGCCACCAGGCTTCCAGGCAAGGCCGGAGCTTCTCGGCCTGCTGAGGGTGCAAATCTTGCTCCCTCTCGAACAAGGCTCTTGCCACCCCTGGCCTGATGCGAACGGTAGGCAGAGGCTGTGGGTCCTTGCCTGCTCCAACCCAGGGCCATGGAGAGCCCCAGGGCCAGGAGGCATGGAGAAAGAAAGATGGGATGGGCTTAAGATGGAGTCTCAGGCCTGCCCCGCTGAGTGCTGATGGAGAGGAACCCCACCCCGAGGCTGGGGGGGAGGAGTCATGATGCACCCCGACCTCAGCTGACGCTGGACATGTGGGGTCTGCCAGCGTCCATGGAGCGCCATACTTTGTGCCGGATGTGCTTGTTTTGACAACCCATTTCATCCTTAAGGATTGAGGCGGGGATCAGGGAAGGGCGGGGGGTGGCGTCCAGGCCAGACCTGGAGGGAAGAGCGAGGATTGAAGTGGGGGGAACCAGGCCACAGGTCCCCGCAGGAATGTTTGGGGGCAAGTTGAGAGGGGAGGTCTAAGCCCGGCCGGTCCCCATTTTCCACATGCAGGCAATGGGCCCTGGGAGGGGGCAGTGGGGAGGACCAGCTGGACGGGGGCGGGGACGGGTTACTCTGGGCGTCGCTGGGCACCTGTGGGCACTTTGTGTGTCTGAGCTAATATACAGCTCCGGTTGTGAAGGGCTGGGGCTGTGTGAGTCTGGGTGTTGAGCAGGTAGGACTGTGTCTCTCAAGAGTGTTGGTGGTTTGTGGCTGTGTTGAGGGAACAGGCTGTGATGACTGTCTTCGCGTTCCAGGGTGTTTGTGGATGTCACTGGCAGGGCTTCTGTGTGGAGTGTGGCCGTGTGACAGCATGTGTGTCTCTGGGTGTTGCTGTTGCTAGGGTGGGGGGTGACCGGCTAGATCTCGGGGTGTCCAGGGGGTGCCACTCCTTGTGTCTTGGGTGTATGTGGTGTGTACCTGTGGGGCCTGTCTTGGACTGTTAGGGGGCGTCTCTGGGTGATACTGGGGTGTGGCTGGGGGCTGTGTCAGTGGTAACAGTTGTGTGCACCGCTCAAGGGCTGAGTGAGACTACATTTGCCAGCACTAAGGGGTGTGATGTTCTCTTTCACAGGGAGCTGTATTTCAGGGTGTTAGCATCCGTAACTATGGGTCCATCTCTGGTGCTAGAGGTGAGACTGTCTCAGTGTGACGATGGCTGACCCCAAGGCCCCGAGGAACGTGACTGCTGCTGAGCTGGGAACAGGCCAAGACGGTGGGGGGGGTCTCAGGGTGTTAAGGGATATGACTGTGTATCTTCGAGTGTGTGACCGTGCGTGTGCCCCTCAGGGATGTGATCCTACTTCTCAGGGCAGGAGGTGAGGATGCAGCTGTGTGCCCACAGGTGTGGCTGTCTGTGGCTTGGGACGTGTGTGTGCTCATCACATCCTAAAGCAGGATCTAGGAGACAGTCCACTGGTCACCGATCTTCCTGGTTCCCCTGCCCCCCTTCAGCCTCCTCCCTCTTCCCCCCCCCCCAAGAGTTTGACTCGCTGCAGCCCTGGCCTAGGCTTTAAGCCCCTGTGTAAATAATGGGCGGATCTCCCGGTCAGGCTGGGCGTGACCCAAGCTGGTCCACCCAGGGCACTACCCACTGCCACCCACCCAACATCCATGAAGGCCCTGGCAGGGCAAGGGGGTGCTGCTGTCCCCACGCAGGGCTAGCCCTCCAACCTTGCAGCCCCGGTGGGGGTAGTAGCACCCCTAAGCCGCCCCAGCCTGCCCTGGGCGACACTCAAACGTTTTCCAGTGTTTAGATTTTATCCGCTTTATTAATGAGGCAGGCGAGAGGCCCACGCCTGGGAGGGAATGGGGCTGCTCAGGCCCCACCAGGGGGAGCGGGTCATGGGGGCCAGGCCAACTTCCCAGAGCCCCCCCTACTCATGAGGGGAGCTGGGGCCTGGAGCGGCCCATGACCATTGCCAGGAGTACAAAAAGGGGGTCTCTGTCACCCCAGGTCCCCTGGAGGCGTGCGCTGGGTGGAACGGCCCCTGGAGGCTGGAGCGGGCAGCGGGAGGAGGCAGGGAGCGAAGAGCCACCCGGGGAGGGAGGGAGGGAGGGAGGGAGGGAGCGGCCTGTCGGAGAGCTCGGGCGCAGCAGGCTAGGGCGCAGCAGGGCAGCAGGGACCAAGCGGCAGGAGATGGGGACCCTGCGTCCCAGGCAGCTCCGGGTAAGAAGGCTGGGGCAGGAGGATCTCCAGTGGGGGAGGAAGGCATGAAAGGATGGGGCCCTGGCTCCCCCAGCCTGTCCTTCCTGTGTTCCTTGACTCTCAGCCCATCTGTCTGTCCCTGTTGATCTTACTGTCTGTCCAGCCTCCCTTCCCATAAGACCTAGCGGGCAGTTCTGACCTCTCAGCCCTCACCAGGGGCTATCAAGGAATGGGTGGTGACGGGTTAGCCTTGAGGCCTCTGGGGCAGGGACATGGAGCTGGCAGGAGCGGAACTGTGGGCATCCAGGGTGAGGCAGCAGTGGGCAGAGGTAGGGCCTGGGCAAGAGGCAGCGATGGGGCTCAGAGATGGGAGTGTGGGGGACAAGGATGGGGCTCTGGGGACAGGGACAGGGCTGTGTGGACAGAGATGTGGCCAAGGGGACAGAGATGGGTTTATGGGAACAGGGATGGAGCTGTGGGGACAGGGATGTGGCCCTGGGGAAAGAGGCAGTGGTGGGGAGAGAGGTGGCAGAGGTGGGGCTGTGAGCATCTAGGATGGGACTGGAGTAAAGGTGACATAGTGATGGTCAAAGATGGGGCAGTGGGGTCAGATGGTGCCCCGGGATCAGAAATGGGTCAGTGGGTATCAGATGGGGCCGGGGGCCAGGAATTGGCTGTGGTGTCAAAATGGGAGGTGGGTGTCAGAAGTGGGTGGGTTAAGGCCCAGAGGTGGGGTCAGAGACAGGTGGGGCTGAAGCCAGGTGACCCTGGTGGACAGGGCAATGAGGGCAGACTGAGGCCTGGAGCAAGAGATGGGCTGGGAAAAGGAAGAGGAGGAGGAGTGGATCAGGAATGGGGCAGCCAGAGTCATTTGGAGTTGCCATGGACAGAGGGTCCATAGAAGAACTCCATGGGGTCAAATGGGTCCTGATGATCTGCGATGGGACCACCAGCTGGTCCCAGGCCAATGGTGGAACCTCACCTACCCCTCCTCTCCTCTCCCCAGCCCCACCCCCCGCACCTGACATGAGCCCTTGCGGGCCCCTCAACCTGAGCCTGGCGGGCGAGGCGACTACGTGTACAGCACCCGGGGCCTCCAACGCGTCGGCCGGACCGCTGTCGGACCTGGCGGGCGCGTCGCCCGCGCTGCCCATCTTCTCCATGACGCTGGGCGCCGTGTCCAACGTGCTGGCGCTGGCACTGCTGGCGCAGGCCGCGGGCCGTCTGCGGCGCCGCCGCTCGGCAGCCACCTTCCTGCTGTTCGTCGCCAGCCTGCTGGCCACCGACCTGGCGGGCCACGTGATCCCGGGTGCGCTGGTGCTGCGCCTGTACGCGGCGGGGCGCTCGCCGGCCGGCGGCGCCTGCCACTTCCTGGGCGGATGCATGGTCTTCTTCGGCCTGTGCCCGCTGTTGCTGGGCTGCGGCATGGCCGTGGAGCGCTGCGTGGGCGTCACGCGGCCGCTGCTGCACGCAGCCGGCGTCTCGGTGGCCCGCGCGCGGCTGGCGCTGGCCGCGCTGGTCGCCGTGGCCTTGGCCGTGGCGCTGCTGCCATTGGCGCGCGTGGGCCGCTACGAGCTGCAGTACCCGGGTACGTGGTGCTTCATCGGTCTGGGTCCGGCGGGAGGCTGGCGCCAGTCGTTGCTCGCCGGCCTTTTCGCCGGCCTCGGCTTGGCCTCGCTGCTCGTCGCGCTCGTGTGCAACACGCTCAGCGGCCTGGCCCTGCTGCGCGCCCGCTGGCGCCGCCGCTCTCGACGGCACTTCCCGGCTGGAGGCCCCGACAGCCGCCGTCACTGGGGAGGGAGCGGACCCCGCCAGGCCTCCGCCTCGTCCGCCTCGTCCGCCTCGTCCGTCGCTTCGGCCTCCGCCGCCCCCGGCGGCTCCCTGGGCCGTGGCTCAGCGCGGCGAGCCCGTGCCCACGACGTGGAGATGGTGGGCCAGCTCGTAGGCATCATGGTGGTGTCGTGCATCTGCTGGAGCCCCCTGCTGGTGAGGGGCGCACATGCCTCTCCAGCCCTGCTCCTTCCCACGCCCTCCGTGACCTCTCCCACCCTTTTCCATCCTGGGATACCTGGGTCCTCTCTCCCTGACCCAGCCAGGGCACTGCCTCCTCGAGGCCCCACCTGCCAGAGTCCACCCTTTGCCCTCTCCTTCTGACGTCCCACTCCTCCTCCCAGTCCCCTTATCTTACTCCTTCCTGGGGTCTTTGTAGTTCACCCGACCCAGGCATGGTTCCCCTCCAACCCCACCCAACTAAGTGCTTTCATTCCCTAGCTTCCTTCCACCATCACCACCCCTTTTCTCTTCTCCCCTGTCCTTTGGGATACCTGGGACTTCTTTCTTGCCCAAGCACACACCCACTGCAGGCCTTTGCTTCTGCCACGCTCTCTAAGGCTCCCACTTCTTCTCCCCTCTCTCCACAGCTCCTTCCCAATTAGATTCCCATTTACCCTCCCCGTGACGTTCCGTCCATCCTCACAGCCTCCTTACCTTCCAGACACTCTCCCATCCATCTCAGCCCTACCCTTCGCCGGTGCCCTTTTCTTACACCACCCACCGCTCACACTGTCTTCTCCCACAGGTGTTGGTGGTGCTGGCCATCGCGGGCTGGGGCTCCAGCTCCCTGCAGCGGCCGCTGTTTTTGGCCGTGCGCCTCGCCTCGTGGAACCAGATTCTGGACCCCTGGGTGTACATCTTGCTGCGCCGGGCTGTGCTTCACCAACTGCTTCGCCTCCTGCCTTCAAGGGCAGGTGCCAAGGGCAGCCCCACGGGGCTGGGCCTAATGAGCGCTTGGGAGGCCAACTCGCTGCGCAGCTCCCAGCACAGCGGCCTCAGTCACTTCTAGGGGCGCCCGGCGGCTAAGCCAGACCACCCGGGGCCGGCCTCTGGTCCGCAGCTCGGAGACTTCGGGGACTAAAACCTTTTTTGCGGACAAGCCCAGGGCGGTGCGTCCCGTCGTGGCTGCAGCACCTTCGCGGCCGCGCGGGGGCCGCAGAGGTGCTGTGTACCCCTCCGGGGTGTGCAGTTCCGGGACTAGTCACGCGGGGGCGCAGAGACGCAGAGCCGGAGGAGCATGCGCACAACGCCATGGCCGCAGTCTTGGGGCGGTGGCTCGGCTAGGAGCAGAGTGGGAGGGTTGGGGGGCGCTTTTCGCCCCTGCTGCCGTCATGAGTGACTCCCGCAACCATTCGCTCATTGTGGCCCTGAGCTCCCCCACACAACCCCAAGTCCCTACCCCCCAAACTACGCCCCATCACTGGCCTCTACCCCCGGAAGTCCCTCAACACAGCTCCAAGCCCCCTCCCATGGCAGCCTGCCCATGCTCCCCACCATAATAACAGCCCCGAGTCTCCACCATCCCTTGGCCCCCTTCAAATGATCCCCCACCATAATCCAGGGCCTCTCCCCGTCACTCCCTACGCCGCCGGCCACGCATCACATCCCCTCCCAGCTCTCCCCACCTCCAAGCACGCCCCCCACCCCCATTACTGTGCACAAGAAGGGACGGAGGATGCATGGATAGAGCAAATCCCAAAGGCCTTTTTAAAAACTACTGACAGCTCGGTGGGGGCAGAAGTGGGGGAGGGGGCTAGCAGCCCCCGGCCACAAAGTCGAAGTCCCGGAAGGCCGCCTGCTCTGTGGCCGTGAGGGGCCGAGCGTCGCGGGGTGGGCTCAGCGTGGGGGCCTCCCCTGTGAACTCCTCGTCGAAGTTGCTGACATCAGTGCGGCCGGCCAGCGTGGGTACGAAAGGCGGCGGCAGGCGCCGGGCCAGCAGGGCATCCCAGCCCAGTGTCTGCAGGGCAGAGAGGGGACAGGTCAGCAGGGGAGGCTCAGGGCAGAGCGCAGGAGGGGTTTGCTCCTTGCACCCTGTCTGGCCTTGGATCTGTGGGGATCAACATAGGGAGTCACAAGATAGAGGGGGGGAAAGTGTCTGGCCTGGGGGCTCAGGAAGGATCACCATATGAGTGGGGGGGAGGGGCCTGGGCTCATACACAGGGCAGTGCTCCCCCCACCCAGGCCAGCCTGGAGTGGATGTGGGTGTAGGAGGGCCAGTGAGGGTAAGGGAGGGGGAAGGAAAAGCAGGCAGGTGTCAAGGGGAGGTGACAGTGTTGGAGGTGAAGCCACTAGGTCTTGGGTGGGGGGGATGACTGGGTCCTGGGAGTGGGGGACTTAACCCTGAAGAAAGGCTGTTTTTTCACATCCTCTGCATCCCTCTCGCTGGATCCCAGCCTCCGCTCTGGATTCCTCCGCAGCAGCTGGGGGAAGGGAGTTCTGTGTCAGTGTTCCCCTTCCTCGTCCCAGAGCCACTCCCCTGGCCCACCCTAAGCTGGGGGGTGGTCCTCACCCTTCGCATGATGCCGATGGCTTCAGCTGACAGGAAGCGGGGGTAGCGAACCTCATCGTTGACGATGCTGTCAAATACCTCCTCCTCGTCGTCCCCTGGGAACGGGGACTGGGGACAGGAAGAGCCAGGGTGAATTAGGCCCCTCTGGCCACACCACACCCAGCTCCACCCTGGCCTCCCGTTGCACTTTTACAAGGCTCACTTAGGAGGGTAAGTACCCCAATTTACAGATACAGAAACCAAGGCTGGGGAGGCAAAGCCACGTGTCCTCAATCAGACAGCACATAATGGAGGCCAGTTCTGACCCCGCCCCCCCCCCCCCCACCGGGCATATACAGGTTACCAGGGACAGGCAGGGCGGAGCGGCCTGGGGCCTCACCTCACCAACCAGCATCTCATACAGCAGCACGCCCAGCCCCCACCAGTCCACCGCCCGAGTGTACGATGTGTCTGTCAGCACCTCAGGTGCCAGGAACTCCGGGGTCCCGCAGAAAGTGCTGGTCCGGTCCCCATAGCCCATCCCTGGGGGCAGCAGGGCCACGTGAGGTTATGGGGGAGGTCACAGCTCCAGCCCAGCCCAGCATGGGGTGGTCCAGACAGCCAGCCCTATCCCAGGACCAGGGTAGGGGATAACCCAGGTAGGGCTGGGGACTCCATTCCCTCCCCTCTCTGTCTAAACCCCAGAGGCCGGCCCCTCAGATCCCAGTCCTGCCCCTCATCACCCTCCTTGCAGAGGCCAAAGTCTGCAATCTTGACATAGCCCTCGGTGTCCAGGAGCAAATTGTCCAACTTCAGGTCCCTGTGGGGGGGGGGGGGGGGATAGGAGGATGTAAAGAGGGATGAGTGGGGATCTGGGTCCTGCCTGAAGCCTCAGGGCCCCCCCGTGGGCAGAGCATGCATGCACGGGTATATGCGCGCGCGGGCACGTGCACACACACGCACGCACCTGTAGACAATCTTGTGTTCATGGAGAAACTGCAGCCCCAGCACCACACAGGCCGAATAAAAGCTGCAGAGAGAGGCTGGTGTGAGGGAGCCGGGCTTCCAGGAAAGGCAGAGGGTCACATAAGGCTCCCACATCCTCAAAAGCCCCCCATTACCCCGTAACTTCAGGAGCTGGGGGGAGGCAGGGCCTGTGGGTGGAGGTGTGGGGCGGGGGCCTAGGCTCACACAGCACGGGGCTCCGAGAACACGTCACTGTGGATGTGCAGCATCAGGTCCCCGCCGGCCGAGTACTCCATCACGAAGCACACGTGCTCTGGTGTCTGGAAACAGCCAAACAGGTTCACCAGAAAGGGGTGTCCCGCGCCGGTCACGGCCGCCAAGATCCGCTTCTCACACATCAGGCTGGGCAGGATGGGGGTGGGGCAGGGGTCAGAGACCACAGCAGCTCCCTACCACCAACTCGCCCACTCCCTAGAGTCCTCAATCAATCATCAGATGTTTGTCAAGGGCCTTGCATGGCTGTGCACACTTGGGCAAGTTGCTTAATGCTTCTGAACGTGCTAACCAGGCACCCAGAATCCATCCATTGTCCTAGTAACCGTCCTAGTAACTTCCCTTTGGGAAACCACCAGGGGGACCGTTACTTCCCTTTGGAGCACCCCATCTCCCTGGCCAGGAATTGGCTCAAAAAAGGGCAAGCCAAGCCAATGGGGCTCAATCTCAGGATTTCTGCTGGAATTATTTAAGGAAGAAGAGCTAAAGTTTGCAGATGAGCCTTAAAACTGCTAGGGTGGGGGGCATCTCTGTCCCTGCGAGGGGACTGCAAGCAAAGCCCACACAGACAAAAGCAGAAGTGAGAGATATCAGCTGAGCGCCTGCGTACAGCCATGCCTGAAGGTAGTCCACCCCTGGACTTTTCTGATGCACAGCAATAAATTCCTGTATTTGCTTAAGCCTAAATTGGGTTCCTGGTTAATAAAAGGATGTCAAGAAGATTGGGGACAGTCTCAGGTATCTACGGGGGGCACGGCACTGTGCAGAACGCTCTGGAGTCACCCTCTCATTCACTCCACCCGGCAACCCTGCAAGAAAGGCATCATTGCTCCCCTTTTGTAGAAGGGGAGCCTGAGGTTCAGAAGGGTGAAATGACCTCCCTAGGGTTTCTAAGCACATCTGTAGCAGAGGTAGGATCTGAACTCAGCGTCCTGACCCCAAAGCAGAGGCAGTACAATGGCACCATTAATAGCACAGGCTTCAGAACTCGAGTCCCTAAGTTCAGATCCCGGACCTGCTGCTTACCGGCTATGTGACCTTGGGCAACTTGCTCAAACCTCTCTGTGCCATCAGCAGAATGGAGACAATAACAGTACTTACCTCTTAGAGCTGTTGTGAGGAATTCGTTACTGAATGTAAAGCACACGGTGGGTGCTTTCTAGGAGTCGTTACTATTGTAAGTATTGGGTTGGCCAAAAAGTTCGTTCGGGTCTCGCTGCATTACAGAAAAACCCGAATGAACTTTTTGGCCAACCCTATACTAGCTTAATAAGTACAAGTGACTGTTATGAATCACTCTCACAGCAGCTCCAAGGAGGGGACTGCTCTGTCTCCCATTTCCCAGGAGACCAAAGTTCTCAGAGGGCCTGAGCAGGGTCCCCACCTCTCCACCTCGTCTCGGGCCACAATGTCCCCTTTCTTCAAAGCCTTGATGGCAAACAGCTCCCCGCTGGGCCGGAATTCGGAGAGCAGCACCTGGAACCACAGTGGGCAGGGGTGGCCTTAGTGGCCAGTCCGAGGACCTGGACGTCTGGACCCCCCAGACCCCCAACTCCTTGCCCCCACACCTCACCTTCCCAAAGTGACCCCGGCCCAGCACCGCCAGGAACTGGAAATCCTCGAGGGTCAGGGGTGACTTCCTCAGAGGGCTGTGGAAAGAGGAGGCTGGTGGGGAAGGGACAGTGGGCAGGGGTGGTGGGTGGTGGCCAGGGGAGGGGTGTCACCTGCACAGGGCGGGGCCTGAGGTCTCCTGGGTCTCTGAAGGCAGCTCAGGAGTGGTGGTAGTTTCCTGGATCAGAGAAGTCTGTGGCAGACAGAGGAGGTCAGAGTACAGTAAATAACCCATAACCACAATAGCCACCAAGGCTCCCGTCACCAATTTGACCTCACCTCTCCTCCCCCTCCCCCCCTCACTCAATCCCCCTTCAGCCACACTGTTCCATTCACTGTGCCCTGAACACACCAGGCATGTTTCCACCCCAGGACCTTTGCATGGGGCTGTTCTCTCCACCAGGAACTCTCTTTTCCCAGCACCTGCACTGTTCCTCCCTCACCTGCTTCAGGCCTTTATTCAAATGTCACCTTTGAAGGTGGCCAGCTGACCGCCATATTAAATAACTAACAGAAGCTCCAACACTCCCTGTCCCCTTTCTCTGCTTTATTTTTCTTCCCAGCACATTCTATGCTGTATTTTATCATTTATCTACTTATCCCCTTTATTGGTATTAGTCCCATGGAGTGACCTAATTCTTTACATCATATGCATATGTAACTTTGAGAAGAATCAAAATTAATAATTTAAGTGGGAAATTTTACCTACTGGTCCATCATTCTACACTATAGAGACAGTTCTAAAGATTCAATCAGTGTGAACAGGTGTACAATAGGAACAGTCCTCTCCTGCCCCGGCTGCCCTCCCCAGAGCCAGCTGCTGTTAATGATTTCGTGGGTGCCTTTCTAGATGTATTTTATACCATTCAAGCATTTTGGTACACGTGTGTGAATGTCCATCATAGATGTCCAGGAGTGGAACTTCTAGGTAAAGATAATGCCCATTTTTTTAACTCAGCCAGCTGTGCCCTCCAAAGGAGATGTAGTGATTCACGTGCTGTTTTCCTGCATTCTCCCCAGCATTCAATGTTATTCAACTTTTGCATTTTTTTTTTTTTTGCCAAACTCATCTAATTTAATGAGGCATCTCGTTTTAATTTAATGCCATGAAGCATATATTATTGTTTCCACTTTTTTAGAAAATGAGGTATAAAATGCACTCAGTGAGGTGGGCAATGGAAAGAGCTCTTACATACGTATCTACCCAGATGCCCGTCGCCTAGACCAAGGGTTGGTAAACTCCATGTTTTGTACAGTCTGTAAGCTAAGAATGATTTTTACGTCTTTAAAGGGTTGGGGGGAAAAAATCAAAAGAAGAATAATAGTTCATGATCCACGAAAGTGACAGACATTCAGTAAGGCTTCCTGGCGCAGAGCAACACCCCTTCCTGTCTGCCTGTATCAGGTGTGGCTGCTTTCTACGAGAGCAGTATTAACTAGTCATCACTGTGACCCTCTGGCCCACAAAGCTGAAAATACTGACTATATGGCCCTTTCCAGAAAAAGTGTGCTGACCTCCGACCTAGATCAAGATGCAGAACATTTTTATCATCTTTGCCAGGCTCTCTTATGTCCCCCCCCCCCATCAATAAACCCCCGCCCAGAGAAAACCACTAACTGGACGTCTGTCATCGACATGAGTTTTAAATGTGATCGTTTTTACAGGGCAGTGTACTAAACACAGAGAGGTGAAGGTGCTTGGCGTGAGTCACACAGCTAGGGGGCAGCAGAGCGGGGACGGGACCCAGGTGGCCTGGCTCCCAGGCTCATGTTTTTATCCGGGATAGAGAACAGGACCCCGGTTCTGGCAGAGGTGTGCTGTGTGACCAGGGAAGTTCCTGGCGATCTCTGGGCCTTGAGCTGCAGTGGAGGTCCCCTAACACTGCCCAGGCCAAGGGGGAAGCTCACCGGACTTGATGGGCTGGAAGGAGGACCCAGAGAGCTCTTCTGGGGTAAGCTGTCCAAGTCAACCCCGAGGTTCAGCTTCTCCACAGATACGTCGCTGCAGCAAAGGGAAGAGGGTGCATCTAAGACCTAGCAACGCGGGCAGCAACCAGAGGCAGCCGCAACGCCGGGGCCCTCCCTCCTTACCCTGTGGACCGAGCCTCGGGTCCTGGAGAAGCCCCGGGGCTGAAGGTGCCTGTGGCAGTGGCATTGGGGATAAGCCTGCGAAGCAGCCGCACCCAGGTGGCGACGTCGATGTTCATCTGCCTAGCGCGCTGAAATGCCTTCCCTGGGGAGATGGGGGCAGGTGTCACCCTCTGTGACACTCCCGGGACCCCTGGTCTCTCCCCTGCCCCAGCCCATCCCCTCACCTTGCTGCTTGGAGAAGATCTTCTTCTGCCGTCGGAGCCGCGGTATCCTCTCAATGACAGGGTTGCGGAAGGTGACCTGAGGGAGAGGCTAGCGTGAGGACCCAAGCCCACCTCCAGGCAGCTTGGTGGGGAAGCCCTCAGGATCATAGGTGTGCACGCCCGTATGTTTCGGGGGTTCTGATCGCTGTGGCATCGCATCCAAGCACAGAGTACTGTGCATCGTATTAAGGGGTCACAAAGCCAATCCATCCTTCGACAGGACCGCCTCCTGAAGTGCCATCTTGGAAAGGCAAGAAGTAGGCAAGCAGGCCCTCCTCCAGGGGTGGGGAGTGGGTCTGATCCAATGAGATGTACATACAACTCCAGCAAACAGGCCCTACACGTCACCTAGTGTCCCGATTCCCCAGGTGCGGTCCCAGGCCAGCAGCAGCAGCACCTGGGAACCTGCTGGAAATGCAGATTCTCAGCACCGCCACCCCAACCTGGACCCACTGAATCAGAAACCCCGGCGGTGGAGCCCAGGAGTCTGTGTTTCAACAAGCCCTCCAGGTGATGCTGGCGCCCACCCATGTGGGGAAACCACTGGTCTAGTTGAATTCTCCCGATTCCAACGCATCTTCTAGAAGGTGCTGAAGTCATAGAACTGTGTGACTTTATGGGTGTCCAATCTGGTCACCTCTAGCCACATGTGGCTATTTCAATTAAGTGAAATGAAAACGTCAGTTCCCCAGTCACACTAGCCACACTTCAACTGGCTAGCGGCTACTGTATTGGATGACACAGATATAGAACATTTCTACCTACAACAGAACTCAACTATTGTAAGCTCACTGACAACAGAACTGTAGAAAGTTCTACAGGCTGGTGCTTTGGGGAGAACAAAATAGAATGTTATAAGTAAACCTTGAAGGCAAGGACTGCCTCAGAACTTATCCCCCGGGCCACCCACCTCTATTGTCCACTTGGGTTTTGAACAGTCTTCCTAATAGAAGAATAATTTCGTGGCCCTACCATCTGAAGTCTGCCCTTCTCTGCTCCTTTCCTTCAGGAGTCCTCGATTATGAGATCACATAAGAATTTCCACCTGGATAGTAAAATAGCCTTGAATATTTTAAGAATTTTTCTAGATACTTTTTCAAGAAAAAACTACATGTTAGGAATTAGTGAAAATTTACTAATGTTTTTTAATTTTGAAAGCACTTTTTAGTGAAAACTTAGAGTAATATATATTTGGTCTCCGGCCACCAAGGAAAAGCTTCTTTCAGGTTAATCTTTAAACTCACTTGAACCCAATGACTCACTTGATATTTATCCCACTCCCGAAAACAGAATTAATTATACAGCTGTTTTTTATACTGTGCATTGTGAACTCTGTCTCTCTTTCACATTTCTGACCTCTTTCACGTGGTCTGATCTTCTTGCAGAGAGAAGTGGTATTTAAAAATCTAAGCAAGTAGCAAAAAAAAAAAACAAATTTCCTCCTGGGTTTAAGGACATGGGGAGACACACACATACACACACACACGTATATATATATACAAAAAACAGGACACATGTATATGTTAGGGGCAAATTTAAAGAATTTTTGAGGATAATTCTGGTTAAATGAGGGCGCCAGTGACTTTCTCTGTGCCTCATTTCCTCCTCTATCAGATGTGACTAATAATGGTCCTGTTTGCGTTGGGTTATTGTGAGGATTAACAAGTCAGTGCCAGCACAGCACTTTGAACAGGGCCCGGCCATACTACTACCGGGGGTCAGCTAGGAATGTTATTTATTTATTTATTTATTTATTTTTATAATTTTGCTTGTGGCCTTTTTTCAAGTTTATTTATTTATTTATCTATTTATTTTTGGCTGTGTTGGGTCTTCGTTTCTGTGCCAGGGCTTTCTCTAGTTGCGGCAAGTGGGGGCCACTCTTCATGGCGGTGCGCGGGCCTCTCACTATCGCGGCCTCTCTTGTTGCGGAGCACAGGCTCCAGACGCGCAGGCTCAGTAGTTGCGGCTCACGGGACCAGCTGCTCCGCGGCATGTGGGATCTTCCCAGACCACGGCTCGAACCCGCGTCCCCTGCGTTGGCAGGCAGATTCTCAACCACTGCGCCACCAGAGAAGCCCAGGAATGTTATTTAGACTACGGGCTCTTAATCAGGGGACCCTGGCCATGTCTGGAGACATTTTAGGTTGCCACAACGTGGAGCGGGGGGTTGCTACTGGCATCCTGCGGGCGGAGGCAGGGCACCCTACACTGCGCAGGGCGGCCCCTGCAACCAAGAATGATCCAGCCCAAATGTCCACAGTGCCCAGGGTGGGCTACCCTGATTTGGACCCTAACCCTGACATCACTGCGGAAGGAATCTCTCTGCTCAGCCGTGGCTCTGGCAGCAATCTCCGTGATATGTTGCTAGGTTTTGCTTTTCTTTCCTAGCTTGACAAAATTTTGGGTTTTTTTTTTTTTTTCTTCTTTTAATATCTTGTTTCAGAACAAAACCACTCCCAGCTTAAGTCATGCATTGATGTGACTAATTATATGTACTTTTCTAACGAGATTCAGAGACCAATGGAAAACACATCTTCCCCCTTCCAGAAAACCGAGAGGAGGAGATGCCAAAGCATTTTCTCAGGGTCGGGGTCAGGCTGTACCTCGGCCACCAGGCAGCCCTGAGGTTCCATGTCCAGCTGCACTTCATGCCTCTCGTTGTCCAAGAAGTCCTCCAACTTCAGGAATTTGAGGGCACACAAGCCTCGCTGGTCCCGCCAGAACACAGCCAACTCCAGCTCCCGTGCCTCAAGGGAGAGAAAGAGGGCCGTCATTTGGGATGCCCGAGGCCTCAAACTCCTCCTCCTCCAAGCCCTGTCATCCCCTAACCGAACTCACCCTCTCCAGCTCCAGGGTGAAGCTCTGCTCCCAGGCGTTGGGACCACACGGCTTCCAGGACGTCTGCCCCACCACTGTGTTATCCAGCTTGAGCACCGTGCTCACCTCACCTGGAACAGGGGGTGGGGTAGGGTGTCAGGAGGTGCTGGCAGGGGGAGGGTAATCTCTTGTACCTTACTGAAGAAATCTTCTCCTCCCCCCATAATATTCTGCTGTGCTATGTGACAAAGCTTTACAGTTCTGCCTTTCACATTAAGGCCTTTAATCCATCTCCGCTTGATTTTTGCGCGTGGTGTGAGGCGGGCATCCAAATTCACTTTTATGCTGTATACAAGTTCCAGCAATATATTCCTAAGTATTCACCCTAGAAAAATGCAAGCAAGTAATACATCGGGAGATGCATAAATATAATGTTTATATAACAGCCCTAAATTAGAAACATCTCACTGTCCATGAATTAATATATAAATTGTAATATAGTCTTATTAGCTAAACCATGAAATGGCTGATATTCAACTATTTTTTACCTAAAAAAAGACAGCAATTTGACATGCCTCAGTCTAAGACAATTAAACAGGGGTAAAATGAATGAACTGTAGTTTCATGCAACGATAGGGATAAGTCTCCCAAACAATGTTGAATAAAAGAAGCCATTACCATGAAATACATTCTGTATGATTCCACGTATATGAAGTTCAAACACAGGCAAATTAAACTACATTGTTTTCAGACGGTACATGGGTGCTAAAACTACAAAGCAAAACAAGGAAATGATAACCATGAGAGTCAGGAGAGTAGCTACCTCTAGGACAGAGGAAGGGGCTGGAACTGAGGATGGGGCATGAGGGGGCTCAGAGAATTCTACTTCTTGACCTGGGTGGTGGTAACACAGATGGTTACTCTATTGTTATTCTTCTTTTATTCATACTTTTAAACATGTATGTATTAGTTTTTTTTCACATTGTGGTAAAATTCACATAACATAAAATTTACCATCATAACCATTTTTAAGAGTACAGCTCAGTGGTATCAAGTACGTCCACACTGTTGTGCAACCATCACCACCATCCATCTCCAGAGCTCTTTTCATCTTCCCAGACTGAAACTGTCCCCACTAAACAATAACTCTCCGTTCCCCTCCACCTTCAACCGTTACCTCTATGAATCTGACCACTCTAGATCATATAAGTGGAATCATATACTACTTGTCTTTTTATAACTGGCTTATTTCACTTAGCGTAATGTCCTCAAGTTCATCCACGTTGCAGTATGTTTCAGAATGGCCTTACTTTTTTTTAATATAAATTTATTTTATTTATTTATTGTTTTTGGCTGCGTTGGGTCTTCGTTGCTGTGTGCGGGCTTTCTCTAGTTGTGGCAAGCGGGGGCTACTCTTTGTTGTGGTGCGCGGGCTTCTCATTGCGGTGGCTTCTCTTGTTGCGGAGCGTGGGCTCTAGGCATGCGGGCTTCAGTAGTTGTGGCTCGCGGGCTCTAGAGCACAGGCTCAGTAGTTGTGGCACACAGGCTTAGGTGCTCCGCGGCATGTGGGATCTTCCCGGACCAGGGCTTGAACCCGTGTCCCCTGCATTGGCAGGCGGATTCCCAACCACTGCACCACCAGGGAAGCCCTGTCCTTCCTTTCTAAGGCAGAAAAATATTCCATTGCATGGATGGACCACATTTTGTTTACCCATCCATCTGTCAACAGACGCTGGGTTGCTTCTACCTTTGACCATTGTGAATAATGCTGCTATGAACATGGGTATACCAATATCTCTTCGAGACCCTGCTTTCAACTCTTTTGTGTATTTACTCAGAAGCGGGATTGCTGGATCATATTGTAAGTCCATGTTTAATTATCTGAGGATAATTATTATACTGTTTTCCACAGTGGCTGCACCATTTTACATTTCCACCAACAGTGCAGAAGAGTTCCAATTTCTCATATCCTCCTTAACAGCTGTTGTTTGTTTTGTTTTGTTTTGCGGTATCCATCCTAATGGGTGTGATGTACTAGTTTTTAAGAATGTTACAAATGTGGGAAATCCAGGACCCCCCCACCCCACCTCATCCCTCCAGACCCTCAATGCCCACTCACTGGTATTCTCGGATTCCGCTTTGAGACTGCTCCGGCCACTGAGGCTTCCACTTCGGCTGTAAAGGCCCCGGGCTGGGCGGCTCAGGAAGGGGGTGCGGCTCTCAGGGGTCCCAGGCACCCCCACTGAAGGTGAGGGGTTCCAAGGGATGGTCTCTGGAAGGTCTCTGCAGCCCACTACACGCACCTCCAGGGTCCCTGAGAGAGGGGCAGGCTCATGACGGGGGCGGGGGGGTGGTCACATCTGGGGCAGGACGAGGGGAAGGGCCTGCGGGTAAAGTGGGCATGTGCAGAAGTGGCCAGCATGCAAGTGGGAGGTGGTGAGGGACTATCAGCGTGAGGCAGGGGGTCTGATGCAGGGATGGCTGTGTCCGGAAGTGAGAAACATGGGACAAGGGGACGGGTGGGTCAATCTGGGGAGGGGCTCTGGATGCTGGGGTTTAGTGACAGAAGAGAGGTTCAGGGTGTAGGCTGAAGGTCCAGGCGGTGGTGAGCCAGGTAGGACTAGGAGTCCGGGCTTAGATTCGGCAGGCTGATCTGAAGTCTGACACTGGGGCTGGGGTCTATGGTAGGGCTGGTCTGGGGAGGTAGTGGCTGAGGGATCTAAGGAGGGAGGGGCTGGCTAGCCTGGGGGTGGGGGGACAGAGGTTCAGGGTTGAGGGTTCTGAGAGCAAGGGACTATGAGACTGGGCTGGGGGACTCCGGCTGGAGAAAAACGGCAGGGCCATTCGGGGAGGGGTGGCAAAAGTGAGGATGGGGATGGGGGCAAGAGTCCCTCAGAGGGCAAGGCGGGGTGGGAAGTCCAGGGCGCATGCGGCTGTCTGGCATGGGAAATGGGGCCCAGGTCTAGAGGGTTGGGGTGAATGGAGAAGGGAGGGAACAGTGGGATGGGAGTCCAGGGTTGGGGAGAGTGGAGATCCCGGTTGGGGGTCTCGGGGCTGGGGGACTCGGAGGGGTCAGGAGTCCAGAGCTGCAGGAGGTAGGGTCCGGATTGGGGGTGGACGTCGGGACCCACCTGTGAGCGGCGCGGGCTTGCACAGGGTGCTATAATGCATGGCGGGGAAGGGCCCGGCCAGGAGGGCACTGAAGGCTGAGGATGAGGCCGCAGCAAGCTCCTCGCGCAGCAGCCGCCCCTTCGGGTGGTCAGCGGGCAACTCCCCGAGCCGCCGCTCCAGCGCCTCCCGAAGCAACCCCAGCTTCTGGTTGGACTCGGTCAGCTTCTCCTGTGCCTGCGGTGGGAGGAGCCTGGCCGGGCTGGGGGCGGGATCCGGCACGCCCCTCCCCAAGTGCAGACCCAGGCCCCTCCCCCCGACTGGCTAAGTCCTACCTGGAGCTCCTCCCTGGAAGCCCAAGCCCTCAGCCATTTGGGTCCTACCCCTGGGCTCCCTGAAAATAAGGTCCCACCCCTCGCTGAAGCCCCACCCCTCTGGGTCGACACCGCGTCCCTCACCTCGCTGACGGCCTTGCGGTCTGGGGCTTTGGCAGAGCTGAGCAGGCGCAGCACGTTCTTGGCGCCCTCGGCCACCGCGTGCTCGACTCGGAAGTGGTGCCGCAGCTCCTCGATGCGCAGCTCCACGGCCCCCAGGTCCGGACTCCCTGTGGGTGTGGGACACGAGGCAGTGAGGCTAGCCTGGGCCCAGGTCCAACCAGCCCGGTCCCAGACACGCAGCCATCTGCAGGAACAAGCACTGGCCACAGACAGATGGCCATCAATATGCATCACTTTCTCCCAAGGTGGGGGGTCACGGTGACACAGTCACACTGTCACCCACAGGCAGACGGCCACTCTTCCACCCAGATGCTGTCCCTCTTTTATCCAGACACTCTCACACCCACATGGACGTCCCAGGGATGTAGTTAAGCTGTCACCTGGGGACAGTCATAGATACAGGCACACCATTAACAAAGTCTTAGGGACAGATACATTGTCAGGGTCCCACTTCATCCCCAGGGACTGTCGCAGGGATACCATGGCAACTGGATAGGATCTAGTCACACAGACACAGGGACACTTAAAAAAAATAGTAACTTTTATTCATTGCTAATGGGAATACAAGTGGCTTTCCAATGGAGGCAGTTTGGCCATTTCTATCAGAGTCACAAATGTATTTACCCTTTGATTCAGCAATCCCAGTTCAGGGACTTTATCCCATAAAAAAACACCTCTGCAGGGACTTCCCTGGTGGCGCAGTGGTTAAGAATCCGCCTGCCGATGCAGGAGACACGGGCTCGAGCCCTGGTCCGGGAAGATCCCACATGCCGCGGAGCAACTAAGCCCGTGCGCCACAACTACTGAGCCTGCACTCTAGAGCCCACGTGCCAAAACTACTGAAGCCCGCGCACCTAGAGCCCGTGCTCCGCAAAAAGAGAAGCCACCGCAATGAGAAGCCCGCGCACCGCAATGGAGAGTAGCCCCCGCTCGCCGCAACTAGAGAGAGCCCGTGCGCAGCAACAAAGACCCAATGCAGCCAAAAATAAATAAATAAATAAATTTATTAAAAAAAAAAAAACAAAACACCTCTACATGGTTATTCACAACCTTCCTTCTAAGAGCAAAAGATTGGAAATAACCTCATCTCCTCCAGCAGGGGTCTGGATAAATGCATAGTGACCACCCACCCCATGAAATACAATGTAGTTGGGAGAACAGTAACAGTGTCACACAGACATCGTCATGCTGTCACTCACAGGGTGACAGTGGCATTATCACTTTGTCACCAGTGTAGGCACTGGAACACACACACCCACACACTGAGGAACACTCTCACAAAGATGCCATCACACTGCCACATAGGGACATTGTCACAGTGGTGAGGCTATTACATAGATATCTGCCTTGTCAACCCCCCGCAAAGGGACACAGTCACAGGGGCAGAGGGAAATGGTCTCAAAATATAAATACCCTTATAGGACACAGTCACAGAGTGGCAAAACTCCCAGGGCTCTAACTCCAGCCCAGGGAGAATCACAGGAACAGAATCGCACTGCCACATGGATAAGGCATAGGGACAGGTAAAGAAATGCCGTCATACTGTCACATAGGCAGGGCAGCATCACTGACACCCACAGACACAGAGACCCAATGGCACAGGGACAGGCACAAGGATACACTGCCACCCAGGTGCAGGAAACTTGTCACTCAGAGACACAAGGTCACGGTCACCCTTATCCAAGGCTGTAGATTCCAAGAACGGTCTCGCTGTCCTGCACAATGACCTAGACTCAGACTTGGGCACTCAGACAGTCACAGTCACCCACAGCTGTGTGGCACCCACCGGGACTGCTGTCACATGTGCCCAGTCATCAAGGCTTTTACACTTATGGGGACAAAATCAGGCTGTCACCAAAAGTTACAATGTCACCCGAAAGCACAGGGACGTGATCATACCATCACACACTGTCACTGAGAAGCCCACGTAGGCATTCAGAGTACAGATGAATAACCACACAGTCACGCCGACACCTCCCCGCTCCAAAGACACATGCACTGTCACCCGAGTTCCAAGCCCTATTGCTATGGACTACATGTGTGTGTCCCTGCAAAATTCATACGTTGAAACCCCACCGCCAATATGATGGTATTAGTTGGTGGGGCCGCTGGGAGGTGATTAGGTCATAAGGGCAGAGCCCTTATGCATGGGATCAGTGTCCTTATAAAAGGGACCCCAGAGAGCTCCCTTGCCCCTTCTACCAGTGAGGACGCAGTAAGAAAGCAGCTGTCTATGAATCTGGAAGAGGGCTCTCACCAGACGCTGGATCTGCTGGCGCCTAGATCTTGGACTTCCCAGCCCCCAGAACGGTGAGAAATAAATGTCTGTTGTTTACATGCCCCCACCCCCAGTCTGTGGTATTGTGGTACAGCAGCCCAAATGCACTAACACCCACCAACAGCTGACGCTTACCTCTCATGGTGACACAGAAACTACCATAGTTACAGGGCATGCATACAACCTCTGGTCCCCACGGTCAGCATCACATCAACACTGACACACGTCAGTAGCACAGATAATCTTCTCTGCACACAATACATCAAGACCCTGTCTCAAATTCAGGCTAACAATGGGGTTGAGACACCCCCAGGCATTCATACACTGAGACACACAAGGAAACACACACACGCCGTGGACACCCACAGTTCTACAGCACAGGGGCCAACGAGGCAATCACCTAGTCCAGGGGTCCGCACATTATTTCCGTAAAGAGCCAAAGGGTAAATATTTTTGGCTTTGCAGACCACACAGGCTCTGTTGCCACTACTTGGCCCTGCTGTCGCAGTGCAAAAGCAGCCTTAAGTGATAGTAAATGAATGGGCACGGCTGGGTGCCAATAAAATTTTATTTGCAAAAAAAAAAAAAAAAAAGAAGGCAGTAGCAGATTTGGTCCAAGAACTGTGGTTTGCCAATACATGAGCACATGCAAATCTGAAATAGGACAAAATGGGAAACTGAGGCCTGGCAAGGGTCCAGGAGTGGGTTCCAGTCACATGGCGAGTCACAGCACCCACCTCCCTGCCTCAGAAAGGGACCCCTCGTGGGGCTGGGAGCTGAACGCGCCAAGGTGGAACGCAGGTGAGGCTTTTTCAGGGCAAGGGACTCACCTTGGGCCTCGTCTGGGGCCGCCTGGCTCTCCAGCTGGCAGGCCTGCAGCGCCCGGCGAAGCTGCATGCGGATGATGTCAATCTTGGTCTTACTGTCCTGCAGCATCTGCTGGGCCGTCAGCAGCAGCTTCCGGTCCTGGAGGCAGAGATGGGCCATGAGGGAAGGCTGGGCAGATGAGGGTCTGACCACCAGGCCTGCTGTCCACTTCGTGCAGGCCCTGGGTGACCCTGTGACAGAGCACTCACGTGTGGGTGTGATAACATGTGCCTCCGTGTGGTCCTGGGTGTTCATGGGAGATGTAGCCCATGGCGTTTGAATCCTGGCTCTGCCGCCTAACAGCTGGGTGACTTCGGGCAAGCCACTCAACTACTCTGGGCCTGTTTGCTCATCTGCAGGAAGGGGAGTACTAATAGCACCAACCAACACTGGGCTGAGGATTAAAGGAGCTAATCCGCGTGTGGGGCTCAGAGCCGTGCCTTGCACCAGCAGGCACTGTATTTGTGTCAGCTGTGAGAATGGCGTACGTGTGTAAGCGTTCCCCGTGGTGGGTGCAGCCTTGACTGTAGCCACGTGGGTGAGCCCAAGGGTGACTGGATGTGAGACAGTTGCAGTAAGCGGAGTCCCGATGTTTGTGCGTGCAGGTCAAGGCACAGTGATGACTGGGCATAGCCAAGGACCCCGTGGTGTGTACAAGCGCCGGACACTGGTTGTGGATTTTTCCATCTACTTGGTGCTGTGTTTCAAAACCAGGCACTGCTAACCTGTGGTGAAAGAAGCCTGTGTATTGACTGAAGGGGGCAGGAGGGAACCCTTTCCGGGTGACAGGAAGTGTTCTGTATTTCAATGTGGGTGATGTGTGCCCAGATAAAAATTCATCGGTCTGTACACTTAACGTTTTCTGCACTTTACGTCCATTTGTTACACATCAATAAAAGGTAAAAAAAAAAAAAAAAAACTTCTGCATGGTTCGTGCCCTCCCACATAATATTCGCATTTGTGTGCGCACACAGGCACGGATGCTCTCCGGGTCTCTAGCTATAGGTCTGGCTGTGCTGTGGGTGTATCTCTGGGTGTTGGTGCAAACCTGTGACTGTGTACTCAGTGTTGGTACAACTGGGGGAGCACCTGTGTGACAACTCTGGTCTCCGAGTGTGAATTTAATGATGTGTGTGTCTGTGTGTCTAGGTGTTCTGTTGGCCTGTGCCGTGTGTCCGGGCGTTATACGATGGTGTGTGTCCGGGCGTTATACGATGGTGTGTGTCCAGGCGTTATACGATGGTGTGTGTCTCTCTGTATCTAGAGGTGGCTGTGGTGATTATCCTCCACGTGTTTATGAGCCTTGTTACTGATGTGACTCTAGATCTTATGACAGTGTATGTGTGTCTGTGTGTCTCTAGGTGTTGTCATGACCATGGCTGTGTCTCTAGATGTTAGGATGATGGTATGTGTGCACCTAGGTGTTGATCTGTGTGTACAGGTGTCAGAGAGAGACCACCAGCAGTGAGAGGCTGCGTGTTGCCCTGACCATCTCTGGGGGTAACTGAGTATGGGGGGGGCAGTCTCTGCCATGTGTCTGTCTGACATCACCCACAGTTACCCTGTTTCCCATATGCCCCCATGAGCTGCCCGCACCCCAGTCCTGCTGCAAAGCCACCCATCAGCCCCTCTGTCCCCAACCCAGAGGACCCCAGACTCCCAGGGGAGCAGATGTAGGTGCCACCCTGCCCCCCCAGACTGTGATGCGCTTGAGGGTGTACGTGCACACAGGGGGAATGTGCACTCGCGCTGCCCCCACCTTAGTGCTGCCGTTGCTGTACGTCTGGATCATGTTTTCCGCGCCCTGCTTCACCTTCAGCTCGATGGCCAGCTGCTTCTCCAGGCCGGCCACGCGGCTCAGGTTGGTGGCAGAGCAGGCTGGGCCGCCCGCACCGGGGGACTGGGGGGCATCTGGAGGGGGTGGATGGGGCAGAGTCACCACGGCCCTCACCTCCATCTGCCCAGGTGGTTTTGCCCCAGCTGAGAGGATCCACCCCGGGGGCCAGGGGGAGGAAGAGCTGGGGACCAGGGTCCAGAGGGCCCAACCACCCCAGCCCTCGTAGGGAAACCCCTTCAGGACTGGGGCAGGACCAGCATGAATGAGCACAGGCAAGTGTCCAGGTGTGCGTTGAGTCCTTGGTGTTGGTGTGACTGTATCTACCTTCGTACGGAAGTCCCCAACTACTTGCACAGCTGTGTGGGCATCCGTGGGTGTGGCAGCGGTTAAGTCTGTGACCCACAGGGTGTTGGCATAACTGAGCGAGTGTGTGTCTCCCCAGGTGCTAGTGTAACTGTGAGATTCGAGGTGTTAGAATGACTGTGTGAGATTCTGGGTGCTGGGGGTGACTCTAGGCATATGCTTCCGACTGCTGGCACAACTGTGCTTTCTGATCTCCTGGCACTGGTACAACTGTGTCCACGTGCCTGGGTGCTGGTACAGCCGGGCGTGCGTGTCTCTGGATGCTGGCATGGCTCTGTGAGTCTCTAGCGAGTGGTGTGACCGTCCAGGTCACCCTGGGTGCAGCTGTGACCGGATGAAGTTTTGGGTGTCGGCTGAACTGTTATCTCTGAGTGTTGACATGACAAAGTTGGTCTCTAGCTGTTGACACACCTAAGTGGTATATGGGTGTTGGGCTAAGTGGTGTTGAGTCTTCAGGCCTTGTCTGATCGTGTGTATAGGTCTCAGGCTGTTGATAGGTCGGTGGACATCTGTAGGGGTTGGGCAGCTCTGTGTGAGTGTGAATCTCTGGGGGTTGGTGTGAGCATGTGCGAGTCTCTGGGTATTGTCTGTGTGTCGGCGTGACTGTGTGTGCATTTCTCTGGGTGCTGGGTGCCAGTATGGAAGTCTGTGGGTATTCATATGACAGTGTGTATGGCCTTGGAGTTGTCTGGGTGCTGGTGTGACCGTGTGTGAATGTCTCTGGCTACTGATGTGATGTGTGTTACATCTTTGTCTTCGGTGGCAAGATGAAAAAGTTCTGCAGATCCCTTGCACAATAATGTGAATCTACTCAACACCACTGAACTGTACACTTAAAAATGACGAATTTTGTTATGTGTTTTTTGATCACAATTGAAAATTTTTTTAATCAATCAAAATTAAAGATATTTTAGAAAGAGTCTTTGGGTGTTGTCCGGGTGGTGGTGTGACTCTGTGCGTCTGGATATTCGTGTGACCCCGTGTAAGCCCTTTGGTGTTGTCCAGGTGTGGGTGTGACTGTGTGTACCTTTCTCTGGGTGTTGCTTTTGGCCTTTGGTCTGCCTGTGTTTTGAGGCTCGGTGCTGTTGTGACCGAGTGTGTCTCCCTGGAGGTCAGAGGCGATGGGCTGGCCTCGCTCTAGGACACGGCGGGTGAGCCCTGGGCAGTGGAACGCCCTGCTGCCCCCCATCCCCGGGGAAGCCTGGCTTACCGTGCACGCCAGCCGCGGGGTCGGGCAGCACCACGTGGGCGTGCAGCTCCTGCAGCTGCTGGTGCAGCAGGTCGAGTCTGCGCGAGGAGCCGCGCAGCACCAGCTCCACGGGGCCGAGGTTGCGGCCCAGGTCGGTGGTGGCCCGCCGCAGGTTCTCGGCGCCCTCCTTCAGCTTCAGCTCCTTGCGGATCTCCCGCCGCAGCCGCTCCCGTTCCAGCTCCAGCTGCTGCTGCACCCCGGGGGCTGCCAGGTCGGCACCCGCCAGGCCCAGCTGCTCCAGCAGGGACCAGCTGCGCGGCTCGCTCTGCGGAGGACGGAGCAGGGTCAGCGGGGCCAGGAGGACTACGGGGTGCAGACCGTGCTCAGCCGACCTGGCCGGGCCGCCCCCCAGACTGTAACTCCTGACACAGGGCCTGCTCCATGTCCTCTGATGGGCACCCCCCAACGCCGCCAAAAGTGGGAGGTGAGGCAAGGCCCTGTCCCTGCTTTCAGACATCCCCAAACTGCGAAGTCCCGAGGGCAGGGGCTTCTTCCTTCCCTGTCCCCTCAGATGAGGGGACCACCAATACAGTTCAATCTCCCTTCATCTGTCCTTACGCAGTGGGATTCTTCAGGTCAGATCCCATCATCCCACCACTGTGCCCCCCAAGCTAGGGGGTCCCCAAGGACAGGCCCTATCTCCCTTCCATTGTCCTCCCAAATTAGGGGGTCCCAAGAACAGGCCTTGTCTCCCTTCTGTTGCCCCCCCAAATGACAAGGTCCTGAGGGCAGGCCCCTTTCTCCCCTCTGCTGCCCCCCTAAACTAGGAGGTCCCAAGGGTAGGCCCCATCTCCACTCCCCTATCCCCCAAGTTATGAGGTCCTGAGGGCGGTTTCATCTTCCCTCCGCTGCTCCCCAAACAAGGAAGTATCAAGGGCAGGCCTCTGATGCCCCCCAAACCATACGGTTGGGGTCCCAGGCCCCTTCTCTTCACCGCTGTGCCCTCAGACTAGGAGGTACTGAGGGCAGGCCTCACCTTCCCTCTGCTATACCCCTAAACGAGGAGGACATGGGGCGAGGCCTCATCTATCCCCTGCTGTACCCCCAAACTAGATCCCGGAGACAGGCCCCATCTCCCCTCCTTTCATCCTCTACAACCGGCACCCTAAACAGCAGAGCCCTCTCCCTTTCCTCCTCTCTCCCCAGCCTGGAAGCCCAAAGGGCCCCAGTTTCATCTCTCAAACAGAAAACTCCAAGTCCAACACCTCATCTCCTCCCTTCAGTCCAAAACCGAGAGGTACCGGGGGCAGGGCCCCTGGCCTGTGCCACTTGGGGTCCTCCCCTGCTGGCCCCCCACAAGGACCCCAGCCCGCACCTCCAGCTCCCGGTCCAAAGGGGGATTGGCCTCCGCCATCCTGGGTCCCGGCTGAGGGCCCCGCCCTCTTCCTGAACCTCAGCCTTGCCAGGGCCTCTCGCCTGCTACTTCCTCTTTCCTGCTAGCTCCCGGCAACCCCTGCAGAAGGCCAGCTCTGGGCCTCTGGGGCATCTAGAGGGCCTTCCTCTCAGCCCCCACTCCAGGCCTGAGCCGGCTTCTCTGGAGGCACCCCAGGGATGGCCCCTGCCCCCTGTCCCGAGAGGATGCCCAAGGTGTACACAGCGTGCACACATTCACAGGCCCACTAGTGTGGACGTGAAGAGCAGCCTCTCCCGTGTATACAGGCTCCAGGGGCTGCCTTGGGTGTGCACACACTCTCATACACCTATAGGCATGGGCACGCATCGCAGGCTAGCAAGTGTGTGCACACCCGCTGCATCTACCCCTGTGCACACTTATACGCAAACACCCATGAGTGCTTATATGGGTGGCCCAGCCCCCTTCCTGCAGATGCAGCCTGTCCCAGCTTCCGGCTTCTTCTCAGCTCGGTCTCTCGCTGCTGCTGACCACAGCCTGGAGGCCTAAGGGGCCTGGCCAGCCCAGCGGCACCTCCTTGAGGCCCACATTGTGAGGAGGCAGCGCTGGAGGGTTGGGGTGAGAGTGTCTCCATTAAAGCTCAAGTATGATAGCAGTTACTACAGGCTGCACCCAGGTCAACTAATGCAACTCCAGAAGGTGCTATTATCACCCCATTTTCTTTCTTCTTTTTTTGGCCATGCCGCATGGCACGCCAGATCTTAGTTCCCTGACCAGGGATCAAACCCGTGCCCCCTGCAGTGGAAGCACAGAGTCTTAACCACTGGACTGCGAGGGAAGTCCCTCTTATCACCCTATTTTCAAGATGAGGAAACTGAGGCCTGGAGCAGTGGCGTAACTTGCCCAAAGTCCTACAGCCAGCAGAAGGCAGACTAGGATTTCAAACAGGAATGCCCAGAATCTGAGCTAGGTGTCAGTGCGGCATGAAGAGCCCCACATACATTATCTGCCGCCGCCATGAGAACCCATTTCAGAGATGAAGAAAGTCATGGTTGTCAACCAGGAGTCAACCTCAAGGGCAGCTGCCCCCAGGGAGGATTTACTTCAGGCCGAAAGCGTCACTCCCATGATCCTACTGACCCCTCACATTTATCCTGAGCAACTGCCATAATTCTCCCCCACTTTACAGGTGAGGAAACTGAGGCTCAGAGAGGTGGCAGCAGCAGTTCTCTGTGGGGGAGGGGATCGCCTCCACTACCACCCCACTTCTGGGGGCATGCGGCAATATCCAGAGACATTTTTGGTTGGTTGTCACAACTGGGGGTGCTACTGGCATCTACTGGGTTGAGTCCACGGATGCTGTTCAACGTTCTACAGTACACAGGACAGCCTCCATCTCAAAGAATGATTCAGCCCCAAATGTCAATAGTGCTGAGGCTTAGAAACCCTGGATTAAAGGACACAGATGCACATGCTGAGCTGCTGACCGTGACCCAGGAAGGATTTCACGGCAGCCCCACATGCAAGGTGCTGGCCTGGTCTACGTCTTTCCCCACCACGAAAACCCTCCAGCTACATTTTTTTGACAGCAGAACCAAGGCTCAGAGAGGGAAAGGCACTGGGCCTAGGACACACCGTTAGGAAGTGACAGCTCTGGAATTTAAACCCAGGCTCACCTAATACCACCTGCTACCAACCAGGCCCCACCTGCCACCCAGCCCCACACTATCCCCAGCAGGCAGAGCGGGGGTACAGCCAGGAAGGAGCAGGGCCGGGTCAAATGAGGGAAGTCCAGGCAGAGAGGAGAGGCAGGCTCCCTCAGCCCCACCTCCTCCAGCCGCCGAGGCCTGAGAATATGCAGAGCAGGGAGGGAGGGAGGCCCGCCCTCCTGGGTTCTCCTCTCTTGGGTGACTCACTCCTACCTAGGGCAGGGGTCACCTGAGGGCCAGCATGATGAACCCATGAATCAGGAGCCTGGCCTGGCCTTGGAGAATCCCTGCTCCCCCAACTCCCACCATGAAGCAGGAGACCCCAAGTCCAGCGGGTCCATCTTCCAGAATTCCCCTCTTCCCAGAGTGGCCAGGGACCTAGACCCCATGTCCGGAGATTTCAATGCTTTGGGCGTTTCCGGAATCTGGACAGGACATCCGTTTTCTGGACACAGAACAGACAGGCACACACTGGGACAGACAGAGGGACAGGTTAGCAGACCCAAGCAGCCACGAGAAAGGAATGACCAGGACAGGGGAAGAGAGCAGGAAGGAGATGGGAAAGGGGACCAGGGCACAGGTCCAGCCTCGTTCCAGGAATCACAGCCTCCGTCCGGGTCATGTTTGCTACACGCCAAGCGCATGCATGCGCCAGGGGATTCCTACACAGCCCTCCCAGGGCTGAGGTGTAGACGCAGAGACCCCAGCCCTCCCCAGCCCCCAAGGTCTGACCTTGTGTGATCGGCAACACCAGATACGCCCAGCTCCTCGGCAAGGCTGGCAGGCCATCAGCAGGACTGGGGTGGGGGATGGGGGTCATGGGACAGACACAAAGGGGATGTGGGGGCAGGTGCAGAAGGAGACGAGAACCCAGTTACACAGCAACCACAGGACGACGGAGGGATGATGAGGCGCTAATGGGGGCACCAGAGGTACAGGACATGTCTCAGATTTGGGTCACTGAACGAAAGAAGTTTCAGAAGTCACCCTGGCCCTGCTTGCCACAAATAGGGAAGGTGAGTCCAGGGCTGTGATGTCCACAAGGTGGCACAGGAAGAACCTGGCTGGGCGGCAGGTTGGTGTCAGTCAGCTGTGTGTGTGTGTGTGTGTGTGTGTGTGTTGTGGGGTGCCCCAGCCCATGCCCAGGTGGGATTCCAGGTATAAGAGAATCCCCAGTCTGTTGACATGGACACTCCCCACCTGGGATAAGGTTCCACCTGGCAGCCGGGTGGCCGTGTGGGTCTCCCGTCCCCGACCTAATGAGGTGACTCTGGCACTTCCGGCAACAGGTGACAATGTGGGTGGCGTCGGGACCATCATAAAGCTCAGTCCGGAGGTGGGGGCGGCTGGAGCTTTGTTGTGCGGGGGAGAGGAACGGGCCGGGCGGCCTCCTCCCTTCCCGGGGCACCGCGCCAGGCACCTGCTCAGGTGGAGCTGCACCTGCCCGGAACCGAATGCTGGGAGGGAGAACGAGTGGCAGGGGCGACAGGCACCGGGATGCACAGCCAGCCACAGACACCTGAATTCTAGCCTCCGCCGCGCCCCCCCTCTAATTCTCGGGGAAGGGCGGAGCTTGAGGGTGCTGCAGGACCTCCCCGCTCCCCCCCGTGCGTACCTCCACCTGCCGAGAAGGGGACTGTGCTGGCTCCACGGTGCCGGCCCCGGGAGGGGGTGCCCGGTGCTCGGGGGACCCGCCCTGGCCGCCCCGATCCCGGGGGCTCCGGCAGCGCGCGGGCGGGGGTCCCCGGCGCCGGCTGGCCGTCAGGGGGCTGAGGACGCAGGTGCGCCTTACCTGCAAAGCATCGCTGGCCATGTCCACGCGCCGTCCGCCAGGGGTCCCGCGCGGAGAGAGGGGCGGTGAGAGGAGCGTGCGTACGCCCCGCGCGGGGCGGGGAGGGGGCGGGCGCGGCGCGACCCCCCCGCCCCGGGCGCACGGCCCTCTCCGGCCTGCTCGGCTCTAGCCCCGCCTGGCCTGGCCGCCGTGTCCGCGCGCCGCGCCCTCCGGCCCCAGCTGCCGCCTGGCTCGGTCACGTGACCGCCTAGGTCGGCGCCCGAGGAGGGGGCGGGGCCGAGGGGGCGCGGCTCCCGGCGGCCCCCGGGGCTGCGGGGTCCTGCCTGCCGGACGCCCCCCTCCCCGGCCGAAAGCGCCTTGTCCTCTTCCCTGGCCCTTTCCTCTTTCTGAATCCTCCCTCTGCCCACGGGTGCCCCATTTGAGCGCGCAGGAACCCGAAGAAAAGAGTGAGCCACGTTAAAGCGGGGAGCTGTGGAGGCCTTTGGGCCTCCCGGGACCTCTCAAAAAACAAATCCAATTCATCCCCGCCTGTGTTTGCAAGTTCAGGCCTCTTGGAACGGTCCGTCATTCTAGGGCACCGGAGCTTCCCCATAGGCTGGAGACAAGCTCTGAGCAGACTTGTTTTCAAATCCCAGCGCTCCATGCCTTGGGGGAGTCCCCAAACCCTAAAAGCCCCTCATCTGTAAAACGGGAAGGATTTACCTACCCACCCCTTAGGTGTTGGCAAAATTAAATGAGACAGTACATGCCAAGTGCTGTGAACACAACGCTCAATAAAGGTTAGTTGCTGTGATTTTTAGTGTTTTTGCCGTTGTTATGAAAAGGGATTTGAACCCTAAATCCGTCACGGACTCGCTGCGGGCCCTGTGGCCGCTGAGCCCTCAGTTTTCCCTGCTGTAAAATGGGGGCCCGCCTCTTCTTCGGGGCTGCTGCATGCAGGTGGCGCTCCACAATGCAGACTCCTACCCTATCAGAGGCAGAAGGTGGAGACCTTTGAGGAGCTTCTCAGGGTCTCCGGAGGCTCCGGAGCATGCAGCCGGGCTCGTGGCCGGCCCCGCACTCCCTTTCAAATCCGGTGACTGAGCCAAGCCGCGGTCCCTGGGGCGCGGGGCGGGGAGCGCTCCCTGGCGGCACCGCCTCATTGGTGCCCTCCTGGGACCCGCCAGAGCGTGGAGGGCTGCGGGTACCTTGGTTACCCGCAGCTGTGAGTGGTTTGCACCGTCCCAGAGACCGGGGCGGGATGTTTTCTTTCTCCCTTTTTCCTTTGGGCGACTCTCTGGGGCTGGTTGTTGGTGGTGGTGGTTAACAGAGAAAGAGAGAGAAGGAGGAGGAGGAGAAATTATACCAATCCAGAATCCACCCACTTCTCACCCTTCCACTCTCTCCACCGGGTCCAGTCTTCATCATCGTTCGCCTGGACCAGTGCAGGCGCCTCCTCCCAGGTCTTTCGGCTCTTCCCTCGACCTCATAGTCTCTTTTCCCCACAACACCCCAAGGACTCCTAGGAACACCTGAGTCAGGTCATGTCCCTCCTCTGCCTAGATCCCTCTTTGGCTCCCACTTTCCTCAGAGTAAAAGCCAAAGTCTTACCCGCAGCCCACAAGGCCCTGCATGATCTGCCCCCTTCACCTTCCCTCTCTCCTCTTCTCCCACCTCTTTCCCTTGCTCACTCCCTCCAGCTACACCTGCTTCCTGGCAGTTCCTCGAATATTCATCCATTGAATTAAAGAAACCTTTGAGCTAGTTCTTTTGCTCTTGATTTAAATATGAGGAAACTGAGGCTCAGAGAGAAGCCCCTCATCCCAATTATAAAGTCAGGATGTTTATAGTCCTTGCCCTGTCTTCCTCTAATTCTCCAGCCCACTCATTTTACAGATGGGGATGAGGGGGCAAAGCAAGGCTGAGAGCCAGCCCAGGAACTGGGTCACCTTATCCAGGGATGGGCCCTCTGCTGCCTGCCCGGTTGCCAGGCTGCCTCCGCGGATGGAGCTGGGGAACCCTGCCAAATTCTCTCTCCAAGCTTCCGGCATTCATTTACTCGGTGAATATTTATCGGCACCCACTGGGGACTTTGGTAGCACTGGAAACAGAGTCGCACTCTGGGCTTGAAACAGGGAGACCAAGGACTTATTGTATAATCTCAGCCAAATATGATAACTGCACCAGCACCTCCCTGTAGCTCCTCTGGCCTCTCTCCAATCCTCTCTGGGGCCTTGGAAACCCTAAATCACACCCACCCCACCCCCACCTCTGCCTGCTGGAAAACCTGTTTCTGGCTCTCTGGAGCTCTTAGGAAAAACACCACTCCTCACCTGGCCTACAGGGTGGTCCTGTCAGGCCTCTGCCCACCTGTCCAGCCGCATCCCCCTCCATTCTCCTCATCCCCATCTAGCAAAACTGGCCTTCTCTCTGTTCCTCAAATATTCTCACCTTATTTCCAACCACAGGGCCTTTGCACTGGCTGTTCCCTGGTCTGTAATGCCCTTCCCTCACATCTCCCCAAGGCTGGCCTCTTCTGATCATTTAGGTCTCTGTTTAAATGTCACCTCCTCTGGGAGACCTTCCCAGAGCACCTCCATGCCCTGTCATCTCTGGCCCATGGCTCTGTTTTATTTATTTTAAATATCACTCCTCTCTGAAATTTCCCAGTAACTGGCCTAAGCTCGCTCAGTCGTTGTGGAATGAGTGAATGCATACACTGTGAGCTGTCAGGAGAAAGGTATCCCAGCCCAGTGAATGCCTTGAGGACATAGATGCCCCACTATAGAGGAGGCAGAAGGGCTGGCACTAAGGCACAAATTAGGAAATTACAAAATAAATAAAGAGAAAAAGGGTGTCTGGTGGAAGGAACAGTCAGGGCAAAGGCCTAGAGGTGGGTGAGGTAGAACTCGGCATGTCCTAGTTCCTCTGCCTTCATCTCCCACCTCAATCCCCTCACTCACACTCTGGCTGCATGACGTCCTCACTGCTCCTCACACATGCTGATTCCTACCTCGGGGCCTTTGCTCTGGCTGTTCTCACTGCCTGCAGTGCTTTTCCTTCTCATCTTGGCATTCTCTCTTTCTCATTTTATTTCCATCTTTACTTAAATGTCACCTTCTTAGAGAAGTTTTCCCTGGCTGCATCTCCACCTAAAACAAGGCCCACTCCATCCCTACCAAACTCTATTCCTCACATAGTTTGATTTTTCCTCCTTGCAAATTTTAATAAATTTGACTTTACTGTTTTCTTTCTTGCCTGACTTCACCAGGAAGATGTCAACTCCCAGAGGGCAGGGATCATTGTCTTGTTCACTGTTGGGTCCCTGGCTCCTAGAACAGGGTCTAGCACACAGAAGGTACTCAAAAAACAGCTGCTGGATGAATAGATGGATGAACAAACCAGGTATCATAAAGCATGGCTGGATTTTTTTTTTTTTTTTTTACTGCTGATGAACCTGGAGTAGAGGGAAGGCTCCAGATGTTGCAGATGGTGGGAGTGGAATTCAGACTTGACCCTGAGGACTGTGGGAACCACTGGTGGATTCTTAGCAGGGGAGGAACTGAGTGAGGGTTATCTCTCAAAATATAAGGTTCTTTGCAAACCAAGTCTCCACCAGTCAAGGCCGGAGAAAAGAAATGGGAGTAGATTCATCTGACACCAGAAGAACTAAATGTATCAGCAAGGCTAAACTCAAAAACACCACGTGTGTGTGTGGGGGGGGGGGAGGGGAGGATAAAAAAGCAAGTTAAAAAAAATGATACAGTTTGATATTGTTTATATCAATTACTAAAAAACAGAAAGTGAAACTGTGTATTAAGTTTGTGGAATGTTCTGAGTAGCAGGCTTGTATTATATGCCTGGCATCCTGGCTGAGGCCCGCCAGGCTATCTGGGTTCAAATCCTGACACCACTGCCTATGAACAGTGAGACCCTGAGCAAGTTACTTCACTGCTCTGTGCCTCAGTTTCTTCATCTGTAAAAGGGGATGATAATAGTGGCGCCTACCTCATAGGTTGCTGGGAAGCTTAAATGAATTCTTGTACAGCACAGAATAGGCGTGCAGTAATTGTTCAGTATCGTTATTTTTATTGAGGATGTTTCTGTAGTGGGGGAGGGGAGTGGAGTGGGGGAAGTGAACAGAAGTGACTTCCACTTTAACGATAAGGTGTTACGTCTTTCATTTTATTTTGATCGAGGTATAACTTACATATGGTAAAGTACGCAAATCTTTTGGTGTTCAGTTCCGTGAATTTGTATATACGTACACACCCCTGTGGCACCACCCAGGCCACTCCTCTGCTGCATAAGTTTTACTTGTGTTCTTTCCCAGGCAACCTTCTCATGTAGATTCTATCACCATAGACTAATTTTGCCTGTTCTCGAACTTCATACCTAATGGAATCATTTTATGATTTTTTAAAAATGTCTAGATTCTTTCACTCAGTATATTTGTTTTGTTTTCTATTAGAATAAACTTCACACACCATAAAATTCACCCTTTTTAAGTGTACAGTCCAGTGATTTTTAGTATGTTTGCAAAGAATACGATGTTTTTGGTATTCATCCATAATGTTGTGTATATCAATAGTTTATTCCTTTTTATTTCTAGTGTTATTCCATGGTATGGATGGAGCACAGTTTCTTTATCCATTCATTTGTTGATGGACATTTCAGTTGTTTCCAGTTTGGAGCTATTATGCATAGAGAATGTTCACTGTTCGTATCTTTTTGGGGACAAAAAGTGTTTCATTGATTGTTAAGTCTATACCTAGGAGGACTGCTTAGTCATGACATAGGTGCCTGTTCAATCCAATGGGTCTGATCTGGGATGATCCCCTCCCCCTCCCCCCAGGGGCGGGGACATTACCAATGTCTGGAGGCATTTTTGGTTTGGAGACATTGAGGCGTGGGTGCTACTGGCATTGAGAGGCCAAAGATGATGCTAAACATCCCATAATGCACAGGAAGGCTCCCACCACAAAGAAGGATCCAGCCCAAATGTCAAGAGTGCTGGGGTTGAGATACCCTGCTTAACCTTACTACAAACTGCCAAATTGTTTTCCAAAGTGGTTTTCTCATTTTACAAGCCTGCTAGCAGTGAGAATTCTGGTTTCTCCACAGCCTCTGCTCCAGCCTCAGTACTGTGAGTCTTTTCCTTTTTAGCCATTTGGGTGGGTGTTTTCAAATTTTCTGTATCTTAAAATAATTCTGAAGTGAATCAAGCCAACGTGACAAATGTTACTATTTGTTCATCTTGGGTGGTGGAGGTACTTTAGCAGCCTCTGATCTTTTCTGGATTTAAAGTTTGTGGGGTTTTTTGTTTCTTGTGTTTTTTGTTATTGTTTGTTTGTTTTGAAGCATAGAAACCCGCCCCCCTGCCCCGCCCACAGCTGCATGGATGGTGGGTGTGCTGGGCTTTTTTTTTTTTTTTTCCTGTTTTCCCAGACTCCTTTACTGGACTCAACTAGCTTCCCTCTCCTCCTCCTCCTGCATCATCTCAGATGATCTAATTACTCCAAGCTCACCTCCCACCTGCTTTCCTGGAGCACCTCCTCCCTCCCTGGGGACTGGTTTTCTCCAGGCTTCCAACTTACCTGGCTTTGGCCTCTATCTCCACCTGTAGAGGTTTTGGCCATGTCTAATGATGAGAGATGGCCTGGGCTTGAATCCCTGCCAGCTGTGTGACTTTGGGACTGAGATTAATCCTCTCTGGAGCTCCTGTTTGTTAACCACCCGACAATGGATATGGACAATGGATGTGCTAATACACGCACCTCATCTGCTCCAGGTGGTGATTAGTCTGTTCATATATTTAGATTTCTCAGAACAAGGCTGAACACCGGGACAGGGACTGGGGTGAGGAGGGGAAGCACTTGCCTCAGACACAGAATTTAAGAGGCACCCCCAAATTCAAGATACACATGTTTTAGCACAATTTTTTTTTTTAATGTATTTATTTTTGGCTGTGTTGGGTCTTCGTTGCTGCACACGGGCATTCTCTAGTTGCAGCAAGCAGGGGCTACTCTTGGTTGCGGTGCGTGGGCTTCTCATTGCGGTGGCTTCTCTTGCTGTGGAGCACAGGCTCTAGGCGCGCGGGCTTCAGTAGTTGTGGCACGCAGGCTCAGTAGTTGTGGCTCACGGGCTCTAGAGCACAGGCTCAGTAGTTGTTGCACAGGGGCTTAGTTGCTCCGCGGCATGTGGGATCTTCCTGGACCAGGGCTCGAACCCATGTCCCTTGCATTGGCAGGCGGATTCTTAACCACTGCGCTACCAGGGAAGTCCTAGCACAGTTTTTAAAAAATCAAAATAATGCAGAAAATCCAAAGAAAGATAGGATCAGTAGATCTTATCGTTTCCTTTTGCCTCAGGTGCCAATATGGCTCGGCTTCACGCAGCACTATTACTGACCCTGTGTTTATTTAAAATTTTGATATTTTGTTCATCATAGATTTTAGATAGATTTTTAAAATTAATTTTGATTTTAAAATAGTGCGTTCAAATACAATTTATCTTGATGACTGAGTGTTTTTGGTTTTTCTTGTTTGGTTTGGTGTTTGGTGCCCCCCGCCCCTTTTAAAAATTTATTTATTTATTTTATTTTTGGCTGCGTTGGGTCTTTGTTGCTGCACGCAGGCTTTCTCTAGTTGCGGCGAGCAGGGGCTACTCTTCGTTGCGGTGCTCGGGCTTCTCATTGCGGTTGCTTCTCTTGTTGCGGAGCACAGGCTCTAGGCGCGGGGGCTTCAGTAGTTGTGGCACGTGGGCTCAGTATTTGTGGCGCACGGGCTTAATTGCTCTGCAGCATGTGGGATCTTTCCGGACCAGGGCTTGAACCCGTGTCCCCTAGCACTGGCAGGCGGATTCTTAACCACTGTGCCACCTGGGAAGTCCCTGGTGCCCGCTTAAATCTTGCATGCATCACCCTCATCCTGGCCCTGTTGGGTACACAGGAAGTGCTCTATAAGCGTTAGGATGTAATTATTATTGTACATACAATATTTACCTTATATTATGTAAAGCCTCCCTCTGGATTGACTGGTTTCTCTTCATTGGGCTTTTCGGCTGAAGTTACATACCTCTGATGACTTTAGCTCTGAGGTTGTCTAGAACATGGACCCTGAGATAGCTTATACTAAATGAAAATGAAATGCTTGAACCTCTTTGGAAAACTGTGGAGGAAGATTTAATTGTGTCAGGGGCTTAGGGAGACTGGAATGCTGGAGCAGGCTTATTGAGTTTGTCCTACTTACTTTCCCTCCTTCCCCCCACCCCCACCAAATCCCCCAATCTTAACATAGCTGAGAAAAGACTGAGGTATGGGCAAGAACTGGGAGTAACTGGAAGTTTCACAGGGTGCTAGCGAGAGTGTAAAGTGGAACAACCACTCAGGAAAACTGTCAGGATCTACTAACGCTGAACACCCACATCATCTTCCACCCACCATTCCACTCCTAGGTATTTCCCCTAGAGAAGTAAATTTGTGTTCACAAAAATACTTGTACAAGCTTTATTAATAATGGCCAAACACTGGGAAAAAACCAAATGTCCATCTATAGGTGAGTGGAGAAACTATACTGGCTATATTGTGGTATAGCCACACAGTGGAATACTACTCAGGAATGAAAAAGAAGGAAAATTGCTATGTGCAGCGATGTGGAAAATCTCAAAACATTTTGTTGAACAAAAGAAGCCAGACACAAAAGACAATCTACTGCATGATTCCATTAATATGAAATTCAAGAACAGACAGAACGATAGTGATAGAAATCCACATACTGGTTGCCTGGTGGGGGCAGGAGGAAAGGGGTGTGGTTGACTTCAGAGGGACACAGCAGAACTTTCTGGGGTGACGGAAATGTTCCATATCTTCACCAGGTAATTGTCACTCGGGTGTCAATCGTCAAAACTCATGGACCTGTTCCTTTTACTATACACTTTAGCTCAACTCAGTAAAGTACTGGGGGGCGGGGGGGGGCGGGGGGGGGCGGGGGGTAGAAAAAGGTTGGGGAAATTTAATACAAGGAAAAGTAAAATTAACAACAACAAAACAGTTTTATGACGAAAACATCTGGTTTTGGTTTTTTGGCCTGAACCTGCATGGTCACTGGCACAGTGTCTGACGCAGGAAATGACTCTCAGCAAACGGGAATTGTGGCCTAGGACCATTTCTCTCACTCCCACGCCCTGAGGGGCCCCTTTCCCACTGCTGGTGCTAAATGTCCTCTCCACGCTGGAGTCATTCCAAGCTCCCAAGCTTTCTCAGAACCCTTTCAGAGCCTCCACTCTGCAGGACCAGGAGTTCGCAGATGGACATCCACTTTGAAAACTGAGTTCTGAGCCCAGCGTAGAGGCCATATTTCATAAGGGCGAGACGCTCACCCCGGGCCCATATCCAGGCTTCAGTTGCCCGTACCAAATATGGCGGCACCCACCGAGCTCACAACCCCGATCACATGACAGCACGCTAGCAGACGCCCGCCTCAGTCAGCCCACTCGGGCTCCAACTTTTAGGTTGACCAATGAATCCGAGGCATGAGGCACGCCCTCTTTCCATTCTCCACCAATAGCTTCCAGACGCCTCCCGCAGAATCCAATCATCGCTTCCGCCTCTTTTGAATGAAATGCGAGCGGTCCAGTGAGCCGAGCTGCAGTCGGACGCACGAGACAGGAAGCGCGATAGCTCGTGTCGGGGCGCGCGACCGGTAACAGGAGTCGGTTGGCGCTCCTCACAGCACGCGGAGGCGAACGAGGAATCAGGTGAGCGGCGGGCTCACGCGCGGGGCCGCGGTGTGGAGACGTCGGACCTGCAGGCGAGCGGGCGATGGGAGACGCCAGGGGTTGAGGGAAGGACGAAGACTGGGTGCGAGACGAGGGGAGGCGGGGCGGTTGTGGTGTCCGGCGCGCGCGTTGGCGGCCGTTGGGCGCTGGGACGCACGCGCAAGGGGCGGGCCGGCCTTTGGCGCGCGGTGTGCGGAGACCGCTTCTGGCAGGGCCTGTCATGGCCGCCCGCGGGCTGAACCCGGTTCTGGGAGGCCTGCCTGTTCGAGGAGGCCCGAGGCGATTCGGGGAGGGCGTCAGGGGGCGACGCCGGGGTGTGGCGCCGCGGTGGGAGAAGCCGGAGTTTATAGACCTGACGGTCTTCTCCGAGTTCGAGAGACTCTCCCCTCCCCCACTCTTGCGTTTAGGATTCGTGGTTCCAGAGATTTCGGGCGATAAAGATATTCAATAAGGAACAAACTCTTAGGTAGAAATTCTCTCTGGGGACACTTCAGGGTGAAAGGGTACGCGTGCGAGTCAGAGTTGTTACTTATTCTGGTGTCAGCTTTCAAGTTAATCAGCTCTTGGGGCCTCAGCTGTCTCGGCCACCCTCTCTGGGTGGAACAAACACCGCCAAATCCTTTCCTGATCTAATTTGTTTTGCGCTTTGGATCCTGTCTAGTCACTTAGTCTAGAAAATTTTGTATATCAAATTTCGTCTGTCCCCACATTTGTTTCCTCATCAAAACAAAAAGACTTTCAATTCCTAATTTTTTTTTTTTTTTTAATACACTATCTACTCCCAGATTTGAAGCCCAGAGTAGATGACTCTGGCTCTTTTCTGTCCGAGGTTCTCCCAGGGGGTGGTCCCACCCTGTAGGGTGTTCCGCCATCTTTCTCCTTACTTAACAATGCCCCCACTGTAGTTAATTTGGTGTCTGGTTTTCCTTGCTGCTGGTCTCTTACCCCATTCCATCTTCTCTGGAGTAACTTGCTCTTGGGCAAATCCTGATTGAGTCACAACTCAAAAACTTAATCAGCGATTCTTTATTGCTTAGTAAATTAAGTATGAATGCCCTGGGCTTGACCAGCTCTTCCAGCTCTGTCTTCTGCCTCTACTTCAAGCAGCCAGTCCTTTCCATTCCCTGAAAGGGTCTGGTGGTTTCTGGACTGGCCTTTGCTGGCTCCTGTTCTTCTCTCTGATGCCCGGGGACTGACTCCTTCGTGTCTTTGCCAGTGTTGGTATCAGATTGCTTCTTTCAAGAATCAGACAAGGATACATGCTTAACTTTAGCCCCTAAACTCTGCTTTGAGGCCCTGATTCTAATTCCATTCATTCAGCCATTGCTGTTGAGTGCTTACGCATGTATGTCAGGCCCTGTACTAGATGCTGGGCTGGCATGACTGGAGGGGGTTCATTTTCAGTTGGGCCAACGGGAAATGCCTTTTTGGAGAAACAGAGGTCTGAAAGAAGTGGGAACAGCAAGTGCAAAGGCGCTGAGGCATGTTTGAGGCGCAGCAGCAAGGCCAGTGAGTGAGGGTGATGGGGGAGATAAGGTCTGAGTGTAAAGGGAGTCAGGTTGTGTGGGGCTTGATAGGCCGTGGTGAGGACTGTTTCATTCTGAACACAGGGTGAACCTGTAGAGGGTTTTGAGCAGAGGAATGACATTCTCTGACTTAGCTTTTATAGGCTCCCTCCAGCTGCTGAGGGGCATGGAAGGGGGAGTCGGGGATGGAAAGCAGGGAGACCAACAAGGAGGCTATTGGCACAATCCAGGCAAGAGATGATGGTGCCCAAATGTCCGCCAGCTGACAGTGGATAAAATAACTGTGGTATCGCAGTACAAAGGAATATTATTCAACCATGAAAAGGAATTATGTACTGATACACGGCTACAATGTAGACGAACCTTGAAAGCATGTGAGTGAAAGAAGTCAAACTATCACGTGTTGTATAATTCCATTATATGAAATGTCCAAAATAGGCAAATTCATAAAAAGACGATAGATTAGTGGTTGCCAAAGGGAGTTGGTGGCATAGGATGGTAGCTAAAGGATGTAGTCTTTTTGAGGAAATGTGTGCTAAAGCTGATAGTGGCAGTGATGGCGCATATATATGACTGTACAAGAAACCACTGAATTGTACCTTTTAATTGGTGCCTTGTATGGCATGTGAATATCTCCATAAAGCTATTCTAATCTAAAAAGAAAGATGGCAGCCTGAGACTGGCAAGGTAGCCGGGGTGAGAAGTGGCCTGATTGACCTGGCGGGATTCGTTGGCTGATAGAACAGGGAAAGAGAGAGAAAAGACAGAACAGTTTAGAGAATGGAATTGCCTTTTTTGAGACAGGGGAAACAGGCCTCCATTTCCAGGGGGAGAGGTGAAAGAGGCAGCTAGGTAACTGAGTATGGGGTCTGTGTCTCCATAGAGGCACAGTTTGGGAGGCTGCACAGAGGTGGTTAAAGCCCTGGGGCTGATGGTCACAGAGAATGAGTGGCAGAAGGGCCAGAAATTGGGCCCGGGACCCTCAGCATCCAGCTCAGGAAGAAGAGGGACTGCTTTAGTACTTCCACCCCCTAGTCTGGAGGCTGGGTTGCAGCAGGGAGGACAAAAGACAGTATTCTCATGTTTGGGTCCCTTGCAGCCTGCACCCAGTAGGCGCTCTGTATGTACTGGATTAAACGAAGCCAGGAGGTGAGCGTGCTTTGTATTAATTCCATTTACCACCTCAGCTGTGTTCTTATTGGCTCTGGGCCCAATGGGAGGTCTTTTCATGAGAGCACTTAATTGTTCCCCTGTGCAGACCACAAATAGCAGGAGTAGCTGGGCCTGGGCAGACACTGCTTCCTCACAAACTCCTGTCTCTCCAGCATCCTGGCAGCCACATATCCAGGTCGGGAGTGGGAAAGCGGGGTGTGGGGGGGTCCTGCCCCGTGTAGGCTGGGGGGGTCCTTGGGGAGTGAAGGGGAGGGGACTCCTTGAAGCTAGCTGGTCTGAGGCCATTCATTAGAGCTGAGACCTTGACCTTGATGCTGAGAAGGAGGCATTCGTGCAGGGACTTGGAAGCAGTGCAGCAGTGCGTTCCCAGGGGTGGGGGTGGGCGGCCCGAGCTGGAGTAGGGGCTCGATGAGTATCAGCAGCCAAATAAGGCTGGGGGTGGTTTGAAAGGGGTGGTGTGGAATGAGGTGGGCAGGGGCCAGTGGGGAGGGTTGCGAGTGGAGAGGAATTGGGGTTTCGCTTCGAGCAGTGGGAAGCCCTTGGAGGTGGAGGGTGTGGGTGCACATGTGGGCGTGGCTGGCAGGGTGCAGGGACAGGCGAGGTGGCTTGGCGGGGCGTGGTGGAGATGTGGCCACAACAGGCAGAAGCTGGGAGGTGCTGCACAGATGGAGTGGTGAGACCTGCTGTTGGAGTCAGTGTCGGGGGTGAGCTAAAGAGGGATCGGAGGACGATGTCCGGTCTTGACTTCAGTGGCTGGGTGGCTTTCTGTGCCAGCTCGCAAGAGCTGACGCCAGCACCTCGCCCCTCTGGGACCTGTGTCAACAGCCTGCGGCCTCTGTGCAGCCAGCTCCCTCTTCTCCCATGCTGGGTGGGTTTACCTGCACGCATCGGTCACCTTAGTTGCTTCCCTCAGCCCTTCCCTCCCTCCTCTGTTTCTCAGCACCATGGCGGAACAGGATGTGGAAAACGAGCTTCTGGATTACGAGGAAGATGAAGAGCCCCAGGCTCCTCCAGAGAGCGCTCCAGCTGCCCCCAAGAAAGATGTCAAGGGTTCCTACGTTTCCATCCACAGCTCTGGCTTCCGGGACTTTCTGCTGAAGCCTGAGCTCCTGAGGGCCATAGTGGACTGTGGCTTCGAGCATCCATCCGAGGGTATGCCTCCCTGGTCCTTCCCGCCGAGGCCCGCCTCTGACCACCTCAGTGTGGTCCCCTCAGCCAGCCGGTGAGGGGCCTGCGCAGAGGAAACATCCGGTTTCTGATAGCTCATGTGCTCTCTCCCCCTCAGTCCAGCACGAGTGTATTCCACAAGCCATCCTGGGCATGGACATCCTGTGCCAGGCCAAGTCAGGGATGGGCAAGACAGCGGTTTTTGTGTTGGCCACCCTGCAGCAGATTGAGCCCGTCAACGGACAGGTGGGTGGGCACCCTCCTTCCTAGGCCCAAGCTATCCGAGGCAGCAGGAGTCATGGCTCCTCTTTTTAAAAATCCCTGTTCCCGCATCCTCTTTCTGGATTTTTAAAATTAAACACAGTACTTAGTTGTAACAAAATCGCCCCAGAAACGACAAGCCAAGAGAAAAAACTGAAAAGTGCCCACAATTTGACCATCCAGCAAGATGGCTGTTATTTCCATATGTGCTTTTCTAGATCGTGCACACTTACGGAGGTGGGATTACACTGAACACGGTTTTGTTCCTGTTGTTATTGCTGATAGGCCATAGCTGTCCTTCTCATGTCGTGAACATTGTAGTCCCCTGTTTTGGGGGATAGTTGAGGTGCATGCTGGTGTTCATTCTTGACATGCTGGGGCACACATCCTTGGGCTGTGTGTGGGTGCGCGAGCCCTTGTTACCGACCTTAGGGTGGATGGTCAAGGAGAGGAGGATTTCGTTCGAGGCCACGGTGTGGGCTCAGTGCTTGGTGTTGTGGGCCAGGGGGCAGGGGCAGCCTCCCCCCGGTGGCCACAGGCCGGCCCGAGGGCAGGCTCAGGAAGCTGTTAGCGTGGGGCGTGTCGCCAGCTAGGCTGGGTCTAACCCTTACTGAGGCCTCAGTGCAGGACCTGGCGTAGGGAGACACAGCTGAGGAGCTGTGAGAAGACACAGGGAATGAGCACCAGGTGACGGGCTGTAAGAAGATGGAGGCATCTGGACTGGGCCTTCCAATGGCCCGAGGGGTGGGGGCCGCCAAGGGGTGAGCACCGGCGTGGGCTCTGGCCTGGGGAGGACTTAGGGGACTGTCTTGAGTGTCTCTCCCCGACCGGCCCCACAGGTGACGGTCCTGGTTATGTGCCACACTCGAGAGCTGGCCTTCCAGATCAGCAAGGAGTATGAGCGCTTCTCCAAATACATGCCCAGCGTCAAGGTGAGCCCCTCAGGCCAGGTTGGGTGCCACGTGGTCCTCTGCAGCCTTGCTGGCCTCAGCTCTAGCCCAGCCAGCATTAGCCAAGCTTGGCTGCAGCGGCTGCCTTTGAGGTTTGTGGTGGTTTATGCTCCTTAAAAGCTTGATGAATTATGCATGGCCCCCAGAGGCCTGTGCCGGTCCCAGCCCTGGGGCTGCTTTTCGGTGAAGCTGGGGCCAGACTCTCAGGCCTCCACTGGCTCCAGGCACCAGGCCTGGGGTGCTGGGGGGCCGCTGGCGGGGCCGTTAGCTGAGCGACCGTAGGCACAGGGTGGGGTGTGAGCTTTTGGCCGCCAGATGGTTGAAAGCACCTTTCCGCCTGCACAGGTGTCTGTGTTCTTCGGGGGCCTCTCCATCAAGAAGGATGAGGAGGTGTTGAAGAAGAACTGTCCCCACGTCGTGGTGGGGACGCCGGGCCGGATCCTGGCACTTGTGCGGAACAGGAGCCTCAACCTGAAGAACGTGAAGCACTTCGTGTTGGACGAGTGTGACAAGATGCTGGAGCAGTTGGGTGAGTGTCCTCGCTGGGCCTGGGGGCTGTGGAGGCCCACGCAGCCGCACCCTCCTCGCCCTCGCAGCCCCCCAGGCGTCAGAGCTAGGCGGGCCCTGACACGGCAGGCCGGAGGTTTCCCCGAAGTGGGGTCCCGTGGGTGGCCAGCACTCAGGTCTCCTGTAAGCAATTTTAGGGAGAGTTCTGGTGTTGGCAGAGTGACCTGCTTCTTCTGAGCTTAAGCTTGAGTGGGACCATGGCGCCCCACGTGAGCCGTATCCAGGCACACGTCCCCGTTAGCCCTCAGAGTACCGCGGCCTCGCTGCCTGCTGGGTTAGTTCTAGGCCCCTGCCTGCCCTCAGTGAGCCCTGACAGGGCCGGTGGGAGATGGGGCTTGTGTCCTGGGAGGCGGCTGCAGCTCTCACCCCAGCGGCTGTCTCTGCCTCAGGCTCCCCTCCCTGAAGCGTGGCTCGAGGCGCGCTGGCACGGCTGCTCCGCTCTGGCAGCGTGTAAGTGGATTGCCGCTCCTCCCGCGCCTGTGCTCACCCCGAGTCCGGGCCTTCAGGCACCTGGGACTCTCCCCTCCAGCCAGTCCTCGCTCACACCGCCCTCGTCATGGTGCCAACGGCTCCCTGGCACAGGTTGGGAGGGGCTGGATCTGGTCTCGGGTGGGGGTCGTGGTCTGGCAGGCGCTCACGTCCACCTGTTTCTTGCCCTCCCCACCCAGACATGCGGCGGGACGTGCAGGAGATCTTCCGCCTGACACCCCACGAGAAGCAGTGCATGATGTTCAGCGCCACCCTGAGCAAGGAGATCCGGCCCGTCTGTAGGAAGTTCATGCAAGACGTGAGTAGAGGCCAAGACCTCGGTGCAGTAGTTTTGGCCTCCTAGAGTCCTTGCTGCTCCCCCACTCCCACACTGCCCTCATGGCACACGAATGCTGGGAGGCCAGCAGAGCTCTCTTCCTCGCTTGTCACACTGGGAGCTGAGAGCTTGGTCTACACTAGAGCCAGACCAGACCCTAGATGCAGCTGCTGAGAGAGAAGTATTTACTGGGGTACAGCAGGCTCTCTGGAAGCATTACAGCCAAGGAGTCGCTCCTGGAAGGTTCTCGGCAGGCAGGACGCCCAGAAGTAAGCCCTGCCTGCCCCTTCCTCCTCTCCTTCCGGCGCAGCCCATGGAGGTGTTTGTGGACGACGAGACCAAGCTCACGCTGCATGGGCTGCAGCAGTACTACGTCAAACTTAAGGACAGTGAGAAGAACCGCAAGCTCTTTGACCTCCTGGATGTGCTGGAGTTTAACCAGGTGATGCTTCCGCACTCCTGTGGCCTGTCCTGGGGCTCTAAGCCTTTGGGAGGGATTCTGGCCTTGACTGCCGCTCCCTCCCTCACAGGTGGTGATATTTGTGAAGTCGGTGCAGCGCTGCATGGCCTTGGCCCAGCTCCTTGTGGAGCAGAACTTCCCAGCCATTGCCATCCACAGGGGCATGGCCCAGGAGGAGCGGTGAGTGCACGCCGCCCTCAAAGCCCCAGGCAGGCCCCTTGGAGGGGAACACCGCCCAGGATCCCTGTCTCTGATGGCCGCCCCTTGTTCCTCCTGCGCCCAGCCTGTCACGTTATCAGCAGTTTAAGGACTTCCAGCGGCGGATCCTGGTGGCCACCAATCTGTTTGGCCGAGGAATGGACATTGAGCGTGTCAACATTGTCTTCAATTATGACATGCCCGAGGACTCAGACACCTACCTCCACCGCGTGAGTGGCCCCCCAGAGGTGTCCCCTCCCTGGTGCCCCCTTCCCAGGATTGGTGTTGGATGAGGACCTCTCCCTGCTTGTTCTCAGATCCCCAGCTTGTGTCCTGTGGCCTGACCCCTGCTCCTGTCTCCCTGCAGGTGGCCCGTGCGGGTCGCTTTGGTACCAAAGGCCTGGCCATTACATTCGTGTCTGATGAGAATGATGCCAAAATTCTCAATGATGTCCAGGACCGGTTTGAAGTGAATGTGGCAGAGCTTCCAGAAGAAATAGACATCTCCACATACAGTAAGTGGCTCAGACAGGGCTGGGGGGCCATGGTGGTGGGGCCCTCTCTTCCCCCCGCCCCCTCCTCACTGGCCTTCCCTGTATGTGTCTTACAGTTGAGCAGAGCCGGTAACCACGTGCCCGGATGTCCCGGAGCCTCCCTGCTTCCCATGTGTTGCTTCAAGTTCTCTTCCTAGGTGACAGTGGGCCTTTCTTTTTACTGTTTAAAAGCTGTAGATTTGTGTAAGAATAAATTTTTATTATGGAAGCCTGGCTCCCACCATGTCTGTTTCTGTCTGTCTCGGCATTTCGTGGACACCATGGGCCTGGTCTCCGAGTCCTTAGCCAGGAAGAAATGCCACTTTCTATGTCAATGTGATATTTAATTTTAAGTGTCAACACTGGAAGGTTTATACAGATACAAAACATTACACAATATCCACAGCCTTCACATCAGTGAGAACCCTCTGCCCTGGGGGCAGATGGGCCTCTGTACCATGAGCCTTCGGCCCTGCCCTCCTCCCACTCCTGACCTCAGTCTTAGCTTAACCGGTGCTGAGTCCCAGCACCCTGGCCTCTTGTTCTGTAGCAAAGACAGATGAGGGGGGAGGGCCAGGCTGGGCACAGGAGCCCTGAGTCTGTCTGGGCCTTGTGTACCAGGGCAAGGGGCTGCAGTCCTGGGCCAGCTTCTGCCCCTACCCTGGGTCCTGGCTGGGGTGGAGCTGAGAGGCAGCCAGAAGCAGGCCCAGTAGGTCCGACTCTCCACCCTTGCTGGGTATTCTGGAGTTCGGTGCCAGATGGCAGGTGTCACCCTTCTCTCCATGGTGCGTATGGGGACCAAGGCAGGAGGGAGCAGAGCAGTGGGAGAGGAGAGGAGGTCTTCAGCATGTGCAGAAGCTGCTGAGGCCACGGGAGCCGCTGGCCCGGCCAGAACCGCGCCTTCACATGCCAGACTCTGAGGGCCTGAGGGCCTGGAGAGAAAGGAGCCCCGTGAGAACTGATCCCAGGCCCAGCTGCTTTATGGCCTGCACCCCCGCTCCAGGCTCAACCCTTACCTGAGTCTGACTGTGGCTGGAGCCAGACCCAGAGGTGGATGTGGCGAACTCGGAGTACTTGTTCCTGGTGACCATGCAGGCCCACCTCCGGTACTCTTCCCTCACCTGTGGGGCACAGGGCGCCAGGTCAGGGGAGGAGGGGGCCCCCGGACTAGGGTCCCAGCCCCGCCCGCAGCCCTGCCTGCAGCCCACCTTCTTGTTGAGGAGGCAGTACAGCACAAAGAGGAAGAGGCCTTGCAGGCAGTTGAGGATGCTGAAGGTGTAGCACAGCACCCAGCTACTGTGGTCGAAGAGGAACAGGCCGAAGACCCAGGTGCAGCCCAACACAAAGAGCTGGGCGATGGCGGTGACAGTCAGCACCCTGTGGGGAGGTGGGCAGTTGCCGCGTAGGGTCCTCACCTCACACACCCACTCCTGCCAGGCCCCCTCCCTGCCCCTGCTCTCACCTGGCCTTCTTTAGTTTCTTTATGTCTGGGTTGATTTCAGAAAACTTCTGAGTGAGCTTCCAGACAGTAATCACGAAGATGACAGCATTGCACTGGGTGGGGAGCACAGAATTCGGATTAGGGGGTGTCCTTGGAACTCACAGGGAGAAAGCCGGGGTGGCCGGCTCTGTGGAACCAAGCACCTCAGGTTTCCACAGGTGTGGGGTGGGGTGGGGAGCGAGGCAGTTACCGAAACGATGAAGGTCACAGGTCCCAGGAAGCTCCAGAGGAAGCCGTTGGCGTGGTCCAACCAGCAGCTGGGCGAGAAGGGAGGGGTCTGGTCAGCACCCAGGAAACCCAGAGGGGAGCCAGAGGGGAGCAGGGGCACTGTGTTTGGGTGCAGCCTCCACGCCCTGGCCCTCTCCCACCACCTCGCACTCACTATTGGGGGCGGCCGTAGCCCTGGATCTTGATGGCTGCCGAGACGGCCACGATGAACAGCGGCACGCCGTAGCCGATCAGGCACAGCCAGCGCTTTCTCAGGCCTTGGCCTTGGAACACGCGCACCACGAGGAAGTAGAGCTCCACGCCCTCGAGGCTCATCCAGCAGAAGGCGGCCAGGAAGCAGTAGTGCAGCAGCCCGGCCACCAGGCGGCAGCGCAGCCCAACCTGCGGGGCGGGGGCGGGGCGGGGGCGGGGCGGAGGGACAGAGGGGCGGGTGACGTCAGCGGTGGGCGGGCCCGAGGCCGGATGGCAGGCGGAGTCAGGGCGTGGACGTGCGAGGTTAAAGCGGGCGAATGGGCGGGGCCCTGGGCTTCCCGGGCCCGACCACCGGACCCAGCTGGGAGTGGGCGGGGCTATTCCACTCCAGGCCTTCGCAGGTAGGTCTAGCGCTCAGGCGAGAGTGGGGCCTTCCACGGGGCGGGGCCTCACCTGGCCGCCTTCGTTCTCGATGCCCACCAGGAAGATGGTAGAGCCCACGAAGAGGCAGATGCAGAGGTGCAGGTGCACCGTGGTGCGCGAGCCCTGGATCGGCCGCACCAGCAGGAAGGTGAGAATGCACAGCAGCAGGCAGACCAGCGACAGAGCCAGTCCCACCTTGGTGATCAGGGCCAGCTTCCAGTCCTGGATGCAGGACGGGGTGGGCGGGACTCGATTAGCACTCTGAGGCCCTCCTGCCCTCCTTGTGGGCCCCACCACCAACACGCACCTGGGACCTGGCCTGTAGGACTCTGATGAGGTGGCGCATCTCCCCCCCACCTCCTCTGCCATCAACATCTGAGTAAACCTGCCGTGTCTCATCCTAAATACCGCCACCCCCACCCCCATGGGTGCAGCAGGGATCCCTAGTTCTTCCGGATGGGCTTCCCCACTACACACCCAGACAGCTCTCCTGAGAAGGTCCCCAGTGAGGCCTCAATGGCTGCAACCCTCTTTCCCAACACTGATGAGCCCACCTCTCTGACCCTCATCTCTTGCCCCTCCTACACCTGGCCACAACTATGAGCTCCTCAAAACCCACATTTTTGTCCTTCCTGGGCCTTGGGCCTGGACCACCAGCCTCCCCTACTCTGCCTGGCCCATTCCAGGTATTCACATGGCCCAGCGTATCTATGGATCCCTCTGAGGCCACATACAGAAAGTGGTGCTCCCTCAGGAACTTTTAGGGATATTTAACAACTTGTTAGGGGTGAGCGGTCAGAGGGGCACTGGCCAGAGCAGAGCCTGCAGTGCCAGGCCACTCTGTTTAGTTGCTGGGTCATGTGGAGGCCTGGGGGGGGGGGGTCCCAGGGAAGGGGCTGGGAGGTGTGGTGTAGGGCCACCTGCGCTGTGCAACCATATAGAACCAGGTGGACCGTATCCCCAAGAACCAGCTGCCTGTCTCACCGAAGCCAACCGTGCCACCTGTGGGTTTTTGAGGATGGCCCCTGGTCTGCTCACCTCCACATCGTAGTGGGCCATGAGGATGGCAAAGCTGCTCAGGTGATTGCATTGGCAGGTGGTGCTGCCATTCCCGCTGCCCAGCGTCTGGCAGCCCGAGGTGGCCCAGTACCCTCTCCTGTTGCTGTCACTCTTCCAGAAGGCACAGATCAGCTCCTGCCGTGTCCCGGGCATCTCCCACTGTGAGCAGGTAGGGGCGGTGGTAGAGGTTAGCCTGGAACCAACTCTTGGGTGCTGGGCTTGGGTTGAACCCAAAGAGGGCTGTTTTTCATTTGGCATTTGTCTACTGAGCACCTACTGTGTGTGTCAGGCCAGGGGACACGGGAGTAAACAGGGCAGACACAAGTCCCTGTCCTTCTGGGGCTGACATACTAGTGGGGGAGACAGACAGAAAATAATAAACCTAATAAATATTCAATAAGTAAACTAGACAGTGTTAGAAGGTGCTGAGTGCAAAAGAAAGAAAGAAAAGGACAAAGAGGAAAGGTGGGGCGTGATTACAGATTGTAATTTAAAATAAGCAGGTCAGGGAAGGCCTAGAAAAGAAGGTGACATTTGAACAAAGACTGGAGACAGGTAAAGGACTGAGTCATGTGGAGGAAAGGTGTCCCAGGCAGCAGGCACAGCAAGTGCAAAGGCCCTGAGATACCTGTAAGGAAGGAGCAGAGTGGGTGGAGGTGGGGAAACAAATGCTGCAGAGGGACCACGGTGACCTTGGCCATGGGGTGAGCAGTAGGGCTGATCCCCCCTCCCCACCCAAGGACTCACAGGGTGGGAGAAGGCGAAGGTGACCTTGGAGTTGAGTTTATCTGTGTTCGTGTTGCTCAGAAAGACCAAGTTGACGGCTGAAAGAAGCCTGAGCTGGGCGCCGCGGACGGGACTTTCGTAGATCTCTTCCAGCTCGGTTTGCTTCTCCGAGTCCAGGTCCAAAGAGGCGTTGGCCAGCAATTTCTGCATGTTTGGGCTGGAGAGGATTCCTACCACGGTGGGGCCTGGGGGACAGACACGCTGGCTATCTTCTGCTCTGCTTCCTTCTGTGCCCCATCTTCCCTCCAAAGATGTCTAATTCAGGCTCACCAGTCCACTGTGATGCCTGGCGTCCCTCCCCATGGGTCAGTTTTCAGTTGCTGCATATTCTGAATCTCACCCCTAGCCCTATCCCAGCTTCTCCATCCCTCTCCCTCAGGTGCCCACTCCAGATCCTGCCATTACCGGACTGCTCGGCTCCAGCTGCCACGGCCCAGTCCAGCAGCATCCGTGCATGGCTCTGGCCCACGGTGATGTTTCCACTCCCCTGCTCCTGGACCATCAGGGACAGCTCTGAGGGGAGAGGGGGCAGTGATCAGGGGCTCTGGGTGTATGAAAGGGGCCCGGGGCTGCGGCGGGGCAGGACAGGGTCTCACCTGTGTCCCCAGGCGAATGGTAGATGAAGGAGCCTCCAGACATGGCTTTGGCCAGGGTCCTCAGGATTTGTTCGAGGCCTGAGAACAGGTAGGTGGCTGTGTGGTGCCTGGAAGACAGGTCCAAGGCCTCCAGGTCCCCTGGGGTTTTCAACAGGTCATCCACTGACATGATGAGGTACTGTGGGTGTTGGGTGACAGCTGCTGGGTCATTGCACCACAGGGGCTGCCTGAAGGACCCTGATCTCACCTCCCCTCACCCCGCCCCAACAACTGGGGTACACACTGGAGAACCACCTGGGTTGCCTGGGGGGACAGACACAGGGGAATCTTCAAGACACTGCAGTAGCCAGAAGACAAGTAAGGGGACTGAGTATATGCCTGTGTGCACGTATTATAACAACAACAGCACTTAACATTTATCAGGCACGGGCTTTATGTCAGGCCCTTTTCTAAGTCTGCACTGCCCCAGAACAGTTGCCATGAGCCACAGGTGTCGCTTGAAATATGGCTCCACATTGAAATGGTAATAATTTGAATCTACTGGGCTATATGCAATTTTCACATTAATTTCACTTGTTTACTTTTAAATTTATTCTTCACTTTTCTATTTTAAAAGTGTAGTTACTGGAAAATTTTAAATGACACAAGGGGCTCACATGTTTCTCTCTCTCTCTTTTTTTTAATATTTATTTATTTATTTTGGCTGCGCCGGGTCTTGGTTGCAGCACGTGGGATCTTTGTGCGGCATGCGGCATCTTTAGTTGGGGCATGAAGACTCTTACTAGTTGCGTCATGCATGCGGGATCTGGTTCCCCGACCAGGGAACCCAGGCCCCCTGCATTGGGAGTGTGGAGTCCTACCCACTGGACCACCAGGGAAGTTCCTCACATATTTCTCTTTTTAAAAGTTATTATTATTATTTTTTAGGGGCTCAATATTTCTACCAGGCTAAGGACATATGCCAAAACTTACGTATACTGCTTATACTGTGTGCCAGACACTATTCTTTGAGCCTTACTTCTATTAGTTCATTTAAACCTTTTCACCAACTGTATGAAGCAGGCACCATTTATGAAGTGAGGAGACTGAGGCCCAGAGAGGGGGAGTCACTTGCCTGAGGTCACACAGCAGGAAGTGGCAGCGGGTAGGATGGGGTGTATTTGAACCTTGAGGCCTGGCTCCAGAGGTGAAATTCTCAACTGCTTCATTCTATTGCCATTATATCCCTCTCAAATGTGTGTGTGTGTATGTGTGTGTGTACCTTTTGGAGTGCGTATGTATGTCTGTGTTTGTACAATGTATATATATGGTGTGTGTATATTGTGCATACAGACACAGAGGCCCCTGCTTGGGCATCTCCACTCACACGGAAGCATCCTCCAGCCACCCCACACTGTCCTGGGGTTCCCCCCAGGGCCTGCCCTTACCTGGATGGTTTCCTGGGTCAAGGCTGACTTGAAGTCTATGCTCATTTTCTGGACTCTTTCAAAGAAGCCAGAGAGACTCTGGAGAGAGGGAACAGAAGGGGGGTCAGAGAACCTCATCCTGGATGGGGGAGCTTGGGGAAAACGGGCGGACAGAGTGAGCTGGGTGGAGGGATTTCCTGCCTCCTGCTCCCTGCTGGGGCCACTCACCTGGCTCTTGATTTCAGGGGGTGCGGTCCAGGTGGGGAAGGAGATCTCTGCAGGGGACAGGACAGCAGTTCATTAGGTGTGAGAGTGTCTGTGCTTGTTGTAGGAGGGGTCTGGGGTCAGGTCAGGACAGGTACCTTCGCAGGAGATGGCGTCCACTTGCTTATCCTGGAATCCGGGTTTGGGCACCCAGCCTTGGCGGCAGTGACACGTGTATGAACCCACGGTGTTGACGCAGATGGTGGAGTTGTGACACTGATGCTGCCCGGAGCTGCACTCATCCGTATCTGGGGACACGAAGAAGGGGGTCTGGCTCTGTCCCAGCCCTGATGAGGCCCCTCTTTTTCCCATATTAGTGCCCCCTCCCACCTCCCGGAGGTGATGCCGCCTGGTGACTGCACATCCTCGAACGGTGGACGCTGAGGTTATTTATGGGAAGTGTGCAGAGTTCTGACACATTAGCAGGTGAGCCCCCTACAGATAGGCAGGTTGTGAAGATACTGAAGTATCTTCGTCTCAGTTAGTAATTAGCTGCTGCCTGGAGTTCCTGGGAGCTTTTCTCTTGGCACCCCAGCTCCTTCTCCAGGGCCCCCAGATGTTTTGACATTTAGCCTCAAAGGAATTAATGCCTGGCACAGCAGGGCTCCCCCAGCATTCTTTCTGTTGGGTTTGTGTGGGTGCCACTGAATATGTGATCAGATGTTTTGAGTGTGGGTCTCCAAGAACATAGCATCTGAGCTCTGAACCTTCGCAGACGGTGTTGTTTGGGCCGCTGGCGGCCCCAGGAATTGGCTTCCAGCCTGGACGGCAGTGGCACTGATAGGTGCCCACAAGGTTGAAGCAGTGGCTGGAGCTGTGGCATGGGTTTCTCCCCGAGGTACATTCATTCACATCTGAGGACAAAGCCAGAGGGTCAGGCGGCCCCCACTTCCACTTCTCACTGTACCCGCTTATCACTGCCCAGCACCAAGGACCCCACTGTGATTGCACGTGCCATCACCTGGTGACCTTCAACTTCACCCTCAAAGCACCTTAGGGTAGCCTCCCTGCAAGATGGGCGTGGCAGGGGCCCCACTCTATAGGCGGTAAAACCAGGAGGGAGACTGAGTCATGGGGTTTGGAAGTCCAGCCCTGGACTGGGGTTCCCCTTCTGGGAACAGGAAGTGACAGCTTCCTCTGCTCGAATGTGACAGATGAGGAAGGGGCGAGGTCTGGGGGATGTTCACGGGGGCAGGGAACTCCACAAGGGAACCCCAGGCCCAGAAGGCTCTGCCGCCTCCCTGGCCTGTGGTGGGACCTTTCGGGGAGGCGAATCCTTGGGCAGGGCCCCGGCAGGCCCTTGGCATTGCAGGAACCTGAGGTTCTTCTCCCTCCTCCTCAGGCTCCAGGAACCGCCTCGACTCCTTCTCCAGCTCCAGGCCATCCTCACACTGTCTTCCCAGGGCCTCTACCTGTGCACAGTCTCGGGTCCTCCAGGTTGAGCTCCAAGCCGGGTGGGCACTGACAGGTGTAGCTGCCCTGGGTGTTGATGCAGATGCTGCGGCCTTTACAGATTTTGGGTTTCTGCTGACATTCATCCACATCTGCAAGGGGAAGGAGAGGATGATGGATGCCTGCAGCTGTGGACAGCCTTCTGGGCTGGGAGGTTGGCCACATTTCCTGGCCTAGAAGCATCCAGAAGGGCCCGCTCTCTCTTCCCCGGTGAGTGGGTCTTTTCTAATTCACATGGAGGCATCCTATAGGTGAGCATGGCGGCCCAGATGTTCTGTTGTCCAGATGGGGCCAGGAGTGACCCAAGTCCTCCCCTGTCTGCTGGCTCTGGCTCTCTCAGCCTCCCTGGGAAGCTCCCAGCTGTGGTGGGTGCCTTCCTGGGAACTGAGTGCAGGAGAGATGCTGTGTTCCCTGAGCAGGGAGGCCCCATCTTGGCTCCCGGTGATGGACTCTGTCCTGACTCCCCCAGAGTGAGTGCTGCCAGCTGAGTTCTCCTTGGATCCTGGTGACCCTGGCGGGACAGCACTCTCCTATCCACGCTCACTCTGAGACTCCAGCCGCATGGAGATGGACCACGACCCACCCCTGAGCCACGTCCCTCACGGACGAGGCTTTGGGGCAGTGGCACAGAAAATGAGGGTGATGCCGGAAAGGCCAGGGCCACCTGGGCAGTGGGCACCAGGCTGTGCTGGACAGTGGGGCTGATGTCTGACCAGGCAGCCTTGGGCCTGTGAAGGTGCCTTTTTCTGATTCCCACGAAGGCATCACCTAGATTGGCAGGAAGTGGTGAGAATCCACATCTGAGCAAGGCGTGTGCAGTGGGCAATGGCTGAGTGGCTGGAGCAGGGAGCAGGTGCTCATGCATGAAGGGTGGCAGGTGTTTCTGTCATCTCGGCCCTTGGCCTCTCACCAGGGACGTAGACCCGTGGACCCTGCTGAGTGGGGCTCAGCCTCCCATCTTCTGTCCCCAAGTGGTCTGGGTCATCGTGGGGCCTGGGTTGATCTCTTCAGTAGAGCGTCAGGCCAGGGGCAATGGTCCCTGATGACAACCTCTCTTGTCATCTGGTCCAGATGGGAGCCTCTTTGTTCATCTGATTCTTCCAGCGTGTTGGGGGCTCGATGTCACCCTGCCCACCCCTGACACAACGTTCTCCCAGGCCCCAGTCATCAGAGCTGCCTCAGGTCCGTGAACTGGAATTACTGGGGAGGGTCAGGGTGGAGCCTTGTGTGGGGAAATAGACGGAAGCTGAGCGGCTGAGAATTGGTGTCAGGGTGCCAGGAAGCATCTTTTCCAGGCAGGTTTCTGAGCCAGGGCAGGGCTGGCCAGGGACGGTGGGCCTGTCCTTGAATCTCCCTCCTCCCGCATTTCTGGACAGGGTCCCAGGGTCCACCATGGCCCAGGGGGTCTGAGAGGGCCCCAGCGGGGCAGGTCTCCTCCCAGCAGTCACTAACAGCGGCGAAGAGGGCAGATATTGTGCTGGAACACACGGTGCTGTGACCTCACTGAGTATCTTGAATGCCAGCCCCTCTTTTGTTTCATGCAAATAAGATGCCAGGTGGCCGGGGGGATGTTCCAAACATCTGGAAGTGACCCTCTGCAAAGGGTTCTGAGCCTTGGGGTTCAGAGAGGGTTGGGAGATGAGGTAGGTGCACAGGACGGCCCTCTGACGCCTGGAGAAAGTGGGATGAGGAACCCAGGGAGCAGCCTGTGTCTCCTGCCCATAGCAGACCCCACGGCCAGGACATGCGTGGACACATCCTCAGGTGCGACAAAGGTTGGAATGCTGAGGAAGGGGTGCACAGACAGTCCAGCTGAGCCAGTCACAGAGCTAGGTCTTCAGGCAGCAAGCTCTGGTCCAAACCAGCAGGCTGCTCTCTCGCAGTCACGCTCCTTGAGGTCCGTAGAGGTCCCTCTCACACCTCACTCTTGTTCATCCGTGTCTCTGCAGGGGCTCACAACAGTGGGTGGGTGGCACCCCCAGTCAAGGCACACTGAGTGGGCTCCATGACCACCATGTGCAGTTGTGCAGGTTGCTGACTGCACAAGGGTGTCCAGCCAAGGAGGCAAGTGGGAGAGGAAAACCAGCTCACTCTCCATTCCCTAAACACACCGTATTCACCTGGAGATGAGGGACATTTTTCCAATTCACATGAAGGCTCTAGCCAGGCCACATGTTTCAAGCATAGCGTACCCCCACAGAGGCCCCTGTGGACCAGCAGCACCTCCACATAGATGCAGGTCCTCTCTTCCCTCCCACCAGGGAGGCTCTGCCGCCCTCCCTCTGCAGGGCAGGAGGGAAGGCGCTGGGACCAAGGTAGCAGCAGGGTGGGCCTATGGACCCTACTCAGAGTCCTCTGGACCCTGGGCTCAGCCTCCTCCTCACCTCCCACCTTCCCCTCCCCATCCTCAGTATTCGTGTCTAACCCCCTCTCTGGACCCCTCTCTGGAGTCGTGGCTCCTGTCTGTCCACTGCTGGCCCCATCTGCCCCTTTCCCTGCCTGCCTGACCCCTCTGGAAAGGGGGCAAAACCTGGTGATGTGTGGAGACCAGGCTCCTCCTGGGTCCCTGGTAAGGTGATGGACTGGGACAGCTGCTCCTGAGCACGCACCGTGGGGCACGAACCACAGGGATGCCCATCCTGGAGAGGGTGCATTAACTCATAATCATTATAATTTAAAAACCCAAGAGCCGTCACTGTTTTGTGTTTTGTGATCTCCTATACCTTCCTGGCAATTCTATGAGGTAATAAGCACCACTGGTCACCCCCTTTTTACAGATGGGTAAATTGAGGCACAGAGAGGGGAAGTAGCTTGCCCAAAATCACACAGTTACTAAAAGGCAAAGCTACTTTTGTTTTTATCTGTAAAAGATAGAGACTCTAAAAAAAAACCAAAAACATACACTCACAATAGTATTATCACATCTCACATGTTAACAGTGATTTCTGAATAAGTATCCTGGCCAGTGTCACACACACAGCTATCAGGTGGCAAAGCCAGGATTTGGGTCCCTGGCTCATGCCGCCCTGCCTCTCTGTGCAGGTGGGAAAGGCACAGGTACAACTTTCCCAACTCAGACCTGGGTGCTACACCTGTAACCAAAGCCCTGACCCCTGGATGCTACAGGAATGACTCAGTATTTGGGTGACCCCAAACCTCCTGGATGGAGAGGTGGAAGATGCAGGGTCATTCTTACCTCGACACGTGTTCTCACTCTCATTCTTGAACGTTGTTGCCCCAGAAATAAGCTCATATCCTGGGCTGCACATGCAGTGGTAGCCCCCTTCCGTGTTCTCGCAGTCTGCTAATTTTCCACAGGACACTGTCAAGGGTGGTCCGCACTCGTTGATGTCTGGAACACAGCAGGGCAAAGGGTCACCTCCCAAAGGCGTGAGTTTGGTCAGGGCAGAGATCCCCATCCCCTACCTGGCTCCCCAGCACTGGTCCTGATGGTTAATCAGTGTCTTTTTAGAAAGAATTAGACTCTCAGGCAATACTGCTGAGGCTGGGCTGCGGCTGGAGCAAGCCATTCCTGAAGCTTGTCTATCAGCTCTGCTCTTCTTGGCCCTCTGGCTGGCACCTCAGATTGGGACACAGTGGGAACTGCTTAAGTGGGGGGTGGGTGGAAGCTCTGCATCCCCCTCCTCAGTCCTGAAAGGGCAAACTGAGGCACAGATTCCAGACTCCTGGAGACACAGCTCCTCTCTCTCCAGGAAGCCATGTTTATTCATGTCTCATCTCTCCATCTCTCTCATAGCTTTTCCTTTCTCTTTTTTCTGTCCTTGATGATGGTCCTGAGGAGAAAGGCTGAAGCCCCCAACCAACACCCATGTCCCCCCACAGGCATTGGACTGTACCCCACAATCTCTGCATGTCCCTCCATCACCCCCAAGCCTCTGTACCATCACAGCTCTCCAAGAAGTTGGTGAAGATCTCCCCAGATGAAGAACTGAATCCCGGAGTGCAGCGGCAGGCGGTGCCATTGACACATGAGGAGTTCAGAGGGCACCACGGAGCACAGTCTGTGGGGATGGAGACCTTGGTCAGAACGTGAGGGCTGAGTCAGGGGCTGGGGAGGGGGGCAGGATCATCTCCATAAGAGGGTGTGCTGGGGAGGCATGACCCTGGCCTTCCCCCTGCAACAGGCCTCTCTCCTGTTTGGGCTGAGGGGGTGGGTGAGGGTCTAGGGCCCCTTCCCCAGGCTCCGGCTGTGGACTGAGTTGCTCCCAGCAGACTCACCCCTGGTGTTCTGGGATCCAGCTTCCGACAGAGTCAGCAAGACACACAGCACTGGAACAGAGAAGGGGAGGGTCAAGGGGGTCACCAGAGCAGGGAAGGGCAGATGCAATGCTAAGAGAGAAGCAACTGTGGAAAGGGGTCTGTTGGCCCGTCCCAGGCTTGGGCTCTGTCCATTGCTCAAGGAGAGAGTGAGTATGTGGCACCTCCCAGAGACTGGACACCCATGGCCAGAGGGTCTGCCACCTGCCACCTGGAGGTGGGTTTCAGAAACTGAGGGATGGAGAAGGGGCCCAAGCACCGAGGGGGTCCTGGCTCCCGCGGACCTGTGGGCTCTGTGGGCAGCAGTTCAGTAAACAGACTGGAGCCTGGCAGCCGCAGTTCAAATTCTGGACTGTGGTCAGGTTACCTCATCTCTCAGAGCCCCAGCTTCCCCTTCTGTAGAATGGGGATGGTGACGGGACCCATTTCCTAGAGTAGTGTGAGAAGTAAGCCTGCGAATATCACCTGGTGTGTCAAAGCGTTTACTGTCATCAACGTTTCTTTTCTTTTTTAAAAAAAAATTATATGGGATTATAGTTGATTTACAACGTTGTGTTAACTTCAGGTGTACAGCAAAGTGATTCAGTTATACATATACATATATTCATTCTTTTTTTTTTTTTTTTTTTTGCCACACCGCGAGGAATGTGCAATCTTAGTCCCCCGACCAGGGATCGAACCCGTGCCACCTGAAGTGGAAGCTCAGAATCTTAACCACTGGACCGCCCGGGAAGTCCCACATGTATTCATTCTTTTTCAGATTCTTTTCTCATAGAGGTTATCACAGAATATTGAGTAGAGTTCCCCGTGCAACGTTTCTCTATGTAAGAATGAGGGGGTTGGAGGAAAAGGACTGGGTGTTTTCTCAGATCCTCCCCACCCCCGAATCTAAGATCTTCCAGCCCGCACACCCGTCCTCGGGGACACAGGTGCATGCACACCACGCCCACAACATCTGTCAGCCCTCATGGCTGTCTTGAGACCCAGTGGTGACATTTCACCCCAGCCTCCCCTGTGCACAGGAAGATGTTGTGGGCTCACGTTGGGGGCGGTGCTGGACGAGCACCTCCGCCCCGGCTGTACCTGCTGCTCAGGGGCACCCCACTCTCGAGGCCTCCTCAAGTCATCAGGGGCTTCAGAGGTGGGAATCTCCTCACGGTTCACCAGAGAGAGACAGACAAGAAGACAGAGATGGAGAGAAAACAGAGATGAGAGAGAGGGAGAAAGAGGGAGACAGAGACAGAGAGATGAGGAGAGACAGATGGAGAGAAACAGAAGTTAAGACAGTGATAGAGAGAGAGGGACAGAGAAAACAGGACACTCAGAGAGAGACAGAAATGGCAGAGATTGGACAGAGAGACACAGATATGGAGATTGAGAGAGAGATAGAGAAAAACAATTAGAAAGGGGGTGGGATGGAAACAGAGGGAAAGGGAGCGAGGCGGGGAGGGCAGCTCAGCAGCAGGCGGGGGCATGGGGAGGGCTTGGGGGAGGCGTCCAGTCCCTGCCCACGTGGGAATGCCAGGGAGGCAACGCAGACCCCAGCAATCCAGGGAGACCCAAAAGGGGCGGTGGGCGGAGGGATGGGGGCCGGGAGGAAGGGCAGGCATGAGTCACTTCCTGGGCCAAGGGAAGGGATGACTCATAGCTCGTTGCCTTTGGAGGGAGCTCCCAGGAGAATTCTGGGGTCCATCATCATGAGAAAAGCTTGCGGAGCTGTCAAGGGTGCAGGCTGGAGGGTCCCCTGACCACTCAGCCCCTAGGTCCAAACTTGATACCCCTCAGGCTGGCGGTGGGCAAGAGTCCCTCCCACAAGCACTCCCAGCCAAGGTAAACTGAGGCTGGAATGTCCTTCCCCTCCCTCGTGTGAGGATTTCTCTCGTCCTCCTCTCCGGTCACCAGGCGTGGCTAGTTTCCCCCTCGGCTGGGGCTCAGTTCCTCTTTGCAGGACACACCACAAAATAACCTTCCCTGGTAGGATGGGACCTGGGCTGATTTGTCCCCAGCTCCCAAAGTCCCCAGTAGCAACTTTCACGTTCACAACTGCCCTGTTTGTGTCCATTCTGCAGATGGACAGACTGAGGCTTGGAGCCCAGAAAAAGATTCAGGAAGAATCTGGTGAACAAAGGAGCTTGGAAAAGGTGGAATTGATGGGGTCAAGGTCCCCAGATGCTGCAGGGGGATGGGACAGTTGTTTTGTGCCCTGTGACCTCTGCCCCGGCTGGGCTGGGCACTGCTCCCCCACCACGGAGGCTCTTGGGCCAGGACTTCTCCATCTGGGTCCTTGGAAGTCGCCCAAACAGGAGCTGGGAGTGGAGCGGCTGGTCATCTGCTCCCAGTCCCATCTGGTTTGCATTCCCGCTGCCGAGCCCTGAGCCGTAAGATTCCTGGGGTGGGGACGGGGCAGTCATCCTCTCCTTGCTCCTCCTGCTAAGGACCCCCCAGTCTACCCCCCAGACCAGCCAGTGAAATAATAATAATAATAATAATAATAATAAATACCGTTTACTTAATACTTAATTCTGCAAGCCAGGAATAGTTTGCATACAAACTCAGTTAACCTTTAACACAGCCCTGTAAAGTGAAGACCAGTCTTGCCCCATTTTACAGATGTGGAAAGTGAGACTCAGGGGCTGCGAGATCTGGTTCCAGTGACACACTGCCCCCCATCAGGTGTGCCCCACACAGATTCCAGTTTCTTGCTTCCCAGTCTGGGAGCCACTGGACTCACGCCTGCCATCCCGGGCCAGCACGGGGAAGCCCGCCCCTGTGGCCCGGGGAAGCTCTGGTTGGTACCCCAAATGCCATTTCTTCATTCTCTTTGTTGCTTGGTTGCTCTGGCAACCAACTGTCCCCGATAACCGGTAGAGCCACCCTGGGTGGGGCGGGAAGGGAGGCCCTGGGGAAGTCGCAGCAAAAGTCAAGTTCAAACCCTCCACCGGCAAAGTCCTTTCCACCCGCAGCTGAGTCCAAGCTGGGCCTGGGGGAGCCAGAATGAGGGTCTCTGGGGCTGCCCCTTGCCACTGAGACAGTGGGGGACAGGTTGGGGGTAAGCCCTCAGTGGGGAGGTCCCACCCCCAACCCCCCAGCCCTCCAGGCCCCCAGCACTCCCCTATGCCCGGCTGTCTTCAGGAGTCCCAGCACTCGCTTTTTGCCCCTCTCCTTCCCCAAACCTGTTTCCCTGCTTTGGAAGCAGCCCCCAGAGTGGCTCCAGTAGAGAGCTCAGAGATTTCTCTGGGAGAGGGGGCAGGCTCTTAGAGCGCCCTGAGGGATCCTGCCACGGCTTGGGGGTTGTGGGCACTACCAGCCCCTCTCCCCATGTGCCCTCAGCGCCCGCCTGACCATGTGGCTTCCTCCGAGGCTGGCCCCAGAGCTGCCAACCGTACTTCGCGTTTCTCCCCGGGGAAAAGGGGGCCGGAGCTCCACATGGTGCTGTCAGGGGCTCCCTTGCTGCCTGCTCCCAACCCCACGGGGCCCCCAAATTCTCACCGTGAAAGACGAATGAGGCAATGCCGTGGGGGCCTCCCATGGTCTAAGCTGCCCGCAGGGGAAGCAGAAGATAGGGCAGGGCTTCTCTGTGTCTCCAGGCTGGGCAGCTGTGCAGGCTTCCCCAAGGCCCGCCAGCCCTTTATAAAGGCGGGGGCAGCCACTGGCCCAGGGCCCTCCCTGGAACTGGCAGGGCAGCTGAAAGCCAACAGGAAAGTGCAGTGAAAACACAGACCCAGGGGCGCTTTGTGTGCACGCGCGCGCGCGCACACACACACACGCACACACGCACACACACACACACTCGGAAGTGGCATAGTGGTACAACCTGCCCGTTGAGTGTCTGAACTCTCTGGCCCCTGTGTACTCGGGTTGGCTGATCCCAGGGGCAAGGAGGAAGTCTTGCCTTGTCTGGCATTTAGGCTGGGGAGGAGCCACGTCCGAAATGATAGCTCAGGGCACCCACGTTGGGGGACCACCCTGTGCTCGCTGCCTCGTCGGGCTGAGTCTCCAGGGCCGGCCTCTGAGCTAACAGGACCCTCCTCCTCTGTTTTCCAGTTGAAGAAACTGAGGCACAGAGAGGCCAGAGTCCAAAGAAGAGCTGGGGGAGGGACACAAAGGGGCCCTCATGGATGCCAGGCTGATGCCAAGAAGAGAGACTGCGGGACCTCGGGGCCACCATGCTCCTGGAGCTGGCCTTTCTGGGTCAGCGTCTCACCTGGTAGGAAACTTATATTTTGGGCATTCCTGGGCACTGCACAGAGTGCAATAGAGAAACACATGATAAGAGAGATGTTTTCCTTTTCAAATAAGTCATATGACTGGTTTATCTTGAGCCTCTGATCATTTTTTTAAAAAACACTATTATTTAGAAAGCACTTCATCTGAGCCAGACCTGATTTGCCTAGAGTTATCTCTTTATCTATTTTAACTCACTTACTCCTCGAAATACCTTCGAGGCAGGTGTTGCTATGATTCCCATTTTGCAGAAGGGGAAAACTGAGGTACAGGTAACAAGTGGCTAAGCAGAGATCCACAGGTAGGCAGCTCAGTCCCCAGGTCCCTGCAATGAGCCCAAGGTCCAGGAGAAAGTCTCTGTTGGGTGCTAACACCTTGGTGGCCCTGAGGTTTATCCAGCTAGAATCCATGGTTTTATGTTCCTTGTGTTCTTATTTATTTGTAAATTTACAGACTATTTGAGGCAATGAGAAGGGTTTCCCAATCAGGACATCAATATAAAGATTCTTTTTTAAATGAATGGATTCAAGGATGCAACAGCTTCTTAGAAAATTAAATAAAATATTAAGTACATAATAGTTTAAAAGGGGAGGATTGCAGTCATGGAAAAAAAAGGTCACTCATGGCCAAAGGCAGAGAAGCATTATCCCAGGGATGATGGAGCACCCCTAGTCCTAAAATTAACCCCTTCATGCTCTTGCTGTCCCTTTGACCTGGACAGGGCATGGAAAGGGGTCCCATCAGGGTAACTGAGGTCTCTCTGTGCCTCAGTTTCCTCAGGGGGAGGGGAGTGGACATGGGAGGAGACTGGGAGGGGAGGGGGCCAGACCAGGCCCAAGGGGGATTTTTGGCTTTTTCCCCTTAAAGCTGGAAATTCCAGGGCTGGACATGCCCCCCCTGCCCACAGGCCCACAGGTCTGACAGCTGGTGCTTGAAAAAGCTGGGGGGTAGGGGTTCCAGCCTGGGGGACCCGCTGCCCGAGGGTTGCAATCATGCCTTCTCTTCCCCCAGGGATGTGTCTTGAGCCCTTGGAGCAGGTCTAACCATCCTGGGACTCAGTTTTCCTTTCTGGTGAATTGGATTCTAATTCCTGCCTACTGGCCTCACAGAGCAGGGTAAGGAAGGAACCAGTGATACAGGAGAGAAGGACTGGGGAAGGCACGAAGAGGGACATCTCCCCCAAACCCCACCCCAACTCCTTTCCTCTCCAAGTGGCCCAAGGGTGCCTGGGAACAACTGAGTCAGATCTCATCCCTCCTCTGCTCAAGCACCCTCCATGGCTCCCACCTCACTCAGAGTAAAATCCTAAGTCCTTCCTCGGCTCCTAAGGCCCAGTCTGCTCTGCTATGTCACCTCCCTGCCCTCACCTCCTCCCACTCTCTCCTTGGTAGCTTGGCTACAGTTTTTCCTTATGGAAAGCACCAGGCATGGCATGACCTCAGGGCCTTTGCACAGGCTGTTGCCTCTGCCTGGAGCACTCTTACCCAGAGAACTAGATAACCTCATGGTTTGCTCCCTCCTCTCCTTCATGTTTTTGCCCAAACATTCCCTGACCTACCCCCTACCCCCCGTCCCCATGTCATAAATGTAATCCTCCGAATATTCCCTACTTTCTCAGTTCTCTGTCGCCCTTCACCATCCCCCCATCACGAAATTTACCTACTTAATTTGTTTACTGTCTGCCCCCTACCCCGCCTAGACTGTCAGCCTGGAGGGCAGGACTTTGGTCCATTTGTGTCTCTGTAGAACCAGAGCAAAGCCTGCACCCAGTAGGGCTGCATAGTTAGTAATACTACCCTCCACTGAAGGAAGCCCACTACAGGCTTCATGATCTTGCCCCTGCTGAGGTGTCACAGTGTTTCTCCCCCTTTCCTCTGCCCTGAAGTTCCAGCCCCAAAGCCCTGGACAATCTCGAGACCTCTGTCCACAACGGTGTGAGGTAGGGACATGCATCCCTGTTTTTCAGATGGAAAACCAGCACTTGGGGGGTTGGGCCACTGGCCTGAGATTCCTCAGCTAGGAAGTAGCAGATCCAGGACTAGTCAGCCAATCATAATGATAGTATTATTTATTATATCATATTTTTATTTTTATTATTATAGCTGCCATGGTAACACATCATCACAGTGGATGACAGTATTCATCCAGCGCCTACTATATACCTGGCTGCCCTCTAATCACTTTGCAGGGATTGAACTCACTTATCTTCCCAGCAGCCTAGAAGGCAGGTGCTGTGATTTCCATTTGGCAGATGGGGAAACTGAGGCACAGAGTAGTAAAATGACATGCACAGTCACAGGGCACCACCATCTCATATCAGAGGTCTTGGACAAACCCAGTCTCTTCCTCATTTTATTTTTTTAAAATCTATTTAGTAATAAGTAAAAGCGGTGCTGTGGGAGATCATGTACCTTTTTTTTTTTTGGCTGCGCCGCATGGCTTGCGGGACCTTAGTTCCCCGACCAAGGATCGAACCCATGCCCCCTGCAGTGGAAGGATGGAGTCCTAACCACTGGACTGCCAGGGAATTCCCCATGTTTTGGACCGTGTGGTCTTGGGTGGGTGATGTGGCCTCTCTGGGCTTCAGTTTCCCCATCTATGAAATGGTCAGAACCTCGCAGCAGGGCTGGTGAAGATGATAAGAGAGTGAGTGGATTGCAGGGATATAGCTGAGAGTAGACAGTGAACTACAGCAGTGGCTGTTAGGATGGTACCCTTTTCTTTGCTGCCCTCTGCGGTGGGGAGGGAGATGAGGGGACCCCAATGTCCTGCCCCCTGGCTTCTTGTGCCATCAGCCCATGCCCAGCACCCTCACAAGCCCAGGCTGAGAGAGGGGGTCAGATGGGGTCTTCGGGTAGAGGGGGCATAACAGGAAACCCCCTGGAAGGGAGACAATGGCAGAGGAAGGGGCCGGGCCAGCCCCCATGCGGATGAGCCCAGCTGCTGGCTCCAGGAGGACGGCACAGCTATTGTGAGGCCAGACAGCTGTCTCTGCGCCAGGAAACCCCATGGAGTGAGGGAAGGGGGTGGGAGGCCAGAGGCTGATGGCCTTCAACCTGGGGAAAGGCCCAACAATGGGCCCATTGTCTCCTCCTTCAGGCTGGACACCTGGGTTCCCTTGAGACCAGGCCTCCAGAATCCACCTGACCAGGGACTCCTGGTGCAGACTCAGCCCTGCCCCAGCTGGCATCCTCCTAAGCCCTGGCCCCTACCCGGCCCGGCCCAGCCTGGGGAGTTGGGAGGCAGCAGCAGAGCTGGGCCGTATTTATAGTTCCCTGGCACTGCTGAGCAAACCCCTAAATATAGAAGCTGAGCTATTTGGGGCCACGGCCCTGGGGCAGAGTTGGGGGGGGCACTGCACATGTGCCTATTTAGCCCGGGCCCCCAAGACTGCGCAGGCCTCTCAGTCTCCCGGGGCTGGGGCTATGGGGGTCTCAGGGGCACTTTGTACCCCGTTTGAATGGAGGATAGAGGAAGATGTGGAGGAGGAGCCCAAAGCCAATGAGAGGTGAAGCAAGAAGCTGTGATGCCTTAGAGGGCTGCGTTTAGGGCCAAGGAAGGGGCACGGGGTCCCAGTGCCCTGTTCCACCTCCTCCCTCACCCCGAACTGACTGAGGTAAGAAAAATAGGTTGAGCTATCACCTCAGTGTTCTCAGCTTCTAGGAAATGAAGACCTTCAGGAAATTGTAGGGGCACCCTCAAACCCTAAACAAACCCCAGCACCTAGCAACCCACTTCCCCTTCCCCATCAGCATTGAGCTCACTGGTGGCCCCAAGGAAGTGGGCAGTGACATGGGCTGGGGGTGGGGTGGGGCTATAAATAGCTGGTTTATAAGCAGCTGCAGGGCCAACAGGGCAGCTGATGGCCTCGGGTTGGAGAGCGCTCCTCAGGGGTAGCCAGAACCCGAAGTGTACCAACTTCACCCCCCCTCCCAGAGATCCCCAAGATTTGGGGAAGTAAGAGGGAACAGAGAAGCGAGTTGCTTAAAAGGAGCAACACCAATGATTCTTTAAAGGCAGCACATTAACAAGATGGCTGTTAAGACTTTAACAGAACGTTAATGTTTCCTCAGTAGCAACTGGAGAAACAGTGGAATATTACACGGCTGTGGAAAAGAACCCCCGGGGTCAGCTGCCAGATGGCTGGGTCCTGGCAACACACTCCTTTCTTCATTTTAAAAATTGGATGCAGTGCAAAAATCTTAATTTGCAGCTGGACAGGTTTTGTAGTAGAATCTTTATCCACCCCCCCAGCTTTATTGAGGTGTAACTGACAAATAAAATTGTAATATATTTAAAGGCTGTGATATGATGATTTGATCATAGTCGAATCTTGAGCAAAAAAGAAGTCCCCAAAGCCCATCTGAAAGCCACCCGAGTCATAAAGCTCAGACAGAGAAATTGATACAAGATAAGTTTTCAGCATACCAACATGTCTAAGAAAACTTAAAAAAATAAAGGAGTGGGACTTCCCTGGAAGCACAGTGGATAAGACTTCACGCTCCCAGTGCAGGGGACCAGGGTTCGATCCCTGGTCAGGGAACTAGATCCCACATGCATGCCACAACTGAGAGTTCACATGCAACCACTAAGAAGCTGGCGAGCCGCAACTAAGGAGCCCTGGAGCCGCAACTAAGACCCAGTGCAACCAAATAAATAAATATTAAAAATAAATAAATAAAAATACAAGTGATTATTATTAAAAAAATAAAGGAGTGAGAAAATAAGAAACAGAATTCAGGGTGGTGGAGGGAGAGGGCAGGGCCATCTTCCACTTCTTGTTGAGGGCTTGTGGGTATTACCTTAAGGAATTTTTAAAAATTAATGAGTAAAGTGGGTCATGGATAGACCCATGGTCATGAGAATGACATTTCATCAATTCTGTGAACCCGGCCCTGCAAACAATATTTTGAAATTTACAAATATTTAAAGGCTGGGCTTCCCTGGTGGCGCAGTGGTTAAGAATCTGCCTGCCAATGCAGGGGACACGGGTTTGAGCCCTGGTCTGGGAAGATCCCACATGCCGCGGAGCGACTGGGCCCGTGAGCCACAACTGCTGAGCCTGCGCGTCTGGAGCCTGTGCTCCGCAACAAGAGAGGCCGCGATAGTGAGAGGCCCGCGCACCGCGATGAAGAGTGGCCCCCGCTTGCCACAACTAGAGAAAGCCCTCGCACAGAAACGAAGACCCAACACAGCCATAAATAAATAAATAAATAAATAAATAAATAAATAAATAAATAAAATTAAAAAAAAAATAATAAAGCAAATAATTAAAAAAAAAGTCTTCCCATTATAAAAAAAAAAAAAATTTAAAGGCTTTAACGAGAAGCAAAGGAAAGAAAGACAGCCGGAGGTGGCCAGAGGTGGGGAGGCACGGCTGGGGAAGGGGAGCAGCTGGGGGTGGTGGGTGCTGGTGGGCGGTAGGGGTGGGAGAGGGGGGAACTGGCAGCCGCCAACAGGAAGGTCTGCAGTCCCGAGCTGGGAACAGTGTGCAAGCCTAGCTGTCGTTTCCACCTCTTTCTCACAGCTCTCGGCTTCTTCCCCATTCTGCAAGGGCTTCTGGGAGCCGCAGGCTGGGAGCTGACAATGCCCAGTGAGGGTGGACTCCGGCCTCCCAGGGCCACTGCAAGGGGGTCCTGGAATGTGGGGGTGGGGCGGGGAAGGAAGGGGGTTTAGGCTAAGTGCCCTCGTCAGTTTCTCCCCATGACTCATCTTCCCCATCTGGGTCCCCACATCATGGGTTTCCAGGGTTATGGACTATGAGACCACAGATACTGCTGATGGTCATGACCAGTCCTGGAAAGAAGTGCTGTGTTCTGGGCAGGGGCTTTGGGAGGAATAAACCCATCTCCAGTCTTCTATCAGATGGGGGTCTGCTTTCAACAGCTCTGGCCAACAGTCTGGCAATTCCTCAAAAAGTCAAACATAGAGTTACCTTATGAGCTAGCAATTCCACTTTTAGGTCGATACCTGATAAAATTGAAAACAGGAACTCCAACACACACTTGGACACCCACATTCATAGTAGTGTGTTTAGAAACTGCCAAAAGGTGGAAACAACCCAAGGGTCCACGGATGGATGAATGGATAAACAAAATGTGGTCCAGGGACTTCCCTGGTGGCGCAGTGGTTAAGACTCCGCATTCCCAATGCAGGGGGCTGGGGTTCGATCCCTGGTCAGGGAACTAGGTCCCACATGCGTGCCACAACTAAGAGTCCACATGCCACATCTAAGGAGCCTGCGTGCCGCAACTAAGACCTGGCGCAACCAAATAAATAAATAAATAAATAAATAAATAATGTGGTCCATCCACACGATGGAACATTATTCAGCCATAAAGAAGAATGAAGTTCTGATACATGCTACAAGATGGATAGAGGTGGAAGTTGCACAACACGAATGTACTAAATGCCACTGGGTTGTTCACTTTTAAATGGTTAATTTTATGTCACGTGAATCTCACCCCAATTTCAAAAAATCCTGAGCCGGTCACGGCAGTGTTCCCCTAACCCCACCATGGGCATCTCTCCTGTCACAACTTCTCCTTTGTGGCTCATAGGTCTCCCCTCATTTCATCTTTCCACTGCCCTGAGATGAATTAGGCATTACGTTCCTCCTTTTACAGATCTGACAGTCATGCATTCACTCAACAAACATAGCATGCCAGGCTATGTTATTGCATACTGTTCTAGGTACTGGGGGGGTGCAGGTGTGAACAAGCCAATCCCAAATCTGTGCCTTGTGGGGCTGATGTTTCATCACAGGGGAGGACTATGAACATGATAAATAAGAAATTACGCAGAATGTTAGGAATGGGAACATTAAGCAGGTTAATGAAAGGGGGCTGTGCTGGGGGGTTGCTGAACTAAATAGGGCGGTCAGGGAAGGCCTCTCGGAGATGATAGTTGAGGAAACACCTGAAGGAGGTGAGGAGGGAGGAGCCATGGGAGATCTGGGGAAGAGCCTTCCAGACAGAGGGAACAGCCTGTGCAAAGGCCCTGAGGCAGGTGTGGAAGAGCAAGGAGGCCTGTGTGGCTGAAGCCAAGTGAATAGGGGGGAGAGAAATAGGAGAGAAGCCCAGGGAGATCGTGGGGTGATATTGTGTGCAGCAGCTATAAAGTCAGAGGTGACATTTAAAATATTTTTAACACCTAGCAAGGTGTGGAAGCTGACCAGCGAGAAAAGTGTTAGCCCTATGTGGGTTTTCTCCTATTCCCCTAATCTCTGAGGGCCTCCTCTGAGTGCCTAGGGGAACCAGAATCCTCCACTTGTTTTATTCATTGTTCAGTGTCCGCATCACTCCAGCACACCTGCTGCAGTCAAGGCTGTGTCCTCTGTACCTTTAACAGCACCTGGTCCACAGCTGTGCTCAATAATGATTGCATGGGACTTCCTCGGTGGCACAGTGGTTAAGAATCCATCTGCCAACGCAGGGCACACGGGTTCGATCCCTGGTCGGGGAAGATCCCCATGCCGCAGAGCAACTAAGCCCGTGCGCCACAACTACTGAGCCTGCGCTCTAGAGCCCGCGAGCCACAACTACTGAAGCCCCTGCCTTCTAGGGCCCACGCTCCACAACAAGAGAAGCCACAGCAATGAGAAGCCCATGCAGTGCAACGAAGACCCAAGGCAGCCAAAAATAAATTAAAAAAAAAATAGGGCTTCCCTGGTGGCGCAGTGGTTAAGAATCTGCCTGCTGATGCAGGGGACACGGGTTCGAGCCCTGGTCTGGGAAGATCCCACATGCCGCGGAGCAACTAGGCCCGTGAGCCACAACTACTGAGCCTGCGCGTCTGGAGCCTGTGCTCCGCAACAAGAGAGGCCGCGATAGTGAGAGGCCCGCGCACCGCGATGAAGAGTGGCCCCCGCTTGCCGCAACTAGAGAAAGCCCTCGCACAGAAACGAAGACCCAACACAGCCAAAAATAAATAAATAATTTTTAAAAAATAATAATAAATAATGGTTGCATGGATGAAAGTCAAAGTCTGAGTTTACTGTAGTTATATCTTTGACACTTTTCTTTTTTCTCCTTTCTTTTTTTAAAATTGAAGTATAGTTGATTTACAATGTTGTGTTAGTTTCAGGTGTACAGCAAAGTGATTCAGATATATATATATATATATATATATATATATATATATATATGTATTCTTTTTCAGATTCTTTTCCCTTATAGGTTATTATAAAATAATGAGTATAGTTCTCTATGCTATACAGTAGGTCCTGTTGTTTACCATTTTACATATAGTAGTGTGTGTATGTTAATCCCTCTCTCCCCCCCTTTCCCCTTTGGTAACCATAACCTTGTTTTCTATGTCTGTGGGTCTATTTCTGTTTTGTAAAAAAGTTCATTTTTATCATTTTTTTTAGATTCTACATATAAGCGATATCATGATATTAATCTTTCTCTGTCTGCCTTATTTCTCTTAGTATGATCATCTCTAGGTCCATCCATGTTGCTGCATATGGCATTATTTCATTCTATTTTTATGGCTGAGTAATATTCCATTGTACATATACACGCACCACATCTTCTTTATCCACTCATCTGTCGATGGACATTTGGGTTGCTTCCATGTCCTGGCTACTGTAAATAGTGCTGCAATGAACACTGGGGTGCATGTATCCTTTCGGATTATGGTTTTCTCCGGATACATGCCCAGGAGTGGGATTGCTGGATCATATGGTAACTCTGTTTTTAGTTTTTTGAGGAACCTCCGTACTGTTCTCTATAATGGCTGCATCAATTTACATTCCCACCAACAGTGTGGGAGGGCCCCCTTTTCTTCACACCGTCTCTTGCATTTACTATTTGTAGACTTTATGGTGATGGCCATTCTGACTGGTGTGAGGTGATACTTCACTGCAGTTTTGATTTGCATTTCTCCAATAATTAACAATGCTGAGCATCTTTTCATTGTTGGCCATCTGTATGTCTTCTTTGGGGAAATGTCTATTTAGATCTTCCACCCATTTTTGGATTGGGTTGTTTGTTTTTTTGATATTGAGCTGCATGAGCTGCTTTTGACACCTTTCAACACCTCAGTAATCTCTTTCCATTTTCATTTATTTTCCTTTTTGTCTTTCTTTTTTTTTTTTTTTTTTTCTTTTTTTAAGGAAGGGAGCAGTCTTTGATCCATGGCTGGAATAGAGGGCAAGGCCATGGCTCTCAGGCCCCTGAGAGCCAGTAACCCCCTAAATTTTGCTCCTGAGTGCCTCACTCTCCTCACCCTACTCCCAGCTCTGAGTCTTATGAAGGCAGCAGCATTAACCTACTTTAATATCACCTCCCCACTGCCCCCACCAATGTAGTTCTTTTTTCTGCTGCCCTCCACTTATGGAAATGGTCTTGTTTTCCTTTTGTGGCAGTGGCATAAAAGTTCCTCTTTTTTTTGAAATTAATTTTTATTGAAGTGTATTTGATTTACAATCCTGTGTTAGTTTCAGCTGTACAGCAAAAGGTTCCTTTCAAAATAAATTCATTTAAGAATTTAAAAAAGGGGGACTTCCCTGGTGGTCCAGTGGGTAAGACTCCGTGCTCCCAGGGCAGGGGGCCCGGGTTCGATCCCTGGTCAGGGAACTAGATCCCACATGCATGCTGCAACTAAGAGTTCGTGTGGGCAACTAGGAATCCAAATGCCGCAACTAAGAAGCCCGTATGCCGCAACTACAAAAGATCCCACATGCCCCCGACAAAGATCCCGCATGCCACAACTAAGACGCAGCACAGCCAAAATAAATAAAAATAATAAATAAATAAAAATAAATATTAAAAAACATCTTTAAAAAAAGAATTAAAAAAAGGAAAAGTTGCTTGAAGGAACAACCTGTGGTCGATGGAGAGAGGAATGAAAGATGCTTGTGAGCTGTCAATCAACTCCATGCTGCAGGAGGTGAGGATGGGGCAGCAGACCTGTGTCCTGTGTGCAGGAGTGGTGCCGCCTCAGCCGAAAGTGTCTTGTAGGTGAAGCCACTGGGATCCGGGGTGAGGGAAGGGGAAAGGACCCCTCTGGGCAGAGAGCACTGTCTTTTCTGACTGGTCGGAGAAATGACTTTTCTGAGATCATTTCCTGTCGGCATCCCCATATCTGGGGATGAGGGTGTCACTGGGATTTTCCGTGGCCTTTGATGTGGGTCTTGGTGCCAAGGGACGAAGTTCAACAGTAATCTCTTTGTGAATATGCCACCACCATGCCTGCCTCTCACCCCCAGTTTCTGCCTGGCTCAAGGATCCAGCCCTGGGCACCCCACAGGCTGCCTGATGCCCATGAGGCCAGGAGGCCCTGGCATTGACAAAGAGACTGGCACCCGTGCCCTGGGCTTTCTTTGAAACCAAGTTGTTAAAATCCCTGGTGGAACAAATGACCAGTAAGCACATGAGAAGATGCTCAACATCACTAATCATCAGGGAAACGTGAATCAAAACCGCAATGAGATACCACCTCCCACCCATTAGGATGGCTACTATCAAGAAAACAGAAAATAACAAGTGTTGGCAAGGATGTGGGGAAACTGGAACCCCTGTGCACCGTTAGTGGGAATGTAAAATAGTGCAGATGCTGTGGAAAAGAGTATGGCAGTTCCTTAAAAAAATTAAACATAGAATTAGCATCCCACTTCTGGGATGCTGTATATACTTCCCACTCCCCCAAATTTGAAAGCAAGGTCTCAAAGAGATATTTGTACACCCATGTTCATAACAGCATTATTCACAATAGCCCCAAAGTGGAAGCAACCCAGTTTCCATCAGTGGATAAATGAATAAACAAAACATGGTACATCTACACAATGGAATATTATCCAGCCTTTAAAAGGAAGGAAATTATAACACATGGTACAACATGGTTGAAGACGTTACACTAAGTGAAATAAGCCAGTCACAAAAGGACAAATATTGCATGATTCCACTCACGTGAGGTAACGAAAGTAGTCAAATTCGTAGAAGAAGAAAGTAGTGGTTGCCAAGGGCTGAGAGGAGGGCTGGGGAGGGGAGTTGTTTAGTGGGTATAGAGTACATCTTTTGCAAGACGTATAAGTTCTAGAGGCTGATTGCACCACAGTGTGAATATACTTAACACTGCAGAACTGTACACTTAAAATGGTTACGATGGTGAATTTTATGTTATGTGTTTTTTTACTACTTAAAAATTTAAAAAAAGGAAGGACATTCTGACACATGGTACAACTTGGATGAAACTTAAGGACATTATGCTGAGTGAAATAAGCCTGTCACAAAAAGACAAGTACTATATGACTCCACTTACATGAGACACATAGAGTAGTCAGAATCATAGAGACAAGAAAGCAGAATGGTGGTTGCCAGGGGTTGGGGGAGGGAGGAATGGGGACTTACTGTTTAACAGGGACAGAATCAGTTTGGGATGATGCAAAGAATTCTGGAGATGGATGGTGGTGATGGTTGTACAACATTATGAATGCACTTAATGCCACTGAACTGGACACCAACAATGGTTAAGATGGTAAATTTTGTTATGTGTATTTCATTACATTGAATAAAAATCCAGGGTGGGCGGTGGGACTGAGGCTGAACCCACCAGCCCCATGAGTCTGTCAGATGACAAAGCCTGGGACAGGCCCTCCAGGGAGTCGATACCAATTATATCCTTAAGCCTCATACGTTTCCATCCCCACCTGGACCTTCCCACCTAGTTTCAGACACCCAGATCCTCCTCAGTCTCACCCAGGGCTGTTACAGTGGTCACTGGGGTCTGTCACTACCATTCCAGCCCTCTCTACTTCCAAGCAGAAGGATGGCACTGCCCCGCCCACTTGTGTGGCCATGTGATTTGCTTTGGCCAATGAAAAGTGAGCAGTTATGACACTTCCAGGTGGAAGCTTTAAGAACTGGTGTTGGCCCTGCTGTGTTCCTTTTCCTTCTGCAGTGGGCAACCTGCAATATGCCAGACGGTGGCTGAGTGAGAAGTAAAACTCTTCTGATGTTCTAAGTCCCTGAGATGTGGGGCTCACATGTCACTGCAGCAGAACTGAGGCTGCCTTGACTCTGATATGGCAACCGGCATCTGAGTCTTCTCCTGCGGGTGCTGCTGGCCTCAGACCATGAACCCCAGGGCTGGAACTAGGGTGAGAAGTGAGGCATTCATCACAGAGAGCAAAATGTAAGGGGGCAACAAAGAACTCAATAGTCAAGATGAATATTATTTTAATGCAATGTTTTAAATAATCAAAATGGGGACTTCCCTGGCGGTCCACTGGTTAAGACTCTGTGCTTTCACTGCAAGGGGCGTAGGTTTGATCCCTGGTCAGGATCCCACATGCTGCGTGGCATGGCCAAAAAATAAATAAATAAATAAAAATTAAATAAATAATAATAATAAATAATAAAAAATTAAAGAATAAAAAGGCAAAATTTTAAATGAAGACGGGATCTGTCAAAATGATGTACCAAGACATATTGGAGCCTGAGGCAGAGGGAAAAATCAATCTGTGCACCTCACTCGCCTCAGTCTAGTCCCAGCCCTGGTAAACACCCAAGATGCTCTGCCTGGGAGCTTTCTATGGACCACATGGCCACAGGTCTGAATTGATGGGAAGCTAACATGCCTGGGAATAACCCTTCATCATTTTTGGTGGATCAATACCCCAGCTCCCTCACCCCTCATATGGGATAACTGAGGGGTGTGTCCTATACACTCTGTCAGAGGTGCCCCACAGGGACTGAGTCCCAGATGTTCACAGCAAAAATGTGCTCATTCAGACTCTCAGTATTTGCTTCCCGCCCCTCCCTATCACACTTCCCTTCTTCTCCACTCATGCTTTCTAGAATCCCCTTCAAAGGAAGCACCTGCACTCAGATCCCTGTCTCAGGCTCTGCAACTGGGGGAAGTAAAGTCAAGGCAGAGGCCTATTACAATTTTTTTCAACATGACAAACACCCTAATATATGGTTCCCCTCCTAACTTCTGGCCAGACCTGCTGCATTAGTGATTTCTTGCTGTTATCCCAAAGGTAGGGGCTTAAAATAACAGCAAAGAGTTACATCTTACAGTTTTTGTGGGCCAGGAATTAGGTGTGGCTTCACTGAGTTCTCTGATTTAGGGTCTTTCATGGGCTGCCATCTACATGTCGGCTGGGGCTGCAGTGTCATCTGAAGGCTTGATAAGGGAAGGATCTGCTCCCAAACTCACTCACTGTTGTTGGAAGGACTCAGTTTCTCACAGGCTGTTGAGGATGTGGCTCCCAGCTCCTTGCCATGTGGGCCTCTTTACGGGGCAGCTCACAATACAATTTCATCAGAGGCAGAGAGAGAGAGAGACTTGGAAGTCTCAATCTTTCGTAACGAAAGTGTGGAAATGACATCCCATCACCTTTGTTTTATTCTATTGTTAGAAGTAAGTCACAAGGTCCTGCCCACACTCAAGGAGGAGGGATTACACAGGGTGTGGATACCAGGAGATGAGGGTCATAGGGGCTGTCTTGGAGTCTGTCCACTGACTTTCCCCTTCTTAGTGTATGACTCAGTTGTTCAAGCTCCAAGTGGAGGTGTCCTTCTGGACTCCCCTCTTTCTGTCATTCTGTCCACGAGGCCTTCTGTTCTCACCTCCTTCGCACCGACAGACTCGATGGGCTTGAGGTGCTCCAACCCTGCACATTTCAAAGAAAGGACAGACTGCAGCACTGGCCCTTGCCCTGCTCCTGGAGGTCATCTTTAAGCCCCCGGAGTGTCTTGCTGGATAAGAGTGTCTGTATACCTAGGATCCTACCCATGCCAGATAAATCACAATGTGATTTATGATGGGGTCCTTGGGCCACCATGCAGTATCAGCTTGGCCTCTGGAGGAGCTGGTGCCTAAAATTGGCTACTCGGTGGTCAGCTGTACCTAAGTGACTGACTCCCAGTAAAACCCTGGACACCAAGGTTGGAGTGAGTTTCCCTGGTCGGCAATACTCTAAACACTCCATGCTTAGTGTCATACATCATTACTGGGAGAACTGAGAGCTGTCTGCATGACTGGGAAGGGACAATTGGAAATTTGTGCCTGGTTTCTTGGGACTCTGACCCGTGTGCCATTATCCTTGGCTGATTTTAATCTGTATCCTTTTCCTGTAATAAACTGCAACTGTGAGTATAACAGCTTTTCTGAGTTCTGTGAGTCCTAGTGAATCACTTACCCCGAGGGTGATCTTGGGGACCTCAAACACTTGTCGCTGAATGGTATTCTTCTTCATTTGCTATTTCCTGTCTCTCTCCCCTGGATTGAGAACCCCGGAAGGTCAAGACCTCATCTGTCTCTCTCACGAGAAGCAGATGAGTGGAGTGGTCAAGGGTTTGTCCCAGCTCGGCCACTTTCTGGCACTGTGACCCCGGGCAAGCAACATCTCCTCTCTGTCTGTAAATGGGAACAGGAACCCATACTTCTCCTTCATAGAGTCGTCAGGAGATGGATGGGCTGATTTATTAATGACCAGAAGGGACTCTACAAGTATTGGGTTGGCCAGAAAGTTCATTCGGGAACGGTTTATGGACAAACCTGAATGAACTTTTTGGCCAACCCAATATTAGCTTTTAAGCATCGGTCAGTCTGTCTCCCCAATAGTGAGAGCATGGTCTGGTGGGTCAGTGGTCAGCAAAGAGCAGATGAATTAAGGAGACCCCTCCAAAGCCTTTGACATGGAGAGGCAGGAGGGGACCAGAGATGCCCAGGTGGTGGGGAGGAGGAGGGAACACAGAGGCCAGAGGATGCGGAGGTACCAGGGAAGATGGGATGCCCAGCTTGTGGCTCTGGACACACGCAGGCCCTACCATGGCTATTTGGGACTCGGTGGGGAGACAGGCCCACTGTGGCCACCAGGGCAGCGGCCTGAGGGAGTGACGGAGCTGGGAAGAGAAGGAGAGGGTGGGGGAAACCAAATCCCACAGTCGTGGCTCCTAAGAGAAAATGCATGGGAGGCCTCGGGGGGGGGGTCAGGATAGCTGGAGCCCGGCCTGTGGGTGGGTGACTGCCAGGTCCAAAGAAAACCTATGCTGGGCGGCAGCCGGTCTGGCCCGGCCTGGAAATATGCCTCCCTTGCTGCTGGATGCCCTGGAGATACCGCTGTGCTGCTGTACACAGCCCTGGCCCCTGGGAGGAATGTGCCCCCCTCCTCCTTCTCTGCCTTTACGCTCTTCCACATAAGGCTTTCGGGGGGTGCTCATGCCATATGAGTTCAGGACAAAGGAATCAGAAGCACATGGGCTGAATTCCCCAGGGAGGAGACGTTCTGGAAAGAAGACTAAAATGAATGAGAACAGAGCCAGAGGGGGTACTGGGGTGAGGATTTGGGAGGCGCCTGGCTCTGAGCAGTCTCTACCCCTAGTGATACCCACACCCCCAGAACTCTCAAATCAGGGCCATGCCTCAGCTGGGGACGAGGGTCACTGTGGACCCATGTGCAACCTGGCACCTCCCTTACCTCTCTGAGCCTTAGTTTCCTTCCTAGTGGCCCAGACGCTCAGGTCAAAATACTTGGAGTCATCTGTGTCTCTCCTGGCTCTGTCCTCTTTCTTTCTCTCCTGCATCAGCAAACCCTGAGGACTCTACTCTCAAAATCTATCCAGAATCGAACCACTTTTCATCTCCTTCCTGGCCCCCACCCTGGACCTTCCCCATCATCTCCCACTTGGACCAGTGGGAGATGATGGACCAGTCACCTCTGCCCTGATCTTCCAGCTCCTACTCTTGCCCCCTCTACAGGCTGTTCCCCCAACAGTGGCCAGAGGACACCCTTGAATGCCCTCCTCTACTCAAGAACCCTCCTTGGCTCCCACCTCACTCATAGCAAAAGTCAAAGTCCTCCCCATGACCACAAGTCTCTGCACACTCTGCCCTGTCCCCTCCCTGCCCTCGCCTCCTCCCACTTCCCCCCTTACTATTTCCTCTGCCCCGCTGGCTTCCTCACTGATCCTGGCATGCTCCTACCACAGGGCCTTTGCACCTGCCGTTTCCGCTGCCTGGTACCCTCCTTCCCTAGATCTCTACATGCCTCTCTTTTCATCTCCTTCAGGTCTTTCCTCAAACATCACCTCCTCAGAGAGTCTTCCCTGACCCCCCGACTTAAAATTGCACTCTCCCCAATCCCTGCTTAATTTTTTGTAACAATCACCATCCGACACTTGTATAGATTTTTTGTTTCTCGTCTTGCTTCCTGTCGGTCTCCTCATGAGAACATCAGTTCCACGAGGTCATGTCCATTTTACTCCCTGTAGTGTTCCCAGCGTGAAAAATAGGTACTTATTGATCTAATCGACTGAATGGTGACAATCCCATCTTAAGATTGTTGGGGCAACGTGGGTTTTTTTAGCTTTATTGAGACGTAATTTACATATCATTTAATTCACCGGGTGTGCGTGTACAGTCCGATGATTTTTAGTGAATTCACCAAGTTGTGCAACCATCACAACAGTCTGGTGTTTGGGAACACTTTCAATAGCTCAAAATTTCCCTCGTTCCCCTTTGTAATCTGTCTCCACTGCCTCCTGGCTCAGGCAACCACTGGTCTGCTTTCAGTCTCTCTAGCTTTGCCTTCTCTAGAAATTTCACATAACTGGAATCATATAAGATGCAGTATTTTTATTGATTTATTCATTTATTTATTTATGTTTGGCTGCATTGGGTCTTCACTGCTATGCGCCAGCTTTCTCTAGTTGCGGCGAGCGGGGGCTACTCTTCGTTGTGGTGCGCAGGCTTCTCATTGCGGTGGCTTCTCTTGTTGTGGAGCACGGGCTCTAGGCACGCGGGCCTCAGTAGTTGTGGCACACAGGCTCAGTAGTTATGGCTCGTGGGTTCTAGAGCACAGGCTCAGCAGTTGTGGTGCACGGGCTTAGTTGCTCCGGGGCACGTGGGATCTTCCCGGACCAGGGCTCGAACCCGTGTCCCCTGCACTGGCAGGCGGAGTCTTAACCACGGCGCCACCAGGGAAGCCCCAGATGTAGTATTTTGTATCCGGCTTCTTTCACTTGGTGTAATGTTGTTGGGGTCCATCCACATTGGTGTGTTTATCAATTCTTTGTTCTTTTTCATTGCTGAGTAGTATTCCATTGTATGGATCTACCACATTCTGTTTATCCATTCCTCTGTCGGTAGACATTTGGGTTGTTGCCACATTTTGGCTATTATGAATACGGCTGCTGTGAACACTCATGTGCATTTTTTGTCTAGAGTTTACTTTCATTTCTGGATCACAGGGGACATGTATGTTTAACTTTTTAAGAAACTGCCAGATTGTTTTGCAAAGTGATGGTACCATTTTACATACCCACCAGGAGCGGTTGAGGGTTCCAGTACCTCCACATCCTAACACTAGGTATTGTCAGTCTTTTTTGTTTTACCTCTTCCAAAGGGTGTGTGTAGTGGTATCTCATGGTAGTTTTAATTTGTGTTTCTCTAACCACTAATGATCTTGAGTATCTTTTCCTATCCTCATTTGCCATTCAAATATCCTCTTTGCTGAAGTATCTGTTTAAAACCTTTTTAGATTGGGTTTTAAATGTTCTTTTATTGATATTTTTTCATTTTGTTTTTTGTGTTTTTTTGTTTGTTTATTTGTTTGGCTGCACCACATGGCTTGTGGGATCTTAGTTCCCCAACCAGGGATTGAACTCAGGCCATGGCAATGAAAGTGCCAAGTCCTAACCACTGGACCACTGGGAAATTCCCTGTTTTTGTTTTTTATTGAAATATAGTTGCTGTACAATATTATATAAGTTATAGGTGTACAATGTAGTGATTCACAATTTTTAAAGGTTATACTCCATTCATAGTTAAATTAGTTATTAAAAAATATTGGCTATATTCCCCATGTTGTACAGTATCTTATTACTGAGTTTTTTTAAAAATTATTTTTCAAGAACTTGTTGCTGGTATACAGAAATAGAATTTATTGACTTTGTACTCCAATAGAAATTAATTGTTAAAAGAATATTGACCTTGGGACTTCCCTGGTGGTTCAGTGGCTAAAACTCTGCACTCCCAACGCGGGGGGGCCTGGGTTTGATCTCTGGTCAGGGAACTAAATCTCACATGCATGCCTCAAATAAGAGTTTGCATGCTGCAACTAAGACCCGGTGCAGCCAAATAAATAAATAAATTTTTAAAAATATATTGACCTTGTATCCAGGGATTTTGCTAACTTCACTCAGTTCTATTAGTTTAGCAGTAGATTTTATTACATATGCTACTTACATAATAGTGTCATTCACTAATAGTGAAGGTTTTAGTTACTGCATTTCAATCTTTAAATCTTCTATTATCCTGGCTAGGTCCTCTACGGCAATGTTGAAGACAAGTGGTGATAGCGGCCATCCTTTTCTTGTTCTAATATCAGAGGGAAGTCTTTCACTATTTCACAATTAAGTTTGATATTTGCTGTGGGGTTTTTGGTAGGTACCTTATATGAGAGTTTAGAAGTTCCCGTCTATTTCTACCTTGTTTAGAGTTTTAAACATGAGTGGATGTTGAGACTTATTATTGAGTTTTGAAAGCTTTTTACGTATTATGGATCCAAGTCCTTTACCAGATATACGATTTGCCCATATTTTCCCCTGGTCTGTGGCTTGTCTTTTCCTTTTCTGAACATTTCATTTAGATGAAGTCCAACTTATCTATGTTTTCTTTTACAGGTCATGCTTTTGGAGGCATGTCTAAGAAATCTTTGCCTAAGCCAAGGTCACAAAAATTGCCTCATAGGTTTTCTCCCAGAAGTCTTATAGTTTTAGGGGTTTTTATTTTGTTTTGTTTTTTGTTTCTTTTGGCCTTGCTGTGCAGCTTGTGGGATCTTAGTTCCGCAACCAGGGACTGAACCCAGGCCCCGGTAGTGAAAGCGCCAAGTCCTAACCCACTGGAACTCCCCGGAATTCCCTATAGTTTTAGCTTTTATATTTAGGTCTACAATCTGTTTATAGTGACTTTTTGTGTAGAATGTGAAATAGTATATAAGTACTTCCTCTCCTCCCCTTCTTCTTCTCCTTCCTCTTCCTTTTACATGTGTATATCCTATTCTTCGGAAAATTCAAGGGGGAGGTTATTTCTGTTTCTTGTTGAGTGGGTACTTGGCTCCTGTTTCTCACTGTCTGTAATTCTCCCACGAGGGTCAGGGCAGGGCTGCAGGAGAGAAAGCCATAGGAGCCTGCCCAAACAGGATGTTGCCCAACCTCTCAGGGCTGAAATCCAACCTCAAGGGTCCTTATCGGCACTTCCATTGGCAGCCCAACCACAGAGCCTGCCACCCGAACCCTGCTCCTTCCTACAGCCCCAGGCTTGAGACTCAAACAGAGCAAGGTGCCAGAGAGGCCCAAACTGACCTCGGGACCCCTGTGCCTTCTCTGAGGGAGCAGCCCCTGTCTCCATAGGGCTCCCCGGGCTGGGTTGACCTCTCTGTGACCCAGCTTCCTTCCCCTCAGCCTTGCCCAAGCCAAGCTTGGTCATGCCTCTCTGTGCCTCCAGCCACGCCTGTTCCCACAAGCCTGGAGAGGGTAAAAAGCAAACATCCCACAGCAGTCCTGCTCAAGTGTATCCTGGATCAGAGTGGGGCTAGGTTCTCCTGGGAAGGGGAAGCCCGAAGTACCTTATCCTTCCAGCCCTTCACCCTACCTGTGCCTCTCCCGGTGGGTCGTGGGAAATGGTAGCACACCAAACCTCAGGGAGACACAGGGGAGAGGATGGCAGTGGGCAGATCAGCGGAGATCATGATGGGTAGAGACCCAGCCTCTCTCTCTGTGTATATATGATGGCTACTTTGTGGGTCTGACCATCCACTCTTCCCGTGAACACCTGAGTCCGGTCAGGTCCTGTCTCTCTTCTGCTCAGAACACTCAGTGGCTCCTACCTCACTCAGGGTAAAGTCCAAAGTCCTCCCCATGGCCCACAAGGCCTTGCACAATTTGCCCCGTCACCTCCCACTCTCCCCGTCCCTCATTCCCTCCAGCCACACAGGCCTCCTCGCTGTTCCCCAAACACACCAGACACAGTCCAGCCTCAGGGCCTTTGCACGGGCTTTTCCCTCTGCCTGGAATACCCTTTCCCAGATATCTTCACTCCTTTTGCCTCACGTCTTTACTCACACACCACCTCCTGTTTAAAAATCTTAGCTCCCTTTCCCCAGCAGTCTCTACCCTCTTCCCCTGCCTTAATTTTCTCTATAACACACCTAATATCACTGGAATTCACGTCTTTACCAGCCCCAAGAGAGCAGGGGTGTTTCTGCTGTATTTCCAGCACCTAAACCAGAACCAGGCACATAGTAGGTGCTCAATAAATGTTTGTTGAATGAGTTGTCTTCTTCTCTTTCACCTTTTGTCCACTTAGGTCTGATGGGGCCAGGCCCACCCCCATCACCAGGAGTGATCACATGACCAGGCCTGGCCAACGGACACATTCCACTTTTTCTGGCTACAGTGATTGATTCCTAAATGACATGGATCTCGGTCTGTCCAAGGAGAGGTAGCTCCAGGATTTTTGCCAGAGCTATAGGCAAAGTGGCCATCTTCCTTGGAGTTTCTGGGCTGATAAGATATAAGCCAGGAATTGCTGAGGCCATTTAATCCCCATGGGAAATGGCTGCCTGAGAATGAATTTCCCTAGAGGAGAGCTCAGTTGAGAGGGAGAGATTACTTTGTTTCAGCCCCTGGATCCAGCTGTGCCTGAAGCCAACATACCCTAGATTTTTCAGTTACATGAACCAATAAATTATTATTATTTTTTAAATTCTCAAGTCAGTTTGGGTTTGGAGTTTTACTTGAAACTGAAATAGTCCTGAATAATTCTTCCTTCTTCTCTCCCTCTTTCCTTTCTTTCCTCCCCTTTCCTTTCCTTTCCTTCCTCCCTCCCTCCCTCCCTCTCTCTCTCTCTCTCTCTTTCTTTCTTTCCTTCCTTCTTTCTTTCTTTTTCTTTCTCCCTCCTCCCTCCTTCCCTCCCTCCTTTCTTCCCTTCTATCTCTAATTGAATCATTACCCAATCCTGGTCTAAACCACCATTCTTGCCTCCCACCCCCACCCCCAATACAGCCAACACAGCCGAGTCAAACTGCACTTTTTACCTTCCCTGAAACAAACCTCTTCCCATCACTGCCTTCCCAGGCTCATCCCTCCTTAATTGTCTGTGGGACCTGCCAAATGTGGGTGTGAATACCAGTTCTCCCACTAGACAGCTTTGTGCCCTGGGTAAGTGACTTCACCTCTCTGAGCCTCAAGTTCCCCATCTGTAAAACAGGGGCAAACAGCCTGACCACTGTTCCCAGGTCAGCCTCCTTTCTAACCTCTTCTGATGAACTGCTCACCTGAACCTCACTCTTACCTGCTCTCGGCTCACTGCCCTTGAGCTGTGCTCAGAACCTCCAAGTCTATCCCATGGGACCCTGCAGAAGAAGGTCCCAACTCACCCTGACCCCTGGAGTCACCAGAGTCACGGCCCAGGACTCTGATGGGACTGCTGACATCACCCTTACTTTACAGATGAGGAAACAGAGTCCTGGGTCACCCAGTCTGCATATAAACAAGGCAATTTCTCAGAGGGGTTAAAGCATGATAGGCTGGAGAACTCCCAGGAAGGGTGCCTGGGGAGACAGTGGTCAGGGAGGGCTCCCTGGAGGAGAGGACATTTTAGGGCCAGAGCTTCCCAGACACAGCACCATGGGGGGAAAAGTAAGCCAGGTAGGGGGACCTGCAAGGGCAAAGGGCCTGAGGTGGGAAGCAGTGGGTGTATCTAGGGCCTAAGGAGGGGGTCAGGAGAAAAGCAGGGAGGTGGGCAGGTCCTGATACTCACGTCACCAGGAGCCCAGGCACAGGGCTCTTGGGAGGAACAGAGTGGCCCCAGGTGCTGAGTGAGCTCCGGCTGAGCGAGCCACCTCTGGGCCCACCTAGGTCTCCTCTCTGCCCAGAAGGTGGATTCTCTGCCAGCAGACTGGTGGTTTCAGGTCCGCACGCGCCCCCCCCGCCCCCACTCTCCCTAGCCCACCACACACCTCCGTGCCGGGAAACTGAGAAGATTCCAAGTAGGAGGGGGGGGGTCTGGGAGGGGAAATATTTTGGTTCTCAGAAGGCAGGAGAATTGTATGATTCCCAGCCTATTAGGGGTAATTAACCCTTCACAAGGCAGTAATTAAGTCTGTGCCTCTGAAACCGTAATTAGAAGCTCCGGGAGGCTCCGCCCCCTCCCCAAGAGGCAGGCAGTCCCCAAAGCTGAGGCCAGCTGGGACCGGGACAGGGCCCTGTTCCCCTCCCGGGGCTGAGGGAGACCCACAGCCTCCCTCAGGGCGCCCACCCCTCAAAGCAGGGCCCCAGGGAACAGTGCTCATGGGACCCGGGCATTTCCCTGCAGTCCCTTTTGGGGTTTTCTGACCACACAAGGTGACTTTGCTTTTGGGGGGCATGAAGACAGGGAGATGGGGCTGGGCAGGGGTCTGGGGTGTGGGGCTGGTGACAACCCTTAAGGGTTTTTCTCTCTGGCTGAGGGGGCTGAAGCAGATAACCCAGCCTCGAAGGGGGTGAGGATGCCAGAGACAGGGGTTGGGCACAGGGAGGATAGGGGCAGTCCTGGGGGCGCTCAGTGAAGACAGGGGATGCCCCCTCTGGTGGGGGCACTCACCACAGCCGAGAGGCATTTATCTCAGGAGTCAGACTGGCTGTATGGTTCCCGGGTCCCCCAGGGAGGCAGCCAGGGAGCAAGGAGGGGGCTTTGCCAGCAGAGACAAACCCCTGCCCCAGTGCCCGCCTGGCATGGGGCAGCTGGCACACAAGGAGCCCTGGGACATGCAGGTCCACATAGACCCCCTTGTTTTGTTCCTGCCCCAACAATCTAGGCCCTGGCATCCCCCAAGGAGCCTTCTGAGGCCAACTCTAGGTCTCCCCGCCCCTAGTGAGTCACCGAGTCCCATTTCTCTCCACTGCAGGTGCCCTTTGGTGGCACACTGGAGCCAATATCGTCAGACGCAAAGGCCTGGGAGGGGAGGCATGACACATGGTCTGGGGCTTTTCTCTGTGGGGAACACTTGCTCCCAGGTCTTCATGGTGGGTGGGGAGGACGGCATCTGTGTGGAGCTGAGTGGTGATAGAGGGCTTTTGGTTCAGTCTGAGGTTTATTCTTTTCCTCTCAGGCTTTTAGGAGACAACTCCTCAAGGGGGAGTATAGGGTCGGGTTTGTCCCCAAAAGGGGCCTTGACATCCCACCCGACCTCTCCCTCCACCTCTCAGCTCTGGCCACCCTGACCCTTTCTTGTAACACACCCCAAGCTCCTTTCTGCCCCAGGGCCTTTGCACTTGCTGTGCCCTCCACAGGAAGCCTTGCCCTAGTCTTGGTATGGCCGGGGACTTATCCCTCTCAGACCTCAGTGCAAATATTGCCTCCTCGGAGAGCCCTCTCTACTCCCCTTATCCAGGGTGGGCTCCCTGTCTTGTTACATCCCTCTGTTTACTTTCCCCGTCAGAACACTTATCTCAGCCAGCAATGGCCTCCTTGGTTGCTGTCCCTTTCCTCGTCTGTCTTCCCCCCAGACTATAGGCTCCAGAATACCAGGGAGTTTTACCTACTATGTTCCTTCTGTGTCCTCTGAACCCAGAACAGAGTCCGGTACACAGCAGGTGCTCAGTAACTAGTGGTGGTGGAGGGGAATGCACGGGCGACAAGATTACAACGTGGAAACAGCGGCTGGGAAAAACGGAACGTGGAGGAGAATTTTGTAGGCGGGGGAGTCGCATCCAAAATTGCTGAGCAACCCTCCCCACCCCCTCCGCGGGTGTCCTGGGTGAGGAGAGATGGGAGGGGCGACTCACTTTCCGGGGAGTCGCATGCACCTCCCTCCGGTGGCCCACAGGTGGAGCTCGCTCCGCGTGCTTTTAGCTGCGGGAAGCAGAGGTAGGAAGACCCGAGCGTTTGGTGGCTGGGGAGGCACCTGCACTACTCCTTCCCTGTCCTCCACCTGGGGTCAGCCCCTGGCCCCAATCTGGATGCCTGCTCGGGCCCCAACTTCTGGGTCTCTGAGAGGCACGGGGATGGTGGGCTGAGGGGTGGAAGGAGCTGAGAGCTCTGCCCCTCCGCCCCTCTGCCCTACAGTTTGCTCCCATTCCACACAAAACTAGTTAAGAAGCCCCATGCCTGGGGGAGGGGGACGTGGGGGAAAAAGTGCTTGCTATGCGCATGTCCTGTCTTAACCCTTTATGGGCTAGAGCTGGGCACAGTGCTTGGCCTCGGTGGGCCCTCAGCATACTTGTGGAATCGTGAATGGGGGAATCCCCATTTTACAGATGGGGAAACTGAGGCTCCGGGAGGCCCAGATTCACAGAGCCCAAAAATGGTAGGCTGAGGTTGGAGCCATAGGTGTGTCCAACTCCAGGGTCAAAAGGTTGAAAAACAGAACCATTAAAAAATGGATTTCTTAGTTACCCCAAGTGATGTAGGAATCCATTTGGAAACTCAAAGTCTTCCCTGACCCTCCTCACCTCAGACCCCAGACAGTGGTAGGGAGGGTTCCCATCCACCCTGCTTTCACTGTCTTCACAGGTGTCTACACATACCACTTGGGGCTCCTGGATTTCTAGCTGGGTCACTGGGCATAAACTCCTCTCTCTGGGCCTCACTTTCCTCATCTGTAAAATGGGCTTAATGATCATTGAACTATCTCCCCAGATGGCTGTGAGGATCCAATGGGTTATTCCCGTGAAAAGCTCTTAGAACAGAGCTTGGCACACAGGCTACTCCCAGACTGTGAAGGTCCCCTCTGGCAGTCCACATATCCTGGTGGGAAACACACCATTCTTGAACGTTCCTGCTCTTTCCCTAGTATGAGGACCTGGTGAGTAGTGCATCTCTGTGGTCTGAGGCCTGTGAACCCCACTGCATGTCTGTGCAGCTCTTTCTACATGGGGGTCAGTTTGGGTGCCAGGGTGTACGAGGCAGTCGGGTTCCTGTAGACCAGAATTTCTCAACCTCAGCACTTTTGACATTTGGGGCCAGATCATTCTTTGCTGTGGGGTCTGTCCCATGCACTGTAAGGTGTTGAGCGGCCTCACTTGCCTTGACCCACTAGATACCAGTAGCACATACTTAATTGTGACAACCAAAAATGTCTGCAGAACTTGCCAAACATCACCTGAGGGGCAAAATCACCCCCACTGAGACCTGCAGCTCTTTTGATAGGTACACACACGGTCACGGTGAGTGTACACTTGTACATTTGTGCTTCTCTGTGGGTGCCTTGGTTTGGCTTTCCCCAGAAGCAGACCATGACACAAGGGTGGAGGGCACATGGTTTGTTTGGGAGATAAAATGGCTGTTTGTGTTTTCCCCCGATTCTTTTTGTTTGTTTGCTTCTGGCTGCGCGGCTTGTGGGAATCTTAGTTCCCTGACCAGGGATCGAACCCCGGGCCCTCGGCAGTGAAAGTGAGGAGTCCTAACTGCTGCACCACCAGGGGATTCCCTTCCCCCAAATTCTTATGTTGAAATCCTAACCCTCAACGTGGTGGTGTTAGGAGGTGACGCCTTTGGGAGGTGATTAGGTCATGAGGGTGGAGCGCTCGTGAATGAGGTCAGCGCCTTATAAAAGGGACCCCAGAGAGATCCCTCACCCTTTTTTGTCAATGTGAGGACACAGCGTAAAGGTGGCCTTCTATAAACCTGGAAGAGAGCTCTCACCAGAACCCCGCCATGATCTCGGACTTCCAGTCTCCAAAACTGTGAGAAAGAAATTTCTGTTGTTATAAGACACCCAGTATTTTTGTTATAGCAGCCAGAACAGACTAAGGCAGGAGATGATGGGGGAAACTTGAGGGTGGGTATATGGGGAGAAGGCAGGGGAGACAGGGCTTGCAGACGCTCCAGGGGCCTCTGGGAGACCATTGGCCCATGCAGCTGCCAGGAGAGGGAGCAAAGGTATTTATCCACCAAGTCCCTTCCACCTTGGACTAAGGACTGCTTGCCGGGGGCATTCATCCCCTCATGTCTGGCTCCTGGCCATGGGCACTGCAGCGGTCAGGGGCCCGGATGTGGTCCAGACTTGGCAACATCCATGTAGGGGTCGGGTTGGGGGTGTGGGGTGGGAGGTGGGTTTCTTTACCTTTCGTGTGGCCATTCCTGGGGGTCTCTGGGCTGTCTGAGCCAGGCTGTGCCAGCCCACCAGAATTCTGCAGCCGACTGTGTGTATATCTGGTGTGCCAGTGTGTGTTTATCTGCCGTGCTTGTGTTTGAGTCTGTATTTATCTGGCGGCGAGTGTGCGCGTCTTTGTTTTCCCTTCTGCTCCGTCTCGTGGGGGAGAAACTTCTGTTTTTAATCAGGGGGCAGGGAACTGTCTCGTCACCACGTTAACGACGGCGACATTAATTCAAGGCCGATCAGAAATGATCTTTCAGAGTCTTCTGTGAAGTCGGGCCCTGCCCTGGGAACCTTCCAAAGGGAGGAGCAGCAAAGGGGTGCCCTGCCTGCTCATTGTATGCGGAAGAGGGAAACTGAGCCAAGTGGCTGCAGAAGTCCTCTCCCGCAGGCAGCCAGGGAAGGGAGTTTGCGTGCAAAGCATTTTACATGCATAAAAGCTTGACGAGTCTCCTCCAAAATAGAAGAAAAAAATTTTTGGCCCATTTACAGATGAGGAAACTGAAGCTCAGGGGTGGGACCCAGAGCTCATGTGAAACCAGAAGCTGCTGGATCTCCAAGGCTTGTCTCCTTGTTCTTTCAAGTGGCAAACCACTTTTGAAGCTGTCCATTGCTGCTTGGTCCTCACCTGTGCCTCCGTTTTCCCGCTGGTCAGCTGGTTACCGTGAGCCCTTCCCTGCTAGCCAGCCGTGGCAGTCTGAATAATCCCTGTTGCTTGGCAGGTTACCAGCTTTCTCATGCTTTCCTTCCTTGGATGCTCCAGGCCCAGGGGCCTGGCTGGCTCTGTGAACACAGATATTAATCAGCATTAATTAATTACCCCCTGCGAGGTGAGGGTGATGCCTGTGGATCCCCAAGCTCGGAGAGACCTAGAGGCTGACTTGGGTCCCTGGTGTGTGGTGCTCAGAGCCTGGGGTGGGAAAGGGCTACCAGTCCCAAGATGCTTCAAGAGCAGGGCCCACAGATGGCACCACTGGTTGGCCTCTGTCAGTCAGGGCCGCTCCCCAGCCCAAAGTCGGGAGGCCAAGACCCAGGCCCTGTGACTTTCTGTAACTGCATTTGGGCCAGAGGGGACCCTCACTCCATTTACCAGGTGATGGAGCCTGTGGTCCCCCTAAAGTTCACATGTTCGGCTCACATCGCCACTCTGACACCTGCTGTGTGACCTTAAGCAAGTCACTTTCTCTCTCCTTGCCTCATTTTCTCATCTATGACATGAGAGTAATTTCTGCCTTGCAGGGTTGTTGGAAAAAAATAAACGACCGCATGTATTTCGTAGAAGGTACACACTGTCATCAGGGAAATCAGTAACCAGTAGCCACAGTGGTGACAAAAGGCCGCTTGGGCCAGCTCTGTTGCTTACCAGCTGAGTGACCTGGAAATAGGGATTCAATGTACCTGGGGATCAGTTTCCCTATCTGTAAAATGGGGGCTAACGTCATATAGGCTTCATGGGGTTGCTGCAAAAATTATATAAAATGATGCCCTTAAAATGTTTAAGACAGTGCTGAACATGTTATAAGTGCATGATGAATATTGGCTAAATCAAGGGAGAAAAGAAATAGCTGTGATTGGGCTAAAGCTTGGAGGCGTGGGTGTCAGGAGGAGAATGTTAATCTCCCAATAAAGGTTGACTGTGATCACATAAAGAGAATTAGCCCACACTTAGGGTTGATCCCTCAGGCACTATTATGGGTTGAGTTGTGTCTCTTCAAAAGATATACATAAATCCCAACCCCCAGTACCTGTGAATATGACCTTATTTGGAAATGGGGTCTTTGTAGATGACATGAGTTAAGTTAAAATGAGGTCATACTGGGTCAGGGTGGGCCTTAAGTCCAATAGGACTGGTATCCAATTAGAAAAAGAGGTAACACACAAAGACACAAACACAGAGAGGCCATGGCAGACCGAGGCAGAGATTGGAGTGATGCAGCCACAAGCCAAGGACTGCTGGGTGCCACCAGAGGCTGGGAGACATGGACCGCTTCTCCCCGCAGAGCCTCCAGAAGGAGCCAACCCTGCCCACACCTTGATTTCGAATGTCTAGCCTCCAGAGCCATGGAAGAAAAAATTCTTATTTTTTTCAGCCACCTACTTTGCAGTACGTTGTTTTGTCGGCCCCAGGAAACTAATACAGGCATCCAGCTCCTTTTTTGCAGTTTTGTAGTATTCCACAGTACCGTAGCTCATTTTCCCATCCTTTATTGATGGGCACATAGATTATTTCTTGTTTGCGTGATCACAAACAGCCTGCCCAAAACATGCTGGCTCCACCGCCATGCTCGAGACCAGTGACTCCTGGCCACCCAGAAAGCAAATAGTGATTTGTGCACTTCACATTTTAATGCATACTGTCAAGCTGCTCCCCTAAAGTGCTGGGCAGTTTACCTCCATTCCAAATGGGAGCACCCAGAGAGTTTATTTCAGTGAAAATGCCGAGTCTTAACCACTGGAGCGCCAGGGAACTCCCCAGAGAGTTTATTTTAAACCTGGGTCAGAGCTGCCCAGTGATGCTGTGTTCTAGTTAAAATGGAGCTTCTGTTTCAGAGAGAGCTGCAGAAGGTTTCTTAACCCATACCCTGGGTGCTGAGTACTGAAGTGACTCTCTCAGAGATCTGGTTTCCCTGGACCCCAAGGAGGCTGGGAGATCCAGGATGTGGTTGATCTGGGAGGTGACCCCAGGAAGCAAGGATGGGGGGGAGAGGGGGAGTAAGGGAGGGAAGGCATTGGATGAAAGTGTGTTCATGAATGAATCTACACTGCGGACAACTGTGACTCAGTTCTGCTGGGGAAATGCTGAGACACCAAGTAGAGCACACCCCCCAGAGTTTTCCCACCAGGGGCAAGGGAGCTGGGGTATTAATCCCTCGCCCTTCCCCAGTCATTGGGCAAGGGCTGCTCCAGCAGTGTGTTTGCTCTCCAGCACTTTCTGCCCGCCCTGGGAATGACCCAGCAGCCAGAGGCTGGCTGTTGGAAGCTGTAGGGTCAGTGTACCCAGGAGTGGAGTCCCTTGGGGATACAAGTGGGTGCTGACATTCTGGGGGAGCAGAGATAAACAATAAACAGAATAAGTAAATCACAGGGCATGTTCAGAGGGATAAGTGTTGGAGAAAAAAAGGGCAATGAGAGCAGGGCAAAGCTAAGGCAGTGATGCTGTGGGTGAAAGTTCCTAATACCAAGCTCGGCATCCCGTAGGCGACTGATAAATGTTCTGTGCTTCTGTCTAGTCCGTGGAGAGATGAAGAGAGAGGGGAGAGAGAGAGAGAGAGAGACAAGCTGGTGTGGAATAGGCACCTGGGCAGGGTGGGAAAGGAGGGAGGGAGAGGCTGGTAATGATGTGAAAAGTAATCGGCCCTTCTCTCTGGGAGGCGGTGAAACTCTAATTAGAATGAAAATGTGGTTTAATGAGGATGAGAACGGTAATTGTACTGGGCAGCCTGCAGTCCCCACGGTGCCACTTTCCCAGGGGGCCCCTTCTGGGCTTCTGAAGACAGGGACATGGATGAGGGGGACTAAGGGCTGGGGAGGGGTGTAGTTGGGACCTCATTTGTCCCCCAGAGAGTCCTCCAGGTGACACTGGGTAAAGATGCTGTGCAGAGCCCCACCTGCCCCCGGGGCTGGTTCCAGGTGTCCCAGGGCCCTGCTTTTCCAGCCTGCAACTTATCCTCAATGATAATACAGTGGAATCGAAACAGTGATACTGTTTATTGAAGACCTACTATGCGCCAGGCACAGTTCCAACCCCTTTACAGATGCCAACTCATGGAATCCTTAAAATTATCTCCATTCTACAGGTGATAAAACTGAGGCACAGAGAAACCGTGGCCCCTGATAGGAATATATTAAAGAGTGGGTTAAAAAGGTAGGTTTAAGTAGCCAGGGACCTCCTTCTTTCCTTAACCAGGTGGTTGCTGGGGACACCAAGGGGTTGCCAGCCATCAAGGTCAAGGGACCCTTCCTGCCTGCCTCCCCCTTGTACAGTTTCCTTGACTATATTTGAGGGGCAACCATTTCTCTGTATCTGCTACTTCCACTCCATTAGAGGAGATGGGCATGGCCGAATGGGGAGATTTTGTATGCAGTGGGCATGGCTTGGTGGGGAGGTGGGTGTGGCTGGATTTACCAATCCCTCTGAACCTGGAAGGAGCAGGAGCTGAGGCATTGCGTTGGGCTGCAGACCTGGGACAAAAAGCTGGGGGTCCTGACTTTCTTGCCGTGGAAAGCTAAGGGGTTTTTCAAATGTTGGTCTGAATAAGACTGAGGTTTATAAGACCTCACAGTCCCCACTTTTGCTTCTGGAGACACCACCAATAAAGTGCAGCCTGTTGTGAGGTTTTGTCAGAACAGACACATTCATCAAGGCCAGAAGTGCAATAAAAACAGACTTGTCTGGCCTTTCAAAGTGGTCCCAGGTCAAGGGAGATTCAATTGTTGACCACATATATGGCAGACAAAGCATTAAGAGCCTTAACATATAAAGAGCACTTATGATTCAATAAGAAAAAGACAAACATCCCAAGTGTGAAATTGGCACAGGGCTTACAAAGGAATGATAAAAATTCAACAAACCTCTGTAAAGATGTGCCATCTGATCATTCATCAGCTAAAGAATCCCTTTTACTTGTCAAGCTTACCGGCACGTGTGAAATTTGAGTATACACATTCATGTACTCTCATGGAAGTGTAAAGTAATACACTGGAGGGCAGTGCAGCTATTTGTATTAAACATTTAAGTGTGTAAACTCTCTGACCCAGGAAGTCCATTTCTAGGAATATGCAAAGATCTATAAAGAGTAATGCAGGGTGGTTAAGTGCTCCAGAGTCAGACAGCCATGGTTCAAATCCTGGCTCCACCACCTGTAAGCTGTGTGACCTCAGGCAAATGACTTGATGTCACGGAGCCTCCATTTTCTCACCTGTACAATGGGCTTATCATGAGGACTCCATGAGGTAATGTGTGTGAAATTCAGAGTCTCTTTGCCAAACACATAACAGGTGCTTGATACTATTATCATCATTGTGAAAACCTTTAAGGAAAGCCGGGGAAATAATGGAAGTGTCTGTGCCTAGCAGGTTGCCCAAATACATGGTAGAAAATGAAAATGATCAAACCTATATTCATTGACACCACGTGACCTCTGCGACATATTCATTGAAAAAGAAAACAGGCTTCAAACGTCGTATATAGCCACAGATTTCAAGCAATTTGATCAAGAATCAGGGAATTAATTTTCCACATTGCAATGTAGTCTACCCAGATTCAGAACTGAAACAAAAGTTTTATGAAGTGATATTTATCTTTTCTCTGTGCAGTGGGTTCTGATATTTTCTATTCTCTTCTGTTCCATTTGAAAGGAGGTCTTTCTCATTTGTACAATGTTTTTGTCTTCAAGGTTCTGGTTGATGTCACCAGACCCCCAGTAAAAGGCGGGGTCTACATAGTGACTGGAGAAAGGAGGGGGGCGACAGAAGAAAGTGATGGCTCCAATGCACTGGTTTGATTTCACCCCCGCTAAGGGGTTGCAGTATATATGTGTGACCACATGTGTACCTGTGTGTTCATGTATGCACGTGTGCATGTATGTGCATAGTGTGGATGTGTGTGTGTGTGTGTGTGTGTGTGTGTGCTGGGGCTGGGACGAAGGTGAGGCGAGTGAGGCGGTGACCTCAGGTGCAAAATTTGAGGGAATGTCAAAAACCTCAGTCATCAAGATAAATATTTTAATGCAATATATATATACATTTAGTTGAAGTATAGTTGACTTACGATATTATATTAGTTTCAGGTGTACAACATAAAGATTTGATATTCTTATAGATTATATTCCATTTAATGCAATATTTAAATAAATCAAAATAATAAAAAATTCCATATGAACAAAGCACCACATTTTATTTTTTATTTTTTTAAAGCACTACATTTTTTCTTCTTTATAGTTCTTTTTTTTATTGAAGCATAGTTCATTTACAATATTGTGTTAGTTTCAGGTGTAGAGCAAAGTGATTCAGTTGTGTATATATATATATATATATATATATATATATATATATATATATATTCTTTTTTTAAAAAATTCTTTTCCATTATAGGTTACTACAAGGCATTGAATATCATTCCCTGAAAGCACCACATTATAATACAGTCAGGACCTGACCCTGATTTCAAGACTCAGACTCAGTCACTTGACCCTAATCCTGGCCCTGTGTACCTGCATGTGTTTGCACATGTGTGTTTGTACACACATGTGCATGCATACATGGGTCTCCCTGGGTGTGAACACACACGTGTTTGCATGCTTTTGTGCACTTCTGTGTGTGGTGTATATGCATGAGGGCAAGCATGTGTGCCTAGGTAGGCATTTGTAGGCATGCATGCATGTGTGCACACCCGTGTGTGCGAGTGCACACCTGCTTGTACAGAGAAACATCCAGGAAGATGCCCTCAGAGTGTTAACCATACTTCCTTCCAGGAGGTGAGAATACAGGTATTATCCTCTCTTTCTACTTGCCTGGATTTTCTCCCCCTGGTATGTATCATCTTACAACCAGAATAAAAACAAGAAAGTCATTTTCACTGTGGAAAGAAGGCCATAGGGCAGAGGCTCCTCCCTCAGGAAAGTCTCCTGGGGAAGGATGGGGCGGAGAGATCCCTGAATTTACTGACCATCAGTAACTGCCAATGGTTACTGAGCATTTCAGCCTGACCAGGACCTGTACCAAATGTTCTTCATCCAGGGCTGTATCCATGGCAGGTAGATGGTGCTGAACAACATTTGTTGAATGAATGAGTGAATAAATTAATGACTCCATCATCAAACCCCGGGAGCCAAGACCACTTTGCCTTTTCCTCTGCCTGGAATGCCCTTATTCAGACTTCAATTAATGTTACCTCCTCCGAGAAGCCCTCTCTACTGCCCTCTCTACACCAATCCATCAGCCCATTTAAATTTTCTGAATAGCATGTTTCTTGTTTTTATCACTCATCTCCCTGCTGAGCGCAGACCTCACCTCTTTTATTCACCACTGTAAACCCAGCCCTCGCACTCAGTACCTGGCACACGGTAGGTTCTCAAAAAATATTTGCTGAAGCAATCAACGACACACCCCTTCCCATTACAAATGAGGAAATTGAAGCTCAGAGGTTCAAAGTCACCTGTTCAAGGGCACTGAATTTTTTAGGTGGTGGGACTAGGGTTTGAACTCTTGTCCTTCTGAGGCCAGAGCCTGTGCCATCAACCAGGACACTGCCCTCTCCCCCAGATGATACCAGGTCCTGTGCCTGATGCTCCAACCTGGGTCCCTGAGGCCGCTTGCAAGTGGACCAGCTGCCAGGAGAGGCCCTGGGGATGATGGAAACAGTAGCTTTGGTTTATTGAGCACCTACTCTGTGCCACTGAGAGGGGCTCAGAGAGGTTGTGCCATGTGTTGGGGGCCCACAGCTGATCTGTGGGACATGGCCTACATCATGGGTTGGATTGTGCTCCCAAAAAGACATGCCCAAGTCCTATCCTCTGGGCCGTGTGAATGTAGCCTTATTTGGAAATAGGGTCTTGGGAATTCCCTGTCAGTCCAGTGGTTAGGACTCTGCGCTCTCAATGCCGAGGGCCCAGGTTCAATCCCTGGCTGGGGAACTAATATCCCACAGGCCGCACAGTGCGGCCCCCCCAAAAAAAATTTAAAAAAAGGAAATAGGGTCTTTGCAGATGTCATTAAGTTAAGGAGCTCAAGATCAGAACAACCTGGATTATATAGGTGAGCCCCAAGTCCACTGACAAGTGTCCTTATAAGAGACAGAAGAAAGAGAAGACACAAGAAGAGAAGAAAGCCATGTGATGATGGAGGCAAACAAAGATTGGAATGATGCCGCCACAAGCCAAGGAATGCATGGAGCCTCCAGAAGCTGGAAGAAGCAAGGAAGGATCCTCTGCTACAGCCTCTGGAGGGAGCACAGCCCCGCCCACACCCTGATTTCAGATTTCTGGCCTCTAGAACTAGGAGAGAACAAATTCCTGTTGTTTGTGGTCACCCAGTTTGTGGTCCTTTGTCACAGCAGCCACAGGAAACAAGTACAGACTATTTTTCCATATTTTAGCATAAATGTTGTCAAATGTACAGACAAACTGAAAGAATTGTCCAGTGAATACTCACTCATACACCCACCGCTGAGAGTCTACAATGGACGTTTTGCTCTATTTGTTACTGTCTGTCCGTCTATCCATCTATCTACCCACCTCTCTATTTTTTTTCTTTTCCATTATAGTTTATTACAGGATATTGAATATAGTTCCCTGTGCTATACAGTAGGACCGTGTTGTTGATCTAATTTATTTATAGTAGTTTGTATCTGCTAATCCCAAACTCCTAATTTATCCCTCCCCCATCCCTTTCCCCTTTGGTAACTGTAAGTTTGCAAGTTTTCTATGTCTGTGGGTCTGTTTCTGTTTCGTAAATAATTTCATTTGTGTCATGATTTAGATTCCACATGTAAGTGATATCATGTGGTATTTGTCTTTCTCTTTCTGACTTACTTCAACCACCTTTTGAAAATTTTTTTCTAGTTAAGAATTTATTTTTTAGAGCAATTTTAGGTTCACAGCAAAATAGTGGGGAAGGTACAGAGATTTCTCATATACTTCCTGCCCCGACATGTGCATAACCACACCCACTATCAAGATCCCCGCCACCATGGTACATTTGTTACAATCGATGGACCTCCATCATTACTCAGTTTACAATAGGGTTCACTCTTGGTGTTGTATATTCTACGGGTTTGGAGAAATGTATAATAACATGAATCCACCATTATAGTCTCATACAGAGTAGTTTCACTGCCCTAAAAATCCTCTGTTCTCCACCCACCCTCATCCCTCCCTCCCCCCACCAACCTCTGATGTTTTACTGTTTCCATAGTTTTGCATCTTCCAGAATGCCATGTGGTTGGAATCATACTTTTTGTAGCCTTCTCAGATTGTCTTCTTTTACTTAGTAATATGCATTTAAATTTTCGTTGTGTCTCTCCCTGGCCTGATAACTCATTTCTTTTTAGTGTTGAATAATATTCCATGGGTACAGATGCACCACAGTTTATTTATCCATCCACCTACTGAAGTATAATCCACCTCACTTTTTAGTGCATTTCAAGGTATGACCCTACCTCCTTCCCATTTATGTTAACACAGCAGCCAAATCGATCTTGTAACAGTCAGATCAAACTCCTGTCCTGCTCAAAACCTTCTGGGGTCCCCGTCTCACTTGAGTGAAACCTGAATGACTCACTGCGCCCTCAGGGCTTGCTTATCCCTTTCACTTGTCCCCCCACCATCCTCCCAACCTACATCGGCCCACATGGTCACCACCGGCCACGTGTGCTTCCTGAGCCCTTGAAAATGACCAGTCCAACCTAAGTGTCCATCAACAGATGAATGGATAAAGATGTGGTATATACATATACACAATGGAATACTACTCAGCCATAAAAAAGAATGAAATTTTGCTCTTTGCAACAACATGGATGGACTTGGAGAGTATTATGCTAAGTGAAATAAGTCACAGAATGACAAATACTATATGATATCGCTTATACGTAGAATCTAAAAAATACAACAAACTAGTGAATATAACAAAAAAAGAAACAGACTCACAGGTATAGAGAACAAACTAGTGATTATCAGTGGAGAGAGGGAAGGGGGAGGGGCAATATAGGGGTAGGGGACTACTATGTATAAAATAAGCCACAAGAATATATTGTACAACACAGAGAACATAGCCAATATTTTATAATAACTATAAATGGAGCATAACCTTTAAAAATTAAGAATCACTACATTGTACACCTGTAACTTATATAATATTGTACTTCAACCATACTTCAATTTAAAAAAATGGCCAGTCCATGGGAATTCCCTGACGGTCCAGTGGTTAGGACTCCACACTTTCACTGCTGGGCCCGGGTCAATCTCTGGTGGGGGAACTAGAATCCCAGCATGCCAGGTGGAAAAAAATAAAAAATAAAAATGACCAGTCGAAATTGAGGTATGCTCTAATAAAAATGTACAGGATTTCAAAGACTTAGTACTAAGAAAAGAATGTAACATATCTCATAAATGCATTTTAAAATATTGATTATGTGTTGAAAGGATAATATTTTGGCTATACTGGGTTAAATAGAATACATGATTACAATTAATTGCATCTATTTCTTTTCGACTTTTTAAAATGTGGCTACTGGAAATTGAAAATTACCTATGGGTCCTCATTTGTGGCTTCATCATATGTTTGTCGTTGCTGGTCTAGGATGTCGGCTCCAGGAGGGGTGGGGGGTTGTTTTGTTTTTTAGGCGTCTTAGACACTCAGTGAATACTTGTTGAATGAATGAATGCATGAATGAATGAACTAACGAAAGCGAGCCTGAATGACATCAAAGACGTGGCTCTAAGTCAAGATTTATGGTCGGCTCCAACAGTAAGACCTCAGCTCCCATCTTTCACGGAGCCACCTGTGCTCCCCGTGCCTCTTGTGTGGGGTAGAGGGGTGGGCAGTGGGCTCAGGCAGGCCCATCACAGCGCAGCCCCCAGGGGCGGCTGTCTGGGCGCCCCGCTCCAGTCCCCGGACGAGATCAAGTCTCAGAGTCTGGAACTTCTGGGGACAGAGAAGGAGGGACACGTGGGGAGGGGGACCAGAGTCAGACGGGGGTCTGCGGAGCAGGCTCTACCCGGCCCGGGTCCCCTCCCGGGGACTGCGCTGGCGGGAAGGGGCTGGGTTGCCGGGCAGGCGGGACTGGGACGGAGCCGGGGTGTCTGCTATCGACCGCCTGGGCCGCTGCAGGGAAGCTTTTAGACCCGCCAGCGAGTCCCGCCCAGGGGCGGAGGTCTGGGCTTCCCCCTCCCCTAAAGGGGGGAGGCCACAGGGCTTCCTCTCACCTCCACAACCTGCCCACCTGCAAGGTTTGCAGGCTTTGCCTCGGAACCGAGTACGAAATCCCATTTGCTTCTCACCCCCTTGTTATCACGCCGGGTTTGGAATCATTTTCCCGGGCCCTGTTATTGAGAGATCATTTACATCCTTTAAGGTGAGATGCCTGGTGCATTGCAGGTGCCTCTGGGTCCTGGGCCTCCACACCATCAGACTATGGAACATTCCCATCTAGAAGGTCCCAGAAGTTTCCCATCTGCCTCATCCCCAGCCCTAATCACTATTCTGATTTCTGTCGACATGGGTTACTTTAGCTTTTTTGGAGAATTTCATACAAATAGAAATCCACACAGGGTGGCCTCTTTTGTCTGGCTGCTTCTCCTCGGCATCTAGCATTCTGAGATCTCTATCCAGCTCCCTTATTAGCAGTTTGTTCCTTTTTCTTGCAGCAGAGTATCCCATGGTATGAACGGACCCCAATTTGTTTATCCATTCTCTCATCCTAGACATTTGGGTTTTTTCCAGTTTTTCGGCAATAACAAATAAAGCTGCTATGAACATTTGCCAGCAGATCTTTGCGCCGACATATGTTTTCATTTCTCTTGGGTAAATACCTATGAATCCAATTGTTGGGCTGTATGGTGAGCGTGTAACTTTATAACAAACAAACAAACAAACCTGGCAGACTCTTTTTGCACACCTGCAGTGGATGAGAGTTCCAGTTCCTCCACGTCTCGTCAACACTCGGTATCAGCAGCCTCTAATTTTGGCCAACATGCTGATAGCGTGTAGCCTGGACCACTGTAGTCACCTCTGCCTCGAACACCTGCTTCCACCCTGGCTCCCCCACTGTTTGTTCATACTTCAGAAATCCGATACATGGTTTGTCGTTAATATTTCCCTTTTTATTATAGAAAAATTTCCTGCATGTGCTAAAGTAGAGAGAAGAGTATGAAGAGCCCATAGGGTCCTGTCACCCGACTTTTATGATAACCCACGTTTTGCCCATCTTGTTTCATCTCTTACCTCCCAACGTGTTTTTTCAGGGAGTATTTTATAATCTTTTTTTATTGAAGTATAGTTGATTTACAATGTTGTGTTAATTACTGCTGTACAGCAAAGTGACTCAGTTATACATATATATACATTCTTTTTCATATTCTTTTCTGTTATGGTTTTTCACAGGATATTGCCTATAGTTCCCTGTGCTATATAGTAGGACCTTGTTGTTTATCCATTCTCTATATACAAGTTTGAATCTGCTAATTAAGGGAGTATTTTAAAGCAAACCCCGAGTACCATATTACTTCTGCTAGCATCATAGGAATCTTCTCAAACCATAAATTAGATGACGCATGCCTTGCCTAGGAATTGGCCGGTGGGTGCTCATCGCTCTTAGAAAAAATTTCAGATTTCTTCCCATGGCCCTCAGGATGGCTGCTGGTCTCTCTGCCTTCATGCTCTACCCTTTCCCCTTACTTAGTCCCTGCTCCAGGCATATTGTCCTTTTTTTCCCAACCACAGTCCAAGCTTGTTCCTGTCTCAGGGCCTTTGCACATGCTGTTCCTTCTGCCTCAGATGCTCTTCCCCCAGGTATCTGCACGGTTCCTGTGGTAGGCAGCACCTAAGATGGTCTCCAATGGTCCCTGCTTCTTGGTCTTCAGGCACTTGCGTAATTTTCTCATCTTGCGTGGGGGCTGAACCGCTCACTTCTAACCAGTAGGACGTGGCAAAGGTGATGGGGTGTCACTTCCAAGATTAGGTTATAAGACTGTGACTTCTGTCCTTCTGAACTCTCCCTCTTGCCAGCACTCTTGTCTCTCGCTCTGATGAAGCCAGTGGCCATGAGGTAAGCCATCCTATGGAGAGTGGCAAAGAACAGAGAGTAGCCTTCAGCCAACAGCCAGTGGGGAACTGAATTCTGTCTTCAGCCTTGTGTGTGATTCTCCCAAGTCGAGCCTTGAGATGACCATATGGCCCCAGTGGATGCCTTGATGCAGCCCCATGAGTTACAGGACCAGCTAAGTGGCACCCAGATTCCAGACCCCCAAATCATCACAAGATCATCCATGTTGTTTAGAGCCACTAGGTTTTGGGGTAATTTGTTACGCAGGACTACATAACAAATATAACTCTTTCACCTCCCTCACCTCTTTGCTCAAAAGTCAACTTCTCCATGACATCTTCCCTGGCCACCCAATTAAAACTGTAACCCATTCCCAGAACTCCCCATTCCTCTTCTCTGCTTTACCTTCCTCCTAGAACTTATCAACTTCTATATTATTTAACTAATTCATTGTCTCCCTCTCTGTTGGAACATTGGCTCAGGGAGGACAGGCGCCTCTGTTTTGTTCATTGCTGCATCCCCAGTCTTAGAACACTGCTGGGTACATAGTAGGTCTCGCTGGATCTAAAGACACACCTACCATTGACCCAGCAATCCCACTTCTTGGGTGTACACACAAAAGAATTGAAGGCAGGTTCTCAAAGAGATATCTGTGCACCCATGTTCATAGCAGCATTATTCACAGTAGCTAAAACATGGAAGTAAACCAAGTGTCCATCAATCGATGAATGGCTTGCCAAAATGTGGTATACTCATACAATGGAATATTATTGAGCTTTTAAAAAGGAAGGAAATTTTGCAATATGCTACAACATGGATGAAACTTGAGGACATCAAGCTCAGTGAAATAATCCAGCCACACAAAGACAAATAGTGTATGATTCCACTTATGTGAGGTTCTTAGATTAGTCAAAATCATAAAGACAGAAAGTAGAATGGTGGTTGCCAAGGACTTGGGGAGGGGGGATGGGGAGTTATTATTTAATGGAACAGTTTCCGATTTACAAGATAAAAAGAGTTCTGGGGATGGATGGTGGTGATGGTTGTACAACAAAGTGAAGGTACTTAATACCACTGAACTGTAAGCGTAAAAATGGTTACAATTAAAAAATGGTAAATGTTACGTTATATGTATTTTAACACACATACACACAAAGATACACTTATTGTACCATCTTGTCCCCCTGGGGGTGGGGCTTGGTTACCAGCTTCAAGTTTTATAGTCAGAGGTCATGGGTTGGGTTCCTGGGTATCCCCCCTCCCTCTGTTGAGTTGAGCAGTATGTGTATCATTCCTGCCTCCCATCAGGTCTCCTTGCCTTTCACATCTTCCCAGCTTCTCAGGAATTTTTCAGGGATGGGAAATCCCCTTCCTGCCGAAATATGGAAGCAGAAAGCATTCATCTATGTCTACCGAGCTGGAGACCTTGGCTTTGACTCCCTTTGTCCCTTCTGCAGCTGCCTCTGGCCAGCCTTGATGGGCAGAGGGATCTGGGAACCCATGTGTGTGTGTAGGGGGGGGGTCATCAGCTCTGGGGACACTGTCCTGCATGAATCACATTTTGGAGGGGGCCTCTGACAGCCATCCCCCCATGCCCATCCATGGGTGTATCAGCCATGGCAGGGCCCAGCAGGCCCACTCAGCCCTCCTGCCCTTTATCAACAGCCTACATGCACAAAGCAGTTGCGTGCCCATCACCATACATCCCTGGAAGCTCACGGTCTGTCTCCATACTGGATGTTCTTCCATTTGCCTTTTTATGGACTGAATTGTGTCTCCCCTCAAATTCATATGTTGAAGCCCTAACCCCCAATATGACTGTATGTGGAGACAGGGCCTTTAAGGAGGTAATTAAGGTTAAATGAGGGAGTTCCCTGGTTGTCTAGTGCTTAGGATTCAGCACTTTCACTGCCACGGCCTGGGTTCAATCCCTGGTCAGGGAACGGAGATCTCACAAGCCCAGTGGTGCGGAAGCCAGGAAGAGAGGTCTCAGCAGAAACCAACCCTGCTGGCACCTTGGTCAGTTTCCTGATCACTTTCAGTCTCCAGAACTGAGAAAATAAATGCCTGTTGTTTAAGCAACCTGCTCTTTGTTTTGGCAGCCCGAGCTGACTGAGACAGGGTAGTAACAGCTCCCAGCTCCCGGCAGCCCTGGGGTACATCACCACTGTTGATTTCCCAGGATGTGGCCCACGCCTTCATTGAGGCTTCTTCCATTCTCCACTTTGGGTGCATCATCTGTCTCCCACCACTGGTCTCAACCTTAGCAGCCCACTGGGATCACCTAAGGAGGTTTAACAATGCTGACCCCTGACCCCACCCCCAGAGAACCTAAGGCAATTGGGTGGGGCTGGCTTTGGGGAGTTTTCAAACTCCCATGTAATTCTAACGTGCAGACAGGGTGAAGAATTGCTGATCTAGAATGGTGTTTCTCAACCAGAGGGGATTCTGCCCACCCCCATCCCCAGGAGACATTTGGCAATATCTGGGGACATTTTTAGTTGTCACACTTGGGGCATGGATGCTACCAGCATATAGTGGGTGGAGGCTGGGGTTGCTGCTAAGTATCCTACGATGCACCGGACAGGACTCTGTAACAATGACCCAGCCTTAAATGTCAGTATTGCCAAAGTCCAGAAACCCTGCTCTAGAGGTACATGAGCCAAGTATTCCGTCCGTGAAGGTGCACGACACCACGTCGGGGGTAGGTACTATTCTATACCCATTTTGCAGAAGGGAAAACTGAGGCTCAGAGAGAAGAAGTGACTTGGCCATGCTCAGACAGCAGAGCTGGTGCTCGCACTGCTCTCTAGCAGACAAAGCAGCAAAAAGTGCCTACAATGTACTGAGGAGGAGATGGAGGTGGGCAGTAATAAAGCCCAGTTGTTACACGAATAGATTCAGCAGCCAGCCTGTCGCTCTCTGGCTCTGTGCCTCTAGCCTGGCGCTTTAACTTCCAGTGCCTCATGTTTCTACTCATAAAATACAGATTTGGCAGCAATGATACCTGCATGGGTAGTCACTGCAGGGGGCTCAGAGGATGCTGGGCTGCTTAGGGGGCAGGGCCAGCAGGAGGGTGGGATGGGGTCTGCTCAGAGTGGGTAGGGAAGACTTGGTTATTATTTGGAGAAAGATCATGCCAGGCCGGGGAACAGTGAGTGAAATGGCCCTGGGATGGAAGGCAGGAAGGCCTACTTCACCTTCCTCCTTCTCCTCCCTTCTTCCTGAGCCCAAATTGCAAAAGGACCAGTTCCAGGCCAGGAGATGACACCAATTGGTGTACTTGAGTTGGATCAAACTGGCTCACAAGAGCCAATTATGCATATCTCTTCCTAGCTCAGGGCTCACATATCAGGTATCACATTCACAGCCTGAAATCTGCCAAGATGGGAGAATTTACACCATGGAAATTGGCAAACACTATAAACAGATGCCCTTGCCCCAGCTGGTTTATGAGCACACTGTAGCTTACATCCATCGGGAGACCTCCTCATGCCCGCTGTCTCAGTCCATCGGGGCTGCTATAACAAAATGCCATAGACTGGGTGGCTGATAAACAATAAACATTGATTTCCCACAGTTCTGGAGGCTGGAAGTCCAAGATCAAGACGCAGGCAGATTCGGTGTCTGGTGAGACTCTCTTCTGCTTCATAAATGGTGTCTTCTTGCTGTGTCCTCACGCAGTGGAAAGGGCCAGGTAGCTCTCTGGGGTCTCTTTTATAAGGACACTAATTCCATTCATGGGGACCCTGCCCTCATGACCTAATCACCTTCCAAAGGCTCCCACCTCCTAATACTATCACCTTGGGGGTTAAGATGTCAACATGTGAATCTGGGGGGGAAAATAACATTCAGTCTATAGCTCCCCCTTCTCCCTCTCAGTGACATCACTTTCACAGCTTGAAATTGACCAAGGTGGGAGAATTTACACCATGTAAATTGGCAAACATTACAAATCCCAGCTGGTTTACCAGAACATCATTGCTTACATCCCAGGACAGCTGCCCCAACTGACACCTGCCCACCCACCTTTCAAGAGAAGCAAAACCCCTTGCCCTCAGGTGCAGCAAGGCAGGAGGCCAGCCTGGTGGAGGAGGCAGCTGACAAACAAGCATCATGTCAGAGAGTGACACAAGAAATGTCATGAAGAAAACTAAAATGGGTAGAGAGAAAATGAGGGATAGGGGCTGCATTTTAGACTGAACACCCCTCTGTGCCCATTATGTAGCCCCCCCCCCACTCCCCTGCATCTTCCTGCATCCCACCCCTCCCCCATCAGCCACTTGAACACCACACATGTCTTTGCATGACCTGAATCTTTTCTTTTACCCCTTCCTCCCTCTCCCCACCCTGGGTCCTTCCTAAAGCCCTTGTCCAGAGGCCCTGAGTCTGTCCTGCTCCCTGGAATTTTCATCACACAGAAATTCGTCAGGTCCAAGCACATTTCTGCCCAAAGAACTCATCTTCACCTGAAATTGCCTTTGCTGCCTGCTCTGGGAAGCGTCTTGGCTCCTGTTCGAATGGACGAACATAGCAGTGGCTTGAAGGTCACCCTACCCTTTTGGGAGCTCCATGGTCATCGCCTCACTCCATCCACCCCGACATCATAGCCAAGGAAGGGGTTCCTTAGGCTGGTGGTAGCTCCCCTCCCCATCAGCCACTGGGCAGACCCAAGGCTTGTTTGTCCCACCATGAGAGTGGGTTGGGGAGAGCGCCTATGGTCTCTCCCCAACACACCCTATGGTCCAGCCTTCTTTGCTCTGCCCTGCCTCAGTTTCCCCATCTGCTCACCCCAGCCTCTCCCAGAGGAGGCTTTGGGGAAGAATTTCCAGACACACAAGGGTGATGCAATGCCACCTCTCCCTCCTTCCTCCTCATGCCAGTGTGGGCCCAGCGCAAGAGGGCCCAGGGGATCGGGGAACTCTAGATTTTTCTCAGATCATCACGCCAAACTTGGAGCCCAAATGGTGGCGATTCCCTCTGAGCTTGGACTGGACCACTCTCATCATCCCAGCAGCTGGGAACCCTCCAAAATCTTAGACACCCAGATGAGCCCCCCTCCCCAGCTGTGCCCACACTGCCTCCCCAAATCCTGCAGCTGAAGCCAGAAACCATATCTTCTGTTTATAGATCAGTGAGGAGGGAGGGGGGTTGGCAAGTTTTAAAAGCTCGTTAAGGCCTGAATTCTTTTTATAGATGAGGTTTCCTGCGTCTATCCTTTCCTCCACCCCCTTCCGCCCCTCCCTGCTCTCCGAACGCCGTATTTATTTGAGTGAGAAAAATAATGAGGTCCCTGAGGTCGTACACAACACATTGGCTCTCTAATCAAAGTATTGCTGTGGAATTAAAAAAATAGAGAAACCTCTGTGTGTTGGTGTGTGGGCTGCTGGTTGTGGACTCAGGGCGCATTCACCCAATACCACCCTAGCTCCACCAGACTGGCTTCAGGGGAGGGAGACAATTAGCTGTTTTCCAGCAAAGTCTCCGCGGTGGGGAATGGGGTTGAAATGCCCATCGGGTTGTGGGGTGGAGTGTAGCCTACTCAGAAGGCATCCAGGGCTGAAAGGAAGAAGAACCAAGGGGCTGGATCCCGCCAGGCTGGATGTGGTCTGGGTTGGAGCCTCAGGGAGCAGGGCCCCCAGGCTGGAAGGCCAGATTGGGTGCAAAAAGCAAGGAGACCATCAGAGAGGGAGACCCCCGGGAGTGCACCCAGTCTGAGGGGCCGAGGGACCCCACTCTTTAAACCCCAGTGTATCAGATTGAGTAGAATTTCTCTCCCTCCCCAAATTCCTGTCCAGTGGGAACCTCAGAATATGACCTGGGTCTTTGCAGATAAAATCAGTTAAGGATCTGGAGATGAGATTCTTTTTTTTTTTTTTAATTTTTTTTAAAATTAATTAATTAATTTATTTTTATGGCTGTGTTGGGTCTTCGTTTCTGTGCGAGGGCTTTCTCTAGTTGTGGCAAGTGGGGGCCACTCTTCATCGTGGTGCGCGGGCCTCTCACTGTCGCGGCCTCTCTTGTTGCGGAGCACAGGCTCCAGACGCGCAGGCTCAGTAGTTGTGGCTCACGGGCCCAGCTGGTCCACGGCATGTGGGATCCTCCCAGACCAGGGCTCGAACCCGTGTCCCCTGCATTGGCAGGCAGATTCTCAACCACTGCACCACCAGGGAAGCCCTGGAGATGAGATTCTTAAGCAATGGGCCCTAAATCCTATGACTGGTGTCTTTATTTATTTATTTTTAATTTATTTTTTAAAGAAGGACTTTTTTAAAAATTGTTTTTTGGCCGTGCTGCGAGGCACGTGGGATCTTAGTTCCCCGACCAGGGATCAAACCCGCACCCCCTGCACTGAAAGAGCAGAGTCTTAACCACTGGACCACCAGGGAAGTCCCTGACTGGTGTCTTTAGACTAGAGAAAAAGAGAAGCATATTCTGACACAGAGAGACACGGAGAGGAGGAGGCCGTGTGAGGACAGAGGTTGGAGGGATGCAGCCCCAAGCCAAGGGGCATCTGCAGCCACCAGAAGCTAGAAGAGGCCAGGAAGCATCTCCCCTAGGGACTTCAGAGGGCGCGCGGCCCTGCCCACACCTTGATCTTGGACTTCAGGCCTTCAGAACTGTCAGAGGATACATTTCAGTTGTTTTAAGCCACCTGGTTTGTGGTCATTTGTTACAGCAGCCACAGGAAGCCCCTGTCCCTAAAACCCTCCATGGACCCGGCTCACTTAGAATTAAATGCTGACTCCTGACTGTGACCGCCCCCCACCCCAGGACCCTGGGGGAAGATGGCCTCTGCCTTCCCTTGGCCTCCTCGCCCTCATCTCTCCCTCTCATTCCCCTGCTCTGGACACACAGGTTTCCCTACAGCCAGGTGGGCTCCCACCTCTTGGCCTTTGCCTGTGCTGTTCCCGCTGCCGGCAGCTCTTCCCTGTCCCTCCTCACTCAAATCTCAGCCTAAGGATCCCACCTTCCCTCCATCATGCTTCATTCTGGCTTTATTATTATTATTATTATTTTTTTTAAAGTAGACTGCTTTTTTTTTTTTTTTTTTTTTTTTTTTTTAATTTATTTTATTTTATTTTTTTTTTTTATTTTTGGCTGTGTTGGGTCTTCGGTTCATGCGAGGGCTTTCTCTAGTTGAGGCAAGTGGGGGCCACTCTTCATCGCGGTGCGGGGACCGCTCTTCATCGCGGTGCGCGGGCCTTTCACTATCGCGGCCCCTCCCGTCGCGGGGCACAGGCTCCAGACGCACAGGCTCAGTAGTTGTGGCTCACGGGCCCAGCTGCTCCGTGGCATGTGGGATCTTCCCAGACCAGGGCTCGAACCCGTGTCCCCTGCATTAGCAGGCGGATTCTCAACCACTGCGCCACCAGGGAAGCCCAGTAGACTGCTTTTAATTCTTTTTTTTTTTTTTTTTTTTTTTTTTTTTATGAAACTCTCTAGGAGTTAAGCCAGCATTTTATTTATTTACTTATTTTTGGCTGTGTTGGGTCTTCGTTTCTGTGCGAGCGCTTTCTCTAGTTGCGGCGAGCGGGGGCCACTCTTCATCACTCTTCATCGCGGTGCGCGGGCCTTTCACCGTCGCAGCCTCTCTTGTTGCGGAGCACAGGCTCTAGAGCGCAGGCTCAGTAGTTGTGGCTCACAGGCCCAGTTGCTCCGCAGCGTATGGGATCCTCCCAGACCAGGGCTCGAACCCGCGTCCCCTGCATTGGCAGGCAGACTCTCAACCACGGCGCCACCAGGGAAGCCCTATTATTTTTTTTAATATCCCTTATCGCGACCTCAGATACACCCACGTGTTTGTTTAGTGTTTGTCTCTCCAGGACGTCAGCCCCATTCAGGCAGGGATTTTTATCTCGTTCACCCCGGTGCCCCCAGAGAACAGAACAGGGTCGGACAGAGGAGGTGCTCAATCACATATGCAAAATGAATCCGTGAAGGAACAATGGCAAAGGACCTCAGTCATCCTCATCACCCCACACCCCCGGGGCTGTCCTTCTTCTGGTCCTCCCCTGAGGCCCGTGGGGTGCTGGGTTTCGCCGGTTCTGGTTACAGAAGGGTGGCTCTCTCTCTAAAGCTGCCCAGTCCTAAAGCAGAGGGATCTGGGCATCGTCAGGCTTGTGGGGAGCTGAGCGGGCCAGGGCTCGGCTCACTGCTCCCCTTCCCGGCCTGCCTGGGCCAGAGCAGCGCAGCCGGTGACATTTACACAGTCTTAGGGTGGCTTTGGCAGAGGGGAGTGGGGGCCCAGGTGGGGGAAACCACAAGTGTTTGCAGAGCCTGTGTGTGTTCGTGTGCACAGGTGAGGATGTGTGCGTGTGGGACTGCTGCAACTGTGTGTGATTGCATGAATGTGAGAAAGTGTGAGAATTCGAGGGTGTAGGAGTTTCTGTACACACCTGTGTGTCTGACCCGGTTCTGGGCACCGGGGTGAATGAGATAAATCCCTGCCTGCACTGGGCTGACTGACATCCCGGAGAGACAGACACGAACCATACACCTGTGTGTGTATGTGAAGTTGAGATAAGTGTGACGGTGTGAGTGTGCAAGAGTGTGTGAGAATGTGTGAGTGTATCGAGATGCGGATGTGTGTGTGACAGTGTATGGCTGTATATCTATAAGAATGTGTGACTGTGAGAATTTGAGGGCTTGAGAGTGTGTACGTGAATGTGTAGGTGTGAATTATGAGTGCATAAATGTGAGATTGTGTAACTGTGAGAATTTGAGGGTGTGAGTATGTGAATGTGTGCGGATGTGTGAGAGTGTATGAGAATTTGTGTGTGTGTGATTGTGTGTGTGAGAATTTGTGTGACTGAGAGTGTGTATGCAAATGTATGTGAGTGTGTGTGAAGCTACGTGTGTGGATGTGTGAGAATTTGTGTGTGTGAGTGTGTGCTGTGTGATTGTGTGAGTGTGTATGTGTGAATGTGTGTGCACAACTGATCATGTGTGACTGTATGAGAATTTGAGGTGTGGAGGGTGTGTCACTGAGTGTGTAATGTGTGAGTGTGTGGATGTGTGAGAATGTGGGGTTGTGTGGGAACTTAAGGGGGGGCGCGAGGGTGTGAGCATGTGACTGGATGAGTGTGAAGTGTGTGTTTGGAAGACCAGGTGACTTGCTTGCCCAGGACGCACATGCACCCTGAGCCTCGGCCTTCCTGGACCGACCCACACGGCCCCCTCCATCGCTGCCCCTCCTTCCCCACGTCCATCCCTTTCTCCTCAGGGCTTGCTTCTTCCCTCCTCCCAGCCTCCTCTTCCCTTCTCTTAATTTGGGTACTTGGACTTCACACCTGGGGCCTGTCTACCTCATCTCCATCCCCCGCAGGAGGGTCAGGAGGCCGGGCCACTGCGGAGTGCTCTGCGGGGGGGGGGGGGTGCCGGGACCAGGGAGGTGGAAGGAGACGCCGGCTGGGGTCTGTGAGGCTGTTTCCACCCACAGATTCTTCCTGGCCCTTTGCTGACAGACACGGGAGCCCCACAGAGGAAAGGGGGAGGGGGGCCTGAAAACCGGCTCTCCCCACGTGGTTTCCCACGATGCAGGTTAGAGGCACCAGGGGGACCTTCAAAATGTCCCTGGTGTCTTGTTGGCCCACCAGCTGGCTGCACCCCGAGTCTGGGAGTCGGGTCTCATCCTCGGCACTGCTAACATTCGGGGCCGGATCGTCCTCTGCGGGGGCCCCTCCCGTGCCCTGTAGGGTGTTTTAGCAGCGTCCCTGACCTCCACCCGCTACCCGTGGGTAGAAACACCCCCCTCCTTGAGTTGTGACAACTAAATATGGCTCCAGACATGGCCATATTGCCCTTGGGGGACAGAATCGCCCCTCCGACCCCCGTGAGCACCTCTGGGCTGGGGGCGGTGACAGGTGGGCCTCGGATGGGTGCCCAAACCCAGTACTCCCAGAAAGCTCTGGTCCTTCCTTGGCATGGGTGGGGGGATTCTTTTTACCACAGCCTCCCCCAAAGCCCCTGGGATGAGGAGAGTAAGGGGGGGAAACAGAGAACAAATGGGACAGGGCTTGGCAGGGACTGCGGGCCCAGGACTGCCAGAAACTGGGGGTGGGGCTCCCCCTCAGATGCCCTTAGCCCCGGCGGGCCCTGAAGGAAATGATTTCCACCTGCCTTCTCAGCGGCGCTGCCCCAAGGCTGCAGATTAAGAATCAATTAAGAGCGGGAAGGAGGATTTGCCAGGCGGAGGCGGTGAGAGCTGGGGGTGCTGGGCCGCAAGATGGATGGGGGTGACGGCCAGGGGCCGGGGCGGGGGTGGGGGGGGAAGGGAGCGCTCAGTGGGCCCCGGGCGGTGAGGGGAGGATCCCTGAGACTGCGTTCCTGAGTGGTGGTAACAACAGTGCCTGATTTATAGGTTGTTGTGAAGATTTAAATGTGTACAGATCTCAGAACAGTGCCTGGAACACTGAAGATGATACGTAAGTGTTTGCTAAACAAAAATAAGATGAATGATGGGACTAAGCCCCCTATATATGGCCGCTGGCCACTTCTGGAGACACTGCTAGTGTCCACACCCAAACCAGATTCCCTTTTTTTTTTTTAAAGGAACTCCTTTATTTATTTATTTATTTATTTATTTATGGCTGTGTTGGGTCTTCGTTTCTGTGCGAGGGCTTTCTCTAGTTGCAGCAAGCGGGGGCTACTCTTCATCGCGGTGCACGGGCCTCTCACTATCGCGGCCTCTCGTTGCGGAGCACAGGCTCCAGACGCGCAGGCTCAGTAGTTGTGGCGCACGGGCCTAGTTGCTCCGCGGTATGTGGGATCTTCCCAGACCAGGGCTCGAACCCGTGTCCTCTGCATCGGCAGGCAGATTCTCAACCACTGCGCCACCAGGGAAGCCCCCAGATTCCCTTTTCTGGGCCAGCACACCCATCTACTTCTTGCTTCAGTGTTGGCTGGCTAATGGCTCTCACCTGCCCCTTCTCTGGAGAATGTCTTGTGCTGGTGAAAGCTCCCTTCTCTGGAGATGCCAGGGGGGGCTTCTACTCCCCGCAGGTGCAGCCCACAGCCAATGGCTGTCTGATATAGGGTTGCTAAGGGCCAGCCCCTTTGCCTCAAGCTGAAACAACTATAGGGGGCAATTCACACTCTGGAGCTCCCCCCACCCCGTGGGATCAGGCTGGAGCTGGACCCACATCCTGCCTGAGCCCCTTCCTCTGTCACATCCTGCTTCTCTCACTCTCTCTCTCTCCTGAGAGTTCTCCCCCCCAAAAACAATTACCGGCGTCTATGTCCCCATTCAGGTTCTGTTTCTAGGTAGACGCTTTGGACTGGACTGAATGTATGTGTCTGTCCACCAAATTCATCCATCATTATCTATTGCTACTGAGATGAATTACCTCCAAGCACAGTGGCTTAAAAACAACAAATGTTTATTATCTCACAGTCTCTGAAGACCAGGAATCTGAGCTCAGGGTTTCTCATGAGGTTGTCATCAGGATGTGGTGGGGACTGCAGTCATCTGAAGGCTGGACTGAGGTTGGAAGATCCTTTTCCAAGATGGCGCACCCACATGGCTGTTGGCAGGAGGCCTGGGTTCCTCACCATGTGGGCGTCTCCAAAGGGCTGCTTGAGCGTCTTCACAACACGGTGATTCGCTTTCCCCAGAGTGAGTGATCCAAGAAAGAGGCTGAAGCTCTGTCACTTGTGTCACTCTATTCATTAGAAGATGGTCACTCAGTCTAGCCAACACTCAAGATGGGGTGCAGGGGTGGATGGGGCTCCATTTTTTGAAAGGAAGAGTGTCAAAGTATTGTGGGCATATTTTATTTACTTATTTGTTTTTAAATTTTCAAGTTGAGATATAATTGACATATATTATATTAGTTTTAGGTATACAGCATAATGATTTGATATTGTATATTCTACAGAATGACCACCAAAATAATTCCGTTAACATCCATAACCACACAAGTTACAATTTGTGTGTGTGTGTTTGGGGTGGGGGGACTTTAAGATCTATGCTCTTAGCAACTTTCAAATATACAATATGTTATTGTTGACTATGGTCACTATGCTGGACACTCCATCCCCAGGAGTTATTTACCTTATAACTAGAAGTTTATACCTTTTGACTACCTTCACCCATGGGCGAAATGGGTGTGGGGGGACATATTTTAAAACCACCGCACCCTACTCTATTTTTATTCTCTTCTCATGTAACCACCCAAAATTCCCTATATATATACATATAGATATACATATAGATAGATAGATATCACTCATTTCCTTATTTGTGGGCTGTCTCGTCTACAGCTACAATGTAAGGTCCCCAAGAACAGAAACTGTCCTCTTTGTTCTCCAGCACAGAACACCTGCTTAATAACTAGGTTTTAGTTTGGGTTTCTCAGAAGCAGAGTCTGAGCTAATGATTCAAAGGCAAGTAGTTTATCTAGGAGGTGACCCCAGGAAACACCAGTGGGGGAGAAGGGAAGGGAAACAGCTGGTGATGGTGTGTCACTCAGTCGCTGTGGGTGACTGAAGCTCAGCCGTGCCAGGGACCTCTGGGAGGTAGTGAAGGACACTGCCCAGAGGTGAGAAGCGTGGCGCATTTGTCCACCAACTCCCATTATGTCGAGAGGTGCTCCTGGGGTAGGGAGATCACTGCCTGGCGCTTTCAGCCCACCATGCTCGGGGCAGAGAAGCCTTCAAAAGCTTTGGAGAAAACCCTCTGGCCAAGAGCTGCTGCAGACAGTGGCAGCTGGACGGCAGCAGGAGCCTGTTGAAATGGTGAGGCCAGAGGGATATGAATTGGGCATCAATAGCTTCTGCTACAAACTATTAGTTGAATAATTGAATAAAAATTTTTCATTCGTTCCCCATAGCCTAAAGGACAAAATCCACACTTCTGAGCTGGCACATAAAACCACTGTGACCCAGCTTTATGTCCTGATGCTACATCAGGGATGGCAAACTCAAACATCTACAGAAGCCACTGGGCAGGAAAGACAAGGGGTAAAGCCAGTTGAGGGTGAGAAGCATGTTGTCCTGGATTTAAAAAATTTTCCCTTTTTAAATGGAGACATGAGTATGGCTAGATTTTGCTCTACTGTAGGGAAAGCAGCCAATGCTGTGAGCAAGATGGTAAAATGGTAACGGGCCCTCGGCCACAGTGTTGGGAGACAACAGGGAGTGGTGGGGACTGGGGAAAACTGGAGAACACATTTCCGTCATGCCTTGTGGGAATGCAGGCCCAGAGTTCCCAGATTTTCTTTTATTTGTTTATGTATTTATGTATTTATTTATTTTTGACTGTGCTGGGTCTTTATTGCTGTGCGTGGGCTTTCTCTAGTTGTGGTGAGCGGGGGCTACTCTTCTTTGAGGTGCGCGGGCTTCTCATTGCGGTGGCTTCTCTTACTGCAGAGCACAAGCTCTAGGCGCACAGGCTTCAGTAGTTGCAGCATGCGGGCTCAGTAGTTGTGGCACACAGGCTCTAGAGTGCGCAGGCTTCAGTAGTTGTGGCGCACAGGCTCAGTAGTTGCAGCGTGTGGGCTCTAGAGCACGGGCTCAGTAGTTGTAGTGTGCGGGCTTAGTTGCTTCGCGGCATGTGGGATCTTCCCGGACCAGGGATCAAACCCGTGTCCCCTGCATTGGCAGGCAGATTCTTAACCACTGGACCACCCGGGAAGTCCCCAGATTTTCTGATTTTTGTAGAAAAGCCAGAAATCTGGATTTTTATACAGAATCATTAACTATTTAGATCTTGGCAATCAATCCAAACATTTCTTAAAACAAAGCACATCTGTGAGCTGGTTTCGACCAGTTCACACCCTCTGCACTACAATTATTGGTTACTGTTCCGAGAACCTGACATACCCTTTAAAAACTCCAAGCCTTTATACATGCTTTTCCCTCTGCCTGGCCTGCCCTCCCACTATTGTGGAAAGCTCCTATTCATCCTGCAAAACTCTACTCAGAAATTACCCAAAACAGAACTCTCCTGGAACTCCTACTGAGTATTATTTTGTTGAGTAGATTTATTTGTCTCTTTCCCCCAACAATCTATGAGCTCTGTGGGGACCATCTCTGTGAGTCTTGTTCAGCTTTTTGCCCTCAGATTTCTGTCAGGGGCTAGCATGACAGAGCACAAATAGAGTTGGTTGAAAGCATGCCCTTGCCACACCGATCCTGTTACCTACATCCAGTGATGTAGTGAGTGGCTCTTTTTTAAAAAATTAGTTTAACTCTGTTAATTCCAAGTTCCAAATTTATCCCTCTCCCCCCTCTTTCCCCTTTGGTAACTGTAAGTTTGTTTTCTATGGTAAACTGGCTCTTAATTAAAAATCAAAAAAGCCCTCATTTTGCAGCATCTGTCAATTTGCATGGTGTAAATACTCCCACCATGGCTGATTTCAAGCTACCAATGTGATGTCACTGAACAGAGTGTTGGAAAGAGATGGGCGCATACAAGCCAGGTCCAGCACTGCCTGTATCCTACCTTCCACCTTCCCCTCCTGCTTCAGTGAGCAAATAGAAGCCCCTCCCCATCCTTTCTCCTTGAAGTGACCATAGCCATTTTTGTTTTTTTAACTGAAAAAAACACTTTCTTATTGGAGCATAAAAAACATACTGCAAAGCATGCATATCATAAGCATACAGCTTGATAAATCTTCATGAAATGAATACTCCCGTGTTACCAGCACCAGATCAAGAATAGAACATTCCCAGTCCCAGGAGATGCCCCCCCCACACATGTTCCCTTCAGCCACTACCTCCTTGTCCAAGGATAACCATTTCCCCAATTTCTAACATCACAGAATAGTTTCGCCTGTTCGAGAACTTCATATAAATGGAATCAGACAGTATGTCTTCTTTTGTATTTGCTTCTTTTCTTCAGTATTAAGTTTGCAAGATCCATCCGTGTTGGTGCAGGTAGCAATGGTTTGCTCTTTTCTACACCACAATTAATCTGTCCATTCTACTCTTATGGGTATTTGGGTAGTTTCCAGTTTGGAGCTATTTATCCAGGAGCAAAACTGCTTGGTCAATGAAGGAGGGGAATATTCAGCTTTAGTAGATGTAATGAAACGTTTTCTGAAGTGGTTTTATCATATATACCCTCCCTCTGCCATTGTGTGGGACGCTAGCGGAAGAGCCATCTTCTTAACATGTAAATCAGACCAAAGGCCTTTATGACTCCCTGTGGCTTTTAGAATAAAGTCCAACCTAACCTTTTGGCCTCTGCTGGCCTTTTCCACCCCAGCTCTCTGCCACTCTCCCCTCCTTGTGGCTCTCAGGCCATTTTCCTTGAATATGCCACATGTTAGCCCGTCTCCCGGCCTTCTACTCATTGTCACTCCTCTGAAGGCTACACCCTCCATTCTTCACCAGCTAACTTCCACATCCTCTTACTCAGCTCAAATGCAAAGTCTTTTTTATTCTTTTTTTATTGGAGTATAGTTGATTTACAATGTTGTGCTAGTTTCAAGTGTACAGTAAAGTGAATCAGTTATATATATACATATATCCACTCTCTTTTAGATTCTTTTCCCATATATATAGACCATTACAGAATATTGAGTAGAGTTCCCTGTGCTATACAGTAGGTCCTTATTAGTTATCTATTTTATACGTAGTAGTGTGTATATGTCAATCCCAATCTCCGGTTTATCCCTCCCCCCACCTTACCCCCTGGTAACCATAAGTTTGTTTTCTACATCTGTGACTCAATTTCTGTTTTATAAATAGGTTCATTTGTACTCTTTTTTTAGATTCCACATATAACTGATATCATATGATATTTGTCCTTCTCTGTCTGACTTACTTCACTCAGTATGACAAACTCTAGGTCCATCCATGTTGCTGCAAAATGGCATTATTTCATTCTTTTTTTATGGCTGAGTAATAGTCCATTATATATATGTACCACATCTTCTTTATCCATTCCTTGGTTGATGGACACTTAGGTTGCTTCCATGTCCTGGCTATTGTAAATAGTGCTGCATTGAACATCGGGGTGCATGTATCTTTTCGAATTATGGTTTTCTCTAGACATATGGCCAGGAGTGGGAATGCTGGATCATATGGTAGCTCTATTTTTAGTTTTCTAAGGAATGTCCATACTGTTCTCCGTAGTGGCTGTACCAATTTACATTTCCACCGACAGTGTAGGAGGGTTCCCTTTTCTCCACACCCTCTCCAGCATTTATTGTTTGTAGATTTTTTGATGACGCTTTTCCCAGCTTCCCTCCCAATCTAAATTAGCCACCGAGGTTATTCTCTTAGTTCCCCATCCTTTTCTTCTGAGGCATTTATCACAATTTAGTAATGACAAATTTGTGTAATTTAGGTATTTTTTTCATCAGTGTCTTAGTTATCAGTCATGCTCTATTTCTTAACCAGGGTTGCAGGTATATAGGTGCTTGTTTATCAAATTATACATTTTAAAATATGTTGAACACACATATAGCTCTTAACTCCCTGTTAATCTAAGCATTTTTCAAATACGAATTCCTTTAATTGAGATGAATTCATTTCACTTTTCAATTATTAGTGAGATGAAGGAATAGTGAAATGAATTAATTTCAATTTTCAAATATTAATTCATTTCACTGGATCCTTGAAATAGCCTTATGAGGTAGAGGCTGTTATTATTCTATTTTATAGATGAGGATATAGAAGTAGAGAGACACTGTCTCCTCCCCACCCGCAGAGGTTCAGAGTCCTCTCCTGCATCCTTCACATCTGACTGGCTGATAGGCTTACACCTAATGAGAGGGTCCTATCCTTGATGAAGAACAATTACTTTCTCTGTATCCCATTGGCCAGAACTCAGCCATATGACCCAGCCCAGCCACAGGAGAAGTTGGGAAATGTAGTCTTCCTGTGTGTATAGGTAGAGGAAACAGGTTTGGTGAGACCATGGCTTTGTAGTTGCCATATGTCATGAGAGCCTACTAAGTGCCAGGTATTTTATCCATGTTATCCTGTTCAGCTCTGGTCAAAACATAAATAAAGTGACAAATAAATAATAATAAGTTATTTTAAAATAAAAACAAGTAAATTTTGAAATAAATTATAATAAATAAGGTAATTGCATAATTTGCATACATGGAGAGAGCATATGGGGTATAGACTGGGGATGGCCCTTTCCCTCTACATGGGGCCAATGGTCCCAGGTGGCAGATCCCACTCCCAGATGGAACAGATCCACCCAGCAGGGTGAAATTCTAGTTGCCTCTGGCATTCATTCTCCTCTTTTTCCTTTTTGTATTAGAGTGTCCTGAGTTTTAGCTGGGCACTAGGCTTTCCTGTTAGAGACTATATTTCCAAGTCTCCCTTATAGGTAAGTGTGACCATGTGACTAAGTTCTAGCCTATGGGTTGTGAGCATAAGTGATTTGTGCAACTCCCAGGTATGTCCTTTGAAGGAAGCTTTTGTCCTCTACTTCCTTTTTCCTGGTTCCCCTGGGAACCCCAGAGGAAATCCACAAGTGATGTGAGGGGCAAAGCTGTCTCACTAGCCCTGGACCACCAACCCCTGATGCTACATGAGTAAGAAATAACCTCTCAAAGATTATACTTCCAGGGATCATTTCTATATTTACAAAACAGAAATAGAGTCACAGATGTAGAAAACAAATTTATGGTTACTAGGGGGGAACGTGGTAGGGGGATAAATTAGGAGATTGGGGTTGACATATACCCACTACTACATATAAGATAGATAACTAATAAGGACCTACTGCATAGCACAGGGAACTCTACCCAATACTCTGTAATGACCTATATGGGAAAAGAATCTAAAAAAGAGGGGTTATATGTATATGTATAACTGATTCACTTTGCTGTACAGCAGAAACTAACACAACATTGTAAATCAACTATACTCCAATAAAATTTTTTAAAAAAGAAATAAACTCTCATCTTGTCGCAGCCACTGAATTTTGGGGCCTCTTTGTTATAGCATCATGACTAGTGCCAGACTAATGTGGCATCAGCCCTCTCCTCCATGCTAGCCCCTTGGGTCCTTACCTAGCTCCTCCATTCCTATCCCCACAGTATCTACCTCCCTCTCTCTGACTCTGATGTCCTGAACAATATGCACAAATCTTCCTACACAGTATCCTGTGTAAACATCATTATGTAAGAGACAAGAGTCAGATAGAGAGGTTATGTCCAGACTTCACTTGTTCAAGGTCATAATGCTCTGGGCTGACTGCCCCTTCTGTTTCAGTTACCAGCCTACAATGAGTCTAGGCTCATAGAAGTCTGATGCTTTTGCCTTCCCGGCATCGCTTTCCTTTTCTATAGTTTTCCTTTGAGGAACTACCTCTAACCCACTTTTGGTCAATGTGGAACACCATGGCAGGCTTGAATTCCCCTCACTTCTATTAACAAGCATGTGGTCCAAGATCGGTCAATCAGAACACTCCATCCCTCCAGATTGGTTCAGGGATGGACCTGTGACCCAAGGTGGATGAATGAGAGTCCGCACTTAGGTGTTTGCTGCAATTGTTGGGAAACAGATGTGTTTTGTCTGCTAGGGTTAGCAAGTTGTTAGGATGTAAGTCAGGACAAGTGGGACCATCTTGCCACCACTTTGTTGAGAACTTGACTGAGAGAGAGAGGCTAACACAGGTAATATGATTTAAGAGATGGACAGAACCGGACTCCTGGTGACATCATCTGAGTGCCTGGATCCAGCCATGCCTGAAGTTATACTACCGTTGTGCTTTTCAGCTGTATGAGTCAGAGTCTTCTCCCTTTTAAATTAATTATGGCAAGGGTTCTCATATGTGCAAACAAAAATGATTTTGCTGCTGCAAAGACTTCTCCTCTGACCGTATCCAGCCAGAAGGGTGATAGCCCAGTGTTTACCCCAGTAGAAGGAGTATCCCCCTCCCACTCCAGGTCTCACCCTCTATCATAAAGGAAGAAGAAAACTCACCACTCAAGCCAACATAAACAATAGTCACCATCTAATTGAACAACAAGTTCAGAGTCAGGTTATCTCGTGGCTCTCACTGCTGGGGCCTGGGTTCGATCCCTGGTTGGGGAACTAGGCAGCGTGGCCAAAATATAAAAAATTAAAAAAAAAAAAAAAAGAGTGTTGTCAACATACACTTGCCCAGGGGTCAGCATACTCTATAAAGGTCCAGATAGGAAAGATTTTCGGCTCTTCGGTTTTCTGTCACAACTGTTCAACTCTGCTATTTCAGTGCAAAAGCAGCCATAGACAATATATAAAACACGAGCACAGCTGAGTGCCAATAAAACTTTATTTGCAAAGACAGGTGGTGGGCAGTACTTTGCCCACCCTTGTGCTAGAACATCGAGCGCTGAGTGGATATTGCAGGGCACCCACAGCCTCAGATGCTGTGCCTGACCGATCATCAGTGAGGGGAAGGGAACGCCAGATGGATCTGGACCAATTAGGGCCAGCGCTCTGAATCACCTGACCACTCAACATGGAAATGGATTGGGCTTCCTGCACCCCCCTAGACTGTTGTGAGTCAGGGGTGGGTAAGGCCAGGAAAAGACTCCGAGTGCCCACGTTGACGAGGTCCGCAGAGCTGACACTTGGCTCTAGGGTTTGGTTTGGCTTTTTTTCTCCACGGCCTGTTGGCGGCTGGAGCAGGAGCCTGAGACCCTCTCACCCAGACCCAGACACAGTCTGTCTGTCCCGTTCAGGGGGGGCCAGCCAGAGACCATGCAGTTCCCAGGACAGAAAACCTGGGAGGAATTGGAGTGTGGTTTCCCATCTCATTAGTTCAGGTCTGGGACTTCCAGGCAGAACATTCCAGAAAAGTCCTTTATTTCTTTTAAAGCACGTCTTCCAATAGTCTGCAGTCATTAAGCAGAATGAGGCGGTTCTGGATGGGCCAATTTGGGGAGGGTGTCCAGGGTATATAATTAACTGGAGAAAAAGCAAGTGTGGAACAGTGCGTCTGCAACGATTCCCATTTGTGAAAGGAAAAGAGAGAATGTTCATACAGATGTTGGCGTGTGAATACAAAATGTTGGGTGGATACATCCGGCAGGCCTTACCAGAGCTGTATCAAGGTGAAGGGGGCAGCACAGAGGGAGGCTGAATTCGACATGCTCCTCATTCGACAGGGCTCGAATACCTTCTCCTTTTATCATGAGTGTGTATTGCTTTTCTGAGAAAAGAAATTCACTTCATTCTCTCACTTATACTTAGTTGCTACAGTGGTGGGAAAGAGCTTACAGTGGGAATCCTGTAGGTCTTAGGCTGGGTTCCCCCAAAGCAGAGCCTGAGACAGGGACTTAGGTGCAAGAAGTTTAATTTGCAAGGTGATTCCAAGAAACACGGGTGGGAGAGATGGGGAGTGAGGCAGGGAAGGGAAGGCAGCCAGTCCAGGGTGTGTGGTTGAGCGGGTTCCCAATGTGGGCAACTGGAGCGCAGTTCCATTGGGGACCTCTAGGAGGCAGCAGAGAGCACCTACTTCAAAGTCATTCCACCGTGGGGGAAGGAGCTGAAGTATTTATCCTCCAAAATTCTGTCTTCTGTTGGTGACAGTCTTTTCTGGGAGTGGCAGCTCCAATCACTTCCTGCCTGCAGGCCCCATCTGCTTGTATGCCTCAGGCAGAGAAACACAGGAGAATATGAGCCAAGGGGACATAGAAATAGCACCAACCACAATAGCTGCACCATAATAGATAACAGAGTTTGTAGCTGAGCAGATGTGATGGCTAATTTTATGTGTCAACTTGGCTGGGCCATGGTGCCCAGATATTTCATCACACATTATTTGGGATGTTTCTGTGAGGGTGTTTTTTGGATGAGATTAACATTTAAATCAGTGGACTTTGTGGAAATCAGATTATCCTCCATAATGTGGGTGGGCCTCATCCAATCAGGTGAAGCCCTTAAGAGACCAAAGACTGACATTCCCCGAGCAAGAAGGAATTCTGCCAGCAGACCGCCTTTGGACTTAAGCTGCAACTCTTCCCTGGATCGCCAGCCTCCTGGCTTCCCCTACAGAGTTTGGACTTGCCAGCCTCCACAATTGCATGAGCCAATTTCATAAACTAACTCACTCCCTCTCTCTCTCTCTCTCTCTCTCCATACACAGACACAGACACACACACACACACACACACACACACACACACATACATCCTGTTGCTTCTGTTTCTCTGGGGAACCCTAATACAGCAGAACTTTCTAAATTGTCTCTCTAGTCTGCATCTACTCATTGCCCCTACTTTATGGATGAGAAAACTGAGGCCCATAGAAGAGAATGATTGCTCAGGGCCTCTGGAGACCCAGGACACTTTCTGTCCCTAGGAAGAGTTTGACAACACTCTAGCTTTCATTATGTTTATTTTACACTTACTTTGTATCTGTGGCCACTCATGGTGGTTTTCTATTCATGGCCCTGAAAGTTCCTTTCATGTGTGAATTAGTTTAAGCTTAAAACAAAGTAAAGTCAATTTTGTAAATAAAATTTAAAAAGTGTGAAGGGGCATTTCTTCTTGCTCGGGGAACATCATCTTTGTTCTCTTAAAGCCTTCAACTGATTGGCTGAGGCCCACCCACATTATGAAGGGTAATCTGATTTAAATGTTAATTTCATCCAAAAAACACCCTCACAGAAACATCCCAAATAATGTTTGATGAAATATCTGGGCACCATGGCCCAGCCACTTTGACACATTAAACAGGAGCATGTCTCCACCATGGCACCTGGGTGACTTTGCACGTATTCCCATAGGCCATGCCAGCAAAGGCTTGAACCTCAGCGAATCAGCATCCTTTTGTTTCATTCTTATCTTTTTTTTTGGAATGTGGGATACAGGCTATAGGGGGGCTTCTCCTCCTTTCACTGTTCATGTAAGCAATAAACTCAGAATTTTTAAATGGCTTGTGGTGTTTTTACAACAAGGTGAATTTTACACAGGTGAACCCATCAGGCTGTGCTTGTTGTGTGCTTGACAAGGTGGTGTGCTGAAAATGCAGGTGAGTGGGTGAACTTTGGGAGACACTGGGGTGCCCACCTGGGCTGCTTTACCCTCACACTCATTCCTCATCTTCATCCCGATCTGCTTCTGTCAAGTGTTGGTGGAAGTGGCCTCTGAACACTCTACATTCAGGCCTCCAGAACTTCCCACCCTTTCCTCCTTCTTCATGCTCTCTTTGCCTTTGTCACCTCCTGGCTGTACAGAGAGAGTCACATGGAAGGTTCTGAGGTGCTAGAAGGAGGTGGTACCACAGCTCACAGGGAGGCGGGGTTTGCAAGTGGAGCAGAGTCACCTGCCATGTGAGTGAGAAATAAGCCTGGAGTGTGTTAAGTCGCTGGGACTTGGGGATTGCTTGTTACAGCCGCTGGGGTGTACTTACTCTGACCGATGCAATATTTGAATTTGCTTAATCTCAAAACAGTCTTCCGAAGTAAGTTCCATTGTTATCCCTGATCAATAGATGAGAAACTGGCACTTCCCTGGTGGTCCAATGGTTAAGAATCCGCCTTCCAATGCAGGGGATGTGGATTCAATCCCTGGTCAGGGAACTAAGATCCCACATGCCACAGGGCAACTAAACCCACGCGTTGCAACTACTGAGCCCGTGCACTCTAGAGCCCACGCGCCACAACTAGAGAGAAGCCCACACGCCACAACGAAAGATCCCGCATGTCACAACGAAGATCCCACGTGCCGCAACTAAGACCCAACACAGCCCAATAAATAAATAAATAAACGAGAAACTGAGGCACAGAGAGGGTCAGCTACACACCCAAGGTCATACAAGAGGTGGGAAAGCTAGAATTCTAACCCAGACCCACTGCTTTCAGAGCCCACTCTGACCCAACATAGGAACCTGCCAGAAGGTGCAACTCAGGACAGAGAAATTTCTCCTCTCTGGTCCCTGAGGTCTCTCCCCCTACAGTGGATGTCCTGTTCCTGTCGTGGGTGCAGCCCCAGCCCCCAGCCTTGTCCTTCCTGTTGTATCAGGCAGCGTGCAGATGTGGCTTGACCTCCCACTCTTCTGAAAGGAACCCGCCCTGATCTGTTGTGGGAGGGGCTTGGTGTAGTGCTGGCACAGAATAAACTCTCAATAAATGTTTGAGATTATTAACATCATTGATGGCGGTGGGACACTGACCGAGAGGCAGCATAACTCAGTGGTTAAACCAGAGGAGCTGGATTCAAGTCACATCTCCATCATTTACTAGCTGTGTGACCTTGAGTAAGTTGCTTAACCTCTCTGTGCTTCAGTTTTCCCCATCCATGAAATGGAGATAATGATGCTATCTATTTCACAGGGTTGTTGCAAGGATTAAGATATAAAATACACCAAGAGTGCCTGCCACTGATGTTTTAGGTTTTACTATTATTCTAACATTTTCCCCTAGTCGGTCTCACCTCCCAAGTCCCCAGGCATGGCAACAGCTGGTTCTGTGACCAGGGCCTCTCCAGACTGCTCACTACAGGCGAGACTCCCCTGCCTTCCCCCTTTCTTGGCTCCCACGCGCCCCTGCCCCCAGCCTGGGTTCCAGCGTCATCTCCTCCCCTCTCGTTTGCCCCTCAGCCCCAGGGTGACCAGAACCCCTGCCTCATGGGACAGCTTTCCGGCACTTTCCCCTTTTTAAGAGATTGACTGCAATTTCTATAATAACATCACATTAGCAAGAAATTAATGTCCTCATTAAGACAGCAATTAGGCACATTAGCGCAGCAATAAAAGAGAAGCTTATGAAATAATTGCTGGTTCCAAAATGCCTTTAATTTAGTATTTTATATTGCACCGTGTTATTAATTTTTTCCCTCAGCACAAGATAATAAGAAAAACGTTTGAATTGTGGGGAGGTTTAAAATAAAAACATTTTTTTTTAAAGGAAAGCAATGTTGATACCTACAGACAAACTATCTTTCGTCTCCCCAAAGCCCCCTTCGATTCCCGAGTCCATTCACGGGATGATGTTAGTGGTGGAGGCGGGCCAAGGGCCAGGCTGTGTCCTGGGACTTTTGGCCAAGCCTGGAGTCCAGAGGAGGTTGGAGTTGGGCAGTCTTTGATCCCAGACGCAGGAGGAGTGGTGCCATGTTTCTTTGCCCTAAACGATGAATACCTATTTGTTTCATTTTTCTTTTCCAACGGGCTCCATCTCCTGAATTCAAATTCTTTTAGCTAATGTTTCTTCGGTATCCAGTGGCTCTGTCGCTGGCAACGTGAGGTTTCCAGCCCGGTGGAGAAGACAGATGCATAAGTGAGTGCACCGATAGACTGGAAATAGCACTATTTTGCAACTGGTAATGAAAACATGGATCTGGGACACAATCATCCATGGATGGTGAAATCGTTAGGGGAAAGGCAGATGAGGAATGTATTCCTGGAGGGCTCTTTTGCCCCCATCTGAAGCCCCGGGTCTACCTTTGCATCCCTAAATGTGACACAGCTGGACGTGAAGTGGCTTCTGGTGGGAGCAACAGAAGGTACCCAGCACCACTGGGTGTGCTTGCTCCAAATCTAGAATCTTCTCTAGCTGTCTTAGATTAGGTTAGGCTGACCTTGAGACAAGGATTTGAGTAGTTTACTTGGGAGGTGACCAGGAGGTGCATGGGGAAGTGAGACAGGGAAGGGAAGGATACAATTTCAGGTAGCAATAAGAGCTGTGAGTAACAACAACAAAAATTAAAGGAAAGGGCTGGTGAGGGATCAGAGGGCAGCATACTTTTCTGTGCAAGGAAGGGCCTCTCAGAGGAGTGGACGTGTGAGCAGAGACCTAAGGAGGCAAGGGAGGGACCCACGTGAAGATCTGGGGGAAGAGGGTTCCAGGCATGGGAGCAGCAGGTGCAAAGGCCCTGGGGGTGGGAACAAGCTTGGAAAGTATGAGGATCAGCCAGGAGGCTAAATGGAAGCAAGAGAGAGAGGGGATGCAATCAGGGAGATGTCAAGTAATGAAGGAACGGCGAAGAATTCATAAGGAAGTGAAGAAAACGGCAACCAAAACGAGAGTTCCCCAGGATTTGAGTCCAGCTCTTTCCTGAGGAGGGGCAACGTGTGCCCAATGCACATGTGTGCTAGTCAGACCCCATGTCAGTTAGCTATTGCCCATTATGCTATGTAACAAACAATCCCCAAATCCAGCGGCTTAGACAATCAGCATTAATTATGGCTCCACAGTCCATGGGTCAGCTGGACCGTTCTTTGGGTCTTGGCTGGGCTCATTCATTAGTCTGTGGTCATCTGTGAGCCGAGGAGGCACGCTGTTTACCCATGTTGGGCTCTCCACACGTTTGGGGCTTGGCTGGTCTAGGATGGCCTCAGCTGGGCCGACAGGTCTCTGCTCCATGTCCCTCATCCTCCAGCAGGCTAGCCCCGGCTTTGGTCACGTGACAGAGGCAAGGTTTTTTTTTTTTTTTTTTTTTTTTTTTTTTTTTTTCCAGACATCTAGTAAAAACGTGCTGCATCTCTTGAGGCCCAGATTCAGAATGGCCCTTGTACTTCTGCGGCATTTGATTGGCCAAAGCAGGTCACAAGACCAGCCCAGATTCAAGAGGTGTGGAAATAGGCTCCTCCTCCAGATGGGAGGAGCTACCCAATGAGGAGGCAAAGAGAGTAGATGATGGGGGTTTAGTACTGGGCGCATTTAGCAGTCAATCCACACCTGCTCCTTTACTTCTCTGGGGGATTTTGATAATCACTCCCGGTCCCTCCCTGGTCATCCCAAGTCAGTCTACAGTCCTTGACCCCAGCCTTGGTCCTTTTAGAAGTTCCTCCTGCCCGTGTTTGCTCTCTAAGGTCCTGAAGGATCTGTAGCTTGTGTTGTTCAAAACCCCAAATTCCTGACAAGGCTTCCCTTCCTCCTCAGTTTTGAGGTGTGACCAGAACCGGAAATTTTTATTGACATAGTTGGCTCTCCTAATAGTGAACTCGAGAGTCGGTGTCAGCTACGTCAGGGCAGAGGTTAGTCCATAGGGTCCCCCTGAGCAAAGGAGAAATGGGCACTCGCAGCATGGCTTGAGCTCACTCAGTGCCCTCTTGTGCAGTGTCCAACCTACACAACCATACCAGCCAGCTCTGATTAGTTGACTGGAGAGGAAAAGGGAAGAGAAAAAGCAGGGGAAAGGAATTCCACTGGGAACCAGGGCACTATTTAACCTTAGCCCTCTGGCCAAATGAAGGACCTTCCTCAAACTGATGAGGGAACCCGGGGGAACCGCAGCCCAGCAACCCACCCAGACAGGCAGCCTGGCCTCTGTGGACCAAGGCTGGACCAAGCCCTGTGGGGGTGGGGCGGGGGACCAAGAGAGGGGGGAGGAGTAGGGTAGAAAGGTCCCTGCTGAACCAACCTAGTTGTTTCCCCGTCCCACACCCCCACCCCGTCCTGTATCCCGGGGAAATAAAGTGCAGCTGGGTTCTTGGTTGCCATGGCGACTGCCACAAAGAATTTGGGGGGAAAAACACCCCGGGGCATGAAGAAGCAATTTGCTCTCAGCTCTGGGAGGCGGGGTGTGTGTGTGTGGGGGAACGCGGATCAGCACCTCCTGAGGAGGAAAAAGCGGTGAGAGAGAGCCAGACCAGGGTAGGTGGCGTCCAGGAACCTGGAACCTTCCGTGGCCCCCACCAGCCATCCGAAGGGAGAGAGCGCCGGGGCAACCCCGGCTCCGGCGTGGAGGTTTTCAAAGCCCTCACTTCTGAGCCCCACCAGGGCAGCCCCATACTCCCCACCCTAGGCCTTCTACACCCCTCCTCCGGGAGCGGGGCAGGGAGGGCACCGCCATACGGATTTCTTTGTTTTCTTTTTTTAATTTGCGATTCCGCCTTGGGACAGGGCACTGAGTGGGGGAAGGCACAGGCCTGATAGCCATCAAATTCCCCCAAATCCAGCAAGGGGCCCAACCTCACTCCCCAGCCCCGCCCCTCCCCCTTCAGGCTGTGGTGGAAAGGTCCAGACGTCCTCGGATGTGGGGAGGAGGGCGAATTAAAACCCCCAGAGGGAACCTGAAGCCTAGTTTCCCCTCCTTCTAGTTTCCCTAAACCTCCAAGAAAGCAGAGTGTGGTGGCAGCTGCGTTTATTTTTGTTTTGTTTTTTTTTAAATCTGTTACTAAAACGCAAGTGAATCAAATCCACTCTGAGGGAAAGGGGGAGTGGGGGGCGGAGAGGCAGGGGCCGTGGTGTTTGCAGAAGTTGGAAATTTAATAAGAAGGAAAAATAAAAATAGCCACTGTGCTGTAGAGTCAGAGAGAGGGTTGGAACAAATCCCGGGTGTGGGACTCCAGGCTAGATGGAAAGGCCTGCAGAGGGGGAGAGGGGGTGAGGGTCCCCAGAGTCTGGAGGGGCAAGGAAGGTATAGCTAGGGGCAACAGGAAAGGAGGGTTTGGGGCACCACCCAGCGTGGCCTAATTCCCTGGCAGATTTCCCACAGGGGTTAGTGGGACACAGAGATTGGGGATTGGCCATCTGAAAACCTAGGTGAGGGGGTACAGCTCCTGTTTACTTGGTCTTCACAGTGCCACCCACCTCCCGGCTGCTCAGATGATGCAACACACAGACAGGGTTGCAATGAACAGCTGTGTAGGTTGCTCACTGCACAAGAGTGCTTGACAGAAGCGTGAGCAAGGGCTGTTACCATCTGTTCCCCTTGCCGCACCTTTCATGTGCCCAGAGGAAGGGGTGCCTTTTAAAGATCCACATAATAAAGGTGGAAACACCCTAAAAGTCCATTAACAGATGAATGGATAAACAAATGTGGTCCATCCGTACAATAGAATATTATTCAGCCATAAAAAGGAATGATGTACTGACACATGCTACAATGTGGATGAAACTTGAAAATATCATGCTGAGTGGAAGAAGCCAGGCATAGAAGAGTGAATATTGTGTGATTCCATCTATATGAAATGTCCAGAATAAGTAAATCCATGGAGACAGAAAGCAGATTGGTGTTTGCCAGGGGCTGTGGAGGTGGGAGGGGAAGATTGGGAAATGACTGCTTTAATGGGTACAGGTTTCCTTTTGGGATGATGAAAAGTTCTGGAACTAGATACAGGTGGTGGTTGCACAACATTATGAATGTCACTGAGTTGTATACTTTAAAATTGTTGCTTTTATTTTAGGCGAATTTCACATGAATAAAAAAAGGAACAATCCATGCAAAGATGGAGGACTAGCTGGGGCCCTGCACGTGGCTGATTCCACCCCGCCACTCCCCAGAAAACCCAGGATTGCTGACAGGCCCAGACCAGAGCAGCCCTGGGGGCCCTCTGGGAATGGCTAAATGGAATTCATTCATTCATTCATTCATTCACTCCACAAATATCTACTGAGTTGTTTATTTCATGACAGGTGCTGTGCTGGGTGGTGAATGAATAAACCACTGCCCTGGGTCTGACAGTCCAGTGGGGCAGACAGACAAACCCAACAAACATGGCCTACAGTACCTGAGGTGGTGGTGCATGCTATAGAGAGAAATAAAACCCGCAGGGGTGTGAGCAAGCAGGGACACTGCCTTCAGTTTTAACTGGGTGACCTCACTGAGGAGGTGACATTTGAGCAAAGTTCTGAAGCAGGCAAACAGGAGTCAGTCACGTGGCTTTGTGGGGGAAGAGCATTCCAGGCAGAGGGAACAGCCTGTGTGAAGTGCTGAACCTTGTTACCTGAAATGAGAACCTCTACATGCGGGTTGCTCAATCATATTTAAGGTTCTGCTAGGGCCTTTTTTTTTTTTTTTAATTTCCGATTCTGACTTGGATGAGGCACCAGCTGGGAGATGACACAGATGTGACCCCCATCAAATCTCCCCAAAAGCCAAAAGTCTTGTATTTCTATCACCAGTAGATGATCCACAGTCTATGCCAGGACCAGGACAAAAGTCATAGCAGCAAACCCTACATACAACTATCTTATCTGCCTCCTTATTCACTCACTTAACCTTCACAGTGAACCCCAGTGACGTCAAAAATGTTATCTCCATTTTTCAGGTGCGAAAACTCACTTGAAACTGAGAGATGAATAGTCTTGCCTAAGCTGATGAGAGCTCTGGATCTGAACCCGGGACGCCTGTCTGCAGATCCAGGTGGGTGAGGTCTGTGAGCTTCTTCCAAGGCTGGACCTTGATGGGGTCCTCAGGCCTCCAGTCTTTTTTTTTTTTTTTTTTTTTTTTTTATTTTATTAATGGCTGTGTTGGGTCTTAGTTTCTGTGCGAGGGCTTTCTCTAGTTGCGGCGAGCGGGGGCCACTCTTCATCGCGGTGCGCGGGCCTCTCACTATCGCGGCCTCTCTTGTTGCGGAGCACAGGCTCCAGACACGCAGGCTCAGTAGTTGTGGCTCACGGGCCCAGTTGCTCCGTGGCATGTGGGATCTTCCCAGACCAGGGCTCGAACCCGTGCCCCCTGCATTGGCAGGCAGATTCTCAACCGCTGCGCCACCAGGGAAGCCCCCTCCAGTCTTGTCTTGCAGCTGCCTCTGGGTCCCGGGGCTCACAGAGGGGCCGAGCTCGGCGGAGGGTCCCCAGCTCAAGGGAGTCAGCGTTGGCGGGTGATTGATGGTTTAATATCTCGCGCTGCGACCCGGGCCCCTCCTCACCCACGCCGTGGCGGATGGCCCCCAACGAGAGACAGAGATGGGATCATTCAGTTACCGAAAAGAGAACGAAAGTTCCGGAGAGAGAGAGGGGCGCAGAGCAGGGGGCGAGCTGGGAACTGATTTGGCTGGGCTTGGATGAGAGGGAGAAAGCAGGTTCCCGGTCGTGTTGGGGGCTGGGGTGTCCCAGCCCCCAGTCCCTCTGCAGCCTCCATCTGACTTCCTGTCTTGAAATGGAGAGAGCAGATGCGATGAGTGAGAGGCCTCGAGGCAGGATCAAGACCTCAGAGGAGACGGCAGCATATGGCCTCCACCTGAAAAGGCTGGATCGAGGCTGGGGGGGACACAGGAGGGAGATGGGTGCTGGCGGAGCTTGGAGCTGGAGGGGGCTGGGGGTTCTAGGTACCCAGGTCAGAAGCCTCGGGTCTTCCTTGACTTAATTCCTTTCTCTCTCTCTATGTCCACTTACATCCAAACCTTGGACTTTACCTCTCCCCACCTCCATGTCCCCACCCGGTCCAGCACAGCATTGCTCACCTGGACCTTGCAGCCTCTGCCTGGTCCCCGGCTCCTGCCCTCGCCCTGAAGCCTACTCCTCGCACAGCCTCCAGAGTGAACACCTGAGCCAGGTCGCGTCCGTCTTCTTCTCAGAACCTGCGTGGCCCGCACCTTGGCTGAGCTTCCTGTTGCTGCCACCATTAATTCCCACAAATGTAGCGGCTTAAACAACACACACGTATCATCTCAGGTTCTGGAGGTTAGAATTTTGGTTCAGGTCTCCAGGGGCTAAAATCTAGGTGTCAATGATTGCGAGGCTCTAGGGAAGGATCCTGTTAATTGCTCATTCAGTTATTAACAGAATTCAGTTCCTTAACAGTTGTAGGATGGAGGTCTCCGTTTTCTTCCTGGCTGTCACCTGAAGCGGTAACCTGCACTGATCGGCTCGTGGCCCCTCCTTCCATCTTCAAAGCCAGCAAAGGGAGTCCTTTTCACATGGCATCTCTCTGACCCCCGTTTCTTGCCTCCTTTTTTTTTAAAATTAATTTTTATTGGAGTATAGTTGCTTTACAATGTTGTGTTAGTTTCTTGCTGTATTATCCACTCTTTCTTAGATTTCCTTCCTATTTAGGTCACCACAGAGCACTGAGTAGAGTTCCCTGTGCTGTATAGTAGGTTCTCATTAGTTACCCATTTTATACATGGTAGTGTACATATGTCAGTCCCAATCTCCCAATTCATCCCACCCCCCTTCCCCCCTTGGTAACCGTAAGTTTGTTCTCTACATCTGTGACTCTATTTCTGCTTTGCAAATAAGTTCATCTTTACCATTTTTCTAGATTCCACATACAAGCGATATTATACGATATTTGTTTTCTCTTTCTGACTTACTTCACTCTGTATGACAATCTCTAGGTCCATCCACATCTCTGCAAATGGCACTATTTCATTCCTTGTTATGACTGAGTAATATTCCATTGTATATATGTACCACTTCTTCTTTATCCCTTCCTCTGTCAATAGACATTTAGGTTGCTTCTGTATCCTGGCTATTGTAAATAGTGCTGCAATGAACATTGGGGTGCATGCATCCTTTTGAACTATGGTTTTCTCCGGATATATGCCTGGGAGTGGGATTGCTGGGTCATACGGTAGCTCTATTTTTAGTTTTTTAAGGAACCTCCATACCGTTCTCCATAGTGGCTTTACCAATTTACATTCTTACCAACAGTGTAGGAGGGTTCCCTTTTTGCCACACTCTCTCCAGCATTTATTGTTTGTAGATTTTTTGATGATGGCCATTCTGACCAGTGTGAGGTGACACCTCATTGCAGTTTTGATTTGCATTTCTCTAATAATTAGTGATGTTGAGCATCTTTTCATGTGTTTCTTGGCCATCTGTCTGCCTCCTTCTTCCACATTTAAGGATTTGTGTGATTAGATTGGGCCCACCCCATAAGGAGGATAACTCCATCTGAAGATCCTTAATTACATCTGCAAAGTCCCTTTTGCCAGGTGAGGTAACGTATTCATAGGTCCCAGGGATTAGGACATCTTGGCGGGACCGTTATTCTGTCTACCAAGCTCCTCACTCAGAGCAAAACCCCAGGTTCTCACTAAGGCCATGAGGCCCTGCACACTCTGCCCCCATCACCTCCCTGCCCTCATCTCCCTCCACCTCCTCCCCTCACTCCCTCCCTGCTGCCACATGGGCCACTTCGCTGTTCTCCAAACTCATCAGGCACATTCCTGCCTCGGGGCCTTTGCACAGGCTGTTCCCTCTGCCTGGATCATCCTCTCCCTGATATCCACATGCCTTCTCCCTCACCTCCTCCAGGTGTCCCCTCACATGTCCCCTCTCCAGGACAGTCTTCCCTGATACACACTACCCGCCCCCCCGCCCAGGTTTACAACCACCACAGACCCCCATCACGGCTTTGTTTTTCTGCATTGCACTCACCAGCCTGGGATATACCCGAGGATATTTACTCATTGTTTGTCTTGTCTCTTGTCTCTCTCCCCTACCCAAATGTCAGCTCCATCAGGGGAAGTTCTTTATCAACACCATTCCCTCCAGACTCCTCAGCACCTCTCCACCACCCACCCCCACTCCAGCCCCTGGCACACAGCAGGTGCTCACTAAGTGTTTGTTGAGTGAACGGAGGGCAGGCAGTTAGGGCCCCAGCATGGAGGGGGACTTAGAGACCCCATGGAAGGCAGGAGGGCAGGTGGAGAGGGGTCAGTATGAGGGGGGGGGCAGAGCAAAAGACCTAGAAGAATCCTAGAGGTTAAGAGGACTCTATGGTGAAATGGACCAGCACTCACCAGTCCTACTCATGTTGTGGCATCAAATGCAACTCCGTTTTGGCTTCTTGCTGCCCCTCTAACATGCTTTGGGGGGGGGGGCATCTCCCCTGCCCTGCCCCCATTGGATAAACTCACCCTCCTGACTCCCTCCCACCCCAGCTCATCTCAGATAACAGATGCTCCTGTGGTCACCTTAGGTCACGAGGTAGCTTGGGCACGATTCAGAACATCCGGACCCAAGCCCAGACCGTGGTTTAGACTTAAATATTCTCCCCCCTTCCCTGGGCCAAGTTCTGGGGTCCCTGGAGAGGTGCTGGCCCATCCTCACCTCCGCCGTCCCTCCTTTGCTTTCATACTGTTAAAGAAAACTGGAGCCTGAAACACATTATAGCGGTGAAGAAAATTTTTACTTTTTAAAACAACTATGGGACTTCCCTAGTGGCGCAGTGCTTAAGAATCCGCCTGCCAGCACAGGGGACACGGGTTTGAGCCCTGGTCCAGGAAGATCCCACATGCCAGAGAGCAACTAAGCCCGTGCACCACAACAACTGAGCCTGTGTTCCACAACTACTGAAGCCCACGCGCCTAGAGCCCGTGCTCCGCAACAAGAGAAGCCACTGCACTGAGAAGCCCATGCACCGCAACGAAGAGTAGCCCCCACTCGCCGCAACTAGAGAAAGCCTGCGCACAGCAACGAAGACCCAATGCAGCCAAAAATAAATAAATAAATAAATAAATTTATTTTAAAAAATAATAAAATTAAAAAAAATAAAACAACTATTGCAATAGAAGAAAAGAGGCCTCAGTATAGAAGTGGGCTCAGTTCTGAATGCAGGATGAGCATGTGGGGATTTGCAGCCAAGGAGCAGGGTGTTGAGGCAGTGGATGGAAAATTACTAAGAGGAAACATCAGGGGTAGGGGGGACTCTGGCTCCCCTGACTTAGTTGGTTTCTTGCTAAAACTAGATTCTACAAGGAAGGACCCAGAGAAGCCCAAGGTTGAGGCATCGCTGAAAAGGTTACTCACAGGAGCCTGAGCAAATTTGGGTCAAGGAGAGAGTCTTTGTCAAGACCCAGGATCTGAGCTTAGGGAGGGAAGGGGAGTGTAGGGGGTTGAATGGTGATCCCCAAAAGGATATGCCCATGCCCTAACCCCCAGAACCTCTGACTATGAACTTATTTGAAAAAAGCGTCTTTGCAGACATAATTAAGAATCTTAAGATCATCCTGGATTATCCGGGTGGGCTTAAATCCAATGACAAGCATCCTTATAAGAGACAAAAGAGAAGAAAACACAGACACACATGGAGAAGTCCATGTGAAGACAGAGGCAGAGATTGGAGCGACGCAGCCACAAGCCAAAGAAAGCCCGGAGTCACTAAAAGCTGGAAGAGGCAAGGAAAGATTCTTCCCTAGAACCTTCAGAGGAAGCATGTCCTGGCCAGACACCTTGATTTCACATTCTGGCCTCCAGAACTGTGAGAGAGTAAATTCCTATCGTTTTAAGCCTCGAAGTTTGTGGTGCTTTGTTATGACAGCCCCGGGAAACCAGGGGTCAGATGGTTCTTCTTAAACTGGTTCTGCTATCAGATGACACTGTCTTTCAGAACCTAGCAGGTGTTCAGAGTGGAGACTTTCTCTTGTATATACTTTGAAGGAACCATCTGACCTGGCCCTTGACACTCCCTTGGGACCTGCTCCCTGCTCAGTCTCTGACTTTCTCCCCATTGAAACCAGTCATATACTTGCAGCTGGAGTCCCAACACCTCCTACAGGGAGCCCTACTGAAAGTACCCCATATTTTGATCCAGCAGAGCAGTCACCAGGCCCTTTCTCCTGCCCTCCACAGGTCATGAGGTCCCCAAAGTCCAGGGGACCCACAGCAGATTCTCCAGACCATCCTGTTGGATGTCTTTCCTACCCTTGCCTGCCTCCTTTCTCCTTTTTATTTTTATTTTATATTGGCGTATAGTTGATTAACAATGTTGTGTTAGTTTCAGGTGTACAGCCAAGTGATTCAGCTATACATATACATGTATCTATTATTTTTCAAATTCTTTTCCCACTTATGTTATTACAGAATATTGAGCAGAGTTCCCTGTGCTATACAGTAGGTCCTTGTCGGTTATCTTACACACTGCTATATTTATTTATTTATTTGGCTGTGCAGGGGTCTTAGTTGCAGCACTTGGGATCTTTTATTTGCAGTGTGCGGGATCTTTTTTTTTTTTTTTTAGTTGTGGCATGCGGACTCTTAGTTTCGGCATGCATGTGGGATCTAGTTCCCTGACCAGGGATCGAACCTGGTCCCCCTGCATTGGAAGCGCAAAGTCTTAACCACTGGACCACCATGGAAGTCCCCTCACACTGCTATATTTAAAATAGAGACCCCCTTTCTCTTGAGGAGGAGAGCACGAGGCTTACAGCACAGCCCCCTCTGAAGAAATCCTCCTCATAAAATCCTCTCCAAACCTGCCTTCCCCAAACTATTCAGATCCGCCAAGGCGAGAGTCGTGAAACCCATTGTGATCCATCAACTTTAGAAATCTTCACTGTGCTCTGGCACCTCCCACTGTTTTGTGTCTACTTATTTTGGGGATTCAGTGAAAATGACCATCTTAGCATCCTGTTACTCTAGTGATATCCAACTCTGGGGGTCACTGATGTTGACCACTATATATTCCCAGCTCTCCACCTTTTGAGCGCATGATGGGTGACACTTCCTGGTCCCCTGTGATTGGCTGGAGCCATGTGATGAATTCTGGCCAATCAGCTGCAAGCAGAAGTGATGATGTCACTGCCAGGCTGGAGCATTTAATGGCCGATGCAAGATCCTTTGCTCTCTTTCTCTGTGGCAGTGACTAGGAACATTCCAGATAGTTGGTGCCTCATCAGCCTGGGTCCTGCCATGAGGATGACCCAAACAGAGACCCCAGGTGACCCCAAATTGTTATGCAGCATGAACAAGAAATAAACTTTTAAGTCACTGAGATGTTGGCGTTATTTGTTACAGCAGCATAACCTAGTGTCTCAGTCGGTATATTAGTATTCCATGGGGTAATAGTATTAGTATTCCAAGGTGTAACAAATCACCGCAGACTTGATGGCTTAACACAATAAACATTTTTTCTCTTACAGTTCTGGAGGTCAGAAACCTGAGATTGGTTTCACTGGGCTGAAACTAAGGTGTTAGCAGGACCCTGCTCCTTCCGGAGGCTCTAGGGGAGAATCTGTTTTCTGGCCTTTTCCAGCTTCTAGAGCCATGTCCCTTTCATTCCTTGACTCGTGGAGCCTTCCTCTATCTTCAAAGCCATCAGCATAGGATCGTCAACTCTCTGCTTCATTATCACATCATCTTCTCCTCTTCTGTTTTTGTAGTCTCATGTCCCTCTGCTTCCCTCTTATAAGGATACTTGTGACTGCACTGGGGGCCCACCCAGATAATCCAGGATAATCTCCCCATTCCAAGAGCCTTAACTGAATTCCATCTGCAAAGCCTCTTTTGCCACAGAAGGTCACATTTCCAGGTCCCAGAGATCAGGAACTCATATATCTGGGGGCCACTATTCAGCCTAAAACGGTGGTTCCCCTAGAAGCAAGGATTCAAGTGAAAATAGTATATTTGGAAAATGATTCCAGGAAGAAGAGTGAAGAAACGAAGAAGCCAGGAATGGGTATGTTATTGAGACTGCTGCTGTGGGAAACTAGGCTCGATTCTACTGGAGAATTCTGGGAGAGAGTGTGGAACTGTGCAATAAAGGATTACCCTCACCCAAAGAGAGGTCTGGCCTTTACCTTTGGCTCCTGGTAGGTGACCTCTAAGCCATAGGAATGTTTTGCTTGATAAGAGTATCTTTGTTTGAAAACTAACACAACATTGTAAAGCAATTTACTCCAATAAAGATGTTATTAAAAAAAAAAAAAGAATATCTTTGTTTGGGACTTCCCTGATGGTGCAGTGGTTAAGGATCCTCCTTCCAATGCAGGGGACGCGGGTTCAATCCCTGGTCAGGGAACTAGATCCCACGTGCATGCTGCAACTAAGAGTTCGCATGACACAACTAAGGAGCTGGTGAGTCACAACTAAGGAGCCCACCTGGCGCAACCAAAAAAAAAAAAAAAACTGTATGAGGATAGACAGACAGGCTAATGAAGAGAATAGAGAGTCCCAAAACAGACCCACAAATATGCCTGACATTTAAAAAAAAAAAGAGAGAGTATCTTTGTTTACCTGGGGCCTTGGCGATGCCAGATAGCCCATGCTAACACTGTGATTTATGGTTGGAGCCTTGGGCCACACTAGATAGTAACAATGTTATTTATGATTGGGGCCTTGGACCACCCAGTATTAGCTCGACCTCTGGAGGGGCTGGAGACTGAGGTCAACCACATGGGTGGTCAACCATATCTATGTGACCAAGACCCAGCAAAAACTCTGGACATCAATGTTGGAGTGAGCTTCCTAGTTTGGTAGTATACCATGCGTGTTGTCACACATCACTGCTGGGAGAATTTATTACTGCACGCACAGCTCCACCAGATGGGAACAAGTGGATGCTTGCTCTTGGTGTCTCCTGGATCCTGCCCTATGCACCTCTTCCCTTGTCTAATTTTATTTTATTTATTTTATTTTATTTTATTTTAGGCTGCACCATGTGGCTTGTGGGATCTTAGTTCCCTGACCAGGGATTGAACCCGGGTCCTCAACAATGAAAGCACAGAGTCCTAACCACTGGACTGCTGGTGAGTTTCCCACCCTGCCTTGGCTGATTTTAATCCGTATTCTTTTCCTGTAATAAACCATTACCATGAGTATGAGAGCTTTTCAGTGAGAATTATTGAAACTGAGGGTAGTCTTGGGAACCACAAACTTGCTGTTGGTGGTAGAAGTGAGGGTGGTTTGGGGGACCCCAATATTTGCAGTTGGTGGTAGAAGTTTTAGAGTTGGGAACTCTTTTTTTTTGATAGGTAAGACGTGGATTTATTTAGAGAGAAACACACTCCACAGACAGAGTGTGGGCTATCCCAGAAGGTGAGAAAGGCACCAGGGTATGGGGTTTCAGTTTTTATACTGGTGGGTAATTTCATAGGCTAATGAGTGGGAGGAGTATTCCAGCTATTTCCGGAAGGGGCGGGGATTTCCAGGAATTGGGCCACCGCCCACTTTTTGATCCTCATGGTCACCTTAGAACTGTCATGGCGCCTGTGGGTGTGTTATTTAGCTTGCTGATGTGTTACAATGAGCATATGCTGAGGTTCAAGGTCTAGTGGAAGTCTTGTCCACCATCTTGGACCCATTTGGTTTTAATCCGTTTATGTCATGTCCTCAGGCTATATCATTCTTTCAAAGGTTTTGCCCTGCCCCCTTCCCTCCTGTTTCATTCCCCCCTCAGAGATTTTACTCCCATATTCTTAGGGGAAGCAGAAGGGCGATGGTCTGTCTTCTGTAACTGCTTCAAGGCTGAGTAGGGGCGTCGACCCTGCCTGTCAGGGAGTAAAAATCTAAGAGTTGGGAACTCTTAAACTTTGCAAGAATGCACCTCAGAGTTGCCCCACCTGAGATGTGATGGAGCTGGTGCATTTATCCTCCAAGTCTCATCTTTCATTGGCCGAGACTGCTCCTGAGGGCATTACTTGCATATGCTTTCTCCTGAGAAAAATCCCTCAGTCAGAAGGTTGCAGGTGCTGGCAGTACTGGCACAGCAAATGTCAGGGGGACATGGGCAGGACACCCACAGTGTGGGTGGGACACACAGCCTGTCCTGACTAATATTTGACATCTGTTGAGAGCTTTGTAAGTGCTAGACACTAGCATAAATAAAGTTCAAGCCCTTTATTTCCTTTTGGATCCTAAAGATACCCTATGGTCTGTTAATAAGCCCATCTTTCTGATGAGGAAACTGAGGCATGGAGAGGTTAGGTCACTCAAACAACGTGCATTAGCCTGCTTGGGCTGCCATAACAAAATACCATAGACTGGATGAGTTAAACAACAGAAATTTCTCATAGTTCTGGAGGCTAGAAGTCCAAGATCAAGTTGTTGGCTGATTTGGGTTCTGACGAGAGCTCTTTTCCTGGCTTGTAGATGACTACCTTCTTGCTGTATCCTCACATGGTGAGGAGAGAGAGCATTCTTCAGTCTCTTCTTAAAAGGGCACTAATCCTATTGTATCAGGCCTCCACCCTTAATGACCTCATTTCACCTTAATTATCTCCATAGAGACCTGGACTCCAGATACAGTCACATTGGTGATTGGGACTTTAACATATGCATGGTGGCAGAAGAACATTCAGTCCATAACACAGGATCACAGAGCTATTGAGTGCTGGAACTGATATTCAAACCCAAGCTCCTACCCACTGCTTCTTATAGCCAGTGGAGAAGCAGAAAGCTTGCAGAGGGGAAGGGAGAACAGATGAGGGAAGGCAGGTGGGGATCATGGGAGTGGCTTGATCTATATCCAGGAAGCCTGGGATTGTGGAAACTTGAACTTCAGCCTACTTGGGGCCAAGAGCACCCTAAGGTTTTGCAGCTTGAATAGTTATTTTAAACCCTAAATTGGACCTGGTCACTCCCTTGCTCAAAACCTTCCATTGGCTTCTCATCACTCTTTGAAAAAAATGTGGGCTCCTCCCCACGACCTATAAGCCCCTGTCACCTCCCTGCCCTCATCTCTTACCACTGTCCTTCTCCCTGACTTTACTCCAGCCCCCTTGATGTTTCTCAAACACACCAAGTGAGTGCCAGCCTCAGGGCCTTTGCATATGCTTTTACTGGCATTTGCAGGGCTTGCTCTCTCTCTTCACTCAGGTTTCTGATTGGGGCATAGACTGTTTCCTAATATTCCTTTTCCTTGTCTTTTTTTCTTACTTTTTTTTTTGTAAGCAATTATTTTTCATTGTGATAAAATATACGTAACATAAAATTTTAGTAAATGAAGTATTAGTACATTCACAATGTTGTACAACCATCACTACTGTCTAGTTCCAGAACTTTTTCATCACTCTCAATGGAAACTCCACACCCATTATGCAGTCGCTCCCCATACATCCCCCCCGCCCACTTTCCTTGTCTTCTGTATTAATAGAACGAGTCCATTTTTAAGCTAGGTGCACCTACATCCAAGAAAAAGAGTACATTTCCCAGCCTTCCTTGAAGCTATGGCCATGTGACTGCATTCTAACCAATGACACATGAGCAACCGTGATGTGTGCACCTTCTGGGCAACGCCCTTGAAGGGGAGGAGCAGAGCCTCCACCTGACCTTTCCCGCCCCACTGGCTGGAAGGTGGGTGTGGTGAGGAATCATCTTGGCCCACCTTACAGATGGTAGAACAAAAGACAAAAAGAACCTGAGTCTCCACCACAATGTTGCTAATCATTCCAGCCCTGGACCACTTATACTTAGATTATTAAGTGAATGCTAAATAAAGTTATCTCTTATTTGAGCCACTGTAATGCTGGGTTTCTGTTTCAGCAACCAAAATGATATTGTAACTAACAGAATTTGGTAATAGAATCTAAAATACGTGGCGTTTCCTTAGCAAGTGGGCAACTGGTGAAGATTCAGATATGACAGGCTGGGAAGCTGATGGCCTTTGTTATGCAGGGACAAAACATTTAGGAGGCCTGCTGCTATAGACTGAATGTGTGTGTCCCCCCAAATTCAGAGGTTGAAATCAAATCCTCAATGTGATGGTATTAGGAGGTGGGGCCTTTGGAAGGTGATTAAGTCCAGAGAGTGGAGCCCTCATGAATGGGATTAGTGCCCTCATGAAAAAGACCCCGGACAGCTCCTGGCCTCGTCTACCAAGTGAGGACACAGGGAGAAAACAGCCACCTATGAAGCCCTCACCAGACACCAGATCTGCCGGCACCTTGATCTTGGACTTCCAGCCTCCAGAACTGGGATAAATAAATATCTGTTGTTTATAAGCCATCCAGTCTGTGGGATTCTGTTACAGCAGCCCAAACAGACTAAGACACCTGCCATCTGTGCTATCCTTGAAGACAGCCTGTAGCTCTAGGGAGAGTGGTTGGCTTTCTGGAATACAAGCCATGCACCAGCTATGGCTACTATGTGAGTCAGAAATAACCTTGTGTGTCCTTTAAGCCATGGTAATGTTTCCCTTGCTATCCGTATCCACGCAGCTCCTGAGTTCAGATGGCAAGAGTCTGGATGGCAAGTTCAGATAGTCATGAATACTGCATTTTCCAAATAGCAAATGTTTGGACCGTGAAGGGTACCTGCACTGGGGGACCTTGTTGTTACAACAGCCTAACATTTGTCTTAACTGATACTCACCCATAAAATAAACTGCTTCCTTTATTGAGTATTGCAGGGATTCAGTGAGGGAATACACATAAAGCACCTAGCATGTGCCAGGCACATAATAGGTGCTCAATAAATGTTCATTGTTTCCCCCACCACCACCATCGCTGGTTTAGGGAAGGAGATGTTCCTTCCCAAACTACCGGGGAAGATGCTTTGGTATCTCTTTTGTTTCCAGACAAGAAGCCTTGTCGCCAGACTGGCTTCCTCGGCAGCCACAGCTCCCATCTGGCGAACCCTCTCCCCACATCTCTCTCTTTCTCTCTCTCTCTCTCTCATTCTGGTAACGCTGTTCCCTCCCTGTGCCCCTTCTTGCCTGGTTATTGCCTTTCAACCTGCCCTTCCTCCTTCCTTGAACTCCCCTCCACTAACACAGTAAGCACACGGGCTGCAGCACAGTTCAGGACCAGTTTCTCGCAAAACTTTTTATGAACCTCCCCTGACTACTAAGTGGTTAAAAATATCCACTCTGCCCAGGCAATTTTGCTAAGCTGGTGTGGGTGGGTAGGTGCGGGGGGCGGGGGTGAAGGGGGAGACACGGGAGAGCTCACAAATGAAGCAAATTGCTGAAAATCGGATTTTTACTGTCTTATCTAGGAGCCACATGAGAGGAGAAGAGATTTCAATTTCTGCCAGAACTTTCTCACATCCCCACATCTGGGGCAAGAAAGTGGCGGAGAGCAGGGGAGGAGCGAGTGAGAGAGAAGATGGGGAGCGAGAACAGAAGGAAAGATGGCGGCTCAGGAGGGAGGGATTGGGAAGAGATGGGGGAGGAAAAAATGAAGAGGAGGAAAGGAAAATTAGGGGCAGCACTGAGAAAGGCATGGGTGCCCCCAGGAGGTTTGGATGCCACAACTCCAGCCTGGGTACCTACAGGGGCTGGATCTCTTTCAAAGCCCCTTTGCTCACAGCGTTCAGTTTTAATTGCTCATCAAGCTGGTACAATAGGTAGGAACAAATCACCCATTTTACTGATAAGAAAACTCAGGCTTAGAGGAAGGAAGCCTTTGCTCAAGGTCTTAGAGCTAACTTATTCATCATGGGAATGACCAAGCGAGGGTCTAGGACAGGAGTGGGAAAACCTTTTCTGTAAAGGATCAGAGTAAATATTTTCAGCTTTGCAGGCTACACGATCTCTGTTGCAATGACTCAGCTCTGCCCTTGTATGGTGCCATAGACAACATGTAAAGGAACGGGCATCTTTGTGTGCCAATAAAACTTTATTTACAAAACCAAGTAGCCCACTGGATTTGGCCCGGGAGCCTTAGTTTGCAAACCTCCAATCTAGAACTGTACTGTCCAGTATGGTAGCCACTAGCTACATGTAGCTATTTATACTTAAATTCATTTGAATTAAACAAAATTAAACATCTAGTCCCTCAGTCATGCTAGCCATGATTCAAGAGCTCAACGTCTGCCTGTGGCCGTGGATGGTGGCTACTCTTGGATGGTCCAGAAAGTGACCATTTCCATCATCACAGAAAGTTCTATTGCACAGTGAGCGCTGCTCTAGAGCTTTTGTCTCTAGATCATGTTTTCTAGTAGTTAAAAAAAATGATATTTGGGTCTGTGGAAAAGCCTTTACACTTTCATTTATTCAATCAACAAACATTTGTCCACTGCTGTCTGGGTGCCACACCCTGCTGTGGGTGCTGGGGGCACAGAGAAGGCTGAGAAAGGCCCATTCCTGATTTACTCGTTGCTTTATTGTCTCTCTGAATTGCCCCTCCACCCACATATCTGTGTGGCTCCCTCTGATGCTTCATTCAGGTTTCTGCTCCCTTGTCACATCCTCCAGGAAGCCTTCCCTGATCACACCATCTAAAGAGAGAGTCTTTTCGTCATGCTCTTTACCCTGCCTGATTTCTCGTCACAGCTCTCTCTGACGCTATGGTATATATCCACTCATCTGCTTATTTGTTTTACCTCCTCCACCAAAATTGAAAGTCCATTAGGGCAGGGGTTTTGTTCTGCTTTCTCTTTAACAGGAAAGGTGGTTGTGAGTCCAGGCTTTCGAACTGACTGCCTGAGTTTGCGTACTTCCCTCCCCTCTTGCAGGCTGTGTGATGTTCAGCAAGATGCTGGGGCTTTGTCTGTAAAATGGAGATAATAATAGTATGTTGAATGGTGGCCCCCAAAAGATATGTCCATGTCCTAATACCTGGACCCTGTGAATGTGACCATATTTCGAAAAAGGATCTTTGCAGGGAATTCCCTGGCGGTCCAGTGGTTAGGACTCCGTGTTTTCAGTGCAGGGGGCATGGGTTCGATCTCTGGCATGCTGCATGGCGCAGCCAAAAAACAAAAAAAGATCTTTGCAGATGTAATTAAGTTAAGGATTCGAGATGAGGTCATCATCTTGGATTATCCGGACAGGCTCTAAATCCAATGACTTATAAAAGAAGAGAAAGGGAGACAGATAATGACATGATCCAACCCAGAAATGACACACATTAGTTCTGTTCAAAATTCATTGGCCAGAACTCATCATGTGGCCCCACTTAATTACAAGGGGGCCAGGAAATGTGATTCTGCCCGGAAATGGGGGGAACAAGAAATATTTGGAGAACAGCAGTCATGACTTAATCACATGGACATGGAGGGGTGGTCTGGAGAGAGATGGAGAGCCCCAGACCCAACATTTAGTGACTGGTTAGATAAGTAACCTATAAAGGAGGCTATAAAGGTGGGGATGGGGAACTCTAAGACTTTTCTGTGCATTGGTGTGATGGCTGCTACAGGCAGAGGACAGGCGACCCCAGACAAGGGCCAGGAACTAAGCGATAAGAGCAGGTGAATGTCCACATGGCCAGGCTGGAGATCTTCCCTTCAGTAGCCTGATATTCCGTCCTTCCCATAATCCCATTGCATTGGGTAGGCTCAGGCTAGGAAGACAGAATCCACTCTAGGTATTTCAACAGGAAGGGATTTAATGCTGGGAATCAGCCTGCAAACCTACTGGTAGGGATGGAGAAAGTCCCGCCAGCATCCAAGAGGGCAGAGTGTACAGGAACTATGGAGAATCATTGCTGATAATCTCAACTCCCAGCCCTCAACATCAAACTAGGAGATTTGCAGGAAGACGCCCAGAAGGTGCCAGCAAAGACCTCACAACTGTCATTTGCCAAGGCCTGAGTTGCTGCTAACCATGGACCGGAACAACGATGGCTCCTGTTTCTCTTCTGCCTGACAAATCTCGCATGAATGCCTCTTAATTGTAGGCTCCTCCCTAAAGCCCTGCTGACAACGGAGTTTCAGACATGTAGTTCCCAGAAGTGCAGAGTTGCTAGCAGACACTCCAGCACACCTAAAAAGGTGAAACGTGGAGATGGTGGCCAGAAGGATTCAGGGCAAGAAGTTGGAAGTGATCCTGAGCCATGGTGGGGACTGGACCCCACTCCAGACTTCCAAGACAGCCCTCTTATTTCATGAGGTTATTCCTTCCCAGGTGTTTCTTGGATTGAAGTCCTCCCTACAAAGCAATAAACATTAGGTGACAATGTAGAGCCCTGGTGATAAAATGGACGTTTAAAAGTAAAGAATGGTTACATGAAATTTCTAAAAATCTTAAAAAAAAAAAAAAAAAAAAAGGTAAAGAATGGGGACTTTCCTGGTGGTGCAGTGTTTAGGAATCTGCCTGCCAATGCAGGGGACAACGGGTTCAAGCCCCGGTCCAGGAAGATCCCACCTGCTGCAGAGCAACTAAGCCCGTGTGCCACACCTACTGAGCCTGCACTCTGGAACCCGTGAGCCAGAACTACTGAAGCCCACGCGCCTAGAGCCAGTGCTCCACAACAAAGAGAAGCCACCGCAATGAGAAGCCCATGCACCACAACGAAGAGTAGCCCTCGCTCGCCGCAACTAGAGAAAGCCTGCGCACAGCAACGAAGACCCAACGCAGCCAATAAATAAATAAATAAATAAGTAAAGAATGGAATAGTATTCAATGGTCAAAAGAAATGAGCTACAAGAGGACATGGAGGAAACTTAAATGCATGTTGTTAAGTGAAAGAAGCCAGTCCAAAAAGGCTACAGACTATGATTCCAACTATATGACATTCTGGAAAAGGCAAAGCAATAGAGGCAGTCAAAAGAACTACTGTTGCCAGGAGTTCGGGGGGAGGGGGGAAGGGGGGGAGCGGGAGGGGGAGGGGGGGAGGGATGAATAGCTGAAGCACAGGGGATTTTCAGGGCAGTGAAACTATTCTGTATGATACTGTAATGGTGATCTGTGAAATTGTGCAGTTGCCAAAACCCGTGGAACATGCAACACTGAGAGTGAACCCTAGTGTAAACTGTGGACCTTAGTTAGTAATACTGCATCAATACTGGTTCATCAGTTGTAACAAATGTACCAAACTAATGCAAGATGTTAATAATAGGAGAAATTGGCGAGGGGTGGGGGGATATAGAAAGTGTCTGCACTATCTGTACGATTGTTCTATAAATGTAAAACTGCTCTAAAAACGAAAATTTAGGGACTTCCCTGGTGGCGCAGTGGATAGGACCCCATGGTTCCAATGCAGGGGGCCCAGGTTTGATCCCTGGTCAGGGAACTAGATCCCAAATGTATGCCACAACTAAGAGTTTGCATGTGGCAACTAAGGAGCCCTCCTGCAGCAACTAAGACCTGGTGCAACCAAATAAATGAATAAATAAGTATTAAAAATAAATAAATTAATTAAATCTACAGATTTTAAAAAAATAAAGAGGGAGTTCCCTGGTGGCCTAGTGGTTAGGATTCCGGGCTTTCACTGCCATGGCCTGGGTTCAATTCCTGGTTGGGGAACTAAGATCCCACAAGCCGCAAGCCTTGGCAAAAAAAAAAAAGTGAAGAGTGGCTTCTTGGGGCTGGGTCATGCTCCAACGTGCAGGTGTTCTCTGATGAACAGGAGCTGATTGCTTGAGCTGCCAGGGGTATACTAGGCATTGAGCTTCCAGGCCCTATGACTGGCAGCCATGAACTTCTCACTTTGGGCAGTTGTGAAGACTAGCCTGGCCTGCTTCCTTTATCAACCTTGAAGGTCTGTCTCCAGGATCTGGGCTCCCTCGGCAAGAACTATCTTGGTTTCTCATAGATTAGTAAGCAAACTGGACCTCAGTTTCACCATCTATAAGTGGGGATATAATATGTAGTAGTCAGGACAGCCTAGGTTATGCTACATAACAAACAAGCCCAGATTGCTGAGCTAGAAGGGGCTGTGTTTCCAGGTTCCAGACACACTGCTTGTCAGTAATCAAGAAAATGTGACTTTCAAAAGACTATCAGTTATATGGCAGGCCCAGGTTTGCAGCAGGTCAGTGTGATGGGGCAGATATTTCTGAGTCTCCACTGCAGAAACAGCAGGCACAGAGATGCCGACACTTTTGTAAACACAGTTGCCTGCCCCCTGCCTGGAGCCAAACGAGGAGAAAGGACAGTTCCAAACCCAGCCTCTCCCAGCATCCACTCTCCCAGTCCCAGAGCAAGCCATATTCTGTCTTTCTCTCCTCTCTGCCCCACATTCCTTCAGAGCTGGAGGTTAATAAACTCATCACTGATGAGCAGGGAACACATCTACAGAGGTTTTAATTACAGCAGAAAATTGGCCCAATTGGTACTTAATGTAGAGTAAGTATCGAGTTAACTGGTCAGGACAGGAGTTGCTGAGGTTTGCGTGAAGGTGTCCTGAGCCCTGCTTGGCTAGTTTTCCCTGGGAATCTCCAAGGGCGGGTGGGGGGCATGGTTCTGGTTCTCTTGGGACTGCAGGGGGACCTCAGAGACCCTGGAAGAGGAAAGGAAGCCGGCTGGGGTGAAGAGGTGAAAAGACATTTCTGAAACCTCAGCTCAGAGCTCTGCTCTCTAGCCTCGGAATTTTTCTCCCCTGTAATATCTGATCGCCAGCTCTTACAGGCAGCAGTGGATGAAAGGTTGGGGCTCCCACAATGAGGGTGTAGGAGGAGCTGGGGAATGGGGTGGAGGTCTGCGAGGATTGGTCCCTCAGAAGGTCAAGGCTGAGCTGAATGAATTAAACTTTCTAAGTGAGGATTGGGGGAGGAGAAATTTCCTTGGTCCTCTCATCCAGCCTCCTGTGTCTCCCCAGAGGATGTGATAAATGGAAACCTTCTAGGAGAGCCAGTGCTCAAGAGACAACGAAATGAAAAGCCCCAAACAATCAGAGGAAACAGGATAGGAGAAACCAACCCCACCCAGGATCCACCGCAGTTTATGAATTTTCCATACATTCCAGGCCTCCAGAATGACTCTGTCTCACCCAGAGAGACAGTTTAGAAGTAAGAGCAGAGCCCCTGGAGTCAGACTGCCTAGACGCTATCTCTGAAAACTTCACTTACTAGCTGGGTGACTGAGGGCAAGTGACTTAACCTGTGTCTCAGTTTTCTCATCTGTAAAATGGGGATGTAATTTTGAATGGTTAGTAGAGACTAAGTTAGGCTGCAAAAACAAAGAAACCCAACGTCTCAGTGGCTGAAAAATCACAAAGTTTATTTCTCACTCATGTTTCATGTCTGTTTTGGGTCATTAGGGGGAGGCTTTGCTCATCATAGTCACTAGTGGAGCATTCACATTCTGGAACACTCTGGAACATCGTTGGCTGTCACACCAGAAGGAAATACTAAGAGTTTTGGAAGTTCATGCACAGGCAATTAGATGCTCTAGAGGGAATGATTCGTGTCAGTTTCACTGTAGCTCATTGGTTAGAACTAGTCACATGACCTCACCCACAAGGTGGTCAGGAACACAATTCTTGGCCAGCAGCACTGGTTGTTGTGAGTTAATGAGTGCAAGGTGCTTAGGTCAGTGTCTGGCATGAAGTGAGCACTCTTTACGTGTTCTCTATTTTGAGTTTCATTGGCAAAAGGGATCCCACTCAGGTGCCTGATGTCTCTCTGACGCTGGTTGAGCAGGACCAAGATGGACCAGTGGCTGGAAGCCTGGAAGGTGTGCTCCAGGTCTGCACCAGCTGTGTGCCAGGGAAGTCCAACCACTGAGGTCCAGGTCAGGGCACACTCGTGCCTGACCCTGAACTCGGACAAAACCACAGAGCTACATCATGTATTCCGGGGTGGGAAATGTGAACTGAAGCCTGCCCAGACTCTCCAGCCCCTGGGCCAACAGGCCACCCCCGACCCCTCCAGGGACCCACCTTACCCCCAACAACATCCTTGCCACCTGGGCAAGGGCAAGTGCAAATGCTCATCTCGGCTCCAGCCTGCAGCCCCGGACCTCCAGGAGGTAGGAGCCCGCCATACCCCTCATTGTCCTTCAGGTATCTGCCGGTTGATATCCTTTTCTCTCTCTCTCTCTTTTTTTTTTAATACATTTTATTTATTTATTTATTTATTTATTTATGGCTGCATTGGGTCTTCGTTGCTGGGTGCAGGCTTTCTCTAGTTGCAGTGAGCGGGGGCTACTCTTCGTTGCGGTGTGCGGGCTTCTCATTGCGGTGGCTTCCCTTGTTGCGGAGCACGGACTCTAGGCACGTGGGCTTCAGTAGTTGTGGCTTGTGAGCTCTAGGGCGCAGGCTCAGTAGTTGTGGTGCACGGGCTTAGTCACTCCACAGCATGTGGGATCTTCCCAGACCAGGGCTTGAACCCTTGTCCCCTGCATTGGCAGGTGGATTCTTAACCACTGCGCCACCAGGGAAGCCCTGCATCGGGTCTTGTTTGTGGCACATGGGATCTTCGTTGCAGCATGCAGGCTCTAGAGTGCAGGAGCTTAGTTGCCCCGTGGCATGTGGGATCTTAGTTCCCCGACCAGGGATTGAACCCATGTCCCCTGCATTGGAAGGTGGATTCTTAACCATTGGACCACCAGAGAAGTCCCCTGATATCCTTATCTCCTGACTAACTCGGAACCAGGCCCTTTCACTCACGCAGGTGTCGACCCAAACAGAGGAGGTGACAAATAACAGGTGAGGAAACAGGCCCTGAGCGATGGTCACCTGCTCAGGGTCTCCCAGCAGAAAGTGATGGAGGCAGAATTCAAATCCAGGCTGCTCTGTCTTCAGAGCTTGTAAAAATGTCACCGGGCTGCCTCTCTGAGGCTGCCCCTGTGCCCCCGACTAGCTCACCACATGTCCCACCAGCCTCCCACGAGCAAACTTCCCCCTCGACTCAGCCCACGAGAGCAGGCAGCCCTGAAGAGCTCCTGGCGTTCCTATCACCCAACTGGAGCTCTCTTCCAAGGTGGCAGCTGAGGCCTCCCAGGCACCCAGGGAGCCCCCTGAATGATCAGCATCGCCCAAGGGCCTGAAAAGCACTGGCAACTCCATTGAAAGCTCAGGTGCCCTCCACGGACAAAGCCTAATTATCCCAGCAGAGCCCAGCCAGGCCCCACACGAGGCGGCTTCCTCCAGGAGCTTTGGCTTCAAGGACGAAGCAAAGCAGTGCAGCTTGCCAGCTCCCAAATCCTCATCCAGCCCCGATGGGGACGGTGGGAGGCCACGACTGGCCTGGCCAGGAGATGCCATTTACCCGGGTTTTGTAGCCAAATCCATTGGTGGATTTCCAGACAGGGGAGAGAAATGGGCAGTGTCCTGGCATGCTGGCAGGCAGAGGGGAAGAAGTGCCAGCCTGCCCTTCTCAGGGGCATGTCCCGGGGTTCACACCACACTGCCCCTCTTGTGTTACAGGGGAAGCGAGTAGCCCACCCCCCCAAAGCGTACCAGGTTCCCAGCCTTCATTCCTGCGAGCTAAACCCTGCCTGGAGCCTCCCTGCCCAGAAAGGGCAGGAAAGGAGAGTAAAGGAGGATTTAGAGACCCGCCCGCCTGCTGAGAGATTAGATGAGAGCAGTATACAGAGGGCTGGATGAAGATCTGTGACCCTGAGAGGTGATTAACAGGCTTGCAGGGGTTGGGCCAGAGCCCCCCCACGCCACCCCGTCCTCAGCAGCCCCCCCGAAACTGGGGCTGGAGCCCTAGCTCCCTCTGACTCCTCCACACCAGCCCTGTGCGTTCAGAATCTGGGTCCTCCATCCAGCCACTCCCCCAGGGAGTCTGGAGGGACCACTGGAATAGTCGCTATCATTTACTGAGCGCTTGCTGTGTGCCGCTGGCTGTCAAAAGCTATAGTTAGCTTCTCAGCTCTGATGACAATTCTGGGAGGCAGTCACTATCATGGGGTCTACCTTTCAGATGGAGAAACTGAGGCACAGAAAAGTGAAGGAGCTTGTCCAAGGTCACATCACAAGTAAATGATGAACCTGGGATTCAAATCCGGGCCTTTGGGGGACAAAGCTTGGGCCCCCACCCTTCTGGACGACAGTTTCTTTTGCTTTCTCCCCACCCCCTGATCTGCCCAGACTCCTAGGCAAGGTAACACCAATAACACCACCATATTGTCCCCAGTCCTTTTACTGGCACCTTTAACCATCTGGAACTCAGCTGAGCATCTAAATGCAAGGAAAAAGTATCTATGCAATGAAGCACATACCACAAAGTCCATGCATCAACCAAAGCACATGACTCAGAAGGTCTATAAGCTCCAAGAAGATGGGGATCCCATTAATCGTTTCTTGAGAATCATAAGGTCTGGCATGTGGTGGGTGGTCAATATATTTTTGTGGAGTTGAATTGAACTGATGGTTGTGGCCCTGACTTATAGCCTATTTACTCATAATTTAGACACAATAATAACTACTGTAATAATTGGTTATGTTAAATGAGCATAGGAAGCTACTCAAGGTGGACAAACCAACAGTGATGAAAGCAAGAGATGGGAGAAATCCTGCCTCTACCACTCACTAGCTGTGCCTGGATTCCTCCTTCTGTAAGATGGCTTATTATGAGGGTTACAAAAAATTATGTTTGTCAAGCATCTAGCATGGTGCCTATGCTCAAAAATCTTGAACATTAACTTGAATTTTTGAGGAGACCAATGGAAAAACTATAAAAACCGACATAAGATCTCAAAAAGCATGGCAGCCTAGCAACAAACTTGTGAGGTTTGAGAACAGAATGAGACCAGAACTTGTTTCCACCACAAAAAGGAGGGCTGAGATCCCGTTATCTGTAGAAAGTCTGAATGGGTATTTGAAAAACTACCTATAACATTGCTATATGTAATAAGAGCTAACATCTATCAACTCCTGGGCATTTGTAACTCCCAGCAATCCAATGAAGCGTGTACTATGATAACCCCATATATACAGGAGGAAATAGAAGCTCAGAGAAGTTAAGAAACTTGCCCAAGATCACACAGCATGTAGTGATCAGGCTGGGACTCAGGCCCGGCTCTGTCTGACCCAAAGTCCTGTCCTGAGAAAGATTAGAAGGATAAACACCTAAAGATCAACAGTGATTTCCTCAAGGCCATAAATGTGGGCAAAACTTATTGTCTTCTGGTACACACTGAGTGTGTTTCCTGCCTGTAATAAGAAAAAAAAAAGGGACTTCCCTGGTGGCGCAGTAGTTAGGTCTCCGTGCTCCCAACGCCAGGGACCCGGGTTCACTCCCCAGTCAGGGAACTAGATCCCACATGCATGCTGCAACTAAGAGTTTGCATGCCACAACTAAGGAGCCAGCAAGCCTCAACTAAGCAGCCCACCTGCCGCAACTAAGACCCGGTGCAAACAAATAAATAAATATTTTTTAAAAATAAAATAAAATAAAAAAATAAAATTACAGTGGAACTTAAAAAAAAAAAACGCTAAATATTTAAAAAGTCTCCCTAAATATAGGTAAGAGGAAAGCTCAAGAGGAAGAAGTCTTTTTGGTAAGGGTCCCCATGGGAAGCAAACTCTGCAGTTTAGGTACATGGCTTGAGGTCTGTTATAAAGATTAAGGAAGCTGTAGGAAAAGCCCCTCCATGCAACCTGGGGCCCTGTGAGGTTGGGGAGCCATCACCACCCCTGGGAGCAGTGGTTCTGGTCAGGGGAGTGACCAGTTTGCAGGACAGGCTCAGAGCTGACTCCACTCCCCTCCCCTCCTCCATCGCCTACCAGTGCCTCCTGGTGGCTGAACCCACTGGAAGCCAGAGGACCAGGGAGCCCCCGATCCACCCCAGCACCCCAAGCCGGATGGAGGAGGGTGAAAGTGGGTCTTGAAGGCCACACGGAATCTACCTTATCCTACCCCGCAGCCCCCGTGGGTTGTAAAAGAGGGAGGGACAGAATCAGAAAGCCATCGTGACTTTTGGGGACATACGTCCTGAAGCAGCTGTGACTCTCTTAATGTATACAGGAAGTGGGAAGAAAGGAGGCAGAGGGCAGGCAGCCCTTCTCTCTACCCTCACTGGGGAGCCACGGGCCCATATTACAGCTGAAGGATTGGGTGGTTCGAGGGTCCAGGATTACTGGGAGTCTGGAGAATGCCCTCATCTTCAAGGGAGCTCAAAAAATCAGTTCCCTAATCCATGAAATGGGTATGATCATGGCTCTCCCACAAAGCCGCCATGAGGATTACATACATCATTACACGTAAAAGTGATTGTCCCAGGACCTGGAACATAAAAACAGTAATAGATGTATTGAGTGACAGTTGTGTGCTAGAAGTTGTTGAATCGCTTTTCGCGTGTTAATCCATTTAAGTCCTCACAATAACGCTATAAAGTAGGAATTATAGATTCGGTTTTGTGAAAGAGGAAACAGAAAGGTTAAGGAATGAGCTGAGGCCACACAGTGAGGCTGCTGGACCCTTGACCTTGCTTCTGACTCCAAATGCAGTGCTCTTTCTACCCGCCACCCCACACCTCCCGGGGAAAAAAATGAGTGAAAAAACGGGAAAAGTCAGAGCTGGAGAAAGACTATATTTTCTCGGGCTTTTCTGGGACCTAGGAGGGGGCTGGTGTAACCCAGGGAGAGATGTATGCCTCCCTCTCCTTTCTTAACCGCTGTCTGTGTTCCACTCAGACCCTCCTCTCCAAATCAGGGGGAGGTTTGTGGCAAAGCTTATGGGAGAAGCATCTTTTTCAAGATCAGAAGAAGGGGGTTCCCCCTCTCCACACTCCCATTTCACTTTTAAGGGGGAAAAGCTCCCCACGCAACAAGGCAGAGCAGTGGGTTCCTGGGGCCTCTCGGGCCCTGTTGCCATAGCAACCAGATTCAGTAGCAGTTTCTGGTACAGGAATTGCCTGGACCCACAGCTTGGGCTGGAAGAGGTTGAGGGGTAGAAAAGAGACCTCAAGAGCATCCTCTTGCATTCAGACTGGACCACCCATTCCCCAGGGCCACTGGAGACTAGAGGGTCCAAGTCCCAGGACATGGGGGAGGGGCGCTCCCACCCTTGGACCTCCCTCCCGTATCTGGGGCCACTGCTTAAATTTTCCTTTTGTCCACACTAGAAGGCTGTTGCGAAATGTCTGAGGAGGGAAGTGTCAGGATTCACCCAGCGTATGGGTCACATATAGCTCTAGGGGACGTTTTTCTTCTCTGTTTTCCTTCCCCCCACCCCCTTTGAATGAGGTATAATTTGCATACGGTAAAGTGCTCAGATTTTAAGTTTCAGCTCAGTGAAATTTACACATGTATATACCTGTGTATCTGCCACCCAGATCAGGTTCATCCTTCCAGAAAGTTCCCTCATGCCCTTTCCTGGAAGTCAATATTCCCCAATCTGACTCTGTCATCACAGATTAGTTTTGCCTGTCCTTGAACTTCATATAAATGGAGCCATACCATGTGTCCTCTTCTTTGTCTGGTGTCTTTCATGTTACATTAAACCTGTGGGAATCATTCTTGCTGTTGCAAGTGTTATTAGACTGATCTTTTTCTTTGTTGTGTAGTATTCCATTGTAGGAATTACTCACAATTTGTTTATTTACTCTACTGTTGATGGATGTTTGAATTGTTTGCAGGTGTGTGTGTAGTTTTAGGAAATACTGCTGGTTTTCCAAAGTGGCTGTATCATTTTACATTCCCACCAGCAGTGTATAAAAGTTCCAATTGCTCCACATCCTGTCAACACTTAGTATCAGCAGTCTTTCATTTTAGCCATTCTGGTGAGTGTGATATTTCCTTGTGGTTTTATTTACATTTCTGTGATGACTGATGACACTGAGCACTTTTCCATGTGTTTATTGGCCATTTTGATAACTGTCCAAGTCTTCCATCATTTTATCAATTTGGTTGTCTTTTTCTTATTGATTTGTATGTGCTCTTTATATATTCTGGATATGAGTCCTTTGTCAGATATACCTATGGCAAATATCTTCCTTCTGGGGGAATATGTCCTACTCCAAATATTCTCCCCAGGTTTTGGGCTGGGAGTGACCACAAGAGCAAATAGCCACAGATTATCCTTTTCTGGTTCCATCCTCATGAAGAAGGCAGGTGCTCTGGTTTATTGAATACCTGAGACATGTCAAGGACTTTACATCTGTCTTACCCTTACACAGTCACTATATTCTTATTTAACTCACTTATTCAACACATATTTGAAAATCTAGTAGATGCCAGATATTGTGGGACACACTGAGAACAAGAGTCAGGGTCTAAAAAGAGATTGTGTTCCAGTGGGAAGTGGTAAGGCAGACTGTAAACATGAAAACACAAAAACAAGGCAATATCAGAGGGTGGAGAGTGCTGGAAAAGTGGTGGATGGAGAGCGACTGGAGGTGGTGGGGAAGATCCCATGGAGGTGACACGGGGCTGGGGCTTGAAGAAGGAGGCGGAACCAGCCATGTGAGATCTAGGGGGAAGGGTGTTCCCAGAGGGGGGAACAGCTGGTGCAGAGGCTCAGTGGAGTAAGCAATGGGAGAGGGATCCAGAAAAGGCTGAGTGAGGGATTTGGATTGAATCTAAGAGTCATGGAAATGGACTGCAGCGTCCTGAATATTCAGTCCTGATGGGGTGAAGGCAGAAGCAGGGAGTCCAAGGCAGAGGCAACCACGATAATCCAAGTAATCCTGATGGGGGCAGGACCAGGGTGGGGGCCACAGAAGTGGGAAGAAGTGGGTGAATTCAGGTTCTATTTGAAGATGGTTATTATCATCCTCAACTTAGAGGGAACAGAATCTCAGAGAGGTTAAGTGACTTGCCCAAGGTCACACAGCTCAGAAATGGGGAATGGGCAAGAACATCCAAGTCTGACTTTCCAATTATATGAAAGATGTCAGGTTGTGGGCAGTGTGACCTCAGGTCACCTAGAGAGGTGGGGATCCAGGGTGCTGGTGGGGTACTAGGAGGAGGGGTCCTCAGACCCAGAAAATCCACCTGTCCTTATGTTGGTCCCTACTTGCCCCTGGACTGCAGGGCTGGCAAGTGACAAGCTGCAAATTGAACTGAGACCCAGTGGGGAGACATATCAGAGGTGTCCCAAACTAGCCTGGACCCCGTATACCCAGTGTAGTGTAGCCCATTCAGAGAGATGATAGGGGCCATGGGACCTCAGGAGAGCCTGGAAGCCCTGGCTGGTCCTTGAGTGGGAAGGGATGGGGGGTGGGGGTGGGCTTAGGACCTGAGGCTGCACCACCTTCATTATCCCAGATTTATGTGTATAATTCCCCCACCCCCAATAGCTCCAGCATTTCCTCTGGCTGCAAACTCAACTCCCCCGGAAGCAGCCGCGGAGCCGCCAGCCACCGGGCCATTAGCAAGCAGGGAAGGGGTGGGGGGGGGGGGTAGCAATCAGCAGGGGGGCACCGGGAGAGGAAGAGAGAGGAGGAGGTAGGTGGGAACTGGAAAGGATGGGAGGGAGGTGGCAAGATGGAAGAGAACAGGGGAAGGAAACAGGGCCAGGAGGGGAGGAGGAGCCACGGCGGGTTCTCCGAGGCGTGCATGTGTCCCAGACGATTTGGTTGGCTTGGCCGCAGAGAGCGGGCTCCAGGGGCAACCGAGGGTCTCCTGAGCCCTTTCTGGCCAATGCCAAGGCCGATGAGGAACTCTGTTGGGCTCCCTCAGTCCAGGAGTTACTAGAAACCCAGGAGCCCCTTCTTCTGGGAACCAAAGCCCGAGGCCACCTGCCGGGTCCCCGGTGTCCCCCATGACCGAGCGAGCCCACCTGCGGGGGCTGCCCCTCAGAGCCCCGGGATTTGGGGGTGGGGGGGTGGGACGGTCCCAACTGCAGGGCTCTCGGTCCGGAGCGATGACTACCGGCCACCCCCGGGATGACCCCCTCCGCTCTGCAAGTCCCTCCCGGCCCTCGAGCCCCTGGGTGGGGGAGCGCGCGAGGCCCCTCTATGCCGGGGAAAATCAATGCCGCGCTAATGTAAGATTTCCAGGCGGGGGGTCGGGGGGGAGCGCTTCATAAAAGATGTATTGTTTCGATTGCACGCTCGCTGCTCCATCCTGCAAGATGGCGGCGGCCCCAGCGGCGGGCGCGGAGCCGAGCCAGTCGGGCCGGGGAGGGGGAAGTGCGGCCCTCTCTCCTGCTGGGGAATGTGGGAAGAGAGGCTGGGGTGAAGGAAGGAAGGGGAGAGAGAGAAAGAGGGAGGGAAGAGGGGGCTGGGAGAACTAAGGGGAGGCGGGAGCCAGTCAGAGGGAGGAGGGCTGGCTGGGTGGGGGTGGTGATGGCTGGGAACCCGGAAGAGGCAAGAGAAAGGGAGCCCAACGAGGTGGCACCTAGGGAGGCAGGAGAGCAAGCCAGGGATAGGGGGTACACGGAGGACAGGGGGTCCAGGAAGGGAGGCGGGCTGGAGTGGGAGGGGCGAGGGAAGGAGGGAGAGAAGGAAAATGGGAGAAAAAGGCAGTCGGGGAGCCCGGACAGCAGGGAAGGGACCCCCCCGGGACCCCCCAACCCCCACCCGCCCCCACCCCCACCCCCACCCCCACCCCCAAGTAGTTGCCGGGCTCCACCCCGCCCTCCAGCCCCGCCCCCTCGCTGGCTCTTTCCTGGTTCCGGTGCACATACACCCCCCCACGCGCCACCCCCCGTGGACATGAGCCAAGGAGCTCCCCCATGGAGGTGGCTGCACCCCATTGGCCTGGTTCCCTACCCTCCATCCTGTCCTGGCACCAGGGGTGCCAAACTGAGAGGGGACAAACCTCCTCCATCCGTCTCTCTCTGGGCACCCTGCCCTGCCCAGGGGCTGGCATGGGCCAATATCCCCAGTGTCCCCCAACTCAGGGCCTCCAGGGTTGACCCCAAAGAGCCCCCCTTTCCTTAGCAGGATGTTTGGGTACATCTACAAATGTCCTACCTTCTGGAGAGGCATGCCGAGGTTCCAGAGAGGGGAAACTGAGGCGGAAGAGAGCCAAGAACACTATAGATCTCCTTACCCCCCAAGGGTCTCACCCTCAGTGCCCCCTCCTCCTGGCCTACTCCCCATCCTCCCTGGCAAGCACGATGAGAGTTTCATCGCCCCCTCCCCCCATTCCAACCTTCCTGCTTCACCGTAGGGGAGCTCTCAAACGCCTGAAAATATCTTTAAATTAGGAAAAAGAGCTAAGCCGCCAGGGTCCTTTGGTCTATTAAAGGAGGAGCAGAGGCCACTGGCGCCACCACCCCCCTTTACTCTGGTTTTGCATTTGAAGCCCAGACGGCAGATCCAACTGGAACAATGGTGGGGCCTGCCCAGCCGGCCCCAGGTCCTTCCTTTTCAGTGTCCCTGTGCCCCCTGCCAGGTGTGCCAAAATTAGGATGGCTCCCTTCTCCGGCCCTTTTCATCCCCCCTCTCCCCCACCCCCCTCTCCGTGCTCCCGGGACTTCCGAGTCGCTAATGAAGCTCTTGCCGCTGCCTTTTCTTTAAGCAGAGCCTGCCTGGGGGAACCCGAGTCAGGGCCGTGCATGGAAATCCGCCCTTGAAGAACTGCCCCCAGGGATGGATTCAGGTGCCATGTTCTGTGAGGGTCTTCGTACAGGACCCTCCCTTCCCCACTCCCTGCTCCTCCAGTCCCTCTAGGTCCTGGTGACATCCACCTCCTCCAGGCAGCCCTCCCAGCCTGCTGGCACTTGCTCCCTACTGTTTCCCATGGGGTTGGGCAATGGAGTCAAGCTGCCTGGGTTCAGATCCAGGCCTCGCCTCTTTCTGGCCATATGTCTCCCAGGGCAGATTGGTTAACTGCTCAGAGCCTCCGTTTCCCCATCTGTCAAGTGAGGATAATTATGAAAATCTATGTCATGAGACTTTTATGATGCTGAAAGGTCATACGTGCAGAGTGGGTACAAGAATCCCTAGGCCTGTTGCTGCAGCCACACCAGCCCCTCACTGAACCCCAAACACACCTAGCATGCTCCTACCTCTGGGCTTCCACTGGCTGTTCCTTCTAGATATCCATCCCCACAGCTCCCTCCTCCCTTTAGTCACATCTCTGCTAGCATGTCACCTCCTCAGAATGACCTTCCCTAGCCACTTAGCCATCACCAAGTTGTTTACCATCACCTGTTTTATCGCTACCTGACATTATATTACTTAGCTTAGTCTCTGGAACCCAAGGGCCTTGGTTCAAATCCTGGCTTCACAGTTACTGGCTGTGTGACCTTAGGCATGTTATTTAACTTCTCTGAGCCTCAGTTCCCTCATTTATTTGATGGGGATAGTAATAAAACCTGCCTCATACAGCTGTTGGGATGGATAAGCAACTTGGTAAATGGAAAACCTTCAGAAAAGTGCCTGGCCCACACTAGGTGTTATTCCCAAAACTAATATTGTTTTTATTATTTCTGGGTACCCTCTCTCCTTCCTTCTCATCCTCACCCCCGACTAGAATGTAAGCCCTTCTGAGGGCTAATACTTCAGGGGGCAGTATTTGTTTTATTCACTGCTGTATTCTCAGTGCCCAAATGGCCTGGTACATAATAGATGCGCAATAATTGTTTGTTAAATGAATGAATAAATGAGGTTCTACTGGACCTGTCCGAGCCTCAGTTTTCTCATCTATAAAATGGGATGATAAAAGCATGTACTTCACAGATGTTGAGGATTCCATGAAATAAGTGCTACTGTTACTATTTTTAGCAATAATTCACAGTGAGTCTACAACATAATGCCTAGTACTTAGAGGGTATGCAATATAATTGATCTAGATCTAGAGGCAAGGAGAATTGTGGGGGACACATTTTATTACCTCCAACACTCTTGCTTTCTTCCTTTGCTAACAGAGCATTCGCTAGTTGATTGACTATCTGCCTTGCTCTATACTTGCCACCCAGCCTCCCTTGCTTCTCACTGGCCAGAAGTGTGGCTGAATGACACATTTCTGGCCAATGAGACCCAAGCAGAAGTTGGCTGGGGGGTTCAGGGAAGGGTGAGCATGTTATTTGAGCCTCAGTTGCTTTATCTATAAAATGGGGATAAAAACAGCAATTGGCTGGGGTGAGGATCACACAACTGATATAGAGGGATATCTAGGTGACCATGATGCTGGCCTTGATGCCATCTAGCTGCTGGCTTCCAACAGCACCAGACACCAAAATCCAGATTGTTTGGTGAGGAAAAAGCAACCTTTTTGTTTAAGCCACTGCAGCTCAGGTATTTTGATACTTGCAGCCCAATGCATTCCCAAATGATAATATTGAATTTTTCTGGATCTCCAAAAATGCTCAGGATGGGGTAGATGTTTATTAACATTTTTTTACGTTAACAAAGTATAGATTGAGGCTCAGGCGCGGCAACATAAAAAAAAAATGGGAAAGTGGATGCATTTAACTGGATGCATTTAACTTCCTGTACAGCCCAGGAAGAGGTGACAAGAGACAGTCTATAAGGGAGGGAGAGTGTTACAAGGTGAATTGTGTCCCCCCAAAAAAGATATGTTGAGGTCCTAACCACCAGTACCTCAGAATGTGACTTTATTTGGAAAGAGGGTTGTTACTGATGTATTTAGTTAAGATGACATCATACTGGAGGGTGGGACCTTAACCCAGTATGACTGGATTATAAATTCAGGGAATTCCCTGGCAGTCCAGTGGTTAGGACTCTGTGCTCTCACCACCAAGGGCTCGGGTTCGATCCCTGGCTGGGGAACTAAAATCCCACAAGATGCGCGGTGCGGCCAATAAATAAATAAATTATTCTAAGAAAAGAGATACAGATACACAACAGGAGAACGCCACGTGGTGATGGAGACGGACTGTAGTGATGCGTCTACAAGCCAGGGAACACCAAGGATGGCTGGCAACCACCACAAGCTGGCAGAGGCAGGGAAGGATCCTCCCCTAGAAACTTCAGAGGGAGTGGAGCTCTGCCGACACCTTGATTTCAGACTTCTGGCCTCCAGAACTGTGAGACAGTACATTTCCATTGCTTTAAACTCCCAGTTTGTGGTACTTTGTGATGGCAGCCCTAGGAAATGAATGCAAGAGTCGAAAACAGCAGGACACAATGCAAGAGGCTCACTCAGGCTTTCAGCTCCATGACTTGGAGCAAATTGTTTGCCCACTCCTGGGTATGTTTAGCACTCTCTGCAGGCCCAGGGCACAAAGATGGATAACAAGGGTCCTCCGTCCATGGGCATGGCATCACTCCACATGCTGCAAAGTCCTTCCAGCCTTCCAGAATCTCCCCAGGCAGAATTAACACATCCCAGGGTGCCCTCAGTGCAGGTTTAGGTGGCTGCTGTCATTCCTGTGGATTTAAGATTATCGATGCCTTTGTCTCCCCAGCAAGTCAGGAACCTCCCTGAGGGCAAGAAATGGCCCTTTCATCAGTGCAGCCCAGCATGACAGAACCATCTTCTGGACAAAACCAAGGGGTGTAGAACTTCCCTAGCGGTCCAGTGGCTAAGACTCCGTGCTCCCAATGCAGGGGTTCAATCCCTGGTGGGGGAACTAAGATCCTGCATGCTGCACAATGCGGACAAAAAAAAGAAAGAAAAAAAAAAACCCAAGGGGTGTAAACCCACTTAGGTGTCTGGGCACTCAGAAATGCCCTTCTGGTTGAAAGCAAGAGAATTCACACATGGGTCTCAATGAAGACCCCAATGCTGGTGTTGAAAATGCCTGGGTCCAAATCCCAGTCCTACCTGGGACTGGCTGAGTCACCTGTAGGTAAATGGCTTTGTTGCTCTGTGCCTTAGTTTCTCTAACTGTAAAATGAGGAACAATGGCAGTCCTACTTGGTAGGGCCATTTCAAGGATTAAGTCTTTTTTTAAAATTTTTATTAGAGTATAGTTGCTTTACAATGTTGTGTTAATTTCCACTGTACAGCCAAGTGAATGAGTTATATATATAGCCACTCTTTTTTAGATTCTTTTCCCATATAGGTCATTGTAGAGTATTAAGTAGAGTTCCCTATGCTATATAGTAGGTCCTTATTAGTTACCTATTTTATATGCAGTAGTGTGTATATGAAGGATTAAGTTTTTAATCCATTTTGAGTTCATTTTTACCAGTGATGTAAGAGAAGGGTCTAGTTTCATTCTTTTGCATGTGAATATCCTATTTTCCCAGCACCATTTATTGAAGAGACTGTCTTTTCTGCACTGACTCTTCTTGGCTCCCTTATCAAATAGTAGTTGACCACATATGCATGGGTTTATTTCTGGGCTCTCAATTCTGTTCCATTGGTCCATGTGTCTTTTTTTAATGCCAGGACCATACTGTTTTGATTCCTGTTGCTTTGTAATATAGTTTGAAATCAGGACATGTGATACCTCTGGCTTTGTTCTTTCTCAGGATTTCTCTGGCTCATTTCAAGGATTAAATGAGATCATGCCTATCAGATACTCAGAAGTCATATGCACAGTAAGCGCTTAATGAGTATTGGTCCCATGCATGGGTGGACAGCGTTGGCTGAGTGCATGCATGGAGGAAGATGTGAGGCCAGCAAGCTGCCCCCAGGGCCAGAAGGTCAGCACTGGTGGACTAAGAACTCTCCCCTTATATCATTCCCTTCCTTATGTAGGTACGGGAAGGGAAAAGGGCTGACTGGGGGGATATGAGAGACCCAGGATAGCCTGACTTGACACTTAACTTAACTCCATCATTACTGAGCACCCACTGTGTTCCAGGATCTGATTTATAATACAAAAGCCTCTCTGGCTGTAGCAAATCAGCTGGATGGAGACTGGTGGGGAGGAGAGGCTTTGATGAAAGTGAGAGACAAGGATAGCTTGGCATGAGCTGGTGGCAGTGCGGGTGGAGAAAGGTCTATGGATTCAAGATAGATTTTGGAGTTGGAGTTGACAGAGTTTGCTAATGGACTGGATGTAAGAGGTGAGAGTAAGGGAGAAGTCTAGAGCAATCAAGTAGATGGTTTACCAGTCAGTGTTTATGTGCCTTCCCTCATGTCCCCCTGGCACGCAGCATCACAATGTAACAAATTATCCCCAAACCTAGTGGCCTAAAACAATGTGCACTTATTATTTCACAGTTTCTGTGACTCAGGAATCCAGGTGTGGCTTAGCTGGGTCCCTCTGGCTCACAGAGGTCCCACAGGGGTCCCACAGCTCTCACAGAGATGCAACCAAGATGGCGGCTGGGGCTATGGTCTTGTCTGAAGGACTGAATGGGGAGGATCCACTTCCAAGCTCACTCGCTGTTGGCAGGATTCAGTCCCTCACTGGCTATTGGTCAGAGGCGGCCTCCTTTAGCTCCTTGCCACGTGGGCCTCTCCATAGGGCAGGTCACAACATGGAGCTGGCTTTCCTCAGAGCGAGCTAGAGAGGGAGAGTGAGAAGATACCTAAAATGGAAGTCACTGACTTTTTGTAACCTAATCTTGGAAGGGATATCCCACCAGCATACCACATTCTTTTTGTTTTTCTTTCTTTAAGATTTTTTTTTTTTGATATGGCCCATTTTTAAAGTCTTTATTGAATTTGTTACAATATTGCTTCTGTTTTAAGTTTTGGTTTTTTGGCTGTGAGGCATGTGGGATCTTAGCTCCCCGACCAGGGATGGAACCCGTACCCCTGCGTTGGAAGGCAAAGTCTTAACCACTGGACCACCAGGGAAGTCCCACCTTAGCCACATTCTGTTGGTTAGAAACAAGTCATAGAGTCCCACCCATACCCAAGGAGAAGGAATCACACAAGGGTGGAGATTGATGGGAGCCATTTAGAGACTGCACCATGCACATCAGTCCAAGGGCTCCATGTCGCTGGCACCTGCAACTCTTTGCCTGACAGCTCTCTCTGGCTGCAGAGGCAGCTCAGACCTGCCTGGGGTTAACCAGACATTCTGGAGGATACATTCCCCTGCTAGCATACTTCAACCAATGAACATAACGCAGCTCCCTCATCCTTCACGTGAGATGACGCTGAGGTGTGTGCCCCACAGGTCTCGGGGGGGGGGGGGGAATTAAGCCCTGAGTGTCCCAGTATAACCTGCAAATGGATACACTCTTGGCTGGGTGCCCTCCCTCCTTTGTCTCCCCTCCCCTCTTCCCTGCCAGTGCTTCTTGCGGTTGCCTTTCAGGTAAATCACTTGTATTCGAATCAAGGTGTCTCAGAGCTCATTCTGGAGAACACAGCCGTGTTCATTTCCTAGGGCTACTGTAATAAATTACCACAAACTTGGTGGCTTAAGACAACGGAAGTATGTTGTCTCACAGTTCTGGAGGCCAGAAGTCCAAAATCAAGGTGTGGGCAGGGCTGTGCTCCCTCCGAAGGCTGTAGGGGAGAATCCTTCCTTGCCTCTCTCCTGGCTTCTGGTGGCGGTGAGCCATCCTTGATTTCATCGGCTTGTAGCTGCATCACTCCAATCTCTGCCTCCATCTTCTTCTCTGTGTGTCCTCTCCTCCTCTTGGAAGGACGCCTATCATTGGATTTACAGCCCAGCCTACATCCAATATCTATCATCTCAAGATCCTTGGCTAATGACATCTGCAAAGAATAAGGTCACATGCTGAGGTTCCAGGTGAACATGAATTGGGGGGGGGCATTATTCCACCCATTACACTAATGGAGAACAGTGGTGCTGCCATTAACTGGGCTGGGGAAGACAGGAGAGGTGCAGGTCTGGGGTGAGTGGAGGGGTCAAGAGTTCTGTTTCGGACATGATACTTGGGCATACCCACCAGGTTTCCAAGGGGAGACACCCAGGGGGGCAGCTGAAGGCAGTGGAGAGGCCCAAGCTGGAACTGTCATTGGAAGATAACATTGTCAGATATAAGTGGCATTTAAATCCTCAAAACTGGTCAAGATCACCAGGGAGCTGATCGTAGACACAGGAAAGAAGAGGGCAAGCTCATGGCTCTCTCTCCAACATTAAGGACAGGGGATGAGGAGGAATCAGCAGAAGAGACTGAGCAAGGGCAGTCAGGGAGGTGGAAGGGGAGCTCAAGAAGCATACCGTCCTGGAGGCTGAGAAAAGATCCTTGAATTTGGCAGGATGGAGCCCTTTCCCTGGCTGGGCAGGGACAAAGGCCCAACTGGAGTGGGATGGAGAGGGGATTAGAGAAGAGGATCTAGAGCCGGGGAGGAGAGACAGCTCTTGGAATGCTTTGCTGGGGACCGAGAATGTATTAGTTTCCTGTGGCTGCTGTAACAAATAGCCAGATCTGGGTGGCTTAAATACAACAGAAAACAAAAACAAAGCAAAACCAAACCAGAAAACCCACAGAAATGTATTCCCTCACAGTTCCGGAGGCCACAAATCCAAAATCAGTGTCATCAGGCCAAAATCAAGGCAACCCTCTGGAGTCCCTAGGGGAAAACCTATTCTTTGCCCTGACCAGCTTCTGATGGCTCCAGGTGTCCCTTGGTGTATCACTCCAACCTCTGCCTCCATCTTCACATGGCCTTTTCCCCTATGTTTGTGTCTCCCTTTCTCTTCTCTTCTAAGGATTAGAGCTCATCCTAATCCAGGATGATCTCATTATAAGATTCTTAATTTAATGATACCTGCAATGACCCTCTTTCCAAATAAGTTCACATCTGCAGGTTCTGCAGTAGGAATGTGGACATATCTTTTGGGGGGCCACCATTCAACCCACTACAGGAAGGAAAGGAACAGGGTTGGGGATGGGGAGGGATGAGGGGGTGACGTTAACAATCCACATGGCCTCCCACAGCTGCTGTTTCTAAATCAGCAAAACAAGGAGTGTCACTGGCCTTGAGACTAAAGGCTGAATATGCCCAGGACAGTCATGGCTACATCTCAATACAGGAGAAAACCTCTCTGCCCAGAAACAGGGGGAAAGCTCCCAAGTCTCTGGCCACTGATACACGCCATTCCTCGGCACCTACCTAGCCCTCACTTACACTGGACCCCATGACTTTTCTCCTAGGTCTGAGCCTGCACCATGTTCTTTCAAGCCTCAAGATGTTTGCCCAGGGGAGGACTTCCCTGGTGGCGCAGTGGTTAAGAATCTGCCTGCCAATGCAGGGGACACAAGTTCAATCCCTGTTCCGGGAAAATCCCACATGCCGCGGAGCAACTAAGCCCGTGCGCCACAACTACTGTGCTCTAGAGCCCGCAAGCCACAACTACTGAGCCTGCATGCTGCGACTACCGAAGCCCACGCGCCTAGAGCCCATGCTCCACAACAAGAGAAGCCACTGCAATGAGAAGCCCGGGCGCCGCAACTAGAGAAAGCCTGCGCGCAGTAACGAAGACCCAACGCAGCCAAAAAAAACAAAAGATGATTGCCCAAGGGACATTCCTGGTGGCCCAGTGGTTAAGACTCTGCGCTTCCACTGCAGCACTGCAGGGGGCACAGTTTTGATTCCTGGTCAGGGAACTAAGATCCCACATGCCACGTGGCAGGGCCAAAAAAAAAAAGAAAAGATGTTTACCCAGGAAGTTCCCCCAACCTGGATGGCCTTTACTCCTGCAACTCTGTTCATCTGTGCTCCAAGTTTCAGCTTAAGGGTCTCTTCCTCAGTGGGTGGGGGCCTTAGTTATGCCAAAAATCCCGTTATTGATTCCATCACAACACTCACTCTCTCCTGAACAGTTTCCATGATTGTAATTACATAGTTTTGCACAATTATTGTTTTTTTTTTTTTTTTTTTTTGGTTGCGTTAGGTCTTCATTGCAGTGCGCGGGCTTCTCATTGCGGTGGCTTCTCATTGCGGTAGCTTCTCCTGTTGCAGAGCACAGGCTCTAGGCACGCAGGCTTCAGTAGTTGCAGCACTTGGGCTCAGTAGTTGAGGCACAGGGTCTAAGCAGTTGTGGCACACAGGCTTAGTTGCTCCGTGGCATGTGGGATCTTCCTGGACCAGGGCTCAGAACCCATGTCCCCTGCATTGGCAGGCAGATTCTTAACCACTGCACCACCAGGGAAGTCCCATAGTTTTGCACAATTATTTTTAAATGTCAATCTCTCCCCCCAGTCTAGAATGTGGGCCTGGGGAGGCCAGGCCTGGGAGAGCACCATGTTCCTTACACCTAGCTCAGGTATGGCACACACACAGCAGGTTCTCAGTAAATGGACCCAGGTTGCTGGAGGAATTCCTTTGTCCAGGTGAGGGGGATGCTCTGGGTATCACCCAACCCGAGAGGTGACTTGGTGTCTCAGTGGATGTTCTGGAATCTTCTCTGGGGTGAGGGGGACACCAGGCGCACATGCACACACACACAAAATTATCACCCAGACCCCAATTTCTTGACGGAATATTTTCCTCCCCCGGGCAGAAAATGAACCATTATTAAAACAACACAGCGACCGGCTGGGAAAACCCATTTGCAGCGATTTATATCGCATCACCGCGGCTGGCTGCCGAGAGGAAATGGGAGGAGAAGCTCCGGGTTTAAGCACTGGGTGAAGAATCGCGTTCCATCAGAGGGAGAACAGATGGGTGTTTTTCCTCCCCTCTCTCCCCCTGCTCGGGCTCCGAGTCAGGAATCCATGTCAGCCCTGGGTATGTTCTTGGTGTGATGGAGGCGACTCTGGGAGTAGGCGGGCCAGGCTGCCGGGCCCCAGGGGCCAAGGGGGGGGCTTGGGACCCGGCCAGGACGCCCTGTCCCTCTGCCCACTTCCTGTGCTGCCACATGGGTCGGTGGGTCGCTTGATCTGAGCCCCTTCCCCCAATCACCTTCTTTTAATTTTTACATTTTCTTATCACCACCTGGGATTTTCCTCTCCTTTTATTTCCTCCCTCATCCATTGCCTCCTTCCTCAAAAGCAGTACCATGTCCTGTCCCTTCACCCCAGGGCGGAACACACAGCATTTGGTCAAATATACGCAGACATGGGCTAAGCCACCATTACCCCGCGCATCATGTTCTGACGTTATCATTTATGCATCTGCCCTCCCCGCCAAGCTGTGAGCGCACTCAAAGGAGGGCGTTCTTTCATTTGTTTCACTCATTTATGGATCCACGATACTTCCACCCCCAAAGAAAACCTGATGCACAGCCAGCGTTGGGGTGGGGGGGTGATGCGAGCATGACTTGAGTCATTTGGCTGTTTAAAAGCCGGCAGTGGCTTCTCTCCTTCAAAGTTGAAACCCGTTAGCGTGGCTCTAACGGCCCCTCCCAATCTAGACCCAAAACACCTGTTCAGTTTCATCCTAACACCCCGCACCAGCCCGGGACCCAGGCACTTTCTAGTCAAACCCGCTGGCTGATCCGTGGTCCCTATCTCACCCATGATGCTTTGCGTGGCTGCCTCTGAACGTTTCTGCACCTGGATACCTTGCCCCGTCTGTGTCCACCTTTTGAAACTGGGAGTTTGACACCCAGAGCCCAATCCAGCCCACGGATGTGATTTGTTTGGCCCATGCAAGGTTCTTAAAAATTGTAATGAGTTGCCACCTTTTAAATATCAGGCGATTGTTGCATAAAAATCTGTGTTCCTGGCTTTCCATCAAAAGACGCAGCCTCTGTGAAGCTGAGGGCACACGCCCAGCGCAAGGGGCTGCGCTCGGTAAGGGCAGCCCCACACCGAGGAGACAGCACAGGTTTGCCGGCTCTCATGTGGTGAGTAGTTAAGGGGACTCTGGACCCAGACGGAATCACTCAACCTTCCTGTTCTGGAATCTTCTGCTTGCCCACCTGAAGCAATTCTCCTGGCTTCTCCAACCTAGCTTGGTTTCCTGGGAGGCTGGGCTGTGTGGACCCCAACGGGTTCCTGGGTCCTCTGGCTCAGGTTGGATTCAGCCCATGAGGACCCCTGCGGTTGAGGGGGAGGGGAAGTGAGAGAGATATTTGTTCCCCAGTTTGGCCTCTGTGGACCACCTGTGTCCCTGTCACTCGAGGTCACAAGTTTTCCCCATCCACGCAGCCTGTGGTGTTTCTAGCTTATGGCAACTGCTCCCTCCCCTTGCCTCTCAGACCTAGGTGTGCTAACCCTCCCCGCTTTACTAGCCCAAGGTGTGGCATTATTCCCTGTGGTTCTCTACATCCGTCCACGCTTTATAAATTCATCCCTTCGTTGAACTCTGCTCAAATTACCCAATTTGATTGAACGTACCATTTGTTTCCTGCCTAGGGCCCTGACTGTGATACAGCCTCTATGCCTCAGTTAACCCACCTGGTAAATGGGGATAATATCTGCCTCTAGAGTTGGTGCAAGGGTAAATGAGTTAATACTGTGTAAGGAGAGGGCTTATCAGCAAGTGCTGATAAATGTTAGCAATTATTATTATTCTTTGCCACAGTCCTCACCACTCCTTATTGCCCCCCATCACTGAACTGAAGGTCACCTGTGCTACTGCTGATGCAGTTGTCTTCTTGACCCAGCTGCTCAGCATGTTTATATTACCTACTGTCCTCTATAGGCGTGTGTTGTCACCAGCTCTCTGTTGTCACCTCTGCTGCAGAGTTCCCAGGCTGTCCTCCACCCCATGGGATGTCCATCCCTCCATGCTCTCCTCCATTAATAGTGATCCCAGGAATTCCCTGGTGGTCCAGTGGTTAGGACTCAGCGCTTTCACTGCCATGGCCTGGGTTCAATCCCTGGTCGGGGAACTAAGATCCCACAAGCCTCACCGCGTGGCCAAAAAATATATATATATATATTGGAGTGATCCATTCAAATGTTTGCCTTCCCCACTGTACCACAAGGCCTTCCAGGGGCTTCGTAAATGTTCAGAGAATTGAATATCAGGGCCTGTACTAGTTCCCTAGGGCTGCTGTACCAAAAGACCATAAACGGGGTGGCTTAAAATAAGGAATTTATTCTCTCACTGTTCTGAAGACCAAAGTTGAAATCAAGATGTCAGCCAGGTGATGCTTCCTCCACAGGTTCTAAGGGAAGATCCTTCCTTGCCTCTTCCAGCTTCTGGTGGTCCTTGACTTGTGGCTGTATCACTCCAATCTCTGCCTCTGTCTTCACATGGCCTTCTCCTCTGTCTTTGCCCCTTCTCTTCTAAGGATACTTGTCATTGGACTTAGGACTCACCCTAACCAGGATCATCTCATCAAAAGAGCCTTCATTATATCTGCAAAGGCACTGTGTTCAAATAAGCTCACGGTCCCAGGTTCTAGGTGGACATATCTAGGTGTGGGGGGCCGCCATTCGGCCCACCAGCCAGGTCCCAACAGCTTCCGGAGCCCTTAGCTTGCTTGCTTTCTCTCTTCACTCATTCAGTCTTTTGAAGCCAGTGGAGACTCAGAGCCTGGCAGCCCAGCCCCTGGCCCCTGGCCTCCGGCCTCCGGCTCACAGTGGGTGGTTCCCTCCCCCACCCCCAGCCCCACCTACGGCAGGGGGTGGGTGGGAGGAGCGCATAGGTCCAAATGTCACCCGATGGCCCTCTGTTTCCAGTGCAGGCCGAGCTCTCGGGAAGTCTGCTCCTCTGTGAGCTGCCGAAGAGCTGGGGTGAGCCCCCATCTGCCCCCCTAGCTCGCAGAGAACCCCCCCACCCCCACCCCGCAAGTACTGTGGTGGGTGTTTTTCACGCCTCTGTGGCGTCAGGCTGAGCTGAGCGGTTGTCATTTCTCTTCCACGTGTCAGAACTCTGCATTCCCTTCAACAGTTCGCAGGCTGGCCTCTGACCTGCCTGCAATTTCTTTCCAGGGCTGACAGGTTGGGTTAAGAGAGAGCGCTCCCCTGAGCCGAGACATACTTTTTGCTGCAGCCCTCCCCTTGCCAAGAAGGCCCACAGCTCCTGCTCTGCACTTTCTCTGGACAGAAGCTGTGACCTCACTTTCCTACCATCCCCTCCCTCCATTGCAAAATGGCCAAGCTGGCCCAGGGACCAGTTCTGTTCAGCCTGTTTGGGTTAACTCTTTTTAAAAAAATATAACTTCTTTTTGAGGTAAAATTCACCTAAGACGAACCATTTAAAGTGTACACTTCAGTGCATTTTTGTATATTCAAGTGTTGTGCAACTATCACCAGTAGCTAACTCCAGAACATTCCTATCACCCCAAAGGAAACCCCGGACCCATTAGCAGCCACTTTACATTACCCCCTCCCTTCACCCCCACCCCCCCCTACGCCCGGGCAACCACTAATCTGTTTTCTGTCCCTATGGATCTGCCTCTTCTGGACATTTGATATAAATGGAGTCATGTAATCTGTGGCCTTTTGTGTCTGGCTTTTCTCACTCACTGTCATGTTTTTGAGGGTCATTCATGTTGTAGGGTTCACTCTTTTATTGTGAAGCACATACTTCTAAAATACAGTTCTGTGAATTTTAAAAATATGTTCCACCCTGATCACCACCATAGCTTTATAGAATTTTCCAGTCCCTCGAGAGCTCCCCAAGGCCACTTTCGGGTGAGTGCCTTGCCTCAAAATATCAATTTCCCAGTGGTCCTCACCTGAAGGTGATTGTGCCCTCCCACAAGGGACATTTATCTCAACTAGGCACATGCTACTGGCATCTAGTGGGCAGAGGCCAGGGATGCTTCTCAACATCCTCCAATGCACAGGATAGACCCCCTACAACAAAGAATCATCCAGCCCCAAATGTCAGTGGTCCAAAGTTAGGAAACACTGGGCCCCCCAACTCCACCATAGATTACTTCTGCACGTCCTTGAGTGTCACAGGAATGTGATCATACAGTGCACCCTATTTGTGTCTTATGTGCATCATGCACAGGGCTGTGTATGAGTTCATACCTTGTTCTTTTCTTTTTGGCTGCGTCGGGTCTTAGTTGCAGCATGTGGGATCTTCGTTGCGGCATGTGGGCTCTTCATGTGGTGCGCGGGCTTCTCTCTAGTTGTGGCATGTGGGTTTCCTCTTCTCTAGTTGTGGTGCACAGGCTCCAGGGCGTGTGGGCTCTGTAGTTGTGGCGTGTGGGTTCCAGAGTGTGTGGGCTCTGTAGTTTGCGGCACGCGGGCTCTAGCTGAGGCGCCCAAGCTCAGTAGTTGTGGCACACGGGCTTAGCTGCCCTGCGGCATGTGGGATCTTAGTTCCCTCACCAGGGATGGAACCTGTGTCCCCTGCATTGTAAGGTGGATTCTTTACCACTGGACCACCAAGGAAGTCCCCATACTTTGTTCTTTTTCATTGCTGCACCGTATTCCATTGAATGAGTATACCCCAATTAATTTTCCATTTGCCAGTCGATGGTCACATGGCCGGTGGCCGGCATCTGGCGATGGTGAATGAATCTGCTATGAACATCCATGTATGTGCCTTTTGGTGGCAGAAGCTCCCATTCCCATTGGGAATAAACCCGAGAATGGAATTGCTGGGTCAGAGCAATTGACAGCAATTAGTAGATCAGTCTGTGAGAGTGAAAGCTCAGGGAATTTTGCACAAAACCCCTGACTTCTCTCTTGAAGAATCTATCCTGTCAATTCTGAGCCTGACTTCCCATGTAGTAGCTCTCAGCTGAAGCTGAGTAGTAGCAAGCGGCTGCCGGCCTAAAAGGGGGTGCATATCCGGCTCCCTACAGGTGTCATCCTCCCTCCTCGCTGCCTCACACCTGCCCCATTTCTGGTTTTCTTGCCTTGTCAGCCTCTGGCATTGAGGGATCTGTCCTGGGCTCATGCAAGTTCAGGAATCACTTTTTACCTTCCTCCTGCCCTACTGCAGCCTGGACCCTGCTGGCATTTTTCTTGGCAACATCCTCAGAACCCCCTCTCTGCCCAGACCACCAAGGTCTTCTATCTTCAGCTGGTGGGTTCCTGCTGTCTGCTTACAGGTCACTTCCCCAGGGCAACCTTCTCTGAGGCCCCTGGCTGGGTAGGGCTTCCAGCTTGAACTCTCCCACAGCCCCTGTTTTCCATCCTTCACATCGTGGATTCCTTACCAGTTCCCAGTCAAGCAGGGCTGCATCTGTCTCCTTCATTTGCCCTCCAACCAACTCAATGCACAGTGAATACTGGCCATGGGGCATGGGGCATGAAGAAGAGAGAGGGAGAGCCCTCCTGCCAGGTTGCAGGAGCAAGCTGGGTTCCTAGGCGGAGCTTGACATGCACACCTCACTCCTCAGGAGCTCTTTCCCCATTGCTGGCCCTAGCGGTCAAGGCCTGAGAAACTACCCTCCTCGCCCGTCCCCCCACAGTCTATACCAGCCATGGCTGGCAAAATGCAGGGCCCCTTCCCTGAGGTCCTTAATTTCTCACAGGCCAGGCCCACCCCCCCAACCATCCCAGCCGCCCATGTACTGTCCAAATGTCCCCCCAGTCATGTCCTTCACCTCCAGGGCTCTCCCTGACTCCTCACCTGTCTTCCCTCCACCAACTGTGCTCTACGCCCTCGGTAGTCCCCCACCTCCACCCCCCACCCCCGCCCTCCGCCAGACCCCTCAGCTTTCCCTCCTCACCCCTCGTCTCTCCCAGGCACTCAGCCAGCCGTCTCCTTCTGCTCCTTACCTGACTCCTCCAACCTCCCCATGGCTTTTTCTTCCCCCCCGCTTTCAGCAGCCCCCAAGTCGGACACGCACAGCTCTCTCCCTTTCCCCCCACTTCGTCCCCTCACCCCGGACTCCTCTCCCGGCCCTGCGCTCTTCACCCTCCTCCCCTGGCCCCTGGGACTTGCCTCCAGCGCACCTGGTGGGGAAGAGGCGGGGCCTCCTCACCTGGCGGCCGCAGAGCAGCGGGGCAGCGGCCCCTAGCGGCCGGGGAGGGAAGCGCAGCCCAACTGGCCTCCCCTCCCAGTTGGTGGGAATGGACCACCATTGCTGCCTGCCTGCTGGTGCTCAGACAGGACCGGGGAGGCTTCCTGGACTCTTGCCTTCCGCGAGTGAGGATGGTGGAGTGTTTGCAGTTTTCAACAGCGTGATCAAGAGGTGACATTTGAGTAGTCCTGATGGGGGAGGGGGGTGCATGGAGGGAGGGCGTCCTGTTGGCTCTGACCCTAGACTATGCCTCAAATCTGACCACTTCTCCCTAGCATCCTGTTCCAGGCCTCCACCGCCCTCACCTGCACTGACTGTGAAATCCATCTCCCCAGTCTCCTGGCTCCCTCTCACATCCTCTCTATAATTTTGTTTTAACTGAGGTAAAATTCACAAAACAGAAAATTAACCACTAACCATTTTAAAGTGAACTATTCAGTGGCATTTAGTACATTCACAATGTTATAGTGTTGTACAACCATCACCTCTATCTAGTTCCAAGGCATTTTCATCATCCCAAAAGGCAACTCTGTATCCAGTGGCAGTAACTTGCCCTCTCCCCTCCCCCAGCCCCTTGCGATTGCCAATCTGCTTTCTGTCTCTATGGATTTGCCCGTTCTGGACATTCCATATCAATGGAATCATACAATACATGACCTTTTAGGTCTGATTTTTTTTCACTCAGCATAATGTTTTCAAGGTTCATCCACATTGTAGCATGTATCAGAACTTCATTCCTTTTTACAGGTGAATAATGATTATACAACATTTATTTATCTGATCAACCATTGATGAACATTTGGGTTGTTTCCACCTTCAAGCTTCTGTGAATAGTGCTGCTGTGAACTCTGGTGTACAATTATCTATTTGGATACCTGTTTTCAATTCTTATAGATACTTACTTAAGAGTGGAATTGCCGGGTCACATGGTAATTCTATGTTGTATTCATTGATCCTATGATCTGTTAAACGTTCAAATAAGACCACACCATCCCCCTGCTCATAGTCTTCCCTTAGCTCCTCCTGTCACTGAGAATCTAATCCAGACCCTCCCCACAGCCTCTCAGGCTGTGTCAGGTGGTCCCACCAAGCTGGCCCTCTTGCTCTTCAAATAGTCCTGTCTGTTCCAACCACAGGACCTTTGCACTTACTGTTTCCTCTTCTCGGAACACTCTTCCCCCAGATTGCACATGATGAGCTCCTTTCCGCTTTCAGGTCTCAGCTCAAACATCTCCACACACACAACCCTCCCAGCCACCTCAGCCTAAATCATACTCACCCACATCCCATCTCACAATTCCTCATTGCTTTCTCCTTCATAGAATTGTTCACGTTCTGAAATCTTCTTCTTGTTACTAGTGAATCACCAGCCTCCCCAATAAAGTGCAAGCTCCAGGAGGACAGTGACTTTGTGTCTCTTATTCACCATCATACCCTCAGCTTCCAAAACAGAGCCTGGAAGCAGTGTTAGGACCAGGGTGAGGCAAAAAAAAGAGAAAGCATATTTTAATGCAATACTTAAAAAAAAAAAAATTCATGCAAAAATTCATGATGAACAAAATGTCAAAATCTTCAATAAAAAGAGAGCACCAGTTTTCCCGATGTTCCCTTTCCCCTCAGGCTCCAACGGGGCTCCACACGGCACTCATATTGATCCTGCCTTTATTTAAAAAGTTGATTCTTTTGGTCAGTGTGGATTTTTTACATGAATTTTGGGTTTCTTAAATATTGCATTGCAATATTATTTTTCTTGATCGCTGAGTTTTTTTGGCATCCTCTTAAGTTTTGTGGCCCAGGAAGTGCCTCATTCACCTCATCCCAGTGCTTGCCCTGTCTGGAGCTTAGTATTCACTTCCTCCATCTGTTGGTGTTTGAGGATGAATGGATGAGCCAGAGGGAAGCTGGGAGCCAGGCGACCACCAACACTTGAGTAGCAGGGCAGCGGCTCCAAGCGAGGTCCTGGGTCAGGCGGTCCTGCTCAGAAGCTGACTTCAATTTTTTTAACTATTTGGGCAAGCCTCAGTTTTCCCTTCTGTAACATGGGGAGAAAGTAACTACCTCACGGGGTGATCATTAATAGTAAATGAGGGACTTCCCTGGTGGTCTAGTGGTTAAGACTCCACGCTTCCACTGCAGGGGGCACAGGTTTCCCTGGTCAGGGAACTAAGATCCTGCATGCGGTGCAGCAAAAAATAAAAAACAATAAAGATAACCATTAGAAAAAAACAAAAAGACTAGTAGATTGTATGATATGTGAATTATACCTCAATAAAGCTGTTAAAAAAAGGCCAAAAAATAAAGCCTAAATGAGACTCGGTCCACTTCTCAGCCAGCCTGGGTCTCTCCTCAGTCACTTACTCAGACACCTCCACTTGAATATCTATTAAACCAAATGTAACTCCTGGATCTAACCTCCAAAACCACCCCTCCTTCGAGGGTCTCCATCCTTCCAGGTGCTCCGGCCACAGGCTTTGACTTGCCTCTTACCCTTGCATCCCACTTCCCATGTATCTGCTCCACCTTCAAAGTACACCCAGAATCCGCCCGGTGCTCACCTCCTGTCACCTCCCTGCTCCTACCCCAGTATTGCTCACCTGGACCAGTGCAGTTGCCTCCTCTCTGATCCCCCAGCTTCTGCTCTTGACCCCCACACTCTGTTCCCCCACCAGGGCCAGAGGGCACCTGTGAACATCTAAGTCAGGGGACATCCCTCCTCTGCTCAGAATCTTCCATTGCTCCCAGCTGACTCCAAGCAAAAATCAGTTCTCCCCAAAGCACACTAGGCCAGCACGATCTGGCCCATTACCTCCCTACCCTCACCTCCTCCTCCTTTTGCCCTTACTCCCTCCCTCCAGCCACACAGGCCCTCTCATGGATCCTTTGAACACCTGGCATGATTTCTGCCTCAGGACCTTTACATGGGCTGTTCCTTCTGCCTGGAACCCCCTTCCCCCAGATCTCCCCATGACTCCTCCCATCTCTTCAGGTCTTTACCCAAATACCACCTTCTCAGTGAGGTCTTCCCTGACCTCCTCTATCTAAAATTTCTGTCTTCCTTCCTTAATTTTCTTCCATAGCACTTATCATCATCTGACACCCTGTATCTTTTGTCTGATTTCTCATCTGTCTTCCTGATTGGAATGTCAGCCCCAAGAACAGAGAAGCTTGTCTGCCTTGTTCACTGCTGTGCCCCCAGCACCTAGCAGGTGCTCAATACATGCGTGTTGACTGAATGCATACCTCCCCCCACCCAAAGATAGTAGTTGGAATTAATCCCCGCCCATGCAATGACCTCCCAGCTCAATTCTGAGACCACTTTACCTGGCTTTTCATTTGAGTGAAAGCATAGGACAGAACGGGGCTCAGTCACTGCCCAAGATGGGGGTACAGGGAGCTTCCAGGAGAGCCAGGGGCACACAGAACACCACCCATCCACCCCTCAAGGCTTGGACAGATTCACCATCCACTCCCCTAGCTCCCTGCTCACTTTCCAGAGCTACTTCCATCATGCTTCCTGTGGCTGCCTTACCCACGGGATGGGGATGCACCCGGAGAGGGCCTCCCGTCCTGCTGTCAGGCCACTAGGGCATTCTCAGCACCTAGCACCCGGCCACACTAAAGGCTGGCAGGAGTCCTCTGTGTTTGAAGAATAAATGGAAGGAATGAATACATGAACCGAACGATGAGAAGACCCTCAGGGTTGCACATCCTGTGCCGAGCCTGCTGGGGACGCCTGCTGGGCAGTGGAGGTCTGAGCGTTGTTCCTGAATCCAGGAACGTGTTTCATCCCCAACCTCAAGCCCCGCTCCCCCCTCGCACGTGTTCTGGGTCTGCGCCCCACCCCCGCCGCACACCGGACCTAAGGAACCCAAGGTAGGACACCCATGATTGAGGGCGCCAGGCCTGAGACAGAGGACACAGAGCACTGGGGACAAGGGAGGGTGGAGGAGCGCAGCGCCCAGGACGGTCAGCATTAAGAGCCTGAAGCAGTGGGCACAACACATGGAGGGCACAGGGCGAGGGCAGAGGGCACAGGTGAGCAGAGCCATCCACGTCTGAGTACAGGGTGCCCCAGGTGCTACGTGCGCAGAATGTAGGGTCTCCAAGACGCCGGGGGATCGCTACGTGGCGTGTCCTAGGCGTGGGGCAACATGGGTGCGGGGGTTTTCTGGCACAGGGTGCAGAGAAAAGTGGGACGTCCAGGCTCCGGATGCACAGGACGTTGGGTATCCAAGGCGCGGGTCACGCTGGGCGTGGGAATCCCGAGGCACAAGGTTGGATGCCCGAAGAGAGGAGCGCCCTGGTAGTAGGGAGTAAGGCGTCCTGGTCGCGGGGACGGACACGCGCAGTGTTGGGCACTCGGAGCCCGGGCGAGACTGCGCGCGCGCGGACGCGTTAGTTTCCGGAGCCGGGCTGCTGGAGCGGCCTCCACTGCGACTGCGCAGCCCAGGGTCTTGAGAGAGGAGAGGCGCTGGGGCTGTTTCGCGCCCCCAGCCTCTACTTATCCTTCGCCTCGTGAGCCCCTCGCCCGTGAGGCCAGAAAACCGAGATGGAATGGAGGCTAGTGAACTGATCCCGGCCACGACCAGGGGTGCTCCGCTGACCACGGGCTTTGGGAGAAATAGGAGGGGCTGGGAGGGGGTCCTGGCCAGGATTTTTCCAAACTGAGCCGGGGGTTTCTTAAAGCATGTCACTCCTTACCCTCATATAAGTTAAAGACACTGCTTCTCGCAGCCACTGAAGAATGCAAGTTAGAGCCATCTCCCAGGCACCCTCATAGGCTCCTAGGGTTGCTCCACAGAGGGAAGTGGGTGGACTGCTCAGGGCCGGAGGGTGGAGTGGTGGGAGGAGGCTTGGAGCCAGAGGGCTCTGGAGATGCTCAGCTTTCCCTGAGATGCACGTTTTTCCCCCTTTCAGTCCTGCTGTGTTTATAGAAAGCTGACAGTGTGGATGTGGGGGGAGGGTTCCTGATTGGCCCCTGTGGCTCCGCCCCCTCTCCCCAGCACCTCAAAGCCTTCCATGGGTCCTACCAGGTGCCGTCGAGATGCCGCAAAGTGGGAAATTGATGTGTGGAGACGTGGAACCTCCCCCATCCTCCCATCCTGGTATTGCACCAACCACAGATGGATGGGATCCTTTCCGCAGCCACCAACCTCAACTTCATACGTATTTGGTCCCTCAGATCCAGCTGATGGGCCGGGTCACCCAGATTTAAGGCCCAAAGTCTGCAGCCAGGGAATCCTGGGTGTGAAGGAGGAACAAAGGTAGCCCACTTACTCTCTCCACCCCTGAAGTTTGGGGGCTGGATTTGGCCCAGGTTCCAGGCTATAAGAATCCCTGCCCTGAAATGATGGGTGCCCACAGCAGGGGGAGGAGGGTGGTGGGTGCCTTAGAGGTAGCCCCTGGTTACCCAGCCAGCCTGGAAGTCTGGAGTCTCTGCCTTTCCCTAAATTCAGCCACAGCCACCAGACAGGCTTCTGGGAAGGGATTCTTAGAGGACAGGTTAATTCACTTGCACATGTTCCCTTTAGGCTTTCTTAGAAATTCATAGTTCCCATCTTAGTCTGCCCCAAGTTTTGTGTATTTACCACGCCACCTGCCCCGCTGTTACTTCCACACTCTTTCCCAATTCCTCACCCATTCTGCAGAGCCAAGTTGGGGTGGTAATGCATTCTCTTCCCTGGAGATAGAGACAAGGGTTTGCCCCCCTCCCCATCCTCAGCCAGTCCCCTTCCTCTATAATCCAGATCGGGACTTGTCTGCCCTACTCCCACCACTGTTGCCCGCTCTGTGTCTGCCAAGATTCAGCCCAGACTTTGTATGAACTGGCCGGTTTACTATTTAGGCCTCCCTTGGATGGACTCCCTTCCCCGAGGATCCAAGCCAGGGATTTGCTCCTCCCCATCCATCAGTCTTCGCGTTGCACCCATCTTTCATAAAATGCCAGGCTTCCAGGTTCGCTCTCCCGAGATCCTCACCGGATCTTACCTCTCAGGACCTTCCCGTACCCGCCCCCCTCAAGGATTCTTGCCACCACCACCCCCCTCCAGTTTTTCCTCAGCCCCCACCCTGCACTGAGCTGTCTATTCTGCCGAAGTGCCTATTTTTGGCCCGGGACCCGGTTTTACAGTCCCCACTGTGGGTCTTGGCAGTCACAGCTCTGGCTCCGGGGATCCAAGCCAAGTCGGACTGCCTTCCCCACCCCGGGGGGGTGGGGGGTGCGGGGCTCCCTTCGGTAGCCTCAGCCTGAAACCTGCCCCTCGCCTCACTCGGCCTGATGCCTGGGAGCCCGCCGGTTCCTTGCCCTACTTCTTCAAGTCCACCAGCTGCAGTGTAGTTGCTAGGCTGTGGAAATCCGTACCGAGTTTTTGCTCTTGCCGAGAACCTAAAATTCAATTTTTTCCCTCCCTTCCCCCGCCCCCCTCCCAAAGCGAGACTTTTGAGGTGTTTATACAGATACTGACCTCCCCCTAACACCCCCCTCCCCGCTCCTCCGGCCCGGTCAGCTCCAAGCCCTTGTCCAGTTGCCAGGGATCTTTTGCTCGGGGTCTTGTCCCATCCCGCATATTCCAGTCCTGGCTTTGCGACCCTCCCTCGCCTTTTATTGTAGGTCTGGTCTCCCAGGGTAGCGGCCTCCTCATTGCATTCCCTTCGCATCACCCCTGGATCCTGAAACCGCTTTTACCTGCCCGCTTCGGTGCAGCCAGCGCTCCGGATCCTTTCGTGTCCGAGTCCATCCCTCCTTTTGCCCCTCCTTCTTGCACGTCGCTGCCAGGAAGACGGCCCACGCGCCCCAGCCGCTAAGCAGCCCCCTCCTGGAGCCCCCTGCGAGCCCAGGTCTGGGAACTCTAGGCCAGGTCTTGCTTGTTCCCACTGCATTAGGCATGACGCATTACTCCGTCTCCCGAGGAAGAATCCGGCCCGAAATTTGCGTGCCCCGGGTGCATTTGGCCTTGTCGCAGCTCCCTTCGTTCCTCCCATCTCCATCTAATCCAACCCGGGTTTTGCATACCCCTTCCAGATCTCTCCCATTTCTCCCCTCACCGGGCTCCGCGCCTTTCCTTTACTTCGCTAAGGGCAAAATCCGCTCCGGGTTTTCCTTGAGCTTGTTTCCCCTCCCCCACTTCCCGTTCCAACGCCGGGATCCAGCACGTCTCCTTCCCTCTCCCCGTTTTTCCAGAGGGGCTAGAGGGGGCGAAGGGGAGGAAAGTCCATCCCGGGTTTTCGGGCCGGCCCCCGGTGCGCTCGGGCAGGTTGCTGCGGCCGGTCCTGGGCGGCGGCTCCGCGCCGCGTTTTATGCGCGCCCGCGCCCCCCTCCTGGAGCTGGTGCGCCGGAGAGAGGGGCGAGCAGGCGGCTTGTCATTGCTGGTGCCCGGCGCCGGCTCTGTCCGCGCGTCCTGCGGTGCCCACGGGCCCGGCTGAGCGCCCCCCCTCCAGCCACCCCGGGGGCGCGACACCGCCTCGCCCGCCTACAGCCGCGCCCCCCCTCCAGCTCCGCGGCGCCCGCCCCCTATCCGAGCCCCCTGCGGCCACTGCGGGGAGCCCGAGCCGTCGGCGCGGGAGCTGTCGGCGCTGCGGCGCCCCCGCCCCGCCGTCTGCCGAGAAGGCCCCGGCGGATGGGGCCCCGCGGGCCCCGGAGCGGCGCCGCCGGGCGGCGGGGGGCTGCAGGGGCGCCCCAGCTGCCCCGTTAACTCCTCGGCTGCCACCGTCGGAGGGGGCTGGGAAGTCGCCTGGGCGCACACGTGCAGCCTCCGTCGGGGCCGCGGAGCTGCGGGGGAGATGCGGGCAGCTGCTAGCGCCTCTTCGGGGGGCTCCGCCTCGCCCCAGCCCCCGGAGCTCTGACACCGCCCCCGCCCCGCCGCCTCCGCCGCCTCCCTCCCTGGGAGGGGCGCGGACCCGGTCGCCCCCAGCCCCGAGTCTCTGCTGCCGCGAGGGGGCCGCCTTTGGAGCTGTGTAATCCGCTTTTTTTTTTTTTTTTTTTTTAATTTTTGGTTGGTGGCGGCGGTGCTGGGCCCCGCCAACCCTCGCCCGTTTCCCCCCAGCCCCGGTTCCGGGAGATGTGCCGGGCGGGGGGCCTGGGTTCGCGGAGCCGCAGGAGAGACCCGCAAAGCCGACCCCGGAGCGGCGCTGGACAGGTGAGTGTCTGCGGGCCCAGGGCGAGGGGGACGCCGTACCTGGGCCAGGTGTGTGGGCCGAGGTAGGGAAGATGGGAGCCGGGGCCTGTGCTAGCCGGGAAGGGGGAGGGGATACTGGAGCCGCGGGTTACCGCACAGGAGCGCGAGGGAAATCGAGGGCGGCCTGCACCTCACCCGCACCGGCCAGGGGACCGGGAGGGGCAGCCCCCATGGAGTGTCGGGGGTGCGGATGCGCGGCCGCGGGGTGCCGGTGGGGGGAGGGGACCGCGAGTGTGCCCGCGCGTGGCTGCGTGTGCCCGCGCGCGCGCCAGCCTTTGTGGGGAAGCGGCGCGGCGGTGCCTGCGTGTCCCCGGTGCGTGTGCGCGCGGGTGCTTGGCGCCCTGTTTGTGTAGGTGTTTGGGTGTGAGCGGAGAGGGTGCGTGTGCGCGCCGCGCGCGGGCCCCGGCCCCCAGAGGAGCCGCGTTGGGGGCTGGCACCGCAGGATGCCGGCCTGGGGGTTGTTTTTCTCTGGGAGGCAGAGGCGCGGGGGATGGGGAGGGGTCTGTCTGGGTGTCTGGCCGGCTGTAGCCACCGAGAGCATCTTCTCTTCGCGGTACCCGGTTAAGCGTGGGAAGCTGTGGGGTTTAAGCCACCCGGAGTCGGGCTTTGAGAGCAAGCCCTCCCTCTCTCCCAGGTGTTCATTGGGTAGAGCCTGGGGTTTCAATTGTCATCTTTCCATCTGAGGGTCCTGTGACAGGAGTCCGTGCAGAAGAGGGTGGGCAGCGCTGTGTGTGCTCCAGCCCTGGCCAAAAAGTGGCCCCACAGGCATTTCTCCAGTGCACCCCTGGCACCCATCTGAAGACCGCTAGCCCCCTGCCTGCACACAGCCCGCACGCACATACCTGTCTCTAGTCTTCCAGTCTCGGTCAGCACCCAGCCCCATGCCTACCCAGCACCTCACTGTACCTTCCCCGAAGTCCACTCCTCCCTCCCCCACCTCTCCCCCCAAAGTCATGGCAGCTGAGTGGGTGTCCCTCCATCCCAGCCTTGAGAACAGGGCCCCCTTTCCTCCCGGCTTCTGCAGGACCCAGGGTCTGGGTTCTGCTGCCTACCTCCAAACATGTGGTGTGCAGGGGGGAGCAGGGGGAGGGGTTCAAAATGGCTGCCAAGATGGCTGGTTGTCTCTCCGCCTCTCTCTTTCTCTTTCTGTCCCTCTCTCTGCTTGCCCTGTTCTCTTAGCTGCTTCAGGAGTCATCGAGGAGAGGGGGTTGGACAGTGTGAGGATAGGTGTGGGGTACTACGCTTGAGAGTGGATATCTGCTCTGGGCCTGTGGATCTCGATTCTCCTTGGGGAGAGGCCGTTGATCTCTGCTCCCCTCTCCAGCACCCAAAGGGCCGGCATAAGCCTGTAACCCGACCCCAGTCCCAACTCCTTCACCCCGGCTAGCAGCCTGGGGGCTCCCTGCCCTCCACGTGTTCTCCTAGGCCTGATGCCCTGAATCGGTCATCGGGGTGTCAGGGTGCCCCACGGAGGGTCCCCGTCTCTCATCCTCTCCATCTGCCCCATGGCCAGGGGCTGAGGACTCCCCGGTCAGCCTGGGTCAGGCCCCAGCTCTGGGGGCAGGTGACTTCTCCTTCCTCCCCACTCCCCTCCCACTAATGCCGAATTTATTACTTAAAAGTAGGATGAAAACAGGGAGACTAAGAGAAGGAATACAACCTTCATTATCATATCGAGAAAGTTATCCGTGATCTTCCTAACTAGTAATTTGCCTGCCATGCTGTTCAGAACTGACTTGCCCATTAATTACAGAGATGAAAAATCATCTGGAAAGCAGAAAAGGGAACTAATTCGATCCCTGGCTGGCAACAATGGCCCCCACGCACCGAGCTCATACGTGTGTGCTCACATGTGAGTGCCTGGCCCTCCTGCTGGCATTGCCACCTTCTTCCTCCTCTTCCTCATTGACCTCCCACGGGGCCTTAGCTCCCCCCATGCTTCTTACTCCTGCTCTCCAATGCCCTACCAGGCCCTCCCTCACTCCAGGGGGTGCCCATCCCAACATCCACTCGTGGGGAGCTGGCCTAAGGCAGGATCACCCGTGCTATGTCTGCCCTTGGACGTGGAGACGATGCCCAGGGTTGGGGGAGGGCAGGTAGCTGGGGACCAGCGCATCTGGGCTGTGGGGCCTGCAGGGAGGAGGTGGAAGGCAGGAGACTCGAAGCCTGGTTTCTATTCCCAGCCTGCCCTGGGGAGCCTCTTCTCCTGGGGGGCCCAAGGAGGACCCTGCCGGCCAGTGGGGGAGGGGCCAGCGGGCGCCCTGGCTGCTCCGGAGTCTGTTCGCATCAAGCGATCTGGTCCCGGCCTGGGGTCCACCTGCATGTGCGGGGCTGCCTGCTGCCTGCGCCTGGCATCTGCGTCCTCCCTGGGTGCCCAGGCTGGCAGGAGAGAGTGTGGCTCTTCAGCCCCAGCCTGGGCATCTGGGGGTGGGGGTGCCGATCCCAGGAGGCTGTGCTGCTTGGCCCCAGAATGGGTGCCCGTGATGGAGAACAGGAGGAGCGGGATCCCCGATGTCCCCACCCGCTGGCCACGGGGAGCTGAAGTTTTCAGTCTCTGCCCCCTCCTACCTCTCCAGCCAGACGTGTGGCCAAGGACACACAGAGGGCTGTGGTTTCTGTGTGGGCTCCTCCCGAGGATTCAATTTCCAGACGCCAGACATTTCCCCTCCTCCAGACCCTCCAGGGAGGCGGTGGGGGGGGGGATGCTCCTGAGATGGGGGTTCCCTGGGTCTGGAACTGGACCTGACGGCACCAGCACTCCTCCCAGCTCTCGCCTTGGCCACCCTGATGAAAAAGAAAGTGGGGTCCCAGGTGGGAGGGGGCTGCTGAACAGAGGTCTGGAAGTGGCTCCCACTGCCCCTAGAATCCAGTCCTGTGTTACACGTCTGTCTGCACCTGTGTGTACCTGTTCTGTGTGATTTGGATGGTGACCTGGACGAGCCTGTGTGCAGCCGGCCACGTGTCCGACAGGCTGGTCCTATGTTCATAAGGGTCTTTTGTGTGCTAGTGTTTGTGAGTTTTGCAGAGGGGCTGGCAGTGTGTGTGTGGGGTGTGTGTGTGTGTGTGTGTGTTTCCATGTGTGAGCAGCTCTCTGCATCTTGTGGGCACCTGCAGGCATGCTCCCAGGTGTATGTATGTGGGGCTCCTTGGAGCGAGGCTGGGTGCACCTCTTCATGAAATCTGTGAATATTTGCCAAGTGTCTTTTCACTAGGCGCTGTGCTGGGGACGCTGTGGGGACGGTGCCCCAGTCCTGTCCTCAGGGAGCACACAGTCTAGTGACAAAAGCAATTTCAGTCAAGGGGCTCCTATCGCAGCAGTGGGGGAGAAGGCTTGTGTCTCCCCATCCAGAAGGGCCAGAGTCCCAGCTGGGGAGAGGCAGCCCTCGACTCGGAAAACAGCAGCCCCTGCGTCTTGGCACCACAGCAAATCCCAATCCCGTGGGGTGTCCTGTGATCCAAACCTGCATGACCTTCTCTATCACCTTTTTCCCCTCACCCCCTCTCTCCTCACTGCTCCTAAACGCAGTTCTACCCCAGGACCTTTGCACTGGCCGCTCCTTCACTTGGACCCCTCACCCAGACATCTGCAAAAACTTTGTTCCCTCACCCGCTTCAGATGTCACCTCCTCAGTAACCTTTACCCATGCAACCTGTTTAAAATTGCAGCTTCCCACCCGCTTCCTGACTTTCCGTAGTGCGGATGGCTTTCGCACACTCTGTAATTTCCTGATTTATTGTGCCTGTTTGTTTATCGTCTGTCTCCCCGACCAGGATCCAAGTGCTCAGGGAATTTGTTACTTGGTTTGCTTTCGGATGCCAGGTGCCTAGACTTATGCCTGGCCCACAGTAGATGCTCAAGAACTCTTAGCTAAGTCGGAGGGGGCCTCTCAAAGGACTGGAGACCCCAGGCGACTCCCCCCAGGCTTTGCACAGTGAGGGCTCCCCATCGACCCCTGTCCCTTTGGGGGATCCAGGGCTACCCACCAGGGGCCAGACCAGGCCAGCTCTGCACCTGTCCCATGCAGACACCTGTGAGGCCTCTCCCTGGGGTGGCCTCATGGGTGCTCTTGTGTGTGAGGGTGTCAGCGTGGGGAGGCGGCTCCTCTGCAGGGCTGCGTGCATATAGGGTTTAGAGCCTGGAGGGTAATGTGGGGCCCCCCCTGCCCTTGCCAGGGGTAGGAGTGCCACGGTCAAGGACTGAGCAACCCCTCCTTCGTGGGGGCACTAGCCCAGGCTCTCTCTCACGCCCCACCCTTGTTTCAGTGGTCTGTGCCGGCACTGGGGAATTAGCCAAGTAGAAACCCCCCTGCCACCCTCCCCCCAACTTCAAAATTTGGGGAAGATAAAAATTGCAATAAATAGATGCCCAGGCTAAAAATAGCCTTGCCCACCCCCCCCCTCCAAAAGCTAAAAATAGCCAGGACCTCTCCCTCAGGGGCTAAAAATACCCGGTAGGCCAGGCCGCCAGGTGGGTGCTCCTGTCCAGGGTCGGGGAGGTGGTGCAGACAGGTGAGGGGCCCAGGGCAGGGTGACCCGGCTGTGGCGTTCCTGACACTGGGGCTGTGTCGTTCTCGGCAGGGGGAGTGACCTGTGCATCATAGGACTTTTTAACGTCCCTAGCCTCAACCCTCTAGATACCGGTAGCATGCCCCCCTGCCCCACCCCCCGCCAGTTGTGACACCTAAAAATGTCTCCAGACATTGCCAAACAGCCTGGGAAGAGGAGCAATATTGTGCGCCCTCCCAGGTGAGTACCACTGCTCTAGATCAGCGGTCAGCAAAGTCCCTCTGTGAAGACCCAGACAGCAAGTATTAGAGACTTTGGCGGGCTTACTAGTCTTCTTCTCCCTCTTCTTCTTAACCCTTTGAAAGTGGCAAAACCATTTTTAGCCCGTTGGCTGTGGGCAGTGTCCAGGCCACAGGTGCCCAACTCCCACCCTGCAGCACCACCCCCCTCCCGCCCCATTGCCCCTGGTGGTGGAGGTCAGGGCATCCTTGGATGCACCCTCATCAGCAGAGGGACAGCCCCACTGGGGGCAAGTCTGGTGCTGTCTGTCCCTTTCACCTCCCTGCCCTCACCTCCTCCCACTCCCCTGTGCTCGCGCCCTCACTGGTTCTCAAACATGCAGGCCCCGGCCAGCCCCAGGGCCTTTGCACGAGTCTTCTCCTCCCTGGGCACCTCTGTGGCTCCTCCCTCAGCTTCCCAGAGCTTTGGTGACGTGTCCAGCCTTTCCCCATCACCCTATTTAAGATTGCATGACACCCACACACACACACATACACACAACACTAGTACATCACGGGATTGACCTCTTTACGTCTGGCTCGTACCTGGCTGTCTCTCCAGCACCTAGATCGGCGCCTGGTGCACAGTACGTGCTCTAAAAGAGACGCATAGGATTGCTGGATATCACTTCTAAGCCCCATAACCAGTGTTGTGAGACTTTCAACCCGTTTCCCTGGGGAAGAGACAGAATGCAGAGGAGGGAGGTGGGGGCCTCGTCACACAGCCTAAAGTGGGCACAGCTGGGATTTGAACCTAGGACCCCGAGACCCAGGGCCTCTTCCCTCTCGCCCTGCCGAGCACCGTCTCCCCATCCCTCTGGTCTCTGCCCCTTCGCTGCTAGTCTGGTGGTAGCAGAGGGCCCCAGAGCCTTCTTCCATGCGCTCTGCCTCAGGCCCTGGCTCCCATGACTGTTTTCAGCACTGGTCTGCATGCCTGGAGTGAGTGCGAGGCTTGTGGCCAGTCAGGGAACACCTTGGCGTGGAAATGGACCACAGGCCACCATGGTACCAACCCCCTGTGGCGAGGAGCGTCAAAGAGGTGCCCGGTTGGCCTGCAAGTCAGGGAGAGCTTCCTGGTGGAGGGGGCTTCCCAGCTAAGATCTGGAGGGGAAAGAGGGATAAAGTGTAGGAGAGGGAGAGTTTGTGACAGGGAGGGGCCCGCCCTAAGGTCAGAAGGAAGGGGGTGGCTGGGGGGGAAGGAAAGACATTTCCTGGCCAGGCGGGGAGAGAGGACGCCGGTCTTGGGGGCCGAAGGACTGTTTGTGGGTTTGCGTTTCTACTTGTCCACGGGGCTGGGGAGGCCTGTGAAGGGGTCAAGGCCCATGAGACATGGTTGGAATGTTTAGCATGCGCTCCCTCTGGCTTGCTTTGTAGGAGAGAACTGCAGAGGGCGGGTGGGCGGGGCGGGGGGGGCAGTGGAGAGGCCAGTGTGGGTAGGAGGCCGCCACAGCTGTCAAGGTGAAGGCCCAGGTGGAGGCCTTGAGACATTAGAGATGGACCCGTGTGGGGCTTTCGAGACAGAGTTGACATGATTTAGTAGATGATCGGTTGGAAGGCAGAGGGAAGGGGAGGGGGAGGGGGAAAGTGCAGGTTTCTGGTTCTGACAGCAGTGTGGACCTGGAGAAACAAGGAGGGAGGGGGTGGGGCGCACCCTCTGCTCTCAGCAGCACCCCTCCTCACATACACAGTCTGATCTCCCCTTGCCAGCAGCAGTCTGTGAGTACCCGAGTCAGGGCACCTCTTGTCCCCACTCAGAACGTCCACGGCTCCCACCTCACTCCCACAGGCCCTGCTCACTGTGCCCTGTAAACCCGCCCTCACCTCTTCCCTCTCTCCCCTCACTCACTGGGCCAGAGCCACACTCCAGCACATTCCTACCTCAGGGCCTTTGCATATGCTGTTCCCACTGCCTGGATACTCTTTCTCCAGTACCTAGATGGCTCCCCTCCTTGAGACCTTTGCTAAAATGTTACCTTCTTGGCCAGGTGTTCCCTGACCACCCCATCTACATTTGCACCCACGCATACCCCCTTCACTCTCTCTCTCCCCTACAAGCCTATTTTCCTCCAAAGCACTTGTGACCAGGTGGGAGCTAGGTAACTATCCACTGAATGGACAACCTCTTCTATGGGTCTGTTTCATCTTCGTTCATTAAACAAATTAACAAGAACCCTCTCCTTGCCCAGGGCTGGGCATGCAACAGAGAGCCAGGCCAAGCCACGATGGAACTTTCCCTGGTGGGATAGACTTTCAACTGCAGAGCCCAAGTCCAATTAGGGGAGTAAAATGTGGAGACCCAGTGTGCCGCTAGTGTGGGTACGGGAGGGACCAACACAGTCCTGGCAGGCAGAGACTTTTGGAGGAAGAAGGGACAGAGGGCAGGAGTCCTCTGGGTATGTGAGAGAGAGATGTGGAGGGTGAGGATAGGCCAGAGCAGAGAAGGTGATGAGAAGGTAGCAGGAGACCAGGGCCTGAAATGCCATGTTGAGGCCTCTGAGGCAATAGGGAGCCATGGAGGACTGTAGGCAGGGAGGGATGTGATTGGGTTTTCATTTTGCAAAGATCACTCTGGCTGCAGGGTAGAGATCGGAAGTGGTGGGAGTAGCAGATAGATGGGGGAGACCAGGGAGGAGGCATCCAGGGAGAAGGGGAGGTTTTGAATGGTCCCACCCCCTGCAGTCCAGCACCACTTGGCAGCCAGAGTGACCTTTTAAAATTTACAAGACAGACAAACCCCACCCTGTGGCGCCGACATCTAGTGGGAGAGAGATAATAAGCAAATAAGTAAAACGCGTGGCTGACATGCTAGCGATGAGTGCCATGTAGAAATAAAGCCAGAGCAGGATGCAAGAGTGCTGGGGCCAGCAGGGCCTCCCAGAGCCGGCAGCGTTTGCGTAAAGACCTGAAGGAGGCAAGGGAGAAGCTATGCAGGTATCTGGGGAGGAGGGAACGGCCAGTGCAAAGGCCCTGAGAGGGGACTGTGCCTGGTGTGAGTGAGTAAGGGGGAAAGTGTAAAGAGGTGAAGGTAGGGAGGGGACAGGGCAGAGTGTGCAGGGCCTTGTGGGCCGAGGAAGGGCTTTGGCTTTTGCTCTGAGTGAGGTGGGAGCCATGGAAGGTTCTGAGCAGAGGAGGGATGTGCCCAGACTCAGATGCTCACAGGCGCCCTCTGGTGGCTGTATGTGGAACAGACGGGGCAGCAAGGGTGGAGAGCTGGGAGACAGGGGAGGAGGCGACAGGGCTGGACCAGGGAGGGGACCAAGGAGTCAGGAGAAAGTGAGCAGATTCTGAAGAAGGAGACGCAGGAGCTGCTGCAGGGATGAGAGGAGAAGAGGGGTCCAGGATATCTGTATGGTTCTTGAGCGCCTGGGAGGACTGGGCTGCCCTCTGCTGAGATATGGGAAGATGAGGGGGTGGAGCTGGGGGTTTGGTGGGGACCCTGCCCTCCCTGAGCCCACAGCCCCCTTCCTGAAGGAGGTTATGTGCCGGACACTCTCTGGGCACTTGCTCCGTCTCTGTGAGGGAAGTCTGTTAGTCCCAGAGTAGGGATGGGGAAATGGGCTCAGAGAGGCCAAGAGCCTGGCCCGAAATCACACAGCAGATTGAGATCCAGGAGCCAAGTCCTTGGACATATCCCAGGGCCTGCTAGTTACCCACCCTGCCATGCCCGAGGGTTTCCTGGAGGAGATGGGCCTGTGGAGCTGGGCTCTCGGGCTGCTGGGTTTGGGGAAGACTCAAGGCTGCTGGGGACGGAGCAAGAGGCAGGAAACTTGTGTTGAGGGGCCCGGAACCCCGCTGTTGGTGCGCCGGCCCCCACCCCCACCCCCGCATTCAGACTCCCACCCACTCAAGCACTGAGGGTTGCCATGGCAACCTCGCTGGATGGCAAGGTAGCAGCGCCTCCCCTCCTCCAGCAGCTGGTTCTCCTCCTATCACCCACCCTCCCCTGCCCCATCCCAGGGCAGCTGAGGACAGAGCCTGGGCCGTGTCACCCGGCCCTGGGACCCCACTGCACCCGCCCCTTGACTTGAAACTGATGTGGGGCTCAGGCAAACCCGGAGGCAGGTGTGGGACCAGTGGGCGGCCCATGTGACCTGGGGGTCCGACACACCTGGGGCTCAGAGGGTGGTGGGCCCTGTTTCCCATGGGTTAAATTGGGGTCACTCAAGCCCTCTGAGGCTTGAGGTGGGGACAGACACAGGTGGGGGCTCACCTGACCCGTGTGGGCGTGTCCACTTCTGAGGATGCTTACACAGATGCAGTGGGGGCCCAGAGGAGGGGGCTTTCGAGGGCCCCCAGGTCTCCCCAGCTCCCCATGCTCAGCCTGGGGTTCAAAGACCCCTTGCCAGTCAGGTGCCCCTGGGATCTCACTTTCCTCTTGTGTAAAATGTGGGTATACACCCCCTGCCCCCTTACTAAGTTCTTCTGAGGATTAAAGGAGATACAGGCATGCAGTGCTCAGAATGGGGCACAGAGGTGTCAGCCGCTGCCCCTGGCATCATGGGTGGTTCTGGCAAACTGGAGATCCCAGCTGAGTCCACACACCCTGTAGTTGAAAGGCTCCCCTGAAGTTGTGTGGTTCAGGGCCCTGCCCCCATCTCTGCCTCAACTCCCCCACCACGTGCCCTGACACCCTGTGCGAGTTTGCTAGGGCTGCTGTGACCACATACCCCAGACTGGGCTCTGACAACAGAAATTTATTATCTCCCAGTTCTAGAGGCCCGGAGTCCAAGATCAAAGTGTCAGCAGCGTTGGTTCCTTCCTCTCCCCTGGCTTCTGGTGGTTTGCCAGCAGTCCCTGGCTTGTAGACGCATCACCCCAATCTCTGCCTCCATCTTCACGTGGCGTTCTCCTTGGTGGGGCGGGGGGGGGTGTCTGTGTCCAAATATCCCCTTTTTATAAGGACACCAGTCTGATTGAATTAGGGTCCACCCTAATGACCTCGTTCATTTTAACTTGACTACCTCTTTATGTCCAAAGAAGATCCCATTCTGAGGTGCTGGGAGATAGGATGCCAGTGTATCTTTTTAGGAGGGGAACACAATTCCATTCATCCCAAGGCCTCGGGGGTAGTCAGGCCTGCGCCTCCCAGGTGGTTCCCACCTATCCACGTCTGACCTCCCCTCCTCGCTTAGGTGAGCCTCAGGCAGCAGGCGAAACTCCCCGGGGCCGAGTGGGCGTGCAGTCAGGCCAGGAAGAGAGGGAACAGAAGTTGCAGTGCCCAGTTCCCCTGCTCCAGCCCCGAGGTGCGGACAGTTCTGGGGGTGCCTGGGGCTTCCTGGAGGAGCTGCTGCAGGGAAGGGGCTTCAGGGAGCAGCAAGCAGCCCATGGGGAACACCTTCTGTGCCCCTGAGGCAGTGGTGCCCAGCCTGTGTGGGCCAGGCTTGGGCCCCAGGTCACAGGGCAGACGCCCCATCCAGCTGCCCCCACCACCATCCTTGTGTTCATCTGGTCGATATTTGTTTGAGGACCTACTGCACGTCTAGGCACCAAGGGACGGCCTCGGGAGCTTCCATTCTCCGGGGGCTACAAAGGAAATCCACGAGCGGACAAGTCAAGTCACACAGCAGTGACGTGATTGGTGGGGGATGGTGGTGACAGTTCGGCCCAGGACACTCTGTACTCACTATGCACCGGGCATGGCCCTGTGTGTTTCACGGGTATGAATTCATCTTGTCGTGCAGCTACGCTATGAGGTAGCCCCATTTTACCGAGAGGAAGATGGAGACGTGGGAGGTTATGGGATGGTGGGGACGGGACAAACGGGCACTGAACGCAAGGTGCTATGGTGCAGGGTGGCGGAGGCCCACCCGCATCTCTGAGGAGGGGACATGAGCTGAGATCGAAGGGACACAGGCCGAGACTGCATGGTGGGAACCAGCGTGGCTGGAGCAGCGGGAAAGGGGCAGGAGCCGGGCGTGCGTGACCTCATGGGATGTGGAGTGGGAGCCTCGGCAGGGATTTAAGCAAGGGAGCAATGTGTCGACATTTTTTTTTTTTTTTGGCCGTGCCGAGCGTCTTGTGGGATCTTAGTTCCTCGAACCCGGGCCCTCGGCAGTGAAAGCACTGAGTCCTGACCACTGGACCACCAGGGAATTCCCGACATGGTCTTTAAAAAGTCCCTCTGTGGAAACAACCTGAGTGTCCATCAATGATGAATGGATAGGGAATTGCCTGGCGGGCCAGTGGTTAGGACTGCTTGCTTTCACTGCCGAGGGCATGGGTTCAATCCCTGGTCAGGAAACTAAGATCCCACAAACTGCCTGGCACGGCCAAAACAAAAACCAAAAACTTTGACATCTACACACTACTACATATAAAATAGATAACTAATAAGGACCCTGTATAGCACAGGGAACTCTACCCAATGCTCTGTAATGGCCTATATGAGAAAAGAATCTAAAAAAGAGTGGATGCAGGTATAAATGATTCACTTTGCTGTACACCTGAAATTAACACAACATTGTAAATCAACTATACTCCAATAAAAAATTTTTAGGACTTCCCTGGTGGCGCAGTGGTTAAGAATCCGCCTGCCAATGCAGGGGACACGGGTTCGATCCCTGGTCCGGGAAGATCCCACATTGCCGCAGAGCAACTAAGCCCGTGCGCCACAACTACTGAAGCCCGTGGCACCTGGAGCCCATGCTCTACAACAAGAGAAGCCACCGCAATGAGAAGCACATGCACCGCAACTAGAGAAGGCCTGTGCGCAGCAACGAAGACCCAACGCAGCCCCCCCCAAATTTTTTTTTTTTTTTAATGATGACTGGGTAAACAAAATGTGGTCCGGCTGTACAGTGGAATATTACTCAGCCAGAAAGAGGAATAACTGACACAGGCTACAACATGGGTGAACCTCAAAAACGTTTTGCTGAGTGAAAGAAGTCACACACAAAAGGCCACAGATTGTATTGGGATTAGCCAAAAAGTCCGTTCGGATTTTTCCATAACTTCTTATGGAAAAACCCAACCGAACTTTTTGGCCAACACGATATGACTCCATGCATATGAGATGCCCAGAACAGGCAAATGCGTAGAGACAGAAAGCAGATGAGTGGTCGCCAGGGCCTGAGGGGAGAGGGGAGAGGGAGTTCTTGATTAACGGGTACCAGGTTTCCGTTTGGGGTGATACAAACGTTTTGGAAATAGATCGCAGTGGTTGTGGCACAGCATTGAGAATGCAGTTAATGCCACTGAATTCTGTACTTAAAAATGGTTAAATGACGAGTTTTATGTCACATATATATATATATTATACCATAATGTTTTTAAAGGCCCCTCTGGCTGCCAGTGGCGGGTGAGGGGAGGCGGGGGGAGCCTGGGCTGCGGGAGTGAGAGGGGCTGGAGGGCGGCTGGGAAGAGGTCAGGGCCGTTTGGTAGAGATGGTGATGCCCAGGTCTGGAGGGGGGCTGCCGAGGGTGGACGGGTGGATGCTGGGGTGTTCTGGAGATGCAGACCCAGGACTTACTCCTGAACTGGCTGTGGGGGTGAGGGAAAGAGGAACCCAAGATTTTGACTCCTGGGGTTTTGGCCCAAGGACCTGGGAGGAGGGGGGGACCAGGCACTGAAATGGGGGACTGTGTCCAGTCTGGTCAGTCTCCAGATGCTTCGGAGACCCAGATGGGGGTGTAGACCTGAGGAGGGAAGCGGGGCGGGGACTCAGATGTGGCAGTCGTCACGGTACAGATGGTGTCTAAAGCCACGAGGCTGGTTGGATCCCTGAGGTGGGGTGTGGACGGGGAAGAGGCCTGGGGTCCTGGTGTCCCGGGGTGCAGCCCGGGAGGAGGAGAAGAGCCGCCTCCTTCAGATGGACGCTCCCCGTGCCCTGACTCTCGCTCTGCTGTGACAGCACCCTCTGATGGGTCCCTTGCCGGTCTACTGTGTATGTAGACTGTTGTCCTTACCAGAACCCTGCAGATTCGAGGTTTCGAGGGAACTGGGGGCGTGAGTGGGGAGGACCCGCTCAGGGTCACGGGGCATGAAATGGCAGGGTCGGGCTCCAGACCCACATTGGCCGGCTGCCCCCAGAGCCTGGCATCCAGCAGCCTCTCCAGCATTAACCAGACGCTAAGGAGTTTAACTCCCTAAGGGAGAGCCAGGGAGGAGATACTCACCAGTTTCACTCTCTAGGGGAGGGTCAGGGAGGGGAGCATCCATCAGCCTAGGGTCAGTCCCCCCCACCCTCTGACCATGGTTGGAAGATGGGGTGCAGGAGAAATGAAGTGGTGAAGAATGCCACCCCCCCACCATGTAGAATTGTAAAGTGCTATGAAATGAACCAAAACCCATCAAAGGCCATATGTGGACAGGGTTGCGGGATAAGAGACAGTTGTGGGCTGAGGAAGTAGAGGGGGGAGTTTCCTGAAGGCTGGGCGCTGGGGAGGGTGCAGAGAGCTGCTGCGGGTCGGGATCGGGGAGCAGGGCTGCAGGGTTGCCCTGGGAAACTACCTTCCCGTCTCACATGAGAGGAGACAGGCCTGGAGGGATGTCCCGCCCCATGAGCGAGCTGCCCTCATCTTTCTTGAGAACCTGTGCTGAGTCCCTGCCCTCAAGTTGCTCATGGTCTAGTGGGGAAGGTAATTTTTACAAGAATGTAATTTCAGGTGCCGTGAATTAAAAATGGGGCTAGGGACTTCCCTGGCGGTCCAGTGGTTAGGACTCCGTGCTTCCATTGCAGGGGGCAAGGATTCGATCCCTGGTTGGGGAGCTAAGATCCTGCATGCTGTGCGGCATAGCCAAAAAAAGAAACAAACAAACAAAAATGGAGCTGAAGGATGGCAAGCGAGGGCGGCGGGAGTGGTTAGGGTGGTCGGGGTAGGTCACTCTTCTGGGGTGCCCTTGAGGTTGAGCCCTGAATGGTGAAAAGCTCCAGCAGGCGTGTGGGGATGCTGGGAGAGCATTCCAGGCAGAGGAGCAGCCCAGGCAAGGGCTCGGGCTGGAAGGAAGCTGGAGCTTCTAGGAACGGGAAGTGGGTAGGCTGGAGAGCATGGTGTTGCTGGGTCACCAGCGGCCTCTAGGCCCTGATGAGGAACAGAGACCCCAGGGGAGGGCAGAGTGGGAGGTGAATACTCGGATTTACATCATTAAATGGTCCCTTAGCACTGAGTGGAGGGCAGGTGTGGAGGCAGGGAGGCTGGGAGGAGGAGGAGGAGGCCGGGACAAGCATCCAGGTGCAGTAGGATGGTGGCCTGGTCCTGGTGGTGGCACTGAGGGCCAGAAGTGGGCAGGTTGGTGAGATACTTTGGAGGCAGAGCCCTTGGGACTTGCTGATGGAGTTTATGAAGGGGAGGGGAGGAGAGGAGTCAGGAATTGAGGAGGATTCCTAGGTTTGGGTTCTGAGATTCATTCAACAAGCATTCATTGCTGTGTGTCAGGCCTGTTCTAGAAGCAGGAGCAAAACAAAGCCATTCAATGATCCCTGCCGGTGCAGGGGCCCTTCCATAAAAGGGAGAAGTAGTTACATTTGAACCAAGGCCCAAAGGGGGTGCGGCAGCAGAGGAAGAGGCCATGTGAATAAATGGTGGACAGAAGATACATGCAGAGGAAGTGACAAGTGCAAAGGCCCTGGGGCAGGACCTGGTGTGGTTGAGGAATAGCAGGAGTGGCTGGAGCAGAGATGGGGACAGGGAGTTAAATCAACTGGCGGATAGGCTTTCATTTTGTGGGGGGAAACAGTAGTCGGGGTTCTTTTGAGAGATTCCAAACTGGAAATAAGGGATTTGGAAAGTACTGGCTGGTCGGTGGTGTTGAGACTGTAGGACAGGCTGGGGTGACGGTGGGAGAGGACACACCAGGGGTTTGCACACTGGAGGGCCGGTTAAAACAGGTGCTGGGGAATTCCTTGTCGGTCCAGCGGTTAAGACTGTACTTCCACTTCAGGGGGCACGGGTTCGATCCCTGGTTGGGGAACTAAGATCCTGCATGCCACGCGGCGCGGCCAAAAAACAAACAAACAAACAAAAAAGCATGGGGTGCTGACCCTCCTCAGAGAATGTGCATTTCTAGCAAGTTCCTGGCCAGGCTGGTGCCCCTGGGCTGGGGCCATATTGGAGAACCAGGGTGTAGATAAAGCAAAGGACTAAAAGTAAAGATCTGGGTGTCCAGTCTCGAGAGGATCCAGGGGAGACGGAGGCAGTGAGAAGAGGAGAGGCCGTGAGGGAGAAGAAGTGGGTCAGAACCCGGCTCTGTGCCCTCAGAGCCGCTGTGCCTGAGGATGGGCAGACGGGGTGGGGTTGGGGGAAATTGCAGGGGTTGCCACACAACTTCCACCCCTCCTTCACCCTCCCTGGCCCCCCAGGGGCTGCACCCACCCCTCACCCTGCCTGCTTGTCTCCAGCTTACCCTGAGGGTTCCCCCTGAGAGGAAAGAGGGGACTCAGTCATCCCTGGTCCCTGATCTGTGGCGCCAGCCAGCTGGATTCTAATTAGCTACCAGAGCCAGAGAAACGGGAAGCAGGGGACCAGGGGTGGGGACCTGGATTCCTGCCCAAGACCCAGAGGCTGCAAGCTGGGGCCAAGACGCCTGGGTCCCCCACCCTGGACGCTGTGCTGGCTGAGAAAGCTGGGGCGGGGGAGACAAATAGGCAGAGTCTTGATTTCGGGTCGGGGAAGAGGCTTCCAGAGGGCTCTCCTCCTCCGTGATGGAGGGTCTGAGGCCTGCCTGGGTACAGGTGGGCCCTTCATAGCTGTGACAGCCTGAAGCGTTGCCCCAGCCACCCGAGGGGGGCTGTCAGGTCCCAGGAGGTGCTTCCAGGAGGTCCAAGATGCCCAGATGGGTGGGTCCATCTGTTGGGGTGGGAGTGGAGGGTGCAGTGTAAGCCAGAGGCCTTGGAGGGGGGTCAGCCTGTGGCCCAAGGGTGCAGCTTCTGTCAGATACGGCTGGCTCGAGGGGGTTACATCGCCCAGCCCCTCTTGGGGCTGCAGGATGGAAGCCCTCAGCCGCCAGCAGGAGGAGAGGGGACCGGCCCAAACACCCCTCCTACTAGGCCCGCTGGGGGTCGGCCGCTGCCCCCACCTCACTCTCCCTGTCCTCCCCAGACTGGTGGGCCAGGCCGTGGCACCCACCTGGTGATGCGGGGCGAGGCCGCCTGCACAGGCCACTGAGAGCCCCGAAGCGCCCCAGCCGCCACCATGGCCCGCCTGGCCGCCGTGCTCTGGGGTCTCTGCGTCACTGCCGTCCTGGTCACCTCGGCCACCCAAGGTAGGTGCTGCTGGGGCTGGGGAGGGGCCGTGCCTCCAAAACCCTGCCAGGAGGGCGGATAGAACACTGAAATACCTCCCGACCACTCGTTACGGTACCCGCTTCAGACCACTCAGAACCAGGCCAGAGGAAGACTTGGTGATTATGCCCCCTAGCACCACCAAGGGGTCCCCGGATCAGCCCCTCACCCCCCAACCCAGAGCACCAGGGTCCATCCCACCGGGGGTCCTAGAGCCTGGGATTCGGGATGTGGCCCCCCGGGACCGGGACAGGCCTTCCTGGTGAGCCGATGCTCTTCTGTCTAGTGTGTGTCTCTCTCAGTGTGATTACGTCTCCGAGGCTCTCGCTGGGAAGAAGGTTTAATTAAAGCATGCCCGCTGACGTTTATTTAAAAACAACTAATTACCCGGCTCGGCCCTATGCCGTTCCCGGGATCCTGCACACACCACAATTAGCGCCCCGAGCCTGCCCGCCCACCCTCACCGATTACTCAATTACAATCCCCATGGTGGGCCCAGGTGGGGGCAAGGGCAGGGCGGGAAGAGAGGCAGCGAGAGGAGGCCCTCTAGCCTCGCCCTCGCCCTGGGTGTGCCCCCTGCCTGCCCCTCCCAGCCCTGTCTGGAGGGCATTCATGGTGGACCCTGCTCCCCAGTGCTCCCTCATACAGCCCCACCCTCTGGGGAGCCACAGAGGTGAAGGGGGCATTGTTCAGCCGTGCCACAGGGCCTTGGCACTGCTCCAGCCAGCTTGCACCCTCCCCTCCCCCAGCACCCATGTTCTCTACCTATCCAGGTCCTGCCCCACAGCCCCAGCTGGCCTGGGAGGGGCTGCTTCCACCCCCCAGACCCATCCAAGCCAGCCCTCCACCCCCGGCCTCCTTCCCGGGTCCAGGAAGGGCTAAAATTAGCTGCGGAAGCAGATGATGCTAGAGGAACGCACGTAAAACTTTGCGGCAAGTGGGACTCAACTCACCCCAAAAAACCCTGAGGGCCTAGCTGCCAACGCCGTTGGGCCCCCAGGTGGCATTGGAGGCACTAGATCTTGAAAAAGGGGCCCATTTGGCTCTGCTGCCATCATGCACTGGTGCCTTCTCTTCATCTACAAGTGACAGTCCCCATCTTGGAGCCCAGGGCCACTCTGTGCATCCCCACTTCCCTCTGGCACCCTGCAAGGCTTGGCTGGGACCAGTGTCCAAGAAGGTGGCTGACCCAGCAGGCATGGACGGTACTGAGCCCACTCCGTCCAACAGAGACTCGCTGCCTTAATCATCTTAATGATAACAGTAATTAGTGGCTTGCCATCTCACTGTGTACCCTGTGCACTGCAACCCTCTGCATGGATCTATGAGATAGGCGTTATCAGCTCCTTAGGGAAAGGAACGGGGCACAGAGCTGGTCAGTGACTGGATGAGGCCACCAGCCAGGGAGTGGCCAAGCCGGGATTCAAACCCCAGCCAGGGGCTTCCCTGGTGGCACAGTGGTTAAGAATCTGCCTGCCAATGCAGGGGACACAGGTTCGAGCCCTGTTCCGGGAAGATCCCACATGCCGTGGAGCAACTAAGCCCGTGCGCCACAACTACTGAGCCCATGTGCCACAACTACTGAGCCTGCGCGTCTGGAGCCTGTGCTCCACAACAAGAGAGCCTGCGATAGTGAGAGGCCCGTGCACCGTGATGAAGAGTGGCCCCCGCTTGCCCCAACTAGAAAGAAAAGCCCTCGCACAGAAACGAAGACCCAACACAGCCAAAAATAAATAAATAAATAATTAATTTTAAAAAAAAATCAGCCAAGAGAAGAGGTGCATGGAGCAGTATCCAGGAAAGTTCCATGCACGGGGTTCTGGCGGTCCGCTCCCAGTGCAGTCACGGGCAGCAGGAACTCTCCTGGCAATGATAAGTGACAACACGCGTGTTGTACAGTCAACCCAGGAAGCTCCCCTGAGCCTTGGTGTCCAGAGTCTTTACTGGGGCTCAGTCACGTAGACATGGCTGACCTCAGCCTCCAGCCCCTCCAGAGGTCAGCTGATACCTCATGACCCAAAGCGCCTACCTGGAACCGCATTGTTAGTATACTAGTTTGCTAGGGCTGCTGTGACAAAATACCACAGACTGGGAGACTTAAGCAATAGAAATGTATTCCCTCCCAGTTCTAGAGGCCAGACGTCCAAGATCAAGGCGTCAGCAGGGTTGGTTCCTTCTGAAGGCCACAAGGGAAGGATCTGTTCCAGGCCCCTCTCCTTGGTTTGTCGATGGCCATCTTCTCCCTGTGTCTCCACATCGTCTTCACTCTGTGTGTGCCTCTAGGTCCAAATTTCCTCTTTTTATAAGGACACCGTTCATATTGGATTAGGACCCAATAGGGCCCTATTAATGGCCCACCTTAATGACCTCATTTTAACCTGATTACCTCTGTAAAGAAGCTATCTCCAAATTCGACCACATTCTCAGGTACTGAGGGTTAGGGCTTGATTTCAGCATTTGAATTTCGGGAGGGGGAAGACCCAGTTCAACCCATAACAGTTAGCACAAGCTGCCTGGCATGGCTCAAGGGCCCCAGGTAAACAAAGGCACTCTTCTCAAGCAGGACACTTTAAGGGCTTAGAGGGCACCTCCCAGGAGCCAAGGCAAAGGCCAGACTCTCCTTGGGCCAGGTTAATGGCCTTACTACACAGGTGGGCACACTGAGAAGCCCATTTTACAGATGAATAAACTGAAGTTCATACAGTCCACATCCCAATATAGTCAAGCTGGAGGTGGCGCCTCTTCGGCGGGGGTCTTCCCTCCCTTCCTGGGCCCGGGTGTGACTCCCTCCCCCTCCTCCCTGCAGGCCTGAGCCGGGCCGGGCTCCCGTTTGGGCTGATGCGCCGTGAGCTGGCATGTGAAGGCTACCCCATCGAGCTGCGGTGCCCGGGCAGCGACGTCATCATGGTGGAGAACGCCAACTATGGGCGCACGGATGACAAGATCTGCGACGCTGACCCTTTCCAGATGGAGAACGTGCAGTGCTATCTGCCGGACGCCTTCAAGATCATGTCCCAGAGGTGAGGGGCCCCACCCTGCGGGGCTCCTGGGAGATGGGGTGGCAGCAGTCCCTGGGGTCAATAAGGTGCCTGTCCTCCATGCGCCCCCTGGCCAGCACATCCCGTTCACCTTCAGTCTTCCTTTTATGCATTCGACCCATGTTTCCTGAGCAATTACTAGGGGCCGGGTCCCATGCAAACAGCAAATAAGACCCAGCCCATGCCCTGCCAGCCTGTCACCTCCCCAACCTGTACCCTCTGCCACAAGCCCGTTGCCTCCAGAAGCTCATCCCAAGATTAGTTGTGGCTTGCAGAGTAAAAGCCATGGCAGGACAGAGTGAGATGTCATGGGAACTGAGAGACAGCTCAGAGGTCTGGTCAGGCTTCCCTGAGGAGGTGATAGTTGAACACAGATGGCAGAAGTGTATGTGCTCGTGAGGGTCAGAGAGAACGTGTGTGAGAATGTGAGGGAGGGAGTGTGAAGACTGTTTATGTCTGTAAGTGTGTGAGTGTGGGGTGCATGTGTGCAAAGCTGCAGAAGCCTCCTTTCACACTCACACCCACACCACCTAGAGCTGGTCAGCTCTTCCTTCGAATTATACCCTGATGTGACCGCCACTTCCACCGCCAAGCGCCCCAGGACTGCTACGGTATCTTCTGCCCCCTCTCCTTGCCTACTATAGTCTGTTCCCCCCCCCCAATAGCAGCCAGGGGGCGCTTGTGAGCACCTGAGTCAGGTCCTGTCCCTCCTCAGATCACAGCTCTCCTCGGCTCCAACCTCACTCAGCGCAAAAGCCTGAGTCCTCCCCTGAGGCCCCCAAGGCCCTGCACGTTCTGCCCTGTCCTCTCCCGGCCCTCACCTCCTCCACGCTCCTCCTCACTCACTGGGCTTCAGTTACCTGGCCCACTCCTTACACCCATCAGGCATCTTCCACTAAGGGCTCCCTCAGGGCCTTTGCACTGGCTGTTCCCCCTGCCTGGAATGCTGTTCCCCAACACCCGCATGACTCCTCCTCCTCCTCACTCAGGGATATTTTTTTTACCTCACTAACCTCTCAGCGAGGCCTGCCTGACCACCCTCTAAAATCACAGCAACCCGCCCCCCGCCCCTGCCACTTCCCAGCCCCTTCCTTGCATTCTCGCTCTCCTAGTCCTGACTTCCATCCACAGTCCCATTGGCTATTTTGCCTCTTTATCGTGTCTTTTTTTATGTCTTCCCTCACTAGGCTGTCAGCCCCACGGGGAAAGGGGGTTTTGTCTGTCACCACTGTGTCCACAGCCAGATACGCCACAGGCGCTCACTGAATTTTTGCCAAACGCCTGAGAGAATGCAGGGTTCACTCCAGGATCCTGAGCATAAAAGTGGAAAAGGGAAGGAGGCCTGGGGCCAGCTCTACAGCTCCTTGGGGATTCTAGAGTACGTCACTGGGTGGGGTCACTGAAAGCCTCCCGAGAGAGTTTTGGGCAGGGCACAGGCGTGATCAGGTAGGTGGCTCAGGTGGGTGGGCCAGGCCACAACCGCTTCATCCCCTCCCTCCCACTGTTTCTCTCTCAAACATCCATTCTGGGAATTCTCTGGCGGTCCGGTGGTTAGGATGTGCTCTCTCACTGCCGAGGGTCTGGGTTCGATCCCTGGTCAGGGAACTAAGATCCCACAAGCTACACAGAGCGGCAAAAGAAAAAGAAAAAAAAAAAGGAAAAAATCAAACATCCATCCCCCTCCAGCAATCTTGTCCCCCTTCCCCGCTTCCCGTCTCCCGACACCCCTGCATGAACAGTCCCAGTGCAGCCTCTCTTTCCTCCTACCTCCTGCCTCCAAATCCTCCCTGCCCACTTCACTCAGCACCGGCCTCAGGGTCCGTGATGTTCTCCGCCGTGTCCCCAAGTACCTAGCACAGCGACTGACCCAGTTCCAACGCTCGTGGGGGTCTCAGTCCTAGAGGGGGGGGCACACTGAGCAGTGTGGTCACTGGGGCTGAGGGATCGTGATGAAGCCACCTACCTGCTCCACTGTCTTCACACCTGGAGGCTCTTTATATTAGTGAGGGTCCAGCGCCACTACTCTGACGGAGACACCCCAGGATAAATACAGTGACCTGAACACGATCAGAATTGGAAAGGCCCTCAGCACCCGCTTCTCTCTGTCTCAGCACTGCAACCCACCCCACCCCCCGCCCCAGTCCTCCCCTCACCCCCACTCCCACCTCCTGGGCCAGAACTCAGTCACGGGCACTTCCAGCTGCACAGGAGGCTGGGACATGCAGTCTCCAGCTGGAAGGCCAGCGTTTTGGGGTTTTTCTTTTTGTTTTCGTCTTTATATGGAGGTGAAATCCACATAACATAAAATTCACCATTTTAAAGTGAACAATTCAGTGGCATTAATTACATTCGCAATATTGTGCAACCTCTGCCTCTGTCTAGTTCCAGAACATTTTCATCACCTCAAAAGGAGACTCCGTCACCCTTAGCAGTCACTCTCCATTCCCCGCCCTCCCCCGAGTTCCTGGCAACCACTAATCTACTTTCTGTCTCTGAATTTGCCTGTTTTGGACATTTCATATAAATAGAACCGTGAAACACGTGGCTTCTGTGGCTGGCTTCTTTGACTGAGCGTGATGTTTTCAAGGCTCGTCCACATTGTAGTGTGTATTAGAGCTTCCTTCCTTTTTATGGCTGAATAATATTCTGTTGTATGGATGTACCATGTTTTGTTTATCCACTCCTTTGTCGATGGGTTGTCTCCACCTTTTGGTGATTGTGTAAATGATGCTGCTATGAACATTCGTATACAAGAATTTGTGCAGGAATACACCTGCAGTGTTACAGCAGATGAAAGCACTTCGGGGAATAGAACTAGTTCTTTGGGTCATAGGTAACTAAGTCTCTGTTTAACCTCATGAGGTCAGTGTTATATTTTTAAAGAAGGGGGTTGAGGTGGGTGGGTATATGCAGATCCTCATTAGTTAAGCACTCATTGGTTAAGGGCAGGATTGAAGGGAAGACACAGGAGCCCCCTCTGCCCTGTACCTGTCAGGAAGCACCCCCAAACCACTTTAACACACCCACAGTCAAGTTGCTGTCCTGCCCAGCCAAGACTTGGCCTGCTCCAGGGAAACGGAGACCTTGACCATGGGAACAGACAGCAAGAAACATCTTTTTGTTGTCATTAAGTAGGCCTCCTGTTACATGGTAGCCAGCCTCCTGAGAAGTTGACAGACACTCGGGGGTGTTCCCCATGGGGAACCAAGGATGGCTTCAGCATGAGGTGAAGACTCTGCCCCTCTCCTGACTGCAGAGCCTCACAGCAGGGCTGTCCAAAGGGTAGGACATGTCAAGACATGGTCTGAGGTGGACACAGGCAAACGCTGTGAGCATTTCATTAATAGCATCTTTGCAAAGACACCACCTTGTGTGTATGGCTTCACATCTTACTCTTCTGTGAACAAAGGAGGGGCTTTATGGTCAATATAGGAAAAAAAAAACAAGGACATAACGGCACTGGTGACACTCAGGATGAAGTGATGAAGCGTGGCTGGGGAAGCAGTTTATGGGGCCACCCCTCTGGCCCAGCCCTGAGCTTCATGCCGTGCCAGGGCTTAAAAATAGAAGAATCCTATCTGGTAGGAGAGAGCAGGCAGGAAACAGAAAACAACGCCCACACAAGGTCCCTGGCGTGGTCTCCACAGTTCCTTCCCAATTTGGGGGTGTCCATTCCTCTCCTGACCCTGGGCCCCCCCCACCAAGTTCCAGGCCTGTCTTTTGCCAGCTCCCTGTCTCTCCTCCACAGGTGTAACAACCGCACCCAGTGCGTGGTGGTCGCTGGCTCCGATGCCTTTCCCGACCCCTGTCCCGGGACCTACAAGTACCTGGAGGTGCAGTACGACTGTGTCCCCTACAGTGAGTCATCTTGTTCCTCATGCGGACACGGGCCCTTCCCCCTTCCAGAATCGAGTGAGGAGGAGACACCTTGAACACACACACACACACACACACACACACACACACACACACACAGGGCCAAGTCGGGGCCAGGCACACGGGGGGACAGCTGGGCCTGCTCCCTCCCTCACACATTCTCTTCACCCAGACACCCTTGTCCACACTGGTGTCTGCCCCACCCACACCCCCACCCTCACAGACTCTGTCCCCATCCACTGGGCACCTTCTCCAACTCTTGTTACCCTGGCCTGCTCACCCTGCTTCTTCGCACGCCCTTGGCTTATTTATACACTCCAAGGCCACACCCACGTATTCCACTTGGCACACTTGTATCTCTCCTCTCCTCTCCCTGGACCTTGACCTCGCTGCCCTCTAATTCCTCTGCCTCCCTCCTCTTCTCTCACCCCTTCCCTTCGTGACCCCCTCTTACACACCTGCTCTTCCCTCTCACTCACCCCCCTTTCTCTGAGTTCCCTTTCCTTTCTCTTGTCCCCCTCACCCCTCACATGCGCCCACTCCTGCCCCTTCCCAGTCTTGGAAGCTGGACTCTGTCCTCACACAGAGGCAGACCACCCTCTGAGGCCTGGTGGCAGATCAGGTGTGAAGGGCTAGGGGCATCTTCCACAGATTCCTAACTCTTGGTTTGTTGGCCCGTTACCACAATAGTACTTCCTGTCTGCAGAGGAAGTGCCACCATGTTGGACTGAGGGTGGCACCAGGAAGCCTGAGAAAGGTGATCTGGGGAGCCAGGGGCCTGCCATTCTTGCACCTGGCCAAGGGGAGCAAACAATGACAGGGTCTCTCCTCCTCAGCACCCCACCCTTAACGTGGCCCTTCTTTCCAGCCCTTACTCTTCCCTCCCTTTCCCCCCATCATCCATCCCCTCCCCTCCACCCCCAGCTTCATGTAGCCAACCTGGAGGTAGGGCCTCCGGGCAGAGGGGGGAGGAGGCAGGGCCACCAGGGTGTCTGAGTGTGTGGGGGGGTAGGGGCGGGGGAGCAGGAGACCCCGTGACTCTCCCTCCTCTCCCCTCCCACCCCAGCCTTCCCCCCCTCCCCCCAACCTTTGATTTCTCCTCGCAGGTGACTGACTGCAGACGTGCTGGGGGAGACGGGACAGCTTATGTGCTTCCATAACCTTCTTCTTTTACTCCTCACCCTTTCCTTTCAGCGACCAAGGCCTCCAGCCACTGCCTGAGAGGGACGCCCATCTGATCCTTGAAGCCTCCCCACAGCACTGGGGACACCGCCCACCCCCACGGCTGGGGCAGCAGGGAAAGGGGGCAGGAGTTGGGGAGCGTAGCACAGTGGGGAAATTGGGCTGGGTTCGAGGCTCGGCCCCGGCCCTTGGGTTTTCTAGCTCTGAAACTTGAGCAAATGACTTAATTTCTCTGGGCCGCTGCAGAAGGAGGCGAAAGTCCAGGAGATCGTGTGTGCGAAGCGCCTAACCCAGGGCTGGCCACAGAGGCTGCTCCTGGTGACACAGTGCTGGATGTAAACTCCTCCAGGGCGGAGGCCTCATCTTCACCCGCCCAGCGCCCAGACCCAGGCCTGGTTCAGGATGTGCTCAGTAATGGTTTGGGTGCCCTTTCGATCCAACTGAACCTATATCTTCCTCTTTAATGGTGGGAGGGGAATCAAACACCTTCCCTGAGGTGCTGCCCGGAGCACAGAGAATGTGGGTAAAAGCTCCCTGTGCACCCTCAGCCGTAGGTGTGAAGGAAACGGTGCCTGCTTTGGATAGCCATGTGGCCTCAGCCGTGTTGCCTCACTTCACTGATCCTC